>NC_037093.1:12008054-13460554 GCF_002994745.2 Rosa chinensis | reverse complement strand
ATGAGCCCAAAGCAAGCAACAAAGGATGACCGGGCGACTCTTCTAAAGCTTTGGCTTGCTTCTTAAGCCAATAAGTCCTGTGCCTGGTAGGTGAAATCCGGCTGCCCCTTACCTGTCCATTCAAGCCTTTCAATATCTCGTCTGGCCCTGTCTTCTGTCGTACTCTCCTCTATCGAGAATTGCTTTCTCGCAACTGTCCTGTGGAAAACGGATGACACTCTTCTGGTAGCCGTTGTTTGCTTCATGGGTTTCAGTATCCTTTGCTTGGTTAATTTCTTCCCGCTCTACTGACCTTAACTACTATACTAACTAATAAGGCAAGCTAAGGTTATGGAAGAACATTGTATTATTTGACGGTTGACCTGGAAGATTAAAGACCCATTTGCGTGCGCATCGAGTGATGATAAAGCTTGTCATCCCTCTAATGGTTGCCTCTAAGCACTTCGATTCTCTTTCCGTACTGCTGAGTAAGTAACTCTCTTCCCTAGTAGCTCATCCCGCTCATCTGCTAAAGCCAATTATAAGGAAGCTAAGCAAAACCCCTTAAGAGCTAAAAGGAGAGTTAGCATAGACTTAGGCAAGAAGTCAAGAAGCTTTGGCAAGCTACATCTCAAAGAAAGAAGTATAAGTCCCGGGGACTAGCGGACGATAGATAACAACGGACGTTAATGCTCTACTTCTATCATCCGCTCTCTAAGGATAGGAACTTGTAGGGTTAACAACTCAGATAGGAATTCCAACTACAAACAAAATTCAGTACAGTGCAGACATCTCTCTGATAAAGAAGTTGCAGAGCGTTTCCCAGAATACGCTCCTATATACGCTGCAAAACTCGCTAGAGAAAGCCAAGACGTGACGGGTCGATGCTGGTAAATCTAGTACTCCTTCAGAGGCCATGCTCATGATGACAGAAATCATGAAAGAGCAAGGAGGTCGTGAGTAAAGGCGCAAATTGACCAAAGCTATTGAGAACTCAACTAAGGCTATTCAGGGATTCGAAAGAAGGAGGAAGATCATAACAAAGACGTACTTATGCGCCTTGAGAGGTTAAACGGGGACTCCCAACGGGGTTCAAAGGAATCTGAATTTGTTGTTGAACAACAAATCCCAAAGGAGTCTGAAAACGTGCCCTGATGAAGAATTACGGATGGAGTCACCTCCTAAGGAGTCTGCAAGCCTCTTCAAAAGGGGATGGAACGCGTATTGGTTTTGTAGCAGCTAAGAGTACAGGCAAACTACCAGTTGGTGAAGCTACCATCCCTTCTAAAGAACAGATAGGTCTCACCTACGGACCGCTACTTCGTAGCCTTATGTGGCACCAACATTTAAGGAAACTCCTAAGAAGAATGGAGGGGTCAAGATCAATGAACCAGGGTCCAATTCTTCTGCTAAGAAGGACAAACAAGCAGTCAAGCCTCCTGTTGTTACTACTACTACTACGCCTAAGAGGTTCGACAACCTAAAGGAAATAGGGCTCAAAGAGTCAATGGACCTGCTCCTATGACTAGGGGTAGTAAGGCTGATTCAAGCTGCTGGTCAAGGTAATATTGCAAGGGAGCTATACCAACCTCCTCATCCATATGAAGTGGATCAATTAGAGTTCCCAAGACCAGAGCATAGGGTCTTTCCCTATGACTTATCCAAAGCTGCAGAAATTTTTGATGAACTTCTCGCTGCGAAGCCAGCTCAATCCCCAGTTATACAAAGACTTGCCTAAGCTGAAGGGGAAGAAGTTTTGCAAATTGCACAAAATGGACAGGCATCACACAAAAGATTGTGTTCAGCTCACTTCTCCAAACATGGTTTGATCAAGGCAAAATTGCAGGACAAAGCGAAGACAAGCCTCTGAAGATTGACACTGAACCATTCGCTGAGGTCAACATGGTGGTGGAAGTCAACTGGCCAAGAAAAAAACAATCAAAGAAAAAAGAAAGTGGATTTTACGCTCGTCTAGTTCTGAACCAAGAAGGCCAAAGGCATCCATCATAAAGGGTGTTGTGTTATGCAGCAAATACAAAGTAGAATGTGATCCGGAAGTCCGGGGGGCAAATTGATGAACAGCTCAAGAAGCAAACCTGCAGCATGCGCTTTGGAACACAACCTCCAGTTCAAGTTCCAATCACTGATATGGATGTAGACAGGGCAGTGTCTTCTCCACCAGAAAATTACCAACCTGACCCTTAGCCCAAGTATTGTATTTGGTTATTTACTAAAATCCCCCTTTGGCGGAGAAGAGTGGATCGTTAGTGTGGACGATTTGGAAGATATAATCGGAGGGCATGTATGGTTAGGTTCCATTTGTATACTTGGTGGAATCTGGCATATCTTAACCAAACCTTTTGCATGGGCTCGCCGTGCACTTGTATGGTCTGGAGAGGCTTACCTATCTTATAGTTTAGCCGCTTTATATGTTTTTGGTTTTATTGCTTGTTGCTTTGTTTGGTTCAATAATACCGCCTATCCTAGTGAGTTTTACGGGCCCACTGGACCCGAAGCTTCTCAAGCTCAAGCGTTTACTTTTTTGGTTAGAGACCAACGTCTTGGGGCTAACGTAGGATCTGCTCAAGGACCTACCGGTTTAGGTAAATATCTAATGCGTTCTCCGACTGGGGAAGTTCTTTTTGGAGGAGAAACGCATAGTTTCTGGGATCTGCGTGCTCCCTGGTTAGAACCTCTAAGGGGTCCTAATGGTTTGGACTTGAGTAGGCTGAAAAAAGACATACAGCCTTGGCAAGAGCGGCGTTCTGCGGAATATATGACCCATGCTCCTTTAGGTTCTTTAAATTCCGTGGGTGGCGTAGCTACCGAGATCAATGCAGTCAATTATGTCTCTCCTAGAAGTTGGTTAGCTACTTCTCATTTTGTTCTAGGATTCTTCCTATTCGTGGGGCATTTATGGCATGCGGGAAGGGCTCGTGCAGCTGCTGCCGGATTTGAAAAAGGAATTGATCGTGATTTTGAACCTGTTCTTTCCATGACTCCTCTTAACTGAGATAGAGATCCAATGCTTGAAGTAGGAATCAAATTGATTCCAGCAAACCTAATATGTACGGTGGATCAGGTCCTATTTTTAAAGTCTTCTTTTTTCCTTTCTTTTCAACCTCTTCTAATCTATTTTTTTTTTTACCTCCAGTGGATTAAAGAAAGGAGGAGGTAAAATTCTGGTTGCTGTTCAAGTTAGTGAAGTTATTTCATTGTAATTAAACCTAACAAGAACGGAATCACGCTCTGTAGGATTTGAACCTACGACATCGGGTTTTGGAGACCCACGTTCTACCGAACTGAACTAAGAGCGCTTTCTTATCACAGTAGATACGACTGTAAAGAAAAGTCTTTTTTTTTTTACCAAATTTGAATCGATTTCAATGTAGAGAATCCCCGCCCTGTTTTCCACATCGTTATTTCCTCCATCGATATAAAATTTATCTTGCCATTTCTTATTTTTGCTCTTTAGTGATTTATATACTCGTCATCATCCCGCCGCTCCTACCAACGCTTACTTACTTATGAGCAAAAAGGGTTTCAAATGAAATAATAAGCCCGCGCGATAGAAATAGTTGCATGCGAAAGAGATCCCAATTCCGTGTATCCGGTTAAGCAAGCCCTGCCGCCAGCTTCCACCCAGACCAGACAAAAAACGTGAGCGTCTAGCGGCTCTACTAAATAATAAATATAAGGCGCGTTAGCGCTTTCGTTTTCAATTCAATAAAGGGGAAGAAGCGAAGCCCTATTACGTTTGTTTTTTTTTCAGGCCCCTTTACTTGATATTAGTAAAGCGCTCGCGCCCCTATAGAGCAAGGCTCTTCTGCTATCAATGAAACCGAAAGAAACACAAAAACCCAGTGCGTTTTGTATAGATTGAGACTTGTAGCTCGATTCTTTACTCATTCCATACTGGGAAGAATTGCAGGAAATCGTTCGATAACACTTCTTCCTATTTCTCAATGATATCCGATGATCACCCGCGAAACTCTTTCATTTCATAGAAGTTTTTTATTATTCTTAAAAATAAAATAGCATTTCCTATTGATTTGTCCCCCGGACTGGACCTATTCTGATTCTTAATTATCCGTCGCTACGCTGTTCCCAAGGACTAGCAAAATCGAAATAGCGAAATTCTTGGGTCATCTCAATGGGTTCAGAAACCACACGTTTCTCTGGATCATCATACCGTACTTCCACATATCCACTCAGAGGAAGATCTTTTCGTAATGGATGACCCTCGAAACCATAATCTGTTGATATACGGCGTAGATCCGGATGATTGATGGAAGAAACACCAAACATATCCCAAACTTCTCGCTCCCACCAGCCGGCTGATGGAAATAGACTGACTACGGGAGATATTCGTGTTACTTCGTCTGCACTGGTTTGTACACGAATGCGTGAGTTATAGCGAGTACTCAGTAAATTATAGACCACTTCAAATCTTCGTTTTCGAGAAGGATAATCAACTCCGCAAATATCGATCAAAACTTGAACCCTTGTATAGGTATGCAATTTAAGAAAGCACAATAATTGAAATGGGTAGTCCGTATTGGTATCAGATCTATTCCCATGTTCCGATCTTTCCATTTTTTTGACCCATTTCTTAGGTAAAGTCTCCCAACTATATTTGAAAATGAATTGGTTATACATAATGATTAAGATTCACTTGTAGTTCCGCTTCTTGCTCTAAAAAAGAAAAAAGACTTGTAAGAAATCGCCGGTTGGGTTGGTCCAACCAAGAAAGACATGGGAATCTTTTGGCATCTCACAGGAAATGGAATTCTTTTCGATCTTGTAGCCACGGCACTGAACACCCATCCAATCTCGATTGAAAAAAGAACTAAAGTAAGCCAGTGAAATTATTCACTCCCTTTGTGAAAGTTAGAATCGCACTTTCACAAAGATCGATTCATTTATCTATGCATATTGTGTGTGAGCGAATGAGGTGTGACCGAATGAGCTTGTCGGATCCGCCGCTTCTCAGGGGACTGAGTCTATTTACGAAAAAAGAAGCGGAACGAACGATTCTTCCTTTGTTGAGATAGAGTCGACAGACTAAGCACCAACTGGATCGCCTACGGCACGCACAAAGACATTTGAAACTGGCCATTCACAAAATGAACTCCTCTTTCAAGAGAGAAGGGCGCCAATAAGACAAATTGAATCAAGAAATGAACTTTTCCAGGAGAAGGAGAAAGATAATAAAGCGGGTTGGGCGGGAACAAGAAGTGGGGAGTTTCATGTTTGGGCGTTCCAACAATTTCACATGTTCCTAAAATCGGCATTCATTCTATTAAGTTACTCTCAGTTCCGAAATCTGCCATTGTTCCACTTCCGGCTGATAAAAAAAATGAAGGGGCACTTCTTCCTACTAAAGAAGCAGAGGCCATAGAGACATAGGTGGTTTAAGAACCAATCCGGAGCGCTCGGAACCAAAAGCATCAGTATCAGTCCCCCAGTTGCAGTTTATTCTATTGATCTAGAGCCAGCTAGAGTTCAGATGGAGGCAGCAGAAGCAGTGGTTGAAGACCCGATTAATCAGTGGAAGCAGCAGCCCACCAGAAAAAGGGGCAGAGCAAGCAAAGGCACCACCATCTCTACAGCATTCGTTTCAACAGAAAAGGCCGAGTCAGAGGCGGGTAGAGCAGAAGCCGGGAAGGCAGAAGCTTCACCCATTTTAGTCGACCCAGAAAAAAGTAGCAAAGGGAGGCAGCATCCAGTGGATCAGCGTCAAAGGCGGATTGAATCAGATCCAATTGACCCAGTGGGCGGATACAGCTGCATCTAAGCTAATGTAAGTTGTTGATTCAGCTCAGTAGTTGACCCAGCCAGAGCACCTATTGAACCAGTCCTAGAAAGCATCCCTGTTGTTTCGAGGAGGCGTTCCTGTTTATGTTACGAGAAATGGCTATGTTTTGATAGAATGCTTTGATAGAATGCATTGCCTGTTGTTCTTAGCATCCCTCTCTCACGAAAGATGTGCTCTAGTCTTTTTGGTTTTTTAGAAAGGTTTTACCTCCCGACCCGTATACTATGCAAAGGCAAAGAGATATTATATATAGATATATATATCGTGGAGGGGATCATAATCAGGCGCCAACGGCGGCTCGATAGGCGTCCATGCATAGCTCAGCGCCTAAGAAAAGTTGCAGTACTTGACCGAGTTGACTCATCAGTCGTAGTTCTACCAATTTCTATTTGTGATTCAGTTGAAGAACCACCAGTTTTTTTCACTACTTGCAATCCGAGTAGCAGATCCAAATGCTTAGCTACCAGTAGCATCCGATACAAAGATCCATCCTTTGCATTCCCCTCCTTTAGAAAGAGTAGTTGCCCCGCCCCTTTTTGCATGGTTTCAGGGCGCTTTGAGAAATAGAATATCTTATGTTCTCCTAATATCGACAGGCAAGTTGCCCATTTCTGTGTGCTCTAGGCTTGACAAGCGAAACAGAAAAACTTTTTCTGGTAAAAATAAGAGGAAGATCCATCTTGCTAATTAGGATTTGGTGTGTAGACCAAAAGGTATGGGCGCCGGAGTTTCCTCTCGTTGAGATTTTGGCAATCTCGTGCGGGTTGAAGCAAGCATTAGATATGGGCCTTTCTTCTCTGATGCTGGAGTCAGACGCTCAGGCGGTTGTCTTTGCATTGAATGAAGAGGAGAGAAGCGCGCAAACAGTGTCGGACGTTACTTAGGCAATGCCGACCGGCACTTCAACCACTGAAATAGCAGCAATTTCTTTTTTAAATTCTCAATGTTGCCGAAATCTCTCAATAAAGCAGCTAGGCCGTTTTCCTATCTCTAAAGGGGCTTACCCATAAAGGAGGCTTTCCCCTGACACAAGTAGTCTCCGCGGCTATACTATATCAAATAGCCTATAGCGCTACTGTACTTGTTTTTTTTTGTCTGGTTCTTTGCTAGCCAGACACCTGTCAACCAACCATCCTGCAACTATAAGTTCTTTCGCAAGCCAAGCCAATATCCCTTGATCCGCCCGAGGAGAATCCGAGTGAAAGCAGCAACCAGCGTGATAGTCGCGTGTGTCAGCAAACAACTCTAAGCTGAACTGATTACAGATAGGTAGTGCATTCTCTGAGGTGAGTGAAGTGCCCTACTTCTATCTTACGGGTAGTGGTAGTGTAGCTGGGCTATTGATTCTGGTGAAGGAGCCCTATCAATCAAGTAAAGGCCGGGCGAGGGGTGATAGAATAGCAAGCAGGGTAACTTACGCAAGCAAAGGAAAAGACCCTTCCGGCGACGCAGCAGCCAACCACCTATTCTAGTAACGTACTGGCATTCAAGCAAGCGCAAGCATGAGGCAGCGCCGCAAGGAACCCGGAGTGAAGTACTAACCCCAAGAAGATAACGTTCCTTCCGCAACGCAAGGCCGATATGTTTCGTAGCAGCCAAGGATGAGTTCGATCCATTAGGTTCTTCGATTTGTTCGGAAAAGAAACGAGAGACAAGAAAAGATCTTTGATTACGATTAAAAGGAACAATCTGAAAGAGCAAAAGATAAATTCGTAGGTCATTTTTTGGTGAACATGATCTGCCATAATCCCTTCGATCCCTGAAGTTATGTGGCAGAATACAGATAAATTTGGTAGGGCAGTGGGAAAGACTTTTTTGTATAAGCAAATATAAAGGAGTATTAAAGACGCAGTCATTCTTTTCCAAAGCCCGATTCTCTTTGTGATCCAGCTTTCATTCCTCAATTCACTGTTTCGTTCCTTCATATACCTCCCCACCAATAGATAGAGACAAATGGGAATAACCGAACCACGTCTACAAAATGCCAGTACCATGCAGCTGCTTCAAAGCCAACGTGATGCTCCTTGGTCAGATGACCAAGATATTGGCGAATACCACATATGATCAAGAAAAGAGTACCTATAATCACATGAAAACCATGAAAGCCAGTTGCTAAGAAAAAGGTAGAACCATAAATACTATCCGAAATAGTGAAGGGTGCTTGATAATATTCCATTCCTTGAAAGCCTGTGAATACGAGAGCCAGTGAAACGGTAGCTACTAAAGCGTAAACTGCTCGTTTTTCCTTCCCCGCGAGTATAGCATGATGAGCCCAAGTTACGGCAGCTCCGGATGAAAGGAGAATAGGGGTATTAAGAAAAGGGATTTCCCGAGGATCTAAAACCCCAATCCCTTTTGGGGGCCAAATACCTCCGATCTCTACCGTAGGTGCCAAAGAAGAATGAGAAGAAGCCCGAAAAAAAGCAAAAAGGAACATAACCTCCGATACGATGAACGGAATAAAACCATATCGAAGTCCTAATTGTACAGCTTTGGTATGATGTCCTTCCAACGTGGATTCACGTAGAACATCGCGCCACCATACGAACATGGTATATAGGATAAATATGAGGCCCAAACTGAGAAGTGTTGCACCCCCTTGAAATGGGTGCATGTACATCACACCTCCTACGGTGGTTGCCAAAGCTCCAAGTGAACCCGAAATAGGCCATGGACTTGGATCTACCAAATGATAAGAATGCCTCTGAGATTCAATCATAAACCACTTTGCCTCGGTTGTATATAAACCCCCCCCCTTCACCCCCACCCCCTAAAGTGGTAAGGGCTTCTTATTATTTTTTTCTATCTGACAGGACAAACAAATAGGAAGGGATGGTTCTTTCATTGCATTGATAGAAGTCTAACTATAAAAAGATCTCTCTATTACTTTGAGAAGAGAATCGTTGGTTTGACCGACGAACTACGTGGGAAAATGGACCCTCTTTCTTTGATTTTCAGCAAGCATTTTTGGAAAGTCACAATTCTATTCAGTTCAGTTTCGGAAAACTTGCTGGTCGCGGATTAGTGCGTTCTGCGCCGCCGGCGGCCTAAAATCAAAGGCGCAGGCAGGTTGATCTCTCGGGTTGAGGCTGCATTCATTTTGACACGTGGGAAGGGCTTACTCTCCTAGTGGCTCGGCTCGGTCTCGCTCCCTTCCCGCACTATTCCTCCCCACTAAAAAGAGCGATTGAGAATCTCGATAACCTTTCTGAACGTCTGGGGCGATTTGAAATGAAAAGGGGTATACCCTTCTTGTAGCGCCTTCCATTCCACTATTCTGATCGAGAAAGAATCTCTTCCGGTCATAATGAGATTAAAAAACGATGCTTCCTTGGCCGTGTGGAACATGGATTAGCATTATGTCATTCCTACAAGCGATCACCCATCCAGGATTGGAAGAAGTGCTATATGAGGACTTCGAGATCAAATCGAATATGTTTCTTTCCATTCCTCGTGAGCCACTTATTTCTCCGAAACAAGAGATCAAAGTTATTTTCCTCCCTTTTCCCAATAAGTCGACGGCGTTACACCATTTTGCCACTTCGAATAAACTAGAGTACATATAGGATACACCGGTACTAAAACCTTTTCTCAAAATCTCTTCCAAACTGTTGGGGTCGTTGCTCCGGGTGTTGTTCCCCCGCTGTGAAACCAGTCGGTTCCGTAGTTTTAGAATTCTGCTGATCCCAAGGAATCCATCTCCATCATTGCATATGGGAATATAGAAAGTAAAGAGGAAAAGGCATGACCAGAAGAATTGTGTGAAATAAGTGAATTTATCCAGTTGAGGCATTCTTGATTGACAAACAATAATTCCCTCCAGAAAAGCAAGTTCCTCTTACCTTCCCGTACGAGTAGTGAAGAACTATAGAGAGGTGTAGTTGGGTGTTGCCCAACGGAAAGCATGGGAAAGAAGTACCACAGAAACATTAGCCCAGTTTGAAAAGTCCAAAGAGCGCCGCGCGGCTTCTATTTTAGTTATTTATGTATGCTATTTTTCTTTTTAGATTTATATACGACATTTCAATCCACGAAATATGCGATGCAATTTTCTAGCGGGTGGAGCAATTCTTAGGCAAGAAGTGGCTTCTCGCTTTGCTCGGAAACTTTTCTTTTTTAAAATACGCAATTTAAATAATTCATTCGAAAATGAGGAGAATGATCTTTCCTTTCTTTTGGTACGAAATCTCCGGCTAGTCCCCGAAAATGCTTGTTCCTTTGTCGTTTCGTAGATGCCACGGCAGAAGCATTTACGATCGAAAGCGAAAGCAGCTCGGCACTTGATCAAATAGCTCCGGGAGGTGTACTTTCTCAATCCTCCCTAAAGGAGAGAACTCCGATTCCTCGGTCCCATCAGAATATCCCTATTGGTAAGTAGAGTAGATTCTAAGCCATGCGAATATAGTTTTGATAAAAGAAAAAGAATAGGGCGGTTCCGCGGTCATGTACTCCCGACGGTATACACATTCTCAGATGTTATGGCCAAATCCTGAACCAGATGAACTCTCCTACGAAAACACATATTTCTTCGCCCCAAACCATAAAAAGCATTCCCCGGAAGCGCCGAGTGGCCATAGAACAGCTTTCCTTGTCCCTGTGAATGAGTTACATGAGCATCTCTTCCGGGCTGAAGTGGTTGGCAATATCAGGCTAAGTCTCCGACTCGGTTCAACCTATATGATATAGAAGATCCTAAAATCTGTATGTTTCTAGAGATCCGAAAAAAGCGCTAGGAAATATTCTACTAAATGCACACGCAGGGCCAGGTCCTAGTCCTAGATCAGATTATGCCGGCTGCTCTTCAGTGGATGTTACTAATTCTCCCTCAACAGGAACTAATCGATCAACAGCGGATGCAAACTCAAAGATTTCAGACATGAAGGGGAATAAGCAGCGCTCTTGGCTGCCATAGTTGTTGTACGAGGTTGAATCAGAAGAGGACACATCAAATAGGCTCTGGGACTGATGACGTTCCGGCACGAGGTGGGATTATTGAGCCTTCCTTGTTGGAAGCTCTCTCTGTCACAATAAAGGCAGCTACTGCTAGGCTCTTAGATGGGCTTGTTCACGAATCTCCTGCGTCGAGAAGAAGCTGTTTTCGCACCTGAATGAGAATACGCTGCTTGGATCTTTGCACGACTAGGCTCTTGGCCTTCTGCCTGTACTTTTGATTAGCCGGGATTTCGCGTCGACTCTATGCCTTCCCGGCTTGCTTTCTTGGACCCAAAGACTTCTCCTTCGATGATTACTGCTTTAGACTGAGGCCGCCAGCCCCGAGGCATACATGCTCTCCCGGAAATTAGTGATCTCGGCACGGTCCATGGCTTTCTCAAATGCTCATGGCTAGCTCTGTTACCCGGCGGAGAATCTGAACAAAGGCAGCGAGTCAGCCCGACGATAACTAGACTAAAACACATGTCAGATGAAAAAACTTACCAAGAGCTCGTGTCAACTGTTGATCAACCAACAGCTCCCATCCGGTAAGTAGGCGGAGATCCAGCAAGTTGCGATTCTGCCAACAGCCACAGATTCTTGCCACGCGGCACTCTTCTTCACGCGTCAGGTTATACCGCAAGCTCGCTACAAAAAAAAAATGGAACAATCATTACAACAGGGAATTAGTGTACAAAAAAAAAAAACCAGCGGTGAGTAGCAGAGCCCAGCGACAACCTCGGATAGGTTGGAATTCCGACTTGATCCTAAATGTCGATTCCCCTCATTTGACCCCGCTTGGTACTCCCAGCCAGCAGTGGCAACACAAAAGGTCCCCCGCCACGGTGACATGGAGTCCTTCAAGTTCTCGAGTAGCTTGGGCGCCCCCTGGCGGCGACTCAGGTTCACTTGCCCGCTGCATCCTTGGCGCCTCAAGTATATTAATTCGTAGAAGTGTAGCACCTCCACCGCGGTTGGACCTTCACAGTCGGACAACCGCCACAGCGAGTTGAGCGCCACCAGCAACCGCCACATGTTCGGTTCGGGAAAAATTGCCCAAAAGCGAGGCCAAATTCACAAACCAAAATCTGAAGATTTGGCAGCAGCGGGAATGTCACTCCCTGGTAGAAGATTTCCTCATGCACGACGACATGCCCTGCTGGCAGGAACGACGATCTCTCATCCTTCAACGGCGGTCGCAACTTCACTACACCTGGCAGGCGAAACACCCACTTCATACCGTCGACGGCAGCCACCGTCATCGGTCCTTCTGTTGAGTTAACCGTCGTGCCGTTGCCAAGAACCCAAGCTAACTCAACCTCGTCCCCGCCCGCCTCTGCCACCCCACCAGCGGAGCCACTAACGGAGCTATTGCTCGCCAGCCTCTCCTCCAACCTTTTGAGAGCAACTACATCTTCCCTTCCTCTAGAACTCTCAGGACGACCAGCACGACCCATGGCAACTTCCCAGATTATGGTCTGTAGCGGCACGATATCTAGCGGTTCAGACAGTGAGGTTCCTGCAGGGGTAGACGGACGCAACGAGTCAATAAACACACTATCCGCCACGTTGGGCGACATGTCAAACCCGGAATCCTCACTGCTCGAGATCTCTACGATGCTAGCCATCCCAAACCCTAAAACCCAAACCAATTAGTTCATACAGGATCTAAGCTATCCCTATGTCAGTCGCATCCAAGAACATCAAGAACAATTGCCCAGAAAATACCAAAACAAGAACATAACGTATTCATACAATCAACCCAGATTTGACAATCTAGCAAATCCCTAAACCCTATCTCGCTATCAAACACAAACCCATCCCCACAACTCACTAAGCACCCTCATAGCACGTCGGAGAAGAACAGAGCACCCTAAATCAAAAACCCAAAAAACTGACAGAAGCAAACACAGAAATCCAATGGAACAGGGATGAGATTCAAAATGCTAACCTCAAAGATGAAAGCTTTGGTAAGATCGAAGTCTCCTGTCTTCACTACAGATGACCGTACTTCAAAGGCAGATAACCTCACAGAATCGTAGCAATCTTCTGCTCAGAACGCAAAGCTCAGGTTGAAGACGACGATACTAGGTAAAAAGTACAAAGTGACAAACCTCCAGGTTTTCCCTCCCTTTTATGTCAACATCAAATTAATCTAGGCCATCCGCTGAAAAACGACATTGCACAACAACCGTACACGTGCCCCACAAGCGCACTTACTCTCCGGATTAACCGAAGCGACGACTTGGTTACAAAATCAATAATTACTCGCATTAATGACGAGGTGACGGGCGTGCTGAAGAGACATTATCGCACATGCTAATCCAATACATGTAGGCCACGTGTCGGGCACCATCACACGAAGCATCTGTCCAAGGTAACCATCGAAAAGGAAAATCGACAGTCATCGGAACACTCGGCGAGATAGTCTCAGCTAAGCGCAACTCCGCTAGCGGAACTTCTCTCTTTTCATCTTGCAAACGAGAAAGTCTCCGCTAAAGGCAACTCCGCTAGCAGAACTTCTCTCTTTTCATCTTGCAAGCAAGATAGTCTCTGCTAAGCGCAACTTCACTAGTGGAACTTCTCTCTTTTCATCTGGCAAGCGAGATAGTCTCTGCTAAGCGCAACTCTGCTAGCGGAACATCTCTCTTTTCATCTTGCAAGCAAGAGAGTCTCTGCTAAGCTCAACTCCGCTAGCGGAACTTCTCTCTTTTCATCTGGCAAGCGAGATAGTCTCCGCTAAGCGCAACTCCGCTAGCGGAACTTCTCTCTTTTCATCCTGCAAGCGAGATAGTCTTTGTTAAGCGTAACTCCACTAGCGGAACTTCTCTCTTTTCATCTGGCACACGAGACAGTTCCTGCTAAGCGCATCTCCGTTAGCGGAACTTCCCTATTTCCATCTTGCAAATGAGACAGTCTCCGCTAAGCGCAATTCTGCTAGCAGAACTTTTCTCTTTCCATTTTGCAAACGAGATAATCGTCGCTAAGCGCAACTTCGCTAGCGGAACTTCTCCCTCAGAACCTGGGAAGACCGTCACCACTGACCGCAACGCCATGCACCAGGCTGCCGCCAGGCAGGTCATCGCGACACTTCCGGCCACTTATCATCAGTAGAGGGAATTCCGCCAGCGGCGATTCTCGAGGCAACGCCTCACTTTAACAATGACCACAACGCGACGTTGCAGTCAAAACATGGTCCTCCGAGACAAGTAGGGGGACGCGTCAACAGTCTTCAATGGCCCTGATCAGGCATGTTAACCTCCGCCACTTGGGTATCAAAGATTGGGTTCGCTACCTAACACCCTCTGCTCCGTGCAGCTCCCCTTAGTAAACAATACACTGGCCAAACGGAGGTCTATCTTAGCCGGTGAGTGGGGGACTCCCTGGGGGGCCTAGCAGGGGCCCACCCGAAAGGGTACCAAGCGTTTGCTCAGTAAGTCCATGGTTGACAACACACTGACGCTAATTATGCTCTTGCAAGACTAGCGGAAGTAACGCTTCGAACCGCTATGCAACTCCCCAACCAAGATTACCCTCCTTGACTGGGGACTTGGGGACTTGTACTTACATGAGCATTTGCAAGTATAATTTGCTATAATAAGCCACACTCATGATACCGCCAGCGGTACCAACTACTGCCAACTGTGTGACCTACGGAAGCACAGCCAAACAGGCTACCGCTTGAGCCCTGGCTCCCCCCCAGATCGTCGTTGACGAGCCGCCACGCGCCGCGCCAAGTTAGCATCAGTAGCTTTAGAAGCTGGGGACTGAAGCACATCAGTCCCACATTGAAAACATGGAGAAGATCAGTTCCCTCCTCACCTATAAAAGGTCCTCTCATCTCTCCTCATTAATTACATAATTAATACTTACCTATTATTACTTTGACAACACAAATACATTGACTAACTTAGGCATCGGAGAAGTGAAGACCGCCCAGCGCGGTCTCCCTCTGACGCCCTCTATATTTTATTTGACAGGTAGCGGGAACTCTGAGTATCACATGTAGCAGTCCGCCCATCGGACCAGCGTTAACAAAGGTTTAGCTACCGCTGAACTTTAAGCATTAACAATTATATATCTCTTCATACGAAGCTGTGAGGACTATGAACACTACGTAGCTTTGGGAAGACTCCGTTTGCTTATTACAGTTATCCCCGTGGGACGAGCGGTTGCCCTTGTGGTAGTGCTAGTCCTTTTGCCGCTTGCTCTGGTAGTTGCCTTGTTGCCACTCTCTCTTTTTGTCAGTTGGTGGTATAGCAGAGGTTTTGTTAACAGTTTCTTGCTGGCTAGAAGAAGGCTGACTGGGTTTTGCTGGCGTTGGCGGAGGTGGTGGGGTTTCTCTGTATGTAATGAATTCTGCCTATGCGTGGAGGACGGCCTCGCCCATGATGTGGTCATATGCGACATTTGGATGATTGTAGTTGAGATAATAGAGAAATGATCCCTTTAGAAGTCCTTGCTTAAAGGCTGCCAATGCCATTGTTTTGTCAAGGTCGCGACACTTGGATGCCGCTGCTCTCCACCTAGTGACGAATGCCTTTAGTGTTTCCTCTGCGCCCTGCTTGAGGTTGAACAACTAGCTTGTGTTGTGATGTCTGGCAGCCAACATGATGAATCGTGACAAGAAAGCGTTTGATAGTGCATGGAATTAGTCTATAGATCCTGGCGGACATTTGAAGAACCAACTCATCTCCTCACTATCCAACGTTTCACTGAACAAGTGGCAGAGGGTGACGTCATCGCATCCCTTATTGTTGGTGACCTTCTTGAATGTGTCCATAAGGACGAAGGGTCAGTCAATCCACTGTATTGTGGCATCTTTGTTGTTTTTGCATGCGCTGGCCTGACGGCTTACAGTATCCTGGTGGTGAATGGCCTTGGCCTTGACGCAAAGAGAGGATTCTAACTTGGCGCTGGGACGTCTGCCTCTGCCCGGATTAGTCTTTGCTCCAATTGCTGCATCCTTTCCAAGATTAGGGCAGTTGCGTTGCCAGCAGGCCTTTCTTGGAGGTTCCGCTGTGCCAGCTCCCGCCTGGGGGCAGGTGGATTGCCTTTAGTTCTAGCTCTGGTTGCGGAGCGGTTGGTGCACGGTTGTGATTCCGCTTCTTGCTCTATCATCAATAGTGGCGAGGGTGGTAGACCCATTCCTAATAGCTCAGACAGGTTCAGCGGTACCTGCATCTGTATGATTGGTGCTGGTACCAATCTTCAAGCATTGGGTTGACTACATCTGGTACTCTAAGATTGCTCGCTCTGCGTTGGGTTAGCGTTTGCCTCTAGCGCCTTCTTTAGTTCGTCGAACCTTGACATTAGCGTGGCTAACTACTTTAAGGCCTCGGCCTTCTCCCTGAGTTCCTGCTCAATCTCACTGTTTACCTTGTGGAGATCCGCCAGTGCCAGCTCATACATAGCAGTGAGATCCTGGACAGGTAGGCGGCGGCTACCTCTTGTTTGAGCCTTCGCTGTGGTTTCAGTATGTGGGATCTGGGGAGTGGCCTACGGCTCCACGCTAGGGTTGATCGGAGTGTTGAATAGTGTGTGGTTAACGTTAGTCACTAGGTTGGTGGGTTGGGGATTGGCGGATTGGTCCGCTTGCTCTTCGGTGTTTCCCCCGCTATCGTTAGTCATTGTGATTGTTGTGGTGGGATGGCATTTTGCTCAAAGATTCCCACAGACGACGCCAATGTTAATGTTAATGTTTAAGATTGAGCGGTAGCCCAAGTCTTTGTTAACGCTGGTCCGATGGGCGGACTGCTACTTGCAATGTTCTCAGAGCTTCCGCTACCTGTCAAGTAAAATATAAAGAGGCGTCAGATAGAGACCGCGTTTGGCAATCTTCTCTTCTCTGATGCCTAAGTTAGTCAATGTATTTATGTTGACAGAATAACAGTAGTTAAGTAGTGAATGCATCATTAATGAGGAGAGAGGAGAGAACCTTTTACAGGTGGGGAAGAGGCTGATCTCTTCCATGCTTTTGATGTGGGACTGATATGCTTCAGTTCCCAGCTTCTGATGCCATCTTGATGTGGCGCGTCGGCGGTGATCTGGGGGTGGGCCGGGACTCAAGCGGTAGCCTGCTTAGCTGTGTTTCTGTAGGTCACTCCGCTGACAGGAGTTGGTACTGCTAGCAGTAGCATGAGCGTGGCTCATTAGAACTAATTATGCTTGGCAAATGCTCATGTAAGTACAGTTAATGTCTAAGATTGGCCGGTAACCAAATCTTGGTCAACGCTGGTTTGAGGGGCGAATCACTGCTTGTGATATTCTTGTTGCTTCTGCTATCTGTCAAATAAAATACAAATGGCGTCAAAGGGAGACCGCGATGGGTGGTCTTCTCTTCTCTAATGCCTAAGTTAGTCAATGTATTTATGTTGATAAAATAACAGTAAGTAAGTAGTAAATGCTAATTAATGAGGAGAAAGGAGTGGACCTTTTATAGGTGGGGAAGGGGCTGACCTCTTCCTTGTTTTCGATTTGGAACTGATATGCTTCAGTTCCCAGCTTCTGATGCTTCAGTGAGGCAATCTTGGAGCAGCATGTGGCGGCGCGTCAGTGGTGATCTGGGGGTGAGCCGGAGCTCAGGTGATATCCTGTTTGGCTATGTTTCCGTAGGTCACACTGTTAATGGTTATTGGTACCGCTAGCAGTATTATGAGCGTGGCTCATTATAGCTAATTATGTTTGGCAAATGCTCATGTAAGTACACTCTGTACTAAATGACATGTAGAACTAGTTTTATTTTTTCAGTTACATTCAGGGTTAAGTTTAGGGGGGTGAAATTTGCACACCCCTAATTGTAAATGCCACACCCTTTCATTTTTTTAATACTATTTCATCTCACTAGTTTTTACACTTCCTAAAATACCCTAAAGTCAGATTTTTTTTCTTTCCTTTTTGGGTCCTCTCTCTCTCTCTCTCTCTCTCTCTCTCCCCTCTCCCCCACTCCAAAACCAGTCTGTTCCACCAAGACCCAACCTTTCACCCTTGAATCTCACTCAAAGCTGCACCTTCCTTTTTCTCTTTCTCAATCTAAGACCAACCCATCTCCCAGATTCCTCAATTCTCCGAACCTATATCAACAATCACTGTTTTTCCAGATGGGTTCCGATATATTACCCATGAAACCTTCCCCGATTCCAACCCGCCGAACCCATCTGCAGCTCTGCTCTCTTTCAACATAGACTCGACCTTTTCAACTTCAAACCTACCATCATCTTCATCTCTCTATTACTCATCACCTGCATAGCTCTCTCTGCTGCTACAGCTTTCGGTTTCCTCTTCTTCTCGAACCCATCAAACACTACCACCACACCTACCTCCACCACCACTTCAATCGACTCAAAGGCTAGCCCTTTATCCAAGTTGAACCATCCGGTGGTGATCTTGGTCTCCTCAGATTGGTTTAGATTTGGTTACCAATTCAAGACCCCAACTCCAATCTCTAAAGCTGAGCTAGAAAGAGGAACCCAGCTTAGGCTCGTATATGGAGAAGAAAGAGAGAAGATAGTCGTGGTTTTTTTGGGGGGAGGGAGGGGGGGGGGGGGAGGGGGAGAGAGAGAGAGAGAGAGAGAGAGAGAGAGAGAGAGAGAGAGAGAGAGAGAGAGAGAGAGAGAGAGAGAGAGAGAGAGAGAGAACCCAAAAAGGGAAGGAAAAACAAAATCTGACTTTTGGGTATTTTAGGAAGTGTAAAAAGTTGTGAGATGAAACAGTATTAAAAAAATTAAAGGGTGTGCCATTTGCAATTAGTGGTGTGCAAATTTCACCCCCCTAAGTTTATGCTTGGTAGAGTTGAAAAACTCTTTATTAGAAATTATGAGTTATATTTGATACTAATGTATGATGAACGTCAATCAACATGCCGTTTAATAAACTGTGCACCTATTCAATGCCGGCGAAGAAAAGGGTGTGGGTACTTCCGCTGGATTTATTCCCCGAGGAGCAGGTTTCAGAGTTGGTTTTGAATCTCAAGTACAAGCCAGATCTAGGGGAAGAGGTAGAGGCTGGTAGAGAAACTTGAAGAATGCACGAAAGGTGTTTGTGAAAATGCCTCAGAAAAAAGCCCTGAAGGTGTTTGTAGATTATTTGGCACTCTATTTGTATCTTTCTTGTTTTTTTTTTTTTCCTTTGTCAAATGCTAGACACTGTGTGTATCTAAATCAAAATTTTGCTGCAGGCTGAAGTGTTGAAGTAATTATCACCCATTGGTCAGTTAGTAGTCTGTGCTGGAGATGGTGCAACCCATAGTTCAACAAATGGAACTCCATCTCATTTTTTGATATATCATTCCATTTATCCTAGTTGATATTAGTTGTGCAGTTCTGACTATTGTTTCAGTACATATGTAGGGCTCTTTTAAGACAAGGGATCATGATATATATTGGCGTACCTTTAGACATTGTGACTAGGGGTGTGGTCGAAGATTAAACTTATCTCTCTGCATACAATCTATCTACTTCCGTATCGTATACAGAGGTCATCTCTTTCTCCTTGAACTTGTAATTATATATTCCCTTGAATTTGTCTTGTTAGCAATTACGTAATAGATTATATATCCTCATTGGTTCTAACATATCTTCTTGTCCTAGCAGAAGTAGCTGGTAAGTTTGGTTATGATGAAAACGATGATATAACCATAGAAGACATGGCTTTGGAGGTAAGAAGTGCTAGATTGCAGACATTTTTGGAAATCAAATGAATGGTTTATTTATGTATTGAGTATTACCGTCCCTTAAGTTGAATAGTTTGTTCATTTACTCTATTTGTTTAGATTTTTAGCTAATATATTAAGCATTTTTGGGTTTGATTTACATTTGGTATTGATACTAATTGGAAACCTAGCATTTTCTATGAAACCAAACAGATTTCCAGTTTTTACTTTGTTAATGGTTTTGTTGATTAAAAACAATGGAAAACTTAGTGCATTAAAAGTACTAAACAGATTTTCTAATTTTTCTTGTTGTTTAGGTTCATGTCTGAAAGTTCATTGGTGAATGGTTACTGGCATGATTTCTGGTTGGGTTAACATATAATATGAAATAGTAGCCTGATCTTTTGGTGGGTGACTTTTGACAAGTAAATGACTTCTTGTTTTATCTATAGGGGATAATATCATCCTTATATGCAACAAAGAACAAACACAGGTTAGAGCAACTCCAACAGCTTCCCTATAATTTTTGTATTATAGAGAAGCAAAAGTCAAACCTTTAGCCTATTTTTCTTCTCCAACTCCAACAGATTCCCTAGTTTACAGTAATCTATAAAATCTCCATATTCTTCTTTAAAATTTTGGAGTTTGCTGTAAATATAGGGAATTTGGTTTTCTCTCTCCTCACTTTCCCTAAAATAGAGATAGTTATAGGGAATCTGTTGGAGCAAAAGAGGCTTATTTTTCCCTAAAGTAGAGAAAAATAAAAATATGGGGAATCTGTTGGAGTTGCAATTTGAAGCAGTTGAGATATAAATATTTAGAGTGGGAGTCAGAATATTGGAACCCGTTATCATTTTTCAAATGGCAGGTTATCTAAGCTAGTAGCCTTTTATGTATCAAGGATGGTATCTTGTTAGAATGTTTTTGTTGTGTCACGAACACTTACATGTTCATATATGACCACATTAATTGTTGATTTTTTGTTGCAGGTAATCACAGAAAGTTGTAAAGTAACTCAAATAAGTAGCTCAAACACAAGAAGGTAGTTTAAATAAGCCTATCTTTTAGCTAGTGTTGTAGATGCTTATCTCGTAGAGTGGATAAGAGAAATGTATGTAAAGTAGTGTAGGAAATGGATATAAAGCAGTTGTGTAGGTTTGTTTTTGCTTGCTATGGATATTTCTTTGCTTGTGTGCAAAATATATTTGATATACAATAAATATATAAATGAAGTTTTTTTTTTTTTAATAATATAAAAAGAGTTAATTATTGTTTACTCCCTATACTTACAGGGTTTTATCGTTTCAGTTCCTGCCATTCGAATTTCACTTAAAAAGTCTTTGAACTCCCAATTTCCTCTAAATTGGTCTCTGCCGTCAAGCTCCGTCTAAATTGTCTATTAAATTGCTGAAGTGGCATCTATTTTACGCCAAAAAGTCTATTTTACCGTCAATTGCTTTTTAAAAATTAAAAAAAAAAAAAATCTCTCTCTCTCTCTCTCTCTCTGTTTTTTTTTTCTTTCCCTTTTGACCTCTTCTTCTTCCATGGATCCCCAAAACCCAATGCCCCTGATAAGCCACTTCGCCTCCTCCATCGATTCTCCTGAGTTCACTCACCTAACCACCTCCCTGACTCGCTCCGCCATCATTGCCCTCGACGCAGAGTGGAAGCCCCTCCGCTCCCACCACCCCACTTACCCAACCGTCCCTCTTCTCCAACTCGCCTGCCAACTCGGCAGCAAACTCTCCGGCGACTCGGTGGTCGTCGTCTTCCTGCTCGACTGGACCCTCCTCCAGATCAATTCACACCTCTAATTCCTTCAATGGGTCCTTCTCCGACGATCGCAACCCGATCTTCGAAGCCCCAAAAGCCTAAGACTTTGAGAACATCATCGGCGGCTCGGCCAGGTTCTCAACCAATTTCAAAGCTTTCAACTTGGATTCCATGTACGGCGGTGGTGGGCCCACTGATTCCGCCTCCAAGGTCGCCGATTCCGGCCTTGTTTTCGACAAGCATGATATTGATCTTTGATAAAGTATTGTGAAGACTTCTTCAGAGAAGATAATTCTCTATACCCATATGTCTTAGGCGACAAACTCCCCAAACTGAATTGTGCCCTCAAGAAACAGTCTGAGAATCTCACGGCCAAAAAGCGCAAAGGCAGATCTCTTCGTTTTTGGTAAATATTCTTTTTGAGAGAAACTGGTTTGGCAACTTTTTGGCTCCTGTTGATCCTTGCTGTGTGGCCCCTTCTCTTGTGCTTTCATTCTTCTTATTTCTTCTACAATGTATTTAGCTAATTCATTATTTGTTGACTAGGAATGTCTCCCTAGATCGGTTCATGTTGGTCTTGGTTTGGCTGAGCCTCTTGTGGCCATATAATTAATATGTTGTATTTCCAGTTTTGGTTTTTAATAAAGATGGGCTCGGATTGTTATTCATGCGTTTCCCAGGTACCATATAATGTTAATAATAAATACTCTTCACAGCCATTAGGGTCTTCAGTGGGACTACCTGATCAAAAGACAAACGAAGGTTTTAGGGTTGATTGCCGGGGAGAAGAAGATGGAGAGAGAGCTGGGTTTGTTTTGGAAGAAGATGATGGAGATAAATAGAGGAGAGAGAGCTTGGAAAGAAGAAAAGGTAAAAAGAAAAAACAGAAAAAAAAAAAAAAAAAAAAAAAAAAGAGTGAATAAAATTAATTAAAAGAAAAAAGTAAGTGAGGGTATAATAGACTTTTTAGGGGGGAAACGACCACCACGTTAGGAAGATAACGGAGTCTTTGACGGATGCTTGATGGCAGGGATCAATTGGGAGGAAATTGGGAGTTTAGGGACTTTTTAGGTAAAATTCGAAAGTCAGGGACTGAAACGATGAAACCCTATAAGTATAGGGAGTAACCAGTATTTAATCCATATAAAAATGAAGTTTATTTACTAATAAAAATATAGAAATATGAAACATATATACAAATTGTGAATTGGATGGTTTTTTATTTTATTTTCTCAAACGTCATTTATGGCGTGCATGGTATGTGTGGCGTAAATACACTTCTTTTTTATGGCACACATTTGACTCATCAACGACGCACGTTGTAAATTATTTACGGCGTGCATGGTATGTGTGCCGTAAATGTACCTCTCTTTTACGGCACACTTTTGACTCATTGATGACGCATGTTGGGACTCATTTACGGCGCACAAAATGAGTGTTGTAAATAATAGTTGTCTTTTATAGCATGTCCATTTACAAACCTATTTTCTAGTAGTGGTGGTTCCAGTGTTCACCACATAAATCTTTCTAGATGGAATTGCAACTTATGGATTGAGCTTTATGTTGTGTTCTAACTTCCCGACATTATATATAAGCTGCAGATATGGGAGATCATGGAGAAACTTACACCTAATGAAAAAATGGTTCACAAGGCCTGTGCTATTTGCCTAACAAAAAAAATTGATAGTTAAGAATAATACCAAACAATTAAGGCAAAAAATTCTTTCATGTTCTTTCATGTCTAAATTGGTCATTCTACAAACTCAAAACACTTTTAGTTTCGAGTTTACCAAACATTTTGCCACTGATTTTAACACTCACAACACTTATCAAAGTTCAGTTTACCAAACACTGAGATGCTTTACTTTTCGGTCACTTATTCTCATAAATAAGCAAACACCAACTTTTGTTTACCACATACACCCTAGATTACCCATGTTCTCTTAAAAATGGTACTACCTTTGCAATTGACAAAGGAGATGAACAACTATTGCTCTAATAAGAATTGATAGAGATAAAAAAAAAAAAATAAATAAAGATTAGACAGAAAAGGAAAAAGAAAAGAATAACAAATTGTTGAAGACATAAATTTAATTGTTCAAGGGTGTTTTGGTAAAATTAAGAAGGTGTGCTTAGTTTTTCATGTATTCAAAAAAGTGAATCGGAAGTGTGCTAAATATGAGAAGTCTAAATATCAAATTTGGAGGTCCAACTAGAACCACTCTTTGTTTTTTCATTTGAGTTAACAAAGTTCAATAACAATTGAAAAAGAGTAGCGCTAGAGACACCAAAAAATTATACCAAAAATAAATATGAAATTAAGTGGCATCTGAGTTGGCGTCTTACATGTTAAGACATTCAATTTAATAATTTCCAACAAATTTCATTGATTTTATTTAGAAACTAATTAATCAGCAAAAAAAAAAAAACACGTGGTTCACCAAACAACCAAATTTGCTGTCACCCTTCCTCAAACAAAAAACAACCAAATTTGCAGAATCTAAAGGACAAAGAAATCTTGAGGAGAATAGCGCAAAGAAATTACATCAAATCTAGTAGACTGCATATATAGTAGTACATCTATTTCTATCTTCCTTTAACAATGTAAGAACATGAAACCCAATAGAGATAGATCCGGTTATCAATTGAAAATCATCATTGCTCCATGGCCATCACTGCATATCTCTATTTCTAGAATGAAAACTACCACCAGTAATAGTAATAGATCATCATTCAATTGTCGGTTAACTAATGAATTAAGTCATACACAACTTCGTATTCTATTTTTTATGTTTTGACTGATAGCCTTCTCCTACAATTGCATGTTAAAGTCTCCCTGATTGAAGGGTTTTGTTTAAGGTTCTTTCTTCCTTTTTCTGTTGTTTGTCATATATATTTTTTCTTATTAAACAACAAGAACTTTTAATTATAGCTCTTTTTATTTTAAAGAATAAAAATAAAATAAGAATATATGCTAAAAATAGTTTGATGATATGGCACCTGCCACATCATTTGGTAAAATTATTTGGGATCTCAAGCATTTTTGATTGAAAAAAGATGGAGTTCCATATATTAAATTTGGAGATCCAACCAAAACTACCCAAAAAAAAAATTCAAAAATATATTAATCAATGGGATTAAAATCTTCAACAATAATCAATGGACGTATAATGATTTTATTAATAACATTCCACCACAGAGAAGAAGAAAAAAACAAAAAAAAACCACACCACATCTTATCACATAAACTCACATTCTCCCTAAAAATTAGGTCTGGGTATGGGCCTAGCCCGATATGGATTTGACAGGGCCCGGGGCCAAGCCCGAATATCTCAGGCTGCGCTCAAATGTAGTTTTTCATTTTTATGGACCACTACGGCCCAGACTGTTATTAAATGAGTCGATCCTATGGGTTTTTCAGGCCCAACAACATCATTGAAATTTTTTTTTTCCCAGATCTTTGCATCTCAAGAACAAACAAGCTAATGCAGTGGTTACAAAAATGGTCGAAGAGAGTGGAAAACAAGAAATCGTTGTTGGGTTTATAATTGGGATTTCGAAATGGTCAAAGAGAGTGGAAAACTGGAAATTGGTGTTGGGTTTCGAGTTATTGAAGAAGGAGATTGTTGCTAGGTTTTGAAATCTAGAATCTGGAAATTAGGGATTGATCAAAATTTGGGTTTATTTCTACTTGTTCAAAATCTGGAAATCGCTATTCGTGAAGAGAATTGAGGGCTTTAAAGGGAATCTGGGTTCCTCCCAATCGTTTCTAGAGTTCGAGCTTCGAAGGGATATTTAGAATATGAAATCGGTTGTGCTTTGGAAGGGAAACTAGAAAAAGGAGAAAGTAGTGAGAAAGGGGTCAGACACTTGTGCTTGTATTGACGCTTAAGAGGCTATGACTCTTAGAGAAGCAAATTTTTTGTGGCTCTAATTCTTATTGAATGTTAACTAATGACTACTAATCTGAGGCCCCCGCTCTAACCAATCCCCATCAACCCAGAAACAAAAGTAGAAAATGAAAATCATAATTCATGACTAGTTGTTGTTCCCGGTACTCCAGTAGTATTATTAAAAACTGGATTTGGAGTCTCTTTATCAAACAAAGAGAATCTCTAACCATTTCACCAACAAAAACAAAGGGATATCCATCTAAATCAAGGTTTAGCACAGTGCTTCCTAATAAACTAAAATGGCCTAATGACTAACAACTACAAATTTGAGAGTTGTTGAATGGGATGAGTATGGAATCAGGCTTTAGGACTTACAAATATCAGGGCCTGGGACCGGACCATTAAAACTCAAATGGTCCGAACTTTATTTTTTCAAGATTTTTTTTTTCCTCAAAGCCCGGTCAAGACCTGACCGTCTGGATTGGTCCAATCCGAATTTTTGGGCTAAAATGCCCAGCCCTACTAAAAATTGAGCTTTGAAAGCTCACCACCAATCAGCCCCGTTCACCTGGTCAGCTACTGATCAGGGATTATTTGTTCAATTGCTATTGGATTTGCTCAATCTTGATCCAAGGCCTGCGAAATATTTGGATAATTTGAATTAAAATTTATTATTTCTATATGCAATTACTTTCTTATCTTCACTTCTCTTCTTTTCTTCTCGATACCCATAAAATTTGTAGAACCCTTCTCATCTAGGCTAACAGAGTAGCAAATTCATCAACTTGGACTTCCATTGAAAGAGGGTAGCATAGTGTTAAAGACAACATGACCAATTGACCATACCAATTTGCAAGTGAAAATCCCCACAAGCAGAGATGTGTAAGGAGCAGAAGGGTCTGAGAGCAAGTATATATTGCTCAACCAACATCTCATAGGATTTGATTGCCATTGAAACACTAAAAATTAGAGCATACCCATTTGCCCAAATAGCTCAAATTTCTAATACTGGAGAAGAACCAAGACCATCAGCACAAAGAATCGAGCTTCTGGGTTATGAAAGGTGATAAAAAAAATTGAAGATTTTGCGACGAAAGAATCGCAGAATTTCAAAGAGGAAAAGTGGGTACCTAGAAGTGAGAAAGAGAGGAAGGTGGTTTTAAGATTTTGGAATTGGGGAATATGATTTGAGATTGAACGGGGCTGGGATGAGAAATGGGTCTTGCAAATAGGAGGTAGAGAGCCAGACGTTTTGGTCGTCGGCGACGGGGACTGCAGAGGCAAATTCTTGGCTTGGGTCTCCGGCAGAGGCAAGTTCTTGGGCCTTCGGCCAGAACGGAGCCGGGATGAGAATGAGTTTGCAATTTTTGGGTATCAAGAAGAGAAAAGAAAGTAATTGAATGATTAAATAATATAAAAATAATAAATTTTAATTCAAATTATGTAAATATTTCTCAGCCCTTGGATCAAGATTGAGCAAATCTAATGGCAATTGAGCAAATAATCTCTGGTCAGTAGCTGAACAGGTGAACGGGGCTGCACCACCAATTTGTAACATTATGTTACAACAAAGCGATCCTAACCACACATTGGATATTCTTATTACAAATACAATACTGAAACACCAAAAACCCTCGCACACGTCACCGAATGAAGCTCCATCGCATCCCTCCTCTGGTATAAGGATGGCATTAAAACCCACGGGTATGGGTACCCGCGGTTAATTTTTCCTTTTGGGTATTTGTTAATGGGTAATTCCCATAGTTTATGGAATTATGGGTATGGGTATGAGTAATTACAAAATACTCGTATAAAAATGGGTGGGGTATGAGTATACCTGTGGGTACCCAAATTTTACCCAAATACCCATATAAAATTGTAAACTACACACAATTTTTTTTTTTAATTGAGAACTATTATTTTTCAACCAACATAATGGGGCATTTTTATAATTTTCTTCTTCTAAAAAAAATAATAATATGGAAAACCTATACAGGGTATTTCTCTTTCCCACCCAGAATACACCTTCAAGTATTCAACGAGACGAGCCGCCATGATTGGAGGTATTGTGCAGCCAAAACTCTGAGACCCAAAGAGATTTTTGGTATTAATTCTTGTTTGGCGTAAATTTAATTAAGTCTCAATTGTTACGAAATATAGTTTCGATATACTAGCGTAAATGGGTTTTGATCCGTGAGGATCAAGCCGTCCGATCGACTTGTAGATTTGATATATTGATCGTAGAAGTGTTTCAATGACTTTGTGTGGTCTCAGATGAGGATCTGACCGTTGGATCATTATATAATTGTGAAAAGATGGTTTAAAAGGCAACCCATGAAGATCCGACCGTTGGATCTTCGTATAATTTTGAGAGGATGATCTTAAGGGTGATCCGTAAGGATCCGACCGTTGGATCATTGTATAATTGTGAAAAGATGATTCGAAAAGCTATCCGTGAGGATCTGACCATTCGATCTTTGTATAATTTTGAGAGGATGATCTTAAGGCGATCCGTGAGGATCCGACCGTTGGATCTTCGTATAATTTTGAGAGGATGATCTTAAGGGCGATCCGTAAGGATCCGACAGTTGGATCATCGTATAATTGTGAAAAGATGATTCAAAAAGCTATCCGTGAGGATCTAACCGTTCGATCTTTGTATAATTTTGAGAGGATGATCTTAAGGCAATCTGTGAGGATCCGACCGTTGGATTATCGTATAATTGTGAAATGGCGATTCAAAAGGCGATCCGTTAGGATCTGACTGTTGGATCATCGTATAATTATGAAAAGATGATTCAAAAGGTAATCCGTGAGGATGGTTCATTTACGAATCAAAATTTATTATTTTACATTTAATGGCCAAGTTGTGAAAACTGTTTTACGGAAATAAATATTTGTTTTAAACGTATTGGTTCCTCGTGACTAAATCAACAATTTCTTTCTTAAACACTGTCTCAAGTATTTGAAATACTCAATCGACTATTTGAAAATATCCCAAGATGGGGAATAGAGGTGCTTAAATAGTGAGTATTAAAAAAAAAAAAAAACAGCCCATATTGAAAACGGGTAAATGAGTGGGTATGAGTTTATCCGTTTAGAAATGAATTAAATAAATACTCATACCCGCGAATTATTTGATGAATATTACCCACAAACTAAGAATGATGGGTACTACCTAGAGGGTATTACCCAATATATATATATGAATGCCAACTCCACTCCGGTACTACAAGCGTGTAATTGGAAAAAAAAAAAAAAAAAAAAAAGCACCCTTTCAGTCTTCAACCTTTTTTTTGTTTGTTTTTGGCGGTCCATACAAGAAGTTATTAAAACAAAAAGTGGGACACGTTTCGCTCAGTATGAGGGCGGGGGGGGAGTCTATCACCTTAAACCACCGTACGGTTGCGAGCAAGGACCACGTGCCACAGCACATAAAAACTATTATATTAAACTCACTAATTAGCAAAGGGAGAAAGAAAAAAAAAAAACATCACGGGACGTGGGTCCCACAAGCTGAGAGGGGCATGCAAAGCTATGTGGACATTGAAATGGGACTCTCCCTCCTCTGGGAGAGCACTCAAGAGACACCCCCCCCCCCACAACAAACTCAAACCCCACCTCAGAGAGAGTCCTCAGCCAATAAATCTCCCACACATCAATTGGAAAATCCAAAGATTCAACCTTACTCTTTCCTTCTTTCTTTCTTCCTCTCTTGATTCTGATTCTTCTCATCTCTCTCTGATTTCAATTCCTCCTCCTCTCTCTCTCATCCGTTTGCTCAGTCCGCTTTGTCGTTTTACGGTTTATCTCTTCCGGACCAAAATTAATATTAAAAAAATGAGGTAACTGAAACCGAGACGAAACAAGGTCCGACCCGCGAAGCCAGAGACTAGGGAAGCGTTTTTTTTTTTTCAACCAATTTGATCTCACTCTCCTTCGGTACTTCTCTCTCTCTCTCTCTCTCTCTCTCTCTCTCTCTCTCTCATCTCTCACTCTTATTTTCCAAATTCAGGTGATTTTCTATTTATTTTTGTTAATTTGATTTTCATTTCATGAGGATTAGAGAATTAAAGGGGATCGGAATCGACCCAATTGCCCGTTCCTTCGTTTTTTTTTTTTTCAATTGATTTTGTGTGGATACTCGCCTATCAATTGGTTTTTGTTTGGGTCATTGTTGCTGTCCACATTCGTAGAATCGATTGGGTATTCGTTTTTGGGTAAGAATTGCAAAGATCCTGACTTGGGTAATCAGTTCATAGATTTGGATGGGGCGATTTTTCCCAAACTTGGTCATTTTTTGTTTATATGACTGTGTTTTTATTAGCTTGTCAATCACTTAGGTTTCTGCATTACTAATGCATATATGTAGCCTTGTTTGTTTGTTGCACTAATTTATTGTACTTAGCAGTTCCTTTTGTTCTAATTTCAATGCCAAGATCAAGAATTTCGCTGACATTGTTTCGAGGTGACAATATATTGTTTTTATGCCAAAGGTTGAATCTAGCAATATTAGCTTTATAGCGTTTGGACTATCAATTTGCTTCTCATATTGTTTATCAATGGTCTTTTGACAACATTATGTTGGTTACTGGATTATCAATTGCTTGTTGTACTGGCAACCATTGAAAATGTTTCCTGAAGTTAGCTTTCAAAAGTTCTCGTTGCAAACAGAGCAGCATGAAAGTGAATCAAGTAGTAAGGATAGTTGAACAGAGATGCCGTTTTGGATTAGGAGTGGAATTCAGCTATGCCATGTTAAGTTTCTGATTTTTGAAGCGGTAACTATGTAGATAGACAGTTATCTAAGAAACCGAGTTGTTGCAATATAGGTCCAAGTCCAACAAGAACATATAGATAAATACTATCGCCCTCAAGGGTATGTGTGTGGCCTACAGAAAACATATCAGAGGGGTGCAGATTTGATTGTGGAACTGGCTCCCTGTTCCGGAACTCTCCTATGTATGATATGAAGTCTCTCCCTCCCTCTGTCTCTCTCTTCTTGCCCTTTCAGTATTGAGGAATGAAACAATTGACATCTAACATTAACAAGTATATCTATACAATGCAAAGTAGGATAGAGCAACTAGACCATTTGTAGAGCTGTCTTTGGAGTCCTAAGTTGGTTTTCCTGGAAATAATTTAAAATCAATTGATGGTTTGTGCTACTAATTCGTCTTGAATAAAGGTTCTGACAAAGTGGTGTGTGCTTGATTCTTAGCTCTAAACCAAGCCGTTCTCTTGGTTATAGTACATGACATCCTTGACCAACCTATTACAAGAGCAGTTTTTTAACATTCCGAAATTAAAGCTGCTTATTACAAGTATCAAATAAACTTTTCTCATTAGTTTAAATGTTTTAGTGTTTATAATATTTTAGGTTTTTTATTGTTATGGGATTGTCTTTTGGGTTTTAGACTTCTTGTACATGATTGAACTATATTAAGATTATTGTGATATTGTCTATGCTAATTGTTCTTGTTCTAGTTTTCCGGCTTTCTTTGTTCTTTACTTTTCTTGCACCATTGTTCAGTATTATGATTTTTTTGTTTGTTTTACTTTTGTGGTCTACTTGATCCCAATTCTGCTGAATTGCTATGCGAGAATGTGCACGTCTGTTGTTTTAGAATCGGAGTTCCATGCACTTTCTAATTCTTGTCTACACATGTTTTTGATATTAATTTTCAGGATTTTCAGTTGAAGACATGCACCTAATGCAAGAAATTTATTTCATATCATCTGATCAGTATTAGTAAGTAAGGAGATCTTCTTCTTCTTCTTCTTCTTCTTCTCTTCCCCTCTCTCCCTCTTTCCCGATACACACACACACACACACACTACTTATATATATGTTTATATATCTATTTATCTTGCATTAATATTTATATCTGAATTCCTGCAGATGTTTACTATTGCGTACTCTTTAGTTTGACCAGCATAGAGTTGAGATATATAGTTTATGCTGCTATCTGCAGATTCCAGATGTGTTGTTGGAGTGATTAATCTGAACCACCTGCGGATACAATATAGTGTCTTCTGCACTTTATCAGGTTATTAGGGGGAAGTTGCTGTCCCTAATGCAAGGTCAAGGGAGTGGAGTTGATACTTTTTCAGAAATCACTGATGTTGGTCTTGGACCTGTTTCCAACAGCACTGGTATGAATCAGCAGACTTCTTTGAATAATATGCTAAACCCTGTACAAATCTATTTGTCAAGTTATATGGTATTTTATGGTGAAATAACATGTTTAAATGCCCTAGTCATGACACCCATAGTTTTACTGTTTCCAGGTGAACCTAGTTCTAGATTGAATTTGCAAAACACAGTCAATGATGGTGGGACCAGAATGGAACATGGTTGGTCTGCTCCATATAGTGCTTGTCCTGTGATTGCTCAAAGATCAGAAGATAGACGAATTGAGCCAAATATCCTTTTTCCTGGGAGATCTCTTATTGGCCTTGGTGGCAATCAGATACCAGGTGGGCCTTCTTTTTCAGAAGGTTCTAGCTCTAGTTATATCCCTCAGCATGTAAATTTAAATGCAGGATATGTTGAAAATAGTGGTAACTATGGGCATGGTATGGAAGCTGATGCAGACCCTAAATTCTACAAGTCAAGTGGATTAGAAGCAGAACAGACGTCTCCAGGCAGTGCTTCACATGATATTGTTGGGACTTCATCTGGAAGCTCTGATTATATGGTTGGGGAAGACGATGGTAATCCAGGCTCTTCTTTTGGCAATTGGGGTTTATCCTGCAAGCGAAAGGCTCTTGAGGGTACGTCAGGGCAGTCTTATCCCGGTGGAAGTTCTAGCTCATTTCCTCAACCTGAAAATCGAGCATGGAATGCTGGTCCTGCATGTTATAATCCATCTAGTAGTTTAAGTTTATCTACGCCCCGTAATTCTCCTAGTGGCATTCCTTCAGAGCAGCAGAACTCAAGAACCAGGATTGGTTTGAGAGTTGGAGCATCTGATACCTTTCCTTCATTAGGTGTTACAGGAAATGCAGAGAGCCCACTGAGACAATATGTTAGGGGTTTCTGTAGTACTGGGTCTCAGCAAGAATCTGCACCATCAAACTTATCATCAGCTGGAAGATCAACAACAGTAGCTGCAACAAATTCGGGTGGTCCTCAAAGCCAGTCTCCTGCTATGCATATCAACAGTTCGTCTGGAAACATGCTTCCTTTCCCTTGGAATGGTGCTTCCAGTTCACGTGTGGGCAGCTTATCAGGCTCTGTTATGTCCGGATATAGAGGTGCTGAGTTAAGAGAAGAAGCAAGCTCACGAAGCATTTCTAGAAACAATGTGGAGCACCCCATGTTTGTAGCTACTGATATGAGAAATTCAGCACAGGATCCAACAGGTTGGAGTTTAGCCCCGGGAAACTTAAGCACTTCTGTAGGTGGTCCTTCCTCTGCTAGAATTGGCTCCAGTTCCGGCGTTCATTCTTTGCCTAATCCCTCATGGATCCCTCTCAACAGCCCTCCAACGGAAAATCAAAGGATTACTGAATTTGCACCTTGGTCTTTATTTCCATCTATAGATTCTCAACCCGGAGGTCATAATCATTATAATCCAATACCATCAGGACCTTCTGCTTCCTCTCAGGATTCTGGAACTTCTTCTGGATCAAATAATCAGGGTCGTCAACAACCACATCCTAGGTCAGCATTCTTGTTGGACAGACAAGGTGATGATGTTCTTAATATGCCCCATTCACTACGGGCATTAGCAGCTGACATTGATGGGAGGCGCCGACTTATATCTGAGGTTTGTGGGATTTCTCTTTTTGCTACTTTTCAGTTTGACTCTTTGTATCCAGATGACAGAGTCTGGATATCACTTTTGAAATGTTTCGGTTTGGCGTTGACTTATATCGCTACTTGTTCACTGAAAATCTATCGCAATTTAAATTTCTACATGCTTACTTGATTAAATATTCACTTCAAAATTGCTTTAATGTTGTTTCCTTCGTTCTCCTTGCTTTTTCATGAACAATGAATTGTTAAGTTTCACTTAATTTGTAATGATTTACTTTTGCTTGGAAAGTGATCTTTTTCATATTGCGTGGTTCTATTTCCATCTTCCATTCTACTCTATCTACCTCTTGTTTAGTGGGTGTTATGTTACAAGTGTATCCTTGTACTGAATTACTTATTCTTAGTATTTACCTCTTTTCTTTTCTTTCTTGCCTCTGATCAAAGAGACAAGTAATGCTTTCAAGTTTTGTTCTTAGATATTCACTAAATTTTGCATAAGACATATCTGCTCTGAAACTAACAATTAGAACTTCCTCCATGTACCAGATTCGTCAAGTTTTGAATGCTATGCGCAGGGGTGAGAACTTACGAGTCGAGGTTTGATATTCACCTCTACATTAATTTCTGTTTATTAAATTTTTTTGTTCTTTATGAATGATTAAAATTTTATTTTTCATACCCCATGAGTTCATTTAGGCAGCCATAAAATATGACATTCATCATTGTTGATCCTGATGGAATTTAGTTCTTCAAAATTGCAATAATTAGTAGCTCTGAGCCTTTAAACTGTTCAGGTCTATTGCATCTGCTTCTATCTTTTTGTGGATAAAGGCGGTGTTACATTTGCCAGCTGAATAGTCTGGTCCATTTCTGTATCATGATGATGTCTAGGAAAGGTTTAAAAATCTCTTTTCCATTGCCACTGTATAGCGTCAATAATGGGTTTACTGCATGAAAGCAGTATCAATTACTCAATTAGCACAACAAAGTGTGCCCAAAGCCCCCAACCACTATATGTTTTGCTAGGTAAAGATGCTAAGAAAAATAAAACTATGGTTATTCCATTGTTTAATGGCAATGACTGTCTTTTTTTTCTTTTTTGGTGCACATAGCATTTATAGGTTCTCTCTTGAATAAGGTTACAATATATATGGATAATCAATCATCTTTAATTCTCGAACTATAGTTATAATTTGATGGGAGAAACATCCCTGTATTAGGAAAAAGAGTTGTATGGTTCATAGAAACTAATGATCAATCAGGGCAGCATAATTAAGCTGCAATGCGTGTGTTTATGAGCAGGTACACACTTGATGGTTCTTCTGTTTGCATCTATTGGGGTTTACTCTGAAAAAAAAAAATGGTTTAGCTTTTTATATACAACAGATTTTATCTCTTTGACAATCGAGATTCATATGATTATTTTCAGGATTATATGCTCTTTGACCCATTCATATATCATGGCATGGCCGAGATGCATGATAGGCACAGAGACATGCGCCTTGATGTTGATAACATGTCTTACGAGGTAAAACTGAAGCAAGTATTTTCCCATAGGTTTTTGCTTTAAAGCTGTTCCAATAACTATGCTGTTGGATAATAGGAACTATTAGCATTGGAGGAACGTATAGGAGATGTTAGCACTGGATTGAGTGAGGAGACCATATTGAAATTGATGAAACAGAGAAAATGTCTGTCTGTTACAACAGAATTCCCAGCAGATATGGAACCCTGCTGTATCTGTCAGGTATGAGTTATAGGAATCTGTTTTATTGTTTCAAGTGCTTCATGCATTTGATTTCTTCCAACTTTTTTTGAACTGAATATATATGGCAGGAGCAATATGCTGATGGGGATGATATTGGCAGACTGGATTGTGGGCATGACTTCCACACCAACTGCATTAAACAGTGGCTAATGCAGAAGAATCTGTGCCCGATTTGTAAAACGCCAGCCTTGCTGACATGAAAGGGAAGACCAATATGTTCCATCCTGCAATTTGATTTTCTTGCTGGTGAATTGTTAAATCCAAAAGCTGGTTGGAGAATCTACTCCCTTTTGTCTGAAACCGGGTTATTTGTGCATGGAGTACTTGGTTTGATGAAAAGAGGAAAAGAGAAACAGTCCATAAAAAAAATAAAAATAAAAAAGAAGAAACTCTGCTACATTGATCATAAAAGGATTTGTTTCTCGGTTAGAAAAGATACATTTTAATCCTTTGACAATAATGAATATATTGGAATAACATTATATCTGACGGTATGAACCATTTGGCATTTGCTACGTTTGTGGAATATGGACTGTTTTGCTTATTGCTGTACTATGCAAGGATTTTAATGTAATTCAACTGCATTAGTGTTCTATTCCTTTCTCTTGATAAAGTTATGGGATTTCTTTTGTTGAACTTGCGTTTCAAAGATGAATTCTGCCATTTTGAAGATGATAATTAAAATGAGTGGGAAGCTTTCCATTTATTCATCATCTTGAAAGTTTTTTAGAGTAAACAGAATAGAGTTGTAACTTCTACTATACGCCTGTATGTGGCATACTCCATGTCTTGGGTTTTGAGTAACCGAGGTTGTGTTGCGTAAAGGTGTTTTGAGTTTATGGTCGCCAGTATGAGTTTTGGGTAAACTAGAAACTCTGAAAGATTGGAGGAGAATCACTCTTCGGCCTAACATAATCCCGCTACCCCTTGGGCTAACCGAAAGTGCACAGATGACCTTTTACTCCACAATTGATCTGAGTTATCAAAATTCAGAAAGATGATACTAAAAACTTGTATGACGTTCTATGGAGTATCAGAGGCCGTTGATGAATACTTACTACGTATTTTTGGCGTAAAATAAAGACATTGTGGAGGAATGATCAGAGATAACAAGTAAACAAGGCCAAGGGTATTGAACATTCGATTTTATAGCGTTTGACGTCCATAGTTGTAGTTGGTAGGATAGGAATGAGAGACTCCATCACAGAGACGCAAAAAAATAATGATGGACCTATGGGATTCGATTCTAAGCTTTTTTATTCTATCCTCTGTGGTGGCTAAAGGCGGACTTGGTTTGTTCTATTCCGATTTTGGGTACTAATTCCTAACTGAACTGATGATTTCGGTTCATTTGTCAAAAACGAAATTGCACTGCTTTGGTTCGGTTTTGATTTCAACTGCTTTGACTTTAACAAGTTGGCTGCTATTTTCTAGCAAAAAAGGAAGTAAGTGTTATTTTTAACAAGTCTTTTTCTTCAAGCAACTTCAAACATGTTCTAAGAGAAGTGTACTATGTGGCAGATGTCTTGGCAAATCTTGGCGACTCAATTAGTGATGAGCAAGTTTTGGACGATTGTCTACCCCTTGGTGTGATAAGGGCCTTCAATTTCGACTCTTTTGGGTCGAATTACCTTGGAAGGTTTTATGTGTAATTTTTTCTAATATTCTCACTTGAAAAGAAAAAAAATGTAATTTAATATACCACACGTGCAACACCATGATCTTTATCGTTTATTTTCCATATACATTAGATACTATGAGTTTTTAGATATATGTAAATATGCATAGATACGGCAATAGTGACACTAATTTCAGCCAGATTCTTAACACGGAGGCATATCCGGTGGAGGAGGCGGCAACCTTTCCTTCTTGTATTTCCCATTCTTCACAATAAAAACCGTTTCCATTCCCCATGTTAGGTGACGCTCCAAATGGCAGTGCAAAAACCATACTCCTAAAATAGCAAAATATTTGTAAGATATGTTCAACTAAATAATAATTTACATTCTGAGTATAGCATGATTACCAGGATTTGTGGCCTTGAATCTCATTGCAGCCCAACCACCTATGGGGACATTGACAGTGTTCCTAAGAGGGGGATCAACAAGATTGTAGTTCAATGGGTCCTTTTCTTCATCAAAATTTCCAAAGCCATTTCCAACTATGTGGAAATCATACCCATGTAGATGCATAGGATGATCTAGCCCAGCCACTAAGTTTGTATTTTGATACACAACTTCCACATCCGTCCCATATTCCAAAATCTTCACCTTCGTCCCCCTCTTTGGTATTTGCAAAATCAGAGGCAGGTCCTGAGCAGTGAAATTAAACACGTACGGCGGAGAATCTGGAAAACCCTTGTTGAAGACCCCATTGATATAGTAGTAGTAAGCTTCTAATATGTCTACTGTATCTGGCCCCACAAAGCTTATGTTGTTCATACTGGCAGCTAATCGGGTCCCGTTGGGTCCTTGACAGGTTTGATTTCCCTGGCAAGGGAATGTGTTGAGTGAAACTGTTGAAATTATTCGAGTTGTGATAGTTTTCGGGACTTGCTGTTTGAACTCAACGGGTAGGCTCCTAAGGCTAGTGAAAAAGCCAAAGGCTCTTTCTGTGTCATTAAAGGGAGGAAGGTAAGGAAATAATGGAGTATCATTCTCATTATGATTTCCATTATTGTACTCAACTATTGCTGTGGTGGTGGTGTTGTCGAAAGGAATCATAGAGTTACTCTGGTATGCCCTAGCAGCCATGTAATAGCGACCAGGTTGTTGGTTCGTGACCAACAAGGCATCCATGGATTGGCCAGGAGCTATTGCGATGTAGTCCCTTTCGATTGGCTTCGTGTAGCTTGCGTCTGTCGCGACCACCGTGAGTTTATGGTTTGCCACCGCCAGGAACATGATCTCGTTCATTCCTGCGTGGATTATTCGGAGCAAGTAGGTCTTGTTTTGGTCCACAGAGAGTTTGAATGTATCTGCATTTTTTTTTTTTTTTTAAAACTAAAGCACACCTTTATTGCTAATCAAATAAAGCAAATATAAGAAGAGTGAAATTTGGATGTAGGAAATTTAACTAATTACTATGAGAGTTCGAACCTGATTTTGAGCAAGGATAGAGGTCTCCAGGTTGACCATTTATGGTGTATGCGTCAGAGGTAATTGGAGTGTCTCCGGTTCTAACAAATTCAGTAAGTACCTCCATTACATCTTGCTTCCACCACTCACCTGGATTTTCACCAACAGTTCATTAACTGTTAGTTTTCAATTTTGAGGAAATCTCCCGGGTCCGGTCATCTCCATAAATCCAGACTCCGAGAGTTAAACTTAGACTAAGTTCGAAATAGCAATTTTTGGTTTTTGACTTTTTTTTCTTTCTTTTTTTAATTTCAATCTTTAATGTAACGCCTGGCACAGAGGTTTAAAACTAATTGATACCTAATATTATGGGAACTTCATCATGGGGCTTGGGAAAAGGGTAGCTAGTTCCTGGCTTTGGATAGACATAGATTGCTCCATGAACTGTCGCACGTGACCAATCACTGTGAGCGTGCCACCAAATGGTACCTTCTTCTGTAGAAAATATGATCTTTTGTTTGAAACTTCCCCCAGGTTGAATAGGACATTGTGTGATGTATTCCGGACCATCAGACCATGGATTCCTTGGTTGGCTTACTCCATGCCTGTTGTACTCAACCAATTAAGTGAGAAAAAACACTACTTACTTCTTCAAATACACTGAAATAATCATTTGTCAAGTTAGATAATTAAATTACAGTATTATTTATAATATTAGAAACGTACCAGTGAATGGTGATATTGTATCTGCCTCCGTTATGAACATTGACATAGATTGTATCTCCTCTATAAGCTTGTAAAACTGGTCCGGGAAATTTTCCATTTACAGTCAATATGTTTTTAGTGCTGCACAGCCTTGTATATGTAGCTTCTTTCACCTGCATAATAGCAAAGTCACCAAGTAATTGACAAAGAAAACACACTTAAGATTACAAATCGAAGAACTGAGCAAGTACATACGACCCAATTATAATCTGCCCAAGCGTCACGATGAAAGAAGAGTGGTAGAAATGATAAAATCAGCAGGGCAAAGTTCCAGTTTTTAGACGACATCGTTCTTGTTAATAAGAATTGAACACAATTGCATATATGCACGGCGTCTAATTTCTGCTTTTGTTACTAATAATTTCTATTGTAAACATCCCAGTTTGCTGAATTTATAGAAGATCAGAGTTGATGACAGATAAGAGCATGTCAAATTCAGATTCTACTGTTGAAGGCTAATATGGAAATTTGACATTTACTGAAATTCAAATTCTACACCACCCTGTAGGTCAAAGAAATATTATTATTTTATTAATCTCTCTCTCTCTCTCTCTCTCTCTCTCTCTCTCTCTACTGTTCTTCCTTCTCATTCTCTATCTTCCTCTGTTCTTTCTGAAAAATCAGAACTAGGGATGAGGCAGATCAAGGACTTGAAAATCAGGTAAACTTGGGATAAGATAGATCAAAGACGGACAGACGGTGGACGTTATGTTATTTTTCTTTGAAAATTAATTTTCTCTTTCTGTCTTTATCTTCCTCCCCTGTTTGGACTGTTTCTATCAATGTTTTTCACTTCTTTTCTCAATTACTAATGGGAGCTTCTATTCATACCTCCAAAATTAGTATTTGGACCTCTTTTTTTTTTTTTTTTTAAGTGATAGTTGACTTTGTCAACTTATGTCAAATTATCAATAAAGACACAAAAGAGAGAGAGAAAAAAAAAATCTTTTCTTATCTCTACGTAGTCTTCAACTTGGAGAAAACTTTCCCCTTTAACATAAACCCTAAAATATATATCAAAATCTATAGAAGAAAGTGACAATTAATAATTGAGCAAAGCATCCATGGAACCATGTGATGGCTTCAATTGAGGAGATCGCTAAGAATTGAATGTTGAATTTTGTTGATTTCATTTCTTTAGGTTCATGGAGATTGAAAATAGGGTCAGTCATTAAGATTAATTAAATGGGTTTTCTTTTTGGGATTTCATGTGTGGTTTGAATTTGGTATACGTATAAGGATTTTAATTTGAGACTGGATTTTTTGAAATAGGGGTAGTAAGAATGTTACTGCAGGGTTTGATAGAAATAATTTTTTTTTTTTTTTTTTTTTTCAATCGATAGTAAACAAGCATCTACAATCAAACATTAAGATTCAAATGGTAAATTTGTTGGGTTTTCATATGTTGTTCTCAAATGATTTGTATAGAAGAAGATTTTGATCTAAGACTATATTTAGTGAATGCAGGTTCTTTTTTTTTTTTCGTCTTCTGGTAAATCTACTGAATTGTGATTGAGTTTTTCTATTGGAACCTCTAAATTTACTCACTTGAACTCTATGCTTTTTACATGTCTTATCAAATTTTCAAATACTAAATTTACTCACTAAACCTCACTAAACTTCCTCAAATAACCTCACTCATATAATTTGGAAACAAATTATTATCTTTAAAATAAAAAAATTTAGTCATTTCAATGATTTAATCACTCTATAAATCTTATCTAAATATATATATATATATATATATATATATATTTGATGGAAAATAGGTCAGCCTATTCATTAATATTCAGCAAGCAGTACAAAAACGAAACACCCCTATGGGGTCGACAGAAAGAATCGTTCCTTAGAACCTCATGAAATCCTATTCTAGAATAATAACACCCCAAAAAATCCCGAGTACACCCACCTTTTAGGAAATCCACGCACCTTTATTCTGACAAAAACCAAGAACCTCGAAGCAGACATAAAATGATTCACCTAAGGTACTGGTTTTTGCGACCCAAACAGAAATTAAATTAAACTAGCCCTAGAAGGTGACACGTCACCTTCCATCTGGCCCTCTGGAGTAGGAAACTCCTTGACAGCCTTGTCCTCCCCCAGCTGCAGAGTACCTAGCCCCCCAACAGCTGCAGAAGCCGATGCTTCAGTTATTGAGTCAAATGTATATTTCTTAATCAAACTTGAGTTTCAAAAATTAATGTCTAATCAATAAGAAAATGTCATGAATTATTTTTTTTTATTTTTATTTTAGCTGTGGAAAAAAAAATGAAGAAATCATTTGTTTTTGTTCTAAAAAAAAAAAAAAAATCTTTTTTAATGTTTTTTTCCTGTATTTTTTGTACCATATGATTAATTATTTAAATATTTTTAGTTTTTTTTAACTGCTATTTATTTATTTATTTTTATTTTTGCAAATATAATGGATTGACTTAGATTTAGATCATAAATCATAAGAGGATAGCTCACCAATATGCGTTCAACATATATATCATATATTTTTATATCACATGATCTTAATCATATTTTTAATTCTTATTAAATATATATGAATGCTTTAATGAGTATGTAGTGATTGGAAAATGAAAATAGATAAGGAAAATAATAAGAAATACAATCTGATATTATTGAATTGGAAAGTCTACATATAATAAATCTAATATTTTTTGGTATAATTATTGTTCTTAATAGTCATTTTATAGTAGGTTATATATGTCATTTAATAATTCATAATAGAGTGAGGTCAAATGAGCAGATTTGGAGGTCCCAATAGAAACTCTGATTGTGATTTTAGGGATGAAAAAGGATGACATGTTTGACCAATAGATCATACAAAACAATGAAGAATTTGGAATGTTTCAATATCTTTCTTTTCTTTTTTTGTTTTTTGGTTTAAACCAGTAACTTAGCTGTGATCTTAATGGAGAATTTTGGCTTGTTTCTTCTATCACTTGGAAAAAGAGAGAGGTCTAAATTTCAATTTTGAATGTATGAATAAAAGTTATCTTTTAACAAAAGATTTTTATTGGTTTTATTGAATGAGGGGCATTGTGAGAAAATTGGGAGGTGTAGATAGCAAATTAATTATTTGTAAAAATAAGTTAGAGGTCTATTAAGTGGGGAGGTCTAAATGCAAATTTTAGAGGTATGAATAGAAGCTTCCATTACTAATGAACCTTCCTAGTGACCCAGTCATAGACGTATTACTTAGGACTAGGGCTGCCACTTGGTTTGGTAATTACCAAACTGACCGAATACCAACCGATGTTTTGGGTTTGATATACTGACTTTTTGGTAACCGAGACCAATAAAACCTAAATAAAAAATTACCGAAAAAGTTGGTTTGGTTTCGGTAAATATCGAATCTACCAATTATCTAAATATTAGCTTTATATACTATAGTTGTCAATACACATACATGTATATTAAGAAATAAACGTAAAAATTTTCATAATCATATGAATATTACTACATATACTACATTAATAGTACATGTATTTTAAGTAACCTAGTCAAAGATGATTAAAAAACCTAGTTTTATTGAAAATGGCTAAAACTTGATGTCATATATACAAAAGAAAGCTATAATAAGTTGATGAGTACAAAGTTTATGAATATAAAATTGAAAAACCTAGTATTATTCATTCTAATTTATATTACAAAGAAATATTTGTTCTAATACCAAAAGCTGAAATACCGAATTTAATAGTATAGTTAAAAACTAAAAATTTTGAGAAAATATTTCAAATAGTACCCGAACTTAGGCCGACTCCTAATTTCAGTACCTGACTAAGAAAAACTATCACTTTGGTACCCCCAAGTTTGAAGCTCAACCCAAGAATGGTACACGCCGTCTATCACAGTGTTAAGTCTTTGCTAAGTGACAAACCATGAGGGCCCTCAAAATATGCCACGTGGTTAGCTAGTTAACGCCATGATGAACGGCGTGTACCATTCTTAGATCGGACTTCAAACTTGGGGTACCAAAGTGATAGTTTTGTATAGTCAGGTACTGAAGTTAATAATGAGCCTTAATTCGAGTACCATTTGTAACATTTTCTCAAAAAATTTAATCGGTAATTAGTAGCTAAATTTATAAACAAATAAAACACAGAGGGAGCTATGGCTATCAAATTTGACAGTGGAGGGCCCTATACCAAAGTCCAGGAGTGTTTCATTAGTCATTTATTACTTTTGAACACTTCACGTGGAGATGGTTAAGGGGTTGTTTTCATCAATAAATATGTAGATCGGAAACGACAAAGTATTTCAAATATTTAGTACTACGAGATTAAGACTATTTTCCTTCCTGACAAAGTTATGGTACTTGGTTCCTGTTTTCATGTTGACTTCGGGTGCCATTTCTTTTGATTTGACTACCGTTTTCATGCATGTGTTCACTAATTGGGCTTTTGATATGACAACTGTTTTCCATGCATTAATTGTAGAAGCAATGGGGATTGAATTATAGGTCGTTTTGTTTAGCTAGCTGGTCAATGGCAGGAGTAGAACTTTACACCATCCAGGAAAGGATCTGACTACCAGATAATAATTTTCAGTAGTAATGTTTCCCATTGAATCACGAAAGACACAATTTTTGGAGAATGCTCAATTACAAGATTAGCTTTCGTTTTTCAGTTAGGTATGATTGGCAACATCTTTGTATTTGGAGACGCACCAGCAACTATTTTGACTCTTGGCAGCTCCCCTTCTTTCTTTGGTAATCAATTAAGTTCTAACTTTGTCCTTTCTTATCCCCAACAAATAACGATTCTGAACACTACCAGCATTTCTTTTCTTTTAGTTGGAAATTTGTGTGTTTAGATTTTCATACTCAATCTTGATGTATGATATGCCATGAAGCAAGTACTTACAAAGTTAGAAAAGAAAAGAAATGCTGGTAGTGTATTAACTGATTTCACACAAAACTAACTATAAACAAATGAACTTTATTAATATTGATAAAAATGTACACTTAAATGGAACGTATGAGTGACAAACAACAGAAATTGTTGCTGAACTTTTTTCCATTTTTTTTTTTAATAAGACTTCAAGAAAATTTGATTGATAGGTTTAATGAACCCAGTAAAATTAGAAACCTCAAACCTCCATTTTGGAAAAAGATCCGTCAGTTACTCACTATTTGTTCAACTCCATACACTTCCGGCATCTTATGTTGCTAATTTGATTCGCAAGAGTACTTTTTTATTCTGTTAATGTTGGCTATTGTTCTTGGGGATTTGTCTTGCAATTCTTTTCCCATAGCGATAACAAGAGGTTTTTACTAGAGCATATAATGTCATTTGAGCAAGAAGATTAGCCAAGCAGCGGACCAGTTACCATAAAATGGTACCATTGCACTGCAGTGACATTCATTTTGATTTTTCGAGCCTATAACATTAATCGCTTTTTAGTTATCATTTTCTATATATTCCTTGAGCCAAGAAATTTCATCATGTTGTAGGAGAATAGAATTGTCTGTTATCATTGATAATAGGAGTCCTTTAAATAGGGAGTTATATGGTACCCAAAAAGGTAATAGAATCTGATTACAATTGAATACCTAGAACACATTCCTATTACAACTCTAACCCCTAGTTTGTAGAGGCACACATTATGTCGATATCCTTCAACACTCCCCCTTGTGCCGCTCAAACTTGGTGATGACGCTTTGATTGTTGCCTCGTTAAAAACCTTGCCAGGTAACAAAAACCCTGTCGGACAAAAATAACCCTGGTCGAAGGACAAAAAGAGCACAACACGTCCTTCACTCTTCGAGATCGAACATGTAGACATCATGCCTCCTCCTGATGTCAATATCTCCCCCTGATTGTTACAATCATGGGAGTTCGGATAACTTTTTCAATCCGATGCTCTTCACATGTTTCTCGAAGGTGGATTTTGGTAATGACTTAGTAAATAAATCCGCTACATTATCCTCTTATCGGATTTGGTTCACTTCAGTATTTAGAAGTGCTTGTTGTCATTTTGATGGAGGGGAGGAGGAGCACGGAAGGTGGCATTCTGCCTTGTGGGGTCTGATCCCACACTTCCGTTGTCTCTTTTCTCTGTAGGGATAGAACAAGCCCATATCAATCGTACCTCTCAAATATCGAAAGATTGTCTTTATACCAATCTAATGGCGTTGCGTTGGCGCGGGGCTATGTCTAGCCAACAAGTTCATAATAATTGAGGTGTCCGGTCTTGTATTGTGCTAAGTACAATAATGCGCCTATTGTACATAAGTAAGCACTTCTGCTATTAACACGTCTTCGTCATCATCCTTGGGATGAAACGGATCCCTTTTAGGGCCAAGACTACGGACGACCATGGTGCATCTTTGACTTTATCAAAAATGTCTCTTGACACGGTATACAAATTCTGAATTTAGACAAAACCGTGTTCTCCCAAGGTCATTCCTCTCAAACTCGGATTTCAGGTGTTCAACGGTTTCCCTTAACTCTCAAGGGTTCCAATTATGTTTGTCAACATAAACCGCGACCATTGCAAATCCGGAACTTGTCATGGAAACGCGTGGGCATAGTTCATCATATCCCTTCCCATTCAAGTAGTCATTTTAGTGAGCATTTCAACCTCGTTGCAAATGCGCTCCGTGGTCTAGAGCCACTTGACTTGGGTAAATAAAGTCCACAAGAACCTTCATTATATTCCGTATCTAGATCCCCATAAAGATACGTAGTGACCACATTCGTAAGCTGCATATTCAGTTATTTGGAAACTACCAAACTGACAAGGTAGTGGAGTGCAATGACATCCATTACGAGAGAATATGTCTTCTCGTAGTCGATTCCAGGGCGTTGTGAGAAACCTTGCGCCATAAGGTGAGATTGCCATCTCTTTTTCTCATCACGCTATCTAACGAAGACCTATTAATGTCAATAGGTTTTATGTTTAGGAGGTGTTGGCATCTCAGGCCCGAACTCATTCCTCTTCGTTAGTGAATCTAATTTAACCTGGATCACATCTTTCCATTTAGGCCAATTTTCTCTACGTTGGCATTCTTCAACGGAGTAAGGTTCGATGTCATTGGTCTCAATAATTCCACGTCCTCATGTACACTAGTGTAGTTCGTAGAGATCTCTATATTCTTAGGAATTGGTTCTAACATTAAGGCGTCCCCAACGATGTCTCTTGGACATAACCACAATCCAAAATATTCTCATGAGACGGATTTTGAGTATCAATGATCAATGGATCAAGTTGTGCCAAACTCGCTCTCTTCTTAGGGTGAGAATCCATCGAACCTATGGGTCTCCTACTCTCTCTAGCGGAATCCATGGCCTATGACGCCATTATGCCACCTTTGTGGCGTCACCATACTACCATCCATGGTAATGGTGCAGTACCCATCTTCTCTGGGTGGCACCATGTCCTCTTGTGGGGACATCAATCCTTGCAGGCATGTTTGCAACAGGTATATGTGATCTCGTCACTTTAGGGGATCAAGATGAGACATAGTGGGGACAGACCACGACAATTCCTGTCATTCCTGTTGAACATTGACGTTCTAATCTCCCCCTAACGACGGGAAGACTGTCTCATCAAAGTGACAATTCGCAAATCTAGCGAAATAGAGATCGCTTGGTAAGGATTCTACATAGCGGACTTATAGTTGGAGACTCATGTCCAACAAATATATATATATATATATATATATATATATATATATATATATATATATATGCTTTCGTTGCAATGACTCATGTTGATGCGCTGTGGCGGCGCAATTGGCACATGAACCGCACACTCAAATATGCATAAATACGAGATATTTATACTCGAACCCAGTCACTAGCTGTAACGCAAATAAAAGTTGAGTGGCTGCTATGAGTCGTAGACGAATTAGCATAGCTGTATGCGATATTACATAACCCAAGCGGAAATATTGGTGCGCATTACCAATGTCCGGGCTACCATCGTAGTAGTTTAATGGTGGCTTTTCCGCGAGACCAATTGGGTGTGTACATGGGGATATGATACTTAATATCAATACCCAATGATATGCAATAGTCATCGAAAATTGGCGATGTAAACTCTCTAGTATTATCAAGTCAAATTGACTGAATGGGATGATCTGGGTAGTGAGCCCATAGCCATATGTTATGTACTAGGAGTGTAGTATAAGCAGCATTACGAGTGGATAATGGCACAACACGTGACCAATGTGTTTGCGTATCAACCAACACCATAAAACATCTATACTGTCCGCAAGTTGGTTGATCAAATCCATAGAATTCCCTTAGATTCTTTGTAAGAATGGAATTATTTCCTCAATCTCCTTTGCATAGGATGGTCTCAATCCTAAATAACAGGCTTTACAGAACGAAACATGGGCTTTATAATCAACCAATGAAGGTTTTGGTTAGGCCATAATGTCACAATAGACTTTAGGAGTAGAGAGAGGAGTTTATAGCGTCAATGCCATGTATTTGCCGCATGGGGTAGGCGGCGCCAGCCATGTATGGCCTGTCTTTGCACAATCATGGCGCCATGAGGCGCATGTGCAGCTCCTCGAACCAATTCTTGGTTCTTACTTTTCTTCGTTCTGAAAATGGATGTCTGTGTAAAGTCTTTAATACACGGATCATCATGTCAAAGCCTATATGTGTCAGAATCCCATAAGTCGTCTCTCATGACATGGTTGGATTCAATAACTCAAATAGTGGTTGCATACAACCCACTAGAGCGACACATAAGTTTCTCTAATACTCGTTTATGTCCATAGTCATTAGAGGTGATGCAAAGGAACTCTGTCCATTCTCATAATGTGTTTCCACATGAAAACCATTGGCTCTTATATAATAAAGTTCGAATTAAGGTATGTCCAAGACATTAAGTAAAAGAATTGACACTTTATTAATAGCCAATGATTACATCAAAGTTTCCAAAATCTAATCCAAAATAAAATCAAAGTAAGACACATTGTAGTCACTCTATCCGTTTGGTAACTCCAATCAAATATGACCAGGAAAGTAGAGAGAGATGTTGGTGGAGCAATGCTCTCTTAAGTACCAATAATCTCAATGACTTTCCTAGACATCACATTTTATTGGGTCCGCCACATAAGAAAGAGTTAATACAATTGTCATTTATTGACTAAGGCAAATTGCCATTACAAAAGTTCTTGGAAAATAAAAAGGACTAATCTAATCAAAGTCTGCTGCATCCATGTGCACTTCATCTTCAGCTTTGAAGTCCTCTATGGTGAGATTGACATCTCCACCATCTTCTTCTTCTTCTGCAAGGTACACTTCTTGCTCTCTCAGGTCCCTATATGCCCTGTATCTTGCAGCTAGTTCCTCACTTGCCTTGCATTGCTTGAACCAATGCTCAATTGATCCACATCGATGATACTCATCATTGCGGTTGCCTCCCTTTAATTGAGGTGCACGTTGTGCACATTGCGGGTGTTCCCTAGGAGGGTTGGTGCTACCACCACGACCCATTGAGCCACCATTACGGCTAGGGATACCACGACCCCCTCTCCCACGTGTGGCATTACCACCACGTGTATCCGCACCAAACTTGCGGTTTCCTTCCTGGTTAGGGCGGTTATATGGGCCCATACGTCCCTCATGTCCCCCATTCTTAGGGTACCGCTCCTTGCGCCCTCCTTTGGGTGCATTATAATTCGCCTCATGAACGCTCTTAGTTCCAATGGGCCTTGAATTATAATTCCTCACGAGTATGTTATCATGTTTCTCAGCTACAGATATGATATTGATAAGCTGATGAAATCTCGTGATCCGTCCAGCATTGACTTCAGTACGGTATTGCTTTGATACCACAATGGCTGAAACGGGGAAGGTGGAGAGAGTTTTCTCAATTAGCTCTTACTCTGTGACAGGTTGTCCACAGAATCTCAACATGGATTGTAAGCGAAGAGCCTCTGAATTATATTCAGCAATAGACTTGAAGTCAGCAAAGCGCAGATTGTTCCATTGAACCTTCAAGTCAGGGAGGAGAGAATCTTGGACATTGCCAAAACGCTCTTCTAGCGCTACCCATAGCTCTCTTGCATCCTTGATCGACATATACTCCAATCTGAGTGCCTTGTCCATATGGCGTCGCATCAAGATAACTGCTTGAGCATGCTTTGTAGGTGTTCGTATGAACAGAAGATCCGGGTTAGGTGCCTGGATTATGGGTAATATTCCCTTTGAAGTGAGATGGTTCTCAACGTCGGTTACCCAACTGTGGTAATCCGAGCCTGTTGAGTCAAGCATGGGAAAGTCGAGTCTAGGTTCATTCGACATCCTGAAAATAAGAGGAGAAGATATATTAGTTTCGGAGTTAAACTTCCACGAAAACTAAAACAATAAGATTTCCGAGCTATGCTACCAAGAAATCAATTTCCAAGAATCTCTTTTGGATTAGACCAAACAATGATGTTTTAATATGGTCACAATTTGATGCTTACGGACGCTCTTAGTCCAAGTATTGTGAACGCTCTTAGTTCACACGAACACTCTTAGTTCGTTTAATTATGAACACTCTTAGTTCATACGAACACTCTTAGTTCGTTAAGCGTGAATCCCCACAATTCCGCTTTGTTAAATATCAAACTCATTTGGCAACATATATTCTAATATTTGCAGAAAATAAAAGGAATTTAAATACAAGAAAGCAGCAACATTAATTATAAAAATTTACGTGATTGTTCTTGGCTTGAAGACACACGCGTGTTGATGCAGGCGTGTAGCTAAATTAAGATTGCTGGAATCTGATCGGAAATTGGCAGTTGGTGGGCTGCCCTTCTCCCTTCCCTTTTTTCTTCTTTTTTTTCTTCTTTCTCCCTTTTTTTTCGGGCCCAGCTCTTCTCTTTTTTTTTTCTCTTTTTTTTTTTTTTTTTCCCGGGCCCAGCTCTTCTCTTTTTTTCTTCTTTCTTTCCTTTTTTTTTTCGGTCTTCTTCTTCTTTCTCACTTCCTTTCCTCTGTTATCTGTTGCGTCTTCTTCTTCTGGTCTGCAGCGATGGGAGGTTTGCAGATGTGGTCACGGGGCGCTGGCAGACGGGGGCGCGGAAGTGTAGGTTGCTGAAGTGGGCTGCTACAGGCGGGTCGAGATCGGGCGGTGCTGCAGGCAATCTGGGTCGAGGTTGGGTCGGTGCTGCAGGCGGCTGCTGGGCTGCGAGTGTGCGAGGCTTGCGGTGCTGCTCGGCTGCAGGTCTGCGAGGCTGATGGACTGCGCGGCAAAAGGTGCGGCAGCAGGGGCTCGGCTAGCGAGTGCGTGCTTGGACTGATGCGCAGGTGTGCAGGGAGCAGCAGGAGGCTGCAGGGGAGGGTTGGCAGGAAAGCTCGGCAGGAAAGCTGAGGCAGGGAGGCTGCGGCAGATTTTGATGTTTAGGGTTTTTAGGGGTATTTTTTTTTCTTTTTCTGAAGCTAGGGTTAGAACTCGTGCTGATAACGTGTTGTAGAAGAATAGAATTGTCTGTTATCATTGATAATAGGAGCCCTTTAAATAGGGAGTTATAAGGTACCCAAAAAGGTAATAGAATCTGATTACAATTGAATACCTAGAACACATTCCTATTACAACTCTAACCCCTAATTTGTAGAGGCACACATTATGTCGATGTCCTTCAACACATCAGATTCAATACTCTTAAGGTATGTTCTCTCTTATTCAGCCAAAAAAAAAAGTATGTTCTCTTAACTTACTTTAAGCCATAACACCCCCCCCCCCCCCCCCCCCCCCACCACGGGTATCTGAGGCCTCCTATATATATGTATTCCACTTTTCACATGGGAAACGACCATTGTAAAATCATTTGTTAATGTTTCATTCTTTTTCCTTGGGATCTATTTCTTGATATATAGAACATGTATAGAATCCTTTGTTTAATAAACAAATTACTAATAGTAAACTTGAGGGCGCTATGTATGAGTGTGTACCAAGCTTAAGTGTAGGTTTCCGGAAGCATTGTTCTGTAATTGTAGTCTTGCAGTTAGAAAATGGCTTGCAAATATCCTCAGATGAGAAATTAAGACTCGTAGGAACCTGTTATTTTGTCGTGTTAATTACATTCTCAGTTTTTAGGGGATCACTGATCGAACAAGGAATGGCTTCACCTGCTTTAATGGAATTGGTATGCATTGCAGCACAGTGCTTGACCACTTTGACAACTTCGGGGTTCGAACCTAGGTTGGGGAGCACACCCAACTAGGCAAGAACCACTAGGCCACTTGCAGTGGTTGTTTGATGACTGATTGAGACCTTTCAAGAAGAATTGAGAGTAATCAAGCATCAATTAATTGTACAAAATCGCACATTATTTGTCATTCCACTTGAATGTTATTGTCAAATGATTATTCATAAACATATAATAAAAGAATTATTCATGTTCAGGACACGATAACTTTACCAATTACAAATACCTTGTAATAGGTATTGTTTCACTTACGTTGTAATAAAGTAAGTGATAGACCCTCTATTTTTGACCAAGTTCTTTTAAAAACGTATGCTGTTACGTTCATGTGTGCAGTCCCATAAAAGAAGTGTTGGCGTGAGTCATACTTACCTTATTTATGTAGATATTCTGTAATATTCCATGATCTGTAATATTCTGTAATATCTGTAGTATTATTAGGTTTACTACTTGCCATAGGAGTAGTACTTGTCATATTAGGCGCAATTGTAATGTAACGTCCCGAACCTGAATTCATCAGTTTACTAGTCATTTGGACGGTAAACGATCTTTACTTTCACTTTTACTGTCGTTTTAGTACTTTTAGTGGCCCTAAAAGTTGACTTTTGTTCAGGTTAAAATTTGAGAAAATTTCCTCCATGAAAATTGTAGAGGACGTTAAACCAAGAGCGTGCATATGTGGTACGTAAAAATCAGAGTTTGTATGTGAAAGTTATAGCCTAAATACTAAAGTTACTGTTCACATTAACTTTCTATATATACAGAAAGTTACCAGGGTAAGTTTCCATTTCGGGAAACCTACCCCCTACCCCGATTTCTCTCTTTTCCCTCGCATCGGCCTCTCTCCTTCCCTTATTTTCGCCGCTGTCCGGCCACCTGGGGACGAGTTGCAGGTCATCACCGGTGCGCCCCCTTCTCCTCTACACGCTAGTACCCTTGGGTCACTACGATTTGGCCGGAAAAGTGGGAATCGACAGCTTGAAGAAAACTATAGCAGATTGGGATTTCCGGCAATTTTTCCGATTCCGGCCGTCTCCGGCTACCAAACTGGCGTCGAAGGTTCGGTTTTTGCCAATGATCATTTTGCCCCTAGCCTTGAGCCACGACTTGAAGCATGGAGGAAGAATCGAAGAGATGAATTTCTGGGTTACTATTCACCGATTGCGTTCAACCTTCTCCTTAATTGTTGAGGTACTTCTACTCGTTTTCTGACTTTGTCTCGGTTGAGAAAGTTGTTGGGTCTATTGAGTAGGTGCTACTACCAAAGTTTGGTGGCCATCGGAGGTGGTGGCCGCCGGCGCGTGGGGCCCACGTGCTGCCACTGTTGGTGGCGCGTGGAGGCGAGTAAAGTAGGTTTTTAATTTCTATTTTAGCCCAATTAAATCCTATAAATGTTGTGGAGCTTATATATGAAGTTTGGTGAAGATTGGTGAGGTTTTGAATGTATTATGAATTTTCAAAAATTATGAGTTTCGATTATCGATTTACGAGAATTCGACGGTCAGATATCTCTTGGTTCTGCCTTAGAACCTTTAAATTAGCGAATTGGTATTAGTTGTATAATTTGGGTTGAGTCCGAGAAGAAGTGGAGATGTGATTATGAGGATTTGATTTTAGGAATCGTATTAAATGGCCGAGTTGTTATTCACGGAATATAATTGTGTACAGGGTGATGTATCGAGCTATTGCTCGACGAAGGAACTCGGATGTGTGATCGCCTAAATAGTATAGTGAGTGGACTTTTGTTTTAAATAATGATGCATGCATTTATTTTGAAATTATTGATTTATTTAATTATCGTTTTATTTATCGAGCATAATATTTTGCTTTGGATTATAATTTTGACATTGTTTTTCCATATGAATTTGGGTTACGAATCTATTATGCTCGGATTTGGATTTATGATTTATTTTCAATTATGATTCGGAAATGGATTTTGAGCCTTCGATAAGTATCTCCGATATATAGCTTTTATTTGAAATCATGATTTTCGACGAGTTATTTTCCGAGGTGATTTCTGAAAATTTATAATACATTTCTATTCGTCGATATTAAGATTTCTGGAATATTTTTCGAAAATGGGATTTTCGATGGAATTATATTTATCGATTATTTCTCGCCTAATGGTTCATTGACTTGAGATTATTTTGGCGTGCGGGGCCACGTCGTTGGAATATGTCTTTTCTCGTGAGTATTTGGGAAGCCTTACTGATTTTCGAGTTTTCGTATGGTTTTAAACCACTATACCTGGGTCGTCATATTTATTGCTAGCTAGCCTATTAGTACTCCTCCCTGCTTACTATGTGTCCGTGGGTGAGTAGAGCAGAGCATGGGATGCTCCAGAGTGTGGGACACTCCGACCCGAGCCTGGGAGGCTTCCTTATTTGTATGGTGAGAACTTCTTTCCCATATTTGACTGATACCTTCAGCTAGCGGGGCTAGCTCGATTTGTTTTGACCAGCGGGGCTGGAATGTTTTCACGAATTTTCGTGTTGCGAGAAATATGTTTTATCCACGTTGCATGCATCGAGTTTTTAAAGGAATAAATGTGGGAAAGTAGTAAAGCTTTACTTTCATTTGAATTAACTTACTTATTTATTTTTGTCCACTCATTCTAACGTGTTTTAAATTACTTTCCCCTGGGCCCTTCGGGTTCAAATGCCCAGTTTGTAGGCGAATTAGTGGAGGTTGGGCATACATGGCATTTGAGGCATAATTGTCACTACTTCCGCATTGTAGGATCCCTTAATTGATCTTTTACTCTTCTTTTTATATCCTTATGTATTAGTATTGCTCTGATAACCTTTGGGATTAGTATTGTTGAGTTTTGTGAAAGTGGAGTTGATGGTAATTGGGAGCAGGGTGGCTCCAGGAGTATAAGGTTGGTTTGCTTGAAGTGTTTTGTGTGTTTTACAGGTTTTTGGGTAGTCCATTTTAGGGGTGACTTTGCCGAAATTTTGGTAGAGCTATTCCTAAGGTGGGCCCCACAGGGCACCTCGGATTTCAGGGTGAAATTTAGGGCTGGTCTGTCATGTAATTTGTATATAATTCCTTCTTGTAAGATGAATGAGATATCTGAGTTATTCAGTCAAAATTATCTCATGTTTTTCGTTATATTTGACTTGGTATCAAAGCAGAGATCCGATCTTGGACTCTGACTCATTGTTCTTTGATCCTTGACCCTTGTTCTTTGTGCTTGGATTTGTTCCTTGTCCTTTGATCCTTTCATCACCGTTGCCTTCTTATATTTCCAAGTACTTCATTGTTTTCCTTCCACTGCATATTCACCATGGTGAAAGATCAAGACGTTTCTCCCAGGTTCTCCTCAAATCTGAATTGTAACTACTGCAAGAATCCAGGCCACATCAAAGCAAATTGTTACAGGTTGGTTGGTTTTCCAGTAGGCTACTTTGATAGGCCCCGACCTCACGACAACAAACCCAAGGGAAAGGCTGCTTTTCATCTTGTTCAAGACCAAGATTACTATGCGGTGACAAAACCAGATCACACCAACTTTGCTGGTAAGGAAACCGCACCCGTAAGTTGCTGTGGTAATGGTAAGGTTGGAATTGCTTTAAAAATTTCTAGCTTTACTGGTGGCAATACTTGGATAATTGATTATGGAGCATCTGACCATATGGCCTATTTCCTCTGTTGTCAATGCCATTGGTGATTCTTTTCCTGTTTTAGGAATAGGGTCTGTTCGTCTCACCCCTTCTTTGACACTACATGATGTTCTTTATGTCCCTGATCTCTCTCATCATCTTATATCTGTGCCTCAGCTTAATACTCAATCTCGGTGTTCTGTAACATTTTTTCCGTTGTATGTGATTTTTCAGGACCTCCTCACCAGGGAAATAATCGGCAGGGGTTATCTGAGGGGTCGACTATTTCGTCTGGATTGCATGTTCATTGGAATGAAGCCGGAGAAGGTAGTCCAAGCATCTTTGATTTCGACTGGGGTTACTAATCAAGTTGACGAATTATGGCTATGGCATCAGAGATTGGGGCATCCTTCCTTTAGTGTCATGAAGAAATCTATGCCATCCTTGTTTCTGGGCATTGATGAGTCTAAGTTGCATTATAAGTCATGTGTCTTAGCTAAAAGTCATCGTACTAGTTATCCTTTGAGTACTACTAGGAGTTATTTTCCTTTTGAGCTTATTCATTCTGATGTATGGGGACCTTCCCGTGAGTCAACCTTGGCAAACATTGGTTTGTTTTGTTTATTGATGATTATACCTGTCTTACTTGGGTCGCTTTATTGAAACACAAATATGAAGTCTTCTCTGCTTTCCAAGAATTTTTTGCTCTTGTTCAAAATCAATTTAGAGTCAATATTAAAGTCTTTCGTTCTGATAATTTTTTTGGGGGGGGGGGGGGGGGGGGGGGCGAGTTTGTCAATTCTCAGTTTCACCAATTCTTTCATTCTCATGGGATCATTCATCAAACTGCTTGCCCTCAAACCCCTGAACAAAATGGGGTGTCAGAAAGAAAGAATCATCATGTTCTTGACATAGCCCGGTCTCTTCTATTTAGTGCTCATATGCCTAAGTATCTTTGGGAGATGCAATTCTCACTGCTTGTCATCTCATCAATAGGCTACCTTCCTCTGTTCTCAATGGCCAAACCCCCTATGCTGCCCTTTCAAATCATGTGTCTGTCCCTTCGTTTTCTAATCTCCCTGCTCGTGTCTTTGGGTGTGTTGTGTTTGTCCATATTCCTAAGAATCAAAGGTCCAAACACACTTTTTTCGAAGAGAAGTCTTATGGGATTAAAATTCAACCCATTGAAGCCAATGACACTCTTGTAGAAACAGAAAAGGCAATTGCCGAACAGAGCATTGCGAGTTCCAAAACAGAAAAGGCAATTGCTGAATCGTCTACCCTTCACCATGCAATTGCCGAACAGAGCATTGCGAATTCTGAAATAGAAAAGGAAATTGCTGAATCGTCTACCCTTCACCATGCAACTGCCGAACAGAGCATTATGAGTTCCGAAATAGAAGAGATAATTGTCGAATCGTCTACCCTCTAAGAAGGCCAAGCTCCTCCACCCCTCTTAGATACAGATAACCCTTGTCAACCAATCCCTGAGGAGTGTCCCAATCTTGAGGTTAGTGCTGTTTCTTCTAACTCTGATATTGGTGATAGTGTGTATGTTTTGTCTCCTAGGTCCACCCGTGGTAAACCACCTCGTCAATATAAACCAAGTTTAGATGTTAAGTCTAAGTATGTCATAGCTAACTTTGTATCCACCCACCGATTATCCAAATCCCATGCTTCTTTTGTGAATCAAATATCTTCTGTATGTGTTCCCAGTAAAGTGCAGGATGCTCTCAAGGATCCCAAATGGTCTCCAGCGATGAATAAAGAGATGGAGGAATTAGAGAAGAATAATACTTGGGAGTTGGTGCCACCTCCACAAGGAAATAGAGTTGTTGGATGTAGATGGGTGTACACTATCAAACACAATGCAGATGGTTTAGTGAATAGGTATAAAGCAAGACTTGTTGCAAAGGGATATACTCAAACATATGGCATGGATTATGAGGAGATCTTTGCTCTAGTAGCAAAGATTAATATTGTTCGAGTGTTGATGTCTCTAGCAGCTAATCTAGATTGGCCTTTGCAACAGTTTGATGTGAAGAACGCCTTTTTACATGGAGAGCTATCTGAAAAAGTCTATATGGATCTACCACCAGGATATGAGGCAAGCACAGGAGGTAGATTTGTGTGTAAGTTAAATAAGTCCTTGTATGGACTCAAACAATCACCATGAGCTTGGTTTGGAAGATTCTCTCAAGCTATGCATCGTTTTGGGTACAAGTAGAGCAACTCTGACCATACATTGTTTCTGAAACGCTGTGAAGGTAAATTAACTGTCTTGATTATTTATGTTGATGATATGATAATTACTGGTGATAATTCAGAGGAGGTTGAAAGATTAAAAGATCTACTTGCATCAGAGTTTGAGATGAAAGATCTTGGTTCTCTTAAATATTTTTTTGGGACTGAGGTCGCCAGGGGGAGTTTAGGAATTTTCTTGTGCCAGAGAAAATATGTGCTTGATTTGTTGACAGAGACAGGAATGCTAGGATGTAGACTTGCTGATATTCCTATTGAGCAGAATCATAAACTGGCTAAGTACCCTAATCAAACTCCTACAGAGAAGGCTCGTTATCAGAGGTTAGTTGGCAGATTAATCTATCTCTCACATACTCGGCCAGACGAGTTAGTGTTGTGAGTCAATTCATGCATAATCCAAGTGAAACTCATATGGAAGTTGTGATCTGTATTTTGAGGTATTTAAAGTCTGCACCTGGAAAAGGCTTGATGTTTTCAAAGCATAATCTTCTGGATATTAGTGGTTATACAGATGTAGACTGGGCAGGTTGTGTTACGGATAGAAAATCTACTTCTGGTTACTTCACTTTTGTAGGTGGTAATCTTGTTACTTGGAAAAGTAAGAAACAAAAGGTTGTGGCTAGGTCAAGTGCTGAAGCAGAGTATAGAGGTATGGTTCATGGAGTTTGTGAATTACTTTGGTTGAGAAATTTACTTCGTGATTTGGGATTTAAACCCAAACGAGCCATGGATTTGTATTGTGATAATAAGGCATCGGTGGATATTGCTCACAACCCAGTTCAACATGACAGAACTAAGCATGTTGAGGTTGACAGATATTTCATTAAAGAGAAACTCGATGCTAAGCTTATCTCTTTTCCTTTTGTCCACTCAGAAGAATAGTTAGCTGATGTTCTCACGAAGGCATTATCGAGTAAGGCATTTCATGACTCACTTGACAAGTTGGGCATTCGTGATCTGTATGCGCCAACTTGAGGGGGAGTGTTGGCGTGAGTCATACTTACCTTATTTATGTAGATATTTTGTAATATTCTATGATCTGTAATATTCTGTAATATCTGTAGTATTATTAGGTTTACTACTTGCCTTAGGAGTAATACTTGTCTTATTAGGCACAATTGTAATTTGTATATAATTTCTTCTTGTAAGGTGAATGAGATATATGAGTTATTCAGTCAAAAATTATCTCTTGTTTTTCGTTATATTTGACTAAAAGAATTGATGGAACTGATAAAGAGGAGCCTATAAGGAAATACAAAGGTGTACACTTTCCGGAAATGAATGCAAGAGGAAACTGAAAACGTTTGTTATGACTTTCTAGAAGCACTTAATTTGTTAATTAATTAAAAAAGGGGAGTGAATTCACACTCTCAATTTTATGCAGAGCATGTGTGGAGAAATGTTCTTCTCAAAAAAAAAAAAAGTGTGGAGAAATGTTAGTGTTAATTATGGAAAAGCTGTAATTGGTATTATTGTTGATGGGTCTCTCTCTCTCTTTCGCCATCACCCTTGTATACTGCATTTCGAAGATCATGGCCGGCATCATGCCCAACTTCTTCTACACAGAGATATATTGTTTTCTGGATTTTCTGGATATTTGTTTCGCCACCATGACTATCGATTTGGGGTTCATGATCTTGGCCAAAGAGATCACACTGACCATTAAGTCTCCTCTGCACGGGTGCCAAATCGGCCACGATCATCTCCGCCTTGCGTTCAAGACCAAATCTAGTGTGGATCAACCAGAGGAATTCACCTGTGAACAAACTTGCTAAGAACGAACCAATACAGGTTTCAACGGCCAGGAAAAAACTGCTTCCCAAGGGAGAGAAATGGAGCAAGACGAAGACAATCAATATTCCCTCGAAGACTTGGGTGGAGATCTGAATGAAACAATCACTAAGAACAGCCGACCGTATTGGTGTCATCGACATGCCTTTGACGAACGTGTGTGCAATAGCATGTACGACCAATGCAACGTAGCCGGAATCAAGCAGTACTCTGGCAAGGACTTGGCCAAGGAGTCGAACTTTGTAAGTACATTGGACTATTACCATTCAATAGATAACTTTCCCAAAGCCACTAGAAGATCAGAAGTTGCAAAGGATTAGGAGAGTATTTCTCCTGCTTTTCCGGTGGCTCAAGGCAATAGAAGAAGATTGCAGAATCAGATCACCACGAGGAAATCAAGGAGAATCATACTCACTGATCTTGAGTTAAAGGTGGTATTCATTTCATATCATTTTACAATTGATATGCATATCGGTTAAATTGTTTTGATATACATATCTGCATCAAAAGGTTTTCGATATGCATATCATATAAAGATCGTGTTTGCATATATTTAGAAAGTATTGAAATCAGTTTTTAAACTTTTCCTTATCTTATTGGATTTGATACAGAGGTTTGATTGAGGGGGAGTCTTTCTCCTCTATAAAAGGTTTTGAAACTGATTCTATTGGTAGAGTTTTTGTTGAAGTCTAACCTTGTCGTTGGTGTGCTGCATATGTTTACTCAAATCATTTTCTGAAAAACTCTCTTCGTGTGTTATATGTTTTTTTTTTCCTTGCATACTCTGTCACTTGCATATTTCATTCTCAAGATCAGTGAGACTGTGAGTGCAAGGAAGATTGGTAGATTGACGCATTTGGTAGTGTGATAATTAAGTTAGGAGTTAGAATAGTTGTAGAACAAGTTAGCTGTTTGCTAAGTGAAAGTGATTGTTGTGAACAACATTACTTGTATACTATAAACTCATTTGACTTATAGTAGATTGATTTTCTCGTGTTGGCTACGTTACAAGCCATGCAGTGAAGTTTCCTCAGTGGAGAGGTTTACACTGTGTTAGCAATCTTTGTGTTGACTTGAAAGTGCACACTACATTTACAAAGCAGTTTTCTTAATCATTAATTTTGTTCTATCTGGTAATTACATTTGGCATCAGAGTGGGTTCTAGATTTTTCTAGTAGATCGCAGGGACGATGGAACAATCTCGAGATAGAGCTGTTGGTGGATCTGTTAACAGTCCTCCATGGTTTGATGGAGGATATGAAAAGTATACTCAATGGAAGATATACATGAAATCATATTTGTATGCTCAAGATGAACATGTATGGAATATTGTGAAAAATAGTTGGAAGACACCTATAGTTCCAGCTAAAGGTGAGGGTTCGTCTGCCTCCATTCCTAAACTACAGAAGGATTGGATTGATGAGAAAGTGCGTGATCTTCAAGCTGATTTCAAAGCAAAAAATAGCATTTTTATTGCTCTCTCTGAACTTGAAAAGCTAAGGATCAGTCATTGTGATACTGCAAAGCAAGCTTGGCATCTACTACAGACTACATATGAAGGCAACAAAATGGTACGTGCACAAAAATTACAAGGTCTGATTTATGACTTTGAAACTATGACTATGGGAGATGATGAAACCGTGGATGACTTTCATGGTAGAATTTTAAAAATTACAGGTCAATGTCGTAGTCTAGGTGCCCCTTTTGATGAAGATAAGGTTGTTAAGAAAATTCTTAGGGCCTTGCCCGAGAAGTTTCATTCTAAGGTCACTAGTATTCAGGATTCTTTTGATATTAATGACTATCCACTGGATGAACTTATTGGAAATCTCAAAATATATGAACTAAGGCTAAAACCTAAAAAAAATCCAAAGGAGTAGCTTTCAAGGCTGTAAAAGGGATAGAAGAGGAAGATGAACCACTTGACCTTGCCCTTCTGACTAAAGAATTCAAAAAATTCCTTAGAAATAAATCCTCTTCTCGAAATTTCAATGCTCCCAAGAAAAACTTTGTTAGTAGTGGTAGCAGTGATAACAATGCTAAAAGTGGGAAAGGAAATTTTAAAGGAAATAATTCTGGAAAAATTAAATGCTATGAATGTGGTGGCTATGGCCATATTTCTACTGATTGTGGTAACAGGAAGCATGGAAATAGCAATAACAAATCTCTTCTCTCAACATGTAGTGATGATGAAACTCAAGAGATTGAAAATGTAGCTTTCATGTCATCTTTCTCACTTGAATCTGAAAGTGATGAAGGATTCTCAGATGACGAGACCACCGTCCACTGCAAACAACTCTATAAAGCATCAAAAACCACATTGCTAAAAAATGCAAGCTTGGAAGATGAAGTTAAGATATTAAAGGCTGAGAAAGATATGTTGGAGCGTATGTGGAGGACTTCTCAAATCACATGGGAACAAGAAAAAAACAAGCTTGCAAATGAATTACATAGCTCACAAAGAGACAAAAATTCTCAGACTTGGAAGAATGAATGTGCTGAGCTCAAAAACAAAGTCAAGATGCTTGAACTTGAGGTAAAAGGACAACATGCTTTACACTTAAACCTGCTCACTGAAAATGAATCATTGCAGGAAGAACTAAAGTCCATTCAAGAGAAGTTCACTAAGTTTGAGATAAGTTCTGGAACTGCGTCAAAACTATTTAGTTAAGGAAAAGCCCATAATGATACATTTGGACTTGGATATTCGGGAGAAGGTTCCAAAAGTACACGCTTTGTGAGAGAAATGAATCCAGTAGTGGAAAAAGGTGATTTAATCACTGAGTTCATCAAGGACACTACCATGAGACCCAGGACAAAAGTGGACAAGGAACTGAAACCTCTTCAGAATGTCACTCAGGTAAGGATGGACCATGGAACTCCAACTGGTCATAACATGTACTCAACTTTTAGATATTTTATTCCTACATGTCACTACTATGGTAAATTGGGACATATTAGACCTAGGTATAATGAGAGACTTAAATTTCCCTCATTTGGAGAAGAAAAGCTGTCAGTAGAGTCATTGCATTGTGAACTCAAAGAACAAAAAGTCCTTATTAGTAAACTAACTGATTTGATTACTAAAGCAAACATGCACACTGTAAATTAACCTGTCTGGATTAGAAAGGAATTGAATAATTGCTCTCCTAATCACATTGATTCATCTGACTCTATTAGTGCTAATTGTCTCATGGTATGTGTAAGTATAGATATTTCTTCATCACATATTGAAGCCCTGCCTGGTAGTACTTACTGCCTTGGCAGACAAGCGAAAGGATTTTTGGTATGTCGACAGTGGTTGTTCTAGACATATGACTGGAGACAAAGCTTGGTTTACATCCTTCGAGGATGAAAACACGACTGGTTTAGTCACCTTTGGAGATGGAGGAAAAGCAAGTATTCTAGCTTGGGGCACAGTGAACACTCCAGGTATCACTACTACAAAAATTGAACCAGAGGACTCCTCTCACACGACGCATCATACTTTTCCGTCGTCTGATTAATTTTTATTTTTTCGGACGTCGTTTTTACAAAATCTGTCGTCTGATATGGACTTATGAATTAGTTCAGAAGGTATTTAAGGAAAAAACCGTTGTGTGACGCTTAAAAGATTGAGCGGCAAGTTTCCCACCATGTAAGTGGTGCCAAACCCCATCTCGAACCCCAAATTTTTCCCCCAACATGTACTAATCATGCAACGAAAAATAATAAAACTGTGGTCAGATCAATATGTTTCGCTGAAGGAGGGAGATTTCCCACTGCCATTTTTCTCTACCTCCCTAAAGGGGGAAGTCAAATTGATTGGAGACAGATCCCAAATTTAAAATGGCTGCATTCAGACCACATTTTTATAAAATCCTGTTGTGTGAATCTCTGTCCAAATTGAAATAGCCGGGCTTGAAGCCCTAACACTCGAGCAAAACAATAACAAAAATAGCCACAGCTCCTCAATCTCTCGACAACGCCTCACTCTCTCTCTCTCTCTCTCTCTCTCTCGACACAGACACAGAGCCAGACCCAGACCCAGACCTATAACTAAACCCCACAACTATGAACTATCAGTGCCTCCTCACTTCAACCATATCACTTTGTTCTACACGGTGTCGAAATCCCTCAGATCTAAAACCTAGACCTCTCTCATCTCTCTTCTTTCCCTCTATCTGCTTCTACCCCTAGACCCAAATCCATCATTTTGAAACCTTGGACCTCTCTCCTCTCTCCTCTCCTCGACAACTAAACCAGTTTCCGCCTCATAGAATTGATGGTGAATTCATCCCATCACTATCGCTTCAAAACAAACTGGAGAGAGACTAGATTGGAAACCCTCTCTTCTCCAATTCTTCGAGTCCTCTTTCTCTTACATAATCAAAGGCGGCCTCTCTCTATACATGAGCGGAAGAACAAGAAGCTCAAGCTCCTTCGACCTGATGAACGGGTCAAGAAGATCGAGTCGGTGACAAGTGATGAAGAATCCCATCGTAGCGGTACCGGTGAAAGTTGATTGCTTCTCGAAAGGTAGGCCCTCGCCTCATATCCAAATCCTCACTCTTTCTCGACCGCCTCCACACCTTTCCTCTCTCCCAAACCCCCATTTTCCCTGGGTTCTCTTCCAAGGTTCGAGATTCTAAGGTTTCGGTGAAGGTCGTTCGAGCCAGCCTCAACGCAGTTACTGGGATTAGGCCTGGCGGAGCTGTCGAGAGCGATAAGCTGCCGTCCGATGTGAGGAAGTGCACCATGGACGTTGTTGACTCCGTCGGAGGGAGAGTGATGATTGGTCACGTCTCCAGCAGAGCTGGGCTCAAGCTCAATAAGGCTCAGAACGCTTTGCAGGCTCTCGCTACCGACACTGAAGGCTTCTTGGAGGTAGTTATTTTCGAAAAATTGATATCTATAGTTCTTTCCATGCTGTTAGGAAAGAAAGAATGAATGGAATTTGTGGTTGTAGTTTTGTTTAGTGAGTTGAAATTCTATTTTTCAAGATGGTCTCAACAGGTCTCAGATGAAGGTGATGTGCTTTATGTTTTCCCCAAAGATTATCGAGCAAAGCTTCTTGCCAAGTTGTTTCGATTGAGAATTGAGCCTCTGTTGGAGAAGGCAAAGGTAGTTTTTCTTTCTGGAATTTGGTTATGTCGTCGTTGCTGTGTAGTTTGTGCTTAGGAATTGACACTGAGATGATGCTTTTTGATAGGCCGGGACCGAGTATGTAGCGAGAGTTTCATTTAGAACTGCCCTCATTGTCTCCATTGTTCTTGTTTATACTGCAATCATTGTTGCCCTTTCTTCTAGTAGTAGGTAAGTTTTAGGATAAGGCTGGTGTTTTTGTTGTTAAACTCTTTTATGGTACTGGCAGGAAAATTGATTATAATGCTTTGGTTACAGCGAGGATGACAATCTCGGACGATGTGGAAGATCATATGATTCAGGGTTCACTTTTTACATGAGTCCCGGTGACCTCTTTTGGTAACACATTTTATACTTGTTTCTTAAGTAAGCTTTTCATAATACTTTGGAGGCATTTCAGGTTGAGTTATTGTATTGTTGGAATAAGTCTTTACTAATAAAAACCCAATTTAGTTTCAACATCTGGGTGGATACTTGTTTGCTGTTTTATTGCTTAGTTTTCTGGGCATTGGTTCTTTATAATTGCATAATGTTATTTTCCAAAGTCGAATTCTAGTGTTCGATTCAAAGGGTTCATTTTGGACAAGCTGAAGCTTAATTCTTTGATCAAAAGATCTAGACTTTAAGTTGAGCATTGTGTTATTCTGAATTTGGTGTGCAGGAGAAGTAGCAGACTGTAAATGGCGGTTATGAAGCCTGGAATGATTGCCTTGTTTGATGTTGATGGGACTCTCACTGCTCCCAAAAAGGTATGATATCTCTGGTTTTAGTTTCCTCTAAGTCTCTTTTGTTTTTAAGTAGGGATCTTAAACAATAATTTACTGATTCAATATGGATGTACTCATATGTATGTACACGCTCTTTAAAACATATCTAATTCATACATTTCATTGGAATGCTAGGATGTTACTCCGCAAATGTTAGGATTCATGCGAGAACTCAAGAAGGTACATAACTTATTCGTCTGGAAGTTTATACTTATGCAGGGGCTCTTTTTTTTTATTTTTTTTATGAGGGGTTGGGTGATGAGTGTCTCAGTGGATGATTATATCCTTGTTGGATTTCAGGTTGTTACAGTGGGCATTGTGGGAGGATCCAACCTTTCTAAGATAACAAAGAAACTTGGAAAGACAGGTATATATTTCTTCATTTTTAATGTAATCAACAACTTTAGATGTATTATAATTTAATTGCATGTAATGGAGAACTGACTTCAAACTATAGTAGCAGCCAAGTATAGATATATAGAACTCGTTCATTGTTTGAATTCTGATCTTTGTTTTTACTGGACCTTGATGATCAAAAAGTTTCAATGGTTATAGCTTTCCTCCCCATACCTAAGGATCTATGCAAAACTTATATCTCTGTGTGTTTAAGTAAAATTGCAATTGTTTTGTTCCATCTATGATTAGCGTTTAGAATGTCTTACAACACAATTTGCTATAGGTTGGTACTCTTTTCCTTTTCCTCTTACTCTTAAACGTCTTATTGATCATATTAGATTTGAGGGCTATTGTGGCTAAATAAATAGCTATGTTTTTACTGTTTTCAAATTCCATGACTTTATCTATTAACTGTACCTTTGTCTTTGCAGTTATGGGTGACTATGATTATTATTTCTGAGAATGGTCTTGTGGCTCACAAAGGTGTGAAGCTCATTGGCACCTAGGTATGACAAAATTTAGTAGTGATAATAGAACACAAGTTCTCACATTCATGGTGTGTGTTGTTTAAGTGATTTTTCTTTGAAATATAAATCAATTATGTGAAAGTTGGTTGATATATTCTTAAGCATCATGTGGCAAAAAAGATGTTTTAATTGTAACTCATGATCCTCTGCTAGATATTTGTATGGCTGAGAACAGAAGGAAACAAAAATCTACTTATCTGATACCCCAAATTTGAGCGACACATGTATTGTTAACATAAAAACCTTTTCTCAGAGAAAAAAGAACAAAAAGAAAGTGGATACTCTTCTAGCAAAGATAAATATATCCATGTTACAATCTTATTGTATGGATTCTTTTTAGTTTCATTAAGAGAGGAAATGTGATTATCTGTGGCCGATACAAGGTTAGGTAGCCTATTAGATTGAGGTAATCATGTACAGCTGATTTAACCTACTGAAAGGAAGGAAAAAATAAAATAGAAAAGAAAGATGATATAAATAAGAGTACATATTCTTCGCCAGTAAGGCTCGACATTGAAATCTAGACGTTCACGGGGGGACATGGTGAGTAGTGGTGAGCCCATTCTTTCGATTTGCATTATTGTCTTGATAGCACAGCATTGCATTTATGCTGCACATATATGTAGTAGCAAGTAACATTGCAGAAGTTGCCTACACACTCAGTGCTCGATAGGCAAGGCATGAGAGGTCAAAGTCTCAAGCAACAATACATGACCGATCTATGAGACTACCAACTCCCATCCCTCCCTCTTTACTATCTCACATTTAATCTGCACACAGGGACAGTAGGACACTGCCCCACTACACACTTCAGAGTTCAGACCCTTATTTATATCATCTTTCTTTTCTATTTTATTTTTTCCTTCCTTTCAGTAGGTTAAATCTGCTATATATGATCAACATGAGCCTGATGATGATTCCATGCATACATTTACTGGTCATAAGGGTAAGAGTTTGTCTTTCTTTGGTTTCTTCCTATTTGTAATGCTCCTTACGTGTTTGTTACATGCATAATGCATTCATAGTCATTAGAGTGTTATCAGTAGTGACTTAATAAAAGCTAGATCAAATTGTTAATTTCAATTGGAAATGTGTTATACACAAAGTTTGTAATTATTACTACATAGGGTAGCCATTGTATGCTCTATCCATGTCAGAGTTACGTTTCTTTGGATTTAGAATGTGAGAGAAACAATTGCTCAGAAACAATTGAATTTTGCACTGGTGTGTCCAGTTAGCAACAAACTTTAATTCACATAGATCCACCCTTCCTTGTAATATAATGTAATTTCTACTTACATCAACTAGTTCTTTATTGGGTGTTTCAACCTTAAATCGAGATTTTCTGATGCCATCAACTAATGCCTGACAGATCAGGCTTTCTGATACTTGCTTCCAACTTGTAATTTAGTACTAAAAAGTTTCGTCTAATATTTCTCCATTTATTCTGAGTTGTGTTGATTATCACTTATTATTCCAACTTCTGCATCTTTACATGAGTCTGTAGCAGAGACTTTTTTTAGGAGAATCTCTTCAAGTTGTGTCTCTTAACTCATTGAGTTCACTGCTTTTGTACTCATGCCTTAATAATTGTGTATGTAGTTTCCCTTGGGCTGCAACAGGAGGTATGGATAACCAGCTTATCATCTGGGATTTGCAGCATTTGTTGCCCCGTTCTACATGTGACCATGTGCTCTGTGAGAGTTTCATCTCTACATTATCTCAAATGATTATCACCATCTGGTTCTCTTTTTCTCTATCTAATTTATTATGGTCACCAGCTTGTTTGCTTCCATTAAATGGCAATTGTTGGATGTCATACTTCAGATTTTAAATCTCTACAACTGGTCTAATGGAAGAAATCTTCCTTGTATGGCAGGATGGAGTGACATGCTTGACCTGGCTTAGGGTATCTAGGTACCTAGCAACAGGTTGTGCGGATGGGAAGGTCCGATTATGGGATAGTCTCTCTTTGTACGTATCTGCCAACAAGGACTTCCTTGTTTCAGTATCTACTGATGGAACCGCTTGAGTTTTTGAGATTGAAGAATATAAGCAAGCAATATACCCTTCATAGTTGGTAACAAGGATGGCCTTGGAGTTATATAGTACTTTTTTGTATAAACAATATGAATTACATGCTTTTCTTATGGTATTTGAGCATTCTTATGGTACTCCTTTTGTAGATGAAAAATTACCTTTGCACAATCTATTTTGGTGCATGATGTGGATTATAACAATTTCTTCTATATATTGATCAGCTACTGTTAATTTGATCATTTTTTATTTCAGTTCCAGCATATACAATGCATTGAATCATTCTATTAGGACAACAATAACCACAAAAAAACTGTCGTATGTGCACAATAGTCACAATGACCCAAAAATAAAAACTGTCATCTGAATTTAAAATAGATAATGGATACTTTGAAAAACTGTCGTCTGAATGAAAGTCATACAACGGGCATAAAATAAAGCGACCTCTGAATTGCAATCACACAACAGTTTCTAAAGTCGCCAGTCGTCTGAAGAATAGTCATGCAACAGCTAATGCTGTCGACAAGCTGCCGACATGCTGTCGAGCCCTTCATACCACGGTTCTCTACAATCGACCTTCATCAGATGACGCCTCGATATACGACGGTTTACCTCCATATCAGACGACGGTTTTTAGCCATCGTCTGATTCAATTTTTGTAGTGGTGTTTACCTAATCTCAAAAATGTTCTATATGTTGAAGGCTTAACTGCAAATCTAATTAGTGCCAGCCATTTGGCTGATGACTATGAAGATGTGTGGTTTAATAAACAGAGATGTTTGGTGCTAAATCAGAAAGGATAAGGTGTCATGGGAGGTAAGAGATCTTTTGATAACTGTTATCATATTCGAGCTAATGCATCTTTCAGCTTGCAGTCTTGTTTGTCTGTGAGATCCGCAGAGGAGATGTTTGAGCTTTGGCATAGAAGAATGGGACATGTGAACTATCAGGACTTGTTAAAGCTTTCCTCCAAGCAATGTGTCAGAGGTCTACCCAATCTAAATGGCAAAACAAACAAGATGTGTGGTGACTGCAAAATTGGAAAGCAAACCAAGGCACCTCACAAGGTGGTGAACTCAGCAACAACTATAAAGGTATTGGAACTATTTCATATGGATCTGATGGGACCAGCTCAATCTGAAAGTATTGGAGGTAAGAGTTATATGCTAGTTGTTGTTGATGATTTCTCAAGATACACGTGGGTTAATTTCTTAAAAGACAAGACTGAAACATTTGAGTCATTTAAGAATCTGAGTCAAAAATTGATAATTGAAAAGAAGTCATTCGATACTAGCATAGTCAGGGTAAGGTTAGATAATGGTACAAAATTTAAAAATGCTGCCTTTGCTAATTATTTTCTTGAGCTTGGTGTGTCACATGAGTTCTCAGCCCTAATCACTCCGCAGCAAAACGGCATTGTGGAAAGAAAAAACAAGGTTCTGCTGGACATGGCTCGAGTTATGCTACATGCTACAAGATTAAGTACAAACTTTTGGGCTAAGGCTATAAGTACTGCATGTTATACAAGTAATAGAGTCTTCTTAAGAACAGGTACTGATCGAACATCTTATGAAATGTGGAAAAGTAAGAAGCCAAATGTAGGACATTTTCATGTATTTGGAAGTCCCTGCTACATTTTAAGAGACAGAGAGCATCTTGGGAAGTTTAATGCAAAAAGTGACGATGGTGTATTTCTGGGGTATTCTATGAACAGTACGGCTTATAGAGTCTATAACAAAAGAACTTGAGTTGTTATGGAATCCATTAATGTCTCTATTGATGATGAATGTATGAAACATGAAGAAGCATTTGCAGATACATCATCCACTTCAGACACAACAACTACAAGCAAAGAAGTCCAAGCTGATGAAGAGGAGATAACCGATAACATATTTGAACCTGCTCCCACCATGAGAAGAGGCTACAAGCAGGTACAAAAAGATCACTCTAATCAGGACATCATTGGTAATATATCAGATGGACTGACAACAAGAAGACAAGCTGCAGTACAGGTAAGTCAAGGAAATGCATTACTGTGTTTTATCACTGAAAATCTGCTCAGTATGAATGTAATATCCCACTTTGGTTTCGTATCTTAATTGAACCAAAAAATGTTAAGGAAGCCTTGTTAGATGATGACTGGATTAGTGCTATGCAGGAATAGTTAAATCAATTTACTAGGAATGATGTGTGGTACTTGGTACCTAAACCTGGAAATTGTAATATAATTGGCACTAAGTGGATCTTCAGGAATAAGAGTGATGAAAAAGGGAATGTAATCAGGAATAAAGCTAGGTTAGTGGCTCAGGGTTACTCACAGGTTGAAGGTCTTGACTTTGATGAAACTTTTGCTCCTGTTGCTAGGTTAGAATCTGTGAGACTGCTTCTAGTTGTAGCCTGTCATCTAAGATTCAAATTGTTTCAAATGGATGTCAAAACTGTCTTCCTAAATGAGATACTGCAGGAAGAAGTTTATGTGGAACAACCTCAAGGTTTTAAAGATCTACATAATCTGGACCATGTCTACAGACTCAAGAAAGCTCTGTATGGGCTGAAGCAGGCTCCTCGAGCCTGGTATGAGCGGTTGTCCACTCATCTTGTGAAAAAAGGGTATGTACTTATATGAGCATTTGCAAGCATAATTAGCTACAATGAGCCACGCTCATACTACCGCTAGCGGTACCAACTCCCGCCAAAGGAGTGACCTACGGGAACACAGCCAAGCAGGCTACCGCCTGAGCCCCTGCTTACCCCCAGATCACCGCCGAAGAGCCGCCACGCGCCGAGCCAAGACAGCATCAGAAGCTCCAGAAGCTGGGAACTGAAGCACATCAGTCCCACATTGAAAACATGGAGAAGATCAGCTCCCTCCTCGCCTATAAAAGGTTCTCTCTTCTCTCCTCATTAATTACACATTTAATACTTACCTACTGTTACTTTGTCAACACAAATACATTGACTAACTTAGGCATCGGAGAAGAGAAGACCGCCCAACGCGCTCTCCCTCTGACGCCGCTTTGTATTTTACTTGACAGGTAGCAGAAACTGAAAACTCAGCAATTGACGATCTGCCCATCGGATCAGCGTTAATCGGACTTAAGCTATCGCTCAAATCATAAATGTTAATATTAGCGCCGTCTGTGGGAATCCTTGTGTTTGAGCCTAAAAGTAATTTTGGCAATATCCTTTAGTACAGTGGGCCGATACTTGCGGCCCAAAAATAAGCCTACTTGGGTTTGGGTTATAGCTTCGCCTATTCCGTGGTCCATAAGGAAAACGAAACCTTATTGGAATCAAGTAGCAGAGATTGAATAGGAAAGTTCAATCAATAATCCTTCTATAGCAAGGAACAGTCGAGACCCTAGGTGTATAAATACCAGGTTTAAAGGACAAACGAAGGACCTCTCTCGAATCAATTAATCTCAACGATTACAAAGCCTCCCCGGAGCAAACCTTCTACCTCGTTGAAGCCCGGTGACCGCGCGCCAGTCCTAGTCTCTCCAAGAGCCGACTGTCAGCATCACCAGATCAACCCGGCAACTGTGCTTCCAGTCCTAGTCTCTCCAAGAGCCGACTGTTAGTGCTACTGCCACCGATACCACCAGCGAAGCAAGGGTAACGCCCTCGCAACCCAGCGAAGCTAAAGTCACGCTTTAGCAAAACCCATGCTTTCTCCAAACTTCCCAGTGATTGCTCTGCTCAGCCTACGACGTTGAGTATTGATTCGGTGACGCGAAGAGATCACATCCAAAGTCCTTATCCGTAAGGCAAGAAGTCCTTTCTCGGAAGGCTAGAGAAGAACCTTGTGGCGAGGTTGGGGCTCTCCTCGTCCATAACGCTTGAAGAAGAAGTTAGGTCAAGGGACTCCCCCGACGACTGTACCCCACGGTGCTGGCACGCCTGCGCACACGCTCAAAAGAGATAGTTTGCATGCCAACTGGTTTTGGAGCCAAACATTTTGGCACGCCCAGTGGGACCACAATAGTGTCTCTTCGCGAACGTAGGGGAAGTCAAGCGAAAACCCTTACCAAAAGGTTTACGCTAACTGCTCAAACCATAAGACCTCCAGTTGCAGACCGCATTCTCGAGCGGACTGTCGTGGTCTTTCTGAAGAACAAGTGACTCAAAGATTTTCTCGCCGAACACCCGATATGTCAACTGAACGGGAAGAGAATCACCCGACCGCTACTGAGGGTCAGAGTGTCACTACTAATCAGGCCAGCGAGCCTGTTATCACTACCGCTGTCTCCAACACAGTAGAAAGTGGAGAAAGAGAGACTTTCGTTGCGAAGCCTATCCCAGATGGAGCGACCTCCGAGGTAAGGTTCGCGATCATCATGGAGAATATTGAAAATCATCACAAGAAGATAGCCGCTGATTTTGAAAGGGAAACCGTAAAAACAGACCAGCTCATATGAGAACTAGACCAGTGCATTACCCGGCATGCAGAAGATACTAAGCAACAGATCGCACAATCAGAGAATGTAGTGAGGGCTCATGCCACAAGTATCGCTAGTGAGCAGAATCAGTGCCAGAAAGAAATCATGGAGGCTATCATGAACCAAACCGAGCAGAATGCGTCAGATTTGGCAGGTCTCCGCAAGGATGGCGCTAACCTCGCAACCGAGGTGGCCATGCAGAGAGCTGAATTGAACCAGGCAACAGAAGTTTTGGACAAAGCTTTAGGGGATCCTAATGCTATCCTTGGCTCCCTTGGCTAGTCGTCTGGTTCGGGCAAGTACGTGCCGCCGAATCAGCGAGAGAAGGTTAGCAGCGGCACCGCTACATCTTACGCAACCGTTGCTGCTGCACCACTGAAAAATAAAGAGCAAGCTCTGGTTATCGGCGACAGCAAAGAAAATGCCACCTCGTCAGGCCGACAGACCACCAGGCAGAAGCATCAGGCATCAAAAGTTGGTGGAGCTTCGTCCGACTCTGCTACATTCGTTCAGTACGATAGCGATGGGGCAGAAAACATATACCAAGAACTGCCAGGAAGCTATTATGGGATTGACCAGGTTGGTAACCCGATTAAGATAATGGCCTTGGCAAAAGAGACGCCCATACCAGCAGTGACTCTTCAGCAACCGGGTACAACCTGCGTTGTACATGTAGGAGAAGGGACAACGGCTATAAACCAAGCAATACCCTTGCAGACTGCTAGCCATACTGTGGCGACACCTCCTCCTCCTCTTCCGGGCCCAGAATATGTAAGACGTGAAGAGGTAGAGGAGATGATCAGGCTGGCTAATCCTAGGGCCTAAATGGATGGGGTCTATGAGGGACCTTTCCCTTCGCATATAATACCCGCGCCCTTTCCCAGAGGATATAAAAATATCATATTTTCTACTTTTTCAGGGGAAGACATTGAGGATGCGGCAACCCATTTGGCCAGGTTTAGGGTGCAATGCGGCCAGTACCAGAATGATGATATCCTCAAATGCAGGATCTTCGGCACTTCTCTGTCGGGAGTTGCCTCTAGATGGTTTTCCAAGCTTCGACCAGGAACAGTGGCGGATTGGCCCGCAATAGAACTGCTTTTCAGAGAAACTTTCGGAACCATTGAGCCTGAGGTCAACTTGGCTTCTCTCACGCAGATGGCCCAGCAGCCTACAGAGTCCGCTGTGGCCTATCTTCAGCGCTTCCAAATTCAGAAAGCCAAGCTGAACGTCATTTTGCCTGAGAAAGAGTTAGTCAAGCTAGCAGTCAAAGGTTTGGAACCTCGTCAGCGAAAGAAACAACATGGCAGCATGATCTAGTCGATGGGAGAACTCATCACAGAAGTGGGCAGCTCTGAACACCTCCTCAGAGAAATTGACGCAAGGAAGAATGCGTCCAAAGAGACATATGTGCCAGGAAAACATCGCAATGTGGCGGCCATGAGTTACCAGCCGGCTACTTATGACCCTTACTACCATCATCACAGTGAAGAAGTGGTTCAGGATGACGATAAGGAAGAAGAGAACGATATCGCTGCTTATGAACTAACTGGGAGAAAGAATCCAGCCTTGAAGCAACCGAAAATCTCCAAGGAATCTGTCAAGCTCAAATTGATGGCTTTCACCAAACCTGAATTCACGACATATACATATGATGCCAATAAGGCACATGAGATTCTGGATGAGATGATCGCCGTGAAGATGGTGAAGACCGACTTTGACCTTTTCCTCGACCAGACCAGCTTAAAGGGAAGAAGTACTGCAAATTCCACAACTTGTGGAAACACAATACCGCAGACTATGTGAAGCTCAAAGACCAGATTCAGGTATGGCTTAATAATGGCAGTTTGCAGGTGGAAGCTCCAGTAACGGCGGCCAGCGCTTGTAGACCTGAATCCATTTCCTGACACCAGGATCAACATGGTCGATGTAAACTGGGCCAAGCAGAAACAGAGAAAACCAACCTCGAACTCAAGTACAAAGGGGCGAGAAGGAAAGTCTGCCCAGGATGAGACCCCTACAAAGAAGAAAGCTAAACCAGTTGGTCAAGCCTCACATGTGGTCCTATGCTCGCGGTGCAAAGAAGAGTATGGCATCCAGGCGTCACATGAAGCGGTCGAGCAGACATTTCGTTTTGGCTCTCTCCAGCCCATCAGGTGGGCCTCGCCATCACGAAACTATCAAGCTTCAAGCCCAAGGGAAAAAGAGAAAACGGAGTCGCCACCATCCCCAAAGGACTGTAATTTGTTCAAGAAGCTGAGAGCGGCCGCGGTTGATCAGAAACAAGAGGAGAAAGCTACGAGCAAGCGCAAAGAAGTGCTGACCAAGCCCTACATCCCGCCTGCGCCGGCCGCCACTGTCAAGGAAGGAAAGTGGTACACCAGGAAAAAGGGGAAGGCAGTGGAAATAAGCTCTTCCAAGAAGAGGAAACTGTAGCGCAGGTTTGGGGAAGCCAAGCGCGCGCTAGTGGCTCTGGACCAGGGCCTGATCAAGCCTTCGCAATTGGTCAAATCACCTGAGCAGTATGAGAAGGAGATGGAGTGACAGGACCCGCCCCGGATTTCACCCTGAAATCTGAAGTGACCCTGCAGGGCCCACCTTAGAAGAAATTCTACCAAAAATTTGGCGGAACTTCCCCTAAAATGGGCTACCCAAACCTGTAGAAAACATTTACACTTCTCAATCAATTCATCCTTATACTCCTGGAGCCACCCTGCTCCCCAAATCAACATCAGTCTCCAATTCACAAAACACACATCTCAACTCGGATAGCATAAATCCCATAGGTAATCAGAGCAATTCTAACAGAAAGGTATAAGAGGAAACCTAATTCAAAGGTAGTTGTGGAAGCCATACTGTTGACTATGCCTCAACTCCGTGTACGCCTGACCTCAACCAATTCGCCTGCAAACTGGGCATTTGAAACCGAAGGGCCCAGGGGAAAGTACATAAAAACGTAAGCGTGAGTGGACAAAATAAACAATTTTAAACCAAAAGGATTTTATACTTTCCCACATTTATTTCCTTAAAACTCTCGATGCATGCAACGATTTAGAAAACAAATCACGAGAAGCTCCGCTCAAGAAAAACCGATTAGCCCCGCTAGTCACAAACAACTGAGAGGAAAGATCGAAACTCCGATACTCAACAGAATAAGACCAGCCCCGCTGGTTACACGGAAATCAGACTAGGCCCCGCTAGTCGAGAAATGATAGGATATGGGGAAGAGATATCACCATACGGGAAATGGAGCCTCCCAGGCTCTACCTACCCTCAACTGCCACTCACACATAGATTGTGCGAGGAGGAGAACTAATAACCTCGACTTCCACTCACACATAGATTGTGTGAGGAGGAGACCAAATAACCTCGACTGCCACCCACGTGAGGAGGAGAATAAATCACCTCTACTGCCACTCACCAACACAAAGTAGGTGAGGAGGAGAACAAGCTACCTCAACTGCCACTCACCAACACAAAGTCAGTGAGGAGGAGCCCCAATCACATAACCCGCGTATGGTGAGGAAAAATCATCGAAAACCAGTAAATCCATGTAGCTTCCCCACATTTCTCACGAGATAGAAACCATGTATTCAACGACGTGACCCCGCACGCCAAGATTACTTTCAATCTCAAAATGGATAAGTGAGAAATAGGAATAAATCGACGGCGTGTCCCACACGCCCAAATATTCTCAAATCCGTAATCAAAACCAGAAATTAGTATAGGTAAATCCCATTTCCAAAAATCTCTCAAAATCTCCAAGAAGCCAACCAAATCCAAAATCCTTAATTAGGCATTCCCGATGCCAAAATCGAAAGTCAATAAACAATTGAGAATATCCAACTCCATTGAAACTCATCTTAAAAATCTTCCAGGAGCTTAACTCGGTGATTAGGGATATGCTTAATTCCGGAAATTTACCTCGAAAATAAAGAATTCATCAAATAATATTATAAATCAAAACCAACCTTTGAAACTCATTATTGAAAGCAAATCCATGATATAATTCGAAATCAATTTCCGAAAATTAATTCATTTCCTCAAAAAGTAATATGAATAATCACTAGAGCATTATTTAAGAAAATAAATGCCTGCATCGCTATTTAAAACAAAAGTCCACTCACAGTACTATTCCGACGATCACGCATTCGTGTTCCGTCATCGAGCAATAGCTCGGTAGGTCGTCCTGTACACAATTATATTCCGTGAATAATTCTTCAATAATTTAATACAATTCCTAAAATCAATTCCTCATAATTTCACCTCCCAATTCTCCTCGGATTTAGCCCAAATTATACCACTAATACCAATTCGTTAATTTAAAGGTTCCAAGGCTAAACCGAGAGATATCCGACGGTCGGATTCTCGTAATTCGATAATCGAAACCCTAAACTTCAGAAATTCATAATTAATTCCAAGTTTCTCCAAAAATTACCAAACTTCACATACAAGCTCTACAATATTTATGTGATTTAACTAACTAAATAAAAACAGAATTTTAATCACTGTTCATACACCGCACTATTCACCCGTCGCGCTGTTCATGCAGCGGCCAACTCCTCCTCCGGCCACCAAATTTCATCCACAGCATCATCTCAACATTTCCAATAACTTTCTCAACTGTGACAAAGTCAGAAAATACCTTGAAGTGGCCGAACAATTAAGCACACCGAAGTACAGTGAAATTTTCCAATTATGCTTTCTTCCTCCATGCTTCGATCTGGGTTATGAAACTTGGCATGCATGAAGAGTGGCTCAAGGCGCTTCTAATGGACCTGGGTTTATGACCGGAGGTGGCAGGAAATCGGCGTTGACCGATTTGCTACAGTAAAAATATTGGCTTCGATCTCCATATTTCCGGCCAAACCGCCGTAAACAACTCCTACATGCGTGTTAAGGAGGAGGAGACGAGTCTATTGACGCTCGCAGCTCGCCATTTGGTGGCCTAGAGGTGGAGGAAGAGAGAGTTGCAGAAGAGAGAGAGAGAGAGTTGCAGAAGAGAGACAGAGAGAGCACGGGGGAAGGAGAGAGAAAAGAAAGAAAAGTTACCCGGCCACAATAACTTTTCAAATTTATACCAATCCACCCTAAACAGTAACTTTCATATTTCGCTTATAACTTTTGCATATGAACTGCGATTTTTACGTACCACATATGCACGCGCTCGGTTTAACGTCCTCTACAACTTTCATGAAGAACATTTTCTCAAATTTTGACCCGAACAAAAAGTCAACTTTTAGGGCCACTAAAAGTACGGAAACGAAAGTAAAAGTTAAAATAGTTGTTGTTTACCATTCAAATGACTAGTAAACTGGTAAATTGAGGTATGGGACGTTACATGGAGGCACTAGCTGCTAAGCCATTAATAGCTCCCCGCAGCCTTCAAAAACAAGCGAGCTCAGCAACAGGGGCATCTAAGCCCAGTGAAGAGAGGACGCCTCCGCTAGCTCGAAAGGAAAGTTCGCTAACTCGGCGACCGCATGTCAGGCACAGGTTATTTCGCGAAGAACCAGAAGTTAAACCTTCAGTTTTTGAGAGACTGGGGGGCAAAGACAAGACTACCGACACTTTACAGTGGAGATCAAAAAGGGTCCAGAGTGTAGTGGTCGCTCCCCTAGAAGTAAGCATCGCAAGGGAACCGAAGTTAGACTCCCCTAAGCAGGCTCCCGTGATACAGGAGCACAAGCAGTGTGAGGTAAAGGACCTTACAGAGGAATCATTGGTAGACCGGTTGGCTAAGCAGTTCAGCACTGACACCCCTGTCAACAAACCCAAGCTTAACCTGGAAGATGATATGGAGGAGACAGATATGACTGACACGTCTTGCAACATGGTTTACGTGCTCCCCGAGAGGTATGCACTACCGGTTGCAGCTCAGGACTGCGTAGGGACTGAGGAAAGCAATGTGCAGCCTTTGCAGATCACATCGGTAGTCACGACACCTGTGGAAGAGGCTGTCTTTCTTGAAACAGAGGGTGCTCCCAGCGAAGAATTCCTCATGAGCTTCACCAGGCCAACACCTGCTATGGTCCAACACATGAGACTTCTATATATCACAGCAGAAGTTGTCGGCACCAAAGTTAGCAAGATCATGGTTGATACCGGAGCTGCCGTTAACGTCATCACTATCAGGACCATGCACTTGCTCGGAATCAAGAAAGAGAAAATCCAGTCAACGTCCCTCACGCTCAAGAACTTCGTGGGGACTGTAACAAATACCCTGGGATTACTTTTCTTACGCATTAAGGTTGGCCCTACGGAGGGAGTTTATGCTTTCTTTGTGACATATTGTTATGCGGCCTACAGTGCTATTCTGGGCAGAGACTGGATCCACCGGAGCTACTGTGTTCCGTCAACCCTCCATCAAGAACTAATTATGTGGAACAGGGAGACAGATAAAGCTGAGGTGATCGAAGCAGATCCTCGTCCATTCCCCGTTTCAGCGAATTATGTAGATGCCAGGTACTATTTGGAGCCTATCACTCCATTGCAGGTCAGTGGCATCAATGACAAAGGCCACCCCACAGGGTTGACGGCCTCTGAATTGGCACAGTGGGGGCTTACGCTCGCAAAAGAAGGCTTGGAAAGTGTACATACATGTCCATTTGCAAGCATAATTAGCTATAATGAGCCACGCTCATGGTACCACCAGGGGTACCAACGCCCACCATATGAGTGACTGGCGTAAAGACAGTTAGCCGGGTTACCGCCTGAGCCCCGGATCAACCCCAAAGCACCGCCGACGCGCCGCCACGCGCCGTGTCAAGATGGCATCAGAAGCTACTGAAACTGGGAACTGAAGCACATCAGTCCCACATCGAAAACAAAGAGAAGATCATCCTCTTCCTCACCTATAAAAGGTTCTCTCCTCTCTCCTCATTTATTACGCATTCAATACTTACCTACTGTCACTTTGTCAACATAAATACATTGACTAACTTAGGCATCGGAGAGTTGAAGACCGCCCGGCGCGGTCTCCCTCTGACGCCCATTGTATTTTATTTGACAGGTAACGGGAACCACTCACAACAAAGGTATCGATCCGCCTGCCGGATCAGCGTTAACTAAGGTCCAGCTATCGCTAGACTTTTAAACATTAACATTGGCGCCGTCTGTGGGAATCCTTGAACAGAAGGTCATCCCATCACAATTACCATGACTAACGGTAGCGGGGGAAATATCGGGGAGCAGGCAGACCAGTCCGCCGTTCCCCAACCCGCCCGCCCAGCGGTAAGCATCAACCGCGCACTATTCAACACCCCGGTCAACCCAGGCGGTGAAACAAATCCAAGCAGCAGCCGTCCCCCAGGTCAGGACCTCACCGCCTTGTATGAGCTGGCGCTGGCGGACCTCCACAAAGCAAACAGAGAGCGCGAGCAGGAACGCAAGGAGAAGGCGGAGGCCCAAAACCAAGTGGCCACGCTGATGACACGTTTCGACGAGCTAAGGCGAACGCTGGACGCAAACGCCAACCCTGCACGAAGTGAGCAGTCACACAGCACCAGACACAGCCGGCCTACCGCTGGTATAGGACCCATCGTGCAAATGCAGGTACCGCTAAGCCCACCTGAGCTGGCAGGAATGGGACCACCCCCTATCCCACAACTGCCGGAGCAGGAGGCGGAGTCATCGCTGCGCACCCACCACTCGAGGACTAGAACAAGAACTGAGGGTAATCTACCCATTCCCGGGCGGGGGTTCGCTCCGCGGAATGCCCGAGCGGGCCCCGCTGGCGACGCAACCACCCAAATTTTGGAGAGGATGCAGCAGTTAGAACGGAGATTAATCCTGGCGGAGGCAGGCACCCCGGCGCCAGCCCCAAACCCACTCTTCGCGTCCAGGCCAGGCCCATTCACCGCTACAATTTTGCAAGCCGTCAGACCAGCGTTTGCAAAGACCCCAAAAATGTCACATTATAGCGGTAAGACCGATCCCTTCGTCCACATGGACACGTTCAAGAAGGTCACCAACAACAAGGGATTTGATGACGCCACCCTGTGCCACTTGTTCAGCGAAACGCTGGATAGTGAGGCAATGAGTTGGTTTTTCGAATGTCCGCCAGGGTCCATCGACTCATTCCACGCATTATCTCATGCTTTCCTCTCTCGATTCATCTTGTTGTCCGCCGGTCATCACAACACGAGCCAGTTGTTTGGCGTCAGGCAGGGAGGGGACGAATCATTGAAGGCATTCGTCACAAGATGGCGAGCGGCAGCATCTCAGTGCCGCGATCTCGACAAAACAATGGCTTCGGCGGCTTTCAAGCAGGGACTCCTCAAGGGACCATTCCTCTATCACCTCAACTACAATCATCCAAATGCGGCGTATGATCACCTTATGAGTGAGGCGGTCATTCACGCCCAGGCAGAGTTTATCACATATGGAGAAACCCCACCGCCACCAGCAACACCAACAAAGTCATCTCAACCCTCCTCCAGCCATCAAGAGACCGCCAGCAAAGCCCCCACTGCACCGCCAGCTGACAAGAAGAGGGAGTGGCAGCAGGGCGGTTACCAAAGCAAGAGGCAGAAAGACAACCACTACAAGGGCAACCGCCAATCCCATGGGGACAATCGCAACAAGCAGACGGAATCCTCTCAGCGGTATGCAATGTTCACCGTCCTCACAGCCTCGTACGAGGAGATTTACAATCAGTGCAAGGATCAGATACCACCGCCACCCTCACCGAGATTCCCCAAAAAGGGTAAGCCAAGAAACACCGGCATGTGGTGCAAATACCACGAGGACAGCGGTCACAATACCAACAGTTGCAACGCTCTCAAAACAACCATTGAGACCCTATACCGTGACGGCAAGATGGATAAGTTCAAGGTGCGCCAACCGCCACCTGTGATTGCCAACATTGAGCCACTGGGCCGCATCAACACCATCGACGGCGGGGCTCCAATCACCAACATGTCTCACAGGGCAAGAAAGCGTTACGCACGCGCCAATCACCCAAAGGAAGTCTGTAACATCCGCTACGAGAGATCCACCAAACTCCCAAAGTCTGGTTGGGAGCCCATCACCTTCTCAGAGGAGGAGGAGCGCGGAGTACATCTACCCCATGACGACCCATTCCTGATCGATGCCATTCTCGACAGATGGTCAGTAGGAAGAATCTTGGTGGATAGCGGATCTGCTGTCAATGTCATATTCAGCGGTTGTTACAACAACCTTAAGCGGAACAAGAAACTACTACAAGACCATGAGCCATTGCTTAGCTTCTCCGGCGATATCACTCAGCCGCTGGGTTCTGACTACATGCGGTTAACCATCGGCTCCAGTCCATGTATGGCGGAGGTACATACCGAATTTATAATTGTGGACTGTTTCAGTTCGTATAACGCCATCATAGGACGGCCGGCACTCAACAAGCTCAAATGCATCATCGCCGGATACATGCTTCTCATGAAGTTCCCCACACCCAACGGCACGGGCTGTGTCAGGGGAAGTCAGCAACTGGCACGAGAATGCTACTCTACCACCATTGCGCGGTCAACCCGCCGCCACGAAATCCTAACGGTAGGAAATCAGGCACCGCCACCAGATATCTTCGAGGATCCTAGGGATGAGGAGAAGAAATACGTGAGGAAGGAACCGGTCAATCCTGAAACATCGTTGAAGGTCATCAGCATCTCTGACGAGCACCCAGAGCGGACAGTCCGCATAGGAGCTCAGCTAGACCCAGAAGTGGCCGCAGAACTCACTCAATTCCTGCGGGACAACGCCGCCGTTTTCGCATGGTCATATGCGGACATGCCGGGTATCTCTCCCGAAATCATCACACACAAACTAACCATTAAGCCATCCTTCCATCCCATCAAGCAGAGGCGAAGGGCCTTCGACGAGGAGAAATACCGCGCCATAGGAGAAGAGGTCGCCAAACTCCAGGGCATTGGATTCATCCGCCAGGTAATCTATCCCCAATGGATCTCCAACCTGGTCATGGTCAAGAAGCCTAGCGGCAAGTGGCGGATGTGTGTCGACTTCAAAAATCTCAACAAGGCGTGCCCAAAGGACAGTTTCCCTCTCCCACGCATTGATCAGCTGGTTGACGCAACCGCCGGGCATGAACTCCTCAGCATGATGGACGCTTTCTCCGGCTACAATCAGATCAAGATGCATCCCAGCGATCAGGAGTGTACCACCTTCACCACCGACAAGGGCCTCTACTGCTACAATGTTATGCCTTTCGGTCTGAAGAACGCCGGTGCAACTTATCAGCGGCTGATGAATGCTATGTTCGCTGAACATTTGGGCAAGATAATCGAGGTCTACGTGGACGACATGTTGGTCAAGAGTATAAAGGCCAGCGGACACGTGGCAAACCTCAAGATCATAGTTACCATCCTCCTGGCCTATGGCATGCGCCTCAACCCAGAAAAATGCTTCTTTGGCGTCACCGCCAGCAAATTTCTGGGTTATATCGTCAGTGAACGAGGAATCGAGGCTAACCCGGACAAGGTGCAGGCCATACTCGACCTGGCAGACCCTGAGTATAAGGTACACGTCCAGTGCCTCCAAGGCAAGTTAACCGCCCTTTCTCGATTCATCTCCAGGCTCACTGACAGGTGTGCCCCATTTTTCAAACTCCTCAAAACAACTCACAAGAAAGTCATCAACTGGAACCCAGAATGTCAGACGGCGTTTCAGGGCTTGAAGGATTATCTGGCGGCAGTCCCACTACTCTCTATCCCTGTGCAAGGAGAGACACTGTTCATATACCTAGCGGTATCGATATCAGCGGTGAGTTGCGCCATTGTCCGGCGGGAGGGACAGGACGAGCTCCCAGTTTTCTACGCCGGCAGGGGCATGAACGGGGCAGAAACAAGGTATCCACCCTTAGAGCAGCTAGCTCTTGCACTCATCGTTGCCGCCAGGCGCCTCCGCCAATATTTTCAAGCGCACACAATCCATGTGTTAACCAATCAACCTCTGAGACAAGTGATGCAGAACCCTGAACATTCAGGGCGCCTCAGCAAGTGGGCCATCGAGCTCAGTGAATTTGACATAGAGTACAAGCCAAGAGCCGCCATGAAGGGCCAGGCGGTAGCGGACTTCATCGCTGAGCTCACTGAACGTCAACCCGATCCCAGCACGGAGGCTGAGCCCGGGACGAAATTGGTCACCGCTAAGGAGCCAGCTCCCCTACAATCAGATTGGAACCTGCATGTGGACGGCTCTGCCAGCGCCAAGGCCAGCGGCGCTGGGGTCATCCTCACAGGACCTGGGGGGCTGAATGTGGAATACGCATTAAAATTCAACTTCAAGGCCTCCAACAATATGGTGGAGTACGAAGCACTCATTGCCGGCTTACTCCTCGCCATCGATTCAAGGGCTGACAGTGTCAACATCTTCAGTGATTCCCAGTTGGTCGTTAACCAGGTCAATGACAGCTTCCAGGCCAAGGACCAACAGTTAGCGGCATACTTGGGGTACGTTAAGACACTCCTCAAGAAATTCAAATTTCATAACATCACACAAATCCCCAGGGAAAAGAACGCTAAGGCTGATTCACTGGCAAGACTGGCGACCGCCCAGCCACATCAGAGTCCAGCGGACACAAGAGTGGAGTGTCTTGACAAGCCAAGTATCACAAAAACCCTGGCGGAGATCTTCAACATTGAGGTCAATACCAGCTGGATGGACGAAGTCATTCAGTACAAGCGCAACGGCACATTGCCGGACGACAAAGTTAGGGCGCGACAACTCCAGCGGAGGGCAACCCGCTACAACATCCAGGACGGCAAGCTGTACCGCCAGGGATTCACCCATCCCAACCTCCGCTGCCTAACCCCAGAGGAGGGAAAAGTCGTTCTGGCAGCAATTCATAGCGGAGAATGCGGAAACCATTCAGGCGCCAGATCCTTAGCCAATCGCACAATGCGACAAGGCTATTTTTGGCCTACTCTCGGCGACGATGCCTGCCAGGTATCAAGATCATGCCACAAGTGCCAGCAATTTGCTGACATCCCGCATGCACCGGCGGAACCACTATCGGTCATCGTCGCTCCATGGATCCACTCAACTCGGGGCCTGGATCTGATGGGAAAATTTCAAACCGCCAAGGGCCAGTTCAAGTACATCATAGTGGCTATCGACTACGACAGCAAGTGGATAGAGGCGGAACCACTAACAGCAATAACTACCGCCAAGGTAATTCACTTCCTCTGGAAGAACATCTACTGCCGTTACGGTGTCCCACACACGATAATCACCGACAATGGCACACAATTCAACAACAAGGAGCTCATCTCTTTCACCGCCAACTTGGGTACTAAGATGAGTTTTGCATCTGTCGCCCACCCCCAGACCAACGGTCAGGTCGAAGCAGCAAACAAGATAATCAAAAAGCTGCTGAAGAAAAAACTCGACAAGGCAAAGGGTCTATGGGCGGCGAAACTCCCGGAAGTTCTATGGGCCATCAGAACAACCCCAACTTCCGCAACTGGTGAAACTCCTTTTTGCATGATGTTCGGAACGGAGGCTGTCCTGCCTATTGAGGTCTCTCAACCTACCGCCAGAGTCGAGGGCTACCGCCCAGAGACCAACACTGACGGCATCAACCTGGACAAGGACCTCCTGGAGGAAAAGCGACACAAGGCCCACCTATGCAACCTGCAAAACAAGCAGCGGGTATCGCGTTTCTACAATGCCAGAGTCAAGGCCCGGAACCTCCAACTGGGGGACTGGGTAATGAAGGAAGTCATTCCACCGCCAACAAAGCTTCGCCCAACTTGGGAAGGTCCATACAAAATTGTGGAAGTCGTTAGCCCAGGCACCTTCTACTTAATGGACAAGGATGGCGTCACAACGACCCACCCTTGGAATACCGAACACCTTCGGTATTATTACAAATAGTCATGCCGCTACCCAAGAGCATCTTGACTTAGCTAAATTTTTGTTCAATATTTAGCTAAGGGAAGCTACCCAACGGGTACTACCCCTCTTTTGTAAACGCTGATCAGTCAGCTATCAATGAAACGAGGAATTATTCAAACCATTGTTACCAAGTCTAGCACTGAGGGCAACTGGCAACGCCAGGAATCGTCAGCGGACCACGTCCGCTACGTGGTGCACTTGGACCAATTTTAATTCCTTTAATGTTTCATTGCTTGGCAAAAGAAAAATCTCTACGTCAAAACTCTAGCGGTACAAACACATCATGACAAACGTCAAACTCTGAAATTTCATTTCAGGGATGGGACTCCCCACCCAAAATAGTTCATTATTACAGTGTCAAAAAAAAAAAAAAAAAAAAAAAAAAAACCTATGGAAGTCTCAGCTAGCTTCAGCGGTTGTCTTCGGCTTCTCCGGCTTCAACTGGCGGCGGCACGACCGATCGGCTCGCCTGATCGGACCCTCGAGCTGTCGGACTGGGAGTCTCCATTGTACCATCCGCCCGGGTGTGTGCCTCCAGAAATCCGGCACGTGACACCTCCGACGGGGTCTGCTGGGGAGTCTGCTGGGACCTTTCCGGCGGATGGGAGCCACTTTCCCCGCTGCCCGAATGAGTACCCGCCGCAGGGGGAGGCACGACTTCTGTCTCCGGCGGGACACCCTCGACCACCGGCACGTCGGGCTGTGACGCCTTTACAAAGTCAATGGCGCCCTTCCGCGTCAACATGTCTATATTGGCCCGGGCCCCAGACTTCGCCGCTTCGGTCAATGTCTTTTTATACTCCGCCGACATCTTGAACGCTTCAACGGCGGCGGCCGCAGAAGAACTCTGTTCATTTTTCAGGCGGTTGACCTCCCCGTCCAGCCGCTGCATCTCACCCAGTCTGGCGGCAGACTCCCGCTGCACAATAATGAGCTTCTTATCTTTAGCGGCTATCCGCTCCTGCAGCAATGCGATCTCCTGCTCCAACTGGGAGACGCGTTCATTCCTCTCCAGGTCCCGCCTTATGGCCGCATTAAGCTTGCCGCGGGCGTCCGCATAGTCACACTCAGCCTTGACCAGCCCCCGCTCGGCCTCCGCCAATCTCTCCTTGGCCTCCGCCAACTCCCTCTGGAGACCTCCGATCTCTCCCCTGAGCTCTTCCTCAATCCGGGGCTGCTTAGACGCCGCCTCAAACATATCATGTAACCCCGCAGATATTTGACCAAACGCCGAGCTGAAGGGCGATTGGTCAATTGCCGTCGGGCGCGATATGCCCGCCAGACCCCCGAACCCCAGCCGCTCGCACAGATGGAAAAGGAATGCCCGCTCCCCTTCTGTCATGAATGGCGCATACTCGGCAAAGGAGTCCAGATCACTGACGGCTGCTGCCTCTCCCTCCGCCACTGCAACCTTTGACGCAGCTTGTCGAGCCTTCTTTTGTTGGCGGACTCCGATCACCACCTCTTCTTCCTCTTCCTCGACGGGGGAGTCAGGCTGCCGGCGTTTTTTCTCCAGCGCCCGTTGTGTCCCAGCAGCGGTCCTCGTCACCCGCACCGGCGGCTCACCCCGAGACTCGGTGGCAGTCTCCGTCGGCTGCACCGTCTTCTTTTGAGGACCGCGCCGGGTGGTAGGCATCCACTCCCGCGGCCTTGTACCAACAATCCCCCTCTCCCCGCCGCCCGCTTGGGTATCCGCCTGAACTACCGGCAGGCCATCCTCACCCAAATGGGAGTGGTGCGGCATCGGCAGCTCCACCGCAACCTCGGACTGGCTCAGCACCAGCGTCTCCGGGTTCACCACCGTCTGCTGGGCCGCCAGCCCCTCGGCATACATAGCCTCCAGAAAATTTTCTATCTCGGCACGATCCATTGCTTTTTCGAAAGCGTCGCGACTAGATTTGTTACCGGGCGGGGTTTCTGAAAAGAAAAACACAAACACCCGTCAGTCCGGATCACTTACAAAAAAAAAAAAGAGGTGTGGCGGAATTGCTCTCACCAATAGAGCGAGTTAGCCCCAGGTCGACCAGCAATTCCCAACCGGTCAGAAGACGGAAGTCAAGCAAATTGCGGTTCCGCCAGCAGCCGCGGATCCTCGCCACGCGACACTCCTCTTCGCGCGTCAAAATGTACCTTAGTCCCGCTGCACAAACATAATAATCATTAGCAAAAACCGCAGGTTTGCAAAAGTTTGAACCCGCCAGTTAGTTTTAGCGGAAACCAGTTGCCAACCTCGGATGGGCTGGAATTCCGACTTAGTCTTAAACGTCGGCCCCTCCACATTCGACCTGGTGTGGTACTCCCAGCCATCTGTGGCGACGCAGAAGGTCCCCCGCCAGTAGGACATTGAGTCCCTTAGATTCTCAATCAACTTGGGCGCTCCCTGGCGGCGGCTCAGGTTCACGCACCCTCTGCAACCTCGGCGCTTCACATACACTAGCTCGTAGAAGTGAAGCACTTCCGCCACGGTAGGCCCCTCGCACCCCGACAAGCGCCACAAGGAGTTCATCGCCAACATCAACCGCCACATGTTGGGACAGATCTGCCCAAAGGCAAGGCCAAACTCGCACACAAGAATTTGGAGATTGGGCACTAGCGGGAATGTCACTCCTTGGCGGAATATGGCCTCGTGCACGGCAGCACATCCCGCTGGGAGCATCGAGGCCTTCTCATCCGCTGTCGGGGGGCGCAGCTTCACCGAGCCCGGCAACCGGAACGTCCGCTTCATCCGGTTAACAGCGGCGGCATCCATCCGCCCACCTGCCTCGTCGACGGCGGTGCCATCTGAAAGGTACCACGCCGACTCGACATTTTGGCCCGGCGCTTCCCCTTCGCCAGCGGAGCCGCTAGCAGCACTATTGCTCGCCAAGCGCTCGTCGCGCCTAGCAACCTCACCCGCCCTAGAGCTCTCTGGACGCGAACCACGATCCATAGCTATTTCCCAGGGGATGGTCCGAAGTGGCTCAACTTCAAGCGGTTCTGGCAGTGAGGTTCCTGCATGGGCAGACGGACGCAACGAGTCAATAAAGGTCATATCCGCCACGCTGAACGACACGTCAGACCCGGAATCCTCACTGCTCGAAATATCTATGACGTTGGCCATCCCAAACCCTAAAACCCACATCAGTTAGCACAAATACAGATCTAACCTACTCTCACATCAGATATAGCCAAAGATGCCAAGAACAACTACCCACAAAAATACCAAAACAAAAACAACCGCACGCTCAACCCAGATTAGACCGTCTAGCAAAACCCAAAACCCCAACTTTCTGTCAAACACCATAACCTCCCTCAAATCTCTCCCTACACCCTCCGAAAACAACACAGAAGCAATATCATACCATTAACAGAAATACCAAAACCCAGAAACCACCATTGCAGATTCAATGAAACAGGAAGAGGATCCGAAATACCAACCTAACGTCGAAGACTTTGGAGTGCAGCTCGTCTTCACTGACAGATTTCGTCCTCTCCAGTCCGACTACTCCACGCAAACCCGGGGATCTCCTTCGCAATTCGCAGACGAACAAGGCTCGAAGCAGGCAACTCAGATTTGAAGATTTTCTAGAAATGTCGAAACTCGCTCAGTTCCCCCCTTTTTATGTCAACATCAAATAATCCTGAGCCGTCCGCTACAAAACTACATCACGTACCAACCGTACACGTGTCCCACGTCTTCACTAACTCCCTGGATTAGCCGAGGCGTCGCCTCGGTTACGAAATCCATCATTACTCGCATTAATGACGAGAAGACGGCTAGGCTTAGGAGACAAGCCTCCAGACGCTAACCCTCTGAGAGTTAGCCACGTGTCAACCGTCATCATTCTTTAGCTTCCAAGGGAAGTCACCACCTGACAAGTAAACCCCCAACCTTGGCAAGTCTCCGCTGAGCGAAAACCCCGCTCAGCGGATCCATCCTCACTTGCATCTCCCAAGTGACGGAGTCTCCGCTGAGCGAAACCCCGCCAGCGGATCCTCACTTGTCATCTTCCAAGTGACGGAGTCTCCGCTGAGCGAAACCCCGCCAGCGGATCCTCACTTGCATCTCCCAAGTGACGGAGTCTCCGCTGAGCGAAACCCCGCCAGCGGATCCTCACTTGTCATCTCCCAAGTGACGGAGTCTCCGCTGAGCGAAACCCCGCCTTGTCATCTTCCAAGTGACGGAGTCTCCGCTGAGCGAAACCCCTCCAGCGGATCCTCACTTACCTTCTAGGTGACGGGGCCCCCGCTGAGCGAAACCCCGCCAGCGGATCCTCACTTGTCATCTCCCAGGTGACTGTCCACTGAGTAAAACCCCGCCAGCGGAGCTTCTCTCCTCATTTGGTAAACGGGGCGTCCTCCGCTACACAGCACACCGCTAGCTGACCCCATTTCTCATCTGACAAGCTGCGTACTTTATTCAGCGCAACACCGCTCAATAAAATACCACCAAGCACGTCTACTTGACGCTGCTTCCTGCTACATCTAGCGGGGGGACTTCCGCCAGCGGCGGATCCCGAGGCCACGCCTCTCTGACAACGCCGCCACGCGGGGTTACGGTCAGAATGTCCCTACGGGACACGGGGACTAGTCAACAGTCTACGACAGCCCTGATCAGGTACGTTGACCCCCGTCACCTGGGTGCTAAGATTGGGCTCGCAACCCAACACCCTCTGCTCCGTGCAGCGCTGCTCCGTGCAGCTCCCCCTCAACAAACAATAACAACGACCATCCGGAGGTCCATCTTAGCCGGGGAGTGGGGGACTCCCTGGGGGGCCTAGCAGGGGCCCACCCGAAAGGGCACAAAGCGTTTGCTCAGTAAATCCATGGTTGACAACGCACTGACGCTAATTATGCTTCTGCAAAGTCTAGCGGGAGAAACGCTTCAAACCGCCGATCAACTCCCCAACCAAGATTGCCCTCCTTGACTGGGGATTTGGGGGACTTGTACATACATGTCCATTTGCAAGCATAATTAGCTATAATGAGCCACGCTCATGGTACCACCAGGGGTACCAACGCCCACCATATGAGTGACTGGCGTAAAGACAGTTAGCCGGGTTACCGCCTGAGCCCCGGATCAACCCCAAAGCACCGCCGACGCGCCGCCACGCGCCGTGTCAAGATGGCATCAGAAGCTACTGAAACTGGGAACTGAAGCACATCAGTCCCACATCGAAAACAAAGAGAAGATCATCCTCTTCCTCACCTATAAAAGGTTCTCTCCTCTCTCCTCATTTATTACGCATTCAATACTTACCTACTGTCACTTTGTCAACATAAATACATTGACTAACTTAGGCATCGGAGAGTTGAAGACCGCCCGGCGCGGTCTCCCTCTGACGCCCATTGTATTTTATTTGACAGGTAACGGGAACCACTCACAACAAAGGTATCGATCCGCCCGCCGGATCAGCGTTAACTAAGGTCCAGCTATCGCTAGACTTTTAAACATTAACAGAAAGGCCTGGCCACGCTGTGCCCAAACCCTTAAACAATTAATGGATTACGACCTTCCAGAGGAAGGGATAGAGGCCTTCCACTCGCTGTACGAAAGACTTTCATTATACTTAGTGGAAAAAGAGGCCTACGATCGAGTCGCGACCTTGGAGGTCGTCAATGAAGAACTCTCTGATCAGGAACAAGAGGATAAGGTAGATATTCAGCTCGCCCCGGCAGCGCTGGACGATACACCTCCTAAGGTTAGAGACCCTACCGAGAAGATCAATCTCGGAACAGCAGATGAGCCTATGGAAGTGGCTGTCAGCGCCAATTTAGAGCCTAGTGAGAACAGAGGCTCATTGACTTATTACTAGAGTTCAAAGACTGCTTCGCGGAGAAGTATGAAGACATGCCCGGCCTGTCACCGGACTTGGTTTGCCATCAAATGCCAACACTCCCTGACAAGAGGCCTATGAAACAAGAGCCACGAAGAATGAACTCAGAAACCCAAGTCCTCGTTAAGGAGGAAGTCGAAAAAATGCATAAATCAGGCATTATCAGGGTAGCCATATACAATCAGTGGCTATCTAATATAGTGCCTGTTCGCAAGAAAAATGGCAAGATAAGGGTATGCGTAGACTACAGGGACCTGAACATTGCTACACCTAAATATGTCTACCCCATGCCAGTCACGGATATGTTGGTAGACGCTGTAGCAGGACACGAATTGTTGTCCTTCATGGACGGAACCGTAGGGTATCACCAGATTTCAGTCACAGAAGAAGACAGCTATAAGACCGCATTCAGGTGTCCCGGGTTCGCGGGCGTTTTAATATGTGGTTATGCCTTTTGGACTGAAGAATGCTGGAGCAACATATCAGAGAGCCATGAACTTGATCTTCCATGACATTCTGGGGAAGATCTTAGAGGTTTATATCGACGACGTAGTTGTGAAGTCTCAGAAGAGAGGAGACCACATCACTGATCTCAGGAAGGTGTTCGAGCGCATGCGGCAACACAAGCTCAAGATGAATCCCGCTAAATGCGTTTTCAGAGTTCAAGCTGGAGATTTTCTGGGATTCATTGTCCATCAGAGAGGAATAGAGGTCCGTGAAGACAAAGCAAGAGCAGTTATCAATGCCTCCCCTCCGCGAACGAAAAAGGAATTGCAATGTTTGCTGGGTAAGATCAACTTTCTGAGACGTTTCATCTCTAATTCTGCAGGTAAAATCCAGCCCTTCTCTCCATTACTGAGGCTGCAGGGTCAGAACGAGTTTGTATGGGAGCCTAAACATCAAGAGGCTTTCGACATAATCAAGGCCTGCCTCGCGAGCCCACCAGTGCTTGTTCCCCCAAGAGCTGGATTTCCATTGAAGCTATATATTTCAGCAACGGAGGCTTCCATTGGCAGCTTACTCGCTCAGGATGATGAGGAAGGTGTCGAGCACACCATTTTCTACCTCAGTAGGATGCTTACAGATTGTGAAACAAGGTATACTCCTATGGAAAAGCTGTGTCTTACATTGTACTTCTCCGCATGCAAGTTGCGACACTACATGTTATCCTTTACTACTTGCATCATCACTCAAACCGACTGGTCAAGTACATGTTGTTGCGACCTATTCTGAGAGGCCGCATTGGCAAGTAGGTACTGGCCCTGTCCGAATTCTCGCTACAATACGTTCCTCAGAAAGCGGTAAAGGGACAGGCCATCGCAGACTTTTTGGCACATCACCCTATGTTCGATATCCCCACAGTGAAGGAGTTAGAGATAGTGTCCGCAGCTACAAGTCGACCGGATTTGGGGCGCATTCCAGAATACGCCATATGGTACCAGGCCACGGTTTCCTTGCAACCCTGGGTATTATTTTTTGATGGCTCAAGAACTGAAACATTAGCGGGGGCAGGGATTGTTCTGGAGAATCCAGTGGGCGATCGTTTCTCTTACTCTTTCCAATTGGAGTTTAAGTGTACGAACAACCAAGTAGAGTATGAGGCCCTTATTATTGGCTTGGAAGTCTTACTGGAATTGGGAGTAAGAGACGTTTAGGTCAGCGGCGACTCTCTACTCGTGATAAATCAGCTTCAAGAGTAATACAGGTATGTAAGCTGGAATCACGCCATTGAGCTTCTGGATCAATTTGATGACGCGGATTTGGAGTACATCCCTCGCAAGCGCAATTTTGCAGCCAATGAACTCGCTCAACTAGGTACAGGCATTACATTGAAGTATGGAGTTCACGAGCGCATCCTGAAAGTCGGGCAACGCACATTGCCTTCATGTCTCGCGCGGCCTGACCCGCCTGATGAGCCGGTCGTCGCGGTCCTAGAGCCTATTGACATTGATTGGCGCATTCCGTTGATCGATTACCTCAAACAACCAGATCCTACAGCAGATAAGAAGATTCGCTTTCTTGCCTTAAATTACTTCCTCAGGGGCGACGAGCTGCGACGACGTGGGGAAGATGGCATAGACTTCCGATGTGTCTATGGTCGCGAAGCAAAGCGATTAATGTGCGAAGCACACACAGAAGTCTGCAGAGCTCATCAAGCGGGACCTAAGATGCGTTGGCTCATTAGGAGACATGGTTATTACTGGGCCAGCATTCGCTAAAGGATGCCAAGACTGTCAGGCACATGGTCCAGTCCAGCATATCCCTAATATTCCCATGCAACCTATTATTAAGCCTTAGCCTGCACGAGGTTGGGCATTGGACCTGATTGGGATGATTCACCCCCACTCTTCTCTCCAACATAAGTTCATCATCGTGGCTACTGATTTCTTCACCAAGTGGGTCGAAGCTAAGCCTTTGAAAGTGGCTTTAGGTGCCACCATTCGCCAATTTATTTTTCATAACATCATCTGCAGGTTCGGTATCCCTGAAGTGCTTGTTTCAGACAGGGGAGCAGCATTCATGGGAGGTGAGGTCGAGCAACTTGTCAACGACTTGGGCATCCAGTTCATCCACAACACTCCATATTATGCTCAGTCCAACGGTCAAGCGGAGGCCATTAGCAAGATTATTATTACCCTACTAAAAAAGATGCTGGTTGAAAACCCTCGCCAGTGGCACGACACGTTGTATGAGACACTATGGGCTTACCGCACCTCCAAGAGGAATCCTACTGCTACAACGCCTTATGCACTAATGTTTGGCCATGATGCAGTTTTACCCTTGGAAATCAACGTTCAATCCTTACGCGTACAAGATCAACATCACTTGATCGGTGAAGATTATGTCCAGGCGATGTGGTAAGAACACGAAGATCTGAGCGAGCAGCGCTTAGCGGCTTTGGATAATTTAGTGATGGAAAAACAGCGTATCGCTCGCGCCTATGATAAGAGGACACGTGGTCGTAGTTACAAAGAGGGGGACCTTGTTTGGAAGGCTGTTTTGCCTTTTGGCGAGAAATTGACCGGTCGCGGTAAGTGGATTCCACGATGGGAAGGACCCTTTGTTGTCCACCGTATCATGGAGCGCGGGGCTTTTCATCTCAAAGACTTGGATGGCGCCATCCATTGCAACCCCATCAACGGGAAGTTCCTAAAGAAATATTACCCTAGTGTTTGGGAGTTCGACGATCCACCAGATCAGCCTTCTTCCCAGACAGGGGGCAACCATAGTCTTCATCGGCTCGCATCATCTATCTATATTCAGGCCTTTTTCCTGTGGCCTTAGTCTCATGTATTTGCTTCACCTATGAACACTAGGGGGGCAACGCTCTATACATCCAGGCCTGTTGAGGCCTTATTCAATTTCAATTTCAACTTTTGTTTTTGTTGCATTTTTATTCGCCCTTGACAATGTGTGTTAATAATATACATGAAGGCCTATACATGAGGCTTTATTTCATAACAATTTTTGAAATTGACCTCGAAGAAACATCCATTCATAAAGTGGCTTTGGGGCCAAAGGCTGTACAAAGTACAAGTCGAAACGGTTATATTCACAATTATAAGGCCAAAAGTGGCTGAAAAAATCATAAGGATTGTAGATCTTCTAAAAGCTTCTGGATCTTGTGGCAACGAAAGGGCTGGGCTATGATTACTCGCGCTCTTCCTCTCTTCACCCACATCCCTCCTCTGATCTGAGTCGCAACTGCTATTGTCTGTACCAGAGGAAGAGGGAAGGAAATAATCCATCGCAACCCCTCCAGGTGGTTATCCTCCGGGATGGAGATGGTCTTCAGAGAGAGCGCGACTCACAACCACATCTACCTCCAGGGGAGAAACGGAAGCCTGATAGTCAGACCCCGGAGGTAGGCCGCGGAAGAAGAACGGTCGGCCTCAAAATGGCCTTCCGCCTCTCTCAATCCTTCTCCACGCGAGAAATCTAAGGACAGGGATCCCTTAGAATCTGGTTCTACCGCGTTAGGAGCGTCGCATGTTCTTCAGTCTAACTGAAACTGGTGAATCCCATCCGGATTTCCAGACCAATGACATGCGACTGGACTTGAGATTAGGCCATAAGGACTACCCAGGTTTTGAGATTAAGCCATAAAGCCTAGGAATTTGAGGCTAAGAGTGAGATCGTGGGGAGAAGATTTTAGAAACTGAAGGAAGAGAAGTAAGGAGTGCGAAATTGTCTCTAAAGAAGCCATATTTGCTTGTGTTTTTCACTTCTCCAAAGTTCAGGTATTTATAGCTCCAATCGCAGTAGCCTCAACCGTGCGATGGGCAGTTGAAGTATTTTCAACGCCATCAATAAGAGTATCAATGGAATTGAATGCTGTGATCTCAGAAATGAAGGAAGTTGAAAACGCGTGGGAAGCGGGGCAGTCTTCAAGGAGGTAACCGCCCCATTTAGAGATTATCTTTTCAAATAGTTTCAATGCAATAAAGGCAAATTAAAACGCTGAACTGCTTGAAGTTTGAAGTAATATTTGGGCCAAGCAAAGTGGGCTAACTATTTAATGATATTGTTCATACAAAATGGGCCTAATATTAGAGGCCTAAAGTTTTCGGCCCGCATGAGTTAAACGAAGTAAATGTTCATACAAGCGAAAATTGTCATCGGCAGCAGCTTGCTCCACCTGTCGAACCGCCTCGTGAGCTTGAGCTAGGTTTTGAGATAGTATTTTAGAGGCTGCTAGGGGTTGCTCCAACAAGGGCTCCTCATGCTTAAGCCGGGCCGTCACAGCAGTCAATTGGGCCTGAAGATCTTGGATTTGAGTCCGAAGATGATTTTGCATGATCCATAAGTCTCTAACAAGGGTAGCCCTATCTCCTAGAAAGTCACGGGAGGAGTCCATCTATTGGGCGAGGCCCTGGTAGTGGGCCAGGGCTTGTCTGGCTTGTGCAGTCGCGGCCGCTCTTTCGTTAAGCCACTGGGGGAGATTCTGTAACAGTTTGTCTATCTCAATGAACTCATTCTCAGTGATGGCTCGCTCGCAATGAAGAACTCTCAAGTACTCCAAAGCCCTGACGGATGAGCCAGGCAACAGGATATCGGGACTTAAAAGACGGTGGAGTCCGTCCCTGGCTTCATCTATAACTCCAGGAGGTGTCACCTCAAGTACGTGAGCTAGCCTTTCCAGCCTGGAAGGAGGCACAGGCAGTGGATTTGGGGCAGCAGCGGCAGGAGCCTCAAGAGGCTCCACAACAGGAACCACTTCCAGCGCCGGCTCGATGTTCAACCCTTCTCCTACTTCAGGAGCATGGGGGGCAGGCTCTTGGTTAACCACATCTCCACCAGCTGGATCAGCAGGATTGGCGCCAAGTACTTCCTCAGCAGCAGCTACTTCCTCGACAGGACCAAGATTCTGGTTTTAAGGAGGAATCATTAGAATGCCCAAAGAGTAAGACAAGAATCAGGACATCATGCTTGTTAAAGAGAAACGTACCTCAGCAGCCAGAGGCTCGCGAAGGTTTGCTATCGGCACGGGTTCTTGAACCGCCTCACCAGGAGTTGGATCAGGCTCTATCGGTTCCAGGACAGGTGTGGCGTCTGATTCCGCACGAGGTGCATCTGAAGGAGGCATTCTCTCTTCCACTTCAGGTGAGCTATCATCTATGACCTACACTGGGATCTGGGCCAATTGTATATTGCTCGCAACGCTGGCAGGAGGTGAAGGATTATTGGAACCAGTGGGCACATGGGGCTGTGAAGCAGATGTGCCTTCACCAGCAGTTGAGGGGCCTTCCCCAGTTTGTCTTGAGGGCCGATGGCGAACCTGCAAGCGAGGATTGTTATATGGTTGTACTGAATGGGAAGAAAATTCCAATATGCACTTTTAGTTCCTTACCAGTCGATCAGCGATTGGTTCATCTTCCTCCCACAGATCAGTTTGAGGGTCAGAACGACTGCGCTTGCGGGCCAAGATAGTGGCAATCTGCCAGGGTCAAAGGATTAGACTTGAATTGGGAAGAAAGCATTGTTTTTTAAACAAGAAGGTTCTTACCGTTTGAGGGTTATAATTGTCGGAAGAAGAATCTTCAACTTCAGGCTCCGTTATTACCTTTTTCTACTTCCCGGACTGGCCAGTGTCTAGGGAAGCGCTAACTGCGCGACTACCAGAAGGTGGCACATTTCCCTGGTGCGACAAAGGTTGAGTAAAAAGGGGAAGAGTGAGGGAAGGAATAAAATATAAACCAAGATGCTTACCTCTGGAGGGGGCTCGCGAATCACGATACCAGCCCGAGCCTGGCGCAGGGCTCGCACCGGTTGCGTTGCCGGCTCAAGAGGAGTCGGAGGTCATGCAGCATCTTCAGGGAATCGAGCAAGTAGCTCGATGTCAGCAGCATAAGGATGTCTCAGTTCCCCAAAGATGGTCGCAAAGAGTTCGTCATCCCACTGGCTCTAGCAATTGACGGAAACTTCTGCCCACCATTCCTCGTATCCTTCCTCAGTCCCATCCACAACATTGATGTCCTTAGCCCAATCGGGAAGATCAACCAGTGCGAGCATGCTTTGTACCGGCACAGGCCCAGAAGGGGGCCCAATTCTACGACAAGAGGTGTTGTAATTCCAGGCATCATACAGCGGGAATGGCACTAATTGGACGAGGCCGAATTGGCGAACGAAATGGTTAGGAGCGTAAAGCTCATAACTAAGTTCCTCGGCAGCAATCCTAATGTCCGAACAGGAGATCGCGCGGCGGAAAGCCAAGGGCGCGCGATCGCTGTAGCGAGGAGCTCTAGGGAGGAATCCGTTTTCGAGCAGAGCTGGGAATCTTCTGCCCAATACTAAGTCGTAGTAGGGAATCTCATGCAGAAGGTACAGATATGTGAAACACTCAGAGTAGGGGGGAGGTGAGTACCTTTCCTCGCAGCTGAACCATTGACCCAAGAGTTGGTCAGCCGGTGGAAGCAGCTGGATGTCATCGCGACGAAAATATGGAAAATAAATTTGAATCCAGAAGTCAAGGATCCAAAAAGGGCCAGAGATGCTAGTCTCGAAAGGATGCATAGTGGCCTGGTACAGAGTGCGATAGAGGGCGCCCAACATAGGTTGCCCAAGCTCGACACTGCAGCCGTTGTAGAGGGTTGTTGCCAGAAGAGTCCAAGCACCAGTGGGTTTACAGGAGGAAGTACAGAAGATGAATTTACAGAGCCAGTACTCTAAGAAAGCAATTCCGCCAGTCGCATTGTGCTCCCGGCTATAATAGGACAGCCACCGTGGATAGGAGCCGCTTTGAGCGTTGTGACCATGTTGGGCCATGGTCGAAGTGAAGGTGACAGAGTCGAATTGGCAATGCAGATAGGGCTCGCCATCAATGGGTAGGACAGTGATGGTGAGAATATCTAGCAAAGTGATACTCATTTAGCCAAATCGGAAATTAAAGGTGTTTGTGGCGGTGTTCCAAAAACAGAGAAAGGCAGCGAGCGGTGAACAATTGCCACCTCGCGGAAGTCAAAAATAGAGATCGATAGTATGAGTGATACCTGTCGCGTTCCAGCGAGCCAGATCTCGCGTTCGTGCTTCGCGATACCAGGAAAGCTCCGCCGCGCTGATAGAGGATGGCCAGTGCCCTATTTTTGCTCGATGATTCTGGGTACCCCAACTGTTGAAGTCCTCAGGAGTCCATTGGAGGACTGGAATGGGCTGAGGAGCGGGCAGGCCATAGAAGGCGATGGCATCGGCCGGAATAGAGTCTCGCGGCACTAGCCCAGTCTGACATGATGGTTTGGGAACTGGAGGAGTAGGGGTCTATGGATAGTGGTGTGGAGTCGAATGCAGGCACCGATGCTGGTTCCCCAACAGTGGGCAACTTGTTCATTCAGTTCTTCTTCTTGGTCGATGACTATCTTCTTTGGGGGAGCTATTTCTGGGTTTCGGTGAGGTAGATATTGGTAGTAAGAGGGTTTCTGGGTTTTAGGAGACTAAAAGAGTTTCTGATGTGACAGTTCTGAAGTGGCTGCGGGTTTAAATAAGAAATTTTGTGAGGGAAACGATACGATAGAAAGGCGTTTTCGCAAGTGAAAGGACGCAACCCTCATTAATGGTATCGTTTCAAGCAATCGGTGTGTCGTTTTAGATCCCTTCAATCAGTTACATCTTCGCGGGCCTTATTTCGGGGCCTGGGGGGCAATGTTTGAGCCTAAAAGTAATTTTGGCAATATCCTTTAGTGGATTTAGCACAGCGGGCCGATACCTGCGGCCCAAAAATAAGCCTACTTGGGTTTAGGTTACAGCTTCGCCCATTCCGTGGTCCATAAGGAAAACGAAACCTTATTGGAATCAAGTAGTAGAGATTGAATAGAAAACTTCAATCAATCAATAGGCCAAAAAAGCAAACAGATAACGGACCAAATTCGTTGTGTGATTTGGACGATCTCCGTTGTGTATCGGAGCATTGTGTGATTAAAAATCGCACAACGGTGGAAACCTGTTGTGTGAATTACAAACAGACAACACTTATTTGGTTAAAACCGTTGTGCCTTCTCTCGGCAGATGGCAGCCACAGTTGCCGCGCAGTCATGCTGTCCATGTCATTGGCATCATTCACACAACTAAAGTTATTTCCGAGCCGTTGTATGAAAGGCAATCTGACAATAGCATTTTATTTTCTCTGTTGTATGAGTTATCCTCACACTTCACTTTTGGAAATTTTATTGTTGTGTGTTAGTTTTAGATAACGTATTCTAGTTATTACAGTTGTGTGATTGTAAATCAGACAACATATGTTTGTTAGAACCGTTGCATGTTATATAAGGATTCATTGTGTGAACATCCAAATTGTTACTTCAGACAACATTATTAACATTAGAAATTATGTTGTGTGATAATCGTATTTTCTAGATTTTGTGCATTGATAATAATGCTCCATTTTACCTAATGAACAGTGACTAATTGTGTGAAGTTTACTATATTAGTGCTTGAAATCATTATCCAATGAACAATGATTAATATTTACGCCAAAAGCAATGTGATACATCAATAAAATTCCAATACATCCACCAAATATTGAATCCAAGTAACATGTCATTGCTATAAAGTTTCCTAGCTAGCTGAATTTACATGATGAAAGAAAATATATTTTGCTTCATTGCTTGGTATTCCATGCTTGATCACTTAGCGACTCTATAGGCAACATTTCACTAGATATTCCCAAACCTGCAAACAGAATAAGCAAAATTCAAGGTTATGAAGGAATGATTCAAACTAATTAAAGCTAAAATAGAAGAAAACATTGCAAGGTAACATTACCAAGCCTTGTACACTAAGAGAAGCAAAGCTATAATATATGTGTAAGCATAACAAACAAATAATACAATTTGATCAAACAAACAAATAAGCATATATAACATGAAATCAGCATATGTAAACAACCCACTTACTCTATCATAGCTAAAAGTTTCAATTGATCAAACAAACAAACATGCATAACATGAAATCAGCAGATATAAACAACCTGATATTTTGACAGATAACAACTCTCAATAGCATGTGGCCTTAATTTCAGGCTAGTCAGTTTTGAGAGAGAGACCTGCAAATCAAAATCATCAGCCAAAATCACCCCAAAGATAAATGTAAGAGTTCACAAACAATCAAATCACTTACTCCTACAGCTAACAATGTTTAGCAGCCATAAAAAAAATGGATACAATTGTGCAATTGTAATTAGATCAAGACCATCAGCAAATTGTATAGCAGCAGATAACATATAAGTATCTAAAGTGCCTAAACCAAATACAGAATGCACACAACCTGTATAAGTGAAATACCTGAAGGAGAATCTGGCTTTTGGTTTTATGCCAATAAATCAAACTGAACGACTTCCACAAATGCAACTACCTTTGAAAGCTTGCTCATATTTCCTTCCAGATCACAGCAAGAACCTCACCTAAATGTCAGTCAAAGTTATTATTATCTAGTTTATAAGATTTAGCGGTTGTTGCAGCAACTAAAATAAGACATAAATGAAAAATTGATTTGCTATCTTTTTCTAGTGAAATTAATCTTACTTCATAAGCTCAACTTCAAACTCACAACCAATTCAAATCAAGCAAAAACTAACTCTAACAGGTTCTTGCATTGTCTTCAGAGATAAAGACTTGAAAACTAACCACCCACAAACAACTTGCACAAACTGAAAAGAGAATGATCAAACTAAACTAATAAATAAAGAAGTTGAGATCTTTATCACTATGAGAAAGAACAAATAGATGCAAAAGGAAACATAAAGAACATGATAGTGATACTGTTTTCAGAAATTCCTGCAACAGACCTGTAACTTTGAAAAATCATAACTAATTATAGAAAAATCATTTTTAGGAGATTCCAAGTCTCAAATATTCTGTAACAAGTCCACTACAAATTCTCAGGAGAAAATAACTTCAAATTGTTAAAAGAAAATTACAGTTTTACAGAAACAGTTTATATAACTGTAGTTTCTGATTTTCCTCTCATATGTCTTAACTGTAGTTTCTGAAATAATTTATATAAGTGATAGTCCAATTTGATAAGTACAACCAAACTCATATATAGTTTTAAAGAAAAGTGAGAACCGAAAGACAAACTATCAAAGATCATGTATCAGTTCAGTTTGTCAAAACTCAAGCTATTTGGAAATATAAAATTGAAACAGAGTATGAGTTAATAACATTATAGAACTAAAAGCTTATTCCAATAGGCTTCTATAAGAACAGAGCTTAATCAAAGAGAGGCTAAAAGATATCCAGACGTGTATTTGAATATGAAGAGCTGCAAATCAATAGAAAGTAATCAAAGAATTGAGATTGAAATTCATAAGGCGTACCCTTTGTAAGCTTGATTTATATATTTCAATGAACAAACATGAGTACAAATAGATACAAGCCAAAGCTATCAGGTACAATTGTAACCAAACTAAACAACTAGAAGGGCCAAAGATAAGATATACTAGACTCTCTTCAGATCAGATGAGGCGGATCTAATTGTGCAAGAGGAGAATAGAATCCAGTGCTAGAATAAAATCGACACAGATCCAAGCAAATAAGCATCAAAACTATGAACCATATTACTAAGCAAATAAGCATCAAAATTGTGAACCAGAAACTACACAAAAACAAAAACGAATAGAACTAATGTATACCGCCAAGATATGTATGAAATGAAGCCAAACAGGTATTGAAGGTATATTCATCATCCATGCTGCGACCGCTTTAGTTAAAATTTCCACAATAGGGTCAGTTACCAATCAAAATCACAGTAAAAAATGAAAAACGAAAATCAAGAATGAAATTCATACTTTAAAGATACTAAAAACCTCTCACAAGACTCAAAATCATACAAGAATCAATAGATGAAAAAATACTGTAGTGCCATTCAAACAGAAATTCACATACACAAAAAAAAAAAAAAAAAAAAAAAATTCTACAAAGAACAAACCCTAACCTCGAGTTGTGAAGGCGAAGGCAACGAAGGTAATGGAGTCTAGGGTGGAAAATCTCGGGTCTTGGATGAGGATCGAACTTGTAACGGAGTCGCCGTCGCTCAACTACAGGGTCGCACCAGATCCTTTGGCCAAGCACTTCCGGCGTCACCGGAGACTTATCTGGATAAGTCATGGGGAGAGGCAGCGCCGCCGTCGAGTTCTGTCAAGGCTGATTTAGAAATCAAATTCACATAAAATCAAGCACATAATAACCTTTTCAAAAACCCCAAAACTTAATACAGATTTAGAAATCTAAGAATGAACAGATCGAAGAGAAAGGTTCCTAGTGACGCCGAGAACCAAATGTTCTGCTTTCATGGGTGTTACAGGCTTTCTATTGGATTCTGGGTAGTCACGGATTCGAATGAAGAACTGAAATTGTAGTTTAGAGACGGGTGGCTTTTAAGAACTGGGACGATGCCCAGATTGTGGGGTTTTCGCTGGGGTTTTGATTGGATTTGGTGGAAGAAGGTGTCGGAGCCATTAAGTGGAGTTAGGGTTGATTTGCAGAGAGAAAAGTGAAATTGGGGACAATGAAAGCTTGAGAGAGAGAGAGATTCCTGATGTTGAAGGGGAGTCCAGGTTTCTGGAAAGAGTGAGACTTCGAGGAGAGGAGTGAAAACTGAAAAGACTCGAAGAAAAGCCCCTATTTTGTCCAAGTGTGGAAACGGCGCTATTCTGTCCAGTACATTAATAAAAATTTGCTCTTTTTGGGGGGGGAGAGGGGGAGGGATGCGTGGCATTTTGGGGCACATCCATCCCAATTTATCTTCCTCATATACACAACACAAAATAACAAACTGTTGTGTGATATTTTGCAAGTTACTCCTACAACAGATTTAACTATTCTGTTGTGCTATGTAGTACCAATTTGGAGCCAAGTTAGGAGGGAAATTTGCCGCTATTTTTTTTTTCATTCACACAACGAACTATTCTTGTAAGTGTTGTGCAATCACCTTCTACATAAAAACTTCAAAATTTTTATGGCCTTATACAACGTAAGGTTCTTAATTGTGTTGTATTATTGACTTTCCATCATCACACAACATCTTTTTTTTTTTGTTGTGTAAAAAGTGTTGTATATTGAGGTTATTGGCCTAGTGAATAATCCTTCTATAGCAAGGAACAGTCGAAACCCAAGGTGTAAAGGACAAATGAAGGACCTCTCTCGAATCAATCAATCTCAGCGATTACAAAGCCTCCCCGGAGCAAACCTTCAACCTCGTTGAAACCAGGTGACCGCGCACCAGTCCTAGTCTCTCCAAAAGCCAACTGTCAGCATCACCAGACCAACCCGGCGATCGTGCTTCCAGTCCTAGTCTCTCTAAGAGCAGACTGTTAGTGCTACTGCCACCGATACCACCAGCGAAGCTAAAGTCACGCTTTAGCAAAACCCGTGCTTTCTCCAAACTTCCCAGTGATTGCTCTGCTCAGCCTATGCCGTTGAGTATCGATTCGGTGACGCGAAGAGATCACATCCAAAGTCCTTATCCTTAAGGCAAGAAGTCCTTTCTCGGAAGGCTAGAGAAGAACCTTGTGGTGAGGTTGGTGCTCTCCTCGTCCACAACGCTTGAAGAAGAAGTCAGGTCAAGGGACTCCCCCGACGACTGCACCCGACGGTGCTGGCACGCTTGCGCACACCAACTGGTTTTGGAGCCAAATACCTTGAACAAGAGGTCATCCCACCACAACTACCATGACTGCCGGTAGCGGGGGAAACGCTCAGCAGCAAGTGGATCAGTCTGCCGACCCTCACCCCACAAACCTAGCAGCTAACATTGACCCAGTGGTAAACGTTAACCGTGCACTATTCAGTACCCCATCAAACCTGCCAGCGGAGACCCAGCCGGGCAGCAATAGGCCACTGGTCCGGTACCTCGCCGCTATGTATGAACTGGCATTGGCGGACCTCCACAAGGCACACAAGGAGCGCGAACAGGAGCTCATAGAGAAGGCCGAGGCCCAAAAGCAGGTGGCCACGCTGATGTCAAAATTCGACGAATTAAAAAAGGAGTTGGAGGCAAACGCTAGCACAGCACAAAGCGAGCAATCGTGGAGCACCAGACGCAGTCAGCCCAATACGGGCGGAATGGTACCCATACCAGTCATACAGATGCAGGTACCGCTGAACCCACCAGAGATGATGGGCTCGCCTCCTCTGCCCTGCCTAATGATGGAGTAGGAGGAGGAATCACAGCCAAACACCAACCGCCCGGCGGTCAGGGCTAGAACTGAAGGTAATCCACCTACCCCCAGGCGAGAGCTGGTTCAGCAGAACCTCTAGGGGGGACCCATTGGCGACACAACCTCCCTAATCCTAGAAAGGATGCAACAATTAGAGCAAAGGCTAGTCTGGGTGTAGACAGGCACCCCAGCGCCAACGCCAAATCCTCTCTTTACGTTTAGACCAGGACCATTCAACACCGGGATCCTGCAGGCCATCAGACTAGCACAAGCAAATACACTAAAGATGTCACATTACAGCAGCATGTCCGACCTCTTTGTCCATATGGACACCTTCAAGAAGGTCACTAACAATAAGGGATTTGATGACTCCACCCTCTTACACTTATTCAACGAAACATTGGACGGTGAGACAATGAGCTGGTTCTTCGAATGCCCGCCAGGCTCCATCGACTCATTCGACGCACTGTCAAACACTTTCCTTTCGTGGTTCATCCTGTTGGCTACTGGACATCACAACACGACTCAGCTGTTTAACCTCAGGTAGGGGGAATCAGAAACGTTGAAGGCGTTCGTCACTAGGTGGCGAGCGACGGCATCTCAGTGCCGCTATCTCAACAAGACAATGGCACTGGCAGCCTTCAAACAAGGACTCCTCAAGGGACTATTTCTCTATCATCTCAATTATAATCACCCAAATGCCGCATATGATCCATGCACAGGCAGAATTCATCACATATGGAGAACCCCCCCCCCCCCCCCCCCCACCGCCACCAACGCCTACCAAGTCCATTCAACCTTCCGCCAACCATCAGGAGACCGCTAGCAAAACCTCTACTACGCCGCCAACTGATAAGAAGAGAGAATGGCAACAGGGCACCTACCAGAACAAGCGGCAGAAGGACCAGCATTACAACAAGGGAACTGCTCATCCCATGGGGATAGCCGTAATAAACAGACGGAGTCCTCCCAATGGTATGCAGTGTTCACAGTCCTCACAACCTCGTATGAAGAAATATATGACCAGTGCAAGGACCAGATTCCACCACCACCCCCAAGAAAATACCCAAGGGTAGGGAAGCCCAAGAACATAGGCAAATGGTGCAAATACCATGAGGACAGCGGCCACAACACCAACAATTGTAACGCTCTCAAGATAGCTGTGGAGACTTTGTACCGCGATGGTAAGATGGAGCAATTCAAGATATGCCAACCGCCACCCGTGGTCGCCAACATTGAACAAATGTGCTGCATCAATACCATTGACGGAGGTGCTCCAATTACCAACATGTCCCACGGGGCAAAAAAGCTTTATGCGCGTGCTAACCACCCCAACGAGGTTTGCAATATCTGCCAAGAGAGATCCACCAAACTCCCAAGGTCGGGTTGGGAACCCATTACCTTCTTAGAGGAAGAGGAGCGCGGAGTCCATCTACCCCATGACTATCCATTCTTAATTGACGCCATACTCGATAAATGGTCAGTGGGGAGGGTCCTTGTGAACAGCGGATCCACTGTCAATGTCATCTTCAATGGTTGTTATGGCAAACTCCAGCGGAATAGAAAATTACTCCAGGATCATGAGCCATTGCTTAGCTTCTTCGGAGACATCACGTAACCATTGGGTTCTGACTACATGCGACTAGTTATCAGCGCCAGTCCATGTATGGCGGAAATCTATACGGAGTTCATCATTGTCGACTGCTTCAGTTCATACAATGCCATCATTGGTCGACCGGCACTCAACAAGCTCAAGTGCATCATAGCCGGATACATGCTCCTCATGAAGTTCCCTACGCCCAACGGGACAGGCTGTGTAAAAGGAAGTCAACAATTGGCACAAGAATGCTACTCCAGAACCGTAGCAAGGTCGACATGCCGCCATGATATACTAACAATAGGAAACAATGTGCCATCGCCAGACATCTTTGAGGACCCTAGAGATGACTAGAAGAAATATGTCAAAAAGGAGCCTGTTAACCCAGAAACATCTTTGAGGGTTATCAGCATCTCCAACGAACACCCTGAGCGGACAGTCTGCATTAGCACTCAGCTAGACACAGAGGTAGCGGCTGAGCTCACCCAGTTTCTACGTGACAACGCCGCCGTCTTTGCATGGTCCTACTCTGGCATGCCTGGCATCTCCCATGAGATCATCACACACAAGCTGAGCATCAAACCATCCTCCTACCCTATTAAGCAGCAGCGGAAGGCCTTTGATGAGGAAAGGTATCATGCAATTGGGGAGGAAGTCGTTGCCAAACTACAGAATATTGGGTTCATCTGCCAAGTTAATTACCCTAAGTAGATTTCCAACCCGGTCATGGTTAAGAAACCTAGCGAAAAGTGGCGGATGTGTGTCGACTTCAAGGGTCTCAACAAGGCATGCCCCAAGGACAATTTCCCGCTACCCCGCATAGACCAACTGGTCGATGCCACCGCTGGACACGAGCTACTGAGCATGATGGACGCCTTCTCCGGCTACAATCAGATCAAGATGCACCCTGGTGACCAGGAGTGCACCGCTTTCACCACCGACAAGGGCCTATACTGCTACAATGTCATGCCCTTCGGTTTGAAGAACGCTAGTGCAACTTATCAGCAGTTGATGAATGCCATGTTGGCTGAGCATTTGGGCAAAATCATAGAGGTATTGGTAAAGAGCATCAATGCCAGCGAACACGTGGCAAACCTCAGAATTATATTCGCCATTCTCTTAACTTATGGTATGCGCCTCAACCCAAAAAAATGCTTCTTTGGCATCACCGCTAGCAAATTCCTAGGTTACATAGTCAGTGAACGGGGTATAGAGGCCAATCCTGACAAGGTGCAGGCCATCCTCAACATGAAGGCTCCAGAATGGAAAAAGCACGTTCAGAGCCTCTAGGGCAAGCTAACCTCCTTCTCTCGGTTCATTTCCAGACTCACTGACAGATGCCTCCCATTTTTCAAGGTCCTAAAGACGACCCACAAGAAGGTAATCAACTGGAACCCAGACTGTGAGGCGGCATTGCAGAGCTTGAAAGAGTACTTGGCAGCAGTCCCACTTCTCTCCATTCCCGTGTAAGGGGAGACACTGTACATATACCTAGCGGTATCACAATCAGAGGTAAGCTGCGCCATTGTCCGGCGAGAGGGCCAGGAGGAGCTCCCTGTATTCTACTTCGGCAGAGGCATGAATGGGGCGGAAACAAGATATCCCCCCTGGAATGGCTCGCTCTTGCACTTATTGTTTCCGCTAGACGCCTCTGCCAATATTTTCAAGCCCACACCATTCATATCTTAACAAACCAACTGCTGAGGTAGGTAATGCAAAACCCTGAGCACTCTGGGCGCCTTAGCAAGTGGGCCATCGAGCTCAGGAAGTTCGACATCGACTACAAACCAAGAACCTCCATGAAAGGCCAGGCGGTGGTAGACTTCATCGCTGAGCTCACCGAGTGTCAGGATGAACCTAATCAGGGCGCACAAGAGGCCAGCACGGAAATGACAACCGTTGAGGAACCAGCCCCCTAGAAACAGTCAGATTGGAACCTCCATGTTGAGGGCTCTGCTTGCACCAAGGCCTGCGGCGCCGGAGTCATCCTCTCAGGACTAGGGGGACTAAATGTAGAATACGCGTTGAAGTTCAATTTCAAAGCTTCAAACAATATGGCGGAATATGAGGCACTGATTGCTGACTTACTCCTCGCCATATGACAGTGTCAACATATTCAACTATTCCCAGTTGGTCAATGACAGTTTCCAGGATAAGGACGAACAGTTAGCGGCATACTTGGGGTACGTCAAGACACTCCTTAAAAAAATTCAAATTTCACACCATCACACAGATCCCCAGGGAAAACAACACCAAGGCTGATTCACTAGTGAGGCTAGCAACCGCTCAACCATACCAATGTTCAGCGGACCCAAGGGTGGAGCGCCTTGACAAGCCAAGCATCACAAAAACCCTGGCGGAGATTTTCAACATTAAGACCAGGCCTAGTTGGATGGATGAAATCATCGAATACAAGAGCAATGGGACATTACCAGTGGATAAGGTCAAGGCACGATAGCTTAAGCGGAGATCAACCCGCTACAACATACAGAATGGCAAACTTTACCGCCAGGGGTTTACTCATCCCAACATTCGATGTCTGACCCCAGAAGACGGAAAAGACGTGCTTATAATGATACACGCCAGGGAATGTAGAAACCACTTGGGCGCCAGGTCATTGGCCAATCGCACAATGCGACAGGGATACTTTTGGCTCACGCTCAGTGACGAATCCAAAATGGTGTCCAGGTCGTGCCTCAAATGTCAACAGTAAGCTGACCTCCCCCATGCCCCAGCAGAACCCCTGTCAATCATTATCGGCCCATGGATCCATTCCATGTGGGGCCTAGACTTACTGGGAAAATTCCCAACCGCTAAAGGTTAGTTCAAATACATCATTGTCGACATCGACTACAACAGCAAGTGGATCGAAGCAGAACCACTGACGGCAATAACTACAGCCAAGGTAACTCACTTCCTCTAGAAGAACATCTACTGCTGCTACGGCGTTCCCTACACAATCATCACAGACAATGACACACAGTTCAACAACAAGGAACTCATCTCTTTCACCGATAACTTGGGCACCAAGATGAGCTTTGCATCCGTCGTTCACCCCCAAACCAATGGCCAAGTCGAAGCAGTGAACAAGATAATCAAGAAGCTGTTAAAAAAGAAGCTCAACGACGCCTAGGGTTTATGGGCAGAAAAACTCCCGGAAGTTCTCTAGGCCATCCAGACTACTCCAACTTCTACCACAGGTGAAACGCCATTATGTATGATGTTCGGTATTGAGGTCGTCCTACCCATTGAGGTCACACAACCTACCGCTAGAATCGAAGGCTACCACTCCGAGACCAACGGCGAAGAAGTCAACCTCGACAAAGACCTCCTTGAGGAAAAACGCCACAAAGCCCATATGCACAACTTGCAAAACAAGTAACGGGTTTCGCGTTTTTATAAAGCCAAAGTCAAAGCCCGGAACCTCTAGCTGGGGGACTGGGTAATGAAGGAGGTTATTCCGCCACCAACGGCACTCCACCCAACTTGGGAAGGTACATACAAAATTGTGGAAGTTATCATCCCCAGCACCTTCTACTTAATGAACAAGGATGGCGTCACAACGACCCACCCTTGGAATACCGAACACCTTCTATATTACTACAAATAGCCACGCCGCTACCCTAGAGCATCTTGACTTAGCTAAATTTTTGTTCAATATTTAGCTAAGGGAAGCTACCCAACAGGTACAACCCTGCTTTTGTAAAAGCTAAACAGTTAGCTAATCAATGAAACGAGGAATTATTCAAACCATTGTCACCAAGTCCAGGAAATGCCAACAATATTCGGCGGACCACGTCCGCTACACTATGCACTTGGAACAATTTTAATTCCTTTAATGTTTCGATGATTAACAAAAGCACAAGTCAAAACTCTGGTGGTAAAAGCAACATTCAAACAATAATAATCGAAAGGCATACGAAAATTTTCAAACACACTTCCGTCTGTTCAGGGTTGGGACTCCCCGCCCAAAAATAGTCATTACAAAAAATAATAATATATATGTAGGCCTCAGTGGCATTACAATACGAAAGTGTGACGGAAGGCAACGTCTTCAACAATTTTCAGCACCACCCTGCTCACCCTCGGCTGGCGGTTGCTGCGCGCCCATACAACTTGTCTGATCGGAGCCATGCGCAGTCGGGCTTAGGGTCATGATGGTCCCGTCCGACCGGGTACGAGCCGCCAGAACATTGCCTCTAGAGACCTCGGACTGGGTAGGCACCGGAGTCTGCTGGGAGGCCTCCGCCGGGTCATGATCACTCTCCCCACTGCCGGAGCGTACACCAGGCTTAACTGCGGAGGACCCGCCCCCTGGCGCTGACGGCTGGATGGGTGTGCTAGCGGACCCGGATGCCTTCGCCCAATCAATGGCGCCCTTTCTATTCAAAAGCTTTACGTGGTACAAGAAAGCTTTGACGAAGGCATCCACAGCGGCGACCTCAACATCGCTCCTCTCCGCCTCTAGCTGGGCAGCCACACCATCTAATCTCTTCACCTCAGTGGATTTGGCGGCAGAGTCTTTCTGAAGAATGTTGATCCTCTTAACCTTGGCCGCCATCTGCTCTTTCAGCTGAACTATATCCTACTAGAGCCGGTTGATGTGGTCGTTCCGCTCAAGGTTTTGCTCGATGGCGACTTTCAGCTTGCCACGAGCATCCAAGGCATCGCATTCAGCCTTGGTCAGCTTCCGCTCCTTATCCGCCAATCTGGCCTGAGCATCCGCCAACTCCCCCTGCAGGACTTCGAGCTCCTCCAGCAACTGCCGCTCGACCTCAGGCTGCTTCGAAACTGCCAGGAAGAGCTTATGTAACTCGACGAATAAATGGCCAAAGGCCGAGCTAAAAGACGACTACTGTAGCACCGTTGGGCGGGCGGTTCCATCCAATCCGCCGAATCCCAGCCTCTCGTAGAGGTGGAACAGAAACTCCCGCTCAGGATTGGTCAAGTGTTAATGCTCAAGTCTAGCGGTAGCTGATTCCTTGCTTAACGCAGGTCCGATGGGCGGACCGCTACTCCTAGGATTGGGTGATTCCTGTTACTGCAACACGATAGACAGGGCGTCAGAGGGAGACCGCGTTGGGCGGTCTTCACTTCTCCGATGCCTAAGTCAGTCACTGTATATGCGCAGCATAACAATAAATGAGTAGTAATTGCGTAATTAATGAGGAGAGAGGAGAGAACCTTTTATAGGCGAGGAAGTGGTTGATCTTCTTCTTGTTTCCGATGTGGGACTGATGTGCTTCGATTCCCAGCGTCAGGGGCTTCTGATGCTAACTTGACGCGGCGCGGGCGCGTCAGCGGTGATCTGGGGGAGGTCCGGGGCTCGAGCGGTAGCCCGCCTAGCTGTGACCTCGCAGGTCATCCCCTTGGTGAGATTCGGTACCTCCGGCGGTACAATGAGCGTGGCTCATTATAGCTAATTATGCTCGTTCTAGCACATGTAGGTACATCAAGAATTCCACTTAGACTGAAAAAGAATCCAAACCGCCAGCAGGTGTCTCCCCTGCGACAGCTACGGTCACCCTCGTCCTCTTCTGCTGCTGGCGAACCCCAACGGGCACCGACTCATCTGCTTCATCCACGACGGGGTCATCATTCTATTGCCGCTTGTGCACCAGCACGGCACCTTGGGCGGCACCCACCTTGGCAGGCCTTGGCGGATTCTATGGCTCCAGACCCGCAATTGTAATTGGCCCTTTCTGCGGCACCGCCTGCTCCTTATGAGGCCCCCTCCGCTGGACTTGCACTTTCTCCCCCGCCCTCTCGAGAGAAGGATTGACATGTAGAAGTATTGCTACACACACTAACCCAATACATGTTGACCACGTGTCAGACGACGTCAGACGAAGTGTCTTGCAAAAAGTAACCACCGAAAAGGCAAGTAACGAATCGTCGAGAATCTCCGCTAAGCCCAACTCTGCTGGCGGAACTTCTCCATTTCTCTTGCAAGTGAGAATCTCTGCTAAGTGCAACTCGGCTAGCAGAACTTCTCCCTTTCTCTTGCAAGTGAGAATCTCCGCTAAGCGCAACTCCGTTGGTGGAACTTCTCCTTTTCTCTTGCAAGTGAGAATCTCCGCTAAGCGCAACTCCGCTGGCGAAACTTCTCCCTTTCTCTTGCAAGTGAGAATCTCCGCTAAGCGCAACTCCGCTGGCAGAACTTCTCCCTTCTCCCTTTCTCTTACAAGTGAGAATCTCCGCTAAGTGCAACTCCGCTAGCGGAACTTCTCCCTTTCTCTTGCGAGAATTTCGGCTAAGCATAACTCTGCTGGCGGAACTTCTCCCTTTCTCTTGCAAGTGAGAATCTCCGTTAAGGGCAACTCCTCTAGCGGAACTCCCTCTTGCACGCAAGAATTTCCCCTGAGCGCAACCCCGCTAGTGGAACCTTACAAACATAACAATCTCCAATGACCGCCAAAGCAAATCCCCGCGACGCTGCTTCCCGCTTATACATCAGAGGAGGGCTTCCGCCAACAGCGGTGCTCGAGGCAATGCCTCAACCTGACAACGACTACTACATGCCGGTACAGTCAGACCACGTCCCTTCGGGACACGGGGACACGTCGATAGTCTACGACGGCCCTGATCAGGCAAGTTGACCCCCGCCACTTGGGTACCAAAGATTGGGCTTGCTACCCAACACCCTCTGCATAGTGCAGCTCCCCTCATCAAACAATATACCGACCAAACGGAGGTCTATCTTAGCTGGGGAGTGGGGGACTCCCTGGAGGGCCTAGCAGGGGCCCACATGAAAGGGTATAAAGCGTTTGCTCAGTAAGTCCATGGTTGACAACGCACTGAGGCTAATTATGCTTTTGCAAGTCTAGCGGAAATAACGATTCGAACCGTTAGGCAACTCCCCAACCAAGATTGCCCTCCTTGACTGGGAACTTGGGGGACTTGTACGTACATGAGCATTTGCAAGCATAATTAGCTACAATGAGCCATTCTCATACTACTGCCAGCGGTACCAACTCCCGCCAAAGGAGTGACCTACAGGAACACAGCCAAGCAGGCTACTGCCTGAGCCCTGGCTTACCCCCAGATCACCACCGACGCGCCACCACACGCCATATCAAGACAGCATCAGAAGCTCCAGAAGCTGGGGACTGAACCATATCAGTCCCATATAGAAAACATGGAGAAGATCAACTCCTTCCTCACCTATAAAAGGTTATCTCCTCTCTACTCATTAATTACGCATTTAATACTTACCTACTGTTACTTTGTCAATACAAATACATTGACTAACTTAGGCATCGGAGAATAGAAGACCGCCCAACACGGTCTCCCTCTGACGCCGCTTTGTATTTTACTTGACAGGTAGCGGAAACTGAGAACTCAGCAAGTGACGATCCGCCCATCGGATCAGCGTTAATCGGACTTGAGCTACCGCTCAAATCATAAATGTTAACAGGGTATACTAGGGGCTCTATTGATAAAACCTTATTTGTCAAACAATTAAAAAATTATATTATCATTGCCCAAGTGTATGTTGATGACATTGTTTTTGGTTCTACATCTAAACATTTTTTCAAAGAATTTCAATCAGTCATGGAAAGTGAATTTGAAATGAGCATGTGTGGTGAGTTAAACTTTTTCCTTGGATTGCAAGTTAAGCAGCTTGATACAGGTCGATTTCTCTCACAAACCAAATATGTTGAGAATCTCATCTAAAAGTTTGGCCTTCAATCCAAAAAGGTGGTCAACAATCCCATGAGCACCACTACAAAGTTGAGCGAAGATCAGGATGGGAAATCAGTTGATTCAACACTCTATAGAAGCATGATTAGTAGCTTTACTGTATCTCACTGTGATTAGGCCTGATATCTCCCATAGTGTGGGAGTGTGAGCTTGATTTCAAGCTAATCCCAAAGAATCATTCGATATGTTGCTGGTACAGTTAACTGTGGTATTTTCTACACCTTTGACACTAATATAGAAATTGTAAGATATTCAGATGCTGACTGGGGAGGGAACTTGAAGGACAGAAAAAAGCACCTCTAGAGGCTGCTTCTTCATTGGAAACAATCTTGTTGCTTGGCACAGCAAAAACATAACTGCATTTCACTATCTACTGCTGAGGCTGAATATGTTGTAGCTGGGAGTTGCTGCACGCAAATGCTTTGGATGAAGCAAATGCTCAGAGATTACCGAATTTCTCAAGGTAAGTTGGCTATCTTCTGTGATAATACAAGTGCCATCAATTTCACCAAGAATCTTGTTCAACACTCTAGAACTAAGCACATTGATCTCCGATATCATTTCATTAGAGATTTAGTTGAACAAAAAATTCTTGAGTTGAGCTTTGTCCCCACAGATAGTCAACTTGCTGATCTATTCACCAAGCCACTTGACATCGCTAGGTTTGAGTTATTGAGGAATGTCATTGAAATATGTTCTAAGTAATAAGATAGCATAATCTTTGTCTTCTATTAGTGAGGAAGTCCTGAACTTAGAGTACTTTGCCCACTTACCTTCAAGGTTGCTTATATTTTCAGCGATCTACTTTTACCATGTCTTATTCTGGCCATTGATTGTGTACTCACTCCTAGTCTCTCACTCAGTTACTCTCTACACATTCACTCAAAAATTTACGTGGTGGTTTGTTAGTTGTTTCTTACGTTAAGGTTGCTGTGAAGTATGTGAACTACTTCGATATCCAGACAGGCTGTACAAAGTAAAGTATCCCTCTTCTCAAAGTAATCAGGTCTTGGTTGTGGTGAACTTTCCAAGGTTTGTAAGAAACGAGAATAGGGACTCATTATATCTCCTCTCAAAGTAATCAGGTCCTGGTTGTGGTGAACTTTCCAGGGTTTGCAAGAAACGAGATGGTACGATCTCATATAGTACTGCCAATACAAGCAGTAACTCGAGGTCTGTCTCGTCAAGCATCCTTGTTATGCTTAGCACCCTGTGATCAACTAGTCTGGGAGTTGTTGAGATGTCCCTTGCTACATGAGTTCTACTTGCTAAATGTGATAATGTAATATGTGAATAAATCAGTTCTTGTTTTGCAAGCTTTTAGGCGAAAATCATTGTTCTCAGGTCACCTACTTCACCACCCTTCTCTCTCTAAACATCTCTCAAGACCCCATCTATTTTTATGCTCACACATTTCACCAGTAACCTGCTTGAGAAGTCGATTTGAGTGTCACTCTTCAGTGTTAATGGAATACATCATGGGAGTATATTTTCGCTGAACTATATGTCTTCTTTTGAATGTTATGTGCCTCTCTGTGCTTCATCTATGCTCGATTTCCTTATTCAACAGTGTGACAAAGTTTATGTTTCTCCATACTTAGCTACGTGGATATGTTTGCATTACATCGCTTCTCCTTAACTTTTTTTTGTCTCTTATGGTTATTTCCTTATTGACAACTCATGTTTGTAGGGGGAGATTTCAATTTGCATGTGTGTTTCTAGGGAACTTAAACTGTAATAACTCTTCTCCTTCTTAGAGAAGCTATGTTTATCCGACGTGTCTCTTGGTTTTTCTAACCCTAACTTCTCTCTATATAAAACAATTGTTGTCTCTGTCAAGGGTTGTTTTCTCAGTGTGCAGTTTCAAACCAACTCTTCCCGCTTCCTTTTCCCTCATCATGGTTCGCAGCAAAGTTACTGCTCGCATGGGCGTTAGCCAACACCGCTCCCTGCTCTCTCTGGAGGAAGAAGGTCGCCAGGCAGATGCTCGCGCCGGCCTTACTTACCTTGGTGATCGGCGTCCAACTCGTGAGTGTACCTGCAGTCCAACTCGTGAGTGTAGCCGCAGTCCAACTAGTGAGCGTAGCCGTTCTCCTTGGCTCATCTCTGGCGACTCATCTTCCTCCCAGCCTGCTCTTGCCCCTCGGCCTGCGGCCACTTTGGAGAGCCTTGCTGCGTCTATTGACGATCTGCGTTCCTCCCTTTATGATGGTATTATGGTGACTGATTGGCTGGCCACCTGCATGATTGATTACATCTCTGATATGAACTTCTCTCTGATCCGCTGCCACACCGCCTTGAACAATCTTGCTATGGAGGTTCAGAATGTTCAGAGTCATCCTCCAGGTTTTCCTCGGCGCGAGGCTATGCCCCTTGTCGCCTCACCAGTTCCCAGCGCTCCTGTAGGCGGCGATCCTGGACCCTCATCTATGGCTGCAAGAGAGATGGCTGCTCAGTGTGATAGTGACGACAGCGATGATTGGCATGTAGAGGAGACCTATGACCGGATCACCAAGCTCAAGGAGGAAAAGTGAAGGGCCTTCCCCTTCAAAGGGGGAGAGATCGCTTTTAATTTTTCTTTATTTTGTTTTGCGTTTTTTTTTTTGAACAATTTGTTTTATTTTGGTGTGTAAGTGCATAAGCACAAACTGCTGTGGATGCTTATTTTGTATCGTTATTAGTTTGTGATTTTATTTTTACTTGGATCTGGAAAAGGATGGAAACCGATTCCTTTGATCCAAGTAAAACTTCTAGGTACATCTGTTGAAGTGTTCATACTTAGTATTTTGTGGAAGACTAATCTGCAGGACAAAATATGAAAAAGTTATGTGTTGAATGGGAATGCCCAATGGGGGAGATTGTAAGTACATTAGACTATTACCATTCAACAAATAACTTTCCCAAAGCCATTAGGAGATCAGAAATTGCAAAGGATTAGGAGAGTATTTCTCCTGCTTTTCCGGTGGCTCAAGGCAATAGAAGAAGATTGCAGAATCAGATCACCACGAGGAAATCAAGGAGAATCATACTCACTGATCTTGAGTTAAAGGTGGTATTCATTTCATATCATTTTACAATTGATATGCATATCGGTTAAATTGATTTGATATACATATCTGCATCAAAAGGTTTTCGATATGCATATCAGATAAAGATCGTGTATGCATACAGTTAGAAAGTATTGAAATTAGTTTTTAAACCTTTCCTTATCTTATTGGATTTGATACAGAGGTTTGAATGAGAGGGAGTCTTTCTCTTCTATAAAAGGTTTTGAAACAAATTCTATTGGCAAAGTTTTTGTTGAAGTCTAACCTTGTCATTAGTGTGCTGCATATGTTTACTCAAATCATTTTCTGAAAAACTCTCTTCGTGTGTTATATGTTTTTTTTCCTTGCATACTCTGTCACTTGCATATTTCATTCTCAAGATCAGTGAGACAATGAGTGCAAGGAAGATTGGAAGATTGACACATTGGGTAGTGTGATAATTAAGTTAAGAGTTAGAACAGTTGTAAAACAAGTTAGCTATTTGCTAAGTGAAAGTGATTGTTGTGAACAACACTACTTGTATACTGTAAACTCATTTGACTTATAGTAGATTGATTTTCTCGTGTTGGCTACATTACAAGCCACGCAGTGAAGTTTCCTTAGTGGAGAGGTTTACACTGCGTTAGCAATCTTTGTGTTACTTGAAAGTGCATACTACATTTACAAAGCAGTTTTCTTAATCATTTTGTTCTATCTGGTAATTACAAACTTTCTGGTTCTGGCAGAGGTCGAAGAAGAATTCGTTGGAAGCATTATCAGTGTTTTCAAATTTGGATGGACAATGATTCTTATACGACAATATGACTTGGATTCATGATCAATCATGCCTCTTCATGGCTTTTCCTCTCTGTTCTCTTTAAATTTTGCAAATTTTGATTTCATATTACTTTGATTGATATGATTTTCTTTATCTTTGTGGCTCAGGAACTATGCCCTATTGTTTCTGTCAAGAAGCATGTGCAGGAAACCAATGGAAAAACTTCATCAAATTGTTAAATCCAAAAGATGCATGGATCCATTCTTTAGTGCGTGCAAAAGCAGTAACATGTGTCAGTTGGACACATTCCACGAGTTCTCCCCCTTCCCCACGTTCTCTCCCAATTCATGGGAGATGGTGTCTAGGTCTTTTAGACATTGCAGTTTTGGTGTTGCGAGTTTTGTACGTGTTCTTTACAGTACTACAGTGACGATATGGCTTTAGTTTAGTGTAATTTTGTCCCACGTGATTGTAATCAGGCGGAGCACCTTCTAGTAAGGAATGCGCTTATGGTTCCTATGTTTGGGTATATGATAGTCTCTTTGGCTATCTCGTTTGTACCCTTATATTTGTTCAATGGTAATTCCACAAAAAAATAAAATTACAATTCACTCTCTATTTTCTTTTTAATTTTAATAAATTGAATTTTATATTTATTAACTTAAATTTTATCATTTTATAAAAATTTCAACAAAAAAAAGAATAAGAAGAAGAAGAAATGTAGAGTGTAAATTAAGATTTAAGAAGTGTGAATTCATTTTCCTTAGGGCTTTCAATGGGTCGTGTCGGGTCAAGGTATTTGTCGTGTCGCAAAAGACAAACTCAATCCCAACCAATTTAATAATCGTGTCAAAAATTTAAACCCAAACCCAACCTATTTATTTAACGGGTTACCCATTTCCAACTCGCTTAACCCATTTAATAAATAGGTCGTGTAGTGTTAGACAAAATGACCCATTTAAGGTTAACAATGTGACCCATTTAACTAAAAAAATGCATAAATTGATTAAATTCGCTAAAAACTCCACAAGACGAAGAATATAAATAAATTATATATAATTCATAAATAATTAAATCCAATAATTACAAGGCAAAATATTTCAAATTGTTTAATCCAATGATCAAATACTCCCAACGTTCAAAATTTCAAGAAGTACAACATAATTGGGTTATACGGGTTCACTTTGTGTTGGCGGGTTAACCCGTGGCCGACCTATTTATTAAATGGGTCATAGCGAGTTGACCCACAGCCGACCTGCTTTTTAATCGTGTGGGTTCAACCCGCTCTATTTCGCGCGGGTTTCGAGTCGTGTTATAGGGTCGTGTCAGAATTGACAGCCCTAATTTTCCTAAAGAAAACTTTTATTAAGGTATAGCTATAGGTAGAACAGTGGATGGCAAGTGGGATATCACCCTCACACATCTACTAATCAAAAATATATATGTCAATCCTGTTAAGAAAGCTACAACTTACTTGCCTCGTTTGCGATGGAAAAGCACGGTGTATCTATATACTCCTTATTTCTCATCATAGTAGGTATTCTTAGCATATTAGATTTTATTTGGTTGTAATTTAGATTGGTACATATTGGATAATAAAAGTTATGTTAATTTGTTAGAAAGATTACCCAACACACACACACACACACACATATATATATGCTCTCTTTCCTTCAATCTTCAAAAGCATCTTGGCCGGAAGGAGTTATGAGCCGACGAAATGGGCTGAAGGGCTATCGCAATTCCAAAAATATTCAGGACTGTAAGTATAGGCATACCCCATCTTTGTTAGTGTTGATGGGTAAATTAATGAAGGTGAAAGTATCAATCAAATTTTATTTAGTCTTATGTCGAATCAAAACTTACTTTGGCATCAGAGATGGGGGACCAGTAAAAGGTACTAATAAGAATATCTCTATTTCATTAATTATTTAACATTTAATGGCTATGTTCATTAAGATTTATAATAGAAATTATGGAGGGCAAACATCTTCTTTCTAGTCTAAATATAAACACAAGTAGTATGAGCCCGAATTAACAGATTTTTCTTTTATGAAAAGCCTTCTGAGAACTTATTTTCTAGTCCATTTAGGCCCTATTTGGTTGACCGAAATGTTACATAATGAATTGTACAAATTTTCCTTTCAAGGATGGAATGGAATTGATTTAACATTTCCATTTGTAGCGTTTGGAAGGATTCAAGACTTGAGATTAGAAAATGGTTTGAGAGAATTAATTTGTTAATGATTTTTCAATAATGCCCAATCGAATTAAATATGGAAGATTAAAATGAATGAGTGGAAATAAGAATTATTAATTGACTAGATTGTATGAGAGGCTAAACAAGTAAATTTTCAATTCCATTGAGTGAAAGAATTGAAATACCAGACCCTAGATGGTATTTCTATTCCTTCTCTTTTATAGAATTAAACTCCGGTCAACTCATTTATTTTACTTTCCTTTCCAGACTTATAATTTAACCAAACACGACAATTTAATAGAATGAGAAACTATTTCACATTCCAGATTTGATTTCCTAGCTAACAAACGGCTTCAAATCCTCTATCCCAAAATCCCTATCTCCTTCCCTGTCTCCCATTCAAGTTGTGACACATGTCCTGCCACCTAAGACAACTTAACAACCATTTAACTCACTTAACCAATTTTTTTTTTTTTTTTTGTCTTTGCTCTCGCAAAATTAGCAGATCTCTCTCTCTCTCAGGAGACCAGATCATGTCAGTATGGAATCCAGTCCTACTAACATGAACAGCAATCCATACCACATCATCGACACCACCATACAAACTGACCCATATGAATTCCAATCGAATTTCTGACCTCTAACCTTCTGCTTCTAGTAGAAGAATCATGGCATTTTTAGATTTAGAGAGCTAGAATAGCCTTAGTCAATTTCAGTTTCTAGATTCTTTTGCTTCTCATGCCCATATCATGTGGGTTATTTGGACTTTGCTTGAAATGAAAAGACTACTTGAGTTTCTTTTTGATATCATGAATCATGGATTTCATAGATTGAAATGTATAGAAGAGAAATACTGGGCAGATGAGATTGACTTAAGTTTCTTTTTGATATCATGAATCATGGATTTCATAGATTGAAATGTATAAAACACTGGGCAGATGAGATTGAGGCTTTTAAGAGGGAGAGTTGGTGTGGATTGGCTGACTGGGTAAGGGAAGAAGAAGATAAGAAGCCTAGATTTATTTTTATTAATTTTATTTCAGCTTTATTGGTGTAATTAAGAGTTAATACTTAATAGTTCAGTACAAGAAATGAGTTAATTAATAGAGTTTAGGTTCTATTATGTAGTGGGACATGTGTCGCAACTTGAATGGGAGACAGGGAAGGAGACACGGGTTTTGGGACAGAGAATTTGATGCCCTAACAAATGGGGCCTTTAGGGGTTTATTATTCCTTGGAAAGGTTAAGAATGGATTCTCTTAATTGCATACTAATTGTGAATATCTCTTGTCTAATCCATATGTAGAATTTTAGGAATCAATTTAATATCTAGTGTCCTGGGCCCCAATTTGCATAGTAGAAGCACAAACAACAAAAGATTCACCAAATGAAAGAATTTTGGCGATACTTAAAAAAAAAAAAAAAAAAACCCTTAGCCCACCCCGATCTTACATATGTCAATGAGAATCGAACCAATGACATCTACAATATTGGAAGAGTTAATTACTATTTATTCCCTATACTTATACGGTTTCGTCGTTTCAGTCCCTGACCTTCGAATTTCACCTAAAAAGTCCCTGAACTCTCAATTTCCTCCCAATCGGTCCCTGCCATCAACTTTCGTCCAAATTGTCCATTAAATTGCTGACGTTTTCACTCGAAAATATCTATTATACCCTCACCTACTATTTTTTTTTATATATTTATTTATTTATTTATTTATTTTTTTCTCCTTTTTCTTTTTACGTCTTCTCTCTCTCTCTCTCTCTCTCTCTCTCTCTCTCTCTCTCTCTCTCTCTCTCTCTCTCTCTCTTTCTGTCTCCAGACCTTCGCATCTTCCTTAGGCGCGGCGAGGCCGGGTATTATGCAAAGTCTAGGCTCCGCCGCATCTTTGTCTTTCCCTTCCAGACTGGCCATGAGTTGATGACTTCCGGCGAAGCTCATCTTTCAGATTACTGGCCCTCACCATTACCTCCTCAGCCATCATCTTCTTCTTCTCCCTCACTTTCATCTTCACTTCCCCAACCGGATACTCCTCTGATCTCGGCAACTTGGTAAGTCTTTCTTCTTCTTTTTCGAGTTGCATTTCTTGATCTAAATCGTTGTTGATTCCCAAAGTTTGATTCTTTTGTCGTTGCTTTGGGGATTTAGGGTTCCAATTCGGGTTCTTTTGGATTGGGATCCACAAGAAGGTTGGTGTTGGCTCTGAAATCCGACCCGCTAAAGCCCGAACTCGAGAAAGCCAAGTTGGTCAGTAAACCGTCCCGAATTATCTTTTGCCGATGATCTCTTGTTGAACATATTGTTTTGTTCGACTGTGGTTGCATGAATCCGGCTCCTCATGGATTCTCGATCTTCGAGTGCTTCTACAAAAATCCAACAACAATCCGGTCTGGGTTTTATGAAAATCTAACCTTGTTGCTGATCTGAGTTTTATGATGGTAAATGGTATTGTTGTTCAAATTTGTGGTTGATTTAGGCTTTGTAATTTGTGATGAGGTAGCCTCTTGCAATTGCTCTGTATTTAGTTTCTATTGTTGTGAGAAAGGCCAGGTTGGAGTTTGTTGACTAATTGCTTGTTTGTTTTGTCAATTTTGAGTTTTAGTTTGTTTGTTGCTTGTTTGGGGTGAATAAAATCTTTGACATTGAATTCAAATGTGCTAATGGTTTGTTGGAAACGAAAATTGAAAGGAGGATTTTTGCAAAGCCAATGGTATAGTTGTGACTGCCTTCTCCCCATTGGGTGCTATAGGAACTAGTTGGGTTACCGATCATAACAGGGGATCTGAGGCCGCCACTGAGGGGTTTGGAGGTGTCGAATTCTTTGACTAATTGTTTGGAAACGTCACCGTTCTGGCAGACGTTGGTGTCTATGAAGGTCTAGAGATGGAGAGAGAGTTGGCTTTGTTTTTGGAAGAGGAAGATGAAGATAAACAGAGGAGGAAAGAGATGGAAGAAGAAAAGGTAAAGAGAGAAAAAAAAAAAGAAAAAAAAAAGAGTTACTGAGGGTATAATAGGCATTTTGGTGTGTAAGGAATGCCACGTCAGCACTTCACAAACAATTTGGATGGAGGCTTGACGGTAAGGACTGATTGGGAGGAAATTGAGAGTTCAGAGACTTTTTAGGTGAAATTCGAAGGTCAGGGACTGAAACGACGAAACCCTATAAGTATAAGGTAAGCAGTATTTAATCCATATTGGAATTATAACTTATCAATAGGTCATAGCTCACGACAATTTTTGTGATACTATCTTTTCATGATGATAATTTGTTAACAATCTATCGACCACATAGGCACCCACAAATATAAGGGGTACAAGTAATAGTATAGGGATTTAAGAAATATTGTCGAATCCACGAGAATTGGATTCCTTTCACTAGCTAGGGTGTGAGGCTAAGGAGAGTTAGAATATGCAAATGTACAATCACGAACATAGAATCACTAAGAAATCTAGGCTCACGGTGAGAATGTGCAAGATGGAGTAATGATTTGATTTTGGTTTTTATTATAGTTTTGAATTGAAAACAACTAGATGCTCAAATGTAAACTAAATTACTCTAAACTAAACTAGTGATTTAATGAACGAAAGTTAGGATTTAGATTGTCTACCACTAACTTCCCTTGCAAGTATTGATGCATTTAAATATGAATGATGCTAATTTAGTTAATCAATTACTCTCCTTGCATTCATCTTGGGTATGACAAGGGACATGCTCCTTTTGTGATATCAAGCAACCCCTCTCGATTGTAGTACTTAACTATTTAAGTCATGCATTTCAATTTGATTAGGTATCTATTGCACTACCCTAAGTGCATAGAGTTTGGAGATGAAGAAATCATGCAAACCAACCAAACTTATCTCTAAGTGATTGTAATTCACATCCTTACATGCACACCCAGTGTGCTTTCATTCTTTAACATTCAAAAGTTACCAAGCTCTAAACATTATACTATGACATGGAAAATACACATACTCAAAGTAGTAAAGTCTAAGCATATGCAATCAACTCTTGAACTAGCATGTAGGCATGTTAAACAAAGTTGCATCACTTCATATTATAGCATCAATCCATACAAGATTGGCTAGGTCTCTCTACCTTCCAACAAAATACTACTCACTCATAATTACATATACTAACTTCATAATCAAATTAAAACATCAAAATATAATTTACAGTTAAAGGGATAGAGTTGGCTTAGTGGTGTGCTGGATGGTCCCCAAGCTCACGTCTTGGTGGTGATGGTTGTGATTTCCTCTTCTTCTTGCTCTTGAAGATTTGACGATAAAAGATTGTGAAGCTTGAATTATGTATTATGTGAATAGGTGGAGTAGATGAAGAAAATGATAATAGAAAAGAGAGAAATGATGTAGTAGTTGTGGTGTTATTGGAGGTACAAGATAAGAAATGGTGGCGGTGATGGAGAAGATAGAGTAGTATGGATGTTATGTGTTTGAATTTTAGAAGGTGGATATGTAGATTTTCTGGAGGAGATGGAGAGAGAAAGAAGATGTAATGAGGTGGTATGAATGATGGTTTCTTCCTTGTGAGAAGAGATGCTTAAATAGATGGAGAGAGAGAGGTGTGAAATGATGATTGAAAAGCAAAAGGAGCAGCTAGCTTCATGAATAGAGCAAAAAGGAAGAGTGTTGAAGTGGTGATTGAAGGAATGGATATATTTCAAAACTTTTTAATTATTGCGGAATTAGTTTAACCATTAAACTACTAACTAAACATAAAACTCATTCCTTTAACCCATGATCTTGGCTTATTATGATATGTATATAAACATAGCATGCTTAGTAAGGAAGAACAGAGAGGGAGTTTATGCTCTACTCACCCTTGGAGCGTGATCTCAATCTAATCCAAGTGAACCACCAAAGTTCCTCTCCTTGATCTCTCCTTGTGTGTGTTTCCTCCACCTTGAAGCACCTTGGATTAATAACTCCTTCTTGTGCTTGTAGACTCTTTCTTGATGTTACAAGTACTAGAGCCACAAAAGGATGTGGCCTCTAAGGATCTTCACCAAGTGAATCAAGAGATGAAGAAAGATGAAAGGAAACGAAGAAGTATGCAAGTGTTATTCCTTCCTTGTAATAACACCAAGTTGTGCAATTAGACAAAGGCAGAACTCTCTCCTACCAACTAAGAGATGATAGTGTGAAGACACACTCAAGCTTACTTATTCTCTTTATCCATGCTTTCACCTTATATAATAGGAAATAACTCCAACCACTAAAAGTGAAATATTGACTTTCACAAAGTCAATATGTTGGCTGCTCTATACATGTTATTGGGCACTAAAAATGTGTCTTAGGCTTTCATTATAGTCTCACTTAGTGAACCCCAAGTCCACACCAAAATCCGACAATCGTTTAGGCCCAATAGGTTCGGTTTTACCCAAAAAACCTAATTATGTCCAAATAATAAATCTAATTAATTATTTGGTCATAATCAACTCTTGTTTTATGTTCTTCATATACAATCTCAATGATCCATTTATATGGTGTGCGATCTCTTAGGTTCTAATTAACAAGATAGTGAAGTTTATAGAACCATTCTATTTCGTTTACGAATCAAAACTCCATTTTGATTCTCCCTTATTATTAGGATCATAAATGTTTATGTATCCTCAGGGACTTCACAAGTCATGAGTGACGTCTTGCAACATATCATGACTACCCTAGTTAATATAAAATTAGAAATAACCTATTCAATTGGAATTACAATACAATATGGTCATTCTCTAACACGATGTTCTAAATCACATCATTGGAGTATGGAATTAATATGTCAACCCCCTAATGTGATTTCCATTCTTATGTGATTCTTAGAATGTGATTAGAAACTCCTTTTTAATCTCATTCATTACTTTGGCCAAAGACTCATTGAATAACATCTTTGAACATACACCTTATTTACTTAAGGATAGAGATTCCTTATTGTACACTCACATGTCTCTATGACCGAATTGGTTACACTAATGAATGCATCAATCACATCCTCTAAAGGACGTCATAATATTATTGCATCATCAAGAGTTAATCCACTAACTCATTAGACAACCATGGTGTATCAGGTCAAAGAACTAATTTGTATTATTGCAATTTAGAGTTCAAGTTTGACATATAAGTAAAACTCCATACAAGAACTCTAACGATCGCGTTTAGTGTACTCTTTAAGATAAGAGCACCCCACATACTTGTATTAGTCTCTCTACACGAATGACAAGAGTCATATCATCCTCCATATTGAGCATGCATGGTATGTGCTAGTCTTTCCGGATTATCAACGTCCAAATGATAATCCTATGACTAGGAACCTTTTAGGATAAAAGTGTAAAAGAGTAAAGGTCTCACACATCTAACTCTTTAGATTACTTTCTCTTTAACTCATATTCCTTGGACCTTATTCAATCAAATATCAAATATAAGCAATGAACAATAAAGTTGCCCTTTTGATTAATAATAATTACAATAATAATTATATCAAAATGATTGTTTTATGACACAACTCCTTCAGTAATAGATCCCTGTTCAAGTAAACCCTAATTTGTGTTTGGCCCAAACTCTAGGTTACTTGCTCTAGTGGTAATAGGGTTAAATTAGAAGGATTTAGATTCCTATTCAATGTACGATTACTTTCCTTGTATGATTGAGATTCTATGCATTGTAATCCTCTATATAAAGAGGCCCCTATTATCAATGAGAATACACAGCGAATTCCTCTCAATTCTCGTTTCACTACAACACGTTATCAGCACGAAGCCCTAACCCTGAAACAAATAGCCAAACCCTGATTCAAGAAGCTAAAAACCTTGAATCAGAATACAAAACCTTGAACCCTTTTCTGCCTCCACCTCACACATTGAAGAACTCGATCCCAGAACCGGCGGCCCCACCCTAAGAACCGGCCGGAAATCTACCGAACCGGCCACCGGAAGCTCCATACAACTCGCAGCAAATATTCCACCAGTTCACCATCTTCCGGACCTCCAATTTACACCAAATTTTGGTAGCAGAAGCCCATTGATCTGAAGTTTCAGGAACCAGAAGAAAAAGTCCAAAAATCGGCCTAAAAAAGCGTGAATCGGCCACCTGAGCAGCTGCATCTTGAACTGGCAGAAAAGAGGAAGAGAAGAAAAGAAGGAAAAAAAAAAAAAGGAGAGTGCAAAAGAAGGCCAGAAGCCCAAGCTCCCACTGACACAGACCCCACCGCCACGTCAGCACCCTGACCCACTGACACGTCAGCACACAGGGACCCACTGCCATGTCAGCATATAGGGACCCATTGCCACGTCAGCATAGGTCAACGGTCAACAGTCAATGGTCAACCTCCTGTCAACAACTTTCCGACCACTTTTCCGCCACTTTCGGGCGACTTTTTCCTACCAATTTTTCCGGTCAAATTTTCCGGCGACCTAATTCTTCTTTTTCGGGGACTCGCAACCTCCCTTCTTTTATCCCCCTTTCTTTATCATAGGGGAGACCAAATTAAGCCGAACTATGGGGGTTCGTGCTCACTCCAAGCTTGGAGCTTGTAGAGTTCTCCAAACTTAGAGTTTGTTGAGATAAAACGTTCAACCGCAAACATCATTATTTCGATCTAATCCAACCCCCCTTGGAATCGAATTTCTTGGAAACGACTACGCTCGGAAATTCCTAATTTCTTGGAAGCGACTACGCTCAGAAATTTTATTTGTTTTCGTGGTAGCTTTTTTCGCTCCAAAACTAACCCTAATTTCTTGTTCTCTTTCAGGATGAGTAACCTGAAGAAATTGGACTTTGCTCTATTGGCAACAACTAGCTCTGAATATCACAGGTGGGTTCGTGATATCCGCCAGCATCTCAAGGCCGATGGAATCTTGGATACGATTCTCGAGCCTAGCCAAGACATGCTAACTGTTGAGCAAGCTCAGGCTTTGGAAGCACATAGAGCAGCCTTAGAGGAAAATAAGGCGAAAGCCATCATCCTAATGACTCGTCATATGGATGATTCACTCCAGTACGAGTGTATGAATGAAGAAGACCCCAGAAGGCTGTGGGTCTCACTCGAAGATAGATTTGGCAACGTCCGTGACTCCTTGCTTCTTGACCTAGAAGTGAGATGGCATAGCCTCCGCTTCTGTGATTTCAAGTCAGTTCCTGACTACAACTCGGAAGCACTTCGCATTAAATCCTTAATGACATTCTGTGGTAAAGAGATCACAAATGCGATGTAGATTGAGAAGACTCTCTCTACTTTCCCTGTCTCTGCATTGATGGTTGCTAAGAACTATCGAATTGATGTTACTGCAAGACGAATCACAAGGTTTCATGAGCTCATTGGAGCTATGAATGTCGCTGAAAAGCATGACAACATCCTTGTGAAGAACTATAATTCGAGATCCGTGGGAACAGAGCATATTCCAGAATCCAATTATAGTCGCACCCCAAAGAGAGGGCACCAAGAGCGAAACCCTAATCTTAGGAATACATTTGGACGTTATGGTCCATATAATCGCTCTACTTGGGTAGGTAATCGTCAAAATAGGCGAACACGGAACCGAAGAGGTCAACGTGGAAAGAGAGAGGAAGGCAACGCCTCTGGCCATGTTGGTGGCACCACCAACATAAAGAGCCATCTAAATGACTCTTTCAAAGCGCCTCAATCAATGGAGTTTGAGCATAGAGATGTATGTTCTCGATGTGGAGTATCTGATCATTGGGCACACATTTGTAGAGCTCGTGACGAAATTGTCACCTAAACCCTACAAAGCATATTGTGAAGCAAGAGAAGCTCACTATGTGGAACAAGAAGATCAAGAAGATGATCTAGAGTGAAGGGTTGAAGACTACAAATCTGGCTGGGATCAATAGATCGCCAATTCTGTTTAAGTCTTTATTTTTCCAAGAGATGTAATAGGCAATTGCCATATATTTTTGTAGTAAATGCCAATGGTTTAGCTTTTCTTCAAAGTAGGCTCACTCAAAGTAAGTGTGATGTCTGGGAATGTTCTGAGATTAGTGGTACTTAAGCGAGCCTTGCTCCACCGACATCTCTCTACTCACCTGGCCACATTTATTTTGGAATTACCGAAAGAAGTTAGACGACTACCATTGTTTTGCATTAGCTATCATTTTGGATTAGATTTTGTTTAGTCAAAGAGACAATGATGTAACTCCGTTGGCTTATGAATAAAATTTCGAGTTCTTTATGACTCCATTTTGATTATGAGCATATGACTTTTGTGACTACGATGGCTGGGTCATCAGTATTAATTTAAGGACATGGAATAGCCCAAGTTCCACTTGCTAAATGGTACCTTAATTACTGTCACAGAAACTCTCTACGCTCTTGGGGCAAATCGCACCTATGAATAGCCAATGGATTCCATGCGAAATCGCATATAGAGAATGGAAATGAGTTCCTTTACAATACCTCTAATGATTGCGAATGAAGGCGCATCTTAGAGATGTTTATATGTCTCTCTAGTGGATTCGAGCTATTAATCTAATAAAGTTATGAGAGAAGATCTCTTGGATTTAGACACATATTGGCTTTGTCACGACAGGATAGATCATCCTAGTCATGATATGATGATCCGTCTACTAAAGACTTCACATTGACATCATTTCTTTTGAGCGAAACGAAGCATGAATCAAAAGTTGATTTCTGGACTAAGTATGACCGACGCAACTGCTTAGGGCACCTCCTCCGTCCACCACCAGCCTAGGGCTGACACAATCCCTATCCATGACACCATGGATAGCGTCCATCATGGTGATGGCACCCCAGGTGATACTGCAATCACCAACTTGCTTCAATTAGCGTTTCAGATGCTCAGGCCCAACCAAAATTCTCATTGGTTGCTTCTACAGCCTCTCGCTCGTTTTACAAAGCCCTTTCCTTAGGGAAATTAGGACTAAGACCGTCCTATGCAAAGGAAATTAACATACTCATTCTGTTCTTACATAGAATCCATGGGGATCCTGTGGATTGATTCAACCAACTTGCGAACGCTTAAATATTTCATGATATTGGTTAACACGCAAATACGCTGGTCACGTGTTGTGCTATTGTCCACTTATAAATGCTGCTTATGCTACACTCCTAGCACATATCATATGACAACGGGCTAACTCCCCAGATCATCCTATTCAGTCAATTGGATTTGACTATGCTAGAGAGTTTACATCGAAAGACTTTCAATGGATATTGCAATGGGACTGATGTTGGACATCACGTTTCCATGTACACACCCAAATGGTCTTGCGGAAATGACTATGATGATAGTCCGGACATTGGTAATGCGCACCAATCTCCTTATATCTGCTTGGGGTGATGCAATATCGCATGCAGCTATGCTAATTCGCCTATGACCCACCGCCACTCAATGTACCTCTGCATTACAGCTAGTGACTGGGTACAAGTATCGTACTTACGCATATTTGAGTGAGCCATTTATGTGCCAAATGTGTCGCCATAGCAATCTATGATGGGTCCTTACAGACGAATGAATAACTACGTTGGATTTGAGACTCCAACAATCATCCGTCACTTAATACCCTTGCAAGGCGATCTCATTACCTCTAGATTTGCGGGTTGTCATTTTGATGAGACAGTCTTCTAGTCATTAGGGGGAGAAAAGAACACCGATGTTCAGGAGGAAAGACAGGGATTGTCGTGGCCTGTCCCCACTATGTCTCATCTCGATCCCTGTTAAAGTGACGAGATCACACAAATATTGTGGTGACCCGAGAGGGGGGTCCCACAGCGCCGCGACTCCGAGCCAATGAGGAATCGACATGTCACGAATGACATCTCGATAGCTCATCAACCCGAAACCGCAAGGCCTTTTGAGTTTAGGTTGTTGGTTTACAAAACGCTTTATTGGACAAAAGTCACAAAACATTCTAGCAACCGAACAACATATTTTCGCAAGCGGAATTTTAAAGTGAGCTAAAAGATTTGGGCTTACAATCGGAGTCCAATTTGGAAAATAACAATCACGAAGTGAAAACAAGTATGAGAGACGCGCCCCAGGGTTACGGGTCTCTCGAAATTTTGTGAATGAGCGAATAGAAAACAAATAAATTAGTGAGGAAATAAATAACCAAATTACTTCAAAATCCGATAAGGGACCAAAACCTTCCTTTTGATAAAACTAAAGAGAAATGCGCCAAGCCGGGCCATGTGCCTCCCCTGTACGCTTCCCGACCACATGCTCGAAACCTGCACACTATAGTAGGGGTGAGCTTTCGTCCTCGCATGCCCAATAGGGGCCGACCCTACCATGCTAGGTTTGAAAACAATATACTTGAAAATATTTACTACATAATATTGTGCACGTTTCTCAAAAAATACTTTTAATAAGAGGCAACCACAAACATTTATTTTCTTTTATAAAGCATATGCAGTATGCTTCACACAATTTGGAGCTCCGAGATACTTACCTGCTGGCTAATATAAAACAAATCTGTGACCGACCTGGTTCGTCCTGAATTCGAGAACCGGCCAACTACTCTGTAGTACTTCTGACTACAAGTAGCGAAAGTGTCCATTTCCTGGTCTTGAGTCTCCTATGACTGGTTCACTGTCTATACTAATCTTTCCTCGACAAACATAGGAGCACAGCCCCCTCCGGAGGTTCACGGTTATCGACACCGTGGGATCCCTAGGAATCTACGCGTCTAGGTCCCATTCACTTTCAGGTCACAAGTATAAACATACAAGGGTACAGTATCTCAACATGCAAGTCTAGCCTCGGTTTTCGTAATTAGCAATTATCAGTTCTGAAAACACATGTATCACGAGGCATCGACTAATGAACAACCAAAAACGCACTTGCAGGCAACATACTATCTTAGTATAGCATTCCACATATATCGAAAACCTCTAACAAGGAAGGGACAGCTCACCCTACCTGGAAATGCCGGCGTATTCCACACTCTGACGCTTTCCGCTTAAGCTTCCTTAACGATCGTGTTTCCTAAACCATTACTTAATTTGTAAGTAATTATCCAGGTAAACATCATGATCAACCATAAGTAACCGCGTACACTAATTCCTTTTTATTTCAATGAGGCTATTAATTATTTCTTTCGACCTTTACCAATTTGGGAAACTAACTTCTTTCTTAAAAAGGAAAACGTACTTATCGCTCCGCAAAACTTTCGCCAATCCGAACGACCAAAGTCGAGTCGATCCTCACGTTTTATGAGGTCGGTCAACCCTGGTCAACTCTCGGAGTTGACTTTTAACCTTTGACTTTGACTTCTGACTTTTGACCAAGTAATCCTTTATTTACCATTATTTATTATTTATTAAAAATAAATAAGTAAATAATTCTTATTTATTAAAAATAAATAAATAAATAATTATAAATAAAGTTTTGCTTTTACTTTTACCCATTTACTTCACCTTTTTCACCTTTTCACTTTTACCATAACTTTTACCTCCACACTTTCACTTTTACCATTAACCTCCTTTTTACCGAATTTACCTTTACTTTCACCTTCTTCACTTTTTACCACTTTACCAAGGTAAAAACTCATTTAATCCAATTTTTACCATTTTCTTTATTTTCCTTTTCTTCCAAAAACAACCCATTTCTTTTCTTCTTCCTTTTCTTTTTCTTTTGGCCAAAATACACAACAACAATTCACCAAAATATTCAACACAAAATTCCAACACTTAGAAAACTAGGCTAATAAAATTCTACTAATTAAATCCTCCTCAAACATCTAATTTTCACAATTTTCCAACAACAACAATAGCTCCACAAAAACCAAAATCAACCAAATAAATTCCAAAAATTCTAGGGTTTGTCCAAAACCCATTCCTTACCCTTTCTTCTTCAAAAATCATGTCATACTCCTTCTCCTTGGCCTTCTTCACCAAAAATTCTTGCCAAACCCATAGCCTAGCTTCATGGTTCAAGGAGAAACCGGGCTCATGCAAACAAAATCACAAACCCAAATCAAAAACTCGGATTTAGGAAGAAAGATGTATAGATCGAAGGAATATAGGCTAGATTAGGATGGAAAATACCTTGATTTGAGCTTGGAAAGAAGAAATCACAAAAGCCCCAAATTTAGCTTCGGGTTCTAGGGTTTTTGGGGGATTAAATGGCTAAATTTCATGATTTTGGTTGGAGAAATGGAAAGAGGGAAGGAAGAGGAGAAAATCTGGAAATTTTGGTGAGGAGAGGGGTTCCGGCGACGGCGGCCGGCGGCGGCGCGGTGGCGGCGTCCGGCGGTGGCGGCGATTTCCGGTGGAGGCTAGAGAGAGAGGCTCTCGGTTAGAGAGAGAAAGGAGATGGAGAAAATGAGAGGGAGGCTAGGGTTTTGAGAGAAGGTTTTCCCTTTTATACCTCTCCCAAAATTTAATTGTGAAATGTCTAAGTTGCCCCTCCTGTTGGGCCAATGGGCTTGGGCTGCACCATTTTCATTTTCCTTTTAATTTCCTCAAGCCCAATTCGAAAATACATCTTCAAACATCCTTATTTCTCCGACACTTCACCGAATCCATTCGGGAAATTTTTTCCGGGCTTGTCCTAAGCCTCGATACTTTAAAAATAGTTTCTTAGACCCAAATTGGATTTTCTCTAATTTCTTAATCCTTTTAATGGCCTCAAAATCTTAATCTAATCTCGAATACATTTGTACCTTACGAATACGTAATTTCATACGTTATGCGACAAATTAAAATAACAAGAAAAAGTACGGGGGTCTACAGAGCTCGTAACTTTTCTTTTATTCATTTTTTTTTGTCGGAAATTTCCTAGATCAATTCTTGACTTCGTCTTAGGCCCAAATGAAAGAACATTGGCCCAAACATAAATTGTCGGCCCAATAGGTGGTCTCGACACCAAAACAATTTCCAAAATCGATTTCTTCACTTAAATCACCGGGCGAAAATCTTATTGGCGAAAAATTACATTCTAAAAATTAAATAAAATTTTCGGGGGCTCACAAATATGCTGCAAACAAGCCTGCAAGGAAGGACGTCCCTAAGAGAGGATGTAGAACCACCCTACACCGAGATAGGCATGGTGCCAACGCCAAAGAAAATGGTACTCGGGCGTTACAGGCCATGGCCCCAGCTAGGATGCGTGGGAGGCCCGTGAGTTCGAAGGATACTTTGGCACATTCCAATCCTTTGATCATCAAGACTCAAAATCCTTCTCATGAGAATCTTCCGGATTATGGTTATCATTGGGGGACGCCTCAACGTCAGATCCTATTCTTGAGAATATAGGGCTCTATGAAAATTACACCAGTGTACATGAGACGTGGGATAGAAACTCCATCATAATTGATGATGTAGTCGTGCATTTCGTTGCACATGATTTTGTTGAGTCCAATGATATCAAACCACGCTCCGTTGATGAATGAATGCCAACGTAGAGAAATTTGGCCTAAATGGAAAGAAGCGATCCAGGTTAAGTTGGATTCTCTAACGAAGAGGAAGGTTTTCGAGCCAGTAATGCCAACACCTCCTAACATAAAACTTATTGACTAATGGGTCTTCGTTAAGAAGCGTGATGAGAAAAAGAGATGGCAATCTCGCCTTATGGAGCAGGCTTCTCACAAAGCGCCCTGGAATCGACTACGATGAGACATATTCTCTCGTAATGGATGTCATTGCACTCCAGTACCCTGTCAGTTTGGTAGTTTCTGAATAACTGAACATGCAGCTTACAAATGTGGTCACTACGTATCTCTATAGGGATCTAGATTTGGAATATACATGAAGGTTCATGGGGAACTTCATTTACAGAAGTCAAGTGGCTCTAGACCACGGAGCGCGTTTACAAAGAGGTTGAAACGCTCGCTAAAATGACTACTTGATTGGGAAGGGATATACCCACGCGTTTCCATAACAAGTTTTGGATTTCATCACGGTTCATGTTGGACATGATCTTCATTAGAAGCCCTTAAAGAGTTAAGGGAAGCCGCTAAACACTTCAAATCCGAGTTTAAGATGGAGGATTTTGGGAGAACACGATTATGTCTCAGTTTGGAACTTGAGCATCGTGTTGATAGATGCTTAGGCATTTTGACAAGGTCAAACCTTCAAGCACCCCCATGATCGTCCTTAGTCTTGATCCTAAAAAGAATCTTCTTCGTCTGAAGGATGATGACGAAGATGTGCTAGAGGAAGAAGTGCCTTACTTGAGTACAATAGGCGCATTATTGTACTTAGCTCAATGCTCAGGACCAGACATCTCGTTTGCAATAAACTTGTTAGCTAAGGTGTAGCTCTGCGCCAACGCGACTCCATTTTGATTGGTGTAAAGGATATCTTTTAGTACATGAGATGTACGATTGATATGGGATTGTTCTATCCCTATAGAGAAAAGATAGATTCGGAACCATCACACACCAGAAACGCCGCCAACGCGGGCCTGCGTTCTCTGTCCCTATTCCAAAATGATATAAGTGTTTTGGAATGTTTTGCTGATGATGGGTACCTCTCTGACCCACACAAAGGTCGCTTGATCCCAAACTACTTAAGTGTTCACCATGGGAAAAGACCGTGATATCTTGGAGGTCTACAGAACAGACCGTTGTCGCTATATCTTCAAACCATGTAGAGATTATTGCTCTTCACGAAGTGGTTTGTGAATGTTTATGGATTGGATCCATAATCACGCATGTTCGAACAATTGTGGTTTGAAGTCTACCACAAGATGAGCCTACGAGCATTTAGGATAATGCTATTCGTTTTGAACAAATGAAGCAAGGCTACATCAAAAGCGACAACACCAAGCATAATCAGCAACAACAGACTCTCCTAAAATACCAATGTGAACTAGGTTCGATCTGAGGATAATGTGGCAGACTTGTTTACTAAGTCATTGCCCAAATCCACGTTCGAGAAACATGTGGCAAGAATTGGCTTGCGGAAATTATCTAAACTCCCATGATCATAGTCATCAAGGGGAGACGCAGACATCAGGGGGAGATGTCTACATGTTCACCTCGAAATGTGAAGGGTGTGTTGTGCTCTTTTTCCTCTTTGACCGAGGTTATTTTTGTCCCACTGGGTTTTTGTTACTCGGCAAGGTTTTTAACTAGGCAACGAGAGAAGTACCACGTTTGAGCAACACAAGGGGGGTGTGTTCAAGTAAACCCTAATTTGTGTTTGGCCCAAATTCTAGGTTACTCTTGCTCTAGTGGTAATAGGGTTAAATTAGAAGGATTTAGATTCCTATTCAATGTACGATTACTTTCCTTGTATGATTGAGATTCTATGCATTGTAATCCTCTATATAAAGAGAGCCCTATTATCAATGAGAATACACAGCGAATTCCTCTCAATTCTCGTTTCCTTACAACAATCCCAAAATTAAAAGAAAAAAGTACGGGAGGGATGGGTTAGGGTAGGTAATGATGATGAAAATATTGTGATTATACCCTAAAACCTAGCAGATTTTTGGGTGATGATGATGGTAGACTTTTGGGTAATATAGAGAGTGTTGAGATGATGTGGAAAAGAGTGAAAATGGATGGAGTTGATTTTGAACCAAAAGGTTTGAGATTTGGTTGTGATAGAATGATGATGAATGGATGTAATGAAATAGGTAAAATATTACTCCTCCTCCTTGCCGGAAAATACATGGAATCACCATGAGTGGTGGTGGGTCGCCATTTGTGGTGGTTCACCAGAATTTAGAATTTTACTTTTTGCTCCATATTTAAACGTTATTTTTCCTAGCTTCGATTCTCCACTTCAAATTTCAAAATGGATGTTTTCTTTACTCTTGCATTATTTTTAGATAAATAAGCAAATAATTTAGTGAAAGCTAAATAGACTCATAAATAAATTAAATTCAATATTTAGAATCTCTCCCTCACTCCAGAAGGCTCCGGCGTCTCTTTCTCTCTCCCCAGACGACTCCGACGTCTCTCTCTCTCTCTCTCCCCAGATGACTCCGGCGACTCTCTGTCTCCCCAGACGACTCCGGCGTCTCTCTCCCTCGCTCCACACGACTCCGGCATCCCTCTCTCTATCTCTTTCGAGCTTCCTCGAGCTTCGTATTGAGGTCAAGTGACTCACTTTACCAGTAAAACGTGCCGGCCGGCGACGTTGAGCTTCAAGTCGGAAGAAATCGACATCGAGCTTCGGTGCCGGAGCAGTACGATTCGACGCGACAAGGTGGATGTGGCGAACGAAGTCGGTGGCTACTCCGACGAGGACTGGAGGTTTGGAGAGGAGAGAGAGGTCGGCGGCAAGCTCCGGATGTGATTCGATCCGGTGGTTTTGGTCTGACTATTGATTAGGGTGCCCAAATCAATTTCCAGTTGGAAAGAAAAAAGAAGTTTTGAATGTCTATTGCCCCCTAATAGACATCTATTACCCCTCTATTGGAGGGCAATAGACGGCTATTGGGGGGGGCAATAGACGTTTTGAATTGATGTAATTTCCTTTCTTTTTTTTTTTCTATAATCAAAGTTTTATTTGTCTAAATTTAGGGAGATTAGTTCTCATTCTGGCAACTAAAGTCCTATTGGGGGACAATAGACGTCTATTGGGGGGCAATTGATGCGGGAAGCGTGAACACAATAGTAAGAGACTCCGTCAAGCGTCGAAAGCCATATGAGATGAGCTAAAATCCACTAGCAATTACGGGCACAGCCGTAAGAAAGATAGAGAAACTTCTCTAATATTTGGGTTTTTATTGATAACTTGAATTAAAATTACAATTTAAGAGGTGCCTTATATATAGGGCACATAACATAAACCTAATTCAACTAGAAAACAAAAAGAATAATTTATTATAGACTAAAACTAGAAAACCTAATTAAACCTCATTAAATAAAAATCAGAAATAGAATCCTAGATACTAAAGAATATTACGCAAATATATAATTGGAATCCCAACCAAGATTTTGTTTGAGAATCCCGATATATCCAAAATAGTAATTTATGATTAATTCCATCATTAAGAAGCCTATTTGAATACCAATTTCCAATATTCAAATTATTCTTCTTAATGTGAAGACGCTTCTTTCTTTTCCGGATTCTTTGTTGAAATTGGCTAAAATCTCGTCCTACATTAGTCTCCTCCACTTGAAAAGAACTCGACCTCGAGTTCCTCTTGTATGCAGCTCGATCATTAGTAGGAATAAAACATGATAAGCCATCAACTTCAACATTCTCGAAATTAAAAGGAATCACCATGAATCCAATACCGTAGACAAGTTTAGAATAAGCATCTTGAAACTTGAACTCATCCACTTGAAAAGGAATGGGCAATGACTTCTCCTTGGGTTGATCTTGAACACAATTAGGCATGCATGACATGGATATCGATGTGATGAATGAATCAGCTTCCTTATCCTTAATGAGTTTCTCTTCAATCTTCAAAGTTGCTTCTTCATGTTCCTTTTCACACACCTCAAGATGGTCATTCTTGATGTTCTTCCTTCTAGGCTTGATTTTAATTTTGTGTGACTCCCACCTAAATAAATATGTGTTGTCTTTGCAATAACCACCTTTGACGCTTTCATGCCATGGTCTTCCAAAAAGCACATTAGTGTCGTCCATGTCAATCACATGACAAGTAATCTCTTCTTTATAAAATTTTCCCATAGAGACAGGAACTTTACAAACCTCTGTTACTTGTGCATATTCATCCTCTTCAAATGGAATCCAGTATGGATCACTCAGCTTCACTGTTGGTAATTCAAAATAATCCACAACTTTGTTTGAGACAAAGTTCTCTCGTAAACCACTGTCAATTATTACAGAGCATACCTTGTCTTTGATGACACATGTAGTTTGGAAGTCGTCGTAATCCGGCGTTGTGAATATCCAACGTTCCATGTTTCCTTTTTTTCCTCTTTTTTTTTTTTTGGATTGATGAGCTTGTCCTAGGCCGAATCCCTTGGCATGTTCCTCTTCAACGAAACTTTCTTTGATAGATACTCTACGACCAGCGTCGTTGAGGTTGGTGGTAGTGAACTTCTCCCTTGGATCGTCGTTTGCTAAGGAGCGGGCGATACCCGCTCTGATACCAAATGATGCGGGAAGCGTGAACACAATAGTAAGAGACTCCGTCAAGCGTCGAAAGCCATATGAGATGAGCTAAAATCCACTAGCAATTACGGGCACAGCCGTAAGAAAGATAGAGAAACTTCTCTAATATTTGGGTTTTTATTGATAACTTGAATTAAAATTACAATTTAAGAGGTGCCTTATATATAGGGCACATAACATAAACCTAATTCAACTAGAAAACAAAAAGAATAATTTATTATAGACTAAAACTAGAAAACCTAATTAAACCTCATTAAATAAAAATCAGAAATAGAATCCTAGATACTAAAGAATATTACGCAAATATATAATTGGAATCCCAACCAAGATTTTGTTTGAGAATCCCGATATATCCAAAATAGTAATTTATGATTAATTCCATCATTAAGAAGCCTATTTGAATACCAATTTCCAATATTCAAATTATTCTTCTTAATGTGAAGACGCTTCTTTCTTTTCCGGATTCTTTGTTGAAATTGGCTAAAATCTCGTCCTACATCAGCAATACATGGCTGATAGTCATCTATTGGGGGGCAATACATGGCTGATAATAGTCTATTGGGAGGCAGTAGACGTTTATTAGGGGGCAATAGACGTCTATTGCCCCTCTATTAAGGGGCAATATGCGTCTATTGGGTCTATTGCCCCTCTATTAAGGGGCAATATGCGTCTATTGGGGGGGCACTACATGGCTGATGGTCGTCTATGAGGGGGCAATACATGGCTGATAGTCGTCTATTGGGGGTTAATAGACTATCGGGGCAATAGACGTCTATTGGGGGGCAATAGAGGTCTATTGCCCCTCTATTGGGCGACAATAGACGTCTATTAGGGGCAATAAAGGTTTTTAGAAAAGTCCGGTGGGTGGCAGCCGGTGACCGGATTCCAGCGAAAGTTGGCCGGAATCCGGCGGCCGGTGACCGGAATCCTGCTTCTGGTGACCGGGCTCCGTCGAAGTCCCCTATGGTTTCTCTCTCTTCCATTCTCTCTCTCTCTCTCTCTCTCTAAGTAACAAAGGTGAGGGTAAAATGGTATTAAAAAAATAATAAAAACAAAAAAAAATCTTAATGGGGTATTAGGGAAGACCTCCTTAGAGTGTTTTGGGTAAGAGGGAATTAAACAAACTTAGTGGGGTAAGTGGGAAAAAAATCTCTAAAAATGGTGTAAATGGACAAAAACCCTAATGCATATATATGAAAATTATGGTCTAACACAATCTCTATTTGATGATGATATATAATTCATTCAGAGGCGATTCGTAAGGCGGAAACCAGGCCCGTTGTAGTAGCACCAATTGGACCACTCCGCATTTACTTACCAACCTGTAATACTTCTCGTTAACAATGTCTATGCATGATAATAAATCAGAGACATCTGACTCTCATTATAGAAAAAGTGATGTTGTCAAGCTAAATTCTTAATCTTGTGCTAATATTATTGGTACAATTTAAGCAACAAGTGGTCACTTAGTAATGCTGGAATTACTAATTCATAATCATGCAAGTACCTTTTTTCCTTTCACATATGAACTTTCATTGACAGATGAAGAGAAGCCTTACAAATTGAAATAGCAAAACAACAACAGAATTAGAAACCCAAAAGCCCAGATTTCAAACAAAGAAATTAGAAGCACAATAATAAACTAAGAAACTAAGTAGGAGTGGACGTGCATTGTGAATGAGAATATGAGTGAAGGAGAAAGGTGGATTGTGAATCTAATCCAGATAACACATCCCCCCTTCGAGTAAAACAAGCAATATAATTTGCTGCTTGGTTAACACCTCTCTACTGATTCCAGCTAAAATTGGGAAACACAACTATAACTAACTTCTCTAATGCTCTCTAATAGAGGTGCAACTAACCAATCTGAAGAGGTGTGGGTGCCATTTAGGAGACGAACAAGTTGGAGATTATCTGATTCGAAAGTCAATGAAGATGAAGAGAACCAATCTGAAGAGGTGTGACGATATAGACTTTATAAGAGCTAAGAGAAAATTTTTAAATATGACTCAAGTTGTGAGAAAAACTGGAGGGGAGATTTATAATTTTGGAGTATTTTCCTTTCAATTAAATCTAAGGTTGAGTGATTACAAAATCTTAATTTTGATCGTGTGATCATTTAGCTAACATCATAGGAAATTAGTTTGCTTATTTAAACCGTCAAACTAGCTGGGTCTCAAAATTTGAAAGACTAACTGTTGCTTGTACGTATATGGAGAGCACTGAGAAATCCAACGATCGATGGGGTTTCTTACTTTCTTGTCGTATTTTTGCTTCTTTCTGATAGTGAACAAGAAGTTATCTGCAGAATCAGTTTCTTTTGGTGCAGAAAAAATGTCTTTATTCATAAACTAAAGATTTAAATTTTAAACACCATGATTAATTAATTTGTAACTGCCATGCATGTCATGGATGCTTTAGCCATAAACTATTCTTCCACTGCATAACAAAATGATTAGGCGTTCACTTTTTCTTCATCATCGATCACCAGTATCAAGATCGAAGAAGAAGAAGAAGCTACTGCATCTCCCACTGCATGCATACAGGTGTACATAACTAGCTGTTTTTGTTGTTGCGTGAGTAACACTTCCCCAGAAAACCATCCCATAAAAACTCCAAAACCAGAAAAAGCCATACTATATGCGTCTGTGGTTTCCCAAGCAAGCATTAGAAAACAAAGAACACAGAAACGTACAACCAAGAAGGTTTTTACTTTTGTTTTATTGCTTTGTGCAACTGGAGTTGGTTTCTGTGGAACCAGGAGAAAGTCGGTTCACATCCCAAGCCCTACTGGTCCTGTAAAGTTGTAAAATTTAATTTGCAAGTAAATTTGTCTGGATTCATTACCTTATCTGGGTTAGGTGCAAACATAATTAAGTTTCCCGAACTTGTCCTAGTATAAATTAATTAATTGCCATGGATAATTGACTCTCGTTTACCATTTTGAAAACTTGAACCATATAAGAGCAATCTGTTTGTTACTATATTTAGCGTATAAATAACAGACAGAACAAAAAAATTCCTTAGAAATTCATATTTTTGGACCATATTAATCCGACAGCTATAAATTGCATGGGGATCCATTGAGCTTATCTGGTTAAGAGCAAACACTGGTGAAACTTCCCTTACTAAGTCTTTTATAATTAAGATTCTACATATATATGCTGCACTTGAGCCGTGGTCTATCTGTCCTTGCAAAACTTTATGTTCTCCTAAAACCTCCTCTAACTACTCCTATATATCATATTAACAGTTAGTGTAATTCACTTTGTTATTGACTGATTAAATGGTAATAAAATAACAACAAGAAGACTTATATTAAACGAGGTGCATTGTTGTGTGCGTTTAATCCCTTTGAAATAGAAAAATTAGAGTTTAGAATCGGCAGATATATATATTAAGGTAAAATACACGGTTTCTATAGAAAGAAGAAAAAATTGATTGGTGTGCAGTTGCTTAATCTTGGCTTCAACTCTATGGCATTTTAGAATCCAAGATAATGTTAAGCTTAATTAGTAACCTTGTGGTGTTATTACTGACACAATTAGTGCTAAGCGAAGGAACATTATTGTACAAGTGGTTGTTCCGAATTACCACTTGGTCTGGTGAAATTGATCTTTCCCTTGTGAATAAGATGAGTAAATTGTGAAGTGATGCATGTAATTGTTAATTAATTGTGCTTCAGTAGTTAGGCTGCTTTTTTGTATAAGTGTTGAGTGATTCTAGAATGACGATTACTTGTTATGGCTCTGTACTCCATTTAGGCTGAATAGACATCATAGTTTATTATTGCGGGGATTTTACGTATTTTAATTCTTGATAATAATTCAGAGAAGTAACGGATTTTATTCATTCAAAAAAGATGTCCTTAGTTCTTTCAAAAAAAAAAAAAGATGTCCTTAGTTGTTATATAATAGAAAATATATATAATTCTACAAGTGGTTGCCGGTAAGTGTTTTCGAGAGGCTACAAATTTACGATCATTAATATATTCTTTTTCTCATAAGTCGCTTCTCTTAAGTGTTTAAAAGCTCCACGTTGCAGAAACAAAACTAAAACATGAAAAAGTTTAACCACAATGGACATCGGTTTTATCACACCAGTAAGAGAAGCCACGTAGTCAAAATCTTCTGACGGGCTTATTATTACCTTGTTTATGAAACGGTTTTTTCAGAATGGAAAAAAATTTAATTTTAAATATTGTTATGTCTCAACAACCAAATGATAAAATTAAATTATTATTCTCAGGCAGCGGCAATACGCGGCGGACTAACCGTTAGCATTCAACCTTTCCTTAAGAGCACGTTCTATCCTGAATTTGGAATACTAGTTCCCCAATATACCCTAGTGCCACACCTAGATATGACATGATAAATCTGACAAAAATAGGGTTTTTGATGCATATGATACATTTCTAAAGTAAATAAGGAAAGGGCGTTATAGTAAATTGTGAATAATGCTGTAAATTGAAGATAAATAACATTTTTTTTTTTGAGTGGAAGACGACAAGAGAACCAACACACACCCATGCAGTGTATCCTACCATAGCCAGACTAATCACTGCACCGCAGACGCACGAACCATTGGGTGTTTTAACTAACCCAGGCCCCTCAAATCTGCTGGCCACGAGATGGAGCTAGGATTCGAACTCTAGACCTGGGGGTTTCAGACTAGGCAGCTCGATCAACACACCACACCATCAAATGAGTTTTCTTTGGTTAGGTGGGGTCAGTAACCATATGGTCCGGTCCCATCTCTCGTATAGCCTTAGGTTATCCGTTTTTGTTCTGAAGCAGAGTAACGGCAAAACCTTATGATTGTATTTTGGGCTGTTCCTTACCAGCCGAATGCACCACCTTTTTAAACGCCTAGCTTCCTCACCCCCTCTTCCTCCACCCCTCCATCCATACTCTCTCTTTCTCTCTGTCTCTTGCTCTAATCTCTGTCTGAGTCTCTAGAGACTAAAGCTCTATCTGGGTGTGTGTCTGTGGCTAACAGCCATGTCTGGACGAGAAGCAGGAGCAGGAGGTTCTGATGGGGTTTTATGGGAAAACCAGTCATGGGTTAATTTGTCCAATTCTACTGACAATTTTTTGTTGAACTCCAATTCCGAGAATTCAGCTGGTGGTGGCGATGAGAGGGAGGATAAATCAGGGGAGAAGGAGAAAGAAATGATGGAGAGAGAAGATCGGGTGCAACCAGAAGTAGAGCCGGTGGCTGCTCCGGGTAAGAAGACTCTGGTTAAGAAGCGAGTTGGTCGAGGTGGTGCCAGCGGTGTCAAGAAGCATAACGGGAAGGCCACCAAGGGAAAGGGGATAGGGAGTAGTGATGAGGTGGTGGAAGAAGGAAAAGGAGGGGACGGTGATTCTGAGGATGATCATGAGCTGCATATATACACTGAGAGAGAAAGGAGGAAAAAGATGAGGAACATGTTTGCCAACCTTCATGCTTTGCTTCCTCAACTTCCTTCTAAGGTGATTAAATTATATATATAACATACATATGAGTTGAGGTTTTTAATTAAAACAAGTATTGCATGTCCCTCACCCTCGCTTCTCTTATTGGCGTTCTTTTCTATCTCTCTGTGTGATCTCTATCTCAAGTGCTTACAAAATTTTCGATCTCGCGAGATCCAAAAGCCCTAATTCTATTTGTGTATCCCTTCAGGTAAATGAAGCTATGTTAGCCCTTTCTTTTGCTTACAATGGGGAGGTATGAGAGAAAGTTTGTTTTCTTTTTCTCTCTTCCCCTTGTATACACAGCTCTTTCGGAGGAGAATTTTATATGTTTTTAATGTTAGATTTCATAGCTTCTTGAACTCTGCTGCCTGAGGTAGTCAAGATTCAAGCTATATCATATCACATATATCCACCACAGCTTCTTTACAGTTCGAGGTTTCTAACTAACAAATTAATTGAGTATTGCTGATTGCATCTCTCCCTCCCTCCTCCCCCCCCCAAGTCTCTTCCTCTGACCTCTGTTGTTTTCTGAAAACTTTTGATATTTATGGTAAAAGAGACGAGCCTTTCTATTAAATTGTGTTTCCCTTTAGGTAAATCAAGCAATTTTAAGCCTTTTTGCTTATAATGGGAATTTAAGGAGAAAGCTTTACTTTTCCCCTTGATTCTCTCCTTTAAGTTAGTGGCTTTTGAAGAGAGGTATGCATGTTTTCAACTTTTCATTAATGGTTTTTGGGCCACAAAATTTATTTCAATTAACTATTCGATATTTTCGAGTCAAGATGCAAAATGGATTTACTTTACTGTCAACACATATCTAGTTAATTTTGACGTATAGCTACTAATTAATTAGTTTCAACAATTTGTTATAGTACAGATGCACCATCGATCTACTTCCATAGTTTCATATGATGATTTTTTATCTGAACAACTACAGGCTGACAAATCCACAATCGTTGATGAGGCAGTTAGCTACATAAAAAGGCTTGAGATCACTCTACAATCCCTACAACAACAAAAGAGGGAGAGGATGCGAAGTCTCCCAAGTAACAGTATGGTCAATCACAATCACTCATCAGTACGTATGAACTCACAAAATGTAGCCTATGACTCAAAAGAGGCCTTCCTAGCTTCCCATGCTTCTTCCAGTAACTTGGCCGCTGCTTCTACTACTACTGCAAATGGATTCAACATCAATCCTGATTTCAATCCGTTGAACCATTCGCTCTCAACCAACTCACTTTCCACCGAACCTATAGTGTTTGAAACCTGGACCTCATCCAATGTCGTGTTGAACATGTGCAGAGATGAAGCACAAATTAGTGTGTGCAGCCCAAAGAAGCCAGGTGTCTTTACCCAGATTTGCTTCATTTTGGAGAAGTACAAGATTGTAGTGGTAACAGCTCATATTATCTCAGACTCTCATCGCAGCATGTACATGATTCAAGCACAGGTAAGAATGAGTATCCTATTAAATTATCATATCTCAAGATCATTATAATTCAGCTTTATTATCACTCTAAGGTGTTACTAAAATTTTACATGATTTTGGTCAATTTAAATGGTTTACTAATTGCTTTTAATGATGAACTACTGTATGTGTTCCCAATGTTGGATAAATTAGGGCTAGACTTAAATAGATTGTTTTCCCCATGTTTAGCACTTACCAACACAACCGCGCGGCAATGAGAGTTCTTTTTTCTCCCAACTCTGAATTTCAAAAAAGGGTCATGTTGCTAGTTAGTGGCAACAAGCCTGTTAGTCTAAAGAGCATTTTCAGAATTTCCCTCTCTATTGCTCCTACTTGAGAGAGAGAGAGTATAGAAAACCCCTCAAGATTTTTGGAAGGTTTATGTAATATAGGAAACATGTTGGAGTAGAGTTTAGATATATAGTGGTTTGTGGAAAAGGCTTTCAATTGTCTGCATCAAAAAATAGCTAGATTATTGAGTTTGTGGTCGGAGTTGTTCTTGTTCTCTAATACATTGGGTGTTTGTGGATCCTGGGAAGGAAGTTCATACCAAAAACGTGGTGAGTTCATCTCCATTTTTTAAGGTGTGGTGAAAACAAATGTGACTAGATAAAAGTCACCAAACCCTAAAATGTTATGGGTGAACAACGTACTCTAACCCTAGTTGCATCAATGCATTGCCAGATAACTGAATGATGTTCCATAGTTGAATTCATTGTTATGTTCCTGTATGCGGCTTTCATTTAGTGCAATCTAACTTATGATTTCAATTTATACTCAACTGTTTTGTATCCAACAGCCAAGCAGAGCTCCTGATAATCAGTTTCTGGAGATGTTTCCAGCAGTGGAAATATTCAAGCAAGCTGTGAGTGAGATAAATGTGTGGATCGTCTCCACTTATTAAACTGCTGCTGGCACACGTGGACCGAAACTGGACCCAGAAATTCAAACTCTCTGAAGAAGAGTTGTTGTATTTTGTTAGCAGTACTATGTTATATGTATTGCCTTTAAATTTGCCTTTTCGATCCGCTTTGATGGTGTATGTGCAGTAAGCTAGCTTGCTTTTTCAGTGAAAAATTCTAGAACTTTGAAATCGATCTTAAATTAAATATCTCTAGCATTTGCTTGAATGCGCTGAAATAACACTATGTTTCTATGTACGATTAAATATCTTCGTAGATATCCATTCATTATACGATTATGTTTCTATGTACATCTATGTGGTTGAAAATTTTGAAATGCACACAAAAAGAAACATATATAGACATGCATAACTAATAATAAAATAATAATAATAAAAAATAAAAAAATAAAAAAACAGTAGCTTGTTTTAAGAAATCAAAATTGGGAGAGAAATTACGTATTGTATCTTTCATTGATAATATAGACTTCTTTATATAGATGATTATAAACATAGATGTACATAGAAACATAATCGTACAATCACTACACCAAAAACGTTAACAGACAACATTTTTTGCACAACGAAAAAAAAAAAAGTGTTGTGTGATGAAGAAAAGTGAATCACACAACATGTTTACTGAACTTCCGTTGTATAAGGTGGTTAAAATTCTGAAGTTTTTTTTAGAAGGTCATTGCACAACGGTTAAAAGAATAATCTGTTGTGTGAATCATAAAAAAAATTGCGGCAGATTTCCTTCCTAGATCGACTCAAATTTGGCTCCAAATTGGTACTGCATAGTACAACAGTATAGTTATATCTGTTGTATGAGAGTAACATGCAAAACATGATACAACGGTTTTTTACTTTCTGTTGTGTGATAAAGTGGGAAATATTTGGATGTGCCTTTATTTGGCCCAAAATGGCACTCAAGCCCCTCAAAAACCTCCAAGTTTTGATTGAAATATAGCACCAGATTGATGATCCCACAACCAAATGAGTTGTTTCCGTTGTGTAAATGAGCATTGCCTAGCATGTTACTTTGGTTGCATATTATAGCAGGAACTTTTCCCTCTTTGGAACCTGAGCTGAAGTTTAATTTGTTCACAATCAGACAACAAAACTTCGTCTTTATGTTGTCTGATTCATAAAGCAAAAAATTAAAAGCCCGCCATTGACAACTTAATTAGCTAGGTCTATCGAATTTGGCAATTTGCTGTCTCCCCGTCCACACTTTGTCAAAACAGTCGTTTCCTCAACTCGTCGAGCAGCTCTATTCTCAACATCATCAAAAAACCATCAATCTCTCATCACAATACCATGGGTCTCTCATCAAAACACCACCTGTTCATGAAAACACATCTCGATTACGGCTTGACTGCAATCATCCCTCACTGCACTCATCGGTTATGATTTCGATCCCTCTTCTTGTTCGTGTCTATCTCTCAAAAGCCAACCCATTTCCACTCTCATCTCCCCTGACCTGCAAACCAAAAAGGAAGAAGCTCGAAGTTTTGATTCTAAGCAACATCACCACGAAGGTAATTCCCTTTTCTCATTCTCTAGATTTGGTCTCTTCGCCCCATTCTACCATGTTTGGATTTTCTGATTTTGATTTTAGGGTTTTTTTTCGTTTTCCAGATCGGGAAGAGAAGCTCTTCATTCCTCTCTTCAATTGAACTACTTTTGGTGAGGAAAAGATAAAGCTTTCTTGATTTTCGATCTTTCACATCAATTTCTCTTTCAGCTTGGGGTTTCATAAGTGGTTTCTGAATGGAGTTTTGATTCAAGTTCCAAAAGTTGGAATGGTTCAGATCATCGTCGTCATCCACCTCCAGCAGCTCTCACTACCTCTCCAAGTGCCTCCTATGAGGCACCGTCATTGTCCAGGTCCTCTACGGTCACATTCACTTCCCCAACTCCGACCACATCGTTTTCGTTAAGGTCCGCTCTCTCTCTCTCTCTCTCTCACACACACACACACACACACACACACACACAAACACACACCCCTTTTGTTTTCAGCACTAGGTCAATCTCTTCTCATTTTGGTTCTGATTTTGGTGGAATTAGAAACATAGATGACCTGATATGTGATTTTTGACATTTCAGGAGAAATCGATAGAATTGGTGATAATTGGTGAAGTTGGGGGATGGTACAGTCTATATGATCAGCAGCCTGTGTTTGGCATTGCCATCCTACCGTGGAATGACAGATTCCGAACTCGAAACTGCCAGGTGTGTAGTTCAATTCGACAAGTTTCACCATTTTGTTTCATGAATTAACTAAATTGTATTATATTGAGTAAAATTAATTTTGATTGTAAATGCTGGGCAAGGGTCTTTTGATGGTTGTATCTTATTCTGGGAAGCTATCGGTTCTTTCTTTGTGCAATGAAATGCACAGGTGTATTTGTTCAATTTTCGTATTAGTTACTTCATGAGCTGTAACAATAGAACCAATAGTTTAAAATGTAAGCATTTGCAGAGTCCCGATTATATGCTAAATGGGTACCTATTTTATGCTTTCTGTGTGCCTAATTTGTGCCCCATTTGCACTTTCTCTGTCTGTTGTGAAGGACATTGATGCGTCACTGATGAGAAGAGAATGCTGAAAAGACACTTTGGAAGTTCGTGCTGACATGCATATGGAGGCATCTGTCCGTGATTGTTTCTTGGGGAAGGAAATGTTTCTCTGTTGAGTGCAAGCATTGGAGCAAGTACCCCCTTTCGACTTGTGCAATGCATATTTGTAGTTCTTATGGTATGGCCTGCGCTCAATTTCCATGTCCCTCATTGAGAGGCTTCCTTCAAACACACACTGGAAAACCATACCAGAAACTCTCAAGGTAGTCATTCTCTTCTATTCTTCTCTTTTGAATCTCTTGCTATTGTGTTTGTGTGAGTGAGGTAGTGAGTAGTGTAAGTGTTTGTGTATGGGTGACTGTTTGAGTGTGTTGATACTTGTGTATGCTTTCTAAATCATTTATATAGTGTTTTGAGTGTGTTGATTTTTTTCATGACTTTTGAGCGTGTTGATACTTGTACTGATGTTTTAGGCTTTTAGTTAGCTTAGATTATCCGTGGAGTCTTAATTTACCCAACAAACTAGTACTTTGCAGAAACAATTTCCTTTTTCTCCGCTCCCTGGAGACAACCCCCCGCCCGGGTCTCTCTTCTCTGTGTATTATCACGAAGAAAACAATTGCCTCCATATGTAAGTATAGCTCAAATATGTCTAATGATTTTCTTAATTTCTGTATTGATGTCTCCTCTTGATTTGCCTATTAGGTTTGTGGAATTGGCGTTGCATAATTTCTTTCTTGTTTAAGGTTTTCACAGTGGATAGATTGTTGATGAGTTATCAGTTAAGCTATTATGAAGAATAGATGATAAATATATATATATATATATATATATATATATATATTTGTGTGTGTGTGTGTGTTGGTGATCCTTTTCCTCCTCCTAGGCTCCTAGTCCTCGGTAACAAAAGATAGGGTGGTTCTGGATGTTTTGGATTGTGGGCTGTGATGTGAGGATGAAGGGATTATATATTAGGTAGGCTGCTAGGGGGGACAGAATTGATGTTTACAATTTTTAATAAGAGTAATCTATTTAGTCATGAAATTCACCTCTCTTTTCCCTTCTTTTTCCTCAATCCTGCACTTGCTAAACATCAACCTCTAATCTGCGAAAAAATAAGCTCCTTAATCTTTCGCTGTTTGGTCTTTTGTTTAGTTGTATTCTAGATTTGATGTAAGATTTCGAGGAGGAAAGATTAGGGACCTGGGTCTGGGTTTGTTTTGGATTGTTCTACCATGATTTCTAATTTGTTTCATTTATTCTTTGTCAGTTGTTGCCCAAGGCTGGGTGATTGAAGCAGAGGATATATACGGTTCGTATTTGGTGAGTTCCTTCCTGATTGCTCCGAGCACCTCATTTTTGTTTGTCTAATTATTTATGTCAAAACCCACATTTCTATTCATCATAATCGTTACTGGGTTTTGAAAATGATAAACCAAAAGAAGAACATGAAGGTGTCTCTTTTACAGTTTCATACCTTTTTTTGGATTCGTCTATATCGCTTGAGGAGGGATTAGATTGGAACTTTGGAAGTTTCAGGCTATGTTTTTATTTATTAGTATTGAAATTTGGTTTTGACCTAAATGAAATTTTAATGTCTGCTCTCTAATTGATAGTCTGGTTGCGTTTTGTAAAACATAGATATTTTGGCATCGGTTTTGCTTGCATTGTGACATGTATATCTGTTTTGCTTCCAACTGAATTTTTTTTAGTTGACTGAAATAGTAAATATATGAATCATGCGAATGAAAATTATACAATAATGAGTGCAATTTTATGACTTTCTGTTCCAAGTTAAGTTAATAATGATTGTTATGTTTTTAGTTTAATTGTGTATTGGTTGCACATCTTATATCATCATAGATCTTATATGATCCAAATGAAAATTAAGTTACAGTAAGCTGATGGTTAGGTCTTTTCTGTCGTTCTTTATTTCTTACTCTTTTTTCTTTCCATTGTGTTATTTTTCCATATATATTATATAAATATAATATATGATCTGTTAGTTAATTGTTTTATTTTAGTCTTATTGTTATATTGTTCTCTTTTCATTGTGGGAAGATTAGAAGAGCTGGGGGCTGACTAAATAAGGAGGGGAAGGGGACAGGAGAAAGAAAAAAAGAGAAAAAAAGAAAGGAAAAATAAAGAAGAAGAGAGGATGGGGACGAAGAAAAAGACGGGAAAGGAAGGGAAGAGAGAGTTGGAGAGTTTGGGTTTTTGTCGAAGGCAACCATTTGGGTATCTCTGGATTTGAGGGGAGAGAAGCTAGAAGGTTTCTGTTGATTTTTGGAAGCAAAGATGAAGAATTGAGAATACGATCTCTTAGTGAAGGGGTTTTGCTTTGAGTTGGGTTGGTTGTTTCCGTTCTGCTCTATGATTCGAAAAGCAAACTGTGGATGGAAGGAGGAGATTTAGGAGAGGTTGTTTCAGCCTTTGTTATTCTTTTTTCTGCTATTCAAAACTTTGAGCCTTTTGGGTTTTCCTTTTTTGGCTGTTCTTGTTTTGGGTCTGCTTAAGAACTGAGGTGAGTGACTGTTCTTTCTTGCGTTATGTTTTATTTATGATTTTTCCTTGGCTGATTTCTATGTTAAATTGAGATGTTGGTGTCGATCAATGAGTGATTTCGTACCTAGAAATATTACTTCTATTTATCTTTTATCGTTGTTGGTTTTACTTTGGGATCTTTGACGTCTGGTAAAGCTTTTGATTTGTAAACTGTGGTTAGGTGGGGTGTTTGATATCATGAGTTTGGAATTGGTTTGAATTCAGATATCTTTCTTTCTGAGCTTTTGCTTTGCTATTTTATGTACTTTGTTCTCTATTAGGTGTCGAGGACAATTACTTGAGCTTCAATTGTGTTTTGCTCTATTGCTTATGTTTCAAAAGGAACTCGATGTTGGTACCATGTGACCAGAGTATGGTGCTAGTTTGTATTGTGTACAGACTGAGATTTTGTCACTCTTCCTTTTTGTTTTTTTTTTAAGTAATCATCTTGTATACCTTTGGGTCTGGCTTCTTCTTGTAAGATCTTGTAATTATGCTCTTTTGAAAACTCAACTATGTATATTTGCAAATGTAGAAAGGTACTGGAACTTTGAAATGGAGCAGTGTTTTAAATTCAAATATGAAGTGCTTTCACTTCCTTTTTGTTTATTTCCTTCTGTTAGTCTTCCTTCTGTTAGTCTTTTTCAGTTTGGAACTCTTTTTCATATGTTCTGAAGTAAAAGTGACATGGCATGGCATTGTATTTCGATAGTGATGTGATGCAATCTTATTGGTAATGATTGGCTATTGTTAACTCCAGGATAAATTGATTTGTCACTAAAAACTACTCTTCCTATATATTTGCAGGCAACATTAGAAGACATAATGCTTTGGAACAATGTGTATCGGCCTTTGATGTTCAAGTAGATAGGGCATATATGTATTAGAATGTAAAACGAGATGTTGAATGATTGGGAAATGCTCCATTTTAACATTTTTGGCATATGGAATTGATTGGATTACTCATTTGAAGGCTTGCAATGTGTTTTCTTTCCAATTGATCACTATTCATTAGGTAAAATGGAGCTATATTTGCACAAAATTTAGCAAATGAAAATGATCGTACAACAGTTTTATAATGTAGCAAATGCAATCATTCATATCACACATCAGTTTTTAATAAATCAGTGTCTTTTAATTTATACTCAGACAACAGAATTAATTGAACTCTGTTGTCCTAAAAGTTAATCACACAACAGAACCAATTGAACTCTGTTGTCCTAAAGTTAATCACACAACAGATATAGTCCAAGAACTGAAGTGTGAAGATCAATCAGACAACAGACAAAATAAAAAACGGTTGTCTGATACCTTTAACAAACAACAGTTTAAAACTGGCACTGTTGTCTGAAGATAGCGCCTCAATTGCTGCGCAGCTGCGCTTGGCATCTGCCGAGCCATCTGTCGAGCTATCACACAACAGTTATAACACATACCTGTTGTCTGTGTGTTTATCACACAACCGTGTTCCACCGTTGTCTGATTTTTCATCAGACAACGGCTCACTCTACAACAGTGGGACTCCAAATCCCACATCGGTTTTCTGCCGTTGTCTGATAAGATTTTTGGTGTAGTGAATGAATGAATATCTACGAAGATATCTCTGAGAATATCTCTAAGATTAACCCTATTACAACTTAGACAAGTAACTAGAGTTTGAGCCAGACATATAATTCAGATATACTTGAACACGTTCTCCTCCTTATGTCACCCAAATGTGGTGCTCATCTCATTGCCTAGTCAAAAACCTTGCCAATTAACAAAAACCTAGTGGGACAAAAATAACCTTGGTCGAATGAGAAAAAGAGTACAACAGACCCTTCACGTTTTGAGACCATACATATAGACATCTCCCCCTGATGTCTGCATCTCCTCCTAATGACTACGGTCATGGGATGTTTCTCGAAAGTGGAATTGGGCAATAACTTAGTGAACAAGTCTGCCACATTGTCCTCAGATCGAACCTAGTTCACTCTAATCTTGAGGAGAGTCTGTTATTATTGATTATGCTTGGTGTTGTCGCCTTTGATGTAGCCTTGCTTCTTTTGTTCAAAGCAAGCAACATTATCCTCATAAATGCTCGTAGGCTCATCTTGCGGTAGACTTCATACCACAATTACTTCAAACATGCGTAATTATGGATCCAATTCATATACATTCACGAACTACTTCTTGAAAAGCAATAATCTCTGCATGGTTAGAAGATATAGCGACAAGGGTCTGTTCTGTTGACCTCCAAGCTATCACGGTCTTACCCATGGTAAGCACTTAACCAGAGAGATACCTAACATTAGCAAAACCTTTGTGTGGGTCAGATAGATACCTAACATCAACAAAACCTTCAAAAACACTAATGTTGATTTGGGATGGGGATAGAGGACGCAGGCCAGTGTTTGCGGCATTCCTTCTGTGTGATGGGTCCAAATCCATCATCTCTCTGTAGGAATAGAATAAGCCCATATCAATCGTATATCTCAAGTATCAAAAGATATCTTTTATACAAATCCAATGGCGTCGCGTTGGCACAAAGTGTTGAATCACAAATTACTTATATATGCAATTGTGCCCCACACTACAAAAAATAATTGCAATGGCCACCGCAGTTAGCGTCGACACAAAAATGCCGTCGCTATTGGTCATAGATTTGCTATGGGAAACAAGGTGTTGCAAAAATAAAAATTAGTTTGCGACAGCAAAGGAGAGCCGTAGCATATATGCTACACATGGTTAGCGTCGGTACTCAATTGCCGTCGCCAAAGCTCCTATATTTTCTACGGCAAAGCATGTAGTCGCAAAAGTATAATAGGTTTGCGTCAGCAAAATGATGCCGTCGCTAAAATCACTTGGTTTTGCTACTGCGAATGTCTTCCGTCGTATGATTCATTCCTCTCACATTTAACTCTCACTCTCTCTCTATCAGTTTCCCCATTTGTAGCGTTGCCTCTTTCTCTTTCTCTCTGATTCCTTCCCAACCCCAAAACATGACCCCCCAATCCATGAAGATCAATACCAGATCCGGGACACCCACCGCCACCCTCCTCCAACCCACCATCAAGGGATCGCCTGCTGCAAGATCTGAAACCCCAATCTCCAATGGATTTGAGCCGCAATCCGATTGGATCTAACCACAGATCCACAAACCAGATCGAAAATGAAACCCTGCAACACAACTGGTCTCCACCACTTACCACTAACCCAAATCCTGTGTAACCTCCTTCCTCGACAGAACACGCCGTCTGGATACCCATGGTTTTCTCTCTCCTCCTGTATCTTCTCCGATGAAAGCCAGCAGCCGGTTCGGATCGCCCCCACCTTCCCTCTTCTCTACACCGGCCAGCTCTTCCTCCGCCTCTGCTCCCTCTACTGCCTCTGTTGAAACGCTCCTGCTATATAAACCCTTGACAAATCTCGCATCGTTCCCTCTTTCATTTTCAGTTCTCAGCGCCACTCGCACTACTGCTTTTTGACCTCAAAAACTCAAATGGTAAGTCTCAGGTTTTTTTTTTTTTCTTCGCCGATTTTGATCTTCGTTTGGTAGCTAAAAAAACAGATTTTTTTATTGATTTTTTTTGATAATTTTTTGTTGCATTTGTAGGCTTTGCCGAATCAGCAGACCGTGGAGTACCCGAGCTTCAAGCTCGTAATCGTTGGTGATGGTGGAACAGGTTCGTCTCTTTACTCTGGATTTAGTTTCGTTCGTGATCTGTTTGTTATCGGTGAAATTTTTTCATTTTGCTTTGCTTGGTGAATTGGTTGTTTTGTGAGCTGAAATGAGACAAATAGAGCTTTGTTTTTGAATATCTGTTAGAGAAACACTATTAAAGTGTTTTTTTTTTGTTGATAAATTGATGCCTTTGATTTGAGCATTTGGGAGGCAGATTTGAGCTTCATATACTTGAGTGAAGGGGTGTTTAGTGTTGTTTGATGACTATAACAGAAGCAATGAAAATGAACTTTAAAACAAGTAGATTCTTTTTTATGATTTAATTGGTGGGACTTGTATATATGAAATTGATGCTAAGGACTCTAGAACTTTGCTACCTTTATATATATATTGAAAGGTAAGATTGAAACCTTTGTCCATTGATGAGTTCAGTTTGAACAAATCATGCATCTGTCTAATGTCCAATTCTCCCAAGTTTTATAAATTTGTAATAATGATATTATGTTATTGTTATTTGGGTTTTGCTGCCGCTGTTTGTATTTCCTTTTCTTTTGACTTTTGCCATTTGCTCTAAATTCATTTTATATCTTGTTTACTTGTATCATATATTTTAAGTTTTGCTGGTGGGTCTTTCTGAACTAAAGATATCCGTCAATACAGGGAAAACAACCTTTGTGAAGAGACATCTTACTGGTGAATTTGAGAAGAACAAAAGAAGAGCTGATGTTCCTGTAACAACTGGAAAAAAAAAAGGTTTGTTTAAGGGATTTTTGGTATTTAGCTACTAGGTAGGAGGGTTTGCTGGGGTCGTGTTTTTCTGATTTCAGTGTGGGGTTTTGATAGATACAGAAGGTAGATTCAGCAAATTGGGGGAAAGAAGAGGAACTTCAAGCTTGGATGCCCAAGGTAAATTCGTGCTGTAATCCCCTTAGTAAGTCTTCATTGTGTATTTTTAGACGCATTCGAGTAATTCTAGGTTTGGATTTATGGAATTGCCATCATTTTAAGGTCTTTCAACGAAATCCAAATTTGGGTATTCTAGTGATGAATTCTGGGAGGTAAGTACTCATGGAATTCATATAATTGTCTTAGGCTGAGAAGGTTGGTGGGGATTCGAGGGGGTGCTTAGCCTACATTTCCGGTAAGTGATCTTGACCTTAACTGGTGTTCTTTCCAGTTGCTAATTTGGGTTTATTGAATAGCTTCCACACAGCTAAATATATATGTGTGTGTTAAATAGATATTTCCGAATGATGTAGTAGTAATTTGGGAGCACATGGTGAGTCTTCTTTTTTTTTTTTTTATAGTCTAATATATTTATATGTTCTTTTTAGTATTTGTTCATTGCTCTGTTGTTTAGTATATAAAACTTATTTGGGTTTATATTTAGTAATTGGTGCAAAATTGAATTGCAATTACAACCATTGCATCTGATTCAACAGAACTTAATAGTTTTCAGTACTTGTACCTAGTAGCAATCTAGCAGGCATCTCATTCTATTTCCTTATGTCAATAAAACTAGAGAACTACCTCTAGAGTATGTTTTCTAGGTATTGAGTTAGGCGAGAATGAGAACAGGATTTCTTTATGCAAGCAGCAATGCATTTTTAGGGTGTTCTTGATAGCCCCTGATAATAAACGTTTTTAGCCACGACATATTTCTAATAATGAAATTGTTTCTGATGTGATCTTCAAGGAGAAGTGTCAGTTGATTTAGCACTGCTGCAATGAGTGAAGAGTTGATCACCCCACCTGTTCATATGAATTGGTTGGTTTGTTTCACTATACTTTTTATAGAGTGCTAGTTATCTTGGCTCCCTGTCTCTGACAAGGCTCGCCCCGGATTCCACCCTGAAATCCAAAGTGGCCCTGCGGGACCCACTTTTAAAGAAGGTTTACCAAAAATTTCGGCATAAACTCACTTAAAAATGGACAACCCAAAAACCTGTGGAAAACAAATTTCACTTCCAAAAAAAATCCAACCACATACTCCTGGAGCCACCCTGCTCCCATAATTCAACCAACTCAAACTCAAAAATAATAATAGTATATCAAATACTTCAAGTCTAAGAAACTCCAAGATTTAAGATACCACAATTCACAAAGTTAGGTCGTAGACCTCAAATATAATTCATTACAAGTCTGGGTCATGAATCCCATAGTAATCAGAGCAATTCTAGGAACGTAAATTAACATAGAGTACAATAGGTTAAACAGGTAACCTACGAAATGTGATGACGGAAGCGAATGCGGTCACTATGGCTCACTCCTGAACGCCGAGCAGCAATTATGTAAACTGGGCATTTGAAACCGAAGGGCCCAGGGGAAAAGTACTGAAAACACGTTAGCGTGAGTGGACAAAAACAAACAATTTTAAAAAAAAGGAATTTAATACTTTCCCCATTTATTTCTCTATAAACTCCCGATGCATGCAATGTTTAAGGAAAACAAACCAAGAGAAGTTCTGTACTAGAAAAACCGACTAGCCCCGCTAGTCACAAACTAAATGAAAAGATTGAAACTCCGATACTCAAGAAAATAGGACCAGCCCCGCTGGTTAAAGGGAAATCGAACTAGCCCCGCTAGTCAAAAATAGTAAAGTGAGTAGGGGAAGACGATAGCCATACAAGTGAGCCTCCCAGGCTCAGGTGATAGCCTCCCAGGCAAAAGTACTCCCATTACTCCCGTAATATACCCTTACACCACTAAGTTTAGCGATAGGATACTGGGCTTCAGAATTACTGTCACAGAGACAGTAACCAGCGCCACAAAGGTGGAGGGCTTCGGTGATCCCATCACCTCGCCACAAAGGCGGAAGATCAAAGCTAGCAATGATAAGTCACCCAAATATGGCAAAAGAAAATCCGAAAACCACAGTAGAATCATAAATACATAAGGCTTCCCCAACTGATCTCGCAAAAAAATTCCCATGATGTGTCCCACACGCCAAGATAAACTCAAATTCAAAAATAAATAAGAGAAAATAAACATATTCCAATGACGTGACCCCGCACGCCATAAAATCTTCAAATAATCAAATATCCAAAACCATTTCCGAAAATAACCATATGCTCGAGAAAGTAATACGATAAACAAATTATCATCTCAGAAACAAATAAATAAATGCATGCATCATTCTTTGAAAATAAAAGTGTCAATCCTGACGTCGCTCGGTATTTTCCTCATACAAAGACTCCTCTCGTCCTGTACGAATAGCACTCGTAAAAATATATTTACAGGACGGAAATTAACTTTACGATAATTAGAAATTGAAATTCAGAACGTCCCCCTTCAAAATCCAACTCCTTAATTCACATCAAATCCATCCGTAATTCTCTAATAATATTCATTCATCGATATATATATTCTAAAGTGAATTCGAAAGAAATTCGGCGATCGAATTCACAACAATTCATGCTCAATTCTTAATTCCTCCAATTTCCACCAAACTTCATGTATAAAATTCTACAATCATTAAAGGATTTATGGAGCCAAAACAGTAAATAAAACGCAGCTCTACGCGCCACCACGCGCCATCCACTACCTCCGATAGCCACCAAATTCCGGCAACAGGAACATCACAACAGACCCAACAATTTTCTCAACTACAACACATTCCAATTTTACCTTGAAAAGCTCCAATTCGGCCGGTGAAAAATTTCCAGAAAATTCAAAACCCTAGGATCGGGTTTTGCTCGATTTTCCCTCCACACTACAAATCGTGACTTGAGACTAGGGGAAAAATTATCCTTGACGAAAACCCCACCTTCGACGCCGGTTTGGTGGCCGGAGACGGCCGGAATCGCCGGAAACCGACGAAAACCCCAAACTGCAGCTATGAAGAACTTTGCTTCGATCCAAGGTTCCTCGGCCAAATCGCCACAATCTAAGGCCACTAGGGTGCAGAGAGGAGGGAGGCGCTCCTGTGGTGGCTGGTTGGTGGCCGGAAGACGTGGAATCGAAGGGAGGAAGAAGAACCCGAAAAGGGAAGGAAGAAAAGTCGGGGGAGAGGAGAGAGAGAGTTACTGTGGGTTTCCGAAAATGGAAACCTACAGTGGCAACTTTCCATATATATATTTTTATTGCCATGAACAGTAACTTCCACATTTTAAGCTAAAACTTTCACATATGAACTCTGATTTAAGTGTACCACATGTCCACGGACTCGGTTTAACATCCCCTACAACTTACGTGAAGGAAAATTTCTCAAATTGTTAACCCATAAAAAGTCAACTTCTACCAACCCCTTAATTGATAAAAACTGAAATCAAAGATGGTAAAACATATAATAATTACTTTAGACTCAGAAAAAAAAAAGTAATTGGATACGGGGTGTAACAGTCTCACTTCTATGGTTTTGGTTCAGCTTGGTATGTATTAAATATATTTTAAGAGTTTGATGTTGTCTTTTCAGGTAGCCAGATTAAACAAAATTACATACTTTCCAGGTATGGATCTTGCTTTTTATTTCTGTGCTGTGCTGTCTTTTTCATGCTAGGAGTTATGATTCGTGTTTTGTACATTAGCCAATGAGTTGCAGACTATTTTGTGACTTAAGTATTCCTTTACATAGGTTAGGACATGCTGCATATGAATGCTAGAAGATGTAGGCAGTTTAACACAAATATAGGCATTAGATGCCATTAGTTGGCCACTTTTGCAAGTATTTGATCATCTTACAATGGTTGAATATGCAATATTTGATCATCATACAATGGTTGGATACTTCTCTTGTCCACATCGAAACTGAAGGTGGAAGCTCAGTCTAATGGTTTTAGTTAACCTATAATTCTATTGCGTTCTATTTAATCCAGTGGAGCTGTGTATTGAAGTTGGTGTTTTATTGGAAACTTGAGCAGTTTAGCGATTTGTTGGTGCAGGAAAATCAAGGAGACTGATTTTTGTTTTGAGCTCTCCTTTATTTGACTAGACTGCTATATTTTAGTACTATAGTTGCACTTGTATATTCGAAGTTTCCTGTTCTAATATAACCTGTGAATTTTGCAAGTGCAGGAAAATGTTATGGCAGCATACTTTGTGACATTGACTACATATACTATTTCATCAACTTAGATACACATATACTGTTATGAGCATGTCCTATTTGTCATTTGAGACCTATGCATGTAACTTGAAATTCTATTTACAGTGCATGTAACTTAGACTTATGCATGAATTGAATAATTTTTCGTGTTCCTTCAGGATTACTCGCAGCAGCCCCTATTCAGGAACTAATTGGAAGGGATCTTCATGATATATAATGAATGGAAATTCAGACATGTTTCGAGGTAAGTATGGAACTATGGATTTAACATTCTTCAAATCAACTACTCTAGCTTTAATCGTAGAAAGACCTGGATTTAGCACACTTGCTGACTCAAAATGTCAAAAAGTAATTAAGAGTTCAAGTGAAATATTAATTGTATGTACTGGTATGAACAATATCTATGTCATGTGTACATTTCCCATTAATTTTCCAGCTTTTTTTTTCTTTAATGAATGCTTGAAGATTTCTGACTTTCTGTTATAGGAGGCTTGCAACAACACTAGAGTAATTGGTACATGAAGTAGATCGAGGAAGATCCCTGCAAAGTTCATCTTGAAGTAGAGGAAAATAACTAACTTGTAAAGCTTAATTATCGATCTTGTAAATTTTGGTAGAAGCTTCATTCATTTTGTAACATTTATGAGGAAAATTAAAGTGTAACATTTCCTTTTATATAAGTTTCATTCCTTTTTGTATAGTTTTCATTCATTAAAAAAAAAAACGGCATGCATTTGATAATATTTTTGAGTTAGGCATTTTTTCCGTAGCAAATGACTTTTGGTGACGGCAAAAAAATTCAGTAGCGGTTGGTGGCATCGCCATTGGTATTTGTGACGGCATTTTGCAGTCACAAAATCCTTGCGACGGCAAACGTTTGCCGTCGCTAATAGTCTTGCGACGGCGAATTACCGTGGCAAATACCATTGGCGACGCCACCAACCGCTACTGAAGAATTGCCGTCACAGAGCCGTCGCCAATGCTCTTTTGTGACGGCAAAAGAGGCTTTTGCGACGGCATTGCGCTGTGGCCATTGCAATTTATTTTTGTAGTGCCATAATTATGAAAATTGATTTGTCTTCCATGCTATTTTACTCTTTTTAATCCATTTCCTTTTATTTATAGGAAACCTTGCATTGAGAATAAAATGACTATTTGAGGCTTGAAATGCGGAGATTTGAAGCTAGGGGAAGAAGACACAGAGATTGGAAGAAAATTGCAAATTGACTTTTCGGGCGATTTTTCCGGCGACTTTCCGGCAAACTTTTCCGGCGAGCTGCCACTCATGGAGGGTCTTTTCTCCAGCAAAGGAGGACCATGGTGGTGAGAATCTCCCATCACTTGAAATTCAAATATCTCCCTACACCTTGTCCTTTTATCACCTTGCCAATTTTGGACCATTTGGGGGACAATGGTGTAAGAGCATCTCTTGCACACTTGGGGACCAAAAATGACACACCTAGCTGATCAAAAAGAGGCCAAAGACCAATTATTCAGCATTCTTGACTCCATTCAATCATCTCCATCCTATCCAAGATCTATTTTTCTCTCTAGAGAAGACACCACCATCTCCACCTCTAAAACCTCCATTTCCACCATTACAACCTCCATTTCCTCCACCACTCAACACCACAACTCACCTTAGAGATTCCAAATTTCACTATTCTTACCAATATCAAGAGCTTGGAGCAAGGAGAAGGAGGTGACTACTACCACATCATGTTCTTGGAGACCCATGTCCACCACCTCTTCCGCCATCATCACTAGTCACCCTTTACTCTCTATCTCTTTATGTATTTGATGTTTAATAGAATGTTGAAGCTTGTGTATCTAGTTATGTGTGAGTAGTGAACTAGTTGGGGCTAGGGTTGAAAGCCCTAGCCAAACTTGCTTGTATTGATGCTTTTGTTTATAAATTGATGCAAATTCATGTTGTCATTCTCACATGCTAAGTCAATAGTTGAATGCATTACTTAGACCTAATCAATTTGAGTTATGTGTTTTCCATGACATGAAGTTTTTCCTAGAGATTGATTACCTTTAGGGAAAAAGGGAGCATGAAAGCACACCATGTGTGCATGTGAGGGTAGTGAGCTAAAATAACCTAGAGATAGGATTGGTTTGCTTCCTTGGTTACCTAAACTCTAAGCTTTATGCATTTAGGAGCAAAGAATTGAGACCTATCTGGTAATTGAATTTGTCTATAGGTAGTTAGCTCTAAACTTATCCAGTTAGAGTTAATAAAATGAAAGGGGTTTAAGCCTTAGTAGTCTTATCCAGATGCTAAGAGGGTAGTTGGACAATTAGCATTTCATCATTCATATTCAATTGCTTTAATGCTTGCAAGGGAGGCAAAAGGTGAAACCTAATGCCCTAACTCCTATCCATTTGATAACAACTTGTCTAGTTTAGCTTAGTTTATATTACTTGCCTTCATTGTTTCAATTTGAATAGAAACCAACCTCAAAATCAAAATCAAATCTCTACACACCATCTTGCACATACTCACCATGAACTTTGGTTCACTTGTGAGCCTTTGTTTGTGATTGTACATTTGCATATTCTTCTAGTTTTTCCTTAGGTTTTCCCTAGCTATTAAAGGATTTACCAATCCTCGTGGGTTCGACATCCTTACTTAATCCCCTATTCTATAACTTGTACCTCTTGCACTTGAGGGTTGCTTCAATGCTAACACGAAGCTATACCTAGCTAACAAGTTCACTACATATGAGATGTCCGGTCTTATGCATTGAGCTAAGTACAATAATGTGCCTATTATACTTATGTAGGGCACTTCTGCCTCTAGCACATCTTCGTCGTCATCTTTCGGAAGAGGATCCTTTTTAGCATCAAGCCTACAGACGATCACGGGCATGCTTGTAGGCTGGACCTTGTCAAAATGCCTAAGCATCCATTAACACGGTACTCAAGTTCCAAACCGAGACAAAATAATGTTCTCCCAAGATCCTTCATCTCAAACTTAGATTTCAAGTGTTCAGCGGTTTCCATCAACTCTTTAAAGGCTTCGAATGAAGATCATGTCACTAACATGAACCGCGATAGAATCCTGAACTTGATATGAAAACGAACGGGCATTTACATATCCCTTCCCAATCAAGTAGTCACTTAGTGAGCATTTTAACCTTATCGCAAATGCGCTCTGTAGTCTAGAGCCACTTGACTTAGGTAAATGAAGTTCACCATGAACATTCATGTATATTCCGTATCTAGATCCCCATAGAGATACGTAGTGACCACATTCATAAGTTGCATGTTCATTTATCCGGAAACTACCAAACTGACAAGATAGTGGAGTGTTATGACATCTATTAGTGGATAATATGTCTCATCGTAGTCGATTTCAGGGCTTTTTATGAGAAGCCTTGAGCCATAAGGTAAGATTACCATCTCCTTTTCTCATCACGCTTTCTAATGAATACCCCTTAGTCAATATGTTTTATGTTAGGAAGTATTAGCATCACTGGCTCTATAAACCTTCCTCTTTCTATTTAGGCCAAATTTCTCTACATTAGCATTCATTATTCATCAACGGAGCGTGGTTTGATATCATCGGACTCAACAAACTCATGCGCTATGAAATCTGCAAATTCATCATCAATCATGATGGAGTTTTTATCTCACGTCTCATGTACACTAGTGTAATTTTCATAGAGCTCTATATTCTCGTAAATAGATTTTGACGTTAAGGTGTCCCCCAACGATAACCTTAATCCAAAATGTTCTCGTGAGACGGATTTTGATTGTCGATGATCAAAGGATTGAGTAGTGCCAAAGTACCCTCCGAACCCATGGGCCCCCCAAGCATCCTAGATAGGGCCAGAGTGTCACTCTCTATGGCGTTGGCGTCATGCCCACCTCCGTGTAGGGTGGCGCTACGTCCTTTCGTAGGGATGTCCATCCTTGCAAGCATGTTTGCAGCATATATGTGTGATCTCATCACTTTAGCAGGGATCGAGATGAGACATAGTGGGGATAGACCACGACAATTCCTGTCGTTTTTGCTGAACATCTATGTTCTTATCTCCCCCTAATGACCGGAAGACTGTTTCACAAAGTGACAATCCGCAAGACATGCAATAAAGAGATTGCCTAGCGAGGGTATTATGTGGCCGACGATTGTTAGAGTCTCAAATCCAACGTAATTGTCCATTCATTTATGAGGACCCATCACAGTGTGCTGTAACGTCACAATAGGCACATAAATGGCGCACTTAAATATGCGTAAGTATGAGATACTGGTACCCAGTCACTAGCTGTAACATAGAGATAGGTTATGTGGCGGTGGGTCGTAGAAAAATTAGCATAGCTACATGCGATATTGCATCACCCCAAGAGGATATAGGGAGATTGGTGCACATTACCAATGTCCGGGCTATCATCGTAGTAGTTTCTGCGAGACTATTTGGGTGTGTACATGAGAATATGATCTCCAACATCAGTCCCAGTGATATGCAACAATCATCGAAAGTCTTCGATGTAAACTCTCTAGCATTGTCAAGTCCAATTGATTGAATGAGATAATCCGAGGAGTGAGCCCGTTGTCATATGATATGTACTAAAAGTGTAGTATAAGCAGCATGACAAGTGGACAATGGCACAACACGTGACCAGCGTGTTTGCGTGTCAACCAACATCATGAAATATTTAAACGTCCGCAAGTTGGTTGAATTGATCCACAAAATCCCCTCAGATTCTTTGTCAGAACAGAATGAGTATTTTCGCATCCTTTGCATAGGACGGTCTTGGTCCTAATTTCCATCAGGAATAGGCTTTATAGAACTAGCAAGGGGTCTTAGAAGCAACCAATGAGGATTTTAGTTGGGCCAGAGTGTCTGTAACACTATTTGAAGCAAAATTGGTGACTACACTATCAACCATGGCGTCATGACCATGGGAAACACCCTCCATGGCGTCATGGCCATGGGAAACACCAACCATAGCATTATTAGGGGAGGAAAAAGGAGGCCCTAGGCCGGTGGTGGACGGCAGCGATGCCAGAGGCAGCGGCGGCGGTCATACTTAGTCCAGGAATCAACGTACCTTTGATTCTTGCTTCGTTTCGCTCTAAAGAATGGATGTCCGTATGAAGTCTTTAGTAGATGGATCATCATCTCGTGACTAGGATGACCTATCATGTCGTGACAAAGCCAATATATATCTAAATTCAAGAGATCTTCTCTCATAACTTTATTGGATTTAATAGCTCGAATAGTGGTAACGTGCAGTCCACTAGAGAAACGCATATCTTTCTCTAAGATGCGCCTTTATTCGCTATCAATACAGGTATTGCGAAGGAACTCATTTTTGTTCTCTACATACATTTTCATGGAATCCGTTGGCTCGAATGGCTCAATAGGGTTCGATTAGCCCTAGGAGCGTAAAGAGTTTCTATGATGGTAATCAAGTGCCATTTGGCAAGCGGAATTTGGGCCATTCCATATCCTGAACTAATTCTGATGGCCCAACCATCATAGTCACAAAGTAATATGCTCAGAATCAAAATTGAGTCATAATGAAAAGAACTCAAAATTTTATTCATAAACCAACGGAGTACATCATTGTTTCTTAACCATTAAGAGAATCTAATCCAAATATTAGCTAATGCAAAACAATGGTAGTCGTTTGACTTCATTCGGTAACTCCAAAATAAATATGACCAGGTGAGTAGAGAAATATCGATGGAGCAAAACTCGCTTAAGTACCACTTATCTCAAAATCTTCCTAGACATCACACTCACTTTGGATGAGCCTAATTGAAGAAAAACTAAACCAATAGTATTTACTACAAAATATATGGCAATTGCTTATTACATCTCTTGAAAAAATAAAGACTTAAACTGAATTGGCGATCCACTGATCTCAGCCAGATTTGAAGTCTTCAACCCCTCACTCTAGATCACCTTCTTGATTTTCTTGTTTCATATAATGAGCTTCTCTTGCTTCACAATATGCTTTGTAGGCGGTGACAATATCTTCACGAGTTCTACAAATGTGTGCCAAATGACCAGATGCTCCACATCGAGAACATACATATGTGTGCTCAAACTCCATTGATTGAGGCGCTTTGAAAGCGTCATTTGGATGGCTCTTAGTCTTGGTGGCGCCACCAACATGACCAAAGTCGTTGCCTCCCTCTCTCTTTCCACGTTAACCTCTTCGGTTTCGTGTTCGCCTATTTTGGCGGTTACGTTCCTCAATAGAGTGAAAATATGGACCAGAATGTCTAGAAATGTCCCTAGATTTAGGGTTTTTCTCAAGGCGCCCTCCCTTAGGGGCGCGACTATAATTGGATTCTAAAATATGCTATAGTCCCACAGGCCTTGAATTATAGTTCTTCACAAGGATGTTGTCATGCTTTTCAGCAACATTCATAGCTCCAATGAGCTCATAAAACCTTGTGATCCGTCCTGTGGTAACATCGATTAAATAGTTCTTAGCAACCATCAAAACAGAGATGGGGAAGGTAGACAGAGTCCTCTCACTCAACATTGCATCTGTGATATCTTTTCCACATAATTCCATCAAGGATTTAATATGAAGTGCTTCTAAGTTTTAGTCAAGAACTGTCCTGAAATCACAGAAGCGGAGATTATGTCATCTCACTTCTAGGTCAGGAAGCAGGGAGTCAAGGATGTTAACAAAGTGTTCTTCGAGTGAGACCCACATCCTTCTGGGGTCTTCTTCATTCATATACTCGTACTAGAGAGAATCATCCATATGACAAGTAGGATGATGGCTTTCACCTTATTTTCCTCCAAGGCTGCTATATTTGCTTTTCCAAAGCTTGAGCTTGCTCAACAGTTAGCAAGTCCTCGCTAGGCTCAAGAATCATATCCAGGATTCCTTCAGCCTTGGGATGCTGGCGGACATCACAAACTCACTTATGATATTCAGAGCCAATTGTTCCTAATCGAGCAAAGTCCAATTTGTTCAGGTTACTCATCTTGAAAGAGAATAAGAAAAATGGTTACTTTCGGAGAGGAAAAAGCGAGCACGAAAACAATATAAATTTCTGAGCATAGTCGCTCTCAAGAAATTAGGAATTTCTAAGCGTGATCGCTCTCAAGAAATTTGATTCTAAGAGGTATTGGATTAGATCAAAATAATAATGTGTATGTGGTCCATCATATATTCTCAAAAAACTCTAAGTTAGGAGATCTTGACAAGCTCCAAGCTTTGACATAGCACTAACCCCCACAGTTCAACTTAGGTCTCCTCATGAAAGAAGAAAGAGGGGTAGAAGAAGAGAGATTGCAAGTCCCCGAGAAAAAGAAGAAAAACTCAAAAATGGGAACTTTTAGTAAAAATGACCTCGAAATAGGTCACAAGAAAATTTTGGCTGGAAAAGTTGCCAGAGGTGGTAATTGTTGGCCGGAAACCGTCGGTAGGTCGCCAGAAAACTTCTGTAAAGGCTTCTAGCTATGCTAACAGGGCTGCTGCTTGTGCTAGCGAGGCTAACGCTAGGCACAAGGGTGCGCGGGCTTGTCATCGACGAGGCTAACCACATCGTTAGGGAGGTTAACTCTCTCAGGGTTGCTGCGAGGCTAACGCTGTTGAAAGCTGTCGGCAGAGGTCGCAGACAGGCGAGGCCATCACGCCTGGAGGATGTGTGGGGCTGCTACTCAAGGGCTGTCCGTAGCGAGGCTAACACTAGGGCAAGCGAGGCTAATAGTGTTGGCGGAGGGGTGCAGATGCGCGCGCAGAGGCAAGCTAGGCTAGGGCTGGTGAGGCTAATGGGGCCGGTTCAAGAATTTTCGGTGGCTAGTTCGGTGGTTTTCGGGCTAGTTCTGGTGGTTTCGCTGCTAGTTTTGGGCATCTGGGATCAAGGGTTTAGATATGTGCGGTGGTGGTTTCTAGGGTTTCATGGCGACAATTTTAGGGTTTCAGGGTGTTGATGTCTGAGATTAGTTGGTAGCCAAATCCTTGATTAATGTTGGCCAGATGGACGGACCACTACTTGTAATGTTCTCAGAGCTTCCGCTATCTGTCAAATGAAATACAAAGGGCGTCAAAAGGAGACCGCACTGGATGGTCTTCTCTTCTCCAATGCTTAAGTTAATTAATGTATTTATATTGACAGAATAACAGTAGGTGAGTAGTAAATGCGTAATTAATGAGGAGAATGGAGTGGACCTTTTATGGGTGGGGAAGAGGCTGACCTCTTCCTTGTTTTCGATGTGGGACTTATATGCTTCAGTTCCCAGCATCTGATGCTTCAGAGAGGCCATCTTGGCATGTCGACGTGTCAGAGGTGATCTAGGGACGAGCCAAGGCTCAGGTGATAGCCTGCTTGGCTATGTTTCCGTAGGTTACACCGTTGATAGTTGTTGGTACTGCTGGCGGTAGTGCGAGCGTAGCTCATTATAGCTAATTATGCTTGGCAAATGCTCATGTAAGTACAAGTCCCCAATCAAGGAGGGCAATCTTGGTTGGGGAGTTGCTTAGCGGTTTGAAGCGTTACTTCTGCTAGACTTGCGAAAGCATAATTAGCTTCAGTGCGTTGTTAACCATGGATTTGTTCTGAGCAAACACTTTATTCCCTTTTGGGTGGGCCCCTGCTAGGCTCCCTAGGGAGTCCCCCACTCGCTGACTAAGATAGACGTCCGTTTGGCTGATATATTTTTGATGAGGAGAGCTGCATTGAGCAGAGGGTGTTGGGTAGCTAGCCTAATCTTTGATACCTTAGTGGCGGGGGCCAACGTGCCTGATCAGGGCCGTCGAAGACTGTGTTGACGTGTCCCCTTACTTGTCCTAGAGGAGCATAGCTTGACTGTAACACCGCGCGACGGTCGTTGTCTGTATAAGGCATTGCCGCAGGAATAGCCTCTGGAAGAAGCCCCTCTGCTGAGAGTAAGCGGTAAGAAGTGTCGCGGGGACCTTCTTGCTTGCGAGATGGAGGTCTGCTAGCGGTGTTGCGCTTAGCAGAGACTCTCACTTGCAATATGAGGGAGAAGTTTCGCCAGCGGTGTTGTGCCTAGTGGAGACTGTCTTGCTTGCAAGATGAAAGGGAGAAGGTCCGCTAGAGGTATTGCTCTTAGCGAAGACTGTCTCACTTGCAAGATGAAAGGGAGAAGTCCCGCTAGTGTTGTTGAGCTTAGCGAAGACTATCTCACTTGTCGATTGGTATGCCTGCTTTTTTACTGTTACTTCGGATAGACGCTTCGTCTGATAACTCCCCACATGTGGCTGTCATGCATTGGGTTGGCATGTAGGTGTTCGTCTTCTCAGCACGCCCATCTCTTCGACATTAATGCGAGTAATTATCGATTTTGTAACTGAGGCGACGCTTCGGTTAATCTGGATAGTGGGTGCGATAGTGGGGCACGTGTAAGGTTCTCGTGTGATGTCGTTTTTCAGCGGATGGCCTAGATTTGTTTGATGTTGACATAAAAGATAGGGAAACCAAGGAGGTTTTGACAACTTCTGCACTTCAAAACCTAACTCATGTCTTCAAGCTTTGTTTTCTGAGAGTGAAGGAGTACGTTCTGCAAATTGATTGAGAGTGTTGTCCTTTGAAGAAAGAGATTCGCCGTAGTAAAGGCAAACATCTCCAAGCACACCAGAGTTCCCATATTTCAAGTTGGTGATCTGAGACCCATGTTTATTTGGTTTCTGCTTGTTTTTGTCAGTTGATACTTTTCTTATTTGAAGTAATTGCTGCCATTCTATGGTGTGTCTGAGGGTCTAGAAGGGTTTTGGGGATGGGTTTAGATGTTTGTGGTAGAGGGTTGAAGTTTATGGATTTGCTAGATGGTCAAATATGGGTTTTGGATGTATATATGTTGTGTTCTTGTTTTGGTGTTTTCTGGGCTTTCTGGGTATGACTGTTCTTGGTGTTCTTAGTTAAAATATGACATAAGGATAGTTTAGATCATTTTAGAATTGACTGACTTAGGTTTTAGGGTGTTTGCGATGGCTAGCGTGATAAAGATCTCGAGCAGTGAGGATTCCGGGTCTGACGTGTCACTCAGTGTTTCCAATAGGATATTTATTGACACATTGCATCCGTCTGCCCCTACCGGACCACTAGATGTCGAACCGCTTCAGACTATTATGTGGGATGTAGCCATGGCTCATGCTGGACGCCCGGAAATGTCGAGGGTGAGGGAGGAAACCGCTGCCCACCAGCTACGTGAGGAAAGGCTGGCAAGTAACAATGCTGCGAGTGGTTCCGCTGATGGGGATGACGCGGGCGGGGGGGAGGTGGAATATACCTGGGTCCTTCGCGACGGTACCCCCGTTGACGAGGCCTGGGGGGGGGGGCAGATGACTGTGTAGGCCGGGACTCGGCTGAAGCGGGTGTTTCGCCTTCCTGGCATGGTAAAGTTGCATCCACTGACGAGGCACAAGAAAGCATCAATTCTGCCAGCAGGGTATGCCGCCATTCACGAGGCTATCTTCCGCCAGGGGTGACGTTTCCGCTACTGCCAAATCTTCAGATTTTGGTTTGCGAGTTTGACCTTGCATTTGGGCAAATTTGCCCCAACATGTGGCAATTGTTGATGGCGTTGAACTCGCTCTAGCGTCTGTCTGGCTGTAAAGGTCCGACCGTGGCTGAGGTGCTTCACTTCTATGAATTGGTTTACGTGAGGCTCTAGGGCTGTAGCGGACAGGTGAATCTCACTCGTCGTCAGGGGTGCCAAAGTTGATCGAGAATCTGAAGCATTTGATGTCCCCCTGCTGGTCAACCTTCTGCGTTGCGACCGCAGGGTGGGAGTATGATGCAGTGGTGAACACAGAAACCCTGTCGTTTAGGATTAAGTCTGAATTCCAACCTATCCGAGATTGCCATTGCTTCCCCTAACCAATTTGTTGCGGTTTTATTTATTTATTTATTTATTGTACAACTTCTCTATTTTTTTCTTTGTGCAGCGGGCTTGCGGTTCACGTTGACTAGCGACGAGCGGTGTCATATTGCGAGGATTACTGGGTGTTGGAAGAACTGCAACCTGCTCGATCTGCGTTTGCTGACCAGCTAGGAGTTGTTGATTAGACATCCGTCTAATCAACAACCGCGTTTGCTGACCAGCTTGAAGTTAACCAGTTTTCCTGGTAAGCGTCATACGCGGACCTGTGTCTTGATTAGACATCCCGCTAACTTGTTTCATTGGTTACCCATGCAGATCCTCTTCCTGGCAACAAGGCAAGTCATGAGGCATTTGACAAAGCCATGGATTGCGCAGAACTGCAGAACTTCCTTGAGGGCATGTATGCTGCCGGGCTGAGTGCAAAGCAGATGGTCGTCGACCCGCAAACTTAGGCGCAGAGCCAGTCGGAGACGAAGGTAGTGATGTCGATGCCGCATCACTCCTATCATGTCACTGCTGGTCAGACCGTGGTGTAGGCTGAGTCGCACGCCAAGCATGGGACTGCTAGCGGGAGAAAGTCTAGTGCTGCTTTGGAGAAAGGCAAGGACAGCTTGGCATCTGCCAAGCCACCTACTGAGCCATCTGCCGAGTATCACAAAACACGTTTAACACATACACGTGGTCTGTATTTTTCTCAGACAACTGTGTTCCACAGTTGTCTGAATTTTCAACAGACAACGGTTCGGTCTACAACGGTAACACTGTAAATCAAACAACAGTTTTCTTCTGTCGTCTGATAAAGATTTTGGCATAGTGAAGCAGAGTGCGGCCGCTCAGGTAGTGGAGAAAGTAGTGAGCGTCTGGCGGACGATTCTCAACGGACTCCACTTCCTACCCAATCCGAAGTCTCCCTTGCTGATTTCATGGCCGCCCACACCTGAGCGGATGGCACCATGGTGACGCCGAGCCCCACCGCTCCTGGACCTGACCAGACAAGCCACATGGGGGGCCCAACAGCCGCCGGTGATCAATGAAGAGGTCGCCGCTGCTCTCGAGAATTAGTGATGAATGCTTTGTAACTTTTGTAATGCCGCTGAGGCTTCTATATTTTTTGTAATGCCGCTGACTAATTTTGGGCGGGGAGTCTCAACCATGAATATATGACGTATTTTTCCTTTGAAATATTCCAAGCGTAGGAGTTTTTTTTTTTTATGATTGATGTTTGAATGTTGTTTTACCGCCAGAGTTTTGACTTGGGCTTTTGCTACTCAACGAAACATTAAAGGAATTAAAATTGTTTCAAGTGCACGATGTAGCGGACGTGGTCCGCCGAATATTGTTGGCGTTGCCATTTAACTCTTATACTTGGACTTGGAGACAATTGTTTGAATAATTCCTCATTTCATTGATAGCTGACATATCAGCGTTTACAAAAGCGGGGTTGTACCCGTTGGGTAGCTTCCCTTAGCTAAATATTGAACAAAAATTTAGCTAAGTTAAGATGCTCTTGGGTAGCGGCATGACTATTTGTAGTAATACCGAAGGTGTTCGGTATTCCAAGGGTGGGTCGTTATGACGCCATCCTTGTTCATTAAGTAGAAGGTGTCGGGGCTAATGACTTCTACTATTTTGTATAGTCATTCCCAAGTTGGGCGAAGTGCCATTGGTGGTGGAATAACTTCCTTTATTACCTAGTCCCCCAGTTAGAGTTTCCGGGCTTTGACTCTGGCATTGTAGAAACGTGATACCTGTTGCTTGTTTTGCAAGTTGTGCAAATGGACACTATGTTGTTTCTCCTCGAGGAGGTCTTTGTCGAGGCTGATGCCTTTGCCGTTGTTCTCAGAGCAGTAGCCCTCGACCCTAGCGGTAGGTTGAGTGACCTCAATAGGTAGGACGGCTTCAGTTCCGAACATCAGGCAGAATGGTGTTTCACCAGTGGTGGAAGTTAGGGTGGTCTTGATGACCCATAGCACTTCCAGGAGTTTTTCTGCCCATAAACCCTTGGCGTCATCGAGCTTCTTTTTTAGCAGCTTCTTAATTATCTTGTCTGCTGCTTCGACTTGGCCGTTGGTTTGAGGGTGAGCGACATATGCAAAACTCAACTTGGTGACCAGGTTGGTGGTGAAAGATATGAGTTCCTTGTTGTTGAACTGTGTGCCGTTGTCTGTGATGATTGTGTGGGGGACGCCGTAGCGGCAGTAGATATTCTTCCAGAGGAAGTGAATTACCTTGGCGGTAGTTATTGCCGTTAGCGGTTCCGCCTCAATCCATTTACTGTTGTAGTCAATGGCGACAATGATGTATTTGAACTGGCCCTTGGTGGTTGGGAATTTCCCAAGCAAGTCCAGGCCCCATGTGGAGTGGATCCATGGGCCAATGATGATCGACAGGGGCTCCGTCGGGGCATAGGGAATGTCAACGTATTATTGACACTTATGGGAGGACCTGGAGACCTTGCTAGCGTCGTCGCCGAGTGTGGGCCAGAAGTATCCCTGTCGCATTGTGCGATTAACTAGAGATCTAGCACCGGAGTGGTTTCCACATTCCCCAATGTGTATCATGGTAAGAACGACCTTTCCCTCCTCTGGGGACAGACACCGGAGGTTGGGATGGGTGAACCCTTGGTGGTAAAACTTGCCATTCTAGATGTTGTAGCGGGTTTCCCTCCACTTAAGTTGCCTTGCCTCTATCTTGTCAGTGGGCAGTGTTCCGTTGCACTTGTACTCTTTGATTTCATCCATCCAGCTGGGATTGACCTCAATATTGAAGGTTTTCGCCAGGGTTTTAGTGATGCTTGGCTTGTCAAGGAATTCCACCCTTGTGTCCACTGGACTTTGGTGTGGTTGGGCGGTTGCTAGTCTTGCCAGTGAGTCAGCCTTAGCATTCTTTTCCATGGGAATCTGTGTGATGGTGTGAAATTTGAATTTTTTGAGTAGTGTCTTGATGTACCCAAGTATGCCGCTAATTGCTGGTCCTTGGCCTAGAAGCTATCGTTGACCTGGTTAACGACTAGTTGAGAGTCGCTGAATATGTTGACATTGTCAGCTCCTAAGTTGATGGCGAGGAGTAAGCCGGCAATGAGCGCTTCATACTCCGCCATGTTGTTTGAGGCTTTGAAATTGAATTTTAACGCATATTCCACGTTTAGCGCATGCAGAGACGTCTACGTGGAGTTTTCAGTCTGACTGCTGCTGGGGGACTGGTTCTTCAGCGGTTACCATTTCTGTGCTGGCCTCTTGTGCCCCTTGGTTGGGTTCATCCTGACGCTCGGTGAACTCAGCGATGAAATCTGCCACTGCCTGGCCTTTCATGGCGGTCCTTGGCTTGTAGTCAATGACGAACTCGCTGAGCTCGATGGTCCACTTGCTGAGTCGCCCAGAGTGCTCAGGGTTTTGCATTACCTGCTTCAGTGGTTGGTTTGTTAAGACATGAATGGTGTCGGCCTAAAAGTATTGGCGGAGGCATTTAGCGGAGACAATGAGTGCGAGAGCGAGCTGCTCTAAGGGGGTATATCTTGTCTCCACATGACATGATTCATAAACTCTCGCAAGCGTACGAATCGTTGTCAAGTAAGAGAAATATTTGAACCTTGATTATCGTACCTCGGGGATTAGGTGTTGGACCTAACCAAGGTAATTGGTGCTAGAGTAACTTAAAAGCATACAATGAAAAATAAAAATAAAATAAAGCAAAATAATATCCACAAGGCACCAAGCCTTGTCAATGCTCGGCTTAGCTCACATTGAGCTTGACAAGGCCCGCCACGGATTTCACCCTGAAATCCGAAGTGGCCCTGCGGGACCCACTTTTAAAGAAGGTTTACCAAAAATTTCGGCATAACCTCCCTTAAAAATGGACAACCCAAAAACCTGTGGAAAACAAATTTCACTTCCAAAAAATCCAACCACAAACTCCTGGAGCCACCCTGCTCCCATAATTCAACCAACTCAAACTCAAAGATGATAATAGTATATCAAATGCTTCAAGTCTAAGAAACTCCAAGGTTTAAGATACCACAATTCACCAAAGTTAGGTCGTAGACCTCAAATATAATTCATTACAAGTCTGGGTCACAAATCCCATAGTAATCAGAGCAACTCTATGAACGTAAATTAACATAGAGTACAGTAGGTTAAACAGGTAACCTACGGAATGTGATGACGGAAGCGAATACGGTCACTATGGCTCACTCCTGAACGCCGAGCAGCAATTCTGTAAACTGGGCATTTAAAACCGAAGGGCCCAGGGGAAAAATAATTTAAAACACGTTAGCGTGAGTGGACAAAAATAAACAATTTTAAACAAAAGGAATTTTATACTTTCCCCATTTATTTCTCTATAAACTCCCGATGCATGCAATGTTTAAGGAAAACAAAACAAGAGAAGTTATGTACAAGAAAAACCGACTAGCCCCGCTCGTCACAAACTAAATGAAAAGATTGAAACTCTGGTACTTAAGAAAATAAGACCAGCCCCGCTGGTTAAACGGAAATCGAACTAGCCCCGCTAGTCAAAAAATAGTAAAGTGAGTAGGGGAAGACGATAGCCATACAAGTGAGCCTCCCAGGCTCGGGTGATAGCCTCCGAGGCTAAAGTACCCTTACGCCACTAAGTGTAGCGATAGGATACTGGGCTTCAGAATTACTGTCACAGAGACAGTAACCAGCGCCACAAAGGCGGAGGGCTTCGGTGATCCCATCACCTCGCCACAAAGGTGGAAGATCAAAGCTAGCAATGATAAGTCACCGAAAGTATGGCAAAAGAAAATCCCAAAAACCACAGTAAAATCGTAAATACATAAGGCTTCCCCAACTCTCGCAAAGAATTCCCATGACGTGTCCCACACGCCAAGATAAACTCAAATTCAAAAGTAAATAAGAGAAAATAAGCATATTCCAATGACGTGACCCCGCACGCCATGAAATCTTCAAATAATCAAATATCTAAAACCATTTCCGAAAATAACGATATGCTCGAGAAAGTAATACGATAAACAAATTATCATCTCGGAAACAAATAAATAAATGCATGCATCATTCTTTGAAAATAAAAGTCCACTCACTGTATGATCAATCCTGACGTTGCTTGGTATTTTCCTCGTACTAATACTCCTCTGATCTTGTATGAATAGCACTCGTAAAAATATATTTACAGGACGGAAATTAACTTTACGAATATTAGAAATTGAAATTTAAAACGTCCCCCTTCAAACTCTAACTCCTTAATTCACATCGAAACCATCCGTAATTCTCCAATAATATTCATTCATCGATATATAATTTCTAAAGTGAGTTCGAAAGAAAATAGGCGATCGAATTCACGTAAATCGATAATCAACAATTCATGCTCAATCTTAATTTCCTCCAATTTCCACCAAACTTCATGTATAAACTTCTACAATCATTAAAGGATTTATGGAACCAAAACGGTAATTAAAACGCAGCTCTACGCGCCACCCACAGTGGCCGCACGTGGGGTCCACGCGCCACCGCCAACCACCACCAATGGCTGCCAAATTTTGGCAGCACCACCTACTCAACAGACCCAATACTTTTCACAACTACAACAAGTTCCAATTTTACCTTGAAGAGCTCCAAACTGGCCGGTGAAGTTTTTCCAGAAAATCCAAGAACCTTAGATATTGCAATTGTCAATCTGGCCTCTACACAGCAAATTGGAATGCAAGACCTTAGGGGAAATAATCCTTGGCAAAAACCCGACCTTCGATGTCCGTTTGGTGACCGGAGGTGGCCAGAATCGCCGGAAATCGGCAAAAACCACAAATTGCTATAGTAACCTTCACAGCTCAAAATCGAGCTCCTCCGGCCAAGTCTTTGCAAAACACCACTACGTATGCAACAAGGGGGAGGAGACGAGCTTGGGGATGCCCGAATTCCGTCGTGTCGGCCGGAAAAGGGAGAAATCGGAGGAAGAAGAAATTGGTGAAAATGAGGAAGAGGTCAGGGGAGAGGAGAGAGAGAGTTACCGTGGGTTTCCGAAAATGGAAACCTACAGTGGTAACTTTCCATATACATATATATATATATATATATATTTTTATTACCATGAACAGTAACTTCCACATTTTAAGCTATAACTTTCACATACGAACTCCGATTTAAGTGCACCACATGTCCACGGACTCGGTTTAACGTCCCCTACAACTTACACGAAGGAAATTTTATCAAATTGTTAACCCATAAAAAGTCAACTTCTAGCAACCCCTTAATTGATAAAAACTGAAATCAAAGATGGTAAAACATATAATAATTCTTTTAGACACAGAAAAAAAAAAAAAAAAAAAAAAAAAAAAGGTAATTGGATACGGGGTGTAACAGAGCCTAATCAAAGACACTAACTTGTAGCCCAAATGAGTTATGCACAATGGAAAGTAGAATTTTGTTTGGGAGTTTTGAATTGAGAATTAACTAAATTAAATGCAAACTAAAATAAAAGCAAACAACTAATTATCAAGCAAGAAATTAAATTTGAATTTTCAAATTAATGGGAACATGGGAGTTTCGGGTGATTCACACTATCTTGAAAATATCAATGCCAATTTCACAAATGCATGCATTTCCTACATGTGTCGAGTCTCATATCTAGTACTGGTCAAGGCTACTAAACCAATTATCCTTTCGGTGTATCGATTATGCCTGTTAGGGCCACAATCAACTCTCTAATTTGGACATTACGCCGGTTAAGGCTGCAATATACAAAATTAGAGGTCTAGATAGCAAGATAATGGAGACTCAAGTAAGCTTAGCTACAATTAAGCTAGCTAATGGTTACTACACTTAAATCCTAGATGCAACAAGACCAATAAGTTGTCAATTTATCAATCTACTCATCACAATTGCCCACAACATAATTTCAAAGGGTGACAAAGCCTAGAAACATACTTCTAAGGACCAATAAATTCGGATTTAAAGCATACACAATGGAAATTGCATTTATTAAAATTAAAGCATCAATATTTATACAAGATGAGTTAGGGCTTCACAACCCTAACTCCCAAAATTGAACTACTCACTACCCATACTCAAATACATCATCAAAAGCATAGAAAAATTATGAAAGAGATAATAAGGAAGAGAGAGGAGAGTTAGTTTGGTCACTTCTAACTATGGGTTAGTATGAACTAAGTAATTTGTTCACTCAACTACCCAAAAATGGATGTGTGCTCTTGATGATGATTTCCTTGAAGCCTTGAGTGTCCAATCTCAAAAGATTGAAATTTGAAAATGAAGAAGGGAAGGGGAGAGAGTGTGAGGTGATGGGTGAGAGAAAATGGGAAGGAAGGATAAAAATGGAGGTGGGTGGTATGTGTTGCGGCACTGTTGAAGAAGAGAGAGGATCTGGAGTTTTTGTGGAGTTTGCGGCTGGTTGGAGAGGAAGGGATATATATATATATGGGTGGTGAGGATAATTGATAGTCTCCACGTGCTAGTTGGTGAGGAGGGATAGGGAATGCTAGCATCTGATTGGATGACAAAAAGAAACAAAAAATGATAATTTCTTTTTCTTTTCTTAATTGGCCCCATCACATGCAAGTGGGGGGGTGTGCATGATGTTCCCTTTTTGCTTACTTAATTAATGTAATTAATCAACCACTTGAATTAATCAAGCTGTGCTTCCTCTTATTTCGTTCTCTCTTTTTTTTTCTTTTTTGTCTTTTTCTCATGTCGGTTCCCTTTCACGTATATTATCGGAGGTAATCCGATTCCTCTTCTTTGATGTCATTGATCACGGTTGACTTTGCGTTGACTTTTTGTCCTTTTGTCGAAAACTTCATTTTACTCCAATTTTGCACAACTTCTTCCGAAATCCACAACTCCGGTTATTTACTACAATATAAATTAAAATAGATTAATTACATAATAATTAACTTGAGGCTAGCTAATTTATTGTGTTTTAGATACAATTACATGCATAGAAATGCGTGTAATCATACCCCCACACTTGAACTTTGCTTGTCCTCGAGCAAACTAAATGAAATCTATTAATCCGAAAATCTACTAACTCACAAACATAAGTAAAATGTGGTATTAGCCTTTCCAATCATAACCCTCGGAGAACTAATTATGTAAATGACTATGAAGTAGACGTAAACACAACATAAGATTTTTGATCTTATTACCGCTCAAGTGTTTAGGGGTTATATGTGTTTCACTCAAAAGCAATTTCACAACACGCGCCGCCATATGCTTGCTGTTTGATCTCATCTCTGCTAGGTAACCCACAACATTCAAGATCAAGAGGTCTTTTATTTGGTTGTAATGGGGCTAAAGGCAAGTGGCTAATAGAAATGAAAGATAAGGAAATACAAAGTCCATGTAAGCCGGTAAAGCAACTCTCTCTTATAGGGATATATAACTTTTGCTTTTGAATGCTAAGTCACTCACTCTAATCCCAATGTACAACCCACACTATACTATGTAATACTTTTTTTTTTCTTTTCTTCACACAACTTAATTTTTTTTTTCCTTCTACTTTTCTTTTCCTTGAACTTTCTTTATATTTTCACAAACTTTCTTCTCTTTTTTTTTTTTTTTTGAGAACTTTCTTTTCTATACAAATTACTCACCCCCACACTTATTCTTTTGTAACCTCACACTTTTGACTTTTTCTTTCTTGTGAAGCACTCAAACATAAAATCATTCTCACGAATCGCTTCACCAACTACCACGGAAGGGTAGGATAAAAATGTTTAGGCTAGATAGGAATTTGTGCTGGTAATAGACAAAAAGGCTAAATATATACATAGGCTCAAAGTGGTAATCTAGTGATAAATATCTTTGGGCACATGCTTCTTTGGCCATGGTGGTATTAACCTAATTGCCTCAATCCTTTCTATCTCGTCATAAGCTAAAAGTAGCCTCGAGAGGTCTCAAGCAAGTTCTAGATACGCAATGTCATGAAATTGTACACGCATGAAATAAAAAGTGAATGAACAATGCATACACTATAGATATAGGCACAAAAGCTCACAAATAAGGCATGCAAGTCAATCAAATCATCTATATGCTTCTCTAATTATGATGAATCAAACTAACCATAGGCTATGTGCACACATATAGTCAAGCATAGATCACATATGCACTCAATTACAAAACAAATTCAAAGTCCTAGATCATGCTCAATCTATTCACAATCACAACAAGTTAAGTCCATGTCTCGTCATTGGGGTTGGAAAAAGGCATTAACCACTAATATATAATTACCAAAACTAATCTAAAAATGGAAAATCATTTTTTTTAGGGCGCTCGAGTCCTCACCCCCACAGTTAAAACCAACATTGTCCTCAATGTTGTAAAGTGAGCTCGAAAGCTAAAATCCATGTTGGATTTAGGCATGAGAGTGAAGTCCGGGCGAAGGCACAAGAATCACTACTAGGATAAAGTTCATAGACATCAGTCCACAACTGATGTTAAAAAAAAAAAAAAAAACCGATGTCTTAGTGTGTGATATTAAAGATCGCCAAAACTAAGACATCGGTTCATAACTGATGTCTAGTTTGCAACGAGACATCGGTTTAAGGTTCAGAACCGATGTAAAAATGTTAATGTGATCACCATTTTGGTGTGTTTAGCTATTGTCAAACCTTCATATTTTGGCATTAGATGCTTAATAAAATATAGGTCTAACAACACAATTATCCATTTTAACATCGTTATTGATTTAGAAACGATGTCTAATAATATTTTACACATCGGTTCCTGAAGAAGAACGATGTCCAATGCTATGTTGGACATCGGTTCCTTGGTCTATGTCGATGTCTATATTTACGCTAGACATCGGTTTTTGTTTATATATCTGTCCATAGTAATGCTAGACATCGATTTTTGTTTAAGAACTTATGTACATTCTCTTTCTTGACATCGGTTTTTATTTAGTAACTGATGTATTTTCTCTTTCTTGACATCGGTTTTTGTTTCCAAACTAATGTATTTTCTCTTTTCTGACATTGGTTTTTATTTTCAAACTGATATAATTTCTGTTTTTTTACATCAGTTCTTCATCAGTAACTGATGTTTTTTTGTTTTCTTGACACCAGTCTGTGAATTCAAACTGCTGTTATATCCCTTTCGTGCTGTATTTGGTACTAGAAAGCTGATCCACAAATAACATGAAATTCAAATGAAATTCAACTATTAGGGAATTACATTAATTTCTATCCAAAATTAGAGCTTGAGGTAGCTTCAAAAGTTTTGCACAAAAAACCCTAACCTACTTTAAGGCTAGTCTAAAAGATACCACTACTGCAATAACTACATGCAGTATAATTTGTTCACAATTCTTCCTGATATCATTACATCTACTACAAAATGGTCAGTAAAATCTAGCCTGACTCAAAATCATATTGCTCTGCAGCATTGACATGACTGTGAACTAAAGAAACAAGTTCATGAAGAGCATGGACGGCAACCAGCTCCAGTTCATGCAAAGCAGTTTCTTGCTTTAACTCCTTTCCTTCAAGATCCTGCCTCTCACTCGCCCGATCCAAATCCTTGTCATTTTGATCTAGGTAACATATAAAATCATGGCTGTCAGCAAAAAGAGAAATGTCGCTTGCATAAACATCTAGTAATCTGTCAAATTCGTCGTGGAACTCCTTTTCTGTAGTGGAAACATAAATCTTCTGAAAAACAAAATTAATGCACATTATATTGTCCCCAAAACAAAGTATAAGGTGATAAATAAACTTGTGTAGCCAAATTAAAGATTCAAGTTACATGAACTTGGGATGATGAAACAACTGCTCTGAGATGAACTAATGTGTTTCTTAAGCCTTTTGCCATAAGCATTTACAGTAAGCCAAAATCACCAAAATGAATATGTACAGGTACTAAATAACATACAAAGCAAGATACAACAGACCTGAGACATAACATTTCTGTAGCTATAAGACTGAGTGGGAGCCCCGTGAAGGAACACAATTGTTCCACGTTGGCTCTCAGCTGATCCTGCAAGGCGAAACCGAGTTTATAAAGCTATACATAACAGAAAGAAGAACTAATGAATGTCATCACTGCAAAAAAAGGTTTACCAGTCTCTATCACGGACCATACATGCTCCCCGGATCTGATGTATTTTCCATAATCCCTCCCCTTGTTCTACTCTCTAGAATCAGAAACACGAAATCAGATATAAAAATGAATAGATTAACATTTACAGTTAAGTATTAAATCACTATAAAAAATCAAAAACTCCATAATAAATTGCATGGTATTTCCTAGCAAAGCATTCTTTGGGATATAACTTATATATTGTGCACTAGTGATCAACCAAAATTCAATCTTTCATCTTCCTTCCAAGCTATAATTGATTACAAAGTAAACATTGATCCAACTACTTCCCTTGTCAAAGTTGAGAAGATTCCCAATAACACTAATAATCACATTAGTTGTACTCAAAGTTGAATATAACTTGACTCTACCATAATATAAGAGACACAGGATGACACTTTACAATGAGACTATCAACTCAAACCCAGTTGCTAAAGTAATATTATAACAAGAACAACATTATAGAGAATCACAAAATAAAGAAACATTAACTATACGCGACCAAAATACTGTAAATATTTTACTACACAATCAGAGTGCTAAAGTTTCTGCAAAGAAGCTTGTGGAATACTTCATAATTCCTCAACCAGATAAATAAGTCCAAACTTTAACTTTCAGACTACGGCAAACGTATCAATCATCTTTATCCAAAAAAAACGTATCAATCATCTAGATATAGCCAAGGTCACTTTTTTATATAGTCAAAAGGTGAATGTACAACAGAATAAGTCCATGTCAAACCATGATCATAGGTCTAGCAAGCAATATACGACCTTATTTATTTTAAATAGCTCAACTATTAGAATGACTTACCACAATTGAAATCAATGAGTTGAGGTTAGTTTCAAACACTGATCAATTAAACAGAAGAATATGTACGCAAACCTCAATCCCTCACATCAGATGGAGGAAATCAGAAGTGGATAAGGACCGAGCGAGGGTTACAAATACTAAACAACAAATTATGAGGAATTACCTCATTGGATTAAAGGTTAAAATTAAATGTAGCAGCAGGCCTATAATTAATGTTACGTACGTTCTACCATGAACTGAGCTTGTGAAATGCTAAAGAATATTAGGTTACACGTACAATAATTTATTTCTTACTTTCCAGCTACAAAGGGTGTTCCCTTTGTAGAGTTAGGTGGTATATCTCCTTGTAATCCAGGTATGATATGAGTCAATGCTTGAACAACCTTATGATCTTCACCATAGCTTTCGTAACAACGACCCCATCTTGGATCTCTACAAACCTGCATGCACGCACAGATTGAATTATTCAATGAATTTTACATATAATGAGAATGGATTTTAACTAATTTCACACTGCATTATGAACATTGAGTAACAATTATTACCACTATGCAAGGTGCAAAGACATATGGAATGCCTGTGGCTCTAACTTCAAGTGCAGTTGCAGCTCCAATCAAAGAATCCCTGAAGTCGAGTTGCTAAAATGAGTTCATTTTCATCGTCACCTCTAGTCACAAAGAAGTGAAATTCCTGCACAAACTGATATATAACAACATTTGTTGGCCAATCATCAGAGTAATACTGGATGACCACATGCATCATTTCAGAGTCTCGAAGAAAAATGTTCTTCACAAATGGTTGAATCCAAAATGAAATAAAAATCTGATCAAAATAGTACGTGTAAAGATCACTCCAAAGTAATCTTATATGCAGTTAGGCTAATGGATCCATTCAATACAAGCTATAATTGATTACAAAGTAAACACTGATCCAGCTAGTTCCCTTGTCAAAGTTGAGAAGACAAAAGACATGAACTATACTCGACCAAACAGTGAAACCATTATAGAAATAAGACAAAAGAAATGGTAGCAGCAAAAACTATAAGTGGTATTGACTCACAATCAATGGATGCTTACTTCACCATATGCCAACCACATATTCAATACCATTCTTGGCAAGATAAATCAATAAAGGAAAAGCCCTACCTCGAATGTGATCTAGAATGTCGTTGCTGTCAGAATTGGAAGGATCAGCATGCTATCTGGAGTTGTGAGATCAGTAAGCCAGAGAGCACCACCATTTTGAAAAGACGGAACTTTCTCAGCCATGTTTCTAATCTACAATAATATGTGTTACAAAATTTGAAATTCACAAATTCAAGAAAAAGAGATATATCAAATCTTAAATAGAACTATGTAAAACAGTTGCTATAAATTTGATGGGCTCATATCTTACAACAAGAAAGAAGCTGATGAAAATAGGACCTTGAATGAATAATCCTTTCAATTGAGAAAATGGGGTGACTCCGTATCTACAGAATTTTATGCAGATTCATAGTTAAATACTTAAATGCCTGGGCATGCGCACAAGATGGCTGCATGATGATAGGAATTGAAATGAACTGTAGCTAAGAAATCTATATCTAATCTCAAAGTTTGAAATAAGTCATAACATTTATTAAATAAAAAATGATAGCCAAGTATAGCTGACAAGCAAGCAGCTATAAAACGTAAAAAAATGAATTCAGAAGTGATTCAATTAGGAACAATGCCATCATCTGTTTCTGACCTTCTCTTAAATCCTTAGGATTTGCTTCTTAACAAATAAAATGTGTTCAAAGTTTCAAATCCTGAAAATGAAGCTTTTTGCAAACTATATCATCCACTATATCATCTCAAACTAATACAAGTGTCACAAAAACTGGAAACATTACTTGTTTGGCAACAAGAAGCTCAAAGTCCTCCTGGTATTGGCATCAAAACAACAAGAAGCTCAATTAGTCCTCCTGGTATTGGCATCAAAACCCTGGTCCCAACAGTTTTCTGCAAGTGTCAAAACAAAATCTATGGTGGGGCTAAGTAGCACTTACTTCTACATTAGTACTCAAATATGTGCTACTGCTAGATAAGTTAACCAATTGGGTTGGTTTGACATTAAATTCTCTGCGTAAATCATGTTTATGATCATGACCTCATGGTTAGTTAACTAATTCAAGTTATGAAAGAAAGCGATCCATGACATATATTGCTAAATTGTCAATCCAATTCACATGTGTATACAAGATTCAATTTCATCATTAGTCTAGATCAACACTGATAGCATAACATGCCACGCTATCTCAAAAGACTAGGATTGAGGGGAACAAAGATAAACAAAAATAAGTAAACATACCCGGAGTCTAGGGGAACTGAAGAAGACATACAAGATCTGGTTCTTGGATGCTGTAACAAGGTATTCCTACAAGGAAGGACTGCAGAAACTACAGGAAAAAGAAGATGGTCTTCATATCCAACATCTTGAGAGTAATTTCAGTCCCGGAACAGCAACAATCCATCCACTCAACAAACCTGAAGTAACCCCCAAAATAGGTACACACATAGATATAGATTGATACATAGGATTAGATAGAAATTAACCGAGAAATTAACAAAAGATACCCAGAAGCAATTGAAAAAAATTTAACGCAAAATCGAGTGAGACCCAATAATCCAATACCTGAATCGACAGCGAGCCTTGTCTTGAATGTTAGGTCTTATCTTCCATGGTGGGCTCGATGAGGGAACAAGGCGGAACTCCGGCATGGACTGCATCATTGGTGGATTTGAGAAGAGAGATGAGAGAAGAGGTGTGTCGGAGGAGGAGAAGGAGGAGAATGGAGATGGAGGCAGAGAAGGAGGAGAGTGGAGATGGAGGCCGAGGCGGAGAGTAGTTGGGTGCTGGTTGGAGGCGGAGGATGAGGAAGAGGAGGTCGGGTGCTGTGTCGTGGTGAGTAGGGTTTGAGAATGAAAAAATGTCGAGGCAGTCAATATGACTAAGTGTTGGGGAGTTGAAATTATGTTCCCCCGCGTTGAAAATTTTGTAACTTAGTCATTTTCCGCGTTTTTCAAAATTTTGAAAAAAAAATGTAGACATTAGTTAACTATTAGAAACGATGTTAATGTAACAATAGAAATCGGATTTTTAAGAACCGATGTTAGAAATTTTTTTTACATCGCCTCAAATCCTAACCAATGTCTATGACATGATGTCTATTAGCATTATTCTAGTAGTGAATTAACTATGAAAATGAAAATCTAAATGCGGAGAAAAGATACGGTTGTAGACACTTCCATTGCTCACGACCTTCGGAGAAGACAAATATGAGACACAAACCTCAAGGCACAAGGCCTTGACTTCCTTAATGTATGTTCCAAGCTAGCTCTAGGTGCTCATGAAAAGATCGACTCTATTTAGAACATAAATGTCCTTGAGCAATGCGTCACACAACAACCACTTCAAAGAATAAGGAAAAGAGTCCTCCATTAAGATCATAGGCTTGGCCACCTCCAACACACCTCACAACAACCCTATAATGGCCTCCATTGAATAATTGAAGTGCAAGAAGTCCAACCAACCCGAGTGAACAAAACTAGTGAGTGCAAAAAACTTACAGCAATGACCTTTCTGTCTTCAAATACTCATATCTCATACTCAGAAAGAGATAAGTAAGTGGTACTACTTGTAATAGAAAATAGAGTCAGAGAGATTTCTATCCATATAAAGTGAGCCACCTATATCTAATTGAGATGAAAACCAAAGCTGGTCAAAGTTGCTAGTTTGCCATGAAGACTTCTGCTGACCCTCAGTCCTGAAAACTGTAATAAGTCGGGCTCCAGAGGTGCAAAGAGAGTAAGACCAACTGGATATAAAACTAGACTCATGAAGATACCTTCTCTTAAAATTATACAGGAAAATCAATTCTGAGTCAAAAATCGTTGGCCTCCAAACTCACTAATCTGTTCTGCAGTTTCGGCTGTGCCCTATTTCTGACCTCTGTCACTTGGAACATTAAATCTGAAGTTAGGAAGGTTCAAATAAAACATTGTGTCTCCTGTATCTATAGGACAGCGAAGATACATTTATGAAAATTTTTAGCTCCAAATAGCTTGATATGTAGAGGGTGTAGCTTCTCAAAGTCACTCTACAGTAGTTGTCTCTGTTCTGACCTCCTTGCATTGATCACTAAATAACTTGAGTTCCAATGACTCAAAGAGGATGAAATTTTGGCAGTACATAGTAGAAACATATACAAACATATCTAGAAAATTTCAGCTCAAAATAGCATGTATATTTGAAACTATAGTCACCCAAATTCAACTGAATTTTCTGGACAGAACTGCTCACCGCCACATTCATTCTCCTTCACATTTTCAACTCCATACACCTCCCATCCTCCCATCCTCCCAAAAAGATAGCCAATAAGGCTTATTGATGCAAAATAAATGAGAAAATTTCAAAAGTACCTAGCGTTGCCTCCCTAGAAGCGCTTGTTTTTTAAGACCCCAAGCCGGTCTATGAAACTTGGTCTCTTCAAGGTGGCTCTTTCTTTCCACTTCCACCCACACAAGCTTTAGTACTAGAATCTCCACAAGATGATGCAAGAAACTTGATATTCATTGGAGTGTTCCACTCAAGATATCCTTTCTTCTTCTTCTTTTTTAACCCACAAATCTCCTCTATTGTCTTGATTTGATTCTTTTGCTTATCACTCAATGCAAGATCCTCATTCACATTTATCTCATCAAGAGTAGAAATTGCAAACACTTGGCAAGGAGAGGAAGAATTAGTAACCAATGGCTCTTGATTGTAGTGTGGGACTTGGTTCAACGGGCCAAAAATTCTATCTCTCTTTGCTTCATTGCCCTTGACCAAGTTAATAGAAAGCACACTTTTTACCACCTCCAGAGGGTAAATGGGTTCAAGCCTCTTGAGTAATACTTTTTCGCCCAATACCTTCATTTTGATAGTGCCATTTTGAACATTAATTTTTATCTCCGCGGTTGCCATAAAAGGTCTACCAAGAATGATAGGTATGTCCTTGTCACTAGGAGGTACATCATCCATATCCAATATGTACCTCCATATCCAATACCACCAAATCCACCGGTAAGTAGAATTTGTCAACTTTGCTCAATACATCTTCAACAACGCCCATAGCTCTAATAATATTCCGGTCCACAAGCTGTAAGTATATAGGAGTAGCTTTTATAGGACCAAGGTCAAGTTTCTGAAACGTCTCAAAAGAAATAATGTTAACACTTGAACCAAGGTCCATCAAAGCTCTATCAAAAACTTTCTCTCCAATAGTGCAAGAGATATTGAAGCTCCCCAGATCCTTGAGTTTTGGAGGGATCCGTCCTTGCAAGATAGCACTAATCTCCTCACAAATCTCAAATCACTCATCATTCTTTATCTTCCTCTTATGGGTGCACAAGTCCTTTAGAAATTTTGCATAAACCGGCATTTGTCGAATGAGCTCAATCAAAGGTATATTGACATTAACCTTCTTCAAAATATCATGTAGTTCGGACATCAAGCCAACTTTCTTCTTCTATCCACCTTTCTTCACATTTTCCTTTCTTGGCACATTAAGGTAAGGAAGTTGAGGCTCCGGTGTACTCAAATCAAGAGGTGGATCAAAGGTGAGGCTCCCGGTGGTGCCCCTAAGGGTAGTCACGGTCCCACTAGGGTTCTTAGCCTTCAAGGCCTCTCCTAGTGATGAAAAGACCGGACCACTTCTATCACTAGAGCTACCATGAACATGCAAATCTTCCTCCTTATTCCTCACCCCCCCCCCCCTTTTTTCAGTAGAAGTAGATGGCTCAAACTCATAGGATATGGGTCTAATATCATCAAGAACCTTCCTAGAGGTGTCATCGGCCTTAGATGGGTCCCTAGCCTTCATGGCCTCACCATCTAATCTTGAGGCCGAGATATTCTCATCCCTAGAAGTGTTCTTTCTCAATAAAGCTCTTTCCTTGCCACTATCAATCAAACCATATTTTCTCGCATCATTATCAAAGGACAAGAAAGCATAACCACTATTAAGAATAGCTTTTCCAAAAGGTACATTTTCTTCTCCTCCAGCTACCTTATCCACTCCCTTATTTCTTCCTTTTGCATTCAAAGTCACATCACGCATTCCATATTTACCGGAATGTACATTTTCTTCCCTTCCGGTCTCATCCTCCTTATAATAAAAAGGATCATGATGTGTTTGCAAATGATCATCAACAACATGGCGAAAAGGTACATTTTCTTCCCTCTTGGCCCCATATATATGAATGCAAGTAATCCTCACGCACAAATAAAGGATTTGAATGGAAACTAGAAGATGAGGGCATGTAAACATAATTATCATATACCTTTCCCGAACGTAAAGTGGTGACGGCATTACATTCATGGACTTTTCCTCTTGGGTTTGGCTCCGGTTGTGAAGGTAGGGCTCCTTGTGGACGTGCTCCAAGCTCCTTTGCCATTTGACCCAATTGAATCTCTAACTTCCCCACACATTGTGCAAGTGACCTTTGACCTTGAGCGAGAATACTAAGAGTTTGATCGGTCTTTGTTTGACTTTGTGTAAGAGAAGTATGACTTTGAGCTAGGGTGGCCAATATATCATCCATATGAGACTTCTTTGGTTCCGGTTGTGGTGCTTGCCTATTTTGAAATCCAAGAGGAGCATTTTGTGTAGAATTGGCACCTCTAAATGAATGGGAACTTTGACCAAACCCTTGAGTAGGGGCTCCTCCATAAGCATGTGTAGCACCAAAAGATGGCCCTTGGCCTTGAGAATTGTAACTAGATGCTTGCTGCCCATAATAATTTTGTGCACCAAATTGTGTGTTACCATGACCGTGGAGACCAAAAGATGAAGAATTGGGGCCTTGATTCCCTCCATATGAGTGAGAACCACCTTGGTGTGCATTAGAGGACCCTACACCATCTCTCCATGAGAAATTTGTGTGGTTACGCCAACCCGGATTATATGTAGTAGAATAAGGATCATTTCTTAGTGGCCTTTGATAAGAATTAATAGCTCTAACTTGCTCCTCAACAAATTCCGGAAATTGTGAAGCCAAGTGACAATCATGAGTAGAATGATTAGGGGACTCACAAATCAAGCAAATATGTGAAGAAGTAATACTCTTGACATGTGAAGAAGAAGTATGATTACCCTTTTGCGCTTGAAGAAGCATCTCAAATTTCTTATCAATCTTTGCTTCAAGCCTCTCAAGCTTAGAACTCATAGCTCCATCATCTCTAGAAACATGAGAAACATCATATAAACCTCTACCACGAGGCTCCATATCAACTCGGCCTCTAGACTCCATAGGATCATCACGGCCTCTAGTACCATATGCATGTGAATCACGACCTCTAGAAGTAGTGTAGTAATCTCTACCTCCTCTTCTCCTTTGATGATTATTCGATTGACGGGATTGGGTAGCCACTTCCTCACAAATATCCCAAGTGGCATTAGGACATTTCTTAAGAAAATTTCCACCCGAAGCATTGTCCAATCTCCTTCTATCATCAATAATCAACCCATTGTAGAAAGATTCGCAAAGAAGCCACTTGGTGAGTCCATGATGAGGGCAACCTAACTCAATATCTTTGAAGCGCTCCCATGCATCATAAAAAGTCTCATTATCCTCTTGAAAGAACTTGGTCAAGCTATCCCGAATATAAGTAGTTCGATGATGTGGATAATAGGTATTCAAGAAGACTCTTTGCATATCGGCCCAAAAGAGAATGGATCGTGGCTTGAGCTTATGAAACCATGTGCGTGCTTGATCTTTCAAAGAAAATGGGAATAATCGAAGCTTCAATCCTTCCAAAGTTAATCCTCCCAAGTGCATAGTGGAACATATGGCATCAAACTCAATTATATGATCATACGGCCTCTCACTAGCCATGCCATGGAAAGTAGGTAGAATAGACAACATGTTAGGCTAGCTTGATCTCAAAGTTGGCATTTGTCGGAGGAAGCACAATGCAAGATGTAGCATTTACAATGCTAGGACATGAATAATGGCTCAATGGAATCTCCTCCTCATCTTGTGGTTCTTGACGCTCGTTGGCCATATCTACTACTCGAATAGGAGACCTAGAAGGTGCTTGTGAGCGATGTCTTGGTCTCCTAACTCTCCTTGTTGGTCTTCCTCTAGGTAGTCTTTGCAAAACACAACCACTTCTCAAATTGATAGGTAGTAGAGTGTCGCTCATATACCTATGTAGAAAGGACCAATAAGAAATCGAGTATCTTAATGACCAAAATATAAGCAAGATAAGCACCAATTCAACCCACGAAAAATTGACAAATAATTTAGAGGGGTAAGAAATGAAAGACAACAAGTAATACTAAATTAGACTAAACTAACCAAATAAATGAAAAATCAAAACGAAAAATAAGCAACTAAACAAAGAAACAAGATATATAAGTAAAAATAAAAATAAAAGTATGCTAAAAGTGACCGAAAATGCCAATTACCAAGGGATTAAGATCCGAAGACCCTAGTCCCCAGCAATGGAGCCATTGACTTGATTCATAAACTCTCGCAAGCATACGAATCGTTGTCAAGTAAGGGAAATATTTGAACCTTGATTATCGTACCTCGGGGATTAGGCGTTGGACCTAACCGAGGTAATTGGCGCTAGAGTAACTTAAAAGCATACAATGAAAAATAAAAATGAAATAAAGCAAAATAATATTCACAAGTCACCAAGCCTCGGCAATACTTGGCTTAGCTCACACTGAGCCTAATCAAAGCCACTAACTTGTAGCCCAAATGAGTTATGCACAATGGAAGGTAGAATTTTGTTTGGGAGTTTTGAATTGAGAATTAACTAAATTAAATGCAAACTAAAATAAAAGCAAACAATTAATTATCAAGCAAGAAATTAAATTTGAATTTTCAAATTAATGGGAACATGGGAGTTTCGGGTGATTCACACTAACTATCTTGCAAATATCGACGCCAATTTCACAAATGTATGCATTTCCTATATGTGTCAAGTCCCGTATCTAGTACCGATCAAGGCTACTAAACCAATTATCCTTTCGGTATATCGATTATGCTGGTTAGGGCCAAAATCAACTCTCTAATTTGGGCATTACGCCGGTTAAGGCCGCAATATCCAAAATTAGAGGCCTAGAGAGCAAGATAATAGAGACTCAAGTAAGCTTAGCTACAATTAAGCTAGCTAATGGTTCCACACTAAAATCCTAGATGCAACAAGACCAATAAGTTGTCAATTTATCAATCTACTCATCACAATTGCCCACAACATAATTTCAAAGGGTGACAAAGCCTAGAAACATGCTTCTAAGGACCAATAAATTCGGATTTAAAGCATACACAATGGAAATTGCATTTATTAAAATTAAAGCATCAATATTTATACAAGATGAGTTAGGGCTTCACAACCCTAACTCCCAAAATTGAACTACTCACTACCCATACTCAAATACATCATCAAAAGCATAGAAAAATTATGAAAGAGATAATAAGGAAGAGAGAGGAGAGTTAGTTTGGTCACTTCTAACTATGAGCTAGTATGAACTAAATAATTTGTTCACTCAACTACCCAAAAATGGATGTGTGCTCTTGATGATGATTTCCTTGAAGCCTTGAGTGTCCAATCTCAAAAGATTGAAATTTGAAAATGAAGAAGGGAAGGGGAGAGAGTGTGAGGTGATGGGTGAGAGAAAATGGGAAGGAAGGATAAAAATGGAGGTGGGTGGTATGTGTTGCGGCACTGTTGAAGAAGAGAGAGGATCTGGAGTTTTTGTGGAGTTTGCGGCTGGTTGGAGAGGAGGGGATATATATATATATATATATATATATGGGTGGTGAGGATAATTGATAATCTCCACATGCTAGTTGGTGAGGAGGGATAGGGAATGCTAGCATCTGATTGGATGACAAAAAGAAACAAAAAAAAAATTTCTTTTTCTTTTCTTAATTGGCCGCATCACATGCAAGTGGGGGGTGTGCATGCTATTCCCTTTTTGCTTACTTAATTAAGGTAATTAATCAACCACTTGATTAGTTACTTAATTAATCAAGCTGTGCTTCCTCTTATTTTGTTCTCTCTTTTTTTTTTCTTTTTTTTCTTTTTCTCATGTCGGTTCCCTTTCGGGTATATTATCGAAGGTAATCCGATTCCGCTTCTTTGATGTCATTCACCACAGTTGACTTGGCGTTGACTTTTTGTCCTTTTGTCGAAAACTTCATTTTACTCCAATTTTGCACAACTTCTTCCGAAATCCACAACTCCGCTTATTTACTACAATATAAATGAAAATGGATTAATTACATAATAATTAACTTGAGGATTAGCTAATTTATCATGTTTTAGATACAATTACATGCATAGAAATGCGTGTAATCATCGCCCCATTCATGCTCCTACCGGCGTAGAATACGGGGAGCTCCTCTTAGCCCTCTCGTCGTACAATGGTGCAGATTATCCCTGATGGGGATACCTCCAAGTAGATGTACAGTACCTCCCATGGTACAGGAATGGAAAGAAGTGGGACTGATGCCAAGTATTCCTTCAAGCTTTGGAATGCCGCCTCATAATCTGGTGTCTAGTCAATTACCTTCTTGTGGGTCCTCTTCAGCACTTTGAAAAATGGGAGGCACTTGTCAGTGAGTCTAGAGATGAACCGAGATAGGGTGGTTAGTTTTCCCTGGAGGCTCTGAACGTGCACCTTCCATTCCGGAGCCTTCATGTTGAAGATGGCCTGCACCTTGTCAGGATTGGCCTCTATGCCCCATTCACTTACGATGTAGCCCAGAAATTTGCTGGCGGTGACGCCAAAGAAACATTTTTCTAGGTTGAGGCGCATGCCATAAGCCAGAGAATGGCAAATATAATTCTGAGGTTTGCCACGTGTCTGCTGGCCTTGATGCTTTTGACTAACATGTTGTCCACATATACCTCTATTATCTTGCCGAGATGCTCAGCCAAAATGGTATTCATCAACCGCTGATAAGTTGCACCGGCGTTCTTCAAACCGAAAGGCATTCCTTATCGGTAGTGAAGGTGGTGCATTCCTGGTCGTCGGGATGCATGTTGATCTGATTATAGCCAAAGAAGGCATCTATCATGCTTAGCAGTTCGTGTCCAACGATTGCATCGACCAGTTGATCAATGCGGGGTAGCGGGAAGCTATCCTTTGGGCATGCCTTGTTAAGACCATTGAAGTCAACACACATCCGCCACTTTCCGTTGGGCTTCTTGACCATAACCAAGTTGGAAATCCATTGAGCGTAATTAACTTGGCGGATGAACCCAATGTTCTGAAGTTTGGCGACCTATTCCCCTATTGCACGATATATTTCTTCATCGAAGGCCCTTCACCGCTGCTTGACAGGATAGAAGGACGGTTTTATGCACAACTTGTGTGTGATACTCTCAGGGGAGATGCCCGGCATATCAGCGTAGGACCTACAAAGACGGCGGCGTTGTCACGTAGAAACTAGGTGAGTTCAGCCGCTATCTCTGGGCTAATTGAGCGCCGATGAGGATTGTCCGCTCAGGGTGTTTGTCGGAGATGATGATAACCCTCAAGGATGTTTCTGGGTTGACAGGCTCCTTTTTGACATACTTCTCCTCGTCATCCCTAGGATCCTCGAAAATACTTTCCAACGGTGCTCTGTTTCCTACCGTTAAGATCTCATGGCAGCACGTCGACCGTGCCACAGTCGTTGAGTAGCACTCTCGTGCCAGCTGCTGACTTCCTTTCACACATCCCGTCCCATTGGGTGTGGGGAACTTCATGAGAAGCATGTAACCGGCTATGATGCACTTGAGCTTGTTGAGTGTCAATCGACCGATGATGGCATTATAGGAACTGGAGAAATCGACAATGATGAACCCCGTATGTATCTCCGCTGTACATGGACTAGCGCCGATAACTAGTTGCATGTAGTCAGAACCGAGTGGTTGCGTGACGTCACCAGAGAAGCTGAGCAGCGGCTCATGATCTTGGAGTGGTTTTCTGTTCCGCTAGAATTGGTTGTAGCAGCCATTGACAGCGGATCCTCTATCAACAAGGACCCTTCCCACTAACCACTTGTCAAGTATGGCGTCAATCAAGAACGGATCGTAGTGGGGCAGACGTACTCCGCGCTCCTCCTCCTCTGAGGAGGTGATGGGTTCCCAGCCAGACCTTGGGAGCTTAGCGGATGTTGCAAAATTCTTTGGGGAGGTTAGCGCGTGCATATGAGACATGTTCATGCTTGGAGCACCGTCATCGATGGTGTTGATTCGGCGTATGGGTTCGATGTTGGCGACCACAGGTGGTGGTTGGCACACTTTGAATTGTTCCATCTTACCATCACGGTACAGAATCTCAATAGCTGTTTTGAGAGCATTGCAGTTGTTGGTGTTGTGACTGTTGTCCTCGTGGTATTTGCACCACTTGCCGGTATTCTTGGGCTTCCCCACCCTTGGGTGTTTTCTTGTGGGTGGTGGCGGAATCTGGTCCTTGCATTGGTTGTATATCTCCTTATATGAGGCTGTGAGGACTGCAAACACTGCATACCGCTGAGAGGACTCTGTCTGTTTGTTACTGTTATCCCCATTGGATGAGCGGTTGCCCTTGTTGTGATGTTGGTCCTTCTGCCGCTTGCTCTGGTAGTTGCCATGTTGCCACTCTCTCTTCTTATCAGTTGGCGACGTAACAGAGGTTTTGTTAGCGGTTTCCTGATGGCTGGAGGAGGGCTGAGCGGACTTTGCCGGTGTTGGCAGTGATGGTGGGGTTTCTCCATATGTGATGAATTCTGCCTGTGCATGGATGACTGCCTCGCCCATGACGTGGTCATACGTGGCATTTGGGTAATTGTAATTGAGGTGGTAGAGAAGTGGCCCCTTGAGGCGTCCTTGCTTGAAGGCTGCCAATGCCATTATTTGTCAAGATCGAGGCACTGAGATGCTGCCGCCTGCTACCTGGTGACAAATGCCTTCAACGTTTCCTCGGCGCCCTGTTTGACGTTGAACAACTGACTTGTGTTGTGATGTCCGGCGGCTAGCAGGATGAACCGAGAAAGGAAAGCATTTGATAGTGCCTGGAATGAGTCGATGGATCCCAGTGGGCACTCAAAGAACCAACTCATCGCCTCACTATCCAATGTTTCGCTGAACAAGTGGCAGAGGGTGGCGTCATCAAATCCCTTGTTGTTAGTGACTTTTTTGAAGCCCGTGTGGACGAAGGGGGTCGGTCATGTCGTTGTAATGTGACATCTTTGGTGTCTTTGCATATGCTGGTCTGACGGCTTGCAAGATCCTAGCAGTGAATGGTCCTGGTCTAGACGCAAAAAGCGGATTTAGGATTGGTGCTGGGGCACCTGCCTCTGCTCGGATTATCCTTTGCTCTAATTGCTGCATCCTCTCTAGGATTAGGGCGGTTGTGTCGCCAGCGGGCCCTGCCTGGAGATTCCGCTAAACCTGCTCCCGCCTAGGGACAGGTGCATTGCCCTCAATTCTGGCCCTAGCCGCCGAGCTGTTGGTGTGCGGCTGTGACTCCACTTCCCGTTCCATCATTAGTCGGGGTAGGGGAGGTGGGCCCATTCCCAATAGTTCTGGGGATTCGGCGGTACCTGCGTCTGTATTATTGGTGCCGGTACCAATCTGCCAGTATTAGGTCAACTACGTCTGGTGCTCCTCAATTGCTCGCTCTGCACTGGGTTAGCGTTTGCCTCCAACACCCTTTTCAGTTCGTCGAATTTTGACATCAGCGTGGCCACCTGCTTTTGGGCCTCGGCCTTCTCTCTACGCTCTTGTTCACTCTCCCTATTCACCTTATGGAGGTCCGCCAATGCCAGCTCCTACATAGCGGCGAGATCCTGGCCCGGTGGGCTACTGCTGCCAGGTCGTGCCTCCACTATAGTTTGGGTCAGCGGGACCTGGGATGAGCCCTGCCACGCTAGGGTTGACCGGAGTGCTTAATAGTGTTCAGTTAACGTTAGCCGCGGGGTTGGCAGATTGATCCGCTTGCTCCTCAGCGTTTCCCCAACTACCTTTAGTCCTGGTGATTGTTGTGGTGGGATGGCCTTTTGTTTAAGGGTTCCCACAGACGGCGCCAATGTTAATGTTAAGATTTGAGCGGTGGCCCAAGTCTTTGTTAATGCTAGTCTGATGGGTGGACTATTACTTGCAATGTTCTCAGAGCTTCCGCTACCTATCAAGTGAAATACAAACCGGCGTCAGAGGGAGACCGCACTGGGCGGTCTTCTCTTCTCGGATGCATAAGTTAGTCAATGTATTTATGTTGACAGAATAACAGTAGGTAAGTAGTAAATGCGTAATTAATGAGGAAAGAGGAGAGAACCTTTTATAGGTAGGGAAGAGGCTGAGCTCTTCCATGTTTTCGATGTAGGACTGATGTGCTTCAGTTCCTAGCTTCTGGAGCTTCTGATGCTATCTTGGCGCGGCGCGTGGCGGCGGGTTAGCTGTGATCGGGGGTGAGCTGAGGCTCAGGCGGTAGCCTGCTTGGCTGTGTTTCTGTAGGTCACACAGTTGGCCGTATTTGGTACCGCTGGCGGGATCATGAGCATGGCTCATTATAGCTAATTATGCTTGCAAATGCTCATATAAGTACCGGGATATTTATAGGGAATCTGTTGGAGCAAAAGATACTCATTTTTCCCTAAGTGGAGAAAAATTAAAATATATATGGGGAAGTTGTTGGAGCTACTCTAAGCAAGGAGGTCGACGATTCTCCATCCATCATAACAAAATAAATAAAAAATTAAAGGCCTCTAATGAAAATCCAGCCTAAGGATAACAAACTAAAACCCAAGTCCACTAGCCCCCAAGGAAGTGGGAAACCCTAGTAGAGTAGCTAAGGGCACCCATCCTAGCCTCACCAAGTCGTCGCCTCTTCTTACATCATCAGCCCTAGCATTCTGGCAGCACCAGCCATCCACCACCACCCTGTGGTCGACCAGCATGCCTTCACTGATGTCTAGAGAACCTGACCAGATCAAATACCCAAGCGCAGCGTCCAACCTTGCTGTAAAACCCCATAGGTTGAAATCCTCAAAATGTCCACCAGTTAGTGGCCAATCACCCTCCTCGATCAGCCCCTGGAACCCGCCTCGATTAAGATCCAAATGATGGATTCACTTATCACCAATTGTAGAACACCCACCAGGGCCCAGAGTTAGATTGAAACCCAACCTAGGACAACCATCACCACCGGCTCTCCGCCACTATCAATGAAAAAAAAAACTGAAAAAGAAAGAGGCAAAAGTTTTTCGGTGTCTCCATCAGCAAGAGCAGAGAAGAAATTTTGAGATACAAAGCCAGGTGGCTATGATCCCCAACCCTAGCAGAGCTAGGTTTTATTTGTTTCAAAAATGTATTTGGTTTGGCTTGATTTTAATTTTAATTTTTATCACTCAGATCTCAAATTCGACTTTAAGTGGCTAAATTCCACCAACATTTGGTTTAGAATGAAACAGTTCTTATTTTAATTTTTATAGGAGGCATTTACTGGAGAATAATTTTATGCAGGTGTAAGCCTTATTATTTATTTTTTATGAGAGGATTTTTAATGAGGCAAAACAATGTGTCTGGCTTTATTTAGCTTTTTCATGGGAGGCAGTGTTCTAAAATTTGGTCGCCGAGGCGCTGGGCGGTTGGTCTCCACCATGAGTAATGATAAGTCGGTGGGGTGGGCGTTCTGGGTTTCGGGCAACCGCCTAGGCGGCTAGGTTTTGCTGGGCGTCGGCGTTGAAATTTCTCTTCCTTCCTCATCAGATCTTGATACACAATCGCTGAGACATCGTGAGCTCCTTGACCGCTCCGATTCATGGTTCATAAACACTATTAAGAGGGAAGATATGGGTGGCCACAATCATCTTCTTCAAGCTCAATGTTTTTGCCGCCACTTTTCAATTTTCATTTCAGGGATTTGTTGTGGGTGGATGGATGTTTGGGATGATAGGCAGGATAGGACTTGTGTGCACAGAGTTGGGCTTGTGTTTGGTTGGTATGATCACATTCTCTTTGTGGAAAATTGATTTTGGTGATCTACGTATTGGTTTTGGAAGATTGAAGGTGCAGTTGAAATTTTGGGTTCTCTAATCTGTTGGGTTTGTGAGTTTGTATCTGAATAGGGAACCATCAGGCCATGTGTTCGACCTGCACTGGAATTATCTTATAGAAAATTCATATTATTCTTATTTGCTAATTATAATAAGTGTTTAGATATACTTTTTAAGTGTATATATATTCTTATATATATATATGTGTGTTTATATCCTATAAATGAGAAAATGTTACAAACAGTGCCCGAACTAAGGCTCATTCTTAACTTCAGTACCCGACTATGCAAAACTATCACTTTGATACCCCAATTTTGAAGTCCGACCCAAAAATGGTACACGCCGTCCATCACAGCGTTAAGTAGCTAACCATGTGGCATATTTTGAGGGCCCTCATGGTTTGCCACGTAGCAAAGACTTAACGATGTGATGGACGGCGTGTATCATTCTTAGGTCGAGCTTCAAACTTGGGGTACCAAAGTGATAGTTTTGCATAGTCGAGTATTGAAGTTAGGAGTCGGCCTTAGTTCGGGTACTGTTTGTAAAATTTTCTCCCTATAAATATAGATTATAAATTAAACAAATAAAGACTGCCTGCCTAGGGCGCTAGTCTCCTAGTCACTGCCCGACTAGCGCCTAGCGAATTTTCGAACCATGTTAGGAGGTATTTTGAACTGCAAAGCAAAGAGAAATATGCTTGAGCCTTACCTTGCAAGGTTTGAGTTGCCAATAGTATTTGCATGATAGTGTTATTTCTTGCTTCATTATATGTCAATGGATGATAGCTACTACCAACCTTAGGTCATATTTGGTTCACAGAAAGTAAGCATCACGAAATGATATTTGTTCATTTTTTGCATTTGGGATACAAAAGGAAAGGAGATACTTTCCTGAGGGAATGAAAAATAAGGGGGAAAGTGGTTCCTTAAAGGAATCACTATTTCCCCTTATTTCCTTGTATTTATTACTGACAACACATATTTTATTTCATTAATTATAAAGAATTTATAAATATGGTATCATGATACAAGCATGAGTCAGGTGAAAACAGACAAATTTTTAATGAAGAAAATGATACATGTCTAAACATGTAGCTTGGTACATAGAACCATAAAATTGTGTATCATTTTCCAATTTACACCTTCAAGCACAAATGCCTATCTAATTCAAACCCACAAATATAATCAGAAATTAAATTGTAAACTCACTTCTTAAGCCAACTCCACCTCCTTTATGTTGCCCTTGAAACTGATTGGTGGTTGTTGTTGTACTACTTAGCGACCCACTGTATCGAAGCTAGAAGTCATGGATACCTGAGAGGAACCAGCATGTTGTTGAAGTTGAGGCAGTAGATGATGACCATACATGTTTGCTGGGAGTTTCGGCAATGGTGCTTCAAGCTGAAGAATCTTCATTACTTGTCCTGCTTTTGGTCTCTCCTTGCTTTTTGGGTGAGTGCACCATAACCCAACATTAACAAGCATTCTATTTCATTTCGATCAAATATCATCTCTAATCTCTCGTCGACTACATCAAGAAGATTTCCAGCAAGGTACAGCTGCCAAACCCACCAATAAAGTGGCAAGTGATAATCTCCATCCTCGTAAGTTCGCCTTCCACATACCAGTTTCAAGGCTACAACTCCAAGCTTAGCAATGCCAAAATCTCCTTTACTAGTCTGATTCTTTACTAGTCCTTCCTCCATTTGCATATTCTGGTGTCATGTATCCAAAAGTCCATACCACCCCTGCTGTTTGAGTCCTAAACCAAGAATCCATAAGCTTAGCAATGCCAAAATCTCCAAGCTTAGTATTGGAATCATTGTCCAATAGCACGTTAGCTGATTTAATATCCCTGTGAAGCACCCACTGCTCTGCATCTTCATGTAGATAATGAATGGCCGAGGCCAAGCCCAAGGCTATCTTGTACCTAAAATCCCATAACAGGCTTGTTCTACAACCAAATAGATGCTCATCAAGGCTGCTATTTGGCATGTATGCATAAACAAGTAAGCATTCACCTTGCTCATGACACCATCCAATGAACTGTACCAGGTATCGATGTATTATGCGGCTTATTATCTTGACTTCATTTGTAAAGATTTTCTCATACTGTTCAGATTGTGCAAAGATTCTCTTGACAGTAACTGCACCGCCTACATCTTGTACAAATCCTTTATAAACTTGTCCAGATCCTCCATGGCCTAGCCTTGTATGCTGCAAATAATTCTTGGTAAGTAAATCGTCTTAGCAAGGCTAGTCTCTCAAGATCTGTATTCATAGATTTTTGCCCAACATTGAAGTAATTATTTCCACAAATCCTTTTGATTCTCTTCCTTACTAGAAACTAGCACACAAGTACAAAAATCATTAGAACAGAGAAGGAAACTACAACAACCACAATCAAGGTAGTCTTCTTTCATTTAACAATCCTTTCATCAAAATCCAAATTTGAACTGAATTCCCATGATTTTATAGAGTGGCGCTCAAGGCCGAATCCTGTAGAATCTAAAAAACCAACTGTGACCCACTCAGGAAGCACCTTTCTAAGGTAAATAGGATAAGAAAGAGAAGAGTTCCATGCAAAAACAGGGTTATTTTGACTTTCATTATATGTCCAATACACACTAAAGTTTTAGGTAGTAGAATTGTAACTTATCCGTACATGACCCTCCTTCCCACTATTGCTGCTTGCATTCCAACTGGCATTAACGACTGAGCAGAGGGTGTTGACATCGATCCCAACGTGTTTTCCTTGTGGATCAACCTATTTATCGGACCTGGTGTCGAACTCAACCATTACAATTTGATTCATTGAGGTTAAAAACGTGTGGAGGTGTTGAACATTCTTAGATGAGCACCAACTGAGTTAGGTGGAATGGGAAAGTGAACAGGAGCAAGAAAAAGCCAAATCCATCACCAGAGCGGGAATCGTTAAGAGTGTCGACAACAAATGAGAAATTAGTAGTGAAGTCTGCCTGCGACCTAGAGTCCCATAAGTGCAAAGGCTCAGCTTATGTGGCCCGGCCAACCCTGAAATGATCCTTGCTATATGCATTGAGTTCAATGACTCTCGAAGGCTTGGCTGCTGCACCTTCGTAGAGTATGTTGTTTGTACTAAGGTGGCTAGATGGATTGAAACTGAAGGAAAGTGGTTGTGCAAAGGAAAGAGAAAAATTGATGAACATGAAGAGGCTACAGGATGCAATAAGCCTGCTCACAGCCATAATTAACCAGAACGTAAGAATTATGATCCGTGGAGACCAATCGCAACTATATCAACTATGATTCCATTGTCTAATGATAGCATTAACTATCATTAATTCCATAAAGTATCATGATAGTTAGGTTAAAGATTTATTAAGGGTGTGTTTGCCTCAAAATCGTCTCGACCGAAATGAGGGCCAAGGGACTTGTGGTTGAATCGTCCTTCTTGATGCAGGGGTGTGCCAACTCGTGGCCGAATGACCAAGCGAGGTTCTGATCTGATTTGCTCATGTATCTGACTTCTTATCAAATGATTGTTAACCCTCTCGGCCGTTAGGTTCCAAAGCCTCTATTGCAAGGACTTCGGTTAGGCGTCAATTCTGATCGGGATCTTCTATCACGTTCACTTCTTGGGTAAACTCAAATATTCGGGTGTTAATGCTCAAGTCCGGCGGTAGCCAATTCCTTGCTTAACGTGGGTCCGGTAGGCAGACCGCTACTCCTAGGATTGGGTGATTCCTGTTACTGCAACACGATAGACAGGGCGTCAGAGGGAGACCGCGTTGGGCGGTCTTCACTTCTCCGATGCCTAAGTCAGTCACTGTATATGCGCAGCATAACAATAAATGAGTAGTAATTGCGTAATTAATGAGGAGAGAGGAGAGAACCTTTTATAGGCGAGGAAGGGGTTGATCTTCTTCTTGTTTCCGATGTGGGACTGATGTGCTTCGATTCCCAGCGTCAGGGGCTTCTGATGCTATCTTGACGCGGTGCGTGATGGCGCGTCAGCGGTGATCTGGGGGCGGTCCGGGGCTCGAGCGGTAGCCCGTCTGGCCGTGACCTCGCAGGTCATCCCCTTGGTGAGATTCGGTACCTTCGGCGGTACAATGAGCGTGGCTCATTATAGCTAATTATGCTCGTTCTAGCACATGTAGGTACAAGTCCCCAAGTCCCCAGTCAAGGAGGGCAATCTTGGTTGGGGAGTTGATCGGCGGTGTGAAGCGTTACTTCCGCTAGACTTGCAACAGCATAATTAGCGTCAGTGCGTTGTCAACCATGGATTTACTGAGCAAACGCTTTATACCCTTTCGGGTGGGCCCCTGCCAGGCCTGCCAGGGAGTCCCCCACTCCCTAGCCAAGGTGGACCTCCGGATGGTCGGCAAATTGTTTGATGAGGGGAAGCTGCGCAGAGCAGAAGGTGTTGGGTAGCGAGCCCAATCTTAGTACCCGAGTGGCGGGGGTCAACGTACCTGATCAGGGTCGTCGTAGACTGTTGACAAGTCCCCGTGTCCCGTAGGGATGATCTGACCTCAACGCCGCGTGGCGGTCGTTGGCAGAATGAGGCGTAGCCTCGGGATCCGCCGCTGGCGGATACCCCCCGCTGGATGCAGCAGGAAAACAGCGTCGGGTAGACGTGTTCGGCCGTGGTTACTGAGCGGAACTGTGCTCAGCAACGCACAAGGTTTGCAAGATGGAGAGGGCCCTACCGGAAGTGCCATGTATAGCCTAGGCTGCCCCTTGCAAATTGTCAAGTGGAAGACAAGTGAAGTTCTGCTAGCGGGGTTTTGCTCAGCGGATTTCGATACTTGGAAGATGACACGTGAGAAGTTTCGCTCAGCGGACTTCGATACTTGGAGGATGAAAAGTGAGAAGTTCCGCTAGCGGGGTTTCGGTCAACGGACTTCGATACTTGGAGGATGAAAAGTGAGAAGTTCGGCTAGCGGGGTTTCGCTCAGCGGACTTCGATACTTGGAGGATGACAAGTGAAAAGTTCTGCTAGCGGGGTTTCGCTCAGCGGACCTCGATACTTGGAAGATGACTAGAAGTTCCGCTAGCGGGGTTTCGCTCAGCGGACCTCGATACTTGGAAGATGACAAGTGAGAAGTTCCGCTAGTGGGGTTTCGCTCAGCGGACTTCGATACTTGGAGTCTTTTACCCAAAAGTTGTGGCTTCTGTCGGACGCTTCGCCTGATGGTGGTGGACACGTTGCAAGCCCCTAAAGGGTTAGCGTGCGGAGGCGTGTCTCCCTCGTCGAGCCGTCTCCTCCCCATTAATGTCAAGTAATGATGGATTTCGTAACCGAGGCGACGCCTCGGTTAATCCGGAGAGTAACTGCAGCTGTTGGACACGCGTACGGCTGGCAGTCGATGTCGTTTTTTAAACGGACGGCGTGGGATTGTTTGACGTTGACATAAAAGGGGGGGAAGGTCGCATATTTGGCACTGCTCTAAACTTCGAACTGTGCCCTCGTCGTCTTTAAGTGTTTTGTCTTTGAAATCGGAGGAGAAAGGCGAGGCGATATCGGCGAGTTCTTGTGCGTGGACGAACAGACGATCTCCGGCTACGAAGAGTAGTGTGCACACTGCTGTCAGAGGCTCCACTGTCAAGGTTGGTAATCTGGCCTTTTTCCTGTTTGATTGGGTGTCTGCGTTGTTGGATTTCTGGGTTTTTTGTGATATGTTCTTTGTTGACGTACTGTGAGGGTGTGAGTGGGTTTGGGGAAGGGTGGTTGTGATTGACAATTGGGGTTGTTAAGGCTTTTCTAGATGGTCGAATCTGGGTTTTAGTCGGTTTGTTCTTGTTTTGGCATTTTCTGGGTTGAGTGTTGTTGATGTCCTTGGGCACTAACTGTTATAGGGATAGGTTAGATCCTGTGTGAGCTAACTGATTTGGGTTTTAGGGATTTTGGGATGGCCGACGTCATAGAGATCTCGAGCAGTGAGGATTCCGGATCTGAAGTGTCGTTCAGCGCGGCGGATAGAAATTTTATTGACTCGTTGCGTCCGTCTGCCCGTGCAGGAACCTCACTGCCAGAACCGCTAGAAGTCGAGCCGTTACAGACCATTCCGTGGGACGTAGATATGGGTCGTGCGTCGCGTCCGGAGAGTTCTAGGGCAGGGGAGGCTGCCGCTGGGCATACTTTGTATGAAGAGCGGCTAGAAAGTAATAGTGCCGCCAGCGGTTCCGCTGGCGGGGGAGGTGACACGGGGGAGGATACCGAGTCTGCGTGGGTGTTCGAGGACTGCACTCCCGTTGACGAGGCGGGAGGTAGGATGACAGTGGTTGCCGTCAACTGGCTGATGCGGGTGTTCCGGTTGCCCGGGGCAGTGAAGCTACGTCCACCGTCGGTAGAGGAGAAAGCTTCGATTTTGCCGGTGGGCCATGCCGCGGTGCACGAGGCTATATTCCGCGAGGGAGTGACCCTCCCGCTGGTGCCCAACCTTCAGATTCTGCTATGCAAGTTCGGCATCGCCTTTGGGCAAGTGTGCCCCAACATGTGGCGGTTACTGCTGTCGCTGAACTCGTTGTGGCGGTTGTCTGGTTGCGAAGGACCGACCGTGGCGGAGGTGTTGCATTTCTATGAACTGGTGTACGTGAAGCGCCAGGGTTGTAGAGGGCAAGTAAACCTCAGCCGTCGGCAAGGAGCGCCCAAGCTGATCGAAAACCTGCGGGACTCAATGTCGTACTGGCGGGGCTCGTTTTGCGTTGCCACAGCTGGATGGGAGTACCTGCCGGGGGCTAACGAGGGGGAGCCGTGGTTTAGAATTAAGTCAGAATTTCAGCCCATCCGAGGTTGTTTTGTTGTTTCCGCTGAACACGACTGGCGTGATTTCTGTTTTTTTTTTTTTTTTTTTTTGAGTACTCTACTGATGATGACCTGTTTGTGCAGCGGGGTTGCGGTACAACTTAACTCGTGAGGAAGAGTGCCGGGTAGCACGCATCAGAGGTTGCTGGCGGAATCGCAACTTGCTGGACTTCCGTCTCCTTAGCAGGTGGGAGTTGTTGGTAGCTCAACAATTGACGCGCGCCGTTGGTAAGTAATCTTAGCCGTATCGTACCTTTGGTGAGGTTGTCCCATGCTAACTGGCCTGCCACTAATTTTTGTAGAGACTCCGCTGGGAAACAAGGCTAGCCGTGACGCGTTTGCGAAGGCCATGGACCGTGCTGAAATCGACAACTTCCTTGAAGCCATGTATGCTTCCAGGATGGCGGCACAAAAAACGGTGGTGGACCCACAGACACTGGCGCTGAGCCAGTCAGAGGTTCCTGTGGTGCTGCCAATGCCGCAGCACTCCCATCTCGGTGGTGATGGGCTGCCTGCCGTCCAGGCGGGGACCGGCGGTGCGAGTGAAGCGGTGCCGAGGAAAGAGAGGACGCCAGCCCTGCGGCGCGGCGCGGCGAAGAGAACGATGCGCCCCACCGAGGGTGTTACCATAGCGTCGAGCGGCGTCTGACAAAGGCCGACTGCGATGCGGCGGATGCCAGGGGCAAGCTGAACGTTACCATTGAGCGGCACCTGGATCAAAATGAGCGGTACACCAAGCTGGAGCAGGATATGTCTCTGGTGCGTGACCGGGTGACTGCGAAGGAGAAGAAAATTGAGATCCTTCAGCGGGAGTCCGCCGCTAAACAAGCGGAAATCAAGCGGCTGGAGGGTGAAGTCGCTCGCTTGGATGCTGAGGGAAGCCGTGCTGTGGCTGCCGCTGTTGAATCGTACAAGCAGTCGGCGGAGCACAAGAAGGCGCTCAACGACGCAGCCAAGGCCGGTGCCCTGGCCAATGTGGAGATGTTGCGGCAGAGGGGCGCCATTGACTGGGCGAAAGCTGCAATGCCTGTCGTGCAGCCGAGTAAGGAAGCGCCGCCGACAACAAGTACCGCTCCTACAGCCGCACCTGGTCCCAGAGTCTGCTCTGGTAGCCGGGAGAGTGGCGAGCATCCAGAAGGCGACTCCCAGCGGACGCCTACGCAGTCCCAGGAGTCCCGTGCTGGGTTCTTGGCGGCCCACACCCGGGCGGATGGCACAATAGAGACTCCCAGTCCCACAGCCCGAGGGTCCGACCAGACGAGCCGCTCCGATCCTCCCCAGGCTGCCGGTGGAACTGCTGATGGTAGCGAGGCCGACCTGACAAACCCTGCCAACCCCGCCAACCCCTAAATAGGAGTAGGATAGTTTTTTTTTTTTTGTAGCCGCTGAGGCATAAATGATGTAATTCTGTTTTGAGAAATGAAATTTGTTGGCACCCAAATTCCAAGTGTTTCTTTTTTGTTTGTGATAATGTGTGTGCCGCTAGAAGTCTTGATAATTGCTTTTGGTCATGAATGAAACATTAAAGGAATTAAAATTGGTCCAAGTGCACAATGTAGCCGACGTAGTCCGCTGACTGGCGTTGCTAGTTGCCCTCAGTGCTAGACTTGGTAACAATGGTTTGAATAATTCCTCGTTTCATTGATAGCTGTCTGAACAGCGTTTACAAAAGCGGGGTCGTACCCGTTGGGTAGCTTCCCTTAGCTAAATATTGAACAAAAATTTAGCTAAGTCAAGATGCTCTTGGGTAGCGGTATGACTATTTGTAGTAATACCGAAGGTGTTCGGTATTCCAAGGGTGGGTCGTTGTGACGCCATCCTTGTCCATTAAGTAGAAGGTTCCCGGGCTAACGACCTCTATAATTTTGTATGGACCTCTATAAGTTGGGCGGAGTTTCGTTGGTGGGGGTATAACTTCTTTCATTACCCAGTCCCCCAGTTGGAGGTTGCGAGCCTTAACCCTGGCGTTGTAGAAACGATGGGCTGTGTCTCGCTTTTCCTCTAGGAAATCCTTGTCGAGGTTAACGCCGTCGCTGTTGGTCTCGGGGCAGTAACCTTCGACCCTAGCGGTTGGTTGGATTACCTCGATAGGCAGGACAGCCTCGGTCCCAAACATCATACAAAAGGGGGTTTCACCTGTGGCGGAGGTTGGGGTTGTTCTGATGGCCCACAGAACCTCCGGGAGCTTCTCCGCCCACAAACCCTTTGCCTCATCAAGCCGCTTCTGCAATAGTTTGTTGATTATCTTGTTTGCCGCCTCGACCTAGCCGTTAGTTTGAGGATGGGCGACCGACCAAAATGCATCTTGGTGCCCAGATTGGCAGTGAAAGAGATGAGTTCCTTATTGTTGAACTGTGTGCCGTTATCTGTGATGATTGCATGAGGGACATCGTAGCGGCAGTAGATGTTCTTCCAGAGGAAGTGGATTACCTTGGCGGTAGTTATTGCCGTCAGTGGCTCTGCCTCTATCCACTTGCTGCTGTAGTCAATGGCGACAATGATGTATTTGAATTGACCTTTGGCGGTTTGGAATTTTCCCATCAAGTCCAGGCCCCACGTTGAGTGAATCCAGGGGCTGACGATAACCGACAGAGGTCCCGGCGGAGCTTGTGGAAAGTCTGCAAATTGTTGGCATTTATGACAGGATCTTGATATCCGCCGGGCGTCATCACCAAGCGTAGGCCAAAAGTAGCCTTGTCGCATTGTGCGATTAGCCAAGGATCTGGCGCCTGAGTGATTTCCGCATTCCCCGCCATGTATTGTTGCCAGCACGACCTTTCCCTCCTCTTGGGTTAGACAACGAAGGTTGGGGTGAGTGAATCCCTGGCGGTAAAGTTTGCCGCTCTGCATGTTGTAACGGGTTGCTCTCCGCTGGAGCTGCCGCGCCTTGATCTTGTCTTCTGGCAATGTCCCGTTGCGCTTGTATTGGATAATCTCGTCCATCCAACTAGGATTGGCCTCAATGCTAAAGATTTCCACCAAGGTTTTGGTGAAGCTTGGCCCGTCCAGGGATTCTACCCTTGTGTCTGCTGGGCTTTGGTGTGGTTGGGCGGTTGCCAGTCTTGCCAGTGAATCAGCCTTGGTGTTCTTTTCCCTGGGTATTTGTGTGATGGTGTGGAACTTGAATTTCTTGAGCAGCGTTTTGGTGTATCCTAAGTATGCCGCTAACTGTTGATCCTTGGCCTGAAAGCTGTCGTTGACCTGGTTAACGACCAACTAAGAGTCGCTGAAGATGTTGACACTGTCGGCTCCTGAATCGATGGCGAGGAGTAGGCCGGCAATGAGTGCCTCATATTCCTCCATGTTGTTAGAAGCTTTGAAGTTGAATTTCAACGCATACTCGACGTTAAGCCCCCGTGGTCCTGTCAAGATGATTCCGGCACCACTGGCCTTGGCGGAAGCGGAACCATCCACATGTACGTTCCAGTCCGATTGTTGGGGTGCCGGCTCTACGGCCGTAGCAATTTCTGTTCCGAGCGGTATATCGATCTTGGTTTCGGGCTGACGCTCGGTGAGCTCAGCGATGAAGTCTGCCACCGCCTGGCCTTTCATGGTAGTTCGTGGTTTGTAATCAATGTCAAACTCGCTGAGCTCAATGGCCCACTTGCTGAGGCGCCCCGAATGTTCAGGGTTCTGCATAACTTGTCTCAGCGGTTGATTGGTTAGCACATGTATTGTATGGGCTTGGAAGTACTGACGGAGGCGTCTGGCTGCAACGATGAGTGCGAGAGCAAGCTGCTCTAATGGAGGATACCGTGCCTCCGCTCCATTCATGCCCCTTCCGGCATAGAAAACTGGGAGCTCGTCCTGGTCCTCCCGCCGGACGATGGTGCAGCTAACCGCTGACTGAGATACCGCTAGGTAAATGTACAATGTTTCTCCTTGGACAGGGATGGAGAGGAGCGGTACTGCCGCCAGGTATTCCTTCAGGCCTTGGAACGCCGCCTGGCACTCTGGGTTCCAGTCGATGACCTTCTTATGGGTTGTTTTGAGGACTTTGAAAAATGGGGCACACCTGTCGGTCAGTCTGGAGATGAATCGAGACAGGGCGGTTAGCTTGCCCTGGAGGCATTGGACGTGCACCTTCCACTCTGGGTCCTTCAGGTTGAGGATGGCCTGTACCTTGTCAGGGTTGGCCTCGATGCCCCGTTCGCTGACAATATATCCCAGAAATTTGCTAGCGGTGACGCCAAAGAAACATTTCTCCGGGTTGAGGCGCATGCCGTAGGCCAAGAGGATGGTTATTATGATTTTCAGATTTGCCACATGTCCGCTGGCCTTTATACTTTTGACCAACATGTCGTCTACGTAGACCTCGATTATCTTGCCCAGATGTTCCGCGAACATGGCGTTCATCAGCCACTGATAAGTTGCCCTAGCGTTCTTCAAACCGAAAGGCATCACATTGTAACAATATAGGCCTTTGTCGGTGGTGAAGGTGGTGCATTCCTGGTCGTCGGGATGCATCCTGATCTGGTTATAACCGGAAAAAGCATCCATCATGCTGAGAAGCTCGTGTCCAGCGGTTGCGTCGACGAGTTGATCGATGCGAGGTAACGGGAAGCTATCTTTCGGGCATGCCTTGTTAAGGTTTTTGAAGTCGACGCACATCCTCCACTTACCGCTAGGCTTCTTGACCATAACCAGGTTGGAAATCCACTGGGGATAGACGACCTGGCGGATAAACCCAATGCCCTGGAGCTTGGCAACCTCCTCTCTGATAGCGCGGTACTTTTCTTCGTCGAAGGCTCTGCGTTTCTGTTTGATAGGGTAGAAGGATGGTTTGATGCTCAACTTGTGTGAGATGATTTCAGGGGAGATACTTGGCATGTCTGCATATGACCAGGCAAAGACTGTAGCGTTGTCACGTAGGAACTGGGTGAGCTCTGCCGCCAGCTCTGGGTCCAATTAAGCCCCTATGCGGACCGTCCACTCAGGATGCTCGTCCGAGATGCTGACAACCCTCAGTGATGTTTCTAGGTTGACCGGCTCCTTCCTTACGTACTTCTTTTCATCCTCCCTGGGGTCCTCAAAAATGTTTGGTGGCGGTGCCCGACTGCCTACCACTAGGATCTCGTGGCGGCGGGCTGATTGTGCCATGGTAATAGAATAACACTCGCGTGCCAATTGCTGACTTCCCTTGACACATCCTGTGCCGTTGGGTGTGGGGAATTTCATGAGCAGCATGTACCCGGACATGATGCACTTAAGTTTGTTGAGCGCTGGCCGACCAATGATGGCGTTGTATGAACTCGGACAATCGACAACTATGAACTCCGTATGTATTTCAGCCATACATGGACTAGTGCCCATGACGAGCCGCATATAATCAGAGCCCAGCGGTTGCGTGACGTCACCGGAGAAGCTGAGCAGCGGTTCATGGTCTTGGAGTAATTTTCTGTTCCTCTTAAGGTTGTTATAACAACAGCCGAATATAACGTTGACAGCGGAACCGCTGTCAACCAGGATTCTTCCCACTGACATTTTGCCCAGAATAGCGTCAATCAAGAAAGGATCGTCGTGGGGCAGATGTACTCCGCGTTCCTCCTCCTCTGAGAAGGTAATGGGTTCCCAACCGGATCTTGGGAGTTTCGCGGATCTTTCGTAGCTGATGTTGCAGACTTCCTTTGGGTGATTAGCTCACACGTAACGCTTTCTAGCCCTGTGAGACATGCTGGTGATTGGAGCACCTCCGTCGATTGTGTTGATGCGGCCCATGGGCTCAATATCGGCGATCACAGGTGGCGGTTGGCATACCTTGAACTGCTCAAGCTTGCCGTCCCGGTACAAGGTCTCGATGGCCGTTTTGAGGGCGTTGCAGCTGTTGGTATTGTGACCGCTGTCCTCGTGGTATTTGCACCACCTGCCGGTGTTCCTCGGCTTTCCTGTTTTTGGGTATTTTCCCGGGGGCGGCGGTGGGATCTAATCCTTGCACTGATTGTATATTTCTTCATGTGAAGCCGTGAGGACTGTAAATACCGCATACCGCTGGGAAGACTCCGCATGTTTGTTGCGGTTATCCCCATGGGATGGGCGGTTTCCCTTGTAGTGCTGATCCTTTTGCCGCTTGTTTTGGTACTGACCCTGCTGCAACTTCCGCTTCTTGTCAGTTGGCGGTGTGGAGGTTTTATTAGCAGTCCCTTGCTGACTGGAGGAGGGTTGTGTCGATTTTGCCAATGCCGCTGGTGGCGGTGGGGCCTCCCAATATGTGATGAATTCTGCTTGGGCATGAATAACCGCCTCACTCATGAGGTGGTCGTATACGGCATTTGGATGATTGTAGTTGAGGTGATATAAAAATGGCCCTTTGAGGAGTCCCTGCTTAAAAGCCGCCGAAGCCATTGTTTTATCTAGATCACGGCACTGAGATGCTGCCGCTCGCCACCTTGTGACGAACGCCTTCAGTGTCTCCTCTGTACCCTGCTTGACGTTGAACAGTTGGCTTGTGTTGTGGTGCCCGGCGGACAGTAGGATGAACCGAGAAAGGAAAGCATGCGATAATGCCTGAAATGAGTCAATAGATCCCGGCGGGCACTCGAAAAACCAATTCATTGCCTCATTGTCCAGCGTTTCACTGAACAAGTGGCACATGGTGGCATCATCGAATCCCTTATTGTTGGTGACCTTCTTGAAGGTATCCATATGGACGAAGGGATCAGTCTTACCGCTGTAATGTGACATTTTAGGGGTCTTTGCATACGCCGGTCTGACGGCTAGCAAAATTGCAGCTGTAAATGGTCCTGGCCTGGCCGCGAAAAGTGGGTTTGAAGCTGGTGCCGGTGTGCCCGATTCCGCCCGAAGTAATCTTTGTTCCAACTGCTGCATCCTCTCCAGTATTTGAGCGATTGCGTCGCCAGCGGGGTCTAGGCGGGTACTCTGCTGAACTGATCCTCGCCCGGGAGCGGGCGGGTCTCCCTCTGTTCTCGCCCTAGGTCTCGAGCGGTGGGTGCGCAGTGATGACTCCGCCTCCTGTTCCAACATTGGCTGGGGTGCAGGGGGTGGTCCCATTGCTGCTAGCTCTGGTGGGTGCAGCGGGACTTGCATGTGTACGACCGGTGCTGGCATCAATGCTCCCGTGCCGGGTCGGCTATGCCTGGTGCTTCGTGACTGTTCATTTCGTGCCGGGTTGGCGGTTGCCTCCAGCGCTTTCTTTAGCTCGTCGAAGCGGGACACCAGCGTGGCCACCTGCCTCTGGGCTTCGGCCTTTTCCTTGCGCTCTTGTTCATGTTCTCTGTTTGCCTTGTGAAGATCCGCCAGTGCCAGCTCGTACAGGGAGGCGAGGTCTTGGCCTGGCGGGCGGCTGCTACCTGGGTTTGTCTCATCGCCGGGGTTGACCGGGGTGGTGAATAACGCGCGGCTACGGCTGGGTTGGTGGGTTGGGGAATGGCGGATTGATCTGCCTGCTCTTCAGCATTTCCCCCGCTGTCGTTAGTCATGGTGATTGTGGCGGGATGACCTTTTGTTCAAGGGTTCCCACAAACGGCGCCAATGTTAATGCTCAAGTCCGGCGGTAGCCGATTCCTTGCTTAACGCGGGTCCGGTGGGCGGACCGCTACTCCTAGGATTAGGTGATTCCTGTTACTGCAACACGATAGACAGGGCGTCAGAGGGAGACCGCGTTGGGCGGTCTTCACTTCTCCGATGCCTAAGTCAGTCACTGTATATGCGCAGCATAACAATAAATGAGTAGTAATTGCGTAATTAATGAGGAGAGAGGAGAGAACCTTTTATAGGCAAGGAAGGGGTTGATCTTCTTCTTGTTTCCGATGTGGGACTGATGTGCTTCGATTCCCAGTGACAGGGGCTTCTGATGCTATCTTGACGCGCCACGTCAGCGGTGATCTGGGGGCGGTCCGGGGCTCGAGCGGTAGCCCGCCTGGCCGTGACCTCGCAGGTCATCCCCTTGGTGAGATTCGGTACCTCCGGCGGTACAATGAGCGTGGCTCATTATAGCTAATTATGCTCATTCTAGCACATGTAGGTACATCGGGTGACAAGCGAAAAATCTATCTGGTGAAGGTACTCGCAAATCACGGTGAAGACGAAGGTGAAGTGGACTCGGTTGTCAAACCGTTGTGAGATGATATGTATGTGAACAGCGAATCGCATCAATCCAATCTGGACTGGCCGAAAGAGATCGACAGACGAAAACTCTACGTTACAAACTAGTCTTAAGTGCAAAAGTAAATTGCATATAAAGTAAATAAACAAGAAAGTAAAGTCCTTGAATGTACAGTATTGAATTGAAACTAAGAAACTAGAAATGAAAACAAGTTGTAAAAGTTGAATTGAAGGCAAAGTACCTATGAGATAGCAAGAGAAAAGTTTGTGAGTAAAAGTTGTATATTGATTTGTTTGTATGGTGCAGGACCTTTTACAATGAGTTACAAGGTGCTATATATACAAATCAAAACCCTAGCTAACTTGTCCTCCAAGCCGTGGAATTTAAGTAGGATTCTCCTTCCTTTTAAGATTGATTAGTCCATAAATGTTATGATTTGGCTGATATCTGGAATCTTCACAATTGAAATCCTTAATTGATTTGAACTCTTTCCTTGTGAGGATTCCTTCTTTGAACGGACTCCTCGGCCGATATTTGTCAGTTGTGATTGGTCGAGCATATCTAAGCTCCTTCTCTGCTCATCTACATAATCACTCATTTGAACTTGGATATCCCAACCATGTAACCGTGTGATCCACTTTCATCATCTTTTGGGTTTGTTCGAGCCAAAATCTCAAACGTCGGCCGAGTGATTGAACGATGTCTTTATCTCAGACTCAAAACTCTAATCTCGGTCAAGTGACCGAACAACGCCCAATCAATACGACTCAAAACTATAATCTCGATCGATTGACCGAGAAACTCTGATTTCTGTTAACACCTTCATTTCGGTCGTATGATCTAAACTCTATATTCTCGGTCAACCTAATGCTTATTTGACTAATTTCCTTATCTTAGCTTAATGGCCAATTAATTTCATTCTCTGCCGAATGATCGAGTGACTTCTTTTATGGCCCTTACTTAATCTCAGCCAAAATGCTCTCTCATCCAACAGCGAGAGCTTGGTAGGTCGACGTGCAAAAACAGGTGCAAACAGGGTGAAGAGTGGAGACTATGGAATATTATAAGACTCCAAAGACTTTGAAATGGTAGATTAGGATCCAATCAATGGTGTATAAATTAATCTAGTGCGTTGCTTTCAGGAAATGTAGAAGAAAAGAAGGATAAGGAATAAATTTAGATTAATTAAAATAAAATTAATTGGAAAATTTTGACATGGACATAGTAGCTAATCAGCAATCTGTGATGTGTTGCTCGAAAATTGCGCAATCTGTGATGTGTTGCTCGAAAATTGCTTCAAGTTCATATATATATATATATATATATATATATATGATTAATTAATACAAGAAAAAATCAGGAGTCAATGAAAATCTCCTCCACCGACCACTAACAAAGACGTGACAAGATGAAACAAATGGGACAACAACCATGATTTTGATCCTTGTGATCAATCAACTCAAAGAAGTAAGCTCGATCAGGACCATTTTTATTGTTAACTAAACCTCATGATTTCTAAACTTTTCACAGTATGAAAAGAAAAAACGGAAGGAAGGATTCAACGCCATGTTTATAGATCGTATGGCTTAATAAGAATTAACTACTCGAAAAGCTTGACATGGACGTACCAGCAATCAGTGATGTGTTGGTGAGAAATTGCTGGGGAGGCGGAAATGATGCAACAAAAAAATTAAAAATTGAAGAAAATTAATAAAAACATAATTTTTTTTTATCAAAATAAAAAAATGACTTAATGACATCAATTCTACCCACGTTGCCGGTTGGGATCAATTGTTCTCCGATCTGATTGGAACCCGATCAGTTTGGGGTCTACTGATTTCATCATGGGGAGCAGGTGGATTGGAATCAGTTGCGTTCCTCTCTAGTCTAACAAGGATGGTGGATCGATGGGGGAGGCAGTCCGGCAGAGTGACTGGTAGGAGGTGGTCATGCCTGGTTTGGGCCAAACTTGGCTGGTTGTCAATGGTGTTCCTGCTTCCTTGGTACAGGCTTGGGTTTGGGCCTTGTCTGGGCTGCTCTCTTTATCTCTTTTATTAGTTTTATTTACTTTAATGGTTTAATGGCGTCTCACCTTTGGCGTGTAATAAGCTCCTACAGGTATTTTGTAGGCCTAGTCGGGCTAAATACCTGTGTATGCACTCTAAGTGCCTTATCTGACCTAGCGAGGCGATAATCCATTCTAATTAAATGGGCGCAACCTCCTAGTGGCAGAATGAAACTAAGAGTCGTCGGATTTATTTTCCAACGGCAACATAGTAGGAAAGCTATGAAATTGGTAATTATGCTTCGTTGTAATTGAGTTATATTTCTGTCATGTCACCGCTATTTCAAAGCAAATAGAGGAGCTAGTAGAGCACTCTTTTCTAATTGGTGCATGCTAGAATACATATATTTTATAGAGACTCCTGATACTATTTTGGAACGTTCTCTAGATGCTTATTATAATTAAGGGTTTAGGCTTAATGTCCCCCTTTTGTATTCGGCATTTTCATTAATCAAGACTTAAGGGCAGTCGCATCAGCCATTTATTTCAAACAAAAAAAAAAATCTACTGACGTTGCCTAAATAAAATAAAATAAAATAAAAAAACAAACAAACAAACAGCTTCTATTTTTTTAGGGGCCGTGACCACTTACCCGATTTTAGGCTAAAAATTGCCTACTTACTCCACTAAGAATTTTTTAACCCCATTTACCCAATCCAACATTCATTGACATTTTTGCCCCTATTTTAATTAATAAATTACATCTCTCTCTCTCTCAGACTCTCTCTCTTCGATCTATTTTCTCTCTCCTCCCCCCTCATCGATCTCTCCCTCCCTCCCTTCCTCCCACCTCCGGCCGGCGATATGTTGACCACAGACCCGATCTCTCTCTCTCTCTCTCTCTCGCTGCTCAGATGGCACCGGACGGCTGCAGAAGCTATCGCCGTGGGAGAAGAAGATGGACACCGTCACCATGCTCGTGGCGGTGCACCACTACGTTCGATTCCTCCAGCCTCAGGTCGCGGGCGTCCGTGCCATGCCCATCGTCGCCTCCAGCTCCGTGCCCGTCTTGAAATAGCGGCGAGACGAGAGAACACGCCTGCGAGATCGATGCAACCTCCACTTCGCCGGTCTCTGATTTCACGGCTGCCTCCAACTCCTTGAATGCCTCTGCAATTTTCCTCAACGGATTCTCGTTCGCCATTGCAAACTATCTCTCTCTTCTTCTTCTTCTTCTTCTTCTTCTTCTTCTTCTATGAAATTCTCTCAAGTTCTTTTCTTTTTTTTTTTGGTAAATTTGGCAGAAGGATTATAAGGAAAGAAGAAAGAAGAATGAAAAAAAAAGTTTATTGAGTAGTTATACATGTCTATTGCGGGGCAATAATATGATTATTGGGAGGAAATAATATGAGTATTGGGGGGCAATAATATGCATATAAATTGATTAATTGTGCCTGTAGTGTATTCATTTTGGCTTTGGGAGTTTATACAATTCACTGGACGGCAATAATATGATTTTGGGAGGCAATAATATGATTATTGGGAGGCAATAATATGAGTATTGGGGGCAATAATATCCATATAAATTGATCAATTGTGCCTGTAGTGTATTCATTTTTGGTTTTGGGAGTTTATACAATTCACTAGACTGCAATAATATGATTTTGGGAGGCAATAAAATGATTTTGGGAGGCAATAATATAATTATTAGGAGGCAATAATATGATTACTGGGGGGCAATAATATGATTACTGGGTATTAATAAATTCAGACGCCGGAATCCGATCACCAGTCCGGTAGCCGGATTCCGGTCATCGGTTGCTGGATTCTGGTGACCGATCGCAGGAGTCCGGTCACCGGTCGCCGGAGACCGCGGCCGGCCATTGGTCACCGGAGCACAGCAAGGTGGAGGATGACTTCTCTCTCTAAGTGAGATAGAAGGAGAGGGCAAAAAAGTCTCAAAAATAAATTAAAAAATGAAAAAAGAATTAATTGGGTATTAGGGAAATAATCCCTTAGAGTATTTTGGGTAAATGGGGTTAAAAAACAGTTAGTGGAGCAAGTGAGCAATTTTTAAGCTGAAATTGGATAAATGATCATTTCCCTTTTTTTTATTATTATTATTAGAAAAATGGTTTGGATTCAGTCATGCTAAGAGGTTCAGCCCATATTCATGTTATTATCTTATATTAGCAATAAGAATGAGATCCAATGCTCATTAAGGCTCACTAAAAAAATAAAATGGTTAATTACATATAAGTGCATTTTTGAATGTTTTTTTAGTTATAAGGCCACAAACTATTTTTTGTCCCTCATAAGGCCACTAGATTCAAAAGGGTGTCAGATTTCATATATAAAAATCAACATATTTACATAAATTCCACTAGAGTAAAAAGTCAACAACCATTCTCTTTCTTCTCTCCGATGAGGTCTCCGGCGGGTCTCCGGCGCCGGCGAACTTTTGGCGAACTCCGGCCAACTTCCGGCTACCACAAAAGCTATTATCATTAGCAACAAAAGCTACTCTGATGAGATTTTCGGCAACCTCGTCGAATGCTATTGTCACTAGCAACAAAAGCTATTCTAGTGAGATTTCTAGAGACCTCCGGCGAGGTCACAAAAACTACTGTCACTAGCAACAAAAGCTACTCTAGTGAAATTTCCGGCGACTTCCGTTGAGGTCACAAAAGCTACCGTTACCAGCAACAAAAGGTACGCTCTCCAAAACCAAAAACTAATGTCAGCAGCACCAAAAGCTACGCTCGTGAGCAACAAATGCTACTATCACAGACACAAAAAAGTTACTCTCACCATTACCAAAAGTTACTCTCACCATCACCAAAAGTTACTCTCATCAACGCCAAAAGCAATAATCAATCATAACAAAAGCTACTCTCAAAGACTAACAAAACTATAAAAATGTAAAGGAAAAGAAAACATATTGAATGATATAAAAAGTATGCAGAGTTCAACAATAATAGTCATATAACTATGCAAAAACAACTTCCATAGCTGTAAAAGGCCACTACTATAGTTCTGAAAATCTATTACAATAGTTGTATAAAGCTACTGTCAATGTTGTAATGTTACTGTCATTTTTCAATGATAACGCTCTAAACCCATAGGCATTATTTGCCACCTTTAGCATGAGACTTCATTTCTACATTTCTTGGTTGGTCGAATGATCTCATGGCCAATGGAGGCTTCAATATCCAAATTCACATGATTTTCCAAATATACTACTACAAATGCAAAGGAGAAGAATTCTGCAAGAATAAAGATACAACAAAATATTAGTATTTGAAATGAAAACTAAAACAACAATGTACCGCTGCGCTACAACGTGACACTTTTTATTAACTAGATAAAAAATAAGCAATCTAAAAAGCTACTGTCATAAATACAGAATGCTACAATAATACACATATAGAGCTACTAGATCAGTAACAAAAAACTACTAACATAAGTACAAAAAACTACTATAAAATATGTACAAAGCTATTAGACCATTAATAATACACTACTAATATTGGTATATAAAGCTACTATACCACATGTACAAAGTTACTGGACTAGTAATAAAAAAACTATTGACATAAATACTGATTACACAAACTAGCTGATTATACATGTTGATACTATAACACAAATTTCAAATAAGAAATGCTTGAAATATGAAATTACAGCAATAAGAAAATTGAATTTCATTCAGGATCATGCTTTTCCAATTTGATAAGTTATTGACAAAAAACCACTTAAAATCAATCAAAATGAAAACAAAGAAGCCACTGACATTAGATTGAAAAGATACTAACATAGAGATAGAAAGCTACTATCACTGTGTTGAAAACCACTGTAACAGTTATAGCAAGCTACTAACTTGAAATCAATTAAAACGAAAACAGAAAACCTACTGACATCAACTTGAAAAAACCTACTAACATAGGCATAAAAAACTACTATTACTGTATTAATTGAAGTCACATGTAGTCCATATTTACCAACGGTTGAATACAAAATTCCACTAGTTGAATGGTTAGTCTTGGTTGGTCCATGCGAAGGGTTGGAAAACTCGGGATCATGATCTTCCAGCTATGCGATTAATAAGACACAAAAAGGTTTCAAAAATTAACACAATGGATCATGTTGGAAAAAGTACTTTATGTTTTGAGGTTTCCCCAAGAGGGTCTGTTAGAGCCTAACAATGTTGTAAGCAATGCCAAGCATTTGAAGTGAAAATTCTTGGTCTGTTTGCAAATTAGTCTATAAATAATATCCACAGTGTTAGTACTGAAAGTTCATATATCACTGAATCATAAAGAAGAGTGCAAAAGAAATGCTCAATAGCTCCACAATACAGCTAGGCAGAGATGCCTTGCAGAAAAAAAATCAATGCAGTATGACATCATATTCTTTGTTGCTTTGATTTAAATTTACAACCATTTAACTTTTCATTTCATATCTATTCACTAGAAGAGGACTCTGAAATTACTATTGCAACAAAGATTAATTCCTGATTTTGGTTTTAAAGTGTACTTGCTCTTTTATCAATATCATTCCCTTACATCCTTAACCAAGAAAACGGCATGCACATGACTAGAGTATATGAGATCATTAAAATGAGAAAATGACATACCAGATTTCTTTGATATACGGCTGTCACAGCAAGGAAAAGCTTCATTGCTGCATTACAAGCATATGATGATGATGATGTTCAAATGTGGCTTCCAAGTACACTACAATGCCACAGAAGCTCCATAGAAGAAATAACGAAACAAGGCACTGAAAAACAAAGAACAAAAAAGAAACCAAAATCACGAAACAAACAAATCCAATAGTGTAAAGCCCCAAATTCTAGTAAGATTTCGTTTGTAGAAGCAAGCATCATGTTACCTGGATTCGAAATTTAGTGGCGGCCTAACTCCAGCACTGATGATGATGACGAGAGACTCCAACACCGATGGAGATTTCTCGTTGAAATTACGGAGGACTCTGGTGAAAATTGAATTGACAAACGGCGGAGCTAGATCTGATAGCGCCGTGCCGGTGGTCACCAGAATCGCAGGCGGAGACCAAAATGTGATGTTGGAGAGGAAAGATCCCACATTGGAAAAGTGACAAATAAAATATAACTTATAAGTTGGTGGATCTCACCTAATTGTACCGAGGCTTTTTGTGATTAAAACCCAACACCTAACGGGTGGTTAAGTTGGGACAGTATCGGTACAATGGTGGGCCACGGGCCACGCTTGTCGCTATTTAACATGGTATCAGAGCGGATCTCTCTCCAATTGCGTCTCCAATTGTCATTGGCCCAAATTTGGGTTCCTTATATTGCCATCGGAAAATTCCGATTGGATTGTTATCAAGTGTCCGATGTGGGCCTTGGATTGTTATATTGGCCAAGTCTCCAATATGAAACTTGTGTCCCAATTTCCAATGTGAGAATTGGATTGTTAATTAATTTCACGTGCAGACCTAGAATTAGGTTGCACGTGAGGGGGCGTGTTGGAGAGGAAAGATCCCACATTGGAGAAGTGACAAATAAAATATAACTTATAAGTGGGTGGATCTCACCTAATTGTACCGAGGCTTTTTGTGATTAAAACCCAACACCTAATGGGTGGTTAAGTTGGGACAGTATCGGTACAATGGTGGGCCACGGGCCACGCTTGTCGCTATTTAACACGTGAAGGCAGTAGAGAAACATGGAGGGGACCTTTCTCGTTTAAATTGAGGAGTGCATCATCCAAATCGACGTTACCAGTCTTCACCGTCGGGGGGAGAAAGTGAAAATACAAGGACAGAATATGATTTTCTGGAAAACGGGGATTGCAGTGCACTGATCAATCCTTACTGGGCAGATATCAGAAATAACGAACCAAACACCAGATTTTGGTTACGCAGTGAAAACCTCAAGTATGAGATTAAAAACACTGCGGGGCTCTTACTCTTGAGAACCCAAAATAAAGATCATCATATTGAAAATGATATGTTCTTTTACAAACTTTGAATAGCACTAGCTCGGCTATAAGATTCACACAAAATCTAATACAAGGTTTGTCTTCCTTCTAGAACTCCTTCACTTGAACGATCTTCAAATCTTGTTCTTATTTCTTCACAGTCTCCCTACTGATCTCGAGAGAGTATTATGCATATGAAACTATGATCACAAACACTTATACAAGGACCAAGTGTTTTGGCTCTTTGTGAAGACACAAACTCAAAAAAAAACATGCAAGACACCTACACTTATTCTTGCGTTTCTCCACCCTTTTTGCCGTGCATATTTCTGCAATATATATTCAACCAGCGGCAACCATTCAAACAAACCAGAAACAACCCTAGTTAGACTTCTATTAGGAAAGAGTTTTTATTCCAAGATATCCATAAAATCCTAAAAACCCTAGGGAATCAAATACACAATTTTATAAATATAAAAATATCTTTAAATAAAGAAAGTTAAACCTCAAGGATATTTTCCCGTTTTGTATGGAATGCCAACACACCAAGTTAATCAAAACTTGTACCTACAATCTCCCCCTTTGGCATTCCTATACAAAACATAAATTAGGACAAACTCTCCCCCTCAACAAGTACAGGAGGAACATCACAACTCTTCATCCATTCATTCCTGAAACATTTCTCACACATTGGTTAAAATGCATAAGATAGAATAACGTTATCACAGTTATGAATCTGCTTTCTCCCCCTTTTTGAATAGGAATGACAAAGGTAACTTACGTAGCGGAAGCGATAGACACTAGCCCAAGGCGAATCAATTAGAGGAAGATAGTTCAAGTATTAATACTCCCCCTAAATGTGATCATGTTATGAAAGATGCAATAATGAAATGCAAACACACAAGGAGTGGGTTGTATCCAAATGCTAAGAATAGATTTAATTCGCATAGCTTTTCCAACAAGAGCAATACCACTTAACCATAAACAAGAGTGCAACAAAACAAGTTCACACGAGTGAATGGATTCCGACAATCACAAGGTAAGATAGAGAGTGATCGAGTATTCTATACCTCTTGTTGTGAATAGTGAACATATCTCAAGATGGGGTGTGTAATATTTGTGGAAACCTGAAAAGCAAGGCTCACATACGAAACACATTTAAGCACATAAACTTTATTCCCCCCTTATAACACCGTGTGGGAATGATTTTGAATTTTTCTTTTGGCCTTTCACACAAAGTAACATTTTTGCTCAAGAAGACTACGACCCATGTAACAAGTATTATGCTAGCAACTCCCAAGTCAGATGACTTTAAGGTACTAGATGTAACAAGGACATCCCAAAGAGCACATCTACTTGAGTCAATAGTTTCACAATCCACTGGGGTGACCAAACCATTCCCGTTTCTTTCCAATCCTCATATCGTTCTCACGACCGAAGCCTGTTTACTTTGGGAATAGCCTGGCCATGCTCCATTAACCAACTACATTTTTTTTTTTTTTTTGTTATATAACAAGGAGCAACCAACAAGAGTAATTTTGTACATGAGCAATGAGAACAAGCCAACCATCAATTAAGACTCACCACCACTTAGAGTATGTGTGCATGTGAGGATTCAAGGTGATAGAGAATATGTTGTTCAAGCTCTTAATTACAGAGTGACGCAAAAGCAAATTCAAAACGTGCTAGGCACCTTATTGCACACACATTTAAAGAAAAGAGTATGGCCCTTGTCAATCTAAGTTCAAAATAATCTGTCAGACACTCGGGGATACAAACCACTATTTTTCAATCCTAAATTTCCAGAAACTGAACCTAACAATGCAGAAACTTAAAGAAAATGCACCTATACTATCATGAAGACATACACCATGAATGCATGCAAAATGGATCAAATGAAGTGAGCGTATCAATACTTAGAGCATCCACCAACGGTGCTTCTAAGTGATTCAAATTGAGATATGTCTAAAGGCCTAGTAAACGAATTAGCCAATTTGTGATCAGTAGGAACAAAAGCACGCTCAAGCATATTAGCAAGATTATCCATATGAGTAGAAAAACGATTGTTTGAACCTTTTTTAATCCAGATTTGCTTCTGCTTCGTTTTTGTTTCCAGATCCACGGGGATTGAAGCCAGCTTTGCAATCCTGGTGATCAGATTCAGACCCTCTTTCAACTCAACTTGCAGCGAGGCATGTGAGTTAATACCCATCGTTTTCCTCTGATTTTGAGTAACCCTGCGAAGCATATTGCACCTAGGACGTATGTGTCCTAATTTTCCACAATAATGACAAGCAGGAACAAAGTTTTTGGAGTTGTGAGTATACCTGGGCTGACAAAGTTTGTCAGGACTTACCTGAGCAACCTTTTTATAGGTTTGAAGGTCCAATTTACGTTCTGGTCTTTTGGACAATTTGGGACCAGAATCAATGTCTTCTGAAGCATGTGATTGACCCAGCGAATTTTCACCTTCCATACCTTTTACAAAGGTCAAAGGCTTGCACGACTCACCTTCAAACCCTAACCCTTCTTTGTTGCCGTGAGTTTTACCAAATCCTATCATCTTGGAGACCTTTTCAGACCCTATGGAGAACTTGTTGAAGCTTTCCTTGACTTTAAGCAACTCATCCTGCAATTTCTCATTTTCAAGGGTTAGTGAAACATTTAAAGTAGATTGAGCCTTGACTTCAACCTGCAAAACTTTAATTTTATTAATGAGATCACCATGTTCCTTGTCCCCAACTTCAAACTTAACCTCAACCTACAAAACTTTTATCTTATCAACAAGGTTAGTACGCTCAACATTCCATTCTTTTAGAGAAGTTTCAAATTGTAGCTCAATTTTCTCTTTTTCTTCTCTTAAAGAATCAACTTCTTTTTCAAGTGTATAATTTTTTCGAAGAACAATTTTCGAAGCTTGATATAACTGCTTACACTTGACATTTGTTTCTTCATCAAGGGTATCATCTTCTAAGTCAGAATTATCAGAAACATCAATATTAAGAGAGGAAGTAAGAGCAAGATTTACCTCTTCACCATCTGACTGAGAGCCTTCATCACTATCACTCCAAGTAGATTTTAGAGCCTTGTTTCCACGCAAATTATACCTTTTATTGCCACAATCGGCAGCAAGGTGACCAATTCCACCACACTCAAAGCATTTAGGTTTGTTAGGCAAAATTTTCGAAGAGTTTCCAAAGGATTTTTTATTTTTCAGAAAATTTTTGAACTCTTTTGTCAACAACGATAAATCCACATAATCATCAACAACATCTTTCTTTTTAACAGAAGAGAAAGCAATATTTTTTACCTTTTTCTCGGGCTTGATCCTCATCTCAAAGGTTTTGAGATTACCTATAAGTTCATCAAGAGAATAGGTGTCCAGGTCTTGAGTCTCCTCTATTGCAATTTTCTTGGCTCGAAATTTTGAAGGAAGAGCTCTGAGAAATTTCTTGACTATTCGATGCTCCTCAAATGGATTATCAAGGCTACAGCATTGGTTTGTCACATTGAGAAGTCGAGCATGAAAATCATCAATTGATTCATCTTCCCCCATGGTCATGTTCTCAAATTCCAATACGAGTCTTTGAAGCTTCTGACCTCTAACCTTCTTGTTTCCCTCATAAGTAACCTGAAGTAGATCCCAAGCTTGTTTGGCTGTGTCACAGTGGCTAATTCTCATCCTCTCTTTCTTGGACAAAGCTGTGAATAGTGAATTCCTTGCCTTAAAGTCACAAGTTCTATCACGAACTTCTTCTTCTGTCCATTCCTTCCTAGGTTTGAGAACCCTTGCAGAGGACCCTTCTACTTTCTTTGATTCTTCGGCCTTGGTTGGGTGATCCCATCCATTCTCAACTATATTCCACATGTTTTCATCTTGAGAGTAGAGAAAAGCCCTCATCATAATCTTCCATTGTGAATAGTCTCACCATCAAACAAAGGCGGGCAATTTATAGAACTAGAGGCTCTGTTATATTCACGTTCCATCCTTGACCACGGATCAACTAAAAAAGCTTTAGAACCTGCTCTGATGCCAAATGAAAATACAAGGACAGAATATGATTTTCTGGAAAACGGGGATTGCAGTGCACTGACCAATCCTTACTGGGCAGATATCAGAAATAACGAACCAAACACCAGATTTTGGTTACGCAGTGAAAAACTCAAGTATGAGATTAAAAACACTGCGGGGCTCTTACTCTTGAGAACCCAAAATAAAGATCATCATATTGAAAAGGATATGTTCTTTTACAAACTTTGAATAGCACTAGCTCGGCTATAAGATTCACACAAAATCTAATACAAAGTTTGTCTTCCTTCTAGAACTCCTTCACTTGAACGATCTTCAAATCTTGTTCTTCTTTCTTCACAGTCTCCCTACTGATCTCGAGAGAGTATTATGCATATGAAACTATGATCACAAACACTTATACAAGGACCAAGTGTTTTGGCTCTTTGTGAAGACACAAACTCAAAAAAAAACATGCAAGACACCTACACTTATTCTTGCGTTTCTCCACCCTTTTTGCCGTGCATATTTCTGCAATATATATTCAACCAGCGGCAACCACTCAAACAAACCAGAAACAACCCTAATTAGACTGCTATTAGGAAAGAGCTTTTATTCCAAGATATCCATAAAATCCTAAAAACCCTAGGGAATCAAATACACAATTTTATAAATAGAAAAATATCTTTAAATAAAGAAAGTTAAACCTCAAGGATATTTTTCCGTTTTGTATGGAATGCCAACACACCAAGTTAATCAAAACTTGTACCTACAGAGAGAGAGAGAGAGAGAGAGAGAGAGAGAGAGAGAGAGAGAGAGAGAGAGAGAGAGAGAGAGAGAGAGAGAGAGTGAGTGAGTGAGGTGGCAAATGGACCGCTAAGCACAAGCACGGCACGAGCCGGGCAAACTTAAAAGCAACCCAGCAAGGCCCAAGCCCGTTAGTAGCCCGGCACGACCGTAGCACGTTAGAATAATGAGTCGTGTTGGGCCTAGGAATAATGGCCCAGCCCGGTACGACCCGAGCACAACATATTGTGGACCAGCCCGTTACAAACACAAAATTTCATTTTGTTTTTAAAAATATTTAAAAACCACAATAATGAAATTTGAATATTAGACCACTTTATTTAAAATCTCATGACAATTCCACCAGTGCTATTTCTTTTATATTGTCAAAATAGTGAAATAAAACATTATCCTTGTTTTGACATAAAATATTTTTTCTAAATATTAAATATATGTTTATTAATAAAGACATTATACAACTATAGAATGAAGGAAAGAATAATATGATACTAAATCTTCATTATATTAATAAAGATTAATCTCACAATAATATATTAAAAGCAATATATTTTGAGTTATTTTTTTCTTTCTTTCTTTCTTGTAGTGGAATATAAAAAATTATTAGAAAACTAATCTTAAAAAGCTAAGATTAAGAAAAACATTGTAGAACTTAATTTATTTTAATTTTTTAAATAGTTAAATAAAATAAATTTTTATTTATTCAAATTAATATTTTAAAATCGTGTTTTATAGTGGGTAGGCACGAGCACGACCTGTTTATTGACCCGACACGAGCACGGCCCAGCACGATATGGGCTCAGGCCATGGGCCAAACCAGGCTTAATGTTTAAGTAAATGGGCCGACACGAGCTAGGCACGATAATAAATGGTCCGGCCCAAGCACAGCACGAAACACTACTAGCCCAGCTTAAAATGGGGCGAGTCAGGCCAGGCCAGCCCGTTTGCCACCTATCACACCCCGAATTTAGAACAAATAAATTCAAATCCGAAACGCGAAACTCAACAAGCACAAGAAGAATAAACATAAAAATTTTCATTTAGACTAAGAAAAAAACAAACTGAACTCACAATGTCAACACCGACTCGTTCTCTAGAGTCAAATATCACATCACCAAGTGTTTACAAATTAAACTGAATAACAATTCAATAAGAAAACGCACCCTCCACACTCATTACACAACGGAAGACTAGAACCAAAATACCCTACTACGTCCAAGCTATCACAGCAAGAAAACCTCAGCTTCGATGATGATTACACTGACCTGTACAGTAACCCCTACACCATAGAATAGTGCACCAGGATTACAAACAACAAATCCAGTAAGCTTTTTGAGCTCGTACGAGTAAACTCAATTAAAATGACTCACGTCACTCATGCTTATAATTTCTCAATTCATGAGATAAATTAAAGCAACAACATTTAACTCCACAAAACACAACCAAACATCAAGTTCATATCATATCATATCATATCATATCATGCTCACGTAAGTTAATTCATATCAAAATCAACATGCTCTGACTCTCGACTCATGCTTCCAATTTCACAATACTTCAACTAAACAATTAAACTCAATTATGTTTTAAACATTTTAAAACACAACGAACTACAAAATCACCCTTCATTTGTCTCAACAAAAGTAGTTGTCACCTTAGTGACATTTCAAATCATTTTCCATCTCAACGATAAATCTACGAAAATCACACTCACTTCCCCTCAACATAAAGCATTTCTCAAAACGATGACCTCACGACTCATTTCACAACTCACACAAATCTCAAACCACAACCGCACTTACAATAGAATTAAGTAAAATCAGTAATCCCTGCATAGAAACTTAGTTCAGGAGATCACATTAAAAACAAATAATAGAAATCATATAAATCCCTGCATAGAGTTTAGTTCAGGAATTTACATTAAAACAAACAATTCAAAAAGCGGTAATCCCTACATATAACTTAGTTCAGGATATTACAATTAAATCAAACAATAGAATTCATAGAAATCCAAATCTCACGTATAAATTAAAGAAAGAACATCAGCAACATTCCTCGAAAACTACGTACTCATGATGCAGTAACCCAATTACTACCATGACCGCACGCATGCCACAAACTACATACTCATGATGCCATAACCCAGTTACCACCATGACCGCACGCATGCCACAGACTACATACTCATGATGCCGTAACCCAGTTATCACCATGACCGCACGCATACCACAGACTTCGTTCTCATGATGTCGTAACCCAGTTATCACCATGACCGCACGCATACCACAGACTTCGTTCTCATGATGTCGTGACCCGGTTACTATCATAACCGCACGCATGCAAACATACTAGAGCTCCAACTGAATCGTAACCTGTCACCTCGGTCGAGGTTCAACCTTACGATATATTTGCACCCAGGTTACCACTGTAACCTACAAACTTCAGACCCTTCGGCCCTCGGAACAAGACATTTAAGGAAATCCCACACGACTCACAAATGTCACACGATAACTCCAAATCACTCTTTTACACAATAATCAACACATCATGATAATTGTACGCTCGTAAGAGAAATACTCGAAATAACAATTCAATCAACTCTCAATCATTACTTCACCAATGTTACACCATCCAATATATATATTTCACGTAAATATATATATATATACATAGTCATCCACTCAATGATGCCTACTAATACCAACTATAGTTCATACGTACTAAAACCAAGAAATTCATTTTATACTTAAATTCATTTACTTACCTGTGAGTCGTGGCTCTATGAACCGTAGCCGATCAAGTTCATATTATTTCAAACAAATCTTTATTTTCGAAAACGATTTACAATTATCAATCAATTCCGACAATTAAATAACTCGGTTCGTAAGTGAACCACATGAGATTTACTCACCTCCATATCCTGCTGTGTCTTCACACAAAACCAAGACAAGCATCAATCGTCCAAACTCCGCTCACACAATTTTGTCAATCACCTAATCACATCAAGGTCACACTCAATACAACACAAAGCACACAATTCACAAAACACAATTATACGACGATCCAACAGTCGGATACTTATCCAAGACCATCCAACATCTTAGAAACACTTCTACGATCAATAATCAAAACTACAAATCAATCTAATGGCCGAATCCCCACGGATCGAACATCGATCGAACTGAAAACCCTATAACTTTGAAAATTCATAACTTGCTCATACGATTTCCAAAAATTACAAACTATATATTGAAATGCTCGTATCGACGAGTATATCGAAATCAGGAACAGAAACTGTCCCTGTGGTGGTCGAAAACCGCCGGAAAACACCACCACATTGGCAGCGCCGTCGCCCACCCAAAGTCAAAATTTGACAAAACTTCCAACATAAAAGATCGTCATCTCAACTCCAATTACAACTTTCATAACTATCACAAAGTCAGAGCCAAAGCCATTTGGCCGAAATTTACCTTGCAAGTTTTGAAACCGATGAACCCTAGATTCCCAATCTTCCAAATTCGAGCTCCACAGGTTGAATCGTTGCAAGCCACCTTGGGAGAAAGCTTCTACGTCCTCTGTTCTCCAAAATCCCTCAAGAAACACCTGCTAAGGTGGCCGGAATCGTGAGCTCCGATCTGGGCGATTTGCAGCGTCGCCGCCTATCTTTCCGTCCTTGTAGCGCCGCCTACGGTGCTTCCCATGACGAAACACCACCACATACCTGTATAAGGGATCAAGGCGAGCAGAAACCCCATCGGAATAGAAGCAAAAGGTGGCCGAACGAGTGAGAAATCGGCCGGCGAAGGGAGGAGGCGAAACTGGGCTCAGGACCGAAAAGAGAGAAAACTTTCCGAAAATGGAAAGTTGGCATTTTCTGATTTTTTCTTATTTTTTTCCTATTTAACCAAAATGGAAACTTTTTCCGAATGCGATAACTTCTTCATACGAACTCCGATTATCGCGTTCCACATGTCCACGAACTCGTATCAACGCGCTCTACAACTTTCGTGAAGAAAGTTCTCACAGAATCTAAATGTATAAAAAGTCAAACTTCGTAACCCCCTAAAACGTGCACTTCGAATAATTATTCGTCCTCAAATAATTCTACTCCACCCTAAAACCACGAAATCGTACAACCGAACACTTTATTAATCCCAAAAAATATTTAGAAATTAATAACAAATTTCCGAGGTCTTACACCACCTCTATCTCAAAAGCATTGCTTTTGTTTGGTAGAGGGTAAAATTGTCACATATGAAATAATTTGAAGCTGTAAATGGCCTTTATGTGTACAAGAAAAATTAGATGGTTTTATGCCTAATTAAAGTTTCAAATTGACACTTATGTGTAATTTTTAAAAAATAAAATAGGTACACTTATTAGACATCCGAAGCTCATTGATGCTCACTAAAACTAGTCTTGCTAGGACGAAAAACATTTTAAGATGCACAAAAGTGACGAAGTTCCCCTAAAAAAATACAGAATTATTGAAATTAACTAAGCTAAAAAAGAAAAATATTGTAGGCCTAGGGCAAAACATCCAGGCCCAAATCACCTAGCCCAATTGAGGGCAGTAAGAAGCCCAGCACCTCCATCTCGCCGGAAAAACCATTGCCGCTACCACACCGCCAGCCACCGTCGCCCAACGACCCGCCGTTTGCCACTAGCCTGCCTGCCATCGTTACAACAGGACGACCACCATGAGGCAAAGCACAGATCCTCGAAACCAGGCGACGCCATGGCATCCCCAGCAGAGGACTCCAAACCACTAGCACCGATCGGGCCACCCACCATCAACCTCCGCCGCACTTCCAATGATCATCGACGAGAAAGAATTGGGACTTAATAATGCCACTGCTATATAGTTGGTAAAAGATGAACTTTAGAAAGAACTTGATTTGTGGCTTCTACATTATTTTCTTGACCTGCAAATTACATGGTTTCCAGATGGTTTTTTCATTTCTTAGACGGACATGTTCCACATATAATTGCCGATTAATGAAAGATGACTGACTGTACACCTTGCTCAACCCATGCTAACCCCATGCCAAGCTTACGAAGGATGATCGATATTAATGCTCCTTTTAGTGATTTGACCGCACATAGAGGTCAGTTTGGATGCCTTCACTACTTCACTTTCACCAGACCTGAAATTTGCTTATAGTGTCAACACAGTTTGTCAATTTATGTAAGCAGCAATCCAAGTTCATTTTACTGTAGTAAAAGAATTATGAGGTGAGAACAGTTGATTATGGTGTTACGTACTTTTAGGCTAGCTCCGCTGAAAGCCTGAAACAAAGGGCGGTCTGTTAGGATGCAGCATAGGCTGAAAATCCCAATGGTTCGAGGTCAACAATAAGCTTTCTCATTTTGCTTGGCAGGTGTCCAATAACTTGTCATACAACGAAACAGACTCCAGTTTCAAGATCCTCAAATATTGAAGCAGAGGGATCTGGCTGCTATTTCCTTTGAGTTAAGGCACTTTGGCCAAGACATTTTCTCAGTGATAATCATAGTATCCTGCCTTATGCCAAGTTTCCGCTGTTACAACATCATAGCACTGGCTCTTGCTTCCAGTTTTATTCATGACTCCAAGGTGCGTGAGACATGTGAGCGAGGTTGATATAATATTTACTATTCACTGGACAGAGAGTGGCCAAACATTACGGCTAGCAAATATTTTCACCAAAGAGTTTGAAGGTTCAAACTCTCCTCAATTCATTTAATGCTATCTGTGCAGTAATTGTATGGTGTTGATGATAGTCAATTCTCCAGCTGCGCAGAAGTCGTTAGAGAGATGTAACACATGGCGAATTGCATTGATCTGGAACTCATCCAAGTTGTTAGGAACTGTACGTTGATCTATGACCGGTAATCATGCTTAGATTTGTAAGCAGACAAACCAGTATTCTATAGAATACAATCTGTCTTTTTTTCTCATCAGTCATCAGGTTCCCACTACTGTCTTGTTTGTCTCTGAATGTTCTTATGCTCATACCTTGATATCATACCTTCACACCAATAGAAAGGGATACAACTTAACCTTAGGATCTCTTTAAGCAACAAAAGCTTAAATTATGTTTTGCCTAGCACTATCTTGTGTTCAAGAAGAGTAATAAACCTTTAGTGCTACATGCTGCATCCATTTGTCCATCCAAAATACCAACAAAGAAAACAGCATGTAACATTGCTACATGGAGAAACCAAGAAACCATGATAGATTGATGAAGCTAGACAAATAATACTTGCATACCTATTTATATCCAAAAAATGGGACTGCAAAGACCACATATTTTTAACTATATCTTTAATAATTTTCATAAATTGCACATACTGACGCTTTATATGTAGAGCTAGATTGTTTTCTCTTCAGTAAACCTAATGGACAACCATTATGAAAATTAGGTGAAATTAGAAAAAGAAATTCACCAAAAGAATAACTTTATACTGCAGGTCAAATATTGTTGTGGCGAATGAATGTGACTAGTATCGCATCATTTCGATGAATGTCTCTTGTTTCTAATTTAGATGACAAATCATCCAAACAATAATATGGTTCAAATCATCTTCACCAAATGTCCTCCCCTAATTAAATTTACCCTTTCAAAATACCAAAGGTATACATAGCATAAAAAGAGATGGGTAACAAATTAAGTCCTACATATGTATTGACAAAATCGGAAGAGACACAAGACATTAATAGTTTGGACCCAAAATCAAAAATTGCTGTATATCAAGGGTGCTGTTGGTGGACAAATTGATCATGAACTCCCTATCTGTTGCTGTTTGTGACTAAAAGAGTGGCAAACAAAGTTGGGTTGGCATGTGAGCACTAGTAGCCATCACCCCCACAAAAGAATAAGAAGCAAGCCATGTGATTCCATGCTTTTATTCTACAAACATGTGAACATCATCATCCTAGCTTAGCTTCTTTATATTTTCAAACCACATAGTTTTGTCAATCAGTATATCCTACTTTCCAAGTTTTAGGTTCCAAACATTTCCATCTTGCCTTAATTTTTTGGGGGTAAAATCAGCACTCTCTTTTATACAAACCACACCTCATTTCATGCATATGTCCATTGAAAAATTAGTGAAATTTATAGAAAAAAGGAGTACCGATTTCAATTCCTCAATTTTAATGTAAACCTTTTTAGGCTTCAACAGTCATTTTGTGGGTTAGGATGCTATCTTCGGCAATCTATATTAGTCTAGAGTCAAACCAGAACAAAGCAAAACCTCCTTTTATTTTATTAATTGGGTTTGCATGGGCTTGAGTATTAACAATTGTAAACCCCAAAAGACGCTAACCTAATCACTTAAAAACAAAGCATGTCAAAATAGACATCATACATGGATTAAATGTGGTCAGCAAAAAACATCCAAAAAAACAAACGTGGTCAGCAAATAATTCAAAGGAGTCAGTGACAATGGGTGACCTTGATCATCGTCATTATTCATCAATATTATATCTCATGAACAGGGCCGGTTCTGAAGTTGTGGAGGCCTGGAGCAAAAATCTAAATGAGGCCTTACTAATTCCAACATAAAAAAATATATTATAAAAACTTGGTCAAATTAATATAACAAGGCAAATAAAAATAATATACAAGAATGAAAAACATAATAGATAGGAAAATTAGCCGAAAAAGAAATGAAAAGACATGGGAATGTAAAAAGGAAAAGCTAAAAAATGAAAAAAGACATAAATAAAAGAGAGATTACTACAGATCGAACACAGGTCATGGGTGGGAAATGGACAGTGACTTGGCCAACTGGACTACTTCGCGTTTCATTAAATTGTTTGACATTTTTTTGTTAATATATGTTATATACACATATTCTGATATCTGAGGCCTCCCGAGATTGGAGGCCTAGTGCGGCCGCACCACTTGCACTGCCCCAGGGCCGCCCCTGCTCATGAATCATTAATAAGCTCTTTTTTTTCCTTTTCATTTTAATAGAATTAGCATATGTTATTATAGGATTTAACGATATTTCTATCCTCATTATTTCTCCAAATCTCATGGTCGTGACAATGGTTTCATTGTTGGTAATTATCTTGAGGAGGCTGGGAACTTACCATCAGTTTTTTACTAGTTTCTCTATAAGTGATTCAGAGCAGTATTTTATTGTACATGAACAACTTGTTGGTGTAGTACACCTTCTGGTTTGTTCTAGCTTAGCTCTAGTTTCAAGTCGTCTGTGGCTTGTGTCAGCTCCCAAGATTTTTCGGGAGGCCATTTTAAACGATTGTAATCGTTAAAAGTTTCAATGAATTCGCTTTTCAAAAAAAAAAATTCAATGTGATTGGTAAACAAGCTAATAAGAATAATTTTCACTCATACTAAAGTTTTCTCTCCTTGGAGGAATGCTAGCAACATTCCCTCCAATCTTTTTTATTTTACCTTTCTCATTCATTGAGTGACATATAGATTCAACTAGGACATAAAACTCGTCATTTATTGCATTGAAAAACAAATCATTTTATTACCTTGTTTGCTGTTCTATTAAATGTCCAACACTTTTTTTTTTTCAAATTTGAGTTTTTTAATCATTTTTGTTTCATATAACTTTTTCTTCTACATTCTCTTTTTTGGGTTCATAGCATTTTAATTTTTTCGTCATGAATTTTTCACTCAATCAAAATCACCACTTGGGCAGATATTATACACACCTCATCATCTTTGATCAGTACCTAATCCTTGGTTAATGTCATGTTCTCATTCAAAAATTCTTTTATCTTTTATAAAATCGATCATGGACTGTTCCGAGTAACTGGCACACTGAAAATCGCAGAATCCATGAGGACTATCCCATCAAATATATACCTTGGCCTGTTTCATTCGTAATCTTCACGACGCTTTCATGGATTTCACATGTAAAAGAGGGAAACCATATAGAAACCCTAAAAAATATAAACCTAGAAAAAAGTACTCAGAAAAGAAGTTTATGAAAAAAAATTAAGAACCTCAAATTTAGAGAGAAAAAAATGTTAGATATCTGATATAAAAGCAAATAAGGAAGTAAAATGGTTCATTTTTTAATGCTATAAATGATGAGTTTAATGTCTTAGTGGAATACATGTGTCATTCAGTGAATGAGAAAGGTAGAAAGGGAGCGAGTAGGTGGGAGTGATTAGGCGTTTCACCCATTTTCTTTTCTTTTTTTGGGTTAAATACTGTTTACTCCCTAACTTTCAGGGAAAAACAAGTTCAGTCCCTGCCCTTTCAATTTCACACGTTTACTCTCTCATCTCTCAATTTTGGACCAATAAGTCCAATTTGTTATTCTCCGACCAAAAATATCTATTCTACCTCAAATTTTTTAATTAATTAAATAATTTTTTTTGAAAAGATTTTTTTCTCTTTTGTTTTTTTTTTTCTTTTTTGTTTTATTGATTGAGCAGATGAAGAGAGGTTTTGTGTTTCGGATTGATTTGGTCGCTTTAGAAATTTTGATGTTGAAGGAGAAGAGAGGTGGAAGACGAAGAGATAAACAGAAAAGGAAAAAAAAAGATTAAAAATAAATAAATTAAGAAAAAGAAAAAAGATGAACTGAGGGTATAATAGACATTTTGATAGAGTTTTTTGACGGAATGGACCTATTGGAGGGAGTAAACGTGTGAAATTGAAAATGCAGGGACTGAACTGTTTTTTCCCTGAAAGTTCGGGAAGTAAATAGTATTTAACCCTTTTTTTTTTCTAGACTGAAGCCAATTTATCCCAATTCCCAAATCGAAGAATCGAAGACAGAACCCTATCATGAACTAAGTCACCGTTTTCACGTTTTGAGCCAAAACTGGAGTCGCCCTCTCTCAGTCTCTTTCTCTCAGAGACTCAGAGTCTCAGTCTCTCCCTCTCTCTGCGGTCCAGCCGCACGATTCTCAAGCTCTCAACGGCTCAACCTCTCTCGACTGTCGGAGTCGCCGGTGACAACGAATTTCTAGTAAGTTGAATTTCTGGGTTTTCAATGATTCAATCGAATTCGGAATCATGATTCTCACAATCTCATGAACTCATTCTGGGTTTTCACTTTCCAGTCATCACTCATTCACTCTTGGTTTGCTTCTTCGACTCCTCCTCAAGCTGTCAAGCCACTCCTCAAGCAGCAAACTTTGGTTCGATTTCTGGGTTTTTGTCTTTCAATTTTTCAAACTTTCAATTGAATTTCTGGGTTTCATTGTTTCAATCTCACAATTTCTGGGTTCACATTTTCAGGGCTTTCTGGGTTCAATTTCTAGCTTCAAGGCTTCAAGGAGTTCAAGCTCGGTGATTCTGCAATACATTGTGAGTCTTGTTAAGATGCTGGAATGCTGGGCATTGAGTCATTGTCTCAAAGTATCAAACTGTGAATGTTTTGTACTTGTGTATCTCATTCTCAAGTTTTGGATTTTGGTGTTTCTGATTCATGATTGTTGGAGGCTTGGAGCTGTGTTGGACTTTGCTTACTGAGTTACTATATTGTTTTCAGATAATGATATTTGGCCTCTGTTTTGGGAATTGAATGTTTTGATTAATTGAATTGCAGCTTGACTAGCTTACTGCCTATGCTCAGTTTTTAATTATGCTATGTTATGGACTTTTTGAGTTTTTGATAATACCTTTTATATTTTTATTTATATAATTATATGTTATAAAAATAAAATTAAAATTATAAAAAAAAACCTCCTAGTCCCCAGCCTTCCGCCTGACTAGCGCCTAGTGTTCTTTAGAACCTTGCTCTTTATATAGAGGATTACAATGCATAGAATCTGAATTGTACAACGAAAGGCAATCATACAATGAATGGATATCTCTAAGATATTCTCCAAGATTCTCTCTAATTAAAACCTTATTTCCACTAGGTCAAGTAACCTAGAGTTTGGAACAGACACACAAATAGGGATTTACTTGAACACTCCTCATTGTGTCGTCCAAACTCAGTGTTTCTCTTGTTGTCTCGCTAAAAACCTTGCCGAGTAACAAAAACCCAATGGGACAAAAATAACCTCAGTCGAAGGGGAAAAAGAGCACAACACACTATTCACGTTCCGAGACCATACGCATAGACATGTTCCCCTGATGTCTACATCTCCCCTGATGACTACGGTCAAGGGAGTTCAGATAACTTCCGTAAATGGTGCTACCAACACGTTTCTCAAAAGTGGAATTTAAGCAATGACTTAGTGAGCAAGCCTGTCATACTGTCCTCAGATTGAACCTAGTTCACTTTGATCTTGAGGAGAGTTTGACGTTGTTGATTATCCTTGGTGTTGTCGCTTTTGATGTAGCCTTGCTTCATGTTCAAAACAAGCAGCATTATTCTAAATGCTCGTAACTATGCTTATCTGTGGTAGACTTCAAACCACAATTATTCAAATATGCGTAATTATGGATCCAATCCATAAACATTCACGAACTATTTCATGAAGAGCAATAATCTATGCATGATTCGAAGAGGTAGCGACTAAGGTTTGTTTTGTAGACCTCCAAGATATCGCGATTTTTACCCATAGTGAACACTTAACCAGTTTGGGAAGACTTTTGTGTGGATCAGAGAGATACCCAACATCAGCAAAACCTTCCAAAACACATGTTGTTTTGAGATGGGGATAGAGGACGCAGGCCAGTGTTGGCAGCGTTCCTAGTGTGTGATAGGTCTAAATCCATCGTCTTTCTGTAGGGATAGATCAAGCTCATATCAATCGTACATCTCAAGTACTCAAAGATGTCTTTTTCCACCAATCCAATGGCGTCGCGTCGGCGCGGAGCTATACCTTAGCTGACAAGTTCACTACAAATGAGATGTCCAGTCTTATGCATTGGGGTAAGTACAATAATGCCCCTATTATACTCATGTAAGACACTTCTGCCTCTAGCACATCTTTGTCATCATCCTTCAGACGAAGAGGATCATTTTCAGGATCAAGACTACAAACGATCATGGGGGTACTTGAAGGCTTGACCTTGTCAAAATGCCTAAGCATTTATCAACACAATGCTAAAGTTCTAAACCGAGACATAATCGTGTTTTCCCAAAATCCTTCATCTCAAAATCGGATTTCAAGTGTTCAGCGGTTTCCCTTAACTCCTTAAGGGCTTCCAATGAAGATCATGTCCAACATGAACCGCGATAGAATCCGAAACTTGTTATGGAAACCCATGGGCATATCCCTTCCCAATCAAGTAGTCATTTTAGTGAGCGATTCAATCTCTTTGTAAAACGCGCTCTGTGGTCTAAAGCCACTTGACTTGCGTAAATGAAGTCCACCATGAACCTTCGAGTATATTTCATATTTAGATCCCCATAGAGATACGTAGTGACCACATTCGTAAGCTGCATGTTCAGTTATTCGGAAACTACCAAACTGACAGGGTAGTGGAGTGCAATGACATCCATTACGAGAGAATATGTCTCATCGTAGTCGATTCCAGGGCGTTTTGTGATAAGCCTTCGAGATTGCCATTTCATTTTCTCATCACGCTTTCTAACGAAGACCCATTAGTCAATAGGTTTTATGTTAGGAGGTGTTGACATCACTGGCTCAAAAACCTTCCTCTTCGTTAGAGAATCCAACTTAACCTGGATCGCATCTTTCCATTTAGGCCAAATTTCTCTATGTTGGCATTCATTCATCAACGGAGCGTGGTTCGATATCATTGGACTCAACAAACTCATGCGCAACGAAATGCGCAACTACATCATTAATTATGATGGAGTTTCTATCCCACATCTCATGTACACTAGTGTAGTTTTCATAGAGCTCTATATTCTCATGAATAGGTTCTGACGTTGAGGCGTCCCCCAATGATAACCATAACCCGGAAGATTCTCATGAGACGGATTTTGAGTCTTGATTATCAAAGGATTGGAATGTGCCAAAGTATCCTTCGAACTCACGGGTTTCCCACGCATCCTAGCTGGAGCCATGGCCTATAACGCCAGGGTGCCACTCTCTATGGCGTTGGCGCCATGCCTACCTTCATGTAGGGTGGCGCTACGTCCTCTTGTAGGGACGTTCATCCTTGCAGACAAGTTTGCAACATATTTGTGTGATCTCGTCACTTTAACGGTAATCGAGATGAGACATAGTGGGGACAGGCCACAACAATTCCTGTCGTTCCTGCTGAACATTCGTGTTCTTATCTCCCCCTAATGACGGGAAGATTGTCGCATCAAAGTGACATCCGCAAATCTAGCGGTAAGGAGATCGCCTAGCAAAGGCATTAAGTGGCGGATGATTGTTGGAATCTCAAAGCCAACATAGTTGCCCATTCGTCTGTAAGGACCCATCATAGAGCGCTATGGCTGCGCAATTGGCACACTCAAATATGCGTAAGTAATATACTTGTACCCAGCCACTAGCTGTAACGCAAAGGTAAATTGAGTGGAGGTGGGTTGTAGACGAATTAGCATAGCTGCATGCGATATTGTATCACCCCAAGCGGATATAAAGAGATTGGTGCGCATTACCAATGTTCGGACTATCATCATAGTCGTTTCCGCGAGACTGTTTGGGTGTGTTCAAGGGAATATAATGTCCAACATCAGTCCAAATGCAATAACCATCGAAAGTCTTCGATGCAACTCTCTAGCAATGTCAAATCCAATTAACGGAATAGGATGATCCGGGGAGTGAGCCCGTTGTCATATGATATGTGCTAGGAGTGTAATATAAGTAGCTTTTACCGGTGGACAATGGCACAACACGTGACCAGCATGTTTGCGTGTCAACCAACATCATGAGATATTTAAACGTCCGAAAGTTGGTTGAACTAGTCCGCAGAATCCCCATGGATTCTATGTAAGAACAGAATTAGTATTGTCATATCCTTTGCATAGGACGGTCTCAGTACTAACTTCCCTTAAGCAACGGGCTTTGTAAAATGAACAAGAGGCCTTAAAATCAACCAATGAGGATTTTAGTTGGGCCTAAGCGCCTGAAACGTTATTTGAAGCAAAGTTGGTGATTGCAACATCTCTTGGCACGTCATCACCATAATGTACGCTATCCATGGTGTCATGGATAAAGACTGTGCCAACCCTAGGTTGGTGGTGGACTGCGGCGGGTGCCCTAGACAGCTGCAGCGGTCATACTTAGTCCAAGAATCAACTTTTGATTCATGCTTTGTTTCGCTCGAAAGAATAGATGTCTGTGTGAAGTCTTTAGTAGATGGATGATCAAATTATGACAAAGATGACCTACCCTGTCATGACAAAGCCATTATGTGTCTAAATCCAAGATATCTTCTCTCATGACTTTATTAGATTTAATAGCTCGAATAGTGACATAGAATCCACTAGAGAAACACATAAACTTCTCTAAGATGCGCCTTTGTTCGCAATTGTTAGAGGTATAGCAAAAGAACTCATTTCTGTTCTCTTCATGCGTTTTCGCATGGAATCCGTTGGATATTCATAGGTGCGATTGGCCCTAGGAGCGTAGAGAGTTTCTGTGACAGTAATTAAAGTGTCATTTGTCAAGTGGAACTTGGGCTATTTATGTCCTTGAATTAATTTTCGATGGCCCGGCCATCGTAGTCACAAAGTAATACTCTCAAAATCAAAAATGAGTCATAATGAAAAGAACTCTAAATTTTATTCATAAGCCAACGGAGTAACATCATTGTCTGTTTGACCAAAGAAAATCTAATACAAAATGCTAGCTATTGCAAAATAATGGTAGTCGTCTAACTTCTTTCGGTAATTCCAAAATAAATATGACCAGGTGAGTAAAGAGATGTCGGTGGAGCAAGGCTCGCTTAAATACCACTAATCTCATAACCTTCCTAGACATCACACTTACTTTGGGTGAGCCTACTTTGAAGAAAGATTAAACCATTGGCATCTACTACAAATTAAAAATATATGGCAATTGCCTAATACATCTCTTGGAAAATAAAAAGACTTAATCAAAATCGCCAGTCTCTGGATCTTGGCCTTTGAAGTCTTCAACCCTTAGAGCGAGATCGACATCTTGATCTTCTTGCTCCATGTAATTTTCTTCCCTTGCTTCACGATACGTCTTGTACGCGTTAGCAACGTTCTGGGGTGCATTACATGCTTTATCCCAATGTTCGGACGCTCCACACCGAAGACAAGCATCATCATGGTTAGGCTCCCTTGATCGAGGCTCGCTTAGAGCGCTTTGGGGACAGCTATGATCCTTGGTGGCGCCACCACCATAGCCGGAGGCTCTACCTCTTTCTCTCTCTTTTCACATGTTGACCTCTACGGTTCCGTGCAAGCCTATCTTGGCGATTTCCTTCCTCTTTGGGGCGAGAATATGGACCAGAACGTCCAGAATAATCCCTTTCCTTAGGGTTTCGCTCCTAGCCCCCTCATTTAGGGGCGCGACTATAATTAGACTCCGGAATTGGCTTTTCTCCCATGGATCTAGAGTTATAGTTCTTCACAAGTATGTTGTCGTGCTTTTCAGCTACGTTCATGGCTCCAATTAGCTCATAAAATCTTGTGATGTGTCAAGCATTGACATCAATCCGATAGTTCTTGGCTATCATTAATGCAGAGACAAGGAAGGTAGAGAGAGTCTTCTCGATCAACATCATATCAGTGATTTTCTGCCCATAGAATTCCATCAAAGACTTGATACGAAGTGCTTCCGAATTGTAGTCAAGTACATACTTGAAATCACAGAAGCGGAGGCTATGCCATCTCACTTCTAAATCAGGAAGCAGGGAGTCACGAAAGTTGCCAAAACACTACTCGAGTTCTACCCATAGTTTTATGGGGTCTTCCTTATTGAGGTACTCATTTTGGAGCGCGTCATTCATGTGCCTTGTCATGAGAATTATGGCTTTAGCTTCATTTGCCTCTCTCGTAGCTCTATTCGCTTCAAAAGCGGCAGCTTGTTGAGGAGTGAGCACGTTCTGACTTGGCCCTTGGATCGTACTCAGGATCCCATCAGCCTTAAGATTCTGGTGCACATCACAGACCCACTTGTGGTATCCTGTGCCTATTGTCTCTAGTGGAGCGAAGCTCAACTTGTTCAGGTTACTCATCCTGAAAAGTAACAAAAGATTAGGGTTAGTTTCGGAGCAAAAATGCTACCACGAAAATAATAGAATTTCTGAGCGTAGTTGCTTCCAAGAAATTATGAATTTCTGAGTGTAGTCGCTTCCAAGAAATTCGATTCCAAGAGGGATTGGATTAGATCGAAACAATGATGTTTGTGGTCGATCGTTTTATCTAAACAAACTCTAAGTTTGGAGGACTCTACAAGCTCCAAACTTGGAGTGAGCATGAACCCCCACAGTTTGGCTTAATTTGGTCTCCCCTACGATGAAGAAAGGGGGGTAGAAGAAGGGAGGTTGCAAGTCTCCGAGAAAAGAAGAGAAATTGAATTTAAAAACTCTAAAAAAAGGGGAACTTTTGGAAAGAAAAAAATACCTCGAATTAGGTCGCCAGAAATTTGGACGGAAAAGTGGTTGGAAGTCGCCAGAAAGTTGACCAAAAAAGTCATCGGCGATGGTTGACCTGAGTTGACCGAGCTGCTGACGTGGCAGTCTGATGCTGACTGGATGCTTACGTGGCTCTGGGCTGATGTCAGTGGGCTCTGTCTCTGGGTTGAGGACTGCTTCCTTGCTTCTAGGCCGAGGCTAGTCTTTTGCTTCTTTGGGCTAGGCTGACGTATGTGTGCTGGGCTATGTCTGTGGTAATTGAAACAGTGATGGAAGGGCAGCGGCGGTTCACTGTGCAGTCGTTTCTGATGGCCGGTTTGGACACCTTTTGGCATGTTCCTGGAATAATTTTTCTGGTTCCGGGGATCTAGGGTCAAGGTGCTTCTGGTAGTGGAGTATGGGTGTCAGATGCAAAGGTAAAAGCTTTTAACCGGGTGGGGGAAAATCTATCACTTCTGGTTGCCGGTTCGGTGTTTTTTCAGCAGGTTCTGGGGTGGCGCTGCCGGTTCTGGACTCTTGAAGTTGAGAGCTTCAAGGTGCGTGGTGAAGGTTTCTGGGATTTGAAGGCTACGAATTTAGGGTTTCAGGGTTAGGGTTTCGTGCTGATAACGTGTTTTAGGGAAACGATATTTGAGAGAGAATTGGTGTGTGTTCTCATTGATAATAAGGGCCTCTTTATATAGAGGATTACAATGCATAAAATCTGAATTGTACAAGGAAAGTAATCATACAATGAATGGATATCTCTAAGATATTCTCCGAGATTCTCTCTAATTAAAACTCTATTACCACTAGGTCAAGTAACCTAGAGTTTGGGCCAGACACACAAATAGGGATTTACTTGAACACATCTATTATTTAAAGCGCTTCACCACCATTTAAACATATCTAAGAGCATCTTTGGCAATGCTAGCTATTTTTTAGTCAAATTTTAGTCAAAGTAGCTAATAAATTATTTTGCTTGGCAACTTTAGAAATACGTTTGTATCAGTGCTATCTATTTTAGCTAGTTTTGAATTTATATTATTTTTTAAGTGAAGAATAAATAGTTTAAATGTATTTATAAATTATATAAAATTACTCAAAATGTATGTATTAAATTATAGAGAGCTTCATCTTGCTTTCTATATTTAGGAGCGAGATAGCTAAAAGTTATAATTGAGAGCCATTTAGGAGTCTGGTGCAGCTGCTAAAATATATCAAAAGCTAAACATGCTCTCCAAAATAGCTGAGGAGGTAGAATAGAGAGTCTGCTAAAGATGTTTTAACAAATGCACTTTAAGAACACGTTCAACCCTCTTGTAGTTAAAGATTTCGTTCAAAATTTTAGAGAACTTTGGCAGTAGCAAGGGAATTGCGGTATCCTAATTCCAAGCATTATCAAGTTGGTTTCATAATTTTATTTTGTTTTTATTTTTTTAATAGAAATGATATCAGTAAGATTTAAACTTGTGAACTCCACGATATCAGTTATTTCAAATAATCAACTGATAAAAACATTTGATACTAGATACTTGCAGCTTGGTGGATACAACCAATATTCTTAAATATGATACCTTCATTTGATTTTCGCTTTCTCAAGTGTTACTAACTATCAAATGAAAATACCAATAAGGAAATTGAACTTGAGAAAATGCTCATAGTATACTTTTTCACTCAAGTAGCACTTCAACCATTAAAGGAACCTTAGAAAAATTTTACCTTTTTGGTGAAGATTTCATGTATCCCCAAAAATAGAAAGAGGAACCTCACCATGAGTTTCCAATCCAATAAATCCATCATGCCCCCAAATTCCACTCTGATCACTAGTGTCACAATCACCAAGTGACATTGGACATTCCCATTTCACCCAATAACCACAAAGATTCCACAAACAACTTTAAAAGGTCTCATTTTAAGTTTGTCAATTTATCAAGAAAAAATAAAACCAAAAGAAAAGAAAAAAAAAATCACCACAGTAACTGATCTATCTTTTCAATTTTCATCATCTGCTTCTAAACAAAAATTCTTACATACAAAGATTACACAAAAATTACATCCCTTTATATACCCATCTACCACCTCAATTCTTCTTTCCTTTGGGCTCCTTTTTTTTTTAACCTAAAAATTATGAAGAATTGAGATTACTGTGAAGGACGAAGAAGAAGAAAATGAAAATTGAAAAACTACCATACGACGTCGCTGCAAACAAAGTCATCCGAATTTCCGACAGAATCTTCGGGCCACGAATCCCGAAGAAGCTTCAGCAGCAGCTGCGCCTTCCTCTTCGCCCGGTCCGTGCAGTCACTCTGCACCAGCAGTAACAGCTGCGTCATAATCCCCGCCGCCACGGCGTCGTTTTGGCTCTGCTCCGACTCCGAGCACAATGACAAAAGTGCCCCCGCCGCGTACTCCGTCGCCCGGTCCGAGATCTTCAGTATCGTCTTCACCAGCAGCGGCACCGTCAGGGCGTGCCCCGCGAACGCGCTGCACCCTTCGGGGATGCGGCAGAGGAGCTCTATGGTGGCCAGGGCCCTCTCCGAGTCGCATTTCTCGAAGTCGGCGAGAGTGTTGATCAGCGTCTCCGGCGCTCCGGCCGCCACGGCCTTCTCACGTGTCTGCTTCACCAGGCACAACGCGAACAAGGCTTTGATTCCGATTTTCAGAGCCCGCGGGTGAGCGATTGGGTTCCGGAGAATTTCGATCACGCCTCCGTGGATTTCATCCACATTGCTTATCTGCGCTCGGAGCTCCGCCGTCCGCGACCCGGCCAGGAGGTTCTCGATCAACGCGGCAGAGTTGAGCCGGACCTCCATCGAATTGTGGAAGAGGAGCCGGGCCAGGAACCCGACCCGGTCCGGGTCCGACGCCACCGCCACGCAGTCGGACTCGGCGAGCGGGAACATTACGAGAAGCGCGAGCGCCTCGCGGTTCAGCTCGGAATCGAGGCCGGAGTCGGCGAAGACGATATTGACGAGGATTTCCCGCGCGTTAATGTGGGAGGAGATGATGGAGCGGTTCTTATCCAAATCGCGAGCCAGGCCTCTGAGGCGGCGCAGCGCGGAGAGCCGGGTCGGGTACGGGTTGGAGTGCGACCCGGCCTGTGAGAGGAGCGACCGGACGAGGGTCGGGTCGGCGGGTTGTTTCGGCGTCGGAATTCGCTCGACGCCGAAAGAGCGGTTGGCGACGCACCACTCCTGGATGAGCCGGCGGAGAGTGTGGTTGGGGATGAGGGTGAAGTCGGCGAGTTGGGTCCGGGTGACGGGGCAGGTGGTGTTGCCGGTGGCGACCCAGGACTCGATGCTGGGGCGGTCGTAGGTCTGGCCGGTGCTGATTATAACCGGGTCGCGCATGAGCTCTAGGGAGATCGGACACCTGAAATGGTAGGGAATCTGCACCCCGACTAAATCCAACGGCTCTAAACTGCCCGGCATGGTGGGGCGGTGGTACTTACTACTAGAAACGGGTTACTAAATCAGAGGGGCTCTGCAAATTGTGCTTTTGGTTTTGGGGTTTGGTTTTGGTAAGCTTTGGGTGGTTTTATTTATATCAGAGACCGAATGGAACAGAGAGACATACCCAACAGGGGGCCTGGACTACTGGGTGGACCGTGGACTGCACTCATCTGACTCTTTTTGGCCACACGTGTGGGCGTGGTGCTGGCATTTTTTTAACTAAATTTTGGGGGTTGGTTATGGTTCGGTCAAATTGAAATGTTGGACCGGGGGGTTTGGGTGGGGCCCGGACCCAACTCAGCCTCATTCTGAAATCTTACTGCTGTGTACATCATGGTTTTGTGTTAACGTGACTGGCTCCTCCACCATTTGTCTACCACAACTGTTATAGGGATTGATTGAGCAACCAGCATCATTCATTCATTATGGGTAGGTAGTGGTCTTTGCACTCATGCCCTTCCTCTTAAAACAATCTTTGTAACGCACCCCCGTTAAATATCAGAATTAATTACGTTGACGCAAAACATACGATAGTCTTTAAAGCTGGCTTGAGTAGTTAAGTGTGATATATAATTTTCCGTTATAGATATACTGTTGCATGTATTATGTAAACCTAATACGTTATGCATTCCATTTGGAACTTACGGTTTTCATATTTATACATTTCGTGTGACGGTTATGGCATTATTTAATCGTTTAAAAATAATATTATTTGACCGCGTGTATTTTGTTACTATCATAATTATTTGTTTAGCCCTAGATTCTATTTCTATGTTCTTTCCTGTAGTTGCCAAGGACACTTATGATTTCACATCCAAGTTGTTTTGACATAAAGCACCGATGGGAAAGCGAAATTACAAAAGTTATTGATTTATGTTTGTTTGATATCATTAGGTTTAATTGTAAAGAAGTTCCAAAGTGAAAGTAGTGATCATTGTTTAATAGATAAAATATCTTGCAAACCATTTTAATTTCTAAAACTGAATTACTGCAGATTGATTACTCATCAACAGATGATAAGCACATAATAAATTGTAAATTAAGAGAATTTAAAGATATAAAAATATGATCGGAGTGTGAAATATAAATATAAAGGCGTGAGTAGATTGTTCCCTTAAGTGCACCGAAGTAAAACATAAATAATAATACTGTCCAAGGCCAAATCTATTTACACAATCCCTCATGTGAAGTGAGTGAACTTTGCATAGACTTTTTGCTACAAAAACCGAAAGAGTAAAGAATAGGAACATAACAAAAATCCGAGGGCAGAAGCAAAAAATCAGAAAGATACGAAATCAATTAGGTTTGAATCGTGTGGTATATAGTGGGCAGTCAACGGTCAAAGATGAACAGATTAAGAGAGAGATAGTGAGAGAAAGAAATAGAGGGTCCAGGTTGTCGTGTCTGCTCTCCACCAAAAAAAAAATGTGGGTGTGGATAACATCAAGAGGGTGGTTGCTGGGGTAGGGGCTTTGCCTTCCACAAAAGTGGAAAACGATGCTGATTAAGTAGGACCCACAGGTGTCTACCTTAACATAATGGACTATTATTCCTGCTCATATACCGATCAGTGGTGCTGGAAATTGGATGTACTACTGCACTGCACTGCACGCTATGCCAGGCGAGCACTGCAATTTGTACTCAAAGGCTATGTGAGACTTCTCTTTTTTTTTACCGGAAAAGAGGCCAGACCTTTTCTTCGGCCATGATGTAAGGCGAGGACTTGGGTAAACCCAAGCTTCTATTTGCATTGATCCTTTAATTATGCTCAAATATTTGTAACTATTTTATTATTAATATGAATGAAAAAACCTCGACTAATAGAAATGTTGATTCTAGGAAACACGCCCCACATGCTAACCCTAAACCTATTAATGATTTTTTCATTGTTTCTCGTCTGGCTGCATCGTGGTGATGGCACTGGCTTCTGGCCTCGCCGGCGTGCATCAAGTGCGGCCGGATAGGACGCTGGTGTTGGTGAATGTTCTAGTAATCGAAGATTGGGGTTGAGAGGGTTACTGTTGTGTTCGTTCCAAGTTGACACAGACAGTGGTTTTACGGCGAACGGTGGTGGCAGATTGTCTGTTTGGGGTTCGTGCTTGATCTGGATTGTGGGTATGTGGTCGGATCCATTCAGATCTCACCACAAATTCATTTGAGAGTAGTGGTGCCTAATAGTGTAGCAGAGGGAGTCACATTTAGATTGGGCTCTCAAGGTTTGGGGTTGTGGTGGGGTATGTTATGCTCTGTTTGTTACGTACTGTATCTAGATTTGTCGGTTTACTAATTATTTGACAGTAAACAATTAAAATGTTACCCTTTTTACTTTCATTTCGAGCATGCATTGGAACTTCGAAGTTGACTTTTTCTTTGGCTCACTTTTCAAGGAAACTTCCATCATGAAAGTTATTGAGCACATTAAACCGAGTCTATGGAAATATGACATGCGAAAATCGGAGTTTGTATGTGAAAGATTCGGTCTACAGAAGTTTTCAGGGGCAAAATTGACTTTTTCCGCCGAGACTATAAATAGATAAAACCCTAGTTTTTGGAGGGGGAACCCTCATTTTCTCAGCCGAATACCCAAAATGAGTGAGTGAGTGAGAGAGAGTGAGAGAGAGAGAGAGAGAGAGAGAGAGAATCGATCGGGTTGACCCGACCCTAAATAGTAAACCCGGCAGGTTATCAGCTGTCCGGCCACCGCTGGACAAGCCACCGGTTGGAAAATGACGGCCTTCTCCCCCTCTGTTGATCTATGGCCACACCTTTGATCGATTTGAGTTGTGCAACAATAATCGGGGCGGAGAAGCCCGTTAGGATTCGTGCAAACTGACATGGCCGGAACTTTCTCCTCCTGCCACCGTTGTCAGCTTTTCCACTTGGGCTTTGAAGCCCTTCATCTACTAGTTTAACCCTCAAAACGGTGTCGCTCAATTTGAAGCAAGGAGGTGGAATAGAGGCTCAGAGTTTTTGATCTCATTTCAAGGTAATTCCGACAGATTGGCTTGTTTTCTGAATTTGTTATAGTTGAAGGAATAGTTGGGTTTGTTGAGAAGATTCTGTTGGCATGGGTTTTGCAGGTCAATTAGGTAGTCGGAGTGGTGGTGCGTGGGGTCGCGTGCTGCCACTTCTTGACTTCTGTTTTACCCCATTACATAGAGAATAATGATAGAAGCGTGTGGATAGAATTTGGTAAGAATACTTCGATTATGGATCGATAGGAATTTCCAAAGTTTAAGAAATTCGAGTTTCCATTCTGGAAAATTCGACTGTTGGATCGTTGTGATTTTTCTCTAGGTTGATCAAATTATTGAATTGTTGAAACCAATAAAGTTTGCGACGATTCTAACAAGATTTCAAATTTTTTAGAATTATGACAAATTATTAAATTAGTGTTTTAGAGTGTCGTTTGAATGTGAATATAGTTATATTATTAATCCAATGTTTTAGTCCATGTACCATTTTTTTGTTTCAGTCCCTGACATTCTCAATTAATCTGAAAAGTCCCTAACGTCAAAATTTCCGTTTGATTGGTCCCTCCCGCGTCAAATTAGGATTTGGCCTTAGGTGAAATGTCCAATATACCCCTTTGTTATTTCTTTTTCCTTTTTAATTTCTTTTTTTCCTTTTTTTTTTCTTTTTTCTTTTTCCTTTTTAATTTCTTTTTTTCTTTTTATTTTTCCTTTTTAATTTCTTTTTTCCTTTTTTATTTTTCATTTTACATTTTTCCTTTTTAATTTCTTTTTTTTCCTTTTTTCTTTTTTCTTTTTTCTTTTTAATGACCATCGTATCCTGCTACATCGGTAGCGCCACGTCGGCGAACCAATCCAGATTGACCCGAAACCCCAATTCTTGTTCTCCACGCCGTCGGCCCTTTTTTTTTCTTTTTTGTTTTTCTTTTTAAATTCTTTTTTCCTTTTCCTTTTTTTATTTTTCTTTTTTCCTTTTTAATTTCTTTTTTCCTTTTTTTTCTTTTTTCTTTTTTCTTTTTCCTTTTTAATGACCATCGTATCCTGCTGCATCGGGAGCGCCACGTCGGCGAACCAATCCAGATTGACCCGAAACACCGATTATTGTTCTCCATGCCGGCGGCCATTTTTCTTTTCCATCACTATTCTTCTTCTTCACTTCTGGTTTTGGTCAACTTGGCCATCAAAAACCATCATTTCAATCAGACCCAAAATCCAAATCACCATTTTGAGCAAGACCCAAAAACCTCAGGATCTGAAAAAATGGTAGTTTTCAGTGAAAAGTTTCCAAATTTAGGCTTGATGTGGAGAGACAAAGTGAGATTTGAGTGGAAGAGAGAGAAGTAGGCTGTGAAAACAAGAGGGGAGTGGTTTAGCGGCGAATTTCCGAGTTGATAGGGATCTGCTTGTGTTTGGGAGATGGCGTCGGCGACGATGGAGGCGAGGGCGAATCCCAATAGAGGGAGTTGGCTTCAGAGAAGGTGAAGAAGTGATCGATCAGCTCCTAGCCTTTTGCTTTTGCTCGATGTCCATCTCTGCACCGCCACGTTAGGTCTTTGCTGGGTTTGGTTTCAATTTGGGGAGAGAAACAGATGAGTTGTGGAGTTTGATCGGAATGGGATTGGTGGGTTAAGGAAGGAGAAAGTAGGCAAAACGAAAAAAAAAAAAATTAAAAGGAACAAGAAAAAAAGAAGAAAAAGCAAAAATAAATTAAAAAGGAAAATGAAAAAAAAAAAGTGAAAAAGAAATTAAAAAGGAAAAAAAATAACATAGGGGTATATTGGACATTTCACCTAAGGCCAACTCCTAATTTGACGCGGGAGGGACCAATCAGACGAAATTTTGACGTTAGGGACTTTTCAGATTAATTGAGAATGTCAGGGACTGAAATGTAAAAAAGGTCATAATACAGGAACTAAACATAATTTAATCCTTATTAATTCATCTCCAACGAGGGTGTCGTATTTGAACACTGATTATTATTTGTGATTACTTGGATTTGATTTTTCATTTGGTAGATAATTTCGATAAATATTTCAAATTTGCATCTTATATATTTAATTTATAATTTCCGTTGCAGATTTTGGATTTTATGCTTTTCACAAATTATATTTTCTTATTTATATTTTTATAAGTTATGGATGTTATGGCCATTGGTGGAAATTTATTTTTAATGAATATGAATTGGGATAAAGGGTTTAGACTATGAAATTGGTTGTGAATTATGGATTCTCGGATTTCCTATTGAATTGGGGATGTGATGACTGTTAATTGAGATAGTTGTTCGTGAATTGATATCGTTAATTGAATGTTTTATATTAGTAGTGACACTAGGAGAGAGGGGATAGACTAGTGGTCTTGATCAGTGGCACCAGAAGAAAGAGAATGAACGGGTGACTGAGATTGTTATTATGGCACCAGAAGAGAGGGGATGTACTACTGGTGGCCATCGATATGGAGACACCAAGAGAGAGGGGATGTACTGGTGGTCATGATTGTTGTGTAGCACCAGAAGAAAGGGGATGAACTGGTGGCTGTGATGATTCTTGATCTGAGACATGTAGGTTACAAATGTATATTTTAGTATGATTTGAAGTATCGGGATTGACTAATGCCATGGCATGATGAGAATTATATTTATGTATATTGAATGTGTGTTATGATTTAATATGCTTATATTTGATGGAGATCTGAGAGACTGTGACCCTTATCGTACTTGAGTGAGTGGGTTTGAGGTTATTAAGAGCAAGTAGGCTTCAGGGGTTAAGAATTGATTTGAAGTGTTTAGTTGTTTCTACATGGTTGGGTAGTCCATTTTAGGGGAAGTTCTGCTGAATCTTCAGTAGAATTTCTCCTAAAGTGGGCCTCACAGGACTACTTCGAATTTCAGGGTGAAATCCGGGGTCGATCCTGTCACTGTTAGCGATGGTATTTCAACAGGGGTTAGGGTCCATATGTTGCGCTAGTGCAAGAGATCAGAGGTGCGGTAGTGGTGGTTGGGCTGTTTGTGCTTCAATTGCCTTGGTCTAGGATCTATGCTTGCCCCTCCTAGCCTTGACCCAGTTGTGGGTCTGGTGTGTCTTAGGCCTGGGATATCACTCTAGGTCCATGGTTCATTTTTTATAGTTCATGAACTTGATCAAGTTTTTGTTTTCTTGTTAGTAGTTGGGTTAATAAGTTACTACGACTTTTTGGTAGGACGAAGTGGGCTTGATCCTGGTCTATGCACCTTGTGTGCCTTGTCTACTCTAGGTAGGCAACGAGTTCCTTGCTTGGTTAGCAGCCTTCTAGTGGTAGGGTGATACTAAGTGTCATCAGATTTATATTCTGATGGCAACATAGTGGGAAAGCTGATCGTATTAGATTATTATGGCTTTGAATAAGTATTTACTTTCCGGCATGTTACCACAATTGTAAAGCAAATAGAGTAGCTAGTAGAGCATTTTTCGCTAATTGATGCTTAACAAAATACATTGTTTTAGTTGATACTCTTGTTATTATCTCAGAAAGTTCTTTTGATCCTATTATAATATGGGGTTTTCGCACCATGTTCCCCCCCCCCTGTATTTTGCGGTTTCATTAAAGAATAATTTAGGACAACCGCACCGGCCCTTTTTCATAATACAAATTTGTTTGTGTCTTCAAGGATCAATTCTTTCCTCATCGGCACTTTTATGGTTTTTCAAGGATTGTATAATTGTTTGAATCATTAAGCATGCTAATTAACTTGTATTTGCATTGATCGTTCAATTTTGCTTAAACATTTGCAACTCTTTTTATTATTAATGCGAATTTGTTTTCGTCTTTCGTTAATAAAAAAGAGCTCTACATATAAAGTGCCAAATAATATTTTATCAACATTCCTGTTCAAGTGGTTTATCAACATTCCTATTCAAGTGGTCAATTGAGTCAATCGTGCTTAACTATGGAACTACCGTTAAATTTAGATTCAATTGTGAAAAGTAAAAAAAAATTTAAATTTAGATTTAATAGTATTTTTTTTTTTTTTTTGAATCAAACTCAAATCGGACATATATCATACAACGAAAGCCAGAATGGGCCATTACATATCCTCCCTCTACCGTCATAGGATAGATAAAAAGTTTGTGGTGGTGCCACAGCGATACATAGATTAGGTCTACTCATTTAACAGTTCCATGCTCTCTGAAAGAAACAAGCCTATAAACTATGTTAACACCACAACATAGTAAATAGGTGAAGTAACTAAGACTCCTTGACGCTTACTAAAAACTAACAAGCATAGATCCCAAAATAAAAGGGAATTATTAGAAATAGAAAAAAAAACTAAATAATGACCCAATATGCCCAAAAGAGCAAACGGGCCGTTTCCAGCCCCCCGGCCCAATTTTGCATCTGCATCGCTCTATCGTCAAACTTGCGTCGGGCCACCAACACTTCCCGTCGCCGACCACTGAACGGCGGCTAACTCCTACAGTCTTGGTACACCCAACACCAGCCTGCAAATAATCTCTGCACAAGGATCCAAAGCAAAACATCCAAACGGGAAGAGCCAAGCCTGCAAGCCATTGAACCAAAACAACCAGTCTTCGATTTACTCCAATCAGCCACTAGATCCGGCTCGCCAACCTTATGCACAACTGAATACAAATTAATTAACTACCAAAGCATGACTCTTACTTTATATCAATTACCCTAACTAAATTTTTGTGCTCGCTCTTACGTACGAAGTTAAAAAATAAAAAAATCCCGTCCTAAAAAGATTGATACGTGGCATATTCAAGAGGCGTATTCAAGACCCTATCATACCATAATATAATGATATTAAAATTGAAACTGCCCAACTTTGCTGATGAGATTTTGCTAGACATGGTTTCTCTTATTTCAATTAGAGGTTTTAATTCAAATATAGACTTAAGTGGGGAGAGTTGAAAATTGCGTTATTAACAGTAGCCAAATTCTGACATATTCACCAAGTAGAATCTCATTAATGAATCTAGCTCCAAATTTTTAAGAACTTACACTACTAGCAAAATAACAACACACACGGATTTGCTGTAGTTAAAAGCCACAGAAATCCGTGTGAAATAGAAATACTAACAGATAACAGTGTGAAATGAGCATAATTGGGCCCACAATAATTTACACAGTAACAATATCAACAGAAATCTGTGTGAGAAAACAATAGTAACAGATGTCTGTGTAAAAACTAAAGCATTTTCACACGGTTATCTGTGTGAATATGTATTTCACACGGATTTCTGTACATATTATAATTTAATTTATTTAGAAATAGTTAATTTTTATGTTATGTGCATTATAAGGGGACGAATTTCCGTTACAATAAATTTTTGGTACAGAATTTTGTGTGCAATGAGCAACACACAAATATCTGTGTGAAATGTAGACACGGATTTCTGTGTGAAAAAAAAAATTAGCTACTGAAGTCCGTGTGAAAAAAATAAAATAGAGACAGAATTCCGTGTAAACAATCAAAGTTAATTACCGAGATAAATACACACGGATTTCAGTGGTAAATATATATGTATTCCATACGGATTTCTGTGGTAATTTTTTCCCGCTCACTGTTTTGCAACAAATTCAATTTCCCTCCCCCAGTAGTTTTAGACTTTTAAGTCTCACACACGCTGTCTCTCTCTATCTCTCTCTCTCTCTCTCTGACCCTTTTCAGTTTTTCTTATCCTTTAGCCGAGTAAACTTTCTCCCTCTCTCATCTTTCCCTCACCTGCAAACCAAGAAAAACAGTAAGCCTCAAGTTCTCTGGTTATTCTGGGAAATATAAATTCTACAAAGAATGGGTAATTCCTTTCTCTTTTTCTCTGTCTCTCCCTTTCTCTTATTGTTGGTCACGAATAGATCATTGAGCTATACACATGCGCTTCCTTTCATATCTGGGTGTTGTTGGTTGTACAGATCTTCGAATTTAGGTTTTGGTTCGACTTCCAGAGGAAATAGCAGTTCAAGAAGCGGCTTAAATTCATCGTCGCGAAGCTTTCTTCTACAGAGTACGTCTTTACTCAGTGACCACACTTGTAATATTCTTATTTAGTTTTTGATTTGGAAATATAGATTTTCTTGTCATGCTTGGTTTGAATTCAGTACGCAAATCCTCTTTGTACATAATTGGTGGGTTAGTTTACTAGGGTGAAATTGTAGGTTATTAATTGGTATGAGGTGAAGTTTGTGTTTATGGCAAGATACATGTATCAGAAATATATGAGGGAGAAAATTCTGAGGTACAGAGGAGGCAAAGTCCATCATGATTCATCTAACAAGTCCCCAAATTGGCAAAGGTAAGAACAAAAATTGTGCAATTCATGACCGCCAAGAATAGAAGTTCACTTCACTCATCTGCTACTGATTTGATAATATATATCTTAAAATATCTTAAAGGCACAATTGCAATTTTGGTGCTTATATAATTGTTCTTATTTTGATATCTCAATTATACCTTTGTGTGGTATGTTCTCCTTTTGAGATTGATGTTCGCTATGGTGTTGTTGCTTTGGACTATTTTATTGAAAGGATTAGAATTTGTTTTTGGTTATTTGTGCAGGGGGAACAGGAGGCTTACTAAAGAAACAGGTGAAATCTGAATTATGTCTTTGTGTGGTGTGTACTTATTTAAATTTGTTGTTCTTATATTTATTGTAAATCAAACACAGAACTGGTGCTGTTATTTTCCTTTTGTTATACTCTAGATCAATTTGAATCAGTCATTATCGTTAATCTTCTTTTTGGGATATCTATATTACTTGATTACTAGAAATGGAAGAGACAAACAAGGAGTTCCATGGGAGAGGCTTAACTTGACTAGATATCAACTTGATTGTTGTCCTGATATTTGCCTCTTAGGAAAAAAAATGGCTAGTATTCTCTGTTGGTTTTCTTTCTTTGTTGGCAACTTAACAAAGTTGTAGCTTTCTGAGTTTTCTGTAGAACTTATTTGTTCTCATGATTTACACAGTGTTTAACTTTGATTAGCTATAGCATGAACTGCTTGTCATTGCTAAAAGTATCTTTCCTGCATGCTACTCTTGGATAGTTGGAACCACTACTTTTGCGGTAACATACAAAAAAGCTTTTCTTCATTATGCTGTTTTTATAATCTTTTGGTAATTCTTTGTTGCTAATTTCTATTATTTCTTTCATTTTCCTGTGCATTTTTGTGCAGTTAGTCCTCAAAGTATTTGGATGGAAATTATTCTGGTGTTGATTTAATTGTTCTAGCTGCTAACTTTGCCGGCTGCAATACTTTTACTAACAGAGTACTGTGAGAGTGTCTCAAGTGAGACTGAGAATGTTGGTCTTCCTATGATCTTGTTACATGGCTTTGGAGCCTCAGTTTTCTCTTGGAATTGGGTTATGAAGTTGTTCGCTAAGGTCATTGGTTCCAAAGTTCTGGCATTTTATAGATCGAAGTTTGGGTTGACACTTATATTCAAACTCTGTCAGGCATTTATCTTCTGGAAATGGGGAATCGAAATCTGTGAATCCGTACTCCATGGCATTTTCAGTGCTTGTTACCTTGTTTTTCATTGATTTTCTAGCAACTAAGAAGGCCATTATAGAGGGGTATGTACTTCTCCTGTTCTTTTTGAGTTTTCTTTCATGTATTGGTCTTGTGGTGATTCATTTTCTCTAGCAGATGGGTAGTTTACATGGTGATTCATGTTCTTTGTTTCAAGGCTGTTAACTCTTTTAGGAGACTTTCTATGAGTATTATTCTTTAACTGAAAGCGAATATCTCTCTAATATCCCAGGCATTCAGCTGGTTCTCTTGTAGCAGCTGAGTCATATTTTGAAGCACCAGAACGTGTGGCTGCTCTAATCCTTATTTTTATCACAAGAAAATTTTGAGAACTAGGTGAGGAAAGAAAAAAAAATAAACTGATCTAAGTTTTTTTTAGCCATGTTTTTGGAGAATCTGCGATGGTAGTTTAAGTGATGGTCTTCTTGTTTGTTTGCAGCCAAGACTTATCATGTCAACCGGATACAAGTGATGGCGATTAGAGTTGGGTTTTCAATTTGCAAAATTAATTCTTATGCACAAGCTGTTATTTATTTCAAACTTATATGTTTAGATTGTCAGTATCTTCAGTAGGTTTACTTTGCAATTTCAGAGCAAATATGTGGTTGGATAGATTGGCTCTATCTTGTTGAAATGTTCAGGGAAAAAATATTGGTTACTGATGTATTTGATAATTAATTTGCAGAATATTTTTTTTTGAAAGCTATAACTCTTTCACACAGAAATCCGTGTGAGATAGAATGTATATATTTGACACAGATATCTGTGTGAACAACTTACGTATTTGACATAGATATCTGTGTGAAAAAGGAAGTTATTCACACGGATTTATTCCATTACGGTATTTTATATTTATAGAAAGATAGTGGGGCCCACGTCTTATAGTCACACAGACAAGATAATCCGTGTGAGATGAATATTACCCCACCTCCAAACCACACGGTAACTCAATCTGTGCGTGTACTATGGGTAAAATCCATTACTCACTGAAATCCGTGTGAGAAAGTATTATTACACACAGATTAAAATTTGTGGGTAAATGCTGTTTTGCTAGAAGTGTTACCAACGCAGCAAACCTGTCGCATATTCTCGTTATATAACAATCACTTTGTAAACAAGAGATTTTTTACCATGTTGAACCACATCAATGTTTACCCGGACTTGAGATTTTGAGGCTTGAGGAGAAAAATAAAAATGGGCCTACATTTTTTATAGAAAAAAAAAAGTCAAAAAAAATATTTACAAAAAAAATTGAAAAGAAAAATAAATACACAATAGAAATGAGATTTGAACCTAGTCTAGGAGTAACATAATGGAAAGGAATGCAACTTGCTAACTAAATCACTCTCATTGTTTGGTAAAAGATTTACATTTTATTTACTTAATAATTTTTTTAAATAGCTCCAGAAAATGAAATATTAAGCCCCGACAAGACATCGGGCCTGAGATGGCCGACTCACGAACCTCATGTCAAGTCTGGCTCTGTGTTTAAGGACGTACTTCGGACTCTTATATATAATTTTTGGTTTACCGGATTTTTGACCAACTCCTGTATGTGATCTTTGATTTACCTCCTCTTTGATTAACGCCTAATCTAGCGACCGGCCCATAAATGCATTCAGACTTTAATGGGGTAAAAATTATAGAATTGGTACAGGATTTTACTAAAAGTGGTCGACATCGTTCTATGCGTGGTCTAAACGGAAACACTTTACTGTTAGACTTGTTTGAAACAGTCGTATGAATAAAGAGATACCGAGTTATGTACAACGTCTGTGATCTTCTTCCCCATAATCCACCTTTTTATTTTACATTTCCTCATGCTAAAGAACGAGCTCTTTACGAGACCAAAGAAAAAAAAAGATCGAGCACTTTCAATTCCTTTTACGGTTATTGGACAAACGACAACTCGACTATTGCAGAACATGTTCGGCAAAGTCGTGGAAATGGGAACCAGGTGTGAAACAAAAAGTAGTGTTTCAGAGTAAACCCTATACTACTTTCCAGATAAGCTCCGATAATGAGCCAGATTCATTTCAGGCTGACCGACGAAGTTGTTGAGTCAGAGATGAACAGAGACCAAAACCCAAACCACGCTGGCGGAGCCAGAAGCCAAAGGACCGTCCAAAAACAGTGTCGTCTAGCGGTGGGCACCAAACACACGGGTGGGTTCGCTGAGCCTGTTGTCCCCGGTCAACCGGGCAAACCAGCTCTGCTGCTACACCAGTCTCACCATAAACGTTTACTATTTCTCTGCACGTGCGCTTTCGCCACCGTCGCACGTGTTTCCAGCTCCCTCTTTTCATTCTTTGACCGCATGCTTGTTTTCGCCGACTCCATGTACGGAACTCTGAGCCCGACTTAATTCCTCAAATGGTTTCAGAGAGCGGGAAATCTAATGCTCTCCCCAAACACGTGCAGGTGGTGTGAAAACCTGAGATGAACAGTTCCCGGAATTTAAATCATGGTCAATAGTACGAAACCGAAAAATATGCATAATTAATAAGCATGTCGGGGTACGTGGATGTGCTTAGGGTTTTGGGGCCGGAACCCTAGATTTTAACTAAAACGACGTACTATTAGTCTATTACTTATTCCTATTGAGCGCACGTACTGCAGAATCCTCCGTCTTACCTTGTTAGGGTTTGGGGAGCAAAACCATCAATGTATGACAGTGGCAAGTTTGTAATAATGCTCTACGCATCATACTTACCACCAATATTGATCAACGGTGTTCATGATTAGTTTAAATGAAGGCCAGATGTTAAACTATTCTATCAAAGAGGTCGATGTAGGAGGCAATATGATCCGGAAAGTGAAGCTAGCTGGCTTGAGGGACCTTCCACGTTGTTCCCTATTGTGGGTAGTTTACCACTAAACTAAGTAGCTAGCTGAATTTAAGCTACAAGATTATACAGGTGTCACCAAGCTTAGGTTTAATATAGGTTCTTCATGGTACGTATCGCGAGTGAAGAAAAATAAAAGTGGTAAAAGATGGTACGTTTTCTTTGGATTTCCTACGTACATTACAAACTTATGGAAGAAAATGATCTTCTCTATTTGTCATAAAAGGAAATATTTATCCTGTTCATAGTCAACCACTCAATCTATCTTTTGAAACTTAATCGAAAATTACAGTGAGAAAAGAGAGAAGATCAAATCTGTACTTTACTTATTTGTTTTGTTTCTTCAAAAGAATCCACTAGCCCTTCTTCCAATCGTTTGTTCTCTCTAAGTGGAAGATACGTAAGAAGCATATTGTTAGCTTACTATTCCTGATACTAATTGACTTCATTGTCACATCAGAACCTAAACAGAAGGAAATTTATTCTCATTGGTGTAGTTCTCTCAACAATTTTATATCCTAGAAAGTAATCATTCATACCAAAAAGCCATACCAGTATGGATTATAAGTATCTTCAATTCTCATAAAGGAAAATTGAGTAATAATAAAACAATCACTAAACTCCCAACTATAAACGAACAAAATCTAGAAAAAACTGCCTTAAGTGACAGTTCCCGATCTGTTTTGCATTGGTTTATCCTTCTTCATACATGTATATCCTTGTGTATATAGTTTATTTTTCCTTTTCGATAGCTGTCATGTTCTATTGTATGATCGTTAATTTAAATTATTGTTATTATATGTTAATTTAAATGTGGAATTAAGCTTTATGTTGTGACCACTCATATTTTCAGATAGAATATTTATATAAAACTTAGCGAGCCTTTTTCCATCCATATAAAAGAGATCTCAGCATATTGCTTGCCTGTACTTTCTTTGATTCTCTATTAATTAACCAAGTGCTCAACAGATCTTGTTTATGTTATGGGAGCAAGAATTCCCCTGCTAATATAATCCAATAAGGTGAATCAACTAATCAAATCATTCTTTATCCATATTAAAACTGTTACAAAATTCATCAAGTGCTTGAAAGCCAAACTTTTGGCTTGATTAGTTTACCAATTTTTATAGGGTATGCGACTGTGAGGTCTTCATGTCTCGATAGTGGATGATTATTTCACAAATAATTTAAGTGCAGCTTGTTTTCAAGCTAAAAAATCAGCTTTTGGAAAATTGAAAATTACTCTATTCCAATTTTTTTTTTTTACTATAGAATTTTCAAATGTTTTGGGTGGCATCCATAGAGTGTAAAGGAGGAGCCCTAGTAGGGTATTGTGAATAGTTATTGGAGCCTATAGGATTTTTCTTTGTGGTCCTTTGCTCCTTCATCTGTCACATAATTGAAGCTGCTTTCCACGTGGGTGGCCCAGTCCGGCACCACGTGTTCACCTTGATTGTGATCCTGATGTGGTCCAATAAGTAAGCAAGGTCCATTTTCAACTACGATTCATATGTGCCTAACGTGGCCTTGAATTGTTTTTCTCCACAAGCTAGAGTATAATGCGGTATTGATTCAAATTTAATACCAATGAATACAAAGAAGATTTGATGTTACACCCGCATCAGCCGCCGATGGGGGGAGCTGCTCTTGCCGGACGGAACCAGGCCTCGATGTCCAGCCTCTTTTTGCTGCTGGATTCGTTGATGAAGAGTTCGAAGTCGACCTTGATGGTGCTTCCATGGTTTCAGGGTAGCTCGCATCGCATGCCTTTGAATCTGATCAGCTGAGCCTTCATCTTGATGACGATGCCGTCCGGGATGTCCAGAGTCTTCGTCCGACAACAACAACGCCGCCATCAACGCCTAATCGAGGCTTGAGGATGGACATCCGCACTTTTGAATCTATGCGGACGTCCGCTTCTAATCTGGCATGTATGTGTGTGTGTGTGTGTACATAAGTAATAAAGTATATGTGTGTGTGTGTGTGTATTTATTTGGTAAGTAAGGGGTCAAAAAGACCCAGAAACAAAGAAACATACTAAAAAAGAACTAGCTAGCTTGGCCTATCAATAGGCCTAACAGAGATTCTTCTTTGCCGAGATACTCCATCAAGATCATCAAGAAAAGCAGAAGAGGCATGAATGGGAGGACCATCAAACTCAATTATCCCATAAGCATGATTGATGCTCTCCTTAGCAAGGCAATCTGCTACCATATTACTTTCTCTGTAAATGTGCTTTAGGGAGAAGCAATGGAAGCTTCTGATCAAATTTTTGCAGCAACAAATAAGCGAGCCCATGGGATGATAGAGCAACATCAGTATGAGAGATCAACTTCTCTAGAATTGCAGAATCTGTTTCTACTTCAATATGAGTAATGTGACATTTAAGAGCTTGTTGAAGACCATAATATAGGCCCTAAGATTCAGCATCTAAACTTCACCTATGCCCAAGTTTATCTGGAAACCCTTGATCCATAATCCATTAGAATATCTGATAACCCCTCCAGCACTAATCTTTCCAGAATGTCCATTTCTACTACCATCAATGTTTAGTTTATAGGTTCCAGGAGGAGGTTTCATCCAATTTAGAAGGTTAAGACAATAAGTTTTGTTCAAGTCAGATTTCAACTGAGCATTATTCCATTCAGAGATAGCAGCATTAATGACCATACCTGGATAGTTTGGTTTTCGAAAGTGAGCTTCAAAAATATGCTTGTTTCTCCATTTCCAGATGAACCAGCATATGAAAGCAAAGGTAGAGCACCATAGATTTCCAGCATTACATTTGGCTTTGCAGAAAAGGTTAGCCTGTAACCAACCTTCCCAACTCATGGAAAAAGTAAATTTTACAGGTTCAGGCAAGGTGAAAGAATTCCACACATTAAGAGCAGCAGGACAATCTTTGAAAAGATGAGAAATGGACTCACTATTGCAGCGGCATATAGGGCAAGTATCATCATCGGTGAGATTCCTTTTAACTCTGTGAGCATTGGTGAGAAGTTTACCATGACAGAGAACCTATAGGAAGGTCTTGAGCTTTGGGGGAACTTGCATTTTCCAAATAAATTTCCAAGGACAGTTCATTTGATCATAGTCCTAAAAAAAGATGTTGTAAGTTGACTTGACAGAAAAAGAACCATTGGAAGTGCATCCCCAGATTTGAATATCGTCTCCACAACCATCAAAACCAGGAGGAATGTGCAAAAGTTGATAAGTAATATCAGTAGGGAGACAAGCAGAAAGTAAATTCAAGTCCCAACCATTATCATTCCAAAAGCTACAGACAGTAGCCTCAATATTAATAATAGAATCAGGCAGGACATAACTGATAAGTGGAAAAGGAGGGAACCATACACACTACAACAATGATAGTCATTTCCAAGGGTGGAGTTTGGTCGAAAAAGGCACTTTCCCCGTCGGAAAAAGCTATTTCCGACAGCTAGGTGCCCTCGGAAAAAATATCATCGGAAAAAGTCTTTTTCCGACCAACGCTCGGAAAAAGATGTATTTCCGACAGCCAGATATGGTCGTAAATAATTTTTCGGTGGTCGAAAATTGTTACTCCTCAACGACGACAAATAGTATTTCCGACAAAAGATGTTTGTTGGAAATAATTCGTTGCTTGTAGGAAAAAATTGGTTGCTAGCCAATCCATTTTTTTCCAAGAACTTATTTCTGACGAATAGGAGTGGTTGGAAAAAACTATTTCCGATAAGAATATTTAATTCCGATGACTAGTTGGCATCGAAAATGAATAAGTTTCGAGGGTCATATTTTTCTCGGAAATTGATATTTTCTGTCGGAAAAATATAATCTAATATTTCCGAGAATGATATTGTAGTCGGAAAAAGTGGTCGGAAATGTTTTTCATGAGATTTATTCATTGAAATTTGTCAGGAATTTTTTTTTCCTCCCACTCAATTTAATTGTCAATTAACCTGATCGGAAGAGGTAGATGAATCAAGATAATTTTTTTATTAAACATACAAGGAGACAATTAAATCTTCATAAAAAAAATTGCATTAGATGAAACATAGTTAATCATTCATACATGGTCAGATAAAGATAAATATTCAATATTTGGTCTTTATAATATAATCATTCTTAAGCAAGGAAGCTAACAATATATCTAATAAAAGTCCTCATTAGAGTTTGCATCATATTCATCAGCAACATCTTCATCACCATCTTCATCAGTACCATCTTCATCATGGTGTGCACTTGAATCTGTTGCAATATTGTCCTATTGTAAAAGAAAAACAAAGAAGTTAGAATGCAAAATAAGAGCTAAAACATGTAGTAAATAGCATAAAATAGCAACATATAAAAATATTTGAAAGATATAAATAGTACCACATAATGTGAGAATTAAACCACATACTTTGCATGGACATATTATCATGTCATCCTCTACCCACTTATCATGGCTATATGCATAATCAAGAAACTCTATAACTCCTTGATCATACTTTGGGTCTGATCTACTTAACTGCATCCAAGATTTATCAATCGGCATCTCCTCTCAATTTATGCTGCCAATAAATCTATGGTAATGATAAAACAAGCATTTTCATCAACACCAAATGAAGAGAATTAAATTCATAATTAAATGTAGAAATATTTTTTTGAAGTGATTCCTATTCCATATGATTCATTAAGTTGTCTATTTAATTTGTTTAGGAGGAACTATTTCAAGGATCGGTACAGTTTTAGGTAAACCGGTACCTAAAAAAGTACTAACACTTAATTAAGTTCAGAAATTCATAACTAAATGTAGAAATATTATTTAGAAGTGATTCTAGCTTAATATGATTTATCAAGTTGTCTACTTAAATTGTCTAGAAGGAACTATTTCAAGTTCATTAATGGATTGGTAAAGTTTTAAGTAAACATGTACCTAGGTTAAAAATACTAAAATTTACTAACACTTAAGTTTAGAAATTCATAACTAAATGTAGAAATATTATTTTTGAGTGATTCCAGTTCTGTATTAATCATCAAGTTGTCTATTTAAATTATCTAGAAGGAACTATTTCCAAATTATTAATGGATTGGTACAGTTGTAAGAGAATGTCTACCTAGGTCAACAAATCAGAAAACTGCTGTAAAGTATGAACATACCTAATTTAAATTAAAGAAGACACTCTCATATCAATGTACCAGGAAAAAAAAAGTAAACTAGAAACAAAATGAGAAACAAAACGGAGAGAGTTGTATATGTACCTAATTTTGCTTTTGCTTGCTGCACCACACCGAAAGAACAAATCAACAATGAATCCGACTTCACTTCACTCTGTACATATCCAAAAAAAAAAAAGTGTAATAGTCTGAGAAAACATACAAGCTAGCATTACAAAAACCTGGTGCTTCAGAGGAAATTAGGAAATTCAAAACATTACAAAAGTTAGAATAAGCTCATATGTGTGTAGTGTGTACGTTTGTATTTAGATATACCTTGACCACTGAATCAATCCAATTCATTACTCTACACCAGCACATGTATATGAGAAAATCAAGCTTTTTGAAATCTCTAGAATGCTTATTCATATATCATTGGATGGCAGATTAACAATAAGCATCACAATTACATAATTGCAATCAATCTGAAGCCTTAGGAGATCCTCTACACTATGAACCATTGGACCATCCAATATGATTGACCTAACTCAGTTGACCATGAGCATATTGCTGCGATATTGTTAATGACTATTGACCCAAAGTAAAAATTAAATAAATAAAGAGGGAACCAATTCAAACTAAAATAGAAAATTACACAACCTTCTAACTCTTGTTTGATAACAGGTCCAGAACAATCAATTGTTGTTCCTATACTACAATTCAATTAGCTGTAAACCACATATATCGATTAAAATAAAATGGAGAGCTCCACATAAATTGAAAGTCGAATGTAAGTAGTCAAGCCTACCTGATCGAACCGGAACGAGATGCGTTGCTGCCCTCAAGAACAATTTAGACATATAAGTTGGTTTCTATGGTTCAGTATGAAAACTAATAGAGAGAAAGGAGAGATGGACAAACCTTTAATCATTACCCAATCAATCAAGAAGCTTCTCAACTTTTCAATTCTTCATTGCTGTAGTGAGAGAGGAGGAAGAAAGATGTGATTTTAGGGTTTGAGAAACAAGTGTGTAGCAAAGGAAGTTTTATTCTTTTTAATTATTTAGTCGAACTAAACATAAGGAGAAATAAGGATTTTTTCCCTTATTTGGTGAGATAATTAAGACTCTATATTATTTTCTCCTTATTTGGTGGGAGAAAGTATAGGAGGGAATTTTTTTCCTCCCTAGGCGTGAAGTTCTTTTGTTTTTTGTTTTTTTTTTAATCAATTTTCATGGAACTTATATATAAATGCATATGTGTTGGATACTCAGATATAAGTTTCCTAAGCAGGCCTTTCCTGTATAAACTTTTGTTTGAGTGGAAATTCAAATTTAAAGTGGTTAGTTATGTTTACTAAAATCATAGTCGTCATTGTTTTTCTTACAAAAAAAAAGATTTTCTACATATTACTTTGGCCTAGAAACTAGATAATCTTGACTTGAGTTTTATTGAATTACTCATAGAACCCTATGATTAACATCTACGTTTCTGTCAGACCATGTAGATCAACATCTTTATTCTAATATAAGATCGACCAATGAAAAATATTTCATAACATTCTTGAAAAATAAATATGTACTTGCTAGCCTTTTCAAAAAAAAAAATGTACTCGCTAGTATTCTATTTTTTCTCGTCTAGCTATTCTATATAATTTGTATATGATCAATCAATGTCTAATGTATACAAATGCATATATGTGTGGAGGGACAGTCGTACTATATATGTAGTATGTATGTGATCAATAATGAATGGTACTATGTAACAGTATAGTGTGTGTGTGGACAAGCACACATGATTGATCGACAATGAATTGTGTGTGTGTGTAGGAGTCTTTCACTAACGGATATTTTTTTTTTGCCATTTTAAGAGATCTCTTGTGAGACCCAATTTTCGATTACATATATCGACATCTCTACTATTCAATTTTAGGTCTTCATGAGTAGATCACTTATACAAGTTTCCAGCACAATTGATGATTGTTAATATAGTCATAATCATTATTTACTATTAAGGTTTAGGGTTTTAGGGCGGAATCTCCCAGTTAGCATGATCGATCTCTTATCTAAATAGAGCGGAATCTCCTAGTTAGCATCCCAGTTAGTGTGGAATCTCCCAATTAGTATAATCGTGATGTACCATAGATGATCTCTTATCTACTTCCGCAACTAATAATATATTGGGTTAGGGCGGAACCTCCCAATTAGCATGATCGATCGATCAAGTCTTATATAAATCCAAAACACATATGTATTATGTGTGTGTGTCTATATATATATATATATATATATATATATAACTATGAGACTTATAATATATATATATATATATATATATAATATGTGTGTGTGTATGTATATATATTATGAGATTTATTCGATCTTACCTTATAACCAATATATAATAAAATTATTTTTTCTTTAACATATAATGCATCAATTGTAATAAACTAATAATATGTCATCAAGTAACCTATGGAAAAATGGTAAAATTAATTTTGCAAAGTTAGAGATCCTATGCTCAATACTCCTCTTTTGACATAATATTTTTATAAAAATAATACAATTTAGAGAAATATTTTCAAGGGTCACTAGCCGTCGGAAATACTTTGTTCATTACCAAGGGTACTTTGTTGCCCTCGAAATTAAGAAATCATTTCCGACAAAGTCAACTGCCTCTTGGAAATAGGTCTACCATTACCGACGACACAAAATGTTGTCGAAAATAATACTGGCGCCAAAAGGTCCCGCCAATTTTTTTGTTTTTCCAACGAAATTGGAACTCTTTTCCTACCGCATATTGTCCCTCGGAAATAAAATATATTTTGACAGAACATTTCTGACGACCATTTTTTGTGGTCGAAAAAGGAGTTTTTTTGCAAGGGCAATTCTGTGCTGTCGGAAATTTTCGTCGGAAATGAGGACTTTTGTTGTAGTGACATCAGTCCAAAACTTAATTTTCCTACCATCACCAACCCTCCATATTAGACCTTTTTTCAGAAGATTGACACCATGAAGAACACTTCTCCAAGTACTAGAGCAGTCTTTAGATTGTTGATAGTTTTGGTCAAACAAATAGCCACGTTTCAAATATTTTTCTCTATAAATTGAAGCCCACAAACCAGTATCATTTTGAAATAACCTCCAACCAGCCTTCGCAAGCATAGATTGATTCATATCAGAAGATTTCTTGATTCCTAAACCACCAAGGTTCTTAGGCAAATAAACTGTATCCTAGTTCACCAAATGAATTTTTTATTTATTTTCAGTATCTCCCCACAAGAAGTTCCTATTCATTTTGTCCAAGTCCTCACAAATATACATGGGCAATCTAGCAGTCTGCATAGCATAATCAGGAATAGCAGCAGTAACTGAATGAATTAAAGTTAATCTGCCAGCTAGACTTAAAACTTTGCATTTCCAACCAGCCAGTCAATTTTGAACTTTATCTAAGATGCTAGCATAAGTGAACTTAGTAACACGAGAATGAATGAGATGCATGCCCAAGTATTTACCCAGATCGGTGGTAAGAGGAGAGCCACAAGTGGAACTGAAATCAGAAGCAATCTCATTGCTATTGTTAGGAGAGCAGAATATGAGAGACTTCTCATAACTGACAGCTTGGCCAGAGAGAGAGAGCAAAAAATATCAAGACATTGCTTAATAATACAGGCTTGATCAAGGGTTGCTTCAGAGAATAACATAAGGTCATCAGCAAAGAAAAGATGAGAGACCTTAGGACCTAATTGAGAAGCTCTTACAGCTTTCCAAGCACCAATATCAACAGCAGATTGAATTAAATGGGATAATTTCTCCATGCAAAGAACAAAGATATAGGGCGACAGGGGATCACCTTGTCTTATTCCTCGTTCAGCTTTAAAAGATTGAGTAAGCTCACCATTAAGATAAATCTGAAAACTTGTGGAGGTAATACAACTCATAATAAGTTAACTTTCACGAGAGACTGAGGAAGAAGGGATTCATATAAAACAGACTCAATGAATTGCCAGCTAAGACGGTCATACGCTATGCTCCGGAGTATATATATTTTAACAATGCTATAAAGTACTCTAAACTAGCTTCATCTTGTACTTTCTTTTCATGCACTAATATATGAAAGACGCATGAGAAAATGTAACTTTTCGTTTGAATATTTGTTCAAACCGTCTTTAATGATCGTCAAAAACAACAATGTAAAAGAAGAAACAATAATCAAGAGACGAATACATTAACTTGAGCTAAGACTTGATTTGGTGGAGGACATGCAGCACCTTCGAACCAGGACGACACTATGAGAGTTGGGGTTGATTCAGCAAGCCACCGCCAGATAGCGAGGGGCTTGGATTTTCACGTATATACTATTATTTTTGCAATTGGCAGGAATGAAAACGGGGCGGAGAACCCTGGCAAATTAGGTTATTCCATCCGACTTACTCCGGAGAAAATTCAGTTGGATCTACTTCTGACCCTCCTACTGTTGTTGTATTTGATAATTCTTCTCATTATTAACAAGTTGAACTCTTAATAAGGTCGATTATCTATGACATGATTACCTTTTATCTTGATCATACCATGTCCTTAGAGTTTGACTTGGGAAGATAATAGCTTCGCTGAGTTGAAGGTATAAACCTTAATGAACAAAGCTCTCTTTTTCCTCAGTAAGCAACCGATAGCATTAGCCAATTTACATTTTACACAACATACTTGATAATAAAAAATATTCATTAAGCTGTAAACCACACGCCCAGGGAAAGAGGACTATATATATATATATGGATAATGTTTAAAAAATGAATTAAGCATGTGGATTGTGATGCAAGCTAAGCAGTCAAACTCAATCAGAAATGGTCTCACCAAGTTATGTGCTGACTAATTATTTAAAATGTGGGTTGCTTACAAATGGGGCAACTGATACGTACCCCAATTTCCATATCTAATTATATCATAAATAGATGATGCGCACATAAGGGTACGTAGTAGAAAGTGTAAGATCCCATCCTCGTATTTGAACTCACAATCACAGATTATCAACCGATTAATTAAGAACTTAGGTCTAATTGGACATGACTTTAATATGTGCGTGTTCTAGAAGGCTTTATCAGTGCATGAGTGATAATTGTGAATATATGACTTTGAGTGGATTAAACGGATCGATGGAGGATGACCTATTATTGTTATAGGTGTTGAATTACATTTTGGTGGATCATAAACTTTCATCGTTTTCTATTTCTTACTCCAATAGTCCAATGATCTCTCACCTTGCAAAAAGTATGCAGGTCCTGCATGCATGATTACTTTAAGAATAATTCAAAGAGAAATTAATGGAATAGCTAATTAACTTTTTTTTTTTTACTCTTCTCTTTTACAACCTTTTTCATATCATGAGTTCGAGTCACCATGGGGGTAGGAGTGAAATCCTTTAATCCTCTTTTTGTTAAAAAAAAAAAAAAAAAAAACTTTTCCATATCATATCATGTGATGTATTCTCATTACTGTCGTTTTCCTAGATCATTATTTATAGATAAGCAAAAGAACTAACTATAATCTCAATTGAAATAAAAATAGAGAAAACCAAATATAATCAAAAGTCTTTGGTTATCTAATTTTTGTAAGGTTAGAGTATAGGGTTTAGGGTTTAGGACCACTTATTGTTTTGATAATAGTTGCAAATGAGTATGCAATTTCAATTTTTTTTTGTTCTTAGGTAAGAGATCGTTTTTTTGTTCTTAGGTAAGAGATCGATGATCTTAAAATCGTAATATATAGAGATTAAACAAAAGGTATTTTATGTAACATATTACATATAGATCAGAAAAATAAAATAGCTAGCATTCCTCTTTTATCTAAAAGGTTATTGTCACATTATGAGTTTCAATCCAATTGGATAGAATATTGTCTTAGTATGCGACCATGTGAATTTGTCGGCAAAATTAAACTATCCATATCTTAAGAAAACAGTACTATAAATTAGAATATTTGTGTGCTTCTGTTAAGTTAATTTGTTTGTTTTACAAGTTACATGTATGATGTATCGAGTTCAGTGCTCTAGTTTATGTAATTGTTAAAATGACAGCTTTTAGAACCTTGATTGCCCTTCACCGACCCAAAAATCGTATATTCCATCCATTATTTCTTAATCAGCGCTTGATTAACTTAATCTAAGCCAAAATACTAGTTTCGATCAGAGTGCTTGATCACAGATTCAGAAGGATTAAGGCATTAATTGAACCAAACCATTTGCTAAATGTAAACTAATCTATCCTTAACCTTGAACCCCTAAAATTAATAAAGGATTTTAAGGTTCCTTGAGCCGTGCGCAAAACGGATTTGATTTTCTTAATTATTTAAACGGAATCAAGTGTCCTTGATTCCGCAAGTAAGTTAATTGATTTAATTTAAGTAATTACTGGATCCCTAATTCCCTAGCTATAGCTCGCTAGCTAGTAGTGCACTGCACTTCGTACTTGGCCCCTGACCAAAGATGTTAACTGTCCAAACACATTAGAGGCTGACTGCTATATACACTTGTATTTATATTAATATGAGGTTGAAACCAGAAAGACTTGTTCCTCTCCACATCTGCAATTACAAGTTCAGATTTCAGAATCTGTGCTTATTTTGTATTTCTGTATTAGTATATATTGATCTTATGTACAAAGTGGTTTTAGCTCAGTGGTTAGAGCACCCACTACCTACGTACGAAGTCATGGGTTCGAGTCACCATGAGGGCAGGTGTGAAACTCTTTAATCCTCTTTTTCATAAAAAAAATTAAAAAAAAAATAAAACTTATGTCCATAGCTAATTAGCTACGCTAAGATACAAATACTACATACTGAATCCAAAGATAAAAACCCTAAAGTACTTCTGCTAAACTACCCTTATATCGTTTTCGATATATACACAGAAACTTTAAGAAACTAATCATATATAGGGATTTTTTTACAACAGAGCACAAAATTATAAGAAGTCAGATTGATTTATAACAGATGCATATAATTGGAGGCTATCAATCCTTTTATTAGTGGTACTGAATTTACATGATGCGGGCCATATATAAAATTACTTACTACTGAAAACAGAAAGACGAATTATAAAAGTTTAACATGCAGTGTTCACTAATTATATACATGACAAGAGATTGGCCACTGAAACTGTCCTAATTGAAAAGAACTACAATGCATGGATTGGGGGCTTTGGCTTTGGAGCTTTTGTAGGTACAGGGAGAGCTTTTTTAGTTGCAGGGGGAGCTGGAATCGTCTGAGGTTTTGGACATTTTCCAAAAATCCTATCTGCCTGCGCACAATTACAGAAAAATCCAGAAATTTAGTCTTCAAATTTAGCTTTGGCTCCTCTATAAAAGAATTAGGGGTTTTATCCATTTACCCCATTTCTAGGGATTTTTTTCCCACTTACCCCATTAAGTTTTTTTAATTCTCTCTTACCCAATACACTCTAAGAGAGTTTTCCCTAATATCCCATTAAGATTTTTTTTTTTTATAATTTTTTTTAATACCATTTTACCCCTCACCCCTTTGTTACTTAGAGAGAGATAGAGAAAATGGAAGAGAGAGAAACCATAGGAGACTTCGCCGGAGCCCGTCACCGGCCGCCGGAATTCGGTCACCTGTAGCCGGAATCCGGGCAACTTTCGCCGGAATCCGGTCACGGCTGCCGCCCATCGGAATTTGCTGAAAATCTCACCGGAAAGTTTTTTTGCCCCCAATAGACATCTATTGCCCCCCAATAGATGTCTATTGCCCCAATAGTCTATTGCCTCCTAATAGACGTCTATTGCCCCCCAATAGACGACTATCAGCCATGTATTGCCCCCAATAGACGACTATCAGCCATGTATTGCCCCCTAGTAGACGTTTAGATTACCGAAATGATAATTAATCTTCCTAAAACTGCACAAATAAAACTTTGATTAAAGAAAAAAACGAGGAGATTACATCAATTCAAAATGTCTATTGGCCCCTAATAGACGTCTATTGCCCCCCAATAGACGTCTATTACCCTCCAATAAACCTTTAACAGACCTCTATTGCCCCCAATAGCCCTTTTATACCATACATGTTCCATATTATTCAATTGCCAAAAGAAAGAAGAGAAGCCAAATTGGAGTATTTATGTATTTTGCCAAAAAAATTCCCTAGATATGAAAAAACTATACCCAAAACTGGACATGCAATAAACAAAAACTTATCACAAAAAAGAAATTATCTAATTTTCTTGCTAATGAAGAAAGACAAAAGAAGAATGAATAAAAAATATTTTAAAAAAAAAACAGACAAAAGAAGAATAAATAATAGCACCCGTGTCCCATACCTAACATTTAATCACCATTCTCCCACAGGTAGTGGCTACGTCCTACCTCTCTTTTCATTATCCATTCCTTCTCTCTTTAAGCTTTTTTCCTCTTTCTTCTGCTCCATTCTTCCATTACACTATCTTTATATTCCCTAGCCCTACTGCAAACCTCTAAGACAAACTCAATTCTGCAAAAATGGTGAATGAGACATGGGTCGTTCCCTTTTTCGGTCAAGGCCATCTATTTTCTGTAATGGAGATCTGCAAGCACTACTCTTCCAAACTCTCCTCCTCCATACCCTCATGTCTCCGCCAATACCCACTCCTCGAAATCGCTGAAATTTCTGAAGCACCACCGTTGGATTCGTCGTCTCTTCCATTGGAGCCATGTTCTGCATTCCCGGCGCCGACAACCCAGACCAAATTGGCGACTTATCGCCGACAGCACTGACCACCAGTGCTCTTCGACCGAAAATTTCCAATCCTATTGGTAATCGGTGACCGGAACGGTAAGGGCGACTTGCTCGACGGCGAAATGTTTCTCGCCTGAATTGAAAGAGATCAGAGAGGGGAGGGTGGGAGGGAGGGAGGGAGGGAGAGAGAGAGAAGAGAGAAGAGAGAAGAGAGAGAGAGAGAGTCTGGTTTTATGAACAATTGGTAATTTTATAATTCTTTAAAGGTTAAAAGTGACATTTCTCAACTAAATGGGTTAGTGGGAATGAAAATTTGTTGCTGGAGTGAGTGGGCTAATGTTATGTTATTTTTGTGCTTTGGGTCAAGACCCCAAAGAATTATGATTGTGACTAAATTAGTTTTCCTTCTATTGATATTCACCAATATATACAGATATTCAACCTTGATCAACAAGGAATTCCTATAATCTAGGGATACGGATAAAGCCATAATCCTCCTGTACATGATTTCCTAAAGATACAAGAAATCTATTCTTAATTAAATAATATTCTCAACTAATTACATAATATTCTCAACACTCCCCCTCAAGTTGGAGAGTGGATGTCAAGAACTCCCAACTTGTGCAACAAATTCTTAAACCTTTCTTTGCCCAACGCTTTTGTAAAAATGTCTGCCAATTGCTGCAAGGTTCCAACGAACCTAGTGCGAACGGACCCATCAACTATCTTGTCACGAATGAAGTGACAGTCCATCTCAATGTGACGAGTTCTTTCATGAAAAACTGGATTTGCAGCAATGTGTAAAGCTGCTTGATTATCACAATATAACATGGCAGGTTTGGCAATAGGTATGTGCAAATCAACAAACAAGTTTTGCAACCAAGTAAGCTCACAACATGTACCTGCCATAGCTCTGTATTCAGCTTCAGCACTTGATAAAGATACTGTTTTCTGCCTTTTGGTGCGCCATGAAATAAGAGATTTTCCCAGAAACACGCAGTAGCCAGTGGTAGAACGGCGAGTAATGGGACAACCCACCCAATCAGAATCACAAAAAGCTCTCAAACTTAAATCGTTTTCACTATGCAAAAGAAGACCTTGACCAGGACATGACTTTAAATACCTGATAACTCGAAGTGCTGCAGTCATATGATGTAAACGTGGCTCATGCATAAATCTGCTTAAAACATGAACTGAATAGGTAATGTCAGGTCTGGTGATGGTGAGATATATGAGGCGGCCAACCAAACGCCTATATGCTGCCGGATCCTTAAGCAATTCTCCCTTATTTGACAATTTTGTTTCTTCCATTGGAAACTCAACAGGTTTGGCACCCAAAAAACTGGTATCCTTGATAATTTCCAATGCATACTTCCTTTGGGACAAATATATACCTTTTCCTGAATGAGCAATTTCAATCCCAAGGAAATACTTAAGATCACCCAAGTCTTTAATTCTAAAGCGGGTATGTAGAAACTGTTTAAGAGCCTTAATAGAGTCCAGATCATTCCCAGTGATGAGAATATCATCAACATAAATCAATAATATTGTAAGGGAATTACCAACCTTCTGAATGAAGAGAGAATAGTCGGCCTTTGATTGAGTGAATCCAGCAGAAAGTATCGCCTCAGTAAATTTAGCAAACCATTGTCGTGATGCCTGTTTCAAACCATACAAGGACTTGTTGAGGCGACAAACATAATTCTCCCCCTGTCGCCAAAGACCAGGAGGAGGTGACATGTGCAGCTCTTCATGGAGATCCCCATTAAGAAAGGCATTATTAACGTCAAGTTGGTGAAGGGACCAGACCTGACAGGCTGCAAGAGCAAGAACACAACGAACAGTAATCATCTTGGCAGTGGGGGGAAAAGGTATCATGGTAATCAATGCCTGCAGCCTGTGTAAAACCCTTGGCCACCAGACGAGCTTTATAATGCTCAATAGAACCATCTGCCTGACGTTTAATCCGGTATACCCACCTACATGCAATAGGGCGTTTGCCAGGAGGAAGAGGAACAAGAGTCCAAGTATTATTGGCAACAAGAGCGGCAAGTTCAACATCCATGGCGGTTTACCATTTAGGATCAGAAGCAGCTTGAGCATAAGAGGTAGGCTCCTCATCCCTACTAATAGCAGCAACATAGGATAGGTGCAGCGGTGAATAACGCTGATAGGAAATGAAATTGCATAGAGGATAGCGTGTACCTTTGAGAGGATTCGGCAGAGGAGATGACAAAGGGTGTGGAGGCAAAATCACTTGCGAGCAGACATAGTCCTTGAGACGGACATTAGGAACATGTGGGCGTTGTGAGCGTCGCGGAGCAAGGATAGGATCATGGTCGGCCAAAGGAGGAGGTGCAATGGCAGGTTGGTCGAAGGGAACAACAGGTTGATCAATAGGGTGGAGGACAGCAGTATCCGTGTCGAACAAAAGAGGAGAGGAAGGAAGGGAGCTGGAGGATGGTAACGAGGTATCAATCCTGGGCGGGGATTGCGACGAGGTATCAATCCTAGGCTGGGATTCCAACGAGGTATCAATCCTGGGCTGGGATTGCAACAAGGTATCAATTCTGGGCAACGCAGGTGCTAGAGCTGGAGGTGGTGGAGGTGGTCGATGTGAGGTGGTGCTATCAAGGATTTGAATAGGAAGTGAGAAGGAAGGAGGAGAAGATGACGAAATCCCTTGAGAAGAGGATTGAAAATGGAAAGTATCCTCCAAAAAAATAACATCACGATTTGTAAAAATCTTTTTGGTTTCAAGATTATATAACTTATATGCTTTCTGACCAATCGGATATCCAAGGAAAATGCATTTATGAGCACATGGAGAAAATTTTGAGGAAGGAGTGACAGAAGTGGCAAAAGCGATACAGCCAAAAACACGCATTCAAGAATAATCAGGAGGTGTATTATAAAGTACCTCAAAAGGAGTTTTCTGGTGAAGTAAAAGAGTGGGCAGCCTATTAATGGTGTAGGCAGCGGTGAGAAGACATTCACCCCAAAATTGAAGAGGTAAATGAGATTGAAAACGAAGAGCTCGAGCAACTTCTAGGAGGTGTCGGTGCTTGCGCTCAACAACACCATTTTGTTGAGGTGTGTAAACACAAGAATGCTGAAAAATGACTCCTTGATCTTGAAAGAAGTTGTGTAAAGAAAGGAATTCAGCACCATTATCGGAACGAAATTGCTGAACATGGGTATTAAATTGAGTTTTAACATAGGCAAAAAAATGTCGAAGTAAATGCTGCGTCTCACTTTTGTGATGCATGAGAAAAACCCATGTAAAATGAGAAAAATCATCCACTATAGTCAAAAAATAATGAGCACCATTAAGAGAAGGCGTCTTATGACGTCCCCAAATATCACAATGAATAAGGGAAAAACATCGAGAAGTTTTTATTGAACTAGAAGGAAAAGGTTGGCGGGTCTATTTAGCTAAAGGACAAACCGTACATTTATGACTAGAATCAAAATCAAAAGAAAGAGAATTCTTGGCTAGAAATTGTAAACGAGTAGGAGAAGGGTGTCCCAAGCGGCGATGCCAGAGATCAGATGGTATGGTGATGTGACCGACAAAGGGATGTGTGGTAGGAATGGAGGAAGACAACGCCACAAGATAGTATAAATTTCCACGTCGCTTACCCACACCAATCATCATCCTCGTAGCCAAATCCTGCAAAATACACCAAGAAGGGAAAAAGGTTACTGAACAGTGCAAATCATCTATAGTGCGTCCAACAGACATCAAATTGACATCGAATGAGGGAACACAAAGCACATCCTGCAAAACTGCATTATTAATAGTAATTGACCCTTTCATAGTGATGTTTGCCTTTGGCTCCACTAGGCAAAGAAACAGAAGGAAAAGATGCATTCTTATGGCTAGTAAAAAGATGTGGTGCATTAATAATGTGGTGAGTTGCTCCACTATCGATTAGGATCCACCATAGACAAACCTGAAGCAAACTCTGTAGTAGAAGCGGCATTAGCCTGAGGAGTTGGTGGCTTAGAATTCAATGCAGCAATAACCTGAGTGTATTGATCTTCAGTCAGGTTGGGAAGTGTCACTTGCAGCTCCTTAAATGAAGGTGTGCAATCAACATGATTAGCAGAGGCATCATTGTGTGGTGGAGGTCGATTTCCTTGTTGTGGATTGCGTTTATAGAGCCGATGACCAGGTGGAAAGCCATGTTTCCTGTGACAAGTCTCCTCAATATGACAAAATTTGTTACAATAGGTGCATTGAACTGGAGTGCGATTGCGAGAACTGCTGCCTTGATTGCCAAGATTGTAACGAGGTATCAATCCTGGCCTAGGATTGTTACGAACGGCCATTGCTGCTGCATTGGATGGAGCAAGGGCAGCAACACCATGTTCTCGCTGCTTCTCTTCCTGAGTTACTGAAGCATAGGCCTGTCTCACAGAAGGTAATGGATTCATTAGCAAAATTTGACCACAAGTACCTGCATACGATTCATTCAAGCCCATAAGGAATTGCATGAGTTTGGTGCGGTCATTCTGTGCCCCACAAGTACAATTCTCCACTGTATTGTATGAGGCAAGTTCATCCCAAAGTGATTTCAACTTGGCATAATAAGCAGCGATTGACAATTGGCCTTGTTCAATCTTGTAGATGTCTCTTTGAACCTGGAAGATACGTGGGGCGTTTCCCAAGACGAAGCGTTCCCTGAGGTCTTCCCAAATTGCATGAGGTGTTGTGTAGGAGAGGACCGAATCAGCAAGGTCTGGTTCAAGAGAATTGAGAATCCAGGACAAGACCATGTCGTTGCATCGCTGCCATAGAGCATGCTCCTCTGGTTTCTTGATTGCAGATGGTTCTTTGATTGCACCAGTGATGAATCCGGTCTTATTCTTTGCACTCAAGGAGATCCTCATGGCGCGACACCATGGGTTGTAATTGTCTCTTGTCAATTTCTTGGAGACAAGGATGAGACCGGGATGGTTTGAATGATGGAGGAATAGCGGATTTGCAGATTCATCCGAGGAGGTGCCGCTGGTGCCGCTGCCACCATTGGGAGTTTCAGAAAAGATATTGTCTCCAGCCATGAAGAGTTAGGGAAAACGAAGAAGGATAAAGGCTGCAAAAGAATTTTGCAGAAGAAAGAAGAGTCAGGACGTTGCCTGCTCTGATACCATAAAAGAATTATGATTGTGACTGAATTAGTTTTCCTTCTATTGATAATCACCAATATATACAGATATCCAACCTTGATCAACAAGGAATTCCTATAATCTAGGGATACAGATAAAGCCATAATCCTCCTGTACATGATTTCCTAAAGATACAAGAAATCTAATTTTAATTGCATAATATTCTCAACTAATTACATAATATTCTCAACACTCTATAAGAGTACTGCAAATTAGAGTCTAGGGTTTAGTTTGGTATGTAAGGTACAGTCGTACAGAAGTAAAGGTTTCTAAACTGGTACGTAATGGGCCATGGGCTTAAATAATGTTGAGAACGTATATTCTGATTTTATTTTGTAAAAGCAAAATACAAACCAAACCAAGTAGTCGACTCATTCCAGAGTCCAGATCTTTCATGCAACGGTTGATTTTTGTTAAGATTATGCAAGTAATTAGTTGTTTGATTAACTTTTCGTCTATAATGCCAGAACATCTTAGTAAGGAAATGTAAAGAAAGCTAGATTAAAGCAGTCATTCCAGACTGCACAGGTTGATATTTTCACAACCACAAACCAAATGTCCGTGTACAACATCCATGGCTGCCGAGGCGCCACCACCATTGCGTTTCTGAAAAACTCATGTTTATTTTCATTAACTTGCTATTCAAAAGGTAATCATATATTGAATCTATGTTAATTAAATTGTCGCATTGATATATGTTGCATTTTCGGTGTAAAAGTCAGCGGCAACGAAATTAGGCCATTGATTAGCCGTGGCTACCTGGCAGGTTTTGATCATGTCTAGCAACGGATCTGGATTATCATTGCAAGATCGAATGATATTAGGGTTACTAGAAAAGTAGTTCATTAAAATGATTGACTTCGTTTTGTTCATCATCAGAGACGATTCACCACGGTTACCGCAAGTCCCAGCTTTCATCCCATTGTCCCCATCTGCAAACAAAATTATCTCCATTAAAATTCATGCACTTGCATGTAGATAAACCAACCAGCCCTCTACGTTTTTTTTTTTCCTTTCATTGAAGTAGATTGTGGTCGATCAGCAAATATGATATGTAAGTATAGCATTAATCTGCAAGGTTACCGATAAATGTAGTACACTTAGACCTTGGTAACAAAAAAGAAAAAGAAAAAGGAATGGTAGACTTGCATTGGTTTTCCACCATATAGTTCCACTGATAAGCTATTCCTTCGATCAGCAGCCTCCTTTTCCGGTCTATAAGTGAAAACCAGCAAACCTGGTTTGCCTTAATCATATTCATAACTGTACGTAGACCAATCTTTACCATCTTTTGGCGTCTGATTTATGGGAATGGAAATTATTCTATGCACCTTATGGGAAACCATAATGATTTCTGTCCTGCGGCATCAAGCATCTTAGACACGTACTGTCTGGGGTGTTTCAACGTGATCTTCCAAGATTATGATAATGATGTCCAATGGATTTGGCTCAAGAAATGTTTGAACCTCGCTCAGAACATTAACAGCAGGTTGCTGCATGTACAAAAAATTTATTACAATTAACTTCTCTTGATTATTTGTTTAACTAATTAACAACTGAAATCTAATTAGTATTAATATTATGCTAATTAATTAGTGCGGGATTTGGACACTTAGAAAAGCTGTATTGTCGATATACTGACCATGACATAACCAGGCCGGCGAAGGTTTGAATTCATACACGTTAAGCATTAACCCTCTAACACCATTCTGCATTAAGATCGAAGACAAGATAAGTACAAATTACATTAATGAACTGGTAAATTGGTCAATTAGTATATAATTCAATAGGCACCTTTAGATACAAGTCCCTAACTTTTCTCAATAACTCATGATGGATCAAATTGACATCGATCATTCCCAAATGCTTCATCCACTTAAATAGGTAGATTGAGTAATCGATCAATTAACTCTTACGTAGTGCCCAATGACATAATAGTAAAATTATAACAATATTTCATTAGTTCGGGGACAATTATAACTAAAAGTTGGAATATAAGAATTCGTGTCTTGATCTAATACATGTGCATGCCAATTACGAAGGAGCAAGGGAACGTCGGACAGCTTATATACCTTAAGCTGAGCGGTAACGGAATCCATTTGGTTTGTTCCAAGGAGCAGCGTATGGAACTTGTTATTAGTGACTTTGTTCCCATCACTGCAAATGAATTGTGCGTAGCCAGCCATGAATACCGATTAAATGGGAGGTTTTTAACCTACATATAAAGAATACATGTCATGATCAATTTTATTTCCACAATCAGAGCCACGCATTAACACAAACAAACAAAACCAATGAAAAAATAAGAGGCTAGCCTTAATCAAGGAAACTAAAGGAAGATACTTAAAGGTAGGACAGTAAATATATATGATTAATTACCTGAATAGTGGCCTGGATCTGCAGTTTTGTCCCGGAGACACTTTGGTTATAGCAGCTTCTAAAAAAGGTTCTGAAAAATATTCCCCATGCATATATCGCAGCTCAAGCCAGTAGATTAAGGTGTGGTTAATCCACAGCTTTATCCCAATTCCACCTAGTTGTATATGTTGAGAATATATATACATCCCACATGGGAAAAATGAGACCTTGCCTACGGGTTTATAAGAGTTGGGGTCACTTCATTCATTGTCAATTGGTTTTGGATGTGAACCCCAGATTTGTCCACGTGTATGGCTTGAAAATTCGCCACACGTGCCTGGTCGTGTTGAGAACATATATACATCCCACATGGGAAAAATGAGACATTTCCTACAGGTTTATAAGGATTTGGGTCACTCCAACCATTGCTAATTGGTTTTGGATGTGAATCCCAAATTATTTTATTAGTATAGCAGTGGCGAGAAAAAGAGAACAAAAGAGAGAGCAATGATTAGTGTTAGCATTAAAGCCACCCTCAAGTGCAAGAGGTACAAGTTATAGAATAGGGGATTAAGTAAGGATGTCGAACCCACGAGGATTGGTAAATCCTTTCCTAGCTAGGGAAAACCTAAGGAAAAACTAGAAGAATATGCAAATGTACAATCACAAACAAAGGCTCACACGTGAATCAAAGTTCATGGTGAGTAAGTGCAAGATGGTGTGTAGAGATTTGATTTTGACTTTGAGATTGGTTTCTATTCAAATTGAAACAATGAAAGCAAGTAATATAAACTAAGCTAAACTAAACAAGTTGTTATCAAATGGATGGGAGTTAGGGCATCGGGTTTCACATTTTGCCTCCCTTGCAAGCATTAAAGCAATTGAATATGAATGATGCAAAACTAATTGTCCAACTACCCTCTTAGCATCCGGATAGGACTACTAAAGCTTAAACCCCTTTCATTTTATTAACTCTAACTGGATAAGTGTAGAGCTAACTACCTAGAGACGAATTCAATTACCGAATAAGTCTCAATCCTTTGCCCCTAAATGCATAAAGCTTAGAGTTTAGGTAACCAAGCAAGCAAACCAATCCTATCTCTAGGTGATTTTAGCTCACTACCCTCACATGCACACATGGTGGGCTTTCATGCTCCCTTTTTGCCTAAAGGTAATCAATCTCTAAGAAAAACTTCATGTCATGGCAAACACATAACTCAAATTGATTAGGTATAAGTAATGCATTCAACTATTGACTTAGTATGTGAGAATGACAACATGAATTTGCATCAATTTATAAACAAAAGCATCAATACAAGCAAGTTTGGCTAGGGGTTTCAACCCTAGCCCCAACTAGTTCACTACTCACACATAGCTAGATACACAAGCTTCAACATTCTATTAAACATCAAATACATAAAGAGATAGAGAGTAAAGGGTGACTATTGATGATGCCGGAAGAGGTGGTGGAGATGGGTCTCCAAGAACATGATGCGGTGGTAGTCACCTCCTTCTCCTTGGTCCAAGCTCTTGATATTGGTAAGAATAGTGAAATTTGGGATCTCTAAGATGAGTTGTGGTGTTGAGTGGTGGAGGAAAATGGAGGTTGTAGTGGTGGAAATGGAGGTTTTAGAGGTGGAGATGGTGGTTTTAGTGGTGGAATGGTAGTCTCTTCTCTAGAGAGAAAATGGATCTTGGATAGGATGAAGATGATTGAATGGAGTCAAGAATTCTCAATAATTCCTCTTTGGCCTCTCTTTGATTAGCTATGTATGTCCTCTTTTGGTCCCCAAGTGTGCAAGAGATGCTCTTACACCATTGTCCCCCAAATGGTCCCAAATTGGCAAGGTGATAAAAGGACAAGGTGTAGGGAGATATTTGAATTTCAAGTGATGGGAGATTCTCACAACAATGGTCCTCCTTTGTTGGAGAAAATATCCTCCATGAGTGGCGGCTCGCCGGAAAAGTTTGCCTGAAAAGTCGCCGGAAAAGTCGATTTGCAATTTTCTTCCAATCTCCATGTCTTCTTCCCGTAGCTTCAAATTTCCGCATTTCAAGCCTCAAATAGTCATTTTATTCTTAATGCAAGGTTTCCTACAAATAAAAGGAAATGGATTAAAAAGGGTAAAATTAGCATGAAAGACAAATCAATTTTCATAATTATGGGGCACAATTGCATAAGTAATTTATGCCTCAACAAATACCCCCAAACTTGAATATTGCTTGTCCTCAAGCAAAAGTATTAACCCAAATTCGAAACATAACAAAACTAACACAACCTGATCCTTCCAACATTATCCTCAAAGAACACAATTTGCTCAAGGCAAGAAAATCAAGTCATGTCTCAAAAGTTTATGAAGCTATGGGACAAATACTAGAGTAAAATGTATGTCATGTCATGATTGTCACTTTGATGCACCAAAACCAAGCTTGCACAACAAAACCGTGCTAACCATAAACTTACTAGATTTTCACTCTAATTTTCACACAAGTGTTTAGAGGTTAGCTACAGTATCACTCAAACAAGCTCATGCAAATGCCGCCATATGCTTGCTTTTCAATCTCATCTCCACGGGTCATGCACAAACCACCTTGGATCAAAAAGGACTTTTATTAGGTTGTAATGAGGCTTAGGGCAAGGGGTTAGAGAAATGAAATGGATAGGAAATCACAAATTCCAAACAACTTAGCAAGCAACTCCCTTATTGAGATTTTACGAACTTAAGACCTTAAGATGCTTCATATGATTCACTCTCTTAACCATTCCCCCAAACTTTAGACTAAAAACTATTTATTGAACTAGAGAAACTTTCTTTTTGGATTTTCTTTCTTTCTTTCTTCTTCTTCTTATTATTATTATTATTATTTTTTTTTTTTGAAATGTAAAGAGAAATTACAACTGCACAACAAACATAATACTCCCCCACACTTATTTCTTTTCAAGTACCCCCAAACTTTGTTTCTTGAAGTATCTTGACATATACAATCTCACATTGCTCACTAAGAAAACTTAGAAAGGGTAAGGCTAGTGTTTAAGCTGGAAGGTAAGACATTTGTGGTGCAAAGAAATGAAAGGCTAACAAAAGGCACAAATTGGCAATCTAAGGATAATCATCTTTTTAGGACAAGAGCTTATTTGGCCATGGTGGAATTCCTATTGCCTCAATCATTTCCGCAATGTATACATGCTTGACAAAAGTTTTGAGAGATATAAAGCAAGTTCTAGAGATACAATTCACAAAAAATTGATCACATATGAAGAATAAAGTGCTAAGAGCTATTGGATGCACTTTCATTAGGCTCAAAACTCACATTTGTGGTGCAAATAATTCTCACAAATCTCATCATGCCAACCATATCTCAATGCATCAACTTGACAATCACAGGTAACAATGAAGTTAAACATAGGTCCCATAACCTTTATTTGAAAAATTAAGTTCACAAGACATAGGCATACTTTCTAGCCCTTTACAAATCAAGTTCAAGTTTCATCATAGGAGTTGGAAGGAACTAAACACAAACAAAACACACAAAAACTAGAAACAACTAAAAGCTAAAAACAATTTTTTAAAATTTTTTTTAACAATTTGAATTTATTGAATTTAAACTAGACATTCCCCCCACACTTGAACTTAACATTGTCCTCAATGTTGAAAAGTGTTTTCTTGAAAACTTTGCAATGAAAGAGTCAAGCATGGTAAGAAAGAGCATGCAAAACTATCACAAAAACAAAGAAGTGACCGGAATTTAAACACAATGAAGTACATAAAGCAAGAAAAAGGTTTAGGAATGTTCCCCCTTGTAGACCATGAAGTTCATTCAATTCACCAACAATCACTAACATGCAAGCCTTTAAGCCCTTGCCTTCCAAGCTAAACTTTAATGGTGTCATTTCTTCAAGAATGGTTCCAAGGGTTTTCCTCCTCCTTCACTTGCATTATGAGCTTGGCTACCTCCAAGTAGGGCTTTGTTTAAAGACTTCTTGCCGGTCCATTGATTCTTCATTCACTCAAGGGGGCTTCTTGAGACAACCATCTCCCTTGTTTACCTTCTTTGAACTTCTAAGGCAAGCTCCCATGTCAACAAGTGCTCCCTTGAGCAATCCTCCAATGTGTTTCTTCTTCTTGATGGGGGTGAGGAGTGACTCAAAGCCTTGTGAACATGGTAAGACCGGAAGAGGTGCCCAAACTTCTTTCTTATTTTTCTCATCTCCCTTTACTCTTGCCTCTCCATAGTAACCCAAAAAGTAGCATTCATTCCTGTCATCCAGAATTTGAAGGGAAGGAAAGATTTGGAACTTGATTTTGTCTCCAAGTACCTTCATGCTCATGGTGCATTTCTTCACATTAATCTTGACACCGGCAGTGGCCATGAAAGCTTTTCCAAAGATGATAGGAAGCTCATTATCAACCATGGGGGCTTCCTCCATGTCTAGGACTATAAAATCCACCGGTATCACAAACCTTGTAACATTGACAAGCACATTCTCCAAGATTCCTCTAGGATACCTCACGTTTCTATCCGCCAATTGGAGAGTGGTTGAAGTTGGTTTCAAACCTCCTTCAAGATCAAGCTTCTTCAAAGCCGAATAGGGCATTAAATTGATACTTGCCCCAAGATCCATCAAGCAATTGCCAAAAGTAGTTTCTCCAATCCTGTTTGGAATAGTGAAGCTTCCCAGATCTTTGAGCTTTGGTGGAAGCTTTCTTTGAATGATAGCACTCACTTCTTCACAAAGAGCTACTTGCTCATGTTCTTTGAACTTTTTCTTCTTCATGCACATATCCTTCAAGAACTTAGCATAAGATGGAATTGTCTTCACGGCTTCAAGGAGTGGAATGTTTATATGAACCTTCTTGAACAAATCAATCATCTCCCTCAATTGGCTCTCTTTCTTGAGTTTTTTCTCTTGTTGCCATATATCTTGAGGGTAAGGGAGAGACACTTCTTCTTCTTGCACAATCTTCAAAGGAGGATTAAAAGTGATACCTCTTTGGAATGGTCTTTCATTTAGAATAGAAGGAGAGGCTTCATTATCATGAGTTCCGACCTTGGCATTAAAATTGTCCTTCAAGGCTTCTTCTTGCTTCTCATTGGCATAAGCATTCATCTTATCATTCAAAACTTCTTCTTCACCATCATTAAAGCCTAAGATGACTTCTCCATGTGACAACTCTCTTGCTTTCCCCTTTGATCTTCTTTCAAAACCAGGTGGCTCCCTTGGAGTTACATCTTCCTCATTGGTAGGCATGTACACATTGTTCTCCACTTGCCTTCCACTTCTTAAAATGGTAATAGCTTTGGCTTCATGCCTTGGGTTATTCTCCACTTGTCTTGGAAACACACCTTGCTTCCTTTGACTCAACTCATTAGCTAGTTGCCCCATTTGTACCTCAAGCTTGCTCACACTTTGTTGAATGACATTGATCTTCTCATCTTGCTTTGCTTGATTATTCACAAAGGCCGCCATCATTTCTTCAAAGGTAGGTGTCTTTCTTGCTTCTTGTATTGGTACTTGGGGTTGTTGTAGAGGTAGAGGTTGTTGAGGTGGTGCTTGATAAGGTGGTCTAGGAGCATGATAAGCATTGTTTTCTCCTTGATTGTTGAAGTGTGAGCTACTTGCACCTTGATATCCACCTCCTTGCCTTTGGTAACCTTGACCTTGTTCACGGTTTTGATTCCCACCCCAACCAAAATTAGGGTGGTTCCTCCATCCGGAATTATAAGTGTTGCTATAAGGGTCATTCTTTGGCTTTGTTTGGTAGCCAAGGAGATTGCATTGCTCTATCAATTCCGGATACATGTCGCTTTGTGAACACTCCATTGTGCTATGATACACACTTTCGCAAATCAAGCAAGCTTACTCCATGCCTTTTACTCCCAAACTAGGCTCTCGAATTTGGTTTGGTGATGCCATTTAATTGAGGGGTCTTCCTTGTGCTTGTAGAATCATGTCAAACTTCTTTTGCATATCTCCTTCTATCCGCTTCAACTCTTATTGCATTTGAACACTTGGAATGTCAACATTATACATGCCTCTCCTTTGCTCTTGCTCCCTCATATGTACTTGTGCACTCTTCATCATCATTGGCTTTCTATCCAAGGCACTATCATAGAGTTGAGAAGATTCACTCATTTCATCTAGGATCTTCATCGCTTCATCTTCGGTCTTGTTCATGAAACATCCCCGACAAGTATTGTCAACTCTCCTCCTTGTGTCTTGTGAAAGCCCGATGTAGAAGGCACTTAGAACTGCTACCTTAGAGAGGCCATGATTGGGAACACCACCTTCTATATCCTTGAATCTCTCCTATGTCTCATAGAATGACTCATTTGGTAGCTCTCAGAAATTCATCAACTCATTCCTCAATGAATTGGACTTGTGAGGAGGGAAATAGAACTTGAGGAATACCCTTTGCATCTCTTCCCAAGTGTGGATACTACTTGGGGGTAACTTGTACAACCATTTCTTGGCTTTGTCCTTCAATGAAAGGGAAAGAGCCGAAGATGCAAGTTGCCTTCATCAATACCCAAAAGTTGAACGGTCGAGCATGCTTCGTTGAACTCTTGAAGGTGCAAGTATGGCTCATTACTTGGCAAGCCAAAGAAGAGGGGTAAGTTTGCAATAGTCCCCGGCTTTATGTCAAAAGCAACGGCACATGGTGGAAGCACGATGCAACTTGGATGATTGGAGATTGTTGGCAAAGTGTACTCCTTCATGGGGCATGGTTCAACCATTGTGGGTATCCAGGCTATTTTAGCTTGCAACTTGTAGATACCTCTCACTATGCATGGAGGATTTGCCACATCATCAAGCATAAGTAACGTCCTCTTTGAGACACCCACAAGCCATGGTGAGGCACTTTCATATATATCTCTGAATCTAGATCCCCATAGAGATATGTAGTAACCACATCCATGAGCTGCATTTCCAGTCCTTCGGAAATTACTAAGCTAACTAAGTAGCGGAACGTTATAACATCCATTATGGGAGAGTATGTCTCCTCGTAGTCAATTCCAGGGCGTTGTGAGAAACCTTAAGCCACAAGACGAGCCTTGTACCTCAGGACTTCATTTTTCTCATTACGCTTTCTGACAAAGACCCATTTATGTCCTACAGGCTTTACACTTGGTGGGGTTAGCACTACCGGACCAAATACCTGTCTCTTTGTCAGAGAATCTAATTCTGCCTGGATTGTTTCTTTCCATTTAGGCCAATCTGCTCTTTGTTGACATTTTGCAATAGAGCGTGGTTCGATATCATCGTGCTCTATGATTCCTTGAGCAACAGTATATATCATAAATGTGTATGGAAGATCTTTCTATCAACTCATACGCACTCTCATAATCCTCTGAGATTTCTTTGTTCTCTGGAATCATTTTTAACATCGGAGCGTCCTCCAGTATTGATTCATGGACATAACTATAATCAGAGACAATCTCATGAGAGGGATTCTATACATTGATGATTGGTTTGTGCCTTACTCACCCTCTTCTTCCTTGGGTGAGTGTCAATCGAACCAAGTGGCCTCCCCCTCTTCCTTGGGAAGCCGCGGCCTCAACCACACCTCCACTAAGTGCGGTTGCAGTGCCTCTATCTGTGGCACCGTGCCCCTTGTTGGGGACTTCTAACCTTGCAGGCACATTTGCAGCTGGTATATGTGATCTCGTCACTTTTATGATATCAGTAAACACATCAGGCATCGATTCTGTTGCGTTCTGAAGCTCGATTATTCTTTTCACTTCACTTTCACTTTGTGAAGTGCGGGGATCAAAATGAGACAGAGTGAGGACAAACCACGACAATTCCTATCGTTCCCTTGGCTATTGGCTCTGAGCGTGCTGATAACGTGTTAAAATAAAATGGCAATTGGAATTGGTCTACTCATTTCATTTTATATCCCCTTTATATAGGGAGAGAATTACAACGGAAATATCAATTACAATGATGACATTAAATGCTGATTAATCCTTGATCCATGCTGATTGATGGTGATTGCTAATTACTTGATTCCCTCTCCGTCAATCACTTTGACGAAGGCATATAATGTGTTTTTCCTTTAACAGTTAATGATTTTTTTTTGAGAAGTAAGAATGGTATTAATGTTAAAACCAGAAAGAAATAAAACAAAATATTAACATATTTTTTGAAATTGTGATTTCATTGAATCAGATAACGATTACATCGTTTCGAATGGCATCCCTTATAAATTCGAGAGCTGTTACCAACCAAAGTTGGCTTACATTATTCCTAATAGCATGAGAAGCCAACAGATGTGCAACCTTGTTAGCTTCTCTTTTGACATGTATAATGCTAAATCCAGGATTATCTCGTAATAAAGATCTAACCTTTTCAATCAAAACATTCACAGTAGAGATATCATGTGAAACCATCTGGATGGCTTGGGCCAACAAAGCACAATCACTTTCAAAGATGACCTCGGAGTGCTGCATGGTTTGAGCCATGATTATCCCATCTTTGAGCGCTGCAAGCTCAGCATGAAAGGGGGACAAAATATTATATTGTTGATAGTAGCAGCATTCTAACTTGAGATCAGCCCCCACATTTATTTACCTCTACCACTGCATCACGACAACCTTTTATTTTTTTTTATTTATTTTTTTTTAACCAAGCAATTCTCATTCAACTCAAACCAGAATGACACATGTACATGACAACCTTTTGTGTCAATATGAAACCACAAACAAATATGATGAAAATCTCACTGGGGCACGGGATCCACCGTGCCCCAACATGGCTTAGGCCCGGCCTTAGCGATAGCCCAGGGCCACAGAAGAAATGGGGCACCAATTGTAAGAGCCCAATGTATATATTAGTGTATATATGTGTTTGTTGAGACGGCATGTTTGGAATGATATAGGAAAAAAAACTGATCAGAAAAACTGAAAAGTCAAAGAAGTTGTATTTAATTAGGTGCTGATATTTACACACCCCCTCTATTTTTCTATTACTTTAATTCAAATTTTTTTTACAAATTACCCTATCTACTCTCTCTTGTAATTCTGTTTTATTTTAATTTTTTTTATTTGGCAATTCAATTATGAATCATGAATCAAAAATCATTATACAATAAATCAAATTTTTTTACCTATAAATGAAGGAGAAATAGTACTTTCATTGAGTGGAATGACCTGTATTATTAGACAAGGAATATGTCATCCAACTGAATCTAAATTGCAAAGTTTGTCCTCATACTTTGCAAAGCACCAGACTCAATGCTTGTTTGTTTATGATTCTTAATCTAGGTGCATAATCCTCAGATCAAACAAAATATGAAATCAACATTTTATCCACTCTAGCAATAAGCTTTCACACTACAGCCGATGATGTAAACAAAATTTGGAGATGCTCTACGTAATATTGAATGACTAGCTAGAGAAGTTTTTGATGGAAAAGAAAACAGAGAATTGCAAAGAGTTTTGAAGTACTCTTTGTTTACAGAAAAATAAGGGTTTGTATAAGGCAGTTTGGGAGAAAATTGAGTCGTGCTTTCATTGATAATAGGGGCCTATTTATATAGAAGATTACAAGACATAGAATCAGAGTTGCACAAGGAAAAATAATCGTACAATTAATCGGATATCTATGAATATCTCTAATTCAAAACCCTATTACAACTAGGTCAAGTAACCTAGAGTTTGGGCCAGATACAGATTCTGGATTTACTTAAACACTCCCCCTTGTGTCGCCCAAACATGGTGCTCCTCTCGTTGTCTCATTAAAAATCTTGCCAAGTAACAAAAACCATGTGGGACAAAAATAACCTCGGTCGAAGGGGCAAAAGAGCACAACCCACCCTTCACGTTTCGAGACCATACATGTAGACACCTCCCCTTGATGTCTGCATCTCCCCCTAATGACTACGTTCATTGGAGTTCAAAAAAATTTCGCAAACGATGCTACCAACATGTTTCTCGAAAGTGGAATTTAGGCAATGACTTAGTGAGCAAGTCTGCCATACTGTTCTCAGATCGAACCTAGTTCACTTTGATCTTGAGGAGAGTCTGTTGTTGCTGATTATGCTTGGTGTTGTCGCTTTTGATGTAGCCTTGCTTCATTTGTTCAAAACAAGCAGCATTATCCTAAATGCTCGTAGGCTCATCTATGGTGGACTTCAAACCACAATTGTTCGAACATGTGTAATTATGGATCCAATCCATATACATTCACAAACCACTTCATGAAGAGCAATAATCTCTGCATTGTTCGAAGATATAGCGACTAGGGTCTATTCTGTAGACCTCCAAGATATCACAGTCATTTCCCATGGTGAACACTTAACTAGTTTGGGAATGACCTTTGTGTGGGTTAGAGAGATACCCAATATCAGCAAAACCTTCCAAAACACATGTTGTTTTTGGATGGGGATAGAGGATGCAGGCCAGTGTTGACTGCATTCCTGGTATGTGATGGGTCCGAATCCATCATCTCTCTGTAGGGATAGAACAAGCCCATATCAATCATACATCTCAAGTATCGAAATATATCTTTTACACCAATCTAATGGCGTTGTGTTGGTGCAAAGCTATACCTTAGCTAACAAGTTCATTGCAAATGAGATGTCCGGTCTTGTGCATTGAGCTAAGTACAATAATGCGTCTATTATACTCAAGTAAGGCACTTCTGCCCCTAGCACATCTTCGTCATCATCCTTCAAACGAAGAGGATCATTTTCAGGATCAAGACTACAGACGATCATGGGGGTGCTTGAAGGTTTGACCTTGTCAAAATGCCTAAGCATCTATCAGCATGATTCTCAAGTTCCAAACGGAGACATAATCGTGTTCTCCCAAAATCCTTCATCTCAAACTCGGATTTCAAGTGTTCAACGGTTTCCCTTAACTCTTTAAGGGCTTCCAATGAAGATCATGTCCAACATAAACCACGATGGAATCTGAAACTTGTTATGGAAACGCGTGGGCATATCTCTTCCCAATAAAGTAGTCACTTTAATGAGCGTTTCAACCTTATTGTAAACGCGCTCCGTGGTCTAGAGTCACTTGACTTGAGTAAATGAAGTTCACCATGAACCTTCATGTATATTCCGTATCTGGATCCCCATAGAGATATGTAGTGACCACATTTGTAAGCTGCATGTTCAATTATTCTGAAACTACCAAACTGACAAGGTAGTGGAGTGCAATGTATGAAAAAGTATGTCTCATCATAGTTGATTCCAGGGTGATTTATGAGAAGCCTTGCGCCATAAGGTGAAATTGCCATATCTTTTTCTTGTCACGCTTTCTAACGAAGACTTATTAGTCAACAGGTTTTATGTTAGGAGGTGTTGGCATTGGGTCGAAAACCTTCCTCTTCGTTAAACAATCCATCGATCTTAACCTAGATCACAACTTTCCATTTAGGCCAAATTTCTCTACGTTGGTATTCATTCATAAATGGAGCGTGATTCGATATCATTGGACTCAACAAACTCAAGCGCAACGAAATGCGCAACTACATCATCAATTATGATGAAGTTTCTATCCCACGTCTCATGTACACTGGTGTAATTTTCAAAGAGCTCTATATTCTCAGGAATAGGTTCTGACGTTGAGGTGTCCTCTAACGATAACCATAATCTGGAAGATTCTCATGAGACGGATTTTGAGTCTTGATGATTAAAGGATTAGAATGTGCCAAAGTATCTTTCGAACCCACGGGCCTCCCAAGCATCCTAGCTAGGGCCATGACCTATAACGCTAGAGTGTCACTCTCTTTGGTGTTGGCACCATGCCTACCTACGTGTAGGGTGGCGTTGCGTCCTTTCGTAGGGACGTCCTTCCTTGCAGGCATGTTTGCAACATATTTGTGTAATCTCGTCACTTTAACGGGGATCGAGATGAAACATAGTGGGGATAGGCCACGACAATCCTGTCGTTCCTTCTGAACATCCGTGTTCTTATCTCCCTCTAACGATGGGAAGACTGTTTCGTCAAAGTGACAACCGGCAAATCTAGCGGTAATGAGATCGCTTTGCAAGGGCATTAAGTGGCGGACGATTGTTGGAGTCTCAAATCCAATGTAGTTGCCCATTCGTCTATAAGGACCTATCATAGAGCGTTGTGACGGCGCAATTGGCACATAAATGACACACTCAAATATGCATAAGTACGATACTTGTACCTAGTCACTAGCTGTCACTACTAGCAAAAAGAGCAACACACACAGATTTTAAACACACTAACTCTCACACTAATAAAAAATCAGTGGGCTTTAACTTGTAGATACAGACATCTGTGAGAGCTGAATGACTGGGTCCCACACAAGAAAATGCTTACTCATTTACTCACTGAAATCAGTGTGTCTAGATTTTCTCACAGATGTCAGTATGTATTAAGTATTTTGTTTGTACTGATATCTGTGTAAAGCATTTATACACAGATATCTGTAAAAAGTAGAAAAATTATCATTTGCAAGATGAGTTTTAATTCGTAAAGACATCTATTACAATTACTTCCACACTGTCGTCCGTGTGAATGTGAAATAGCTACTGATATCTGTATGAAGTTTTACACAGTTATCTGTAGCAATTGCTACTTTCCCACAGATATCTGTGTGAATATTTGATTGACATATATAGATGTGACATGTTTGCATCTCACACGGATATCAGTGTGTATTATTGTTGTTAATACACATTGATATCAGTGTGTATTAAAGAATGTGAAAAAGTGACTGATATCTGTATTAACTTTTACACAGTTATCTGTGGCAATTGGTACTTTCTCACAGACGTCCGTGTGAGTATTTAATTAAGACAATTGAATATTATGTGTTTGCATCTCACACGAATATCAGTGTGTATTATTGTTGTTAATATACACTGATATCAGTGTAATTAAGGATTAAAACGATCAGATCTCTCTCTCTCTCTCGTCAAAGTAGGTTATTTTCTTTAACTCCTTTTTGCACGCGCAGCAGAAATTGAGTTTTTCGTTTTTCTAAGTGAGAGTTTTCTCTCCAGGCCTGAGAAAGGAGAGTCTGAATGTGATCATCCATTTTTGATTCCCACGTTAGTTGCAGTCACGGGTTGGTGCTCAGAGGACGAAGGAAGAAGATATGGTGAGGCATACGCTGCAGATCTGACCTCGGGCTAATGGGGATTACAAATCCGAACTAGGCTCGGGCTAGTGGACCAATTCGTGCGGTGGTTATGCCAGATCCAACGTTGTGTTGCTCAGATCGGGAGTCTGGGTGACTTTTTTGTTCCAGATCTAGGAGGCTCACGAGTCGCTGGCTCAAATTAGTTTTGGAGGATGTGAGGTGAGTTGGTATATGTTCTCTACTATTTTTGGCATTTGGCTTGGGATTTATGAGATTAGACATTTGGGTTTTTGCTAGTTTGATTGTGTGAGTTGCAGAGTTCAGAAATTTGTTGAGGGGTTTTGATGATCTGACGCTAGGTATGTTTTAAATCAAAATTAGTGTGCTAGTTAGCTTCCTTGTTTTTATGTTTATGATATTGACTTTCCTAATCTCCTTCATTGTCCTTGTCATCATCCTCAGGGGTCCTCGTAGCTCATTCTTGAAGACATCGTTTCTTGATGTTGTTACTATCCCATTAGTTGTTGTTGGTGCTGTCTATACCGGGCCTTCATTGTTTGTTCTTTGCAGTTGAAAAGGAAACCGTAGATCTCTTGCTTGATTTAGGAAGTAAAGTGGTTGATACTTTCACTAGTTTGTAAGGTTTTAGGTGTTCAATCATGTGAGAGCAATTTGTGGTCTTTTGCTTTTTAGATTGTGTACGAAGGCATGAAACGTTGTTGATTTGGTGCATTTGGTTTTGATGTAATGGAATTTTGGGGTTTTAATGAAGTTGTGGATTTGTACTTCCATGTTTATGTTTTCAGTTTTTGTTTTTAATTTGGTGTTTAATAATGAGATTTAATTCATTTTAATATTACTGGTATCATTACGTGGGTACTGTTGTACATGCATTTTCTCCTTTCACACAGATTTTAGTTTAGTTTCCAACTTCTCACTGATTTTTTAATTCCTAGATTTATGTTATAATATTATTTGTGTAATGTAAGATATTAATGGGTCCCACTAAAAAACTCACACTGATTTTTATATCAGTGGGGAAAGACCAAAGACCACCCCCCCAAAATGAACAGACATAACATCTGTGAGTGTAGGGTAGCCATTGGGCTTCCCACAAAGATTTCAGTCGCTATTAGGGTTTATACCCACTGATTTCAATCAGTGTGTATAGCTCTTTTTGCTAGTAGTGTGTAACGCAGAGGTAGATTGAGTGACGGTGGGTCGTAGAAGAATTAGCATAGCTGCATGCGATATTGGCCATCTATTGATCCCAGCCAGATTTGTAGTCTTCAAACCTTCACTCTTGATCATCTTATTGATCTTCTTGTTCCACATAGTGAGCTTCTCTTGCTTCACAATATGCTTTGTAGGCGGTGACAATTTCTTCATGAGCTTTACAAATGTGTGCCCAATGACCGGATACTCCACATCGAGAACATACATCTCTTTGCTCAGACTCCATTGATTGAGGCGCTTTGAAAGAGTCATTTAGATGGCTCTTAGTGTTGGTGGTGCCACCAACATGGCCAGAGGCGTTGCCTCCCTCTCTCTTTCCACGTTGACCTCTTCGGTTCCGTGTTCGCCTATTTTGAGGGTTACCTTCCCAAATAGAGCGATTATATGGACTAGAACGTCCAGAAGTATCCCTTATTAGGGGTTCACTCTTGGTGCCCTCTCCTAGGGGCGCAACTATAATTGGATTTCGGAATATGCTTTGTTTCCATGGATCTCGAATTATAGTTCTTCACAAGGATGTTGTCATGCTTTTCAGCGACATTCATAGCTCCAAGGAGCTCATGAAACCTTGTGATACGTCCTGCAGTAACATCGATTCGATAGTTCTTAACAACTATCAATGCAGAGACAGGGAAGGTAGAGAGAGTCTTCTCAATCAACATCGCATCTGTGATCGCTTTACCGCAGAATTCTATTAAGAATTTAATGAGAAGTGCTTCTGAGTTGTAGTCAAGAATTGACTTGAAATCACATAAGCGGAGGCTATGCCATCTCACTTCTAGGTCAGGAAGCAGGGAGTCACGGACGTTGCCAAATCTTTATTCGAGTGAGACCCACAGCCTTCGGTGGTCTTCTTCATTCATGCACTAGTACTGGAGCGAATCATCCGTATGACGAGTCATTAGGATGATGGTTTTCGCCTTATTTGTCTCTAAGGCTGCTCTATTTGCTTCCAAAGCTTGAGCTTGCTCAACAGTTAGCACGTCCTGGCTAGGCTCGAGAATCATATCTAGGATTCCATCAGCCTTGAGATGTTGGCAGACATCACAAACCCACCTGTGATATCCAGAGCCAGTTGTTCCCAATGGAGCAAAGTCCAATTTGTTCAGGTTACTCATCTTGAAAGAGAACAAGAAATTAGGGTTAGTTTTGGAGCGTAAAAAAGCTACCACGAAAACATATAAAATTTCTAAGCGTAATTGCTTCCAAGAAATTATGAATTTGTGAGCGTAATCGCTTTCAAGAAATTAGGAATTTCTGAGTGTAATCGCTTCCAAGAAATTCAATTCCAAGAGGTATTGGATTAGATCGAAACAATGACATAAGTGGTCAATCATAAATTCTCTACAAACTGTAAGTTTGGAGATCCAACAAGCTCCAAGCTTGGAGTGAGCACGAACCCCCACAATTCGGCTTAACTATGTCTCCTGTATGATGAAGAAAGGGGGGTAGAAGAAGGGAGTTTGCAAGTCCCTGGGAAAAAGAAGAGAAAAGAAATAAAAACTTCAAAAACGGGAACTTTTAGTAAAAAATATATTGAAATAGGTCGCCGGAAAATTTGACAGGAACAGGAAAAGTAGCCAGAAAATGGCCCGAGGTGACCTGTCGCTGGAGCTGTTGATGTGCACTTGTCGTTGACGTGGAAAGTCTGGAGTGGTCTGATGTGGCACAACTGCTGATGTGGCTGCTGACGTCAGCGGCTTGGGCTCCTGGGCTGCGGCTTAGGATCTTTTTTTTTTTCTTCTTCTTTTTTCTTCCTTCTCTCTGCCGATTTTTCTACAGAAAGTTCAGTCGGCCGGTTCAGTGACTTTTAGGCCAGTTTTCATGGTTTTTCTTCCGGTTCTGAAATACTGGGATCAAAGCTCTACTGCTAGCACATTTTGGTAGCAATTCAAGGTCCGGAAGGTGGTGAACCGGTGGAATATTTGCATAGGGTTGTTTGAAGCTTCCGGTGGCAGGTTCGGTAGGTTTCTGGCCGGTTCTGGTGGTTCTGCCACCGGTTCTGGATTCCTTGGGTCGAGGGCTTCAAGTTGTGCGGTGGAAGCAGGAAAGGTTTCATGGTTTTGTATTCGGATTTAGGATTTTAGCTTCTTGAATCAAGGTTTGACTATTTGTTTCATGGTTAGGATGTCGTGCTGATAACGTGTTTAAGGAAAACTGAAATTGGGAGAGAATTGAATTGTGCTTTCATTGATAATAGGGGCCTCTTTATATGGAGGATTACAAGACATAGAATCAGAGTTGTACAATGAAAGATAATCGTACAATTAATTGGATATCTATGAATATCTCTGAGAATATCTCTAATTCAAATCCTATTACAACTAGGTTAAGTAACCTAGAGTTTGGGCCAGACACATATTCTAGATTTACTTAAACAGGGTTTAGAATTTGTGGATAATTGACTTGCCAAATAGAAGAAAGAAAAAAAAAAAAAGAATTGCAAAGGAGGGTAGTTAAGGTAATTTGTAAAAAAAATTGAATTAAAGTAATAGAAAAAATAGATGGGGTGTGTGAATAGAGAAAATGAGTTTACGAATAACACCATTCTTTAATTAAAATATAAGTTGGGATCTCTGTCCCAGGTCCTTCTTCTCTTTCTTTGCAACGTGACCAATGTCTTTCTCTCTTCTTCCATAAAACAAGAAGACACTCTCTTTTCTCAACTTTTCCCTCCACATCTCTCTCAATCCATCTTCTCTCACAAGCTCATCGAGTCATTGCCGCATATGATATTTCTTTTCTATGGTTTTCTCTTCCGTGTTTTTTTTTTCTTTTCTTTTTTGTTGCATCTCCAGAAATTAGGGTTTTCGAAATAATAAAAAGAGGTATGTCTTCTACTTTTTTAGACTACAATAGAGAATGAGAAAGAGATTATGTTTTTTTTTTAATGAATTTGGTTAACCCTCAATACTAATGCACATTTTGTTTATGATTTTGTTGAGTTTTGCAGAAGGGTTTTTTTGGTTGTTGGAATTTTGCAATAGAGTTTGACATGTTCATTGAAAGATAATTTATTTTTTAATTTTTTAATTTCATTTCAATTAAGAAAGAAATTTCATTTGATTTGTGTTGATCTTCAAAAAATTATGAAATTAAAATTTATATAGACTTTGTTGCACTCTTGACAAATTTAGAAACAATGACTTATATTCAAGTTTATCAATATACAAATACGAGGCTTAAGAATAACTCTCGTCCGGGGCCTTGAAAGACTTAGGACTGACTCTGACATGGCTTCGCCTCTGAACTTACCAATGTTGATGATACATTAAAACACATCACTTCTAATTCTCTATTGTCTCGCTCATCAATGTACAAGGCATATAATTTTCTTGTGAAATACCATATTGTCGAAGGACCTGTGACTCCGGCCGACCATCCAACCCACAAATAACTTGGCCCGGGCTTACCACACAGAGATATCATAGACTCTCCCTGTGTTGTAAGTAAAACTAATTAAAAGAGTGATAACCGAAGAATCACCTATGGTGTCTTCACTACTTGTCTCGGGTCTCTCAACAAGGATGAGTTTTTTAATGGCTGAACGTGAGTACTGGAATTTCATGTTTGATTCATAAGTTCAGCATTCAAGAGTGGATTTACTAGGGTATTTAGCTTTTTTGTTGCAACTTGAGGATCAGGATGGAGACATTGAGTAAGCACCCAACCATTCCATAGTCTTCTTCTTTTGGTAATATATTGTCAAACCTGTAAATCCTTTTGTCCGAGAGACATAAAACTCTTGCTCTTTTTTTTTTTTTTTTTTTTTTGTGTGTGTGATGGTCCTTGATCACAAATTAAATACCAGCCATGACTTGGCCACTGGAGGATGCACAGGGTTTTCCAATTGACCACGGTCCACGGTCATGCTTGAACTCTTGCATATCCTTTGGACTTGTTCTGGAAAGCTCTCCAAATTTTGTTCGACGTATTGAGATTAAGGCTTAGGCCTATTCATATATTACTCCTCGGAAGAGAATTAAGCCCCACAGTATCTTTTCTTTTTTAGAATTGAGAAAAAATTAGGGTGGCTATAGTTGGTCCTTCAAATTTAATATTTACATATCTCATACTTATTAAACCTCCAATTTAGAGGCATATGCATTTTTTCATTTTTTTAAATTTTATATATATATATATATATATATTTATTTATTATTAGAATAGAACGCGCTGCATGTATGTATACCAAATCCTCTAAGTCGTAAATCTGTTCTCGTCTGGCAGCCCTCCTAGTCGGCTGGGGATTTTGGCCTCATAGACGAGCGGCAGATGGTTCCTTTTCATGTTTAGTGTGATGGGTCCATTATGAACAATGTTGGGATCTCCCGAAATAGACTAATCAGAGGGGAAGAGGTGAGGTTGACAGCGCTGGGGTCTCGTCTGAGATCGGAGGATTTTGTAAGGAATTACGGAGACGGGCTAAATGATGGTGGGTAGGGCAGTGCGTCCGTCATCAATGGGATCTTGGATTCCTTTCCTTGCAGACGGATCGAGTTAGTTGATGTGTGGCGATGTCAAGATTTGTGGTTCTCAGATTTGATCGGAAAGCTCTGATCTGGTTTAGGGTTTTAGGATCCTATCCAAGGACGAATGTGGATTGGAGGAATGGTGCTCCTTACTGGCGTTTAGTGAATGATGGCGGGTATGGATTGCGATTGCTCGGCACATAGCAGGTGATGGCAAAGATGCTACTGGTGGTGGGCCAGCTATAGCTTTGTATACGACATGGTGGTGTCACAGCCTCTGCTGTCTTCAACTTAGACTTGGTGGTATTTGGGCCGGGGCTTCGGCCTTGGTTCCAATTTATTTCTCTGTTTTGATGTATGGCATTTTAATTTTAGTTAAACATGATTTTATGCTGGTAATAAGCCCCTACCACTATTTGGTAAGGTGACGTGGACTTTGTTCTAGATTGGACACTCAGTGTGCCTTATCTGGCCTAGCTAGGTGGTGACCATTTACTTGATCAAATAAACACAACCTCCTAGTGGCAAGATGAAATGTAGTGTCGCCGGATTTATTTTCGCGTGGAAACATAGTATGAAAGCAGTGTTATTTGCAATGATGCTTCTTCATGATAAAGTTATTTTTCCGTTATGTCACTGCTTTGTTAAAGCAAATGGAGTAGCCAGTCGAGCACTCTTTGCTAATTGGTGCATGTTAGAATGCCTAAATTTTGTAGAGACCCTTGGTATTATTTCAGGATGTTCTCTTGATGTTTATTGTAGTATGAGGTTCAATCTCTATGTTCCCCCGTTGTATTCTACAGTTTCATTAATCAAGCCTTGAGGTCAGTCACACCTGCCCCTTTTCAAAAAAAAAAAAAAAACCTAATTCACTTTTTTGAATACTTAAAAAGCTAAGCACACATCCTTAATTTTACCAAAACTTCCTTAAACAATTAAATTTGTACCTTCAAAAATTTGTTGTTCTTATTTTTCTCTTCATTCTTACCTTTTTTTAAAACAAAATTTTGTTTTTTTGTTTTTATCACTATCAATTCAACCATGTAGACATCTCCCCCTGATGTCTGCGCCTCCCCCTGATGACTACGATCATGGGAGTTCAGATAATGTCCGCAAGCCAATTCTTGCCACATGTTTCTTGAACGTGGATTTGGGCAATGACTTAGTAAACAAGTCTGCCACATTATCCTCAGATCGAACCTAGTTCACTTTGGTATTTGAGGAGAGTCTGTTGTTGCTGATTATGCTTAGTGTTGTCGCTTTTGATGTAGCCTTGCTTCATTTGTTCAAAACGAACAGCAGTATCCTAAATGCTCGTAGGCTCATCTTATGGTAGACTTCAAACCACAATTGTTCGAACATGCGTGATTATGGATCCAATCCATAAACATTCATGAACCACTTCGTGAAGAGCAATAATCTCTGCATGGTTCGAAGATATAGCGACAAGGGTCTGTTCTGTAGATCTCTAAGGTATCATGATCTTTTCCCATGGTGAACACTTAACCAGTTTGGGAGCGACTTTTGGGTGGGTCAGAGAGGTACCCAGCATCAACAAAACCTTCCAAAACACTTATATCATTTTGGGATGGGGATAGAGAACGCAGGCCAGCGTTGGCGGCGTTTCTGGTGTGTGATCGGTCCGAATCCATCTTCTCTATGTAGGGATAGAATAAGCCCATATCAATCGTACATCTCAAGTACTGAAAGATATCTTTTACACCAATCAAAATGGCGTCGTGTTGGTGCAGAGCTATACCTTAACTAACAAGTTCACTGCAAACGAGATGTCCGGTCTTGTGCATTGAGCTAAGTACAATAATGCGCCTATTGTACTCAAGTAAGGCACTTCTGCCTCTAGGACATCTTCGTCATCATCCTTCAGACGAAGAGGATCCTTTTCAGGATCAAGACTACAGACGATCATGGGGGTGCTTGAAGGTTTGACCTTGTCAAAATGACTAAGAATCTATCGACACGATGCTCAAGTTCCAAACTGAGACATAATTGTGTTCTCCCATAATCCTTCATCTCAAAATAGGATTTCAAGTGTTCAGCGGTTTCCCTTAACTCTTTAAGGGCTTCTAATGAAGATCATGTCCAACATGAACCTCGATGGAATCTGAAACTTGTTATGGAAACGCTTGGGAATATCCCTTCCTAATCAAGTAGTCATTTTAGCGAGCGTTTCAACCACTTTGTAAACGTGCTCCGTGCTCTAGAGCCACTTGACTTGGGTAAATGAAGTTCATCATGAACCTTCATGTATATTCCGTATCTAGATCCCTATAGAGATACGTAGTGACCACATTTGTAAGCTGCATGTTTAGTTATTCGGAAACTACCAAACTGACAGGGTAGTGGAGTGCAATGACATCCATTACGAGAGAATATGTCTCATCGTAGTCAATTTCAGGGCGTTTTATGAGAAGCCTTGTGCCAGAAGGCGAGATTACCATATCTTTTTCTCACTACGCTTTCTAACGAAGACCCATTAGTCAACAGGTTTTATGTTAGGAGGTGTTGGCATCACCAGCTCGAAAACCTTCCTCTTCATTAAAGAATCCATCTTAACATGGATCGCATCTTTCCATTTAGGCCAAATTTCTCTACGTTGGTATTCATTCATCAACGGAGCGTGTTCGATATCATCTGACTCAACAAACGCATGCGCAACGAAATGCGCAACTACATCATCAATTATGATGGAGTTTCTATCCCACGTCTCATGTACACTAGTGTAAATTTCATAGAGCTCTATATTCTCGGGAATAGGTTCTAATGTTGAGGCGTCCCCCAACGATAACCCTAACTCAGAAGATTCTCATGAGACTGATTTTGAGTCTTGATGATCAAATGATTGGAATGTGCCAAAGTGTCCTTCGAACCTACGGGCCTCCCACGCATCCTAGCTGGGGCCATGACCTGTAACGCCAGAGTGCCACTCTCTTTGGCGTTGGCACCATGCCTACCTCCGTGTAGGGTGGCGCTACTTTCTCTCGTAGGGACGTCCTTCCTTGCAGGCTTGTTTGCAGCATATTTGTGTGATCTTGTCACTTTAACAGGGATCGAGATGAGACATAGTGGGGATATGCCACGACAATTCTTACCGTTCCTGCTGAACATCAGTGTTCTTATCTCCCCCTAACGACAGGAAGACTCTCTCATCAAAGTGACAACCCGCAAATCTAGCGGTAATGAGATCGCCTTACAAGGGCATTAAGTGGCGGACGATTGTTGGGGTCTCAAATCCAACGTAGTTGCCCATTCGTCTGTAAGGACCCATCATAGAGCGTTGTGGCTGTGCAATTAGCACATAAATGGCTCATTCAAATATGCGTAAATACGATACTTGTACCCAGTCACTAGCTGTAACGCTAAGGTACATTGAGTGACGGTGGGTCGTAGACGAATTAGCATAGCTGCATGCGATATTGCATCACCCCAAGCGGATATAAGGAGATTTGTGCGCATTACCAATGTCCAGACTATCATCGTAGTCGTTTCCGCAAGACCATTTGGGTGTGTACATGGGAATATGATGTCCAACATCAGTCCCATTGCAATATCCATCAACAGTCTTTCAATGTAAACTCTCTAGCATATATAGTCAAATCCAATTAACTGAATAAGATGATCTGGGGAGTGAGCCTGTTGTTATATGATATGTGCTAGGAGTGTGGCATAAGCAGCATTTATAGGTGAACAATGGCACAACACATGACTAGCGTGTTTGCGTGTCAACCAACATCATGAAATATTTAAGCGTTCGCAAGTTGGTTGAACCAATCCACAGAATCCCCATGGATTCTATGTAAGAACAGAATGAGTATGTTCATTTCCTTTGCATAGGACGGTCTTAATCCTAATTTCCCTAAGGAACGGGCTTTGTAAAACGAGCGAGAGGCTTTTAGAAGCAACCAATGAGTATTTTGGTTAGGCCTGAGTGTCTGAAACGCTATTTGAAGTAAGTTGGTGATTGCAGCATCACCTGAGGCGCCATCACCATGATGGACGCTATCCATGGCGTTATGGATAGGGACTGCGCCAGCCCTAGGCTGATAGTGGATGGAGGCGGTGCCCTAGGCAGTTGCGTCGGTCACACTTAGTCCAGAAATCAACATTTGATTCATGCTTCGTTTCGCTCGAAAGAAATGATGTCCATGTGAAGTCTTTAGTAGACGGATCATCATATCATGACCAGGATGACCTATCCTGTCGTGACAAAGCCAATATGTGTTTAAATCCAAGAGATCTTCTCTCGTAACTTTATTGGATTTAATAACTCGAATAGTGACATAAAGTCCACTAGAGAGACACATAAACTTCTCTAAGATGCGCCTTTATTCGCACTCATTAGAGGTACTGCAAAGGAACTCATTTTCGTTCTCTACATGCGTTTTCGCATGGAATTCGTCGGATATTCATAGGTGTGATTCGCCCTAGAAGCGTAGAGAGTTTCTGTGACAGTAATTAAGGTGTCGTTTGGCAAGTAGAACTTGGGCTATTCCATGTCCTTGAATTAATATTGATGGCCCAGCCATCATAGTCACAAAAGTCATATGCTCAAAATCAAAATTGAGTCATAAAGAACTCGAAATTTTATTCATAAGCCAACGGAGTTACATCATTGTCTCTTTGACTAAACAAAATCTAATCCAAAATGATATCTAATGCAAAACAATGGTAGTCATCTAACTTCTTTTGGTAATTCCATAATAAATGTGACCAGGTGAGTAGAGAGATGTCGGTGGAGCAAGGCTCGCTTAAGTACCACTAATCTCAGAACCTTCCTAGACATCACACTTACTTTGAGTGAGCCTACTTTGAAGAAAAGCTAAACCATTGGTCATTTACTATAAAAATATATGGCAATTGCTTATTACATCTCTTGGAAAAATAAAGACTTAAACAGAATTGACGATCTATTGATCCCAGCCAGATTTGTAGTCTTTAACCCTTCACTCTAGATCATCTTCTTGATCTTCTTGTTCCATATAGTGAGCTTCTCTTGCTTCACAATATGCTTTGAAGGCGGTGATAATTTCTTCACGAGCTCACAAAGGTGTGCCCAATGATCAGACACTCCACATCGAGAACATACATCTCTTTGCTCAAACTCCATTGATTGAGGTGCTTTGAAAGCATCATTTAGATGGCTCTTAGTGTTGGTGGCGCCACCAACATGGTCAGAGGCATTGCCTTCCTCTCTCTTTCCACGTTTACCTCTTCAGTTCCGTATTCGCCTATTTTGGCAATTACCTTCCTAAGTAGAGCGATTACATGGACCAGAACGTCTAAATGTATTCCTAAGATTAGGGTTTCACTCTTGGCGCCCTCTCTTTGGGGCGCGACTATAATTGGATTCTAGAATATGCTCTGTTCCCACGGATCTCCAATTATAGTTCTTCACAAGGATGTTGTCATGCTTTTCAGCGACATTCATAGCTCCAATGAGCTCATGAAACCTTGTGATTCGTCTTGCAGTAACATCGATTCGATAGTTCTTAGCAACCATCAATGCAGAGACGGGGAAAGTAGAGAGAGTCTTCTCAATTAACATCGCATTTGTGATCTCTTTTTACCACAAAATTCCATTAAGGATTTAATTCGAAGTGCTTCTGAGTTGTAGTTAAGAACTGACTTGAAATCACAGAAGTGGAGGCTATGCCATCTCACTTTTAGGTCAGGAAGCAGGGAGTCACAGACCTTGCCAAATCTATCTTCGAGTGACACCCACAGCCTTCTGGTTCTTCATTCATACACTCGTACTGGAGCGAATCATCCATATGACGAGCCATTAGGATGATGGCTTTCGCCTTATTTGCCTCTAAGGCTGCTCTATTTGCTTCCAAAGCTTGAGCTTGCTTAACAGTTAGCACGTCCTGGCTAGGCTTGAGAATCGTATGCAAGATTCCATCGGCCTTGAGATGCTGGCGGATATCACGAACCCACTTGTGATATTCAGAGCCAGTTGTTCCCAATGGAGCAAAGTCCAATTGGTTCAGGTTACTCATCCTGAAAGAGAACAAGAAATTAGGGTTAGTTTCGGAGCGAAAAAGGCTACCACGAAAACAAATAAAATTTCTGAGCGTAGTCGCTTCCAAGAAATTTGATTCCAAAAGGGGTTGGATTAGATCGAAACAATGATGTTTGTGGTCGATCGTTTAATCTCAACAAACTCTAAGTTTGGAGTAAGCACGAACCCCCGCAGTTCTGCTTAATTTGGTCTCCCCTATGATAAAGAAAGGGGGGTAGAAGAAAAGAGGTTGCAAGTCCCCGAAAAGAAGAGAATTTGAATTTAAAAACTCTAAAAAAAAACGGGAACGTTTAGTAAAAAATACCTCGAAATAGGTCCCTGGAAAATTTGACCAGAAAAATTCGTCGAAAAATGGCTGGAAAAGTACTTGACCGGAGGTTGACTGGCGTTGACCGAGGGTTGACCGGTGGACTGACGTGGCAGATCTGCTGACGTGTCTGATGACACGGCGTAGCTATCGTGGACGATGACGTCAGCAGGCCTTTGGGCTTACGTCAGTGGGCCGTTGCATGGGCTGCAGCTTGGGCTCGGCTTGGGTTCGGCTTGGGCTGCGGCTTGGGCTCGGCTAGGGCTGCCTCCTCCCCTTTTTTTTTCCTTCTTTTTTCTCTTTTCTGCCGGTTTTTTGCAGAAGATTCAGACGGCCGGTTCACTTACTTTTAAGCCGGTTTATGTGCTTTTTCTTCCTACTCCTGAAACGTCAGATCAAGGGGCTTCTCTTACCAAAATTTGGTGGAAATTGGAGGTCTGGAAGATAGTGAACCGATGGAATATTTGCTGCAAGTTGTATGGAGCTTCCGGTGGCCGGTTCGGCAGGTTTTCGGCCTGTTCTTGGGGTGGGGCAGCTGGTTCTGGACTCCTGGGATCGAGTCCTTCAAGGTGTGAGGTGGAGGCAGAAAAGGCTTCAAGGTTTTGTATTCGGATTCAAGGTTTTTAGCTTCTTGAATCAGGGTTTGGCTCTTTGTTTCAGGGTTAGGGCTTCGTGCTGATAACGTGTTGTAGAGAAACTGAAATTGAGAGGAATTTTCTGTTTATACTCATTGATAATAGGGGCCTCTTTATATAGAGGAGTACAATGCATAGAATCTCAATCAAACAAGGAAAGTAATCATACATTGAATAGGAATCTAGATCCTTCTAATTTAACCCTATTACCGCTAGGGCAAGTAACCTAGGGTTTGAGCCAAACACAAATTAGGGTTTACTTGAACACTTACATTTTTTTGTTCTTTTTCTCTCTTTATTATTATTTGTCTCTGGGTGATTCTAGTTGGATCTCCAACTTTTTTCAATTATTAATAGATTTTGTCAAGTCAAATGAAAAGACAAATAAGGACAAAGAGATAAAAATGGAAGGAAATTTTTTTTTTTTTGAATAAAGGGTTGGTGCAGCTACCCTTAAGTCTTGATTAATGAAACTGTCGGATATGAAGGGGGGGGAGGAACATTTAGCCTAAACCCCTTATTACAATAAACATTTAGAGAACATTCAGAAATAATATCAGGAGTCTCTACCAAACACTATTATTCTAACATGCACTAGCTAGCAAAGGGTGCACTACTGACTACTCCATTTGCTTTGACATAGCAGCGACGTACCTCCCCAAATAATAACATTCAATAAATTTTTTTTTCCCGGAATTTCCTTATATTGCCTATATATTTCCTTTTATAATTTACCTAAAACAATTAAGTAAAACTAATAATTATCATTGAATACAAAATTAAATTCAAAACAATCTGATTTGGAATTTCCTTAAACTAAATTAATTGAATATTATAAAATAGTTATTACCTCCAACCCAAAACCCTTGAAATCCTTCTTTTAGCAAATTCAAAGAGATTCTAGCAACATCAAGATTGAGAACCAACCTCTGATTAATTTTGGTGGAAGAGATACCTACTCATAAGAGAGCAATATCATGTGATTTTGATTCATTCTTCTTCTCATGGTTGAAGATACAGATAAAAAGTAGAGTAACAAATTGTTGCATCTCATGTTTAAGGATAGTTTGGTAAAAAAAGGAGGTTTACTTAGCTTTTCAAGTATTCTAAAAAGTAAATTAGAACTGTATTACGTATGAGGAGTAGTGCTACATATCCTAAAATATTTTACCAAAAGAGAATACCAAATTATGTGGCATTAGCCACATCAACACTTCTTTTTACAAGTACTAGTAACATGGATTTTCTGATTAGCTTAGCAAAATTTAATGAATTCTTTTCAAATTTTGAAACCCTAATTACTAATCTCATTAACTCTTCTCAGTCTGCTACCCGCATAAGAGGCCTATGCCAAACAAAATTGAAATTGCCACCATAAGATTATCTACAAATATGAAGCTTCATGAAAATCTGAGGTGCATCTTTGGTTGTCAATACCAACTCAATTAAGCATATTTGAACTCCAAGTCTCCAATCTAGCCAACACACGTAGTTGATAAAATTTTTATCTTTTGGAACAATGATTTGCTATGCAACTTTATGGCTTCTGGTTATGTTTGTCGAATCATAATGAAATCTTTTTTCTATGGTTGATTGATCTTCTACAGCATTCATCATACATGCTCTCATATCAATATAAACCCAAATTGTACAATTTAAACTTCAAAATTAACGGTTTTGAATTTGATGAAGATTTGAGAAATCTTTTGGTTTTGAGCTTTTCAGATTTTTTAGCTTGTTCTTACCCTCAGGGAAATTCAATGAACTGATAAGTAAATGTAGAAATTCAAGTAGTACAATTTGGCAATGACGTGGCATTTGCAATCCATGTTGGAAATGACGTGGCTAATGCCACATCATTTAGGATAAAAATTTGGTATAGAAATTTGGTGTCTTAATCATTTTCCAAGTATGAGAGGTCCAAATAGTAAATTTAGAGGTCCAACTAGAACCACCCTTTGTCTTTTCATATGAGTTGACAAAGTCTAATAACAATTCAAAAAAGATGGGGTCCATATATTAAATTTCGAAATCCAAATAGAACCACCCATAAATTTATTTATTAGCCTAAAAGAGTGCAACAATAGGAATGACTGTAAATCTCAACTTCTCCATATGAGAAGAAGAACTCCTCACCAACAATTATAAACACAATGAGCCAAAGAAACTCAAACTCTAATCGCAAAATATATTTGTCATTTTCTCTAAGCTACTAGTAGATAATTAACTTTGAGAGTCAAGATACGTCCTCGTGTGCCCAAATGAAGTACCAAGTCCAAAACTAGACTCAATTTGGATCCAACCCCCATATTCACCCTCATGCATACTATGGATACCACTGCAGCCACCGCCCTGGACCAGAAAACATGTCTAAATATATGGGAGTGTAAAATTTTGGCTTTGGCCCCCCATCCATTAAACCATGCTCGATGGTGAAGCCCTAAAGAAACTAACAACTAGATAAAATGAAAGAAAGTAGAACATGATCGGTAGTGGAGAACATGCAAACATCACTCCTTCCACTACAACATGGAATAAGGGCCAAGAAACATGAAGTGAGGACTATAAATTCTTAAGCTTATGGAGGAATTGGGGGAGGAATCATGGATAACAACGGTAATATGTATCAATTACAAGGTCATCAAAGTGTTTTTTGCAACTCCCTTCTCCTCATGATCATTTAGAAGATGGATGCGTCTAAGACTTTTCGAAGATTGAAGGTGGGAGATTATGTATTGGAAATCTCTCTCCCGAAATTTTATGTCCCAACAAGATCCGACCCTGTATCCATACTTCAACCCTACCACCATTCTAGTTGCCCAGGTGCAACTTCAATTTGACATAACCTGACTAGGACCTCGCACAACCGCTCGAAGCACCCAAGAGTGCTGGTGGTTGCCCGTAACCGCTCCAAGCATCAAAATTGGTCTTGACATGCGCAAGCTCCACATCACCGCCGCATCTTTGCTACACCTTTCCACCACCATATTTGAATAGCCTTTTCATCACCCCAGCTTCATTAGATGCCTTTTTTTCATGCAAACAGCCTCACTTTATAAGGTCAAAAGACAAGATTTTTTGACTGTTCTCGACCTCACGCAACAGGCCGCCAAGAACCTTCATAGCTATAGAGGCAGATGCTAGATGCTAGCAGCTGCCCAGAGAGCAGCCGCTCTCATCCCTAGCAGAATGCTAGGTTATATGATAACTAATCCCTTGCTATAATATATCTCACCCTTTCCGGTTTAACAAAACTGACTTTAAGTTTTTCTTTTTTTATTAAAGGAAAATAAATTACTAGGAACTTCCTCTAGTACTACGTAAACCTATCAAAATTTTTTTTTCTTTTAAACCCTTAATTCATCCAACCTTTACATATGTAAGTGAGAATCGAATCCATAATATTTACAATGTTGGAGTTAAAATTACCAATGGATCACAGCTTACTGACAAAATTGAAAGCTTGAATAGCAGATAATGGAAGAGAGTTGCATTAATATGCCGTCACTAAACTTAAATGTCCTTTGTTTGTGATTGCATTAGCCATAAAGTTTGTTTCTCTCCAATTATGCTTGAAGTGAATTGACTCAAAAGAACATGTATGGTATCAATATCCTTGATCAGCATTCTGATTCTCTAGGGGATTGCAATAGAACCACTGATACTATTAAAGTATCAATCAGCAACTTAGAATCTCGATCCTTTCATTTGGATCATAGTGCATGTGTCCATGTAGTAAACCTGGAATTAGACTACATCTGAGTAGCCAAGATTTTTAGAGGAAAGCCAGAATCGGATCACCCCAGTTTCATTTGGATCATAGTGTGTCCATGAAACCAACTACACCTCTATGATCTTGCCTAACAGACCCTCAAAGCTTTACATAATTATGGTGAGAAGGCAGCCACTTAAGGAGCGATCACTTCTTTTCCTTCCAATGCAAATGGTTGCTGTCTACTGTAGTTAGTATACAAAGAAGCAGAATACACTTCCGAATAGGAATTTTGAAAACATTTTTAAAGATCAATCGGTTTTTATCAATTCAAATACTGTAACAAGATGGACTTTAAGTTAGGAAAAGCCCAAAAGCTAATCACCCAAAACTTAAATCAATTACGAAAGAATTTTTATTTATTCTTATGGTCGTTTTGTATGAAAGGGATAATTGTTAGAATAATTACGTCGAGTATGGGTTTGTTAACTACATTATTGAATATTATGGTCTTTGATTGTAATGATATTCCGATGACCTCTTAGCCTCTAGGTGGTGACACCCATTATATTTATTTATAGATCATAAATTCATAATGCACCATAATTGACTGGCAGCCAGAGTAGACAAAGATATGAACATGATTCTTCACATCAAACACTCACATGGTCACCAACAAATTGTCCCAACCAGGTCACCAGGACAATCATAAAATAGTTAACAGAAAGAGCAGCTCAATAATTTAAACAAATGGACAATTCATGTGCACAATGCCAAAATATTCAGTCCAAAAGTAATTCCTATAGTCCTATACATACAGCCACCATAAGAAAAAGCTGGAAGAATTATACAGACATAGTGCATGTTTTTCTATACGTACATCTTGGAGGATCACATGAGTTCCACTAAACACTACTACAAATTTCAAATTGGATAGTCCACAATTGCATGTTGGCTAGAATTTCTTTTTGTTTTCAATTATGTTATGTATATAGAAGAGAATAAATAGATCAGGTTATACAATCTACAATGACAACAAGAAGGTAAGGGTCACAAGAACAGGCCCATACAACACTGGTCCTCTATTTGAATAACCAAAGCTGCTAGCACCAATTTCTGGTGCACTTTCCGGGACTATAGCAGCCTCAGGCGGGCATGTTCCATAGCTCACATTCGCCTGTGTCAACATGAGAATACATTACAAATTTACAAGCAGACATAGGTAATATTGTAATTTGAAACTGCTGTTCAGATTGGTCTTGCTGATCTAACAACAGGAGATAAATAACGTTGGGGATATTTAGTACTCACCCTGCAGTTGGCTATGCTTGGACACCCGCAAACTAAATGACCATTTACCACATCTACAGCTTTAGGAGCGCCGCCACCATCACTTCTCTGAATTGGTTGATTACGGAAAATGAATTAAACATATATATTCGAATAAACTGAGCATCTACCTAAGTTAACTACTAGCTTTCTAGTACTTAGATTTATTGATTTTTTTAAAAATCATTCATACCTTGTAAAAATCAACGGCAATGAAGTTAGGCCATCTTTTAGCAGCCACATTGTAACAGGTATTAACCATGTCAAGCAATGAATCTGAATTATCTTTGCAAGATTGAGGGAGGGTTGGGACATCTCGGAAATAGTTCACTAGGACTAATGATCTCGTTGTTGTGTTCATGGCTGATGATTCCGCACGGTTTGGACATGATCCAGCTTTCATGCCACCATTTCCATCTATATATTTCAGATACATCAGAATTGTCTCTAATTTTATTAAAACACAAAATTAATTTACAGAAACAAAGAGAATCAATTGTAACGAAGTTGGAAGAGAATAAAAAATGGGACTCACATTGGTTTTCCACCATGTAACTCCACTGGTAGGCAATGCCTTCATCAGCCTCTTTTCTTTGCTTAGAAGTGAAGACTAGCAAACGCTGATTTTTCTGGATCATATCAGCAACCGTTGGCCAATCTCCACCCTTTTTGGGCATTCTTGATACTGGGAACCAGAATTTTCTCAAGCCAGCAGCATCAAACACTTTGGTCAAGCCCTTTGGTGATGTAACGTAGTCTTCAATTATGATTGTCACAATCTCAGACGGGTTTGCTTCAAGAAATGCTGTAATTTCTTTCAGTTCTCTAATGGCAGGTTGCTGATACATAAATCAGATCATGAAAGATTAGTATGGAGTGATTTTGGCGCTCTACTTTCACACTCTACTTCACTTTTAACGACTCAACAGTTCAAATGTACTGAAATGCACGTGGAGTGCCAAATCACTATGTACGTCTTCAAAAAATAGCTTTTTAAATATCTATAAGCAAAGATGTGAATAATTAACTAGGATTCTAGTAACTTAAAAATAATTTCATTCGTCCGCAACTCTGCATATATACACTTACAAAAGCTGTGTAGTTGTAGCAGTTGCCACCGTACGAGTGACATAACCAAATGTCACCTAAATAGTCATACATGTCCAGCATTAAGCCTCTAACACCATTCTGCAAGATGATCATACAACTTCGTAAACATATCTCATAATTTTGAAGTGCAACAAGAAATCAACTAATACGAATAGTACATAGAACAATGCAGAATATTCGCACTCGCCTAATTATTTATCCTATCATGGCAATAAATACTTATTTTTGCCATTCGTAGAAATGATTATTAATATTGAATCATCTATCTGATTCCCTAGTTTTTTTTATGGTCAATATATATCTGACTCCCCTCATGGGTCATATGTTTATTGTTAGACTGATTCATATGGTCTGCTTGTATTATAAAGCAAGCATGCTAGGTACGTTTTGCAAGTAGTCATCATCATCAATATCATAATATAGCCCCCTTTTTTTTTTTTTTTTTTTTTCAATCATCATCATCATCATCATCATTATCAATATTATAATTATATAGCTGAGTTCTTTAGAGATTTTATATATTATAAGTATATGCTTGTTCCCTTCTTGCTCAATAGAAAATAGAGGAAAAAGAGGAAGAGAAAAAAAATCGAAGTCAAAACACACGTAATCCATAACAATTTGATCTTAAAATAAAAGTCAGGTAAAAAACCCTTCAGACTTGCCTATCCTTCTACGGGTGTACAAGCATAAGTAACATGATATTCTTGCTGGTAAGCGAAGACTCATAAAGTACAACACTTTTTTGCTTCTTTCTTTAGAAGTGTTTTTGAAGTTGATCACTGTTTCATCTTCATTGTCAAGTTGTTATGTAATCCAAAGTTCCTAAATTCCTAGAGTTATGGTACGTAGTTTAAGTGACCTACACGCGCGTGGACGATTTCGAAATGTAGATGAATATTGTGATATTTGCAGATGACTCCGGATTCAGCAGTTACTGGAAATCTCTTACATATCCGTGCATGAGTATCACATAGATTGAAAGACCAATACAAAATTTAGGTAGGATATTCCAACATGGATAAATGCCCATCAATGCTTAAATTAGGACCTAGATAAAACCTAGCTCGGACCACTATTTCATGATGAATCCTACCGCAGCTACCGAAGCGTCCATTTTTAATTCAAACCGCGTCAAATTTTGCCAAGCTAAGCTATCAATTTCAATTTCAACTACCATGATATTTATTGATGTACAAAACTGCAAACATATATAGCAGAATCAGACTATAGGAGGACAATCACCACGTTCAAATAATAAACTGGTAATTTTTAAATGTGATCATGGTCCAAGCACCATTCATTTCGGATTTAGAACATAGTACTTGAGGTTTATATTGAACCTATGATATAAGTGAGATAATCTAAAACCATATAATCTTGAATCCAGACTCTTTTAAACATGTTATAAATGTTAACAATCCTTTAAAAAAAAAACAGAAAAAAAGAAATGTTAACAATGTGTTTGTCGTGTGAATCTCGGCTTTCTCCCACTTCCACATATTATTGAAAAAGAACAAAAAATCATTTTCATCCCGCAATCTAATCTCCCTCAATCATTCATGCCTTGTTGTTTTCTGGTAAGGTATGGTTTTTTTCCAACTATATTACAAGGTTGTATGCTATTGTTAAATATCTCGTTGAATATCACTATCACAAAAAAAAAAAAAAAAAAAACATATATATAATATATGTTCGTTCTTTCCGAGAAAAAACACAAGAAAAAATATATAATTTGAAGATAATTAAGGAAGATAAGGAAGGACACATACATTAAGCTGATCGGTGATGGAGTCCTGCTGATTAGTCGGAGCCAAAATCACAGATCCCGTCGCCGACTTGTCACCGAGTTTCGCAAAGGAATTGTGGGTTGTTAACCAGGAATACCTGTTAAACGGCAGCGTTTTCACCTGTTCAAGTGGCCACACCATTACTGAAAGGACATGCAAGAGCCAAAACCAAAACTGAAAATTAAAAATCAAGTCTATTACTTGAGAAATTGGACTTATGGGCTTTATTCTAGTGCATTTCGGCAAAAAATTATTGTTTGCAACGCAAGTCTCGCAGTGCAATCCTGAGTCGCAGTCACTGTTCTTGATGCATTTCTCTCCCTCCTGGAAAAAGTAGAGAAAACAGAGTATGATTGATGGTTGGTGTTGGGGTTTTAGTTGACGAAAAAGTGTGAAATTTGAGCAAAAAATGAAAGGGTTTTCAGTTTTGATTCTTTTGGATGAAAAATTTAAGATTACAGAGAGAGATACCTTGCGGGCTGAAGAAAGGTGAAGGAGACAAAGCAAAGAAAACAGAGTTGCAATGAGCAAGAGTCTCTGCAAGTGAAAACCAGAGATGGATTAGTAAGTCATACATAAAGCAAAAGAAGGAAGGAAAGAAGATGATGATTAAGAAGAAGTTGATTACATGATCCATTGCAGAGAGAATAACAAGTTCAATGAAATTGCTGCACACAGAAATCTAACAAAATAAAAACAGACTGAAGAAAACTTCTTCTTTTGAGACCAACTAGTACTCCAAAACCGAGTCCAGCAATTTGAATTGGAGGGGGTTGTCTAGTATTCAAAAGTTCTTTTATGACATGCTTAGGTTTGGTCCCACACAACATCTTTCTCTTACATGCAATATAATGAAAGCTGCCAAGTTGACAACGCGATTGTTGTACTTGCTACTTTGGTAGCGTACAGAATTTTTGTGTATTATTAGTCAATTTCTTTTGATGTTTATTATTTGTCAATTTCATTTGATGTTTGTAGAAGTTATGAATTCAAATTTTACGGACAATAATAACGTTTAGTGGTTCAAATTTTTAGAAGGAAAATCATACTCGAGTAAGAAGGGCTCCAGATCGAGCTTGTTACATTTGATGGCATCCACCTGATTCACATGAAGTTAATATTGAACTCTCTATTATCAACAATACAAATAATATTGCTGCTTGTTTTGTTACCAGATATGCCCAAGAAAGTCCCTTGTTGGCACTTGGCAGGCTCTAGAAATCTTGGCATCACAAACATCCTCCTAGCTGAGGGTTTGACCAAGGTTCTAAATCTCTGCGATATTTCCGATATATCCCCCGATATCTCCTTTTTTCGACGGACCGATATATCTAGGGGGGTAAATATCTTATCCGTCACCGTTTCTGCGAAATTTCTCCGACATCGTCAAATATCCCTGATATATTATATATTTGCGATATATCCCGATAAAGTGAAGAAATATCTGTAAAATTTGAGGTAAAAAAAAAAAAACTCAGTAATTCTCTAAATGAAAATCTGTGTGAAGAGAGATTTCCTAAAGACAAATTTGAGTGAGGAGAAATCCCTTCAAGGTGAATCTAGGTGAGTAGAAAATCCGCTTAAGGCGAATCTAGGTGAGGAAAAAAATCCGCTCAAGGCGAATCTAGGTGAGGAGAATTGGATAAATACCCTCAAGGTGATTTTGGGTGAGAAGTAATTCTCTAAAAGTCTAAATGCAAATCTGTATGAGGAGAGATTTGGTACCGTGTAGTCTGTGACTATTTCTGTAACTCTGTATGTAGTTTGTAACTCTGTAGTTGAATAATAGAAAGAAGATAAAGCCATAAAGGTTCAATTATTCAAATGAGGACAAATGACATTGCAGAAGGAAGTCAAGGAACCATATATGGATGACATGATGAGAAGAGAGTGCAGAGTACGGAGTATTAAATTTTGGCTATGCATCTTGAAAAAGTGAGGAATAACGAAGCTATTGTGTAGTCTGTGTCTTAAACCTGAAATTTTTTTTGGAAGTTGTCTCTTGTTTTAGTGGATCAACATAATTAAAAATAGAAAGTGATATATGATATGAAGCAAACTACAGACGGTTAAATAGTTAAATGTAATTCATCTTTTTTATTGATTTTATTTTATTAAGTGCAATGTTTATAAAACTATACAAAGGGCCCCAAATTGATCAGGGAAGGAAATTTCCTACCAATTTCCCATAGAAATTATTGGTGGGAGACTTGAATAATAATTTGGTGGTCAATGAAAACAACTATATAGATCTTCTTTATGTTGCAAGCGAGCTGCTTGATAATGGTATTGATCCACTTCATGATTGGATTATGCCTGCACACCTCGATGATGAAGCTGGAAGACCTCTTCCACAAGTTGTAGAAACTGCAACTAATGCTAGAATCAATGTAGAGATAGTCTTACATGAAGAAGTTGTTAAAAACCCAGAAGATAATTCAGATAGTGATGATGCGTGGGGTGGTACAGCAACTCCAGATAGTTCTGATGTTGGTGGAGAGGGTGGAAGCGGAACAGGTGGTGGAGGTGAAAGATATGAATATGGACAATCTTCTGTGGATGGAGGATTCCAATTTACCTGTGAAGGTAATTTTGATCATGCCACCCAAGATGAAGACCACGGAGTGAGAACAACTGGTCATGGTGCTCAAGAGAAGACCCGATATGGGAGGAGGACTAGAGGTGCAACTGATGATCAAATTACCCCATCTGATGTTTCTTCAATTGCCTTAAGTTTTGACTCTATCAGTTTAGGCACAGAGCGCAGTGGGATCTCAAATGAATCTCATGAGCCAACAATCAATTTAGTTATAATGCTTATGGATATAATCAATATGGAGAAGTATATGATCAGTCATCTAGTTGGGTTCATCCTTATTATCCCCTTATAGGGGAAACAGTCGGCAGCTCTAAAGAGATCTATAACTATCATGTTCATCACTACAATTCGCACTATATGGGTCATATGTCTTGGTCTGATTATTGCATTTTCGTAGACCAGGGAGCGGCTTTTCAACCGCCTAGAGTCTCTTTTTGGATGTAGATGAAGTTTACATTCATATGTATTTATATGTAGTTCTAAATTTCTAATAAATTGACTTTTTTCAAAAACGATATTTTCGTACACTGTATGTATCCGATATCTCCCTTTTTCAAAGTACCGATAGATATGAAAATACCGATATTTAAAACCTTGGGTTTGACACTTCATGAAGGTCTTGTTAAAGCTTTACAAAATGAAATCAAAGATATCCAAGGGGAATGTGACTATTCGGTTCTCATTAATAGCATTAATGGCTTCTTTAATTTTCCCCTCTTGGGCGCTTAAAAACAATTATATGAGACATCAAGTGGCTAGCTGGATTTCTTTTCACCACATCTTGCTGGGCAAATTTCACTGCTGATAGACTAGCAAAGATGGTTCACTGCAAGCACTTCATGAAGCCTCAAGGATGGTTCACTGCGCGCAAGCAATTCATGAAGTCATGACTATACTATAATTTTTTTTTTTAAAAAAAGTCATAAATGTTCAAGTAAATCAAGAATATGTATTTGACTAAAACTCTAGGTTACTTGCTCTAATTGTAATAGATTTTATATTAGAGATATTCTCATAGAATTTTAGTAGATATCCAATCAATGTACGATTATGTTTCCATGTACAACTCTATCTCTATACTTGTAATCCTATAGAGGTTCCTATTATCAATTAAAGCACGACTCAATTCTCTCCCAATTCAGTTTTCCTAAAACACGTTATCAGCACGACGCCCTAACCCAAAAACATAATAGCCAAAACCCTAAATCTGAATACAAAACCTTGAAACCCTTGCGGGGTTCGCCGCACACCTTGAAGCCCTCGACACAAGGAGTTCAAAACCTGCAGTAGAACAACTAGAACCGGCTGGAAAACTACCGAACCGGCCACCTAAAGCTCCAAACCACCCGCAACAAATACTCCACTGGTTCACCACCTTCCGGACCTCCAATTGCTACTAAAGTTTGCCAGCAACAGCGTCTCAATCCTAGGATACAGGAATCGAAAGTAGAACCCTAAAAACCAGTCTAGAATTTGTTGAACCGACTGCCACAGAGATTGAACCTCCTGCAGAAAAACCAACAGAAGAGAATATAGCAGCCTCAAGCTTTGGAAGCAAATAGAGCAGCTTTGGAGGCATATAAGGCAAAGCCATCATCCCAATGACTCGTCATATGGATGATTTGCTCCAGTATGAGTATCTGAATGAAGAAGACCCCAGAAGGCTGCGGATCTTGCTCAAAGAACGCTTTGACAATGTCCGTGACTCCCTGCTTCCTGACTTAGAAGTGAGATGACACAATCTCTGCTTCTATGATTTCAAGTCAGTTATTTACTATAACTCAGAAGCACTTCACATTAAATCCTTAATGGAATTCTGTGGAAAAGATATCATAGATACGATGTTGATTGAGAGAAATCTCTCTACCTTCCATGTCTTTGCATTGATGGTTGCTAAGAACTATTGAATCGATGTTACTTCAGGACGGATCACAAGGTTTCATGAGCTCATTGGAGCGATGAATGTCGCTGAAAAGCATGACAACATTCTTGTGAATAACTATAATTCGAGACCTGTGGAAACAGAGCACATTCCGGAGTCCAATTACATTCGCGCCCCTAAGGGAGGGCGCAAAGAGAAAAATCCTAAATCTAGGGACAATTCTGGACGTTTTGGTACTTATTCTTGCTCTAATGAGGAAGGTAACCGCCAAAATAGGCGGATACGGAACCGAAGAGGTCAACGTGGAAAGTGAGAGAGAGGAAACTCCTCTAGCCATGTTGGTGGCCCCACCAACACTAAGAGCCATCTAAATGACACTTTCAAAGCGCCTCAATCAATGGAGTCTGAGCACAGAGATGAATGTTCCCGATGTGGAGTATCCGGTCATTGGGCACACATTTATAGAGCTCGTGAATAAATTGTCACTGCCTACAAAGCATATTGTGAAGCAAGAGAAGCTCACTATATGGAACAAGAAGATCAAGAAGATGATCTAGAATGAAGGATTGAAGACTTCAAATCTAGTTGGGATCAATAGATCACTAATTTTGTTTAAGTCTTTATTTTTCCAAGAGATGTAATAGGCAATTGCCATATACTTTGTAGTAAATGCCATTGGTTTAGTTTTTCTTCACATAGGCTCATCCAAAATGAGTATGATGTCTAGGAAGGTTTTGAAATAAGTGGTACATAAGCGAACTTTGCTCCACCGATATCTCTCTACTCACCTGGTCATGTTTATTTTGGAGTTACCAAAAGAAGTCAAACGACTACCTTTGTTTTGCATTTGTTAGATTTAATTAGATTCTCTCTAGTTAAAGAGACAATGATGTAATCCTGTTTGGGTTATAAAAAAAATTTCGAGTTCTTTTCATTATGACTCTATTTTGATTCTGAGCATATTAATTTGTGACTACGATGGCTGGGCCATCAATATTAGTGCAAGGACATGGAATAGCCCAAATTCCATTTGCCAAATTGCACCTTGATTATTATCACAAAAACTCTCTACACTCCTAGGGCGAATCAAACCCTATTGAACCATTCAAGCCAAGGTATTCCATGCAGGAACACATGTAGAGAACGGAAATGAGTTCCTTTCTATACCTCTAATGATTACGAACAAATGCGCATCTTAGAGAAATTTAAGTGTTTCTCTAGTGGACTCTATGTCACTATTCGAGCTATTAAATCTAATAAAATTATAAGAGAAGATTTCTTAGATTTAGACACATATTGACTTTGTCACTACAGAATAGGTCATCATAATCATGATGATCCGTCTACTAAAGACTTCACACGGACATCCATTCTTTCGAGCAAAATGAAGCATGAATCAAAAGTTAATTCATGGACTAAGTGTGACCGCCGCTGCTTCCGATGGCGTCACCGTCGTCCACCACCAGCATGGGGTTGACACAGTCCCTATCCATGACGTCATGGATGGCGTCCATCATGGTGATAGCACATAGGTGATGTTTTAATCACCAACTTTGCTTCCAATAGCGTTTTAGACGCTCAAGCCTAACCAAAATTCTCATTGATTGCTTCTAAGGCCTCTCGCTCATTTTATAAAGCTCATTCCTTAGGGAAATTAGGACTGAGACCGTCCTATGCAAAGGATATGAACATACTCATACTGTTCTTACATAGAATCCATGGGGATTCTATGGACTGATTCAACCAACTTGCAGACGTTTAAATATTTCATGATGTTGGTTGACACGCAAACATGCTGATCATGTGGTATGCCATTGTCCACTGTAAATGCTGCTTATACTACACTCCTAGCACATATCATATGACAACGGGCTTACTCCCCAGATCATCCTATTTAGTCAATTGGACTTAACAATGCTAGAGAGTTTACATCGAAGACTTTCAATGGTTATTGCATTGGAATTGATGTTGGACATCATATTCCCATAAACACACCCAAATGGTCTTGCGAAAACGACTACAATGGTAGCCGTGACATTGGTAATGCACACTAATCTCCTTATATCCACTTGGGGTGATGCAATATCGTATGCAGCTATGCTAATTCATTTACGACCCACCACTACTCAATCTACCTATGCGTTACAGCTAGTGATTGAGTACCAGTATCTCGTAATTATGCATATTTGAGTGTGTCATTTATGTGCCAATTGCGCTGCCACAGCGCTCGATGATGGTTCCTTACTGATGAATGGGTAACTAAGTTAGATTTAAGACTCCAACAATTGTCTGCCACTTAATGCCCTTGCTAGGCGATCTCCTTACCGCTAGATTTTAAAATTGTCACTTTGATGAGATAGTCTTCTCGTCGTTAGGGGGAGTTAAGAACATGAATGTTCAGTGGGAATGATAGGAATTGTCATGGTCTGTCCCCACTATGTCTCATCTCGATCCCCGCTAAAGTGACAAGATCACACATATCTGCTATAAACATGCTTGCAAGGATGGACGTCCCTATTAAAGGACGTAGCGCCACCCTACACGAAGGTAGGCATGACGCTAACGCCATAAAGAGTGGCACTCTGGCATTACAGGCCATGGCCCCAGCTAGGATGCATGGGAGACCCATGGTTTCGAATGATACTTTGACACAACCCAATCCTTTGATCATTTATACTCAAAATCTGTCTCATGAAAATCTTTTGGATTATGGTCATCGTTGGGGGCTGCCTCAACGTCAGAACCTATTATTGAGAATATAGAGTTTTTTGAAAATTACACTAGTGTACATGAGATGTAGGATAGAAACCCCATCATGATTGATGATGTATTCACACATTTCATTGCGCATGAGTTTGTTGAGTCCAATGATATCAAGCCACGCTCTGTTGATGAATGAATGCCAACGTAGAGAAATTTGGCCTAAATGGAAAAATGTGATCCAGGTTAAGTTGGATTCTCTAATTTAGAGGAAGATTTTCAAGCCAGTGACACCTCCTAACATAAAACCTATTGACTAATGGGTCTTCGTTTGAAAGCGTGATGAGAAAAAAAAATGGTAATCTCGCCTTATGGGGCAAGACTTCTCATAAAACTTCTTGGAATTAACTACGATGAGACATATTCTCTAGTAATGGACGTCATTGCACTCCACTACCCTAGCAGTTTGGTAGTTTCCGAATAACTGAACATGCAGCTTACAAATGTGGTCACTATGTATCTCTATAGGGATCTAGATACATAATATATATAAAGGTACATGGTGAACTTCATTCACCCAAGTCAAGTGGCTTTAGACCATGGAGTGCATTTGCAATGAGGTTGTAATGCTCACTAAAGTAACGACTTGGTTGGGAAGGAATATATCAATGCCCTCGCATCTCTAAGACAAGTTTCAAATTCCATCGCGGTTCATGTTGGACATGATCTTTATTGGAAGCCCTTAAAGAGTTAAGGGAAACTGCTGAACACTTGAAATCAGAGTTTGAGATTAAGGATCTTAGGAGAACACGATTATGTCTCGGTTTGGAACTTGAGCATCGTGTTGATAGATGCTTAGGCATTTTGACAAGGTCAAGCCTTCAAGCACCCCTATGATCGTTCGTAGTCTTGATCTTGAAAATGATCATCTTCATCCAAAAGATGATGACGAAAACGTGCTAGAGGTAAAAGTGCCCTACTTAAGTACAATAGGTGCATTATTGTACTTAGCTCAATGCAGAAGACCAAACATCTCATTTGCAGTGAACTTGTTAGCTAGGTGCCAATGCGACGCTATTGGATTGGTGTAAAAGATATCTTTCGATACTTGATATGTACGATTGATATGAGCTTATTCTATCCATACAGAGAGATGATGGATTTAGACCCATCACACACCAAGAACACCGCCAACACTGGCCTACATTCTTTATCCCTATCCCAAATAACATTGGTGTTTTGGAAGATTTTGCTGATGTTGGGTACTTCTCTAACCCACACATAGGTCATTCCCAAACTAGATATGTGTTCACCATGGATAAGATCGTGATATCTTGGAGGTCTACAGAACAGACCCTAGTCGTTATATCTTTGAACCATGCAGAGATTATTTCTCTTCACGAAGTAGTTCCTGAATGTATATAGATTGGATCCATAATTATACATGTTCGAACAATTGTGGTTTGAAGTCTACCACAGATGAGCCTATGAGCATTTAGGATAATGCTGCTTGTTTTGAACAAATGAAGCAAGACTACATTAAAAGCGACAACACCAAGCGCATAATTAACAAGAACAGACTCTCCTTAAGATCAAAGTGAACTAGGTTTGATCTGAGGACAGTATGGCAGACTTGCTCGCTAAGTCATTGCCTAAATTCTACTGTTGAGAAACATGTTGGTAGCATCGTTTTGGGAAGTTATCCGAACTCCCATGACCGTAGTCATCAGGGGAGATGCAAACATCAGGGGGAGATGTCTACATGTATGGTCTCGAAACGTGAAGGGTGTGTTGTGTTATTTTTGTCCTTCGACCGAGGTTATTTTTGTCCCACTGGGTTTTTGTTACTCGGCAAGGTTTTTGACAAGGCAACGAGAGGAGCACCACGTTTGGGCGACACAAGGGGGAGTGTTCAAGTAAATCTAGAATATGTGTTTGGCTCAAACTCTAGGTTACCTGCTCTAGTTGTAATAAGGTTTATATTAGAGATATTCTTGGTGAATCCTAGTAGATATCCAATCAATGTACGATTATGTTTCGATGTACAACTCTGTCTCTATACTTGTAATCCTTTATATAAAGAGGCCCATATTATCAATGAAAGCACGACTTAATTATCTCCCAATTTAATTTTCCTAAAACAATGAAGAGATTCCAAAGAAAATAGTATTCCTGTTGTCTATTTACTTCTCTTTGGGGCTATTGTCTTCTTTGTTTTGAGTGTAATCCTAAAAAAGTGAGTGTGCTACAAGTGTGCTAGGTAGTGTACTCTATTTAGGGGTGTACTTGGTAGTGCATTCTATGTACCGGCTACTTTTGACGACCCCTAGGGGCAGGGCCGGTCCTGAAAATTAAGAGGCCTAGTGTGAAAATTTAAATGATGCCTTATTAATCACGACCTCAATTAGAAAAACTAAGAAAAATGTTTTGTATAAATAGAAGGAAAAAATAGTGGAGGCCTAAAAACATAAACAAGGAAGGAAAAATATAAAGACAAAAAAAAAAGTCAAGAAACATAACACAAGATCAAAGAAGAAAGTAGAGAGGCCTTAGGAATGAAAAGAAAAAAAAACAATTAAAAGAAGAGAGAAGATCACAAAAAAGGCAAAGAAAAAATTAGATCACAAAAAAGGCAAAGAAAAAATTAAACAGAGCTAAGCACCCATAGGTGTTGAACCCAAAACCAATCAAGCCTAACAACTTAAAGCAGAGTTGCCAATTGAACTGGACAGCAATTCTATAGCTACTAACATTCTTGATGTATATATTTGTTAAAGCCATTAAAAAATTGAACTAAGAGGCCTTCGAGAACCGGAGGCCTTGTGCGGCTGCTCCATTTGAACAACCCCAGGGCCGCCCCTGCCTAGGGGTGTGTCGTTATTGATTGCTTACTGAACTGCATAATAGATGACATTTTCAACTAAAAAAAAACTGTGGAATGTATGATATTAAAATATATACTCTCTGATACCCGATATTAGAGTGTTTGAATCCCCTCTCTATTTATTTATTGAATCACATTTTGGAATTATCAATTATGTCTATAAGCTAGAGTCCCTTCCGTCTTCAAGTGTTTGCTTGAAGATCACTCGAAAAAAGAGAATGGTGTTTGCTTCTTCTGTTTTTTGGCCGGTAGAAAGGTGTTTGCTTGAAGCAGCTTCTTTCTTTAGAATCTTGCAACTTATAAGTAACAAATTTGACATATGTTGCTCTTAAAAGTGCACTTAAGTCTCACAAGCAATGTTGCTTCATCACGAGTATAGTAACAACAACGTAGACGAATGTTTAATGTTGTCTTTCAGGTACTCCTCGATTAGCCGTCACAAGCAACTAGTCTACAGCTCAAGCAATTAATTCCCTTCCAGATTATTATTTTGTTGTGGACTAATTAATAAACTCAGAAAGTTACATTTCAATTTGTATAAAATTAATTTTTAGTTAACAATTACAGTAATATATCTAGAACATTAGTTTGTTGTAGTGAAGAAGAAGACAATAATTAAAGAAGACTACCGGCAACTTTCCTAAAATTTTTCCTTTAATTCCAACGAAAAGATGCAGTTCTATTTTAAACTATTTTTTTTTTCTAACTACACAATAAGTTTGAATCGAATTCAAGATATCTGATTCACAAAAGTGAGATCGAGACTTGTGTCATTACATCAAATAGTACAACCAGAGAGGAGAAAGCGATGATGAAGATGGCTCAAACTCATGTAGATCCTTAGGAAGTTTAATCTAAAACTTAAGTCTAATCTAAAACTAAAACTACATATGCATGGTTGCTTAAAAAATTTAGGAAGTTTGGGGAGCAAATCTCGTTACTAAAAAATATTGAAAATCCTAGCGGTGAAGACTAAGTCAGAGATAATTAATCAAATTGAATTTTACTTAAATTTGAGCTGAATTTGAGTTCTGAAATATATATATATATATATATATATATATATATATATATGAGCGCAACATAATCTTTGAATATTTGTCTCTAATCTGCTCATTTTTTAGCACATCACCATAACATGAGAGAGATTTCTTTTATATATGCTATAGAAAAAAAAAAAAAAACATCATCATGTATTTCTTCATGCCAACTAAAAAAACCAAAGGGAAAAATTCACCAACGGTGTCTGGACACTTAAGGGACTTTCAGAATGATACCTGAACTTACAAAGTTATCAATGTGATACCTGGACTCATTTTTTCGTATCAACATCGTACCTACGGCCAATTTCCGTCACGGAGCCGTGACGGAAATTGGCCGTAGGTATCACATTGATACGAAAAAATGAGTCCAGGTATCACATTGATAACTTTGTAAGTTCAGGTATCATTCTGAAAGTCCCTAAGTGTCCAGACACCGTTGGTGAATTTTTCCCAAAACCAAATCATCAACTTTCAATATGACAAATGAAAACCTAAAAATATCATCAATGCACTGCTGTCAAAGAAACATTATTATAGTTGAAAAATTAGCAGAGTAATTTTCTCTTCAGAAAAACCCAAAAAAACAAAAGATTATTGCGGGCCGAAAACCAACCATCCTTTTGAACTTGAAAGAGTATGTGTAGTCCTCACAAGCTGTCAGGCCACCAGCATGAGATGATTGGACACATCAGGATGGTTTCCCATGAAAGGCGATAGGTATCTTCATTTTATTCATTAATTGGACCACAGCTACAAACAAGTTACTCTATACCAACATATTTTTTTTGGACAGAAGTATATACCTGCATTAATCTTTTGTTTTTTCAGATGGAAAGATTTGCTATTGTTGTTTTAGATGGAAGCATTTGCTATGGTTTCTTTCAGGCTATAATAGGAGAGTGATTTTTTTTTCCCAACAGAAAGATGACAACTCTATTAATAATACAAAAAATTAGAACTAACAAATGTAAAAAATACATTAAAATAAAAAATAATAAGGATAAAACGAGATGCGACAATGCATCGAAAAATAAACTTAGTAAGAATACGAATAGATGCAATAACGCATCTAATGAAGTCCCAGATATAAACTGCATTATTGAAAAAGTTACAAATGGTATGACCGACTATAAAAGGACAATTTTCTATTAATGTAATTGGTGATATGAATATGACCGACTAAGCATATTCCTCACACATCTTATATCGAAAAGAGGACAATCTTCCACATTTGTTACTGATAGTGTGACTGACCATAAAAGGATAATTTTTAAATATAACTGGTGATATGACTGTCCAAGTATCTTTTACGTAAAAAATACACTAAATAAAAAGTAATCTTCCACCAAAGTAACCATTGAACCAAAAATGTAAATACAAAATAAAAAGACCCACCAAAGCCCGGACAAGATCTGTAAACGCGGCCCAAGTTAAGATTCATCAATCAAACCAAGTTACATTTCACATTCATAGTTTATTGAGGGTAGTGAATTTCATCATTATGTACCCTATCTCAGTTAATCTGGGTTCCTACCTCCTAGAAGACAATGCTCAGTGACACCCACTATTACTATAAATTTCAGTAAATGAGAAATTGAAAGAATTTGATTCCAGAACTTGGGCGGGCCCCATTTTCAGTACACTCCGAGAGTCAAACAAAACCTTGACCCCTCTCTCTCTCACATGCTTCACTTACACAGTAACACAAAAAATGCTCACAGCCTTCCTTCATTTTTATGGTTCCAAAATGTGCTAACACACTCAGTCGCTGTTTCTTCCCAAACCCCACTTCAACCCCACCTCTCTTTCTCTCTCGCTGAGCCCAGCTTTCCCTCTTCTTTTCCACCATGGTGTTTTACAGACTGGGATTTCTTCTGGGTTTTCTTGCTTTTATTGGAGTGCAGCTAATCCCTCTAACAATAGCTGGTTAGTAGATTTTCTGGGTCACACTTGGCATTATTGTTTCTTATAGCTCTGCTTTGGTTTCTTGTTGTTTGGTTTTGCTTTGTTATGTTCTGTCTTTCATGTGATTGAAGAGGCTGCATTTAAGTTTAGTTGTTTATCATTAAGCGCAGCTTAGTTTCTTTCTCCTTCTCATTGAAATTCATGTTTTGGGCCCTTTTTGGGTTATTTATTGTTATATGTACTAATTCTGGAGATGGGTCTATTTCTAGTCCTCGACTTTTCTTATTTTGAGGCAACCCGTGAGTTCTATTTTTTTTTTTTTTTTTTGGCTTTTCCTATTATATTTTGCTGTGATTTTCAATGGTGGATTTTCTGGAATGTATCAGTTTCTGGGAAGTTTGGAATTTGACAAACTCATTGCTTTGGTGGTGGTCCTGGATGTAATTAGCGTGCTCTGTGTTTAAGTTTTCAGCTCCTTTTGTAGTGTGTTTCTTCGTTTCAGCTCAATGGACGTTTCAGAATCTTTTTTTTTTTTTTTTTTCTCTCAAAGTTGCGGTTCTTTCCATAGGAGTTCATAAACAAAGTGGTGGACTGCAACTGGGTCTTTGTAGTTTGAGTAACCTCTCTGGTTTAAGTATTATTATTTCCTCATCGAGTATCTTGTATTTGTCTTTCATTAAAATTGAAGGTTGTATCTTATAATTTAATGTGCTTATATGTGCTTGCTTGATCCTGCATGCTATACCAACATGGTGAGGTCGATAGAGGATTGCATCAATGACAAGTAAAGGAACATTTATTTGTGCTTTCTTTGTTTTCAAGCTTCATTACAGTAGAAGTTAACTGAACTCCTTGGGACAATCTAAGAAAAAGTAAAAAGAATCTTCTTCCGTGGGTAGAGTCACTGCTGATTAAGTATCTATTTTATTGTGAAAAATCTGCTGAGTCTATCTTCTGTATTCAAAGCCTTTTTCTTTTTCTCTCTGTAGCAGGGCATGCATCCTAAATTTGATGTTGGGTAACAGGGTTTGGATTAAGATACTTAGTAAGTTCAATCCCATCTAGTCTCTAAAAAAGAAACAGTACATGTTTGGAGACCCACACACTTTTGAGCTGGGCCAAATAGAAGATTTAAAATTTCATGTTAGTACATTGGACATTGCCAATGCAAGATTTGGGTTGTTAATGTATTTATCTATTTTGTGCACAGAATCTTTTGTGTCCTTCACAAAGCTACTATAAGTTTATTTTGTTACATAATTTTATCACATGATGAGCTTTAAATGAATTATGGTTTCTTGTGATCAACACCAGAAAATTTTCATTATGAGTTCATGACAATACCTTTTACGCTTGCAGACTGTCCATTGAATTTAAGTGGATCAAATGCTACTCTAGTAGCCTCTTTGTGCTTGAATAGAGATGACAGAGGGAAATGTTGCCGCTACATAAATGCTTTCGTTGCAGTATCTATTGCTCAGTATGCAAATGCAACAAGCAACTTAGGGGTGCCTTCAAATTTATCCAATGCATGCCTCGATTTCATATCACAAACCTTAGAATTGCATGGAATTCCCCAAAATGCAACAGCTTTCTGTGGTTTGGGGACAAAAATCCCAGTAAATTATGAGTGTAAGGGTCGAACAACTGTTACACAGATGGTGCAGTCTCCGAAATTCCCTGATGTCGTGGAAAATTGCAAAGTACCACTGTCAGGGGAAAGTAATTGCAAGAAGTGTATAAATGCTGGCATTGTATATCTTCATAACCTATTAGGAACTGAAAATAACATTACATTCAGTACCTGCCGTGATGCAACTTTTGCTGCAGTAGCAAGCCAAGTTGATAATGCTTCAGCTGTTGGCATTGCAAGCTGTTTCTTTCAAGTCCAGGGGCTTAACATCCTACCAGGTACTCACAATTTTGGCAGAAAAGATTTATATTGCATGTAACAGAGGAAATGTTCTAGTTCTAGTTTTCTGGCATTTTCCAAACTTCTTAGTGATCTTTAAATTTAATATCATTTTTTCCCTTACTAGTTGGAATTCTGTTCTAATCTGTTTATTTCAATATTTTAATCATGCATCAAATTGTAGTAGTTCATAACTCAGCAGGTATAACATATATTCATGGTAGTTATGTGATGCAGCACTTGTTAAAAATGGATTAGTTTTCCATATATTTTAGTATCCAAAGTCTGATACAATAATAATTCAGTATTCTTTGTTGCAATCGTGTTACTAGTTTCAGAGCCATCACCATCATCCACCCCAAAGGCATCTCCAAGTCCATTGGTGGCTGCTAGCCCAAACCAACACTTGTCAGGTGTAGCCTTAAGTGAAAAACATCATCCCTACCATCTGACCCTGGTTCCAGGTATCGGCATTGCAGTAACTGCTGTTGCCGTAATGATGCTTTTAGTCCTGATAGTTCTTATTCGTAAGAAAAGCAGAGAGCTAGTGGATTTTGGAGATATAGATAAGACATCAAAATCATTTCCCCCACCTCGTCCTTTAAGGAAATTTCATGAAGGTACAGTTCTGTCTTTTTCCTGATAGTTTGTCTTCTTGATGTCTGGTAATTGTAAATAATCATTTCACTGGGGGTCTCTTGGATGTGACTGATGTGCAGGTCCTCCATCTATGTTTCAAAAATTCAGCTACAAGGAGATAAAGAAGGCGACAGACAATTTCAATACTACCATTGGACAAGGGGGATTTGGAACTGTTTACAAAGCTCACTTTAGTGATGGTTTAGTAGCAGCAGTGAAGCGGATGAACAAAGTTTCCGAGCAGGGGGAGCATGAGTTCTGCAGAGAGATAGTGCTTCTTGCCAGGTTGCATCATCGGCATCTTGTTTCTCTTAGGGGCTTCTGCATTGAGAAACATGAGAGGTACACAATTATATATCTGATCAGAAAATGAATTTGTGCATGTTTGTGGACATCATGTACATGCCTCGATGTTTTATCTGGATTGTGTTTAAACTTCCATGGCAGGTTTCTGATGTATGAGTACATGGCAAATGGTAGCCTGAAGGATCATCTTCATTGTATGTTTCTCCATCTCTTCAATCACTTGTGCTGAGAATGGTGCAACTGTAAAACAATTATAAGGATGACGATAGTTTCATGATGTTTTTTACTGCATTTGAAATCATCCCTTACAACTTAGTTTTGGTCTCCAACAGTGCAAAACAATTATGACTGTTTAACAGCACTAGTTCCTAAAATCTTGGTGACATCACAATACCTATGGTGATTCATTTCTTTTTCTGGATGATAAATACAGGCATTCAAATGCTAGGAAAGACATTAATATTACCCTTCTCTGATTCAATTTCAAAGTAACATTTTCTAAAGTCATGGTTTCTGATCCTTAAGTTTGCTCTCATGTTCATGCAGCTCCCAATAGAACTCCTCTAAGTTGGCAGACTAGAGTTCAAATTGCCATTGATGTGGCTAATGCTCTGGTAATTTGCCGAATTTTCTCATTTTGGGACTGACTACTCCAATTATTCTGACCTTTCAGATTTGTTTCTAGCTTCTTTTCTATAGCCTGATACATAGTAAAAGATATTAATTACACTTTTTAATTGCTGTTTTGACATGCAGGAGTATCTCCATTTCTATTGTGATCCTCCTCTTTGCCATAGAGATATCAAGTCCAGCAATATCTTACTGGATGAAAATTTTGTGGCCAAGGTAAATAGTGGCTGTATGCACAATTACCATTAATAAATGTGCTAATATCATTGATCTTGAATATGTCTCTAACAGTCAACACATATTAATTGTCTCCTCTTTGAGTTGAGGCATTTAAGATGCACGGACACTATAATATATCTTTTAAGATTTAGGCATATTCTTTCTGGAAGGGAATGAATGCCAAGACACCCACTACAACAAATTTGGGCTTATACAACGGATTGATATACAAGGATTGATAAGTTCCTTGCAATACGTTGTATTATACAAAGAATACCTTAATTCCTTGCATTTAGTTTCCATAACATGCAAGGAAGACATAAATTCCTTGAACCAAGTTTATTTATTCTTTTTCAGGTTGCAGACTTTGGCCTTGTACATGCATCAAAAGATGGTTCAGTTTTCTTTGAACCGGTAAATACTGATATCCGGGGAACTCCAGGTTAGAGAAATTCTATTTATTAGACTGAAACATGAACTTTATATTTGGTGCTTAAGATCTTCAGAATGTCGGATATCATCAGGTTATATGGATCCCGAGTATGTCGTTACTCAGGAGTTAACAGAGAAAAGTGATGTATACAGCTATGGTGTCCTATTGTTGGAGGTAGTGACTGGGAGACGAGCGATACAAGACAACAGGAATTTGGTTGAATGGTCACAAAAATACATGGAATCGGAATCAAGGGTACCTGATTTAGTCGATCCCAGTATAAGGGACTCATTTAACTTGGATCAGCTTCAAACACTCATTTCTGTTGTCAGCTGGTGCACCCAGAGAGAAGGCCAGGACAGGCCTTCAATTAAACAGGTGCTTAGGCTTTTGTATGAGAGTTCGGACCCGATGCATAGTGGATTTATAGCATCTGTAGACGACGAAGAGTACGGAGAGACAGAAGGAAGAGGAAGGAACAGTAAAGGCAAGATGCATAGGAATGACATGATCTGTCACAGTGGGGATGGGAGATATCTGGCTTCTTCTTCAAGTACATCCAGGTCATATTGTAGCAGAAGCTTCTTGCTTGAAACTGGGTCTCCACAATCCCCGCCGAATATTTTTTCTGTTTGATGCATGCATTCGTTTGCTGTAGTCACCGAAAAGGGGGGTCGCACTTGTGTATGGATGTTTGAAATCACTAAATCAGATTTCCTTTTTCAAGATTTGGTTCACCTCAACCTTTTCAGAAGCACATCAAACAACTTCCTGGTGATGGTATGAGAAACCGTTTTTTGGCTGTTTTTGGGGAAGCAAATTCATGTTTGCTTTTAATATTGCTATGAAGTTGCACAATTTTGTAACCAGCATTTAGAAAGGAAGCGATAGAAGTTAATGTTTTGATGTATATATACTTCCACATAATTCAAGGGTTTTTTTTGTGGTAAAAAGGTTTAGGAAGATTTTACAATTTAAACTCAAATGAGAGTTTCGAGAAGACGCCATACGCACCCTAACCCTAGTCTAGTCTTAGGTTTTGTGGGGGGTTTTTCCCTCGTCCGGTGGTGCCCCAACGTCATGCTGGTTGTTGGCCTTGCGCGATGTTGTGAGGTTTGATGCCACCGGAGGGGTGATTGTTTTCAGTGTTCGGGTTGTGGCTCTATAGGATTGCTGTGCTTGGAGGAATGGTGGAGGGTGGTCGGCGTCGGGTTTTCCAGTACGAAATAGTTTCGAGGCAAATCAGGCAATGGAGGTCATGGGTCAAGTTCAAGGGACGGTGTATGGCCGTTTGGGATGGTTATGGACCTACCAACATCTTGTGGGAGGAAGTCCCGGTCTATGCACTATGTGCGCCTTTTTGTCCTAATAAGGTGGCGAACCATTTATCTTGTCATATGGTCGTCTTGTGCAGTTTATATTTCTATTTGTAGGTATTCGATTTTGATTGATAAAATGCGTTTGATGGAAAAAAAAAAAGTTTAATAAGATTTCGTGTCACTCAATGAGATTTGAGTAGAATCACTAGATTGTTTTAGAGGCAATATCTTACATTTCATTATTCGAGGGAAAAAAACATAGGTTTCAGTTTTGACTAGGGTTTCGGGTTAACTTTTGCTCCTAAAAATCTTGTACATAATATGGATGTTGTAGTCAGTGATCACAAGGCCGCTTCTATGGCTACCAAAACAAAAACATCTTGCAAGTTCCCAGAGGACCCAAATTCAACTAAAAACCTCAGAATCCAAGGCCAAACAATGGAAGGTGCCATGAACCCCATGGCTGTGGACGACATTATCTACCAAATCCTCCCACTCCGTCCCACAAAATCTGCCGTTCTCAGGAGCTCTCTCTCAAAGCAATGGCAAGCCGTGTGGCTTTCCCTCCCTGCATTAGAGTTCGATGAAGGTAAGCTGCCACGCGATGAAAAGGTTGAGATACTTAAACACGTACACAAAGTTCATCAACATCTTAAAAAGGTATTTGGAGATCCGTAACAACGAGAAAGAGAAGAAGTTCTGGGAAAAATTGAGGCTTGGATTGGCTAGATGTAATTAAAATGTGGCCTGCAGCAACATCGCCGATAATTCCAATTCAAATATTAAGTATTTTATATGTGCATCCAGACACACATTTACATAGCAAATGCATTTTGGAATAGAAGCTGATCAGGATCAATCAAAACTGTGCGAGGTCAACCGGAGAGAACAATAAATATGGCACATTATCATACCTCTTTTTTTTTTTTTTTGAGCAAAAGACTTCATGTATAACTATTTGTTTGTAGTGACTAATAATACAAACTGAATTCGGCATTCAGAGAAACTTTGATTTGATTTTCATCATTTGATGATGTCCTTATTTTTATCCGAAAAACAATTTATGAAACACTTGGCGGTGATTGGTAAAGTGTTAGAAACTTAGAATGCATATCAATAATTCAATATATATCAATTACCTGGTCTTAACTGCTCTAATTACAAAGTAACCAACTTATAACTAAAGTTAAATGAAGATAATTGAACAATAATCAAAGTTAACTGATCGAAGTAAATTTGTACACTGGATTAGCGTACACTGATTCAACAGATTCCAAATCTCTTAATTCCGCGGTTTTATATTCTTTGAATCTCTGCAGAAGGTGCTATCCAAGTCAATGAGTCCATCAAGTCAGAATTTCGCGCCAACATCGGAGAAGTGATGCGAACCCGAAAATGCTTAAGAATAGGCAATGGTGGAGAGACGGTCTTCCTGAAATTTTCTGGAAAGATGAGAGCCCGCACCATCTGCAAAAAAGTAGAAAAAAGGGAAATCAAATGAATGTTTAACAAATATAGATAAAATCTAATAAGGTAGAAAAACGATTAATATGTATCATGCATATATTCCTTGCCAAAGAAAAAAAAAACCATGCATATGATTTAAACTCACCTCAGCATGATCAACACGTAGGATTATTTCTTGGTAGCAGGAAGCAAAACTTTCAAGAAAATCTCTCAGTGAAGAAAAATGTTCCCATGGCTCGTTGAAGCTCTGCTCTTCGTGACAAAGAGTAATTCTTGCCCTTGACAAATTTAGAGCTTTTATGGAAAGCTTGTACTTCAAAAAACCAGTAAACTGAACATACTCTAGACTGGAACTATCGATTGTGGCCTTCACAGAATGTCCGCATCCAGATATATAAAGGTAGTGCAGTTTTTGTGCGAGGATGTTTAAAGATTTCAAGTTTCTGCACTTGGACAAACTGATGAGCCTAATGTAATCCTCCGAAACAAAGGTAAAAGATTCTAGATTCGTAGTTCTCAGTTCTAATTGAAAAAAATCGCAGTTTGTGATGTCCAAGGATTTGAGATTGGAATTTGAAACTACGAATGTTGACGAGCCATCACACATAGAACTGGTTGATACTGACAAAGTCTCGATGGAAGGGCACCTAGATATCAAGGAGTGACTGAATCGCAGAGTTTTTAACGACATTGTTTTCAAGGACGGGAAGCTTAGATGAGGATTAGATTCATCTTCATTAATTGTCACATGCTCCAAACTTAAGGTAGTTATAGACTTCGCCAAATTGAGTGGCTTCTTCGGGGTTAAACAGTATAAGGCTGCATGTTTACCTCCAATGCTAATGTCCAACTCTTTGACGTTTCTTCGAACTGCAAGACTCAATAACTCATCTACCATAGTAGACTCACTAACTGAGAAGTTTGTAGTGATGCGAAGCCTGAATTTATCTAAGAGTTGCTGCTTGATTTTCTCATCATTACGGAAGTAGTCCAAATACCTATCCAAGATGTTGATGAACTTTATGTGTTGAAGGTTGCTGTCAGTTGTATCATCGCGTGGCTTGCCTTCATCGAAGTCTAGTACAGGTTGGGTGTACCATGCAGCTTCAAATTGCTTGGAAAGAGAGCTCATGCGGACAGCAGATTTGGTAGGAAGGAGTTGGATGATTTGGTGGATAATGTGGTCAGGTAACTGAGGCCGGCTTAATACTGTGTCCACAGCCATGGCCGCCATTTGGTCATCATGAGCTTCCTTTTTCTGGTTTTGCCATGTTGGCTTTTTATCTGAATTGGGGTTCTTTGTGGTAGCCATAACTGATGCAGAGACGATTGAAGAATGAAGACCGGCCATTGAGGGATTGGAAATCGAACTTATAAATGCAAATGCTAGCTAAAATCCTTATAGGACAAGAAAACCGCTTTTATATATGATTACAAGCAATAATAGAATAAACCGCTTTTATATGATTACCACCATAATGAACCAAAATATGTATGAATGTGGGCGAGACTTATCAAGTTAATGAACCAAAACATAAGACTGACAGTAATATATATGGAAACTCGAATTTACCTACAGGTAAAGGCTGTAAAGCAAATGAATGTGAAATAAAAAATCTCTAATCGAATTCTATGACAAAGGTTGACTAACATCATAATCGATTCATACCATTGATATGCAAAAAATTTCTTACCAAGTCTATTATAAAGGTAGTTGCAAATTAAGTCACATTATAGGAGAAATGAATTTTTTTATAACGATCTTTCAACTTTTTTATAATTCAGCAGAATTACATAATGACCTACCCACGTGGAACTGACAAAAAAAAAAAAAACCATTACATAAGCAATTCAACCTTTTAAAATCCTATGAATCACATCCAAAATCTAGTCATCACTACCCATGGGGCATCAAAGAGGCATAGATAGTGTAACCAGCCTTGGCAACATCTCGTCTAAGCAGAGAGGTCGCAGATTCCCCATCCATCTTAACAAAATAAAGAGGAAAATTAAAAACAACAAAACAGATCCTAACAAAAGTGGAAGCTCAAAGCCTGAGCCACCGCTAGGGCTGATGTCGCTGCCACCCAAACTCAAATCCCTGAGCAACTCAAGGACGACAGCAGAAGAGTGACCAACTCCCGACCTCCGGCAAGCCAGTCTAGCCTGGATAGAGATCCCGACGCTGCTCAGGGCCATCCCCTAACCTAAACATGGCCAGCCATCACGAGAAAGCCGCCAGCTATTGATCGCACCGCCATTATCGTCAAACCCAGACCCGACCTCCACCTCGTGCTAAACTCATGAAGATCAATTCGAGTGTTTGAGGATCCTTGGCTGTCTATTCCTTATTCTTTCAGGGTGTCTTCTCCACCATTACTACCTTTAATTTCCATGGCTTCCAGCTTAATTAATGAAGATCCTTTAATTTCCATGGCTTCCAGCTTAATTAATGAAGATCCTTTAATTTCCATGGCTTCCAGCTTAATTAATGAAGATGGTGGTTGGAATTGTACTCTTATAGAACGGAGTTTTTTAGATTTTGAGGCAGCTGCAATTTTCTCAATCCCTTTACCTTTGCATCCAGTCCCTGACAAACTTTGTTGGCATTATACTAAATTAGGAAGGTACAGTGTTCGCAGTGTTATCATTTATTGCAGTCTATTCATGAACATGATTTGGGCGAAGAAGGGACTTCATCTTCAATACTGGATCCAGTTTGGAAGTCGATTTGGTCTCTAAAAGTTCCACCGGCGATACATCTTTTGATTTGGCGGGTTGTGCATGATATTCTACCACTGGCATCTGCTCTTTATCGCAGGCATATTCTTTCCTCACCTATTTGTTCTCGGTGCAAATTATCGCAATAGACTGTTTTGCACGCACTTTGACGATGCCCAAAAGCAAAGGCCATTTGGACCCTAGTCACCCTACCTCATTCCGTGAAGCGATGGGCGGTTGGTCCAATTCTTCTTTTTTATGTCTGTTACAGCATGCTTTTATAGTCCTATCTCCAGATGAGATGATTTTGGTAGCCTTCTTTTGTCGTGGGATTTGGATGGATCGCAATGATGAATTATTCCAAGGAAAGCTGACACCTTCCCATCTTATATATTCACTATATAGGGTTTGATTGGCCTAGGAGCGTAGAGAGTTTCTGTGATAGTAATCAAGGTGCTATTTGGCAAGAGGAATTTGGGCTATTCCATATCCTTGAACTGATCATGATGGTCCAGCCATCGTAGTCACAGATGAATATGCTTAAAATTAAAATGGAGTTAGAACAAAAAAACTCAAAATTTTATATATAAGCCAACGGTGTACATCATTGTTTCTTAACCATTAAGAAAATCTAATCTAAAACTAGCTAATGCAAAATAGAGGTAGTCGTTTAACTTCTTTTGGTAACTCCAAAATAAATATGACTAGTAAGTAGAGAGATGTCGGTTGAGCAAACCTTGCTTTAAGTACCACTTATCTCAAAACTTTCCTAGACATCATACTCACTTTGGATGAGCTTAGTTGAAGAAAAACTTAACCAATGACATTTAGCACAAAATATATGGCAATTGCCTATTACATCTCTTGGAAATAAAGACTTTATTCAAAATCGCCAGTTTCTTGATCTTGGCCAGATTTGAAGTCTTGAAGCCTTAGTTCGAGATCACCTTCTTGATCTTCTTATTCCAAATAGTGAGCTTCTCTTGCTTCACAATATGCTTTGTAGGTGGTGGCAATACTCTTACGAGCTCTACAAATGTGTGCCCAATAACTGGATGCTCCACATCGAGAACATACATCTATATGCTCAGACTCCTATGATTGAGGTGCTTTGAAAGCGTCATTAGGATGACACTTAGTGTTAGTGGCGCCACCAACATGGCCAAAGGCGTTGCCTCCCTCTCTCATTCCATGTTGACCTCTTCGGTTCCGTGTCCTCCTATTTTGGCGGTTACCTTCCCAAGGGGAGCAATTATATGGACCAGAACATCCAAAAGTATCCCTCAGATTAAGTTTTCGCTCTTGGCGTCCTCCGTTTAGGACGCGACTATAATTGGAGTCCGGAATAGTTTCTGTTCCCACAGATCTCGAATTATAGTTCTTCACAAGGATATTGTCATGCTTTTCAGCAACATTCATGGCTCCAATGAGTTCATGAAACCTTGTGATCCGTCCTGTAGTAACAGTGATTCAATAGTTCTTAGCAATCATCATAGCAGAGACAGGGAAGGTAGAGAGACTTCTCTAAATCAACATCATATCTATGATATCTTTTCCACCGAATTCCATTAAGGATTTAATGCGAAGTGCTTCTGAGTTATAGTCAAGAACTAACTTGAAATCATAGAAGCTAGCAGAGATTGTGCCATCTCACTTCTAAGTTAGGAAGCAGGGAGTCACGGATGTTGTCAAAGCGTTCTTTGAGCGAGATCCACAGCCTTCTAGGGTCTTCTTCATTCAGATACTCGTATTGGAGCGAATCATCCATATGACGTGTCATTAGGATGACGACTTTTGCCTTATTTGCCTCCAAGGCTGCTCTATTTGCTTTCAAAGTTTGAGCTTGCTCAACAGTTAGCACGTCCTGAGTAGGCTCAAGAATCGTATCAAGGATTCCTTGGGCCTTGAGATGCTGGAGGACACAATGAACCCACTTCTGATATTCATAGCTAGTTGTTCATAATGGAGCAAAATCTAGTTTGTTCAGGTTACTCATCCTAAAAAGGAACAAGAAAAAAGGGTTAGTTTTGGAGCAGAAAAAGCTACCACAAAAACAATAGAAATTTCTGAGCGTAATCGCTCCCAAGAAATTCGATTCCAAGAGGTATTTGATTAGATCGAAACAATGATGTAAGTGGTTGATCAAAAATTCTCTACAAACTCTAAGTTTGGAGATCTCAACAAGCTCCAAGTTTGGAGATAGCACGAACCCCCACAATTCGGCTTAGGTCTCCCCATAAAAGAAGAAGTGGAGGGTAGAAGAAGAAAAATTGCGAATCCCCAAAGAAAGAAAAGAATTGAAATCTTAAAGAAAAGTGCACAAAAGCAGGAATTTTAGTGAAAAAAATACCTTGAAAATGATAAACGGGGGGGTCGCGGGAACTTTTGGCCAGAAGTTGGTTGGAAAAAGATGCTTCTGGCCACTGAACTACTCTAAATAGCTTATGTCCGATTTTTCTGCTTACGGTTCAGTGACTTAGCTGCCGGTTCAGCAACTTTCAGACCGATTCTTGAGGTTCTACTTCCGGTTCCTGAATTTTGGCGTCGAGGAGCTGATGGTGATCAAGTTTGGAGGCCGTAGGCGGTCAGGAAGGCGGCAGACCGTTTGGAGCTTCCGGAGGTCGGGTCGGCAGTTTTGAGACCATTTCTGGTAGTTATGCAGCCAGTTCTGGACTCATGGGGTCGAGGGCTTTAAGGTGTGCAGCAGAGGCAAAAAGGGTTTCAAGGTTTTGTATTCACATTTATGGTTTTGGCTTCTTGAATCAGGGTTAAGGCTTCGTGCTGATAATGTGTTTTAGGAAATCAGAAATATAGAGAATCAGAAGAGAATGATCTGTGTATTCCATTGATAATAGGAGCCTCTTTATATAGAGGATTACAAGCAAAGAATCTGCGTCTTACAAGGAAACTGAATCATACAATGAATATATAGGATATCTCCGATGATATCTCTAATACTAACCCTATTACAACTTGGACAAGTCACTTAGAGTTTGGGCTAGACACATAAATGAGATGTGTCCTTAAACAATTACCAATTTATCCACAAATTTTTTGACTCTTGAATTGTTTATGTTTAGATATTAGGGATACTATTGGAAATTTAATGTTGCTTATGTTCCTATTCATGCTCAAACCAAACATTGGAAAGGAAAGTAAAATACATCTTCAGATTACTTTTTTGACATTCCCAAACATTGGTAAGGAAACTAGTGGGAAATTCATTTTCCCATGCTCATAGGAAAGGCCAACGGACTAATTTTCTTTTCGCAAACTAAACGAGGCATCATGAAAAAAGTTATTAGTTAAAGTTAATATGTTATTCGATGAAATCTTGTTTGACCTTAATTATTACTATTAATTAAGTTGACAATCTACTACAGTTTATTACAAAAAGGTATAATAGGCATGCAAAAGTATAAAATTAAGTTGGATAAAATTGAAAATTGTTTAAGGAAAACTGAATTGGGAGAGAATTGAGTCGTACTTTCATTGATAATAGGGGCCTCTTTATATAGAGAATTACAAGCATAGAGATAGAGTTGTACATGGAAACATAATCGTACATTGATTGGATATCTCCGAAGATTCTCCAAGAATATCTCTAATATAAACCCTATTTCAACTAGAGCAAGTAACCTCGAGTTTGGGCCAGACACATATTCTGGATTTACTTGAACACTCCCCCTTGTGTCGCCCAAACGTGGTGCTCCTCTCGTTGCCTCATTAAAAACCTTGCCGAGTAACAAAAACCCTATGGAACAAAAATAACCTCGGTCGAAGGGGAAAAAGAGCACAACACACCATTCACGTTTCGAGACCATACATGTAGGCATCTCCCCTTGATGTATGCATCTCCCCTTGATGACAACGGTCAAGGGAGTTCGGATAACTTCCGCAAAAGATGCTACCAACATGTTTCTCGAAAGTGGAATATTTTAGGCAATGACTTAGTGAGCAAGTCTGCCACACTGTCCTCAGATCGAACCTAGTTCACTTTGATCTTGAGAAGAGACTGTTGTTGCTGATTATGCTTGGTGTTGTCTCTTTTGATGTAGCCTTTGCTTCTTTATTCAAAACAAGCAGCATTATCTTAAATGCTCGTAGGCTTATCTGTGGTAGACTTCAAACCACAATTGTTCGAACATGCGTAATTATGGATCCAATCCATATACATTCACAAACCACTTTGTGAAGAGCAATAATCTCTGCATTGTTCGAAGATATAGCGACTAGGGTCTATTTATGTAGACCTCCAAGATAGCACGGTGTTTACCCATGGTGAACACTTAACCATTTTGGGAATGACCTTTGTGTGGGTAAGAAAGATACCCAACATCAGCAAAACCTTCCAAAATACATGTCGTTTTGGGATGGGGATAGTAGACGCAGGCCAGTGTTGGTGGCGTTCCTGGTGTGTGATAGGTCTGAATCCATCATCTCTATATAGGGATAGAACGAGCCCATATCAATCGTACATCTCAAGTACCGAAAGATATCTTTTACACCAACCAAATGGCGTCACGTTGGCGCATAGCTATACTTTAGCTAACAAGTTCACTGCAAATGAGATGTCCGGTGTACTCAAGTAAGGCACTTCTGCCTCTAGCACATCTTCATCATCATCCTTCAGACGAAGAGGATCATTTTCAGGATTAAGACTACGGACGATCATGGGGGTGCTTGAAGGTTTGACCTTGTTAAAATGCCTAAGCATCTATCGACACGATGCTCAAGTTCCAAACCGAGACATAATCGTGTTCTCCCATAATCCTTCATCTCAAAATCGAATTTCAAGTGTTCAGTGATTTCCCTTAACTCTTTAAGGGCTTCTAATGAAGATCATGTCTAACATGTACCGCGATGGAATATGAAACTTGTTATGGAAAGGAGTGGGCATATCCCTTCCCAATCAAGTAGTCATTTTAGCGAGCGTTTCAATCACTTTGTAAACGCGCTCCGTGGTCTAGAGCCACTTGACTTGGGTAAATGAAGTTCATCATGGACCTTCATGTATATTCCATATCTAGATCCCTATAGAGATACGTAGTGACCACATTTGTAAGCTGCATGTTCAGTTATTTGGAAACTACCAAACTGACAAGGTAGTGGAGTGCAATGACATCCATTACGAGAGAATATGTCTCATCGTAGTCGATTCCAGGGCGTTTAATGATAAGCCTTGCGCCATAAGGCGAGATTACCATCTTTTTTTCTCACTACGCTTTCTAACGAAGACCCATTAGTCAACAGGTCTTATGTTAGGAGGTGTTGGCATCACTAGCTCGAAAACCTTCAGCTTCATTAGAGAATCCATCTTAACCTGGATCGCATCTTTCCATTTAGGCCAAATCTCTCTACGTTGGCATTCATTCATCAACGGAGTATGATTTGATATCATCGGACTCAACAAACTCATGTGCAACGAAGTGCGTGACTACATCATCAATTATGATGGAGTTTCTATCCCACGTCTCATGTACACTAGTGTAATTTTCATAGAGCTCTATATTCTCATGAATAGGTTCTGACGTTGAGGCGTCTCCCAACGATAACCATTATCCGGAAGATTCTCATGAGACGGATTTTGAGTGTCGATGATCAAAGGATTGGAGTGTACCAAAGCATCCTTCGAACCTACGGGCCTCTCAAGCATCCTAGCTGGGGCCATGGCCTGTAACGCCAGAGTGCCACTCTCTTTGGCGTTGGTGCCATGCCTACCTCCGTGTAGGGTGGCGCTACGTCCTCTCGTAGGGATGTCCTTCCTTGCAGGCATGTTTGCAACATATTTTTGTGATCTCGTCACTTTAGTAGGGATCGAGATAAGACATAGTGGGGACAGACCACGATAATTCATGTCGTTCCTGTTGAACATCCGTGTTCTTATCTCCCTCTAACGACGGGAAGACTGTCTCATCAAAGTGACAACCCACAAATCTAGTAGTAAGGAGATCGCCTTGCAAGGGCATTAAGTGCCGGACGATTGTTGGAGTCTCAAATCCAACGTAGTTGCCCATTCGTCTATACGGACCCATCATAGAGCACTGTGGCGGCCCAATTGTCACATAAATGACACACTCAAACATGCGTAAGTACGATACTTGTACCCAGTTACTAGTTGTAATGCAGAGGTAGATTGAGTGGCGGTAGCTCGTAGACGAATTAGCAAAGCTGCATGCGATATTGCATCACCCCAAGCAGATATAAGGAGATTAGTGTGCATTACCAATGGCCGAACTACCATCGTAGACATTTCCGCGAGACCATTTGGGTGTGTTCATGGGAATATGATGTCTAACATCAGTCCTAATGCAATAACTATCGAAAGTCTTCGATGTAAACTTGCTAGCATCGTCAAGTCCAATTGACGGAATAGGATGATTCGGGGAGTGAGTCCGTTGTCATATGATATTTGCTAGGAGTGTAGCACAAGCAGCATTACAAGTGAACAATGGCAAAACACGTGACCAGCGTGTTTGCGTATCAACCAATATCATGAGATATTTAAACGTCCTCAAGTTGGTTGAATCAGTCCATAGAATCCATGATTCTATGTAAGAACATAATGAGTATTTTCATATCCTTTGCATAGGACTGTCTCAGTCCTAATTTCCCTAAGGAACGGGCTTTGTAAAACGAGCGAGAGGTTTTAGAAGCAACCAATGAGAATTTTGGTTAGGCCTGAGCGTCTGAAACGCTATTTGAAGCAAGTTGGTGATTGCAGCATCACCTAGGGCGCCATCACCATAATGGACGCCATCCATGGCGTCATGGATAAGGATTGCGCCAGCCCTAGGCAAGTGGTGGACAGAGGCGGTGCCCTAGGAAGCTGCCTCGGTCACACTTAGTCCAAAAATCAACTTTTGATTCATGATTTGGTTCGCTCGAAAGAAATGATGTCCATGTAAAGTCTTTAGTAGAAGGATCATCATATCATGACTAGGATGATCTATCCTATCGTGACAAAGCCAATATGTGTCTAAATCTAAGAGATCTTCTCTCATAACTTTATTGGATTAATAGCTCGAATAGTGACATAGAATCCACTAGAGACACACATAAACTTCTCTAAGATGCTCCTTTGTTCTCAATCATTAGAGGTATTGCAAAGGAACTCATTTTCTTTCTCTACATGCGTTTTTCGCATGGAAACCGTTGGCTACTTATAGGTGCGATTGGCCCTAGGAGCGTAGAGAGTTTTTGTGACAGTAATTAAGGTGCCATTTGGCAAGTGGAACTTGGGCTATTCCATGTCCTTGAATTAATACTGATGGCCCAGCCATCGTAGTCACAAAAGTCATATGCTCAGAATCAAAATGGAGTCATAATGAAAAGAACTCGAAATTTTATTCATAAGCCAACGGAGTTACATCATTGTCTCTTTGACCAAAGAAAATCTAATCCAAAATGATAGCTAATGCAAAACAATGGTAGTCGTCTAACTTCTTTTGGTAATTCCAAAATAAATGTGACTAGGTAAGTAGAGAGACGTCGGTAGAGCAAGGCTCGCTTAAGTACCACTAATTTCAGAACCTTCCTAGACATCACACTTACTTTGAGTCAGCCTACTTTGAAGAAAAACTAAACCATTGGCATTTACTACAAAAATATATGGCAATTGCCTATTACATCTCTTGGAAAAATAAAGACTTAAACAGAATTGGCGATCTATTGATCCCAACCAGATTTATAGTCTTCAACCCTTCACTCTAGATCATCTTCTTGATCTTCTTGTTCCACATAGTGAGCTTCTCTTGCTTCACAATATGCTTTGTAGGCGGTGACAATTTCTTCACGAGCTCTACAAATGTGTGCCCAATGATCAGACACTCCACATCGAGAACATATATATCTTTGCTCAAACTCCATTGATTGAGGCTCTTTGAAAGCGTCATTTAGATGGCTCTTAGTGTTGGTGGCGCCACCAACATGGCCAGAGGCGTTGCCTCCCTCTCTCTTTCCATGTTGACCTCTTCGGTTCCATGTTCGCCTATTTTGACGTTTACCTTCACAAGTAGAGTGATTATATGGACCAGAATGTCCAAATGTATTCCTAAGATTAGGGTTTCGTTCTTGGCGCCCTCTCTTTGGGGTGGGACTATAATTGGATTCCGGAATATGCTCTGTTCCCACGGATCTTGAATTATTGTTCTTCACAAGGATGTTGTCATGCTTTTCAGCGACATTCATAGCTCTAATGAGCTCATGAAACCTTGTGATTCGTCTTGCAGTAACATCGATTCGATAGTTCTTAGCAACCATCAATGCAGAGATGAGGAAGGTAGAGAGAGTCTTCTCAATCAGTATCGCATTTGTGATCTCTTTACCACAGAATTCCATTAAGGATTTAATGCGAAGTGATTCCGAGTTGTAGTCAAGAACTAACTTGAAATCACAGAAGCGGAGGCTGTGCCATCTCACTTCTAGGTCAGGAAGGAGGGAGTCACGGACGTTGCCAAATCTTTCATCGAGTGAGACCCATAGCCTTCTAGGTCTTCTTCATTCATACATTCGTATTGGAGTGGATCATCCATATGATGAGTCATTAGGATGATGGCTTTCGCCTTATTTGCCCCTAAGGCTGCTCTATTGGCTTCCAAAGTTTGAGGTTGCTCAACAGTTAGCACGTTCTGGCTAGGCTCAAGAATTGTATCTAGGATTCCATCGGCCTTGAGATGCTGGCGGACATCACGAACCCACCTGTGATATCCATAACCAGTTGTTCCCAATGGAGCAAAGTCCAATTTGTTCAAGTTACTCATCCTGAAAGAGAACAAGAAATTAGGGTTAGTTTCGGAGCGTAAAAGGCTACCACAAAAACATATAAAATTTCTGAGCGTAGTCGCTCCTAAGAAATTAGGAATTTCTTAGCGTAATTGCTTCCAAGAAATTCAATTTCAAGAGGTATTGGATTAGATCGAAACAATGACGTAAGTGGTTGATCATAAATTCTCTACAAACTCTAAGTTTGGAGATCTCAACAAGCTCCAAGCTTGGAGTGAGCACGAACCTCTACAGTTCGGCTTAATTAAGTCTCCCCTATGATGAAGAAAAGGGGGGTAGAAGAAGGGATGTTGCAAGTCCCCGAAAAAGAAGAGAAATTGAATTAAAAAACAGGAACGTTTAGTAAAAAATACCTCGAAATAGGTCGCCAGAAAAAGTCATCCGAAAAAGTCGCCGAAAAATGGCCGGAAAGTGGCCTAAAAAGTCGTTGACCGGGGGTTGACCAACGTTGATCGGGGGACTGACGTGGCAGTGGGTCCTGTTGCTGATGTGGAAGTGCTGACGTGGCAGTGTGTCAAGTGTGTCAGTGGGCCGGGTCAGGTCAGTGGGCTTCTGGGTTTTTCTTCTTTGGGCTGGGCTCCTTCTTCTTTCTTTCTGGGCCAAGCTTCTTCTCCCCCCCTTTTTTTTTTCTTCTTTTCTTTCTCTTCTACCGGGTTTTCTGAAGGCCGGTTCAACAACATTTAGATCCGTTTTTTTTGTTCTGCTTCCGGTTCCTGAATTCTGAGGTCGAGATGCTACTGTGGGCAAAATTTAGTAGCAATCGGAGGTTCAAAAGGTAGTGAACCGGTGGAATATATGCTGCGAGTTGTATGGAGCTTCCGGTGGCCGGTTCGGTAGGTTTCAGGCCTGTTCTTGGGGTGGGGCCACCGGTTCTAGACTCCTGAGATTGAGTTCTTCAAGCTGTGAGGTAGAGGCAGAAAAGACTTCAAGGTTTTGTATTTGGATTCAAGGTTTATAGCTTCTTGAATCAGGTTTGGTTATTTGTTTCAGGGTTAGGACTTCGTGCTGATAACGTGTTTAAGGAAAACTGAATTTGAAGAGAATTGAGTCGTACTTTCATTGATAATAGAGGCCTCTTTATATAGAGGATTACAAGCATAGAGATAGAATTGTACATGGAAACATAATCGTACATTGGTTGGATATCTCCTAAGATTCTCCGAGAATATCTTCAATATAAACCCTACTTCAACTAGATCAAGTAACCTCGAGTTTGAGCCAGACACATGTTCTGGATTTACTTGAACAAAAATGAAATAAATCATATGTGACAGATGAGTCATTGGACCGCAATTAGCCAAAAAAAATATGCCCGGATAACATCCAATAATATAGTGATTGATTTTTGGACTTTGAATGAATTTTCCAAAATGGAATTCATCACATTATAATACAAACACCAGATATTCTAAGAGCATCTGCATATGCTTCTCAAACACTGAATAACCTAATACTATTCTGACATCCTTCAGTCCTTATACAATGAGCAGATTGCTCTCCATTGGTTAAAATACCATCATTCACACTAGTATAAAAGAATAATCCCAATATCAAAACCAACAAACACCATGAATACTGCCTGTGAATCATATATGCTGTTATGTAAGAAGTTGAAGTGGCCTGGCAACTTCTAACTCTAAAAGCTTCCGGTGCAGTTCACAAAAATTGACGATTATCGTGCAAAAGTAACTGCATGAAGGGTTTATATTTTCAAGTCCAAGTTCATAGTAAAGCGCAAAGATAATTCAATCATTGCCAACAGATGAGGTAATGATAGTTCAAAATTGTTAGTGTGAGTCTTTGTTTCCTATTAGGAATAGGTTACAAGGGAATATATTGTTGTAACTACTTACCTTGTATATGTTGTGTAGTACAATAGTACACAATAGTTGTAGTACGTTGTAGTACGATTGTAATCTGTTTATATACACCACAGAATGGATGTAATTATCATCAGGAAATTCATTCTCTCAATATTGTCTTATTTGACTTGGTATCAAAGCAAAGATCGGACTTTGTCTCTTTGTTTTTCCTTTATTTTTCTCTTAATTAGAGGAAAATCCTTTTTACCCGGTTGTTAGGGTTTCTTCTCCAACTGACGGCAGCCTTCATCTTTCCAGATCGGCTCCTTGTCTGTCTGTTTCACTCCAAACGACGTCGTCCTTCATCTGTCCCAAGATCGGACTCGTCCTCTGTTCCAAACTTCCATACCAGCACCAGTCCGTGCCTCCATACCAGCACCAGTCCGTGCCTCCATCGGGCCGAGTCAAATCCAGTGCTTCTTCAGACCGGTCGTGTTTCATCTTCAGTCAGTCTGGTTGGCCTCATCTCCGATCGACTTCGTCTTATCTTCAGTCAGTCCAGATCGGCTTCGTCTTCGCCGGCGCTAACCTTCGATCGGCTTATCAGTCCAAATCGTCGCAGCCCAGTAGCAGCGTTGCACTCCAGTAGCAGCGTTGCACTCCAGTAGCAGCCCAGTCCAGTTGCGGTCCAGACTGCCAGCGCCCTCCGTTCCGATCGTCGTCGCCAATCAGTGTCCCCTCCTCTCCAGTCACCTGCTTCAGTCGGCGTCCTTTCCAACTCTCTTACTCGGTCAAACTCAGTCAACCCGCGCGCTCGGTCAAACTCAGTCAGGTTCCAAAAAAAAAATAAAAAAATCAATTGTTACTATTTGTTTATTTCCGCTACGTATTTTGAAATTCGTATATTTTTCTATTGTATTATTGCAATGGGTGGTGCTGACAGTGAAAGTCAAAGTTCTAAGACCAATGAGGTCTAGAGGGTTGAAGTCTCTGTCAAGAGCTCAGAAGGTGGTTCTTTTGGGGGTACCAAACTCACTGGTACCAATTTCCGAACATGGAAGAAGATTATGTTTGTTTATCTCCGTGGGATACACAAAATGGGGCATGTGACTGGAACAATCAAGGCTCCTAGTGAAGATGATAAGGAGGCCTATGCTAAGTGGGAAGATGATGATGGGTTTGTAATGTCGGTTCTATTTCGAGCCATGACTGATGATGTGCTACAGATGGTAGAGGAATGTGAAACTACTGAGGCGATATGGAAGACATTGGGAGATCTCTATACAAATGAGTCTGATTTTATACAGGTTCATGAATTGATGTGCAAAGCTGCAGGAATGCAACAAAACGAGTAACCAGTGTCAGTGTTTTTTACCAAGCTGAAGAATGTATGGGCTGAAATTGATCAGAAGCGTCCTTGCAAGATCAAGAACCAGGAGGATATTGCATGGTACCAGAAAGAAAAGGAACTTGAGCGGGTTCATGCATTCTTGCGAGGACTTGATACCAAACATAACAGTGCCAAAGGAGAACTGCTTAGAATGCCAGATCCTCCTAGCTTGACCACAGCTTTTACATGCATTCGTAAGGATGAGTCTCAGCAAGAAAGTCTCAAACAGGCACAAGTTGTAGTATCCAGCCTCGCTATTTAGGCACCAGCACCTTTTCATCAGCAGCAGAGATCAGTCCCAGTTCATCAGCAAGGACCTCTGCCCGGCTATGCTAATCGTCCTCGTCCTCAGTGCTCTTATTGCACCGATGTTGGGCATATTCGAGAGACTTGCTGGAAACTGAATCCGCACCTCAAACCTAAAAGGCAAGGTTATCGTCCTAAGGCAAAAGCAGCTGCTGTTCAATTGGTTCAAGAACCAGATTTCTATGGAGTGGCTGGCCAAGATCATCATACAGCCGGTGGAACTACTTCTACAGCCTCTATAGCTGGTCGAGGTAAAATTGGTATGGCTTTAAAGGTTTCTAACTTTGTTGGTTCTGATACATGGATTATTGATTTTGGTGCCTCCGATCATATGACTTATGACAAATCATAGTTTACTAAATTGTCTTCCCCACCAGTATCCTATGTAACCAATGCCAACAGTGACGCTTTTCCTGTGTTAGGGTCAGGGTTAGTGCGTATTAGCCCCACTTTAGAACTTCATAATGTGTTATATGTGCCTGACTTATCTCATCACTTGATATCTGTCCCACAATTGAACACTGAGTCTAAATGCTCTATAACCTTTTATCCTATGTATGTGATTTTTCAGGATCTTCTCACCAGGGAGATAGTCGGTCGGGGGTATCTGAGGGGCAGGTTGTTCCATCTGGATCAGACATACGCAGGAGAGAAACCAGGGGTACAGTCCCGGGCCACTTTGACTTCGAATTCTGATAAGCTAAGTGAAATTTGGTTGTGGCATCACCATTTAGGGCATCCATCTTTTAGTCTTATGAAAAAAAACCATGCCTACTCTGTTTATTGGTGTGGATGAGTCAGTTTTACATTGTGAAACATGTGTTTTGGCCAAGAGTCATCGTGCTACTTATTCTCCTAGTATTTCTAATAAAAGTGTTATTCCTTTTGAGTTGATTCATTCTGATGTTTGGGGACCTTCTAGAGAGCCTACTGTATCGGGTATGCGATAGTTTGTGTTGTTTATTGATGATTGTACGAGATTGTCATGGGTTGCTCTTCTTAAAACCAAAGATGAAGTCTTTCCTGCCTTTCAAACATTTCGTAATCTTGTTCAAACACAATATCATAGCACCATTAAAGTCCTTCGTTCTGACAATGGGGGGGAGTATGTTAACCATGTGTTCCAAGAATTTTTTCAAAACCATGGGATTGTTCACCAAACCACGTGTCCACAAACACCAGAACAGAATGGAGTGTCCGAATGAAAAAACCGACATTTACTTGATATGGCTCGTGCCCTTCTTTTTAGTGCTCATATGCCTAAGTATCTTTGGGGCGATGCTATACATGCTTCCTCTCATCTTATCAATTGTCTTCCATCCAGTGTCCTTTAGGGCAAAATTCCATTTGAGGTTCTCGCCTCTCATGTCTCCTTACCATCATTTCATAATCTTCCCGCTCGTGTATTTGGTTGTGTTGCTTTTGTCCATGTCCCCAAGAATCAGCGGTCTAAGTTGGATGCCCAGGCCCTTAAGTGTGTGTTTGTTGGCTACGGAGGCTATCAGAAGGGGTACAAGTGCTATCATCCACCAACCAGAAGGTATTATGTCACTATGGATGTTACTTTCTTTGAAGACATGAGTTATTTCTCCTCTTCCGATACAGCTCTTCTGGGGGAGAATTTATATTTTGAAGAGCTATATCATGAAGAGGGGGAGGAATCAGAACTGTATCATGGAGAGGGGGAGGAATCAGAAGGAACACCGCCAGGAGGTATTTTGAGTGATCCGGTTGAGATTCTTAGCTCGCTACCTCCAGTAGCAGAAGCACCAATTTCCACTCCTCCGAATGAGGTTGAAGACACAACTGCCCTTCCTGCCATCGCTTCTACCCCTGACCTACAGCTTCCTGGTACTGAAGATCATCCAATTGAGGTATGTCCATCCACTGATACTGGTAGTAGTGAGTCTAATGTTGAACAATATGTGTTACCACATAGGACTACTCGAGGTCAATCAGCCAAAAGATATGAACCTTCTCTTATTGCCAAATCAAAATACCCAGTAGCCAACTATATGTCCACTAGGAGGTTGTCTAAGTCATATGAATCATTTGTGAATCAAATATCTGCTGTATCAGTACCTAACAAAGTGCAGGATGCGTTGGGTGATTCAAAGTGGAGGAAGGCTATGGATGAAGAGATGGAGGCGTTGTAGAAGAACAATACTTGGCAACTTGTGCCTCCACCACAAGGCAAGAAGGTTGTAGGCTGTCGTTGGGTGTTTACAGTGAAGCATAATGCAGATGGATCAGTGAATCGATATAAAGCACGGCTTGTAGCAAAGGGATTTACTCAGACGTATGGTATAGACTATGATGAAACTTTTGCTCCTGTTGCCAAGATGAATACTATTCGAGTTCTGCTCTCGTTCGCTGCTAGTTTAAACTGGCCACTCCGACAGTTTGATGTCAAGAATGCATTTCTTCATGGAGAGTTAGCTGAGGAAGTGTACATGAGCCTTCCACCAGGGTATGTAGTTGCTTCCCCTGGTGAGTTTGTATGCAAGTTGAGAAAATCTCTGTATGGTCTCAAACAGTCACATCGTGCTTGGTTTGGAAGATTTTCACAATTCATGCGGAAGGTTGGTTACAGGCAGAGCAACTCAGACCACACCTTGTTTCTCAAGCATTAACAAAGGAAGGTAACAGCTCTAATTATTTATGTGGATGATATGGTAATCACTGGTAATGATACTGTTGAGATAGATAGGTTGCAGAGACAACTAGCCTCTGAGTTTGAGATGAAGGACTTGGGTGAGCTTAAGTACTTCTTAGGAATTGAGGTAGCCAGGGGGAGAGAAGGAATCTATCTGTGCCAGAGGAAGTATGTTCTCGACTTGCTGACAGAGACAGGTTTGTTGGATTGCAGACCTATATATTGACACTCCTATTGAGCAGAACCATTGTTTAGCTGAGTATCCAGATCAGGTACCTACTGATCGAGCTCGCTATCAGAGGTTAGTTGGGCGCTTGATTTATTTGGCTCATACTAGACCAGACGTAGCATATGCAGTGAGTGTGGTGAGTCAATTCATGCATAATCCGAGTGAGAGTCACATGGATGCTGTTATGCGAATTCTGAAGTACTTGAAGTCAGCTCCAGGAAGGGAAGTACTGTTTTCTAAACACAACAACATTCTTGAGGTTTGTGGCTTCACATATGCAGATTGGGCTGGAAATATCACAGACAGGAGGTCGACATCAGGTTACTTCACCTTTGTGGGAGGTAATTTGGTTACATGGAAGAGTAAGAAACAGAAAGTTGTGGCACGTTCTAGTGCTGAGGCTGAGTATAGAGGTATGGCTCACGGAGTGTATGAATTGTTGTGGCTAAGAAATCTGTTACGTGATCTGGGTTTCAAACTCAAAAATTTCATGCAGTTGTATTGTGACAACAAGGCAGCTATTGACATATCACAGAATCCAGTACAGCATGATCGTACTAAGCATGTGGAGGTTGATTGTCACTTTATAAAAGAGAAGCTAGATGCCAAAATTATTAGCTTTCCTTTTGTTCCAACTGAAGAGCAACTTGCTGATGTACTTACCAAAGGAGTTTCCAAGAATGCGTTTTATGACTCACTAAGCAAGTTGGGCATGGTTGATGTATATGCGCCAACTTGAGGGGGAGTGTTAGTGTGAGTCTTTGTTCCCTATTAGGAATAGGTTACAAGGGAATATATATTGTTGTAACTACTTACCTTGTATATGTTCTGTAGTACAATAGTACACAATAATTGTAGTACGATTGTAACCTGTTTATATACACCACAAAATGGGTGTAATTATCATCAGGAAATTCATTCTCTCAATATTGTCTTATTTGACTAAAATCTGCAGATTACAAGGTGCCCACAACAACAATCTAGCTACCACCGTTCTGACAATTCCCTGGACAAAATACTACTCAAACGGCCCTAGATTATGACAGTTTATTTCCTGAACCAAGTCTTCAAAAGGTTCCCGCAAAATAAACTAAATAAATATGTAGCCAATAGATAGCTTAAAGCACATGTGAATTACAAAAGTAACAATATTGGAAACAACGGATGCAGGCAAGTTCAATGTCAGATTCAGTCAAAAGGCACCAGAAGCAAAAGAAAAAGTTAAAACAGATTTGAAATGTGGGTATTTGCAAGAAGCTATTTAATAATAGACATGCAGAACCTGCCGATTCGTCTTGCAATAAGATGCTGTTATGCTACTCAATCACTCAATAATTTATTGCAGCCAAACTTGTTTCTGTTCGTACCTAACAACAATGTCTTGCAACCCAAGTCTCTATCTAGCATTATTTTCCTTACCTTACATTATTAGAAGAGTGATATGTGTAAATCATTATGGCTATATCATGTAATTAAATAGAGTGATACGTGTTTCTCCAAAAAGATCTGATCTATATCAGCATATCTCCACCATTGACAAAGCTGCTGTCCATATATTCCTAAAGCTGTCCACACATTGACAAAGCCATCCATACCATTGACAAAGCTGTCCATACTATATTAGTACTTTGACTTAATTAGTTGTCTATACAGTAATGATGTATCAGAAAACTTCTGTAGGATAGGTATGACAGCAGCTCTATAAGAGCAGAGTTGTAAACATGTAAGAATGAGCTTGAAATACTACACTCCATTCTCTGCATCTAAACTCTTTCTCTCTCTCAAGTTCTTTTATGTTCATTTTACAACAAAACCCAATCTTTCCACGTTATAAGCTCTCATTTTTCCAGTTTTAGTTGATCCTCATCATTGTGTTTTCTGTGTGCATTATAGCTACTCTCTTGCAACTCCCCATGGAAACCAAAACTGATCAGCAGCTTCACATTTTCTTCCTTCCCTACATGGCTCAAGGTCACACTTTACCCCTTATAGACATAGCCAAACTATTTGCTTCACGTGGTGTAAAATCCACCTTAATAACCACCCCTGTCAATGCACCACTTTTCTCCAAAGCAATCCAAACTAGCAAAAGTTTGGGTTTTAAAATTGAACTTCTTGTCATCAAATTCCCATCAACTGAAGTCGGGTTGCCTGAAGGAATTGAAAGGACAAACTTGCGTAAAAACCAAGAGCAGGTGGAAAAGTACTTCAAAGCCATCATTCTGTTTCAGCAACAGGTTGAGCCGATTTTAGACCAACATCGTCCTCACTGTCTTGTTGCAGACGCTATGTTTCCTTGGGCTACAGATGTTGCTGCCAAGTTTGGGATTCCAAGGATCATCTTTCATGGAGCTGGTTTTTTTCCCTTGTGTGCTTCAACTAGTGTGATGCGGTACAAACCTCAGACGGCGGTTTCATCTGATTCAGAATCTTTTGTTATTCCTGGTCTTCCAGATGAGATCAAGATGACAAAAAACAAACTAGCTCCTTTTCTTATTCTAGAGGGTGAGTCAGAACTCATCAAATTGGTCAAAGCATCCATAGAGGCTGATGAAACAAGCTATGGGATTATAGTTAACAGCTTCTATGAACTTGAACCAGATTATGCAGATCATTATAGGAAGGTGTTTGGCAGGAAAGCATGGCATATCGGCCCTGCTTCTTTATGCGAGACAGAAAAAGATAAAGTAGAGAGGGGAAGGGAAGGCTCGGTTGATGAAGTACATGACTGCTTGAACTGGCTTAATTCTAAGAAACCCAATTCAGTTGTTTATATATGTTTTGGAAGCCTCACCAATTTCAGTGATTGTCAGCTCTTAGAAATCGCCTTGGCTCTTGAGGCTTCTCGACAGCAATTCATTTGGGTTGTGAAGAAAGAAAAGAATGATAAAGAAGAGTGGTTGCCCGAAGGATTTGAGCAGAGAGTGGAGGGAAAGGGACTGATTATAAGAGGTTGGGCTCCCCAACTACTGATTCTTCAACATGAAGCAGTTGGGGCCTTTGTCACTCATTGTGGGTGGAACTCAATCCTTGAAGGGGTGTCTTCTGGGGTTCCAATGATCACCTGGCCAGTGTCTGCAGACCAGTTTTTCAATGAGAAGTTGGTGACTCAGATACTTGGCATTGGGATTGCCATTGGTGCTCAAAAGTGGGAGGATGATAGTGTGCAGAGAGAAGCCAATGTGAAGAGGGAGGCTATAGAGAAGGCTGTGACTGAATTCATGGTCGGTCATGAAAAAGAGAAAATGAGGAGCAAAGTTCTTGAGCTCAGAGAGCTCGCAAGGAGGGCAGTTGAAGATGGTGGTTCATCGTTCTCTGATTTAACTGCTCTAATTGAAAAGTTGAAGTCTCTCGGGTCTTGATTTAACTGCTCTTGAAGCAACAAAAATGCCAACAATTTCTGCTTTGAGAAGGAAAAGTTTCATTCACTAATTTGTATTGTTGGCACACCACATATACTTTGTAAAAGTTCAAATAAATGGAAAAAGAGTAATTATGTTTCAACATGTATGATAACTAATAAGCCATAGAATCCATTTTTCTTTGTTTCTGGTAAGGCAATAAAATCCTAATCAGAAACTGAAGAGGAGTCATCAATCGGAAAATGATAAATATGTAAGAATGCAAGTGCCAAATAAACCCACCGAAAAACAACAAAATTAATAAGTTTCACAGCATAATGCCAAACGAAGTAAGAACAAATCCATTCTGCCGAAGTTGTTCTTTAAAAAAAAAATTTGTATTCACCTCAGCAAACAAAAATAATGTCTTCTTTGAAGTTTATGTTCAAAATTGAATAATCAAATAGTGTCCCATAGAACAGCAATCAACACATTTATATATACCAGCTCTATCAACTGGTCCCTCGAGTCAAGCATTACCAGTTCAATTCCTTCTTCACCACAAAACTTTCAGAAGCAAATATAGAGTGGAAAACCAGTCAGCCTCATACTACTTTACTAGTTCAGTTACTTCTCCATCATCACACTTCTTTCGGGAAGGAGTAGTAATCAACTTTGAAACAAATAGTGTGAATTGTGAAACAATGAGGACTGGATAGTTTGGAAGAAACAGGTTATAATATTAAAGATAAACCGATCAAGTTTCTCTTGATCTTTTCATGGCATATCGGCCTGGTTTTTCTATGCAACAAGGCAGAAACAGATAAATTAGAGAGGGGAATGGGAGGATCTGTTGATGAAGTACACGAGTTCATGAATTGGCTTAATTCTAAGGAACCAAATTCAGTTGTTTATATCTGTTTTGGAAGCCTCACCAATTTCAGTGATTGTCAGCTCATAGAGATTGCCTTGGCTCTTGAGGCTTCTCAGCAGCAATTCATCTGGGTTGTGAAGAAGGAAAAGCATGATAAAGAAGAGTGATTGCCTAAAGAGTTTGAGCAGAGACTGGAGGGTAAGGGACTCATAATGAGAGGCTGGGCTCCCCAACTACTAATTCTTGAACATGAAGCAACTGGGGCCTTTGTCACTCATTGCGGGTGGAACTCGATCCTTGAAGGAGTGTCTGCTGGGGTTCCAATGATCACATGGCCGGTGTCCGGAGAGCAGTTTTACAATGAGAAGCTGGTGACTGAGTTACTTAGGATTGGGGTTGCCGTTGGTGCCGAAAAGTGGGCTACATTTGGGGAGGAAAGTGTGAAGAGGGAGGCCATAGAGAAGGCAGTCGCTGAAATCATGGTGGGGGATGAAGCAGAGGAAATGAGAAGCAGAGCTAAAGCGCTTAGAGAGATGGCAAGCAGGGCTGTTGAAGAAGGTGGTTCATCATACCGCGATTTAACTGCTCTAATTGAAGAGTTAAAGTCCCTAGTCCCTTAGGTCTTGATTCTGTCGAAGCAACCAAAGCATATGGTGTAGCATTCCAGCATTTGGTGATCAGTTACATGCAATGATAAGTATCAATTAAAGCAATGTGTTATGTAGAATCATAGATTTTGTTGGGGGTGCAGCAGACTTTAACTTCTGTTTATTACTATAATCACACAGAGAAGTAACATACATGTAAATTTACATTTAGATCTACCATTAGCAGTTGATCAGTTACAAATGACTGGGCATGAGTCTTGCATAGAAATGTCAGTAGTAAACATCAATTCTATGCGGGACACATTGAACATAAAAAACGTGCTCCCAGCCTCTACTGTCATCTTTTTTTTTCTTTCTCTGTGTCCTAAATAAAAAATTGAAAAAAGGCGAGGAAGAAACACCAGGCTGCATAAGCATACCTAAAGCCTTTGGCGCACACACAAGATGAAAACATCAGACTATTGCTAAAAACAACAGCAAGCTGATTTTGTCAGCCACCGCTTGCAGCCAGGAACTTCCTCTTGCTAATAGGCTCTTCAAGTAACACCACCACATCAGTCACCTTCTTAAACAGCTCCTCCAGTTGATCGACACCAAACTTTTGACAGTCCAAGGGTTTTTTGTACCTTTGCTGGTAGATAGCCTCAAAACAACCCAAAAAAATCCGACAAGAGTAGCTAACAAGAATCTCCTGCAACTCATATTTGAAGTGCTCTAGGTTATCATCATGCTCCTCTACAACTACTCTTTCCTCCTCTGAGAACTCATCTGATGAGCCATTACCTGTAATAATAGCCATACTCTCTTCCTGAGTCCCCTTCCCTTTCCTACTATTATCCTTCCCAGTTGAAATCAGAGGTGGGGCACTAGGGCCTGTTTTCCAGTTTCGGAGGTAAACAAATTTCTTATGCCCTTTACCATCTACCGTCATTGTGTCACCCAACTTCTTAAACAGATTAACAAGCTTAAATGCGCCATACTCTGATACATAGAGAGGTCTTCCAAAAGCTTTCTGATACTCGCAAGGAACTCGAGTAAGAGGCATGCAACCTCCAGAAAGTTCAAGTAACTTTTCAAGCTGTGCCCTCAGACCATTTAGGTCCCCTGGTTGAACCCACCAAGTAGATTCATTTTGATCAGTGGAAATAATAGGTCCAGCAGGAACTTCATTGAGACCAGATGGGAGACTGTGTGACCTCAAGGCAGCAGGACCGCCAGGCATCATTAAGGAACTACTGTTATATTCAGATAAAGATTGTGACACTATTGAAAAATCTCTTGAATTGTAATAGCTTTGTGAGATCCCCCTGTATAAAATAGCTTCTTCTTCATCCATATGATCATTAATATGGCAACCCATGAAATAGCCAGCAATATCAGCCTGTCCTCCACGAGGATGCATTTGAAACTTGGTTGTAGGCACAAACCCTTCCCCACGAGCCACACTAGGCCAGTCCCACACAAACTTTCCTGCATTGCTGAGAGCAGATGAAACGCCCACTCCAGAAGGTATTACTAGAATCACTGTGTACCCACGTTGCCCAAGTATATGGAGCGCTGGAGCAAAATCAACATCCCCAGATATCAGCATGATGGAAGATGGTGGAGGATTGTCAAGGGCAAACAAGAACATATCAACCAAGATGGCCTTGTCAGCCGCATCCTTTCTTCCATTTGGAACATCAACGAGTTTAACACCAGTTCTCTGACATCCCTCGCGGAGCCGCCTAGGGAAGGCATTAAAGTCCCCATACGCAGCAAACGTAACAACAGCTCCTTTAATTACAGGATGTACCTGCAAAGCCATTCTTATGTTACCAGCTACATCTTCAGGACGAACATCACTTGGGACAGGGCAGTTTTCAATATCCCAAAGGATAGCCACAGGACCTTCACAGAAGCTTCGGATTGGCTGGTTCATTGGAGCTTGAAGTGCGTTCGTGTTTGCATCTAGCATATAAGATCCTCTTTGCTCGGACGGTTCTGAAGGCACTATTGATGTCGATGTATTTTGGCAAGCCATCACAGCTCAAAACTCAAGCCTACCTGCTTACGCAGATAAAAGAAAATGATAAGAAAAACAAATTATAAACAACAAGCTCAAGCAAAAGTTGAATCCCGTGATATAGATAACATATGTTTGAAGAAGCAGAGTTATCTGAAGGTAAACCAGCCACTCAAACAAAATTGTATCATGTCTCATAATCTTATAAAAAAAGAAAAAGGAAGTGCTTCTCTCACTCTAGAATCCCATCGCTCTTACTCACCAATCATGTTCACTCTCAATCAAACACCTCTTCTAAACTCTCCTTTCTTTTACTTGTCATCACTCTGTCAGCTCTCTTTCTCTCAATCCTGAATAATTCTCTCTCTATTATTGACCTCACGGCTCAAGCTTGTCCCAATTTTTTTTGGTCCTCTTACTTCCTATTCCTTTCTTAGTTTTCTTTTAGTTTCTTCTTAGTAATGGTGAAATTCATTGTTGATCGAAAGAAACCTTACAACTAAGTGGACAAGACATCCACTTAGAAGAACCCCAAACTACAGCAAGAGAAACACCAGGAAACAAGGAAGAAACACAAAGCTTAGGAGCAACAGAATAAACCAACTGCTGCAATCCAATCTAAGTGAATAGCAAATGAGCTATGCCCCAAACCCAAAGCAAACTCCATCCCAAAATCTGCCAAAGTCATCCCACTCACATTCTTAAACATTATCTTGTTCTTCTTTCATCTAGATGACCCAAAACACAACCATTACAGCACAGAACCTTTCACACTGAAGTCACACAATTGGGCTTCAAATGTCCCAGCTCACATCACATTCCCTAAACACCCTTTTCCGTATAGCTAAAGCAACCAGACAGATCCCCCAAACAGGTAGCTGGAACGTATGGATGCTTTACTCAAATTCATAAATGTTTCAAGACACCAAGCTTACAATAGATGATGTGAACTATTGATCACAGCTTGGTGCAGCAACCCAACAAGATATTAGCAATATATACTCTCATTAACTATGCAATTGGCCATTTTATTATAAAAGATAACTACTTTCGGATCGAATTGAATTGATCGCAACCAATAACTTCAATTAATCATATAGCATAGAAAAGCACTCTGACAATCAATAACATGACCCTAAAATATTTGCTAATTTTGTGTTCTAGTGACAGATAATGAATCAAAAAGCTTCGACCAAATAAGAACCCTAAAACCAACCCCAATTTGATAGTCCGATCAAAACCATTATGAGAAATTCAACCAAAGAATATAGCTTTAGAACAATAAGAACAGATGGAGAAAAGGGTTACCTCATAGCAGAGCTCCGCTACAAAGTTCGATACTTTACCGAAAAGCCAAGCAACTTGGATCCTACCGATCAAGCAAAGCCCTAACCGATTCGATAATTAACGAAGAGGAATCGGAATCTGGGATTGGGTTTTCATTCAGAAAAGAATCGAAGCCTTTGTTATGGGGTTGAATGGGATTTGGGGATTTATGGGAGTAGAGGAAATTCCAGATGAGTTTGATTTGGAGTTAAAGACTTGACTGGCACCTAGACTTTTGATTTTGAGCAAAACTGTGGATTTGGGCTTTTGCAAGATGAAGCCCAGAGAGAGTGCTGTGAGTTTGTGGAGGGTTTAATGCTCAAAGAATCACAGATAAAGAGATACAGAGGCAAAGGGGCTTTTACAGCTTTTTGGATTCTATATTGTTTCTGAAAACTACGGCCATTATATGGACGGCTTAGATGCCTCTAATGGCAAATTGGCTGTACATGCTTCTATTTGTTTTATATGTCTTCTTGAACATCAAATCCATCGGAGCAAGTCCACCCGTTGAGCTTGACCGGTCAAGACTATTCACTGTTTTTTTGCCTTGTATTTCCACTATTGAGCTTGGCCGGTCAGATATTGTTCACAAAATGTCAAGAATGGTCACTTTCGTAGTCAACTTAGTCAAGAGTGACCATTCTTGACATTTTGTGAACAGTATATGACCGGCCAACCTCAATAGTGGAAATACAAAACAAAAGGCAGTGAATAGTCTTGACCTGTCAAGCTCAACGGGTGGACTTGCTCTCAATGAAATTGATTGCCAAAAAAACAACAAAACATCAATAAAATTATGGTTTTAAAAAAATGAAAGCAAAGTGGCATGTCAAAATCATTGTTTAAAAATTGCAGACTAAATTCTTTGTATCTAGCACAAAAATGAGAATAGACAATCAATAAATTTATGGATAATGTGGTAACGTTACAAAGAAACTTGTCATATTGTGGCTCGATGAAAGTAAACTCCACACAAATATTATACTTACTACACATTAAGCGCTAAGGCACAAAAAGATTGATAAACGAGTATAGAGTGAGCTAAAAATAATGTCACACCTCGTACCAATATTTATGTGTGGTTACCAAAACTTCTCCATTCATATAGGCCACTCCCTTAGGAGCAGGAGTGACCCATAAGATTAAAATAGTGAAAACTAAATTATAATTAAGTTAATAAACTAGCAGGTTCGTAAGCTCAAGCCCATCACCAAAACCAAACCCTATGGCAGAAGAAGAAACCCTAGCCACCATGGGCTTCAACCTAAAGTCATCATCACTATTGGAGCCATCGCCAACATCATTTAACCCCCCCCCCCCCCCCCGGCGGGGTTTTCATGAAGCAGTCTATATCGTCATCTCTAATTATGAATTCATGAAACCATGGCCCAAGTTTAAGATCAAAACCAAACCCAAAATTGGATATAGCAAATTGATTAACCCCCTCTGTGACATTATGTGACAGGATTTGCCATAGATTTCACCCAAGGTAATACTGCAGGGTTTCAGAGAAGTTCTATCAAAAATTCGGCAGAATTTTCCCTAAAAGTGGACTATCAACTCCTGTAAAAAACACAATATACACTTCCAAACAAAATCCACCCTTATACTTATAGAGCCACCATGCTCCCCAAATAATATCAACTCGATCCACAACCAAATAAAAACATCTCAACTTTTAATTCCCAAAACAAAAGAGATTCAATAGGTAACGTCAACAAATTTATTCAATACAAATCTCCACATTCTCTCATAGTCAGGTCGTAGACCTTGAATAAATACTTCGAGTTTAAATAACATCTCAAGGTAATCAAAGCAGTCTAAGATAAGAAACTGAAATAACAACTAGTAAGTTAAACAGATAACCTATGGACAAGATGACAGCAATGAATGCAAGTGCTATGCCTCAACTCCTACAAATGCCGAAAAATTAATTTGTAAACTGGGCATTTGAAAAAGAATGGCTTAGGAGAAAGTAAATAAAAAAAATGTTAGCATGCATGAGTGGACGAAAATAAATGATACTTTCCCACTTGTACATTTATAAAATCAACGATACATGCAAGCATGTAGGAAAACACTCGAAAGAATAAAACCAACTAACCCCACTAGTCAAAAATAGCAAAGTACAAATAGGAGAAGACAATAGCCATACAAGTGAGCCTCCTAGGCTCGGGTAATAGCCACTTAGGCAAAAAGTACTCCTATACTCCCGAACCTTTAAGCCACTGAGGCGGATAAGGTACTGGGCATTCGTGATACCGCTACTAAGGCAGCACCCCATCACCATAAATGTGAAAAGAGCTTTTGTGACTCCATCGCAATGGTAGTAGTCACATCGCCTAAAAGGGCAGAACAAGTACAACATGCTAGCATGGTAATATAATCACCAAAAAGTATGGCAAAAGAATATATACGAAGACAAAAATCAGTACAGTTTCCCTGTAATCTCGTAATAAACAATAATCGTACATCAAAGCATGAATACAGTTCCCAACCGCACTCGGAATTTTTTAAGTGAGATCAATCTCATAAAACATAGCAAAAGATAATGCGATTGATAAATAAAACACGATTTCCCAATCATCAATTAAGCAATAAATAGGTTTCAGAAATTTATTCGTCAAAATCATTTAAAACCATAAAGCAACTTCAATTCCAAAGGACATAACAAAAAATCAAGTCAACTAATTAAGCTATTCTTAATTCAATTCTAAAAATAATAACTGAAAATCAAATCAATAAACTAAATTGAATTTTATATTCCGAAACCAACTCATGTGCATCAAATAAATAATACAATAATTAATAAAAACAAGGCATGCATATTTATTTAAAACGAAATGTTCACTCACAGTATATAGCTAAGTCTGCCGTCGATCAGAACTCTCCTCACGTCCTATACAAAACAATATTCATGAACAAAAACTCTAGGTTCAGAAATTAAATAACAAAAAACAAAAACCGAACCCTGATGTCACCCCAAAACCTAAAAGCTCCAATCATTTTTGGATTCAACCCAAACTTTACTACTAACATCGTTTCATCGATTTACATGTTCTAGGGCAGAATCAAGAGAAATCCAATGGCCGATTTCCAGCAAATCGACAACTAAAATCCAAACTTCAGAAATTCCCGATCGATATCAAACTTTCTCTGATTTCCACCAAAATCATATCTGCAAGTTCTACAAGCTAAATTCAACCCAAGTAGCCAAATTAGAAGGCCAATAATAGCGGCCCCATGGGCCCTCACGCGCCGCCAAGTCAACCCTCTATTCGGGTATCAAAACCTATTCTAAAATCTTCCTCTCAACATCCTCAACCATTTTCCTAACTACAACAAGCCCATAAATGCATAGAAAGGTCAGAATTTACCTCAAAAGAAATCGGTGCCCTAGAAATTCTTCTCCTTGATTCTGCCTCCATACTTCGATTCAGTTCAAACCATTTGGAGGGTTGGATAAGCACCCAAAGAGCTCTAATACCCAACAAGAATCACCTTGATTGGTTGCCGAAATCGTGAGTTCTGACCAAGTTTCCAAAATGGTTCCATTGCGATGCTTTTCGCCTTGCTTCATCTTCTACACCTCGAATTGCACCACTATACCACCACAGATCGACAAAGGGAGGAAGGTGCGTTCGAATGGGACCGGTTGCATCCAAATCCATTGCCGGACGATATAGTTACAACTGGGTATCCGTTTCAGGTCGGGTTGACTTTGCGGGTCGGTTGGAGAGAAAACATGAATAGGGTTTTGAGTAACTTTCTGAAAATAGCAACTTACCAAAGATAAATTCTTTACTTATAATCAGTTTTCAGAAATAGTAACTTTTTCTTTTTAGACCATAATTTCTTCATACGAACTCCGATTTAAGCGTGCCACATGTTCATAGACTCGATTTAGCATCCTCTACAACTCTTAAGAAGAAAATTTTCCCAAATTATAATCCTATAAAAAGCAAATTATAATCCTATAAAAAGTCAACTTTTTGGGCTTCCTAATAATTAAAACAGAAATTGAGGAATGTAAAAACTCAATGTAAGTGATCGTAAATAAATAAAGAGGTGAGCTAGATTTGGGGTGTAACATCGCGACCACGATGCTCCACTGATGAGGCTTGCGCTTAAATATGCACTACCAAAATCACCAATTCAAATTGGGAGGGTTCTTACGAACCGGGCTAAGTATGTCGATGTCGACATTTATAAAGCTATGAGGCTTCTATAATGTGATTTACAAGCAATGGATGAACTTACTTACTTTAACTACATGCCTCACAAATGGAAATTTCTTCTCACACTTCCGAAGAGAAAGAGCCATCACATCTGGAAATCAACTGCTCGTCCCTCCGTCAAATAAAAAAAAGCAAGTTTTTTTTTTTTGGCGATGGAAGAAAACTTTTTTATTGAACAAACTGGAGATTACAAACAGAGGCCCAAAACGGGCCTAAAATAACTGAAAACAAACACAAACAAGCCCAACTAGCTCTACATGCATCAACCCAGGTGTAGATTTAGCAGGAGAGGGATGACATAGTGACGTCGCCGCTACCAGCCAAACTCGATGGTGACACAGAAACGTCACCAGATCGGCCGACGAAAACTTTGAAAGCAACCCAATCAATCCCGTATGAGAAAACCAACACGGTACCATCCAAGGATCTCCACAACCCAAATTCTAAGCCATACAAAACATCCTCAAGTATTAGCATCAGAAAGCCACGCAACATGAAAGCCACAAAGTAACCAAAGAGAAATGAAAAAAGAAAGTAAGATCGAGATCAGCAACAGCGGATTCACCAACGAGCCGATGTGAGACAAGCAATGCGAGGCCAAAATCGGAGCTCCGAAAGACCCACGAACATTCGTTTAAGTTGATTATGATAGGTGAGGAGGTTGTGCATCTGAACCATAAAGAGACCATAAAGATTCAGAAATTTGAGAAAGAGGAAGAGGAGAGAAAATTGATGGAGAGTACATGAAGAGGAAGAGAATTGGTGGGAAAGATGAAGAAAAGGGAAGAACAGTGGGTTGGAGGGGATGGTTAATATGAAATTAAAAGATTAGGAAGATTTGGGGAAAGTGGCTTTGGAAGGAAATGAAATCAAAATCAAACTCGAAACCATACCTGCCACCGCTAGGGCAGAGAGCTACCACTGGAAAGGATAGGGAAGGGAGGAACTGAGGAAGGTGAAGCTGAGTCAGTGAAGGAAAGAGGAGAGAGAAGTGAGAGCTCACCTTCCTAGGAGGGTTTTTTACCAGGAGGGATTAAAAAGTAAGAACTTGAAAAGGGTAAGCAACACTCATGTCACTATAAGGCCCTAATGATGTAAGGCACAAAATAGATGCAGCTGCACCACCAAAGCCGAGATAAATTGTCGTATGAAGTTGAAAATTTTAATCTGGTCATGTGGGTGTGGGAGTTGGGAAGGTGCATAAATAGAGTTTTTTTTTATTTTTGTTTATTATTATTATTTTTTTTTATATTCTGAATGACAATGTAACTCCCCACCCCCACCCTAACTCTGATGTCAAAGAAATTTAAACTCGTAACCTCCACAGTATTAGTTGGACTAGCTTAACCAAACCAACATCAATAGACTTAGTCCAAGTACATGGATCAAAATAAGCACATTTAGAACTAGTTCTAAAACCTAGACATCTAACAACAATCCAAAAGCATGCATCACCAAGTAATATGTAACCCTAATTGGCCGAACAACGTTCTTCGATTGACATAGTAAACTTTTGTTTGATGCTAGCGTGGTGCAGACTGTAGATATAACTGACAAGATGGGATAAAATCTGCAATTGGATATTTGGATTTGCTCCAAATTCCAGGAGCCCAGTGTAGTAACAAAAAATCAATCCAGCCAAATTGGATGAGAAAGAAAACAATTTCGTGATCAACAATTAACCTTGTTTCATTCGAATGAATCATTAACTCTGCATTACGATCACAAATCAGTGTTCAAGCCAATAAAATAAACTGGGGATGAACAATCAACAACAGTGCAATACATTTCAGCCAATGCCTCAACCAAGAATATGACAGTGCCAAAGAAGAGAAGCAAGAAACAGGTAATGCTGTAACTAAGACCTATGCTGGTAATGAAGTAGGCATATGTCTAAGATATATATGTACAGCCTGTACAGACACTTTGAAGATTCAGGCGATGGGAAATCTTACAAGTATCATGTCGGGGTAAAATCAACTAATACTGTTCTTAACTCCTTTTGGCGCAAATAGGAAGAGATGGTTACGGTTTCAGGACCCTCTCAATGGCAGCAACATAGAAATCCTTTGGCATGGTACCAACCACAGTGTCACATTTCTTCCCATTCTTAAACAGCAAAACCACAGGTACGGCCTTAATGTCATAGTCCTCAGCAATCTGCAAATCAACATCCGCGTTGAGCACAAAGCACTTGAGCTTGCCAGCATACTCAACCGCAATTTCATCAATCACGCGGTGGACCATCCTACACGGCCCACACCAGCTTGCATAAAATTCGACTAGGACAGGAGTTTCACTGTTAATAACTGATTTCTCCCACGAGTCTGTGGTAACCGGCGGAGCTGCATAGACACAAACTCAGTATGGTTAAGAGGGCCACTAGCCGGTCTATGTTTCCATAGCTGCATATATGTAAAGTCTTACTCTTAAATACTATAAAGATGACATGGATTGGAAAGCAAAACATCACTGCCCCCATTGATCATTTCAAAGAGACCAAAAGCTCGAACATATAATAATCGCTTCTAGTTGCATAAAAGCTTAAAAGAACAAATCATCATTTCTAGTTGTATACAATTACACAAATCTCTCTGAAGCTATTATTTAATTCAGCGAAGATCATAGCTGACCGTGAAATTCATGAGATCATTGGTTTCGAGCTTTGTTTAATTGGTTATAATAATTCCAGGCCAGCCAAACATGCAAGCAACTAATCTCTCTAACATAAACAACAAAAACCTCTCGGATCTATGAACAAGAAGCGAAAAGCGAAATTGAAAAAGATCAGATCTATGAACGTGGATGAGAAGTACCTTTGGATTCGCGGACGGAGAAGATCTTGAAGGTGCGAGGAGAGGCATTTGGAAGCTTAACGGACCATTTGGAGTGGCGCAATCGGAGCGGGAAAGAGAGGACGGGAGTGGGCGTAGTAGGGTTTAGGCGAGAGTGAAGGAAGATTGGGTTTTGGAGGGCGGCGCGTGAGGAGCGTAAAGGAAATGTGGAGGAGGCAGCCATGGATGACAGAAGAGAGAGAGAGAGAGAGTGAGGGGGAAATGGGAACGGTGAAGTTGGGTTTTAAGGTGATGATTGATTTGGTGGTGATAGTGATTGGTGGAGAAAGAGGACGAGTGTGGTGGGACCAAGAGAGATTGGGGGGGCAGATGTGGAAAAAAAGAAACGTGTTAGAAAAAAAGAGGCACGCCCGGTGGGATTCGAACCCACAATCCTTTGATTAGAAGTCAAATGCCTTATCCATTAGGCCACGGGCGCTCTTGTTATCATACTCCTCTTGACAGCTCTATAACCTTAGGCTTTTCCAACTTGGATATTTCTATATTGCATTCCTCGATTGCATTCCACCATAAATCGAGGTAACAGTTGTTTTTCTTAAGTACATGTGAGATGATGGGAACTTGCAATTGATGTAGTGGAAGCGATGACCTTTTTTACTTCTTCCACACAATTGTTTGTACATATATTATCGAAATGTATTCAGACAACGTATATTTTAGTTATAGAGCGTTTTTATTTTTTGAATTTTAAGTTTGGTTAATGGATAGACATTATTGACAATCTGATGTAAGCTTAATAATATGCAATTTATAAAAATAAAAATAAAAATAAAAAGTGAGATGATGATATAGAGTAGTGCTATGTATCTTAGAATTTTATACGATATTGAGTTTGAAATGTCGTGGCGTAGAAGATGAAATAATCATGCCATGACAGAAGCCGTATCATTTTGAAATTTGAATTTGGTAAAATATTTGAATTTGGAGCATTTCCTACCCCTTTCCTTCCTGTTTATGAAATCTGAAATTATGATGTTTCATGATGACCGGGTCAATAAGTGTCATTCGATCTGCTCCGTATATTGAATGCAGTTTTGTTCGTTTGTACATTTTCAAGATCAAAATGAGTAGAGTTTATAGGAGTCGAAGCAAAATGATGATTGGACTGTGAGGGCTCATAGCGCCAATGGTAGACTTGCCGGTGCAACTGAACCCACATCTATAATTCTCATAAACTCATCCTCTGTTAGGTTCACCAAACGAAAAAGCAAGGGGGGTTGGTTTCTTTGAGATATTGACACGATTGTGACAAACAACATTTCAGGAGCACGTTTTATTATTAGAATGAGCAAGTTACTAGCATTGTGGCTGCTAACGCTCTCTTTTATAGACATGTTCTTATGTATCTACTATTACATTACATTCGGAATACACCGTACTTGGTTTCTTCTGGGTCACGGTTCATACAGGCAGAGATGGAGAGACCTATGACTTTTCTTGTGTCAGCTGGATCAATAATCCCATCATCCCAGAGCCTTGCTGTGGAGTAATAAGAGTTTCCTTCTCTCTCAAATGCCTCTACTACCATTGCCTTAAACTTCTCCTCTTCTTCCTTGTCCCACTGCACAACACATGCACACGATACCAATAAATAAGAGCACACTGATCCATTTTGAAACAAAGTAATCTTTCATCAGTGAAAGACAGAAAATCTACCTCAATTCCTTGCTTTTTCTTCTTGCTCCTTTCTATTTGGGAAAGGACACCAGCAGCCTGAAAATTTAATAAAGATATGTCAACACATCTAAAGCAGCTGTTAGTTGTGTAGCGGAGATCAGACGGGAAAATTAAATACAGATATGTTGTATGAAAGGTTCACCTGAGCACCACCCATCACAGATATTTTGGCATTCGGCCAAATGAACGTGAAATCGGGACTAAAAGCACGACCACACATTGCATAATTGCCAGCGCCAAAGCTTCCACCAACAAGAATAGTAACTTTGGGAACCTACAAACATTAATCTTTGATATTACAAGAGTAGATCAAGGTTCTACTTCTCTTTTCCCGTTTTATTTGCGACTAATGATTAATTCAGTCATTAGAGAAGAATCAATGACTTTTCCAACAATCCTACTGAAAATATCAAGTAACTTTAAAGAAAACATGCCAAATGGGAGAAAAGTTGACGCACAGAAATATATTCTTAAAACAATTAAGAAGGCATTTCAAACAAAAAGTTGCTGATTATAGCAGCACAGCATTTACAATTGAATGCATACTGGAAACAAAATTTAAGATGATGAAAAAGTGAATGGAATCATCATAGCAAATAGTATGGTGGGAAGTTAGAAACTGACATAAGCCTCTGTGTCTAATAAGATGTACGTTAAATACTTTGCGTGCGGTCAGATTATACAAGTTTAACAGTCTTCAGCTATGTAGCAGTAACACCCTGCTTAAGACACACTCAGGGGTTCATATCTTCACAAGCTTGCAACAATTTTAACCACGAAACAAGGAAAAACAAACCTTGGCACAAGAAACTGCCATCACCATTTTTGCTCCAGATTTTGCTATTCCGTCTGCTTCAGATCTCGAGCCAACCTACAAAATGAAGGACATTCAGTTCCATGCTTCAACCACCTTGCTCAAGGTTCTATCTTCACTACATCTTCACTTAACCAGCCTCAGCTTATCAGATACATTTGTTAAAAAGGAAAACCTACGATAAAACTAGTCTATCTACAGAGTGACACCAAACATGCTCACACACTTTATTACCATAAGTATGATGTGTAACACATATAAGAGAGATATAATTGCCATAACATATATAACCCTGGTTGTTAGAAGTCTTATATCACACAGGTTTGGAGGATGCCCTCTTCAGAATAACTATATGACAGAGTGACCCTGCTATCTTCTTCACAAAAGAATTGCAAGAAAGGACAACAAGTTTACATACCATAAATCCGGTGATGTTCTGAAGGAAGATCAAAGGAATATTTCGTTGAGCACATAATTCAATGAAGTGGGCACCTTTTAGAGCAGATTCATTAAATAATATCCCATTGTTTCCAATAATTCCAACAGGCTGTCCGAAGATTCTAGCAAAACCTGTCACAAGAGTCTGCACAGAAGCTATTAAATTAAAAATTTTGAGTATTTGTGGAATGAATGAAACAATCTAAATTTGAATGGGTGTAAATGCCCTCACAGTGCCATACAATTTCTTGAATTCATCAAATTCGCTTCCGTCGACAATGCGAGCAATAACTGAACGAATATCAAACTGTTGCTTATGGTCTGTTGGTGCAATGGAACGAAGTTCCTTTACATCAAATAATGGTTCCTTATGATTGGAACTCATGGTCTGCAATCCACTTTTCAAACTCTGTTTCCCAGCCATGTGCAAGTTCTTAATAATATTCCTCCCAAGAGCAAGTCCATGGAGTTCATCTACAAGGACAATTCAGAGTATATAACAGCACTAATGGATAATCTCTCTCTTTCTCCACATTCATGCCCAGAATAGCAATTCTAATCGGTCATGAAGTAAAGATTACAAAAATAAACATGTCATGTAAAAGAAACTCTCAAGTTATACATTTTTCAAAGACAACTGTTTCCTAGTTTGTCACTCTATAGTCCTCGACCCAGTCATTTGTAATTAAGACCAACTCTAGATTATGTCTACTTGTCTAGCATCCTTGACGAATGCAACTTCGAAAGTGGAAACTGTATCAGACAGACTCTAGATAATTCCTTCTCTAAGGCACTAGTAGCCAAACTGATGGGTCAAACCGTCAAAATGATGAAGAATACAAAAGGAATATTTTAAGTCAAGATTTGGAAAGTAGTTCAAATAAATATAGGCTTGTTCAAGGAAAACCTATTTTGTGTTTAGCCCAAACTCTAGGTTACTTGACCTAGTGGTAATAGGATTTAATTAGAAGGATCTAGAATCCTATTCAATGTAGAATTACTTTCCTTGTATGATTGAGATTCTATGCATTGTAATCCTCTACATAAAGAGGCCCCTATTATCAATGAGAATACATAGCAAATTCCTCTCAAATTCAGTTTCCCTACAACACGTTATCAGCACGAGCCCTAACCCTGAAATCCTAAATTCGTAGCCTTCAAATCCCAGAAACCACCGCCGCCCACCTTGAAGATCTCAACTCCAGGAGTCCAGAACCGGCGGCCCCGCCCCAAGAACCGGCCGGAAAATATCCGAACCGGCCACCGGACATATCTTTATCCTCCCTGCCCGGTTCGATACTTTCCTCCCAGCCAACTGCTACGAAACTTCACCAGAAGCTGTATCCGGACACCAGATCACCGGAGACGAAAATTCATCACCGGAACCGGCCTAAATTCGACTGAACCGGCCATTTATGCCCACAAAATCTGAACCGGCAGAAAGAAGAAAAAAAAAAGAGAGAAAAAAAAAGGAGAAGAACTCTTGCAGCCCAGGCCCGTCTGCAGCCCAAGCCCGCCTGCAGCCCAGCGAAGCCCACGTGCAAAGCCAAGCCGCATAGCCGCAAGCCGCCGAGCCACAAGCCGCAAGCCGCCAAGAAACCTGCCACGTCAGCAAGCCACGCAGGCATCCAGTCAGCAGCCACGTCAACGCTGCTGTGCCACGTCAGCGTCGGACTGCCACGTCAGCACTCGGTCAACGCCGGTCAACGACCGGTTAACGCTTTTCCTGCCGACTTCCGGCCAATTTCCGGCGATTTCTGCAGTTTTTCCGGCGACTTTTTCCGGTCAGCTACAGTAACTTCCGACGACATTTTTTTTTCCGGCCATCTTTTTAAGGTAAACTTTTCTAAAGGTTCCCGTTTTTGAAGTTTTTTTATTTATTTCTTCTTCTTTTCTCGGGGACTTCCAACATCCCTTCTTCTACCCCCCTTTCTCTACATAGGGGAGACCAAAAGCCGAACTGTGGGGGTTCGCGCTCACTCCAAGCTTGGAGCTTGTAGAGTCCTCCAAACTTAGAGTTTGTTGAGAAGAAAACGATCGACCACATATATCGTTGTTTCGATCTAATCCAAAATCCCTCTTGGAATCGGATTTTCTTAGAAGCGACTACGCTCAGAAAATCTCTAATTTCTTGGAAGCGACTACGCTCAGAAATTTAATAGTTTTTCGTGGTAGCCCTTTCGCTCCGAAACTAACCCTAATCTTGTGTTGTTTTTCAGGATGAGTAACCTGAACAAGTTGAACTTCGTTCCACTAGAAACAACTGGCGCAGGATACCATAGGTGGGTCCGAGATGTGCGCCAACATCTTAAGGCTGATGGACTTCTGGGAGCCATCCAAGAGCCTGGTCAGAACGTGCTCTCCATTGAGCAAGCTACTGCTTTCGAAGCAAAACAAGCTAAAGCCATAATTCTCATGACAAGGCACATGAATGACGCGCTCCAAAATGAATACCTCAATGAGGAAGACCCAAGAAAGCTATGGGTAGAACTTGAGCAGCGATTTGGCAACGTTCGTGACTCCCTGCTTCCTGATTTAGAAGTACGATGGCATAGCCTCCGCTTTTGTGATTTCAAGTCTGTGCTTGATTATAACTCGGAAGCTCTTCGTATCAAGTCTCTGATGGAGTTTTGTGGCCAAGCCATAACTGATACGATGTTGATCGAGAAGACTCTCTCTACCTTCCCCGTCGCTGCACTGATGATTTCAAAGAATTATCAGATTGATGTAAATGCAGGACGTATCACAAGGTTTCATGAGCTCATTGGCGCCATGAACGTAGCTGAAAAGCACGACAATATCCTTGTGAAGAACTATAATGCTAGACCCGTGGGAACTAAGCCTATTCCGGAGTCTAACTATAGTCGCGCCCCTAATGGAGGACGTAAGGAGCGAAACCCTAAGGATAGGGATAATTCTGGACATTCTGGTCCATATGTTCGCCCTAAAGAGGAAGGTAATCGCCAAGAGAGGCGTGCACGGAACCGTGGAGGTCAACGTGTGAAGAGAGAGAGAGGCGGAGCCTCCGACCATGGTGGTAACGCCACCAAGAGGATAGGTCGTCCAAATCGCGCCCCAATGGCGCCTCGATCAAGGGAGCCTGACCATAATGATGTTTGTTTTCGATGTGGATCAACTGAACATTGGGCCAAATCATGTACCGCACCCCAGAATGTTGCAAACGCATACAAGAAGTATCGTGAAGCAAGGGAAGCGAATTACATGGCACAAGAAGATCAAGATGGCGATCTAGATCTAAGGGTGGAAGACTACAAGGATCAAGACCCAGAAACTGGCGATTTTGATTAAGTCTTTTTATTTTCCAAGAGTTGTAGGCGATTGCCATATTACTTTTTATTGGATTAGATTTTGTTTGATCATAGAAACAATGATGTATTCCGTTGGCTTATGAATAAAATTTTGAGTTCTTTTCATTATGACTCAATTTTGATTCTGAGCATATGACTTTGTGACTACGATGGCTGGGCCATCAGTATTAATTCAAGGACATGGAATAGCCCAAGTTCCACTTGCCAAATGGCACCTTGATTACAGTTGTCACAGAAACTCTCTACGCTCTTGGGGCAAATAGTACCCTATGAATAGCCAACGAATTCCATGCGAAAATGCATGTAGAGAACGGAAATGAGTTCATTTGCATTACCTCTAATGATTGCGAACAAAGACGCATCTTAGAGAAGTTTATGTGTCGCTCTAGTGGACTTTATGTCACTATTCGAGCTATTAAATCCAATAAAGTTATGAGAGAAGATCTCTTGGACTTAGACACATATTGGCTTTGTGACGACAGGATAGGTCATCCTGGTCATGATATGATGATCCGTCTACAAAAAGACTTCACACGGACATCTTTTACTAAGCCTGTTCCTTAGGGAAATTAGGACTGAGACCGTCCTATGCAAAGGATATGACATTACTCATTCTGTTCTTACAAAGAATCCGTAGGGATTTTGTGGATTGATTCAACCAACTTGCGGACGTTTAAATATCTCATGATGTTGGTTGACACGCAAACACACTGGTCACGTGTTGTGCCATTGTCCACTTGTAATGCTGCTTATGCTACACTCCTAGCACATATCATACAACAACGGGCTCACTCCCCGAATCATCCTATTTAGTCAATTGGATTTGACTATGCTAGAGAGTTTACATCGAAAGACTTTCGATGGATATTGCAATGGGCTTGATGTTGGACATCACATTCCCATGAACACACCCAAATGGTCTCACGAAAATGACTACGATGGTAGTCTGAACATTGGTAATGCGCACCAATCTTCTTACATCCGCTTGGGGTGATGCAATATCGCATATAGCTATGCTAATTCATCTACGACCTAATGCCACTCAATGTACCTCTGCGTTACAGCTAGTGACTGGGTACACGTCTTTTGTACTTACGCACATTTGAGTGAGCCATTTTAGTGCCAATTGCGCCGCCACAGTGCTCTATGATGGGTCTTTACAGACGAATGGGCAACTACGTTGGATTTAAGACTCCCAACACTCGTCCGCCACTTAAATGCCCTTGCTAGGCGATCTCCTTACCGCTAGATTTGCGGATGTCACTTTGATGAGACAGTCTTCCCGTCGTTAGGGGGAGATAAGAACACGAATGTTCAACAGGAACGACAGGAATTGTCGTAGTCTGTCCCCACTATGTCTCATCTCGATCCCTGTTAAAGTGACGAGATCACACAAATATGCTGCAAACATGCCTGCAAGGAAGGACGTCCCTACGAGAGGACGTAGCGCCACCGCACACGGAGGTGGGTAAGGCGCCAACGCCAAAGAGAGTGGCACTCTGGCGTTACAGGCCATGGCCCCAGCTAGGATGCGTGGGAGGCACGTGGGTTCGAAGGATACTTTGGCACATTCCAATCCTTTGATCATCAAGACTCAAAATCCGTCTCATGAGTATCTTCCGGGTTATGGTTATCGTTGGGGGACTCCTCAACGTTAGAACCTATTCCTGAGAATATAGAGCTCTATGAAACTTACACTAGTGTACATGAGATGTGGGATAGAAACTCCATCATAATTGGTGATGTAGTTGCGTATTTTGTTGCGCATGAGTTTGTTGAGTCAGATGATATCGAACCACGCTCCGTTGATGAATGAATGCCAACGTAGAGAAATTTGGCCTAAATGGAAAGATGCGATCCAGGTTAAGATGGATTCTCTAACGAAGAGGAAGGTTTTCGAGCTAGAGATGCCAACACCTCCTAACATAAAACCTGTTAACTAATGGGTCTTCGTTAGAAAGCGTAGTGAGAAAAAGAGATGGTAATCTCGCCTTATGGCGCAAGGCTTCTCACAAAACGCCCTGGAATCGACTACGATGAGACATATTCTCTCGTAATGGATGTCATTGCACTCCACTACCCTGTCAGTTTGGTAGTTTCCGAATAACTAAACATGCAGCTTACAAATGTGGTCACTACGTATCTCTATAGGGATCTAGATACGGAATATACATGAAGGTTCATGGTGAACTCCATTTACCCAAGTCAAGTGGCTCTAGACCATGGAGCGCGTTTACAAAGAGGTTGAAACGCTCACTAAAGTGACTACTTGATTGGGAAGGGATATGCCCACGCGTTTCTATAACAAGTTTCGGATTCTATCGCGGTTCATGTTGGACATGATCTTCATTAGAAGCCCTTAAAGATAAAGGGAAACCGCTGAACACTTGAAATCCGTAGTTTGAGATGAAGGATTTTGGGAAAACACGATTATGGCTCGGTTTGGAACTTGAGCATCGTGTCGATAGATGCTTAGGCATTTTGACAAGGTCAAGCCTTCGAGCACCCCCTTGATCGTCCGTAGTCTTGATCCTGAAAAGGATCATCTTCGTCGAAAGGATGATGACGAAGATGTGCTAGAGGCAAAAGTATCTTACTTAGTACAATAGGCGCATTATTGTACTTATCTCAATGCACAAGACCAGACATCTCATATGTTGTGAACTTGTTAGCTAGCTATAGCTCTGCGCCAACGCGACGCCATTGGATTGGTATAAAAGATATCTTTCGATACTTGAGATGTATGAATGATATGGGCTTGTTCTATCCCTACAAAGAGATGATGGATTCGGACCCATCACACACCAGAAACGCCGCCAACGCTGGCCTGTGTTCTCTATCCCCATCCCAAAACGACATGTGTTTTGGAAGGTTTTGCTGATGTTGGGTATCTCTCTGACCCACACAATGGTCATTCCCAAACTGGTTAAGTGTTCACCATGGGAAAAGATCGTGATATCTTGGAGGTCTACAGAACAGACCGTAGTCGCTATATCTTCGAACAATGCAGAGATCATTGCTCTTCACGAAGTGGTTCGTGAATGTATATGGATTGGATCCATAATTACGCATGTTCGAACAATTGTGGTTTGAAGTCTACCACATATGAGCCTACGAGCATTTAGGATAATGCTACTTGTTTTGAACAAATGAGGCAAGGCTACATCAATAGCGATAACACCAAGCATAATCAGCAACAACAGACACTCCTCGAGATCAAAGTGAACTAGGTTCGATCTGAGGACAGTGAGGCAGACTTGTTTACTAAGTCATTACCCAATACCACGTTCGAGAAACATATGGCAAGAATTGGCTTGCGGAAATTATCTGAACTCCCATGATCGTAGTCATCAGGGGGAGGTGCAGACATCAGGGGGAGATGTCTACATGTTCGTCTCAAATCGTGAAGGGTGTGTTGTGCTCTTTTTCCCCTTCGACCGAGGTTATTTTTGTCCCACTGGGTTTTTGTTACTCGGCAAGGTTTTTAACGAGGCAACGAGAGAAGCACCGCGTTTGGGCAACACAAGGGGGAGTGTTCAAGGAAAACCTATTTTGTGTTTAGCCCAAACTCTAGGTTACTTGACCTAGTGGTAATAGGATTTAATTAGAAGGATCTAGAATCCTATTCAATGTAGAATTACTTTCCTTGTATGATTGAGATTCTATGCATTGTAATCCTCTATATAAAGAGGCCCCTATTATCAATGAGAATACATAGCAAATTCCTCTCAAATTCAGTTTCCCTACAACAAGGCTTTTATTATTAGGATTCTTATAATTATTAGGATTATTTTTTAGGATTCTTCAAGGATATTCCTAGTTATTCTAGAGTTATCTTAGCCTCCCTATATATAGAGGCATTTGTAGTCTTTTATTTTCAGAATTGAGTTAATAAAAATTGAAAGCTTTTGCTTCTCTCCAGGTTTGTGTGATGCAACCTAACCTTAGGTGTACGTGATGCCTAAGTCCCCTCTGTGTGATGCCTAGAAACCCTACTGGTGTGATGCTAGTAGTTCTATCCCTTTTCTTCTTAAGTGTCTTTTTCTAAATTCCTTTTCTTTCTAACAATCGAGATTGCTTCAAATAAACCCTAGTTCTACAGTTCTCTTGCTACTTGTCCTGCATCAGAGCAAGGCTGATCCAATGGCTGCACGATCAAGGAAAAACTTCAGGGGTCGTCTGACTGACAACCAGCGAGATGGTTTGTTACTGAAGATTGTTGAGCAACTTGAATCGATGGACACTCGGATAAAAGAGTTAGAAGATCATGGGAAAGCTTCCGCAACTGATAAGGCAAATGAAGAAGAAGAAGATACTATAGTTGAGGAAACCAGCACTAATGACAAAGAGAGCAGCCCCCGGACAAGCAATCTTTTGGGGATTGGGTCAAAGAATACCTTGAATCTAGTAGTGTGCCTGACAAAGTGGATACTGCTGGAGATATTACCAAGAAAGTTAAGGTCCAAGTGCCCGATTTCGAGGGGAAAATTGATCCTACCGTGTTTTCAAATTGGCTTGCTAGAATCGAGGAGTACTTTGATTGGTATGACATGGATGATGAACGCCGAGTGAGCTTTGCTAAGATGAAACTTGTGCTCTTGGAAAAAGTATGGTGGGATGGTATTGAAGGTGATATTATGAGATTGGGACAACCACCAATCAGCTCTTGGCAAGAGATGAAGGCCAAGTTGCGAGAGAAATACATGCCACCTAATTATCTTGACAAACTATGCGATAAGCTCACTGCTCTCAAGCAAGGCAACATGTCAGTATCTGAGTATATGCAAAAGTTTGACAAGTTAAAGACAAGGAGTCGGATTGTAGAAGACCCTAGACAAACTCTTGAAAGGTTCAAGGCTGGTTTGAGACCTAACATAAAGAGAGAGAGATGATACGGCAACCGGTGTACAAAGTAGAACATGCTTTCCAAATTGCTCTGGACTTGGAAGAATATCTGGAAGACACTTAGAATAGTAAATCTGGTCTTCAAAGTAGTGGAATGGCGCAACAGAAGCATAAGGAGATGGTTGGTAAGGTAGGAACAGGAGCAGCTGACACTAAACCCTCTTCTTCAAAGATGACTGAGACGAGGAAGTGTTTTAAGTGTGGGGAGCCAGGTTACATGGGCTTTCAATGTCCAAAGAAAAATCTGCACATTTGAAATTCAAGGCCGGTCCTGAGTCTTTCAAGGCCTTGGGCCAGAATTATTTTTAGGCCCCATATTTGTATATTGATGAACTTGAATATAGGTTTTTTTTTTTTTTTTTTTTTTCAAAATTTGTCAAGAGCGCAACAAAGTCTATATATTCAAATTTCAGAATTTTTTGAAGATTAACACAACTACACAAAAGAAATGAAATTTCTTTCTTAACTGAAATTAAATTTAAAAAAAAAAACTTTCAATGAAAATGTCAAAATTCCAACAACCAATAAAAACTCCTACTGCAAAACTCAGCAAAATCATAAACAAAATGTGCATTAGTATTGAAGGTTAACCGAACTCATTAAAAAAAATGCATGATCTCTTTCTCATTCTCTATTGGAGTCTAGAAAAGTAGAAGACATACATTTTCTTATTATTTAGAAAACCCTAATTTTTAGAGATGAAACAAAAAACAAAAGAAAAAAAAACACAGAAGAGGGCCATAGGGAAGAAATATGCAGCAATGACTCGATGTGCTTGTGAGAGAAGATGGATTGAGAGAGATGTGGAGGGAAAGTTGAGAAAAGAGAAATTGTCTTCTTGTTTTATGGAAGAAGAGAGAAAGACGTTGGTCATATTGCAAAGAAAGAGAAAAATTACCTGGGAGAGAGATCCCAACTTTAATTCTAATTAAATACAACTTCCTTGATTTTTTTAGTGAGTAGTGCTAGGGATCCCAAAACTTTATACCAAAATTACTTACCAAATGACATGGCACATGCCATATCATCAGTTTCTTTGGGATTTCTGTTGATATGGATTTCCTTGTTGGATATAAAATAAATTTCATGTTTTTTCAAGAATTAAGAAAACTAATTATATTAAATAAAAGTCACAATTAAACAAAATACCGAATTAATTTAGAAAAGGAATAGATGCAGTTGTTCTAGCAATCTGGCTCTCTGCAACCTTGATACCTAGATCAAAATATATATTAGAAAAAAAGCAATTCCCACATGAAAGATTATAACTGGGTCTTTGATGTTTGAGTTTTGAATTGATCTATGTGAGCTTTCTTAATGTCTTTCTTTATTTCTTTCTTACCTAAAGGTTGCTGAGGCCTTGAAACCATGGCTTATTTCGATCGTCATTGGATAAATAGGACTGGGCAGGGATGAGGTCAACTAGCTTGTCTGTAAATTAAAAATGTTGATGGATAATAGACTTTAAATAATCAATGGTCTCCCTATCCGTTTTATTCTTCATCCTTTTCCCCATTTGAGCAAGATGAAGCCAATGAATAATATTGGTTGCTCTTCACGAGAAGCAGTGTAATTATATTTGTAATTGCTTTGATTTTTGTAAAACATCAGGTTTTGATAATATACAAAATATTTTCTCAAAAACATTCTATTTTTAAATTGAAAATAAATAAATCCATGTCATTGAAATTTATGGAATGATATTGATGAAGTGGTGTATGCCACATCATTTGGTACTCAATTTTAGTATAAATATTTGGTGTCTCAAGCATTTTCCTTTTTTAGTTTTTCATATCAGGTTTTTTCTCCTTTATCATTCCAAAAATAACCTCATAGAAAACACATATATACACTAATATGTACATTGAGATTTTATAATCGGTGCCCCATTTCATTTGCGGCTCTGGGCTGTTGCCAAGGCCGCCCAGCACTAAGGCCGGGCCTAATCAGAATAGAGCATGAAGAAGAAACGGGAAGGTGGGGACGATAGTACCTTCTACTATGGAATTTATGATCCATCTGATCTAGACGAAGACTTAGATACTTCAGTCTGTTCTGTTGTTAGACGCAATATAGCACCTCCTACAATTGAAGATAAGGATTGGCGACGAATAGATATTTTCCAGATGTTGGTTCGTTGTGGAGACATAGCTCAAAAGCTGATAATTGATGGTGGAAGTTGTGTAAATGCTATCTCAAGTTCGGCAGTTGAGCGCCTCAAACTTCAAGTGTAGCCACACCCGCAACCATACAAGGTCAGTTGGGTTGACAGCACCCAAATTCCAGTGACGCGTCGATGCCTTGTGTCTTTTTCTTGTGGAGATTATCAAGATTCCATTTGGTGTGACGTGATCCCCATGAAGGTAGCACGTATACTTCTTGGAAGACTGTGGCTATTTAATCGAGATGTGCACCATTGTAGAAAAGAAAATACATATTCTTTCCTCTTTAACAAGAAGAAGGTTGTCTTGAAGCCTATGAGGACAGTTGACATGGAGAAATACAGGGGAAAGACTCTCAGGAAACCTAATGCACCCAAGAGGAATGTTCTTCATATTCTTATGCCAAAATCGTTTCAGCTAGAGCCTGGTGATTTGGTGAGGGGAGTCTACACCTTTAACTCGCCGGAGTCAAGTTTTTCAACTGAGGGAGAATGATGAAGAATACAAACGGAATATTTTAAGTCAAGATTTGGAAAGTAGTTCAAATAAATCTAGGCTTTTATTATTAGGATTCTTATAATTATTAGGATTATTTCTTTAGGATTCTTCAAGGATATTCCTAGTTATTCTAGAGTTATCTTAGCCTCCCTATATATAGAGGCCTTTGTAGTCTTTTATTTTCAGAATTGAGTTGATAAAAATTGAAAGCTTTTGCTTCTCTCCAGGTTTGTGTGATGCAACCTAACCGTAGGTGTACGTGATGCCTAAGTCCTCTGGGTGTGATGCCTAGAAACCCTACCGGTGTGATGCTAGTAGTTCTATCCCTTTTCTTCTTACGTTGCTTATTCTAAATTCCTTTTCTTTCTAACAATCGAGACTGCTACACATAAACCCTAGTTCTACAGTTCTCTGCTTGCTACTTGTCCTGCATCACAAAAATCCTCAAACTTGAATTTACGCATATCTCACATTAGTATTTTTAATTTCATAATATCCAATGACAAACCAATCCATTAACTGACAACTGACAAGTAAAGAGAGCAATAGCAAGCAGACTGAGAAGATACTTACTTCAAAGAAATGCAAACAGGTTCAAAGTACGGAATTGGACAAGTGAAATACCTTGAGCATAATACTCTGACAATCCTGAAGTCTTGCAATGCACGCTAGCACCCCCCAAATCCTCCGCCGATACTTCTTCTCCAGTGGCAGCCTATTCAAACATTTGATTAATCTATGTCCTATACAGAAGCCCACAATTCACTAACATATTTTTTACAACAGTCAACAGAAGAAATGTAGGAACCATATGAAGCAATTACCACACCAGAAGTCTAGAAAATAACCTTCACTAGTGGGGGTCCTGCTAAAAACATGGTACCATTTCCTTTGACCATCACACTTTCATCAGCCATTGCAGGAATATAGGCACCGCCGCCAGTGCAAGAGCCCAATACCAGTGCAATTTGAGGAATACCTTCGGCTGACATTACAGATTGATTGTACAAGGTTCTACCAAAATTCTCCTTGTCAGGAAAGACCTCTGCCTGTCTGGGAAGAAAAGCCCCTCCGCTATCAACAAGATATACACATGGTAACTTGCATCGAGCGGCAATTTCTTGCGCCCTGAGGTGTTTCTTAACAGTGATGGGATAATAAGTCCCACCCTTAACAGTAGGATCATTAGCCAAAAACATACAAAGCCTCCCATGGACAGGACCAATTCCAGTAATGATCCCAGCATATGGTAATTTGCCTTCATATAGTTCATGGCCTGCAAGCTTATTAATCAAACATCCAACAATCAGAAGCGAAATCATGTTTTCTGTACGAAAACTAAACCAGTCCGATTGATTCGTAACCCAAAAATGATTCAAAGCTATCTGATCAAAAGTGAATTGAATCAAAACCTGAGAAAGCTCAAGGAAAGAAGCACCAGGATCAAGCAAGCGATCAATGCGTTCTCGAGGAAGGAGCTTATTCCTGTTCTTGTTCCTCTTCACAGCTGCAGCTCCTCCTCCAGCAAGAACCTTCCTCACATAAAACACAAAATCAATCACTACTTACTACTTTTGCCAAATATATAAACATATTCATTCATGGCAAGAGACACTAAGAATCAGACCTTTTGGATGTTGGATTGGAGGTCGGAGATTAAGAGATTCATGGCCTTTGAATTCCGAGAAAAGGCCTTGGAACTCCGATCAACTCCATCGGGAAGCACTCCAAGGCTGTAATCCCTCCTTATTTGGACTGCGCTCACTGACCTCCATGAACCTAAAGCTCCTCTCTTCACCAAAATGCTAAGCATCTCTCTCTCTCTCTCTCTCTCTCTCTCTAAAACGCAGAGAGACGCAACTGTATTTACAGACTGATCAGCTTACTCTCTGTATTTTGAATGCAGTTATTGTTCCTTTGTACATCTTCAAGATCAAGATGAACAGAGTTTATAGGAGTCAAAGCAAAATGATGATCGATCTGTGAGGGCTCATAGCTCCAATGGTAGAGGACTTGCCTGTGCAACTGAACCCACGTCTATAATTCTCATGAATCTCATCCTGTGTTAGGTTCACCGTTCATCAAACCAAACAGCATGGGGTTGGTGTTAGAACCAACCTTGTCAATCCTGTTTTATATTAACAAGAGTTACTGTGGTCCTGCGTGACACATGTCCACTTCTCTTTTGCCATGGATTGGACTCAATCTATATATCTTGTAACTGTCGGCCTTTAAGAGGCAATCAATGAATCATGTTTAAATCTTAATTTAGGTCTGGAGTACGCCGGCGTCGCCTTTGTGGGTCCACAAATTTTGTAATAGGAGGTCTGCCAACTTAACTACCATTAATATCAGTAAATACTGATTCTGTTATGATAAAACAAATCTTGCAAAACGACAAAGTATGTAGACGATACTGATCGAGAACTCAATTCTCAACACAACCCATTCTCTATTTCTCAGGATAACTCTCTGCATTCTTGAAAATTCCTTCAGTCTTAATTGGAGAGTTTAGAATCATTCAGAGAATTTCCACACTAAATTGAATTCCAATACTTTCCTGCAAATCGAACCTGAAACCCGGTAGAAATGGAGAACTGGAGAAGGGAGAGAGCGAATTAAATGCATCGATGCTCCCAAGCTTGTTTGATTGATCTGCTCTTCATTGATGCTCGGGCTCTTTCATTTGGATTATTGATTTGTCATTTTTTTAATTGCTGAGTTGAAATTTCTCTCATGAGCAGTGAACGTGCAAGAACAGAATGATTCATTATGGTTGCAGGTGATCTTGGAGAGTACACAAGTCCTAATATTTGACAGTTCTCTTGAAATACAAGTCCTGGTTGAAGAGCACATCACAAATTTATCAGATTCCTTCAGCTCTATCACATAACAGACAGGCACGAACTATATGGAAGGCTATACGGGCTATAGCCTAGACAACATTTTGGCCCAAAAACCCCAAAGTATATGTCCCTTCAACCCATACCAGCATACTCCCAGTCTTTCACAGCCCGCAGCAGGTCACTACTCACTAGGTCAGTTGAAGTGAACCCACAAACCGTTGCCGGAAATCGCCATGAACCCACAATCGGATTTAGGGATCCCTGCTTCACAGGTACAATTACTCTATCTTTCATCTTCATGGAGATTTAAATTTCAATTTGGAGAAATCCCATGAATCTACTCTAAATTTCTGGGTTTGTGGTTTACTGGTTTTGTAGGCAGACCTGCTTGTGCGTTTGGATGGAGGTCAGTGGCTGACTTGCTGGCTTGCTACTGCATGCTTGCGTGAGATTGTTTGATTTGGACTTTGGAGAATTGGAGTTGGTGAGCGAGTTGCTGCTGTGAATTTGTGTGATTCTGAATTTCTGGGTATTGAATCTCTTACTCTGTTGACCTTTTTTTATTCCAAATTAAGACTTGCCGAATGCCAACTTGATTAGTTGATTTGTTTCCTTCTTATGTCTTTGTGACTCTGACTCTGTGCTCTTCATATTTGCTCTATTAGTCTATTATTGCTTATTTGGTTTCATGGTTTAATTGTTTAATTGCTTATTTGGTTTCAATGGTTTCATTGTTTAATTACTCTGTGATTTGCCGACTTGAATATAATGATGGTATATATAATTGATTAATTGTTTAAATATTGCAGCTTGGTTTGATGGTTTCATTGTTTAATTACTCTGTGACTTGCCGACTTGAATACTCTGTTATGTCTGAAATATAGATATATATATATATATATATATATATAATTTTAATGGTGGTATCTATATAATATTATAGGTATTGAATATAATGACGGATCACCGGAAATCCAAGAGATACAAAAATCTTCTGTCATGGTTTGCAAATGATACTCCATCTTATGTCCCTTCCGTTGTATGTTTTGATTAAAAATTATAAATGCGTGAGGATGAGCCTCCCACTGGGTTTCAAACCTCAAAAAAAAAAAAAAAAAATTGTGCACTTCTAATTAGCCTAGACAAGTCTAGGATCCTGGATCCGCCACTGACAACATATGCTTTTAATTCCGAACCATAACAGATCAAGATAATTGGAAACTTTCCTATCACCATTCTCAGCCTCAAGAACCGATCGACACATAGCTCCAACCATTTTTTAATATCAACAAGGGTCGGAATTCAACCAAGAGAAGCCCAGATAGCCGCCCTGAAAAGCAATTTCGGCCTCCAAATACCCATTCTTCCAAACTTAACCAAATTTGAAAACCAATTATAGAAAGATGTCGAGCACGACGAGAGGATCGTTTTTCATACCTCATACAACGTCGATTTCGACCGAAGTGGCTGAAATTTGTAGAACATTCACCGGAAAAAAAAAAAACGCAAAGCTTTCCGAATCTCCTCCTCCCGGGTGTTAGTAATTTCAATAATTCTAAAACTTTCGAAAATTGTAATAAATAGCTTGGGTTTCTTAAAAATTTTCGAATAATTACCATAGACTCTTCATGTTGCGTATTTAATTACCCATTCCAAAATTTAGAAAAATTTGAAGATTTTACCATAGGCTCAGGGGCTTCTGGGGCCTTGCAGGCTATTACAGAAGATTTGTTTAACACTTTGGGTTGATAGCCCAACCCCTTATTGCCATGCTGAAGGTGGACAATTTTATCTAGACACCCGCTGCTGAAGACGCATTCCACCACCTCAAGCTAGCGGTCACCACCACATCTGTCCTTGCTTTGCCTGACTTCTCCAAACCCTTCATGGTGGAGATTGATGCCAGCAGCTTCAGATTAGGCGTTGTCCTATCGCAACAAAAGCACCCAGTATCTTACCTTAGCAAAGCCCTATCCCCAAAGAATCAAGCTCCTCTCTGTTTATGATAAGAAGATGATGGCGGTGCTCTATGTTGTGGATAAATGGCGTCCGTACCTTCTGGGTAATCAATTTACCATCATCACGGATCACCAAACCCTGAAACACTTGCTTGACCAACGAATCACCACCCTATCGTAGCATAAATGGTTTGCAAAGCTCCTTGGCTATGACTACAAAATTGAGTGTAAGGCTGGGCACCTCAATCTGGTGGTTGACACCCTTTCACGCAAGCTTGAACTCCTTGCAATTCAGGTCGTGACCTCTCCGGTTTTCGACAGCATCATGCAAGCATGAACTCCTTGCAATTCAGGCCATGTCCTCTTCGGTTTTTGACATGATTGTGACAAACACCATTTCACAAGAAGATGTTTGATTAATATTTGAATGAAAGACTAAATACTGATTACTACCCTGTGGTTTGGGTCTAAAATCAATTCAGTCGCTAAACTTCTAATTTAATCAAAAATACTCATGCACTTTTAATTTTAATCTAATATGTCAAATCCGTTAGCCTTCGGTTAGGTGAGTCTGTTAACTCGCTGACGTGGCTCATGTGGGGCCTATGTTTATGATGCGGTGTTGAGGTGGCATGCATAGTCAGCTTAGGAGTGGGTCTCGCTATTAGAAATTTATCAAATAAAATGCTTTTCAACAAATAACCTAACCATAACTGATGTAGGACGAGAATGGACCTAGTTTAGTCGAAAAACCATAAAAGCAAAGAAGCGGTGTAGAATCAAGAAGAGTGATTGGAAAATAGGTAACTTACGCGTAATGAGATTATTAGCCGTTGGAATATTCAAGAAGATTTGGTTTTGGACCTTTCGGGTTACTCGTACAAAAAGTCAGGTTTTGATTGTGAATCAGATTTGGTCAATTTTTGGCCAGAATGTCCGTTTGAGACGCATGATACCTTTCCAGAATGGGAGCGACGAGATCTTCAAGAGTTACTTTAGTGAGCTCTATTAGATTTAGGCCAAAATATATCGTCTTAATTATCCGATTCTGGATTTAATATTTTTAGGCTAGTTTTACATTTGTTTTAGAATTCTTTTATTTTAGGTTTCTAGTTTCCTTTTAAATTTGGGATTCTTTAGGATTTCTTGTTAAATTATAATTTTAGGTCTTGGATCCCTATATAAGCACCATCAAGTTTTGTATTAAAATCATTTTATCATATCAAATTTATTAAAATCTAGAGATTTTTCTCTATTTCTCTGGTGGACTCCAGAACTATGTCTTTTAGGGTTTATCGCTTGTAATCCCAAGTTACTTCCGCTTGCCATGAACGCTGAAATGGCAAAATTTTGTGGGTTGTTGGAAGGAAGGAACAACAACAATTGTAACAGAGGCGGGGAAGGACAACGTGCTAGGGCTCCACATGGGGTGGAGGTGATGTTGATCATGATTCCCAAGATCTCAAAACCAAGATTAATTGATATTTCTTACTTTTCTGGTTACATGAGCGCTGAGGAATTCCTGGATTGGCTTCTTGAGGTTGAGAGGTTCTTCAATCTAACAGATGTCCCAGAGAATAATCAAGTTAAGATGGTTTCTCAGAAGCTTAAGAAAGATGTTGCTTATTGGTGGGATCAGTTGCAAAGTTCTCGTCAGAGGCAAGGAAAAGAGCGTGTTCGAACATGGCGGAAGATGAAAGGTCTTTTTACAGAAAAATTTCTGCCTAGGGATTTTTCAATCAAGAATTATCCTCCTAAGGTTTTCGAGAAGAAGTTAGAGTCCAAGTTTTCTTTGCCTGTTGAGATTAATAGTTTAATTGAAGAAAAGCTAGAAGAATTTCTAATGGAAGAAGCTCCACAAGAATTCATGGATGAAGACTGTAACATCCCGTATTTTCACTTACCCGTTTACTAGTCATTTGGACGGTAAACGACAACTGCTCTTACTTTTTACCCTAATTCGGTATTTTAGTGGCCCTAAAAGTTGACTTTTTGTTCGGGTCAAAATTTGAGGAAAGGTTCTTCATGAAAGTTGTAGGGGACGTTAAACCGAGCGCGTGCATATGTGGTGCGTAAAAATCGGACTTAGTATGCGAGAGTTATGGCCAAAAATGTGAAGTTACTGTTCATGGTAATTTTTGATTAAAATAGGAATTTACCCAGGGTAGGTGTCCATTTTCCGGAAACCCACCCTTCCTCTTCTCTCTCCTCTCCCCCGACCTCTCTTTTCTCCGGTTCGGCCATTTTTCTTCTCCCTTTCGATTTGCCACTTTCCGGCCACCAACCGGCGTGCCACCGGTCATCAGAGGAGCGCCTCCTCCCTCCGATCACCCTAGAAACCTTGGTTTTCGACGATTTGACCGGAAAAGCACGGATCGAAGCAAAATCCCCTCCGGCTGCAATTTGAGGTTTTTGCCGATTTCCGGCGGTTTCGGCCACCTCCGGTCCCCATCTCGCCGTCGAAGGTTCGGTTTTCATCACTGATCATTTCCCCTATGGCCTTGTATCACGATTTATTGTGTAGATGCCGAATCGACGAATTGAAATTCTAGGGTTCTTGAGGATTTCTGGGTTTTGTTCATTGATCGATTTCGGCCGTTTTTAATTGTTATTTGGGAATGTTGTAGTTGAGAAGTTGAATCAGTGTGTTGAGTAGGTGCCGCTGTCAAATTTTGGTGTCCATTGGAGTTGGTGGCAGTGGCGGCGGCGCCGCCACTGTGGGCGGCTGTAACGGCTGCTAGGGTAGCTTTTTAATTTCAATTTCTGGCTAGTTAAATTCTATAATTATCATTGAGCTTGTATGTGAAGTTTGGTGAATTTTGGAGGAGTTTGGAATTGTTTGTGAATTTCCGAAATTTGGAGTTCTGTGATTGAATTGTGGGAAATCCGGCCGTTGGATCTCCCTCGTTTTCGTTGTGGAATATATAATATGAGGAATTGGTGTTGTGGAAGAGGTTTGGGGTGAATTTGAGAAGTAATGGAGATAGAGATTTTCGGATTTCGTTTAAGTTCATAATTATTTTATCGGATTGCCGTTTACGGAAATATAATTGTGTACAGGGCAATGTCACGAGCTACGGTTAGATGAAGGAACTCGTTTGCGTGGTTGCCCAATAGTAGTGTGAGTGGACTTTTATTTTTAAATATTGATGCATGCATTTATTTTCTTAAATAATGTTCTAGTTTTAATCATATTACTTATTGAGCAAATGATTTGATTTTCGGAAATTCGATCTCGGTTTATCTCGTGGATTGGCTGTCGGTAATGAGTTTCAAAGGTTGATTATGATTTATAATATTATTTGACAAAGTGCTTATTTCCGAGGTAATTTTCCGGAATTAAGTATATTTCTAATCACCGAGTTAAGCTCCTAGAAGATTTTTAAGATGAGTTTCAATGGAATTGGATATTCTCAATTGTTTATTGACTTTCGGTTTTGGCATCGGGAATGCCTAATTAAGGATTTTGGATTTGGTTGGCTTCTTGGAGACTTTGAGAGATTTTTGGAAATGGGATTTACCTATTTTAATTTCCGGTTTTGGTTACGGATTTGAGAATATCTGGGCGTGTGGGACACGCCGTCGATTTATTCCTATTTCTCAGTTATCCATTTTGAGATTTAGAGTAATCTTGGCGTGCGGGGTCACGTCGTTGAATACATGGTTTCTATCTCGTGAGAAATATGGGGAAGCTACATGGATTTACTGGTTTTCGATGATTTTTCCTCACCATACGCGGGTTATGTTATTAGGTCTCCTCCTCACTGACTTTGTGTTGGTGAGTGGCAGTTGAGGTAGCTTGTTCTCCTCCTCACCTACTTTGTGTTGGTGAGTGGCAGTAGAGGTGATTTATTCTCCTCCTCACGTGGGTGGCAGTCGAGGTCATTTGGTCTCCTCCTCGCACAATCTATGTGTGAGTGGAAGTTGAGGTTATTAGTTCTCCTCCTCGCACAATCTATGTGTGAGTGGTAGTTGAGGGTAGGTAGAGCCTGAGAGGCTCCATTTCCCGTATGGTGATATCTCTTCCTTATATCTTACCATTTCTCGACTAGTGGGGCCTAGTCTGATTTCCGTGTAACCAGCGGGGCTGGTTTTATCCTGTCGAGTATCGGAGTTTCGATCTTTCCTCTCGGTTGTTTGTGACTAGCGGGGCTAATCGGTTTTTCTTGAGCAGGGCTTCTCGTGAATTGTTTTCTGAATCGTTACATGCATCGAGAGTTTTTAAGGAAATATATATATGGGAAAGTATAAAATCCACTTGGTTTAAAAATTGTTTATTTTTGTCCACTCACGCTAACGTATTTTATGTACTTTCCCCTGGGCCCTTCGGTTTTAAATGCCCAGTTTGCAGGCGAATTGGTTGAGGTCGGGCGTACACGGAGTTGAGGCATAGTCAACAGCATGGCTTCCGCATCTGTGGTTGAATTAGGTTTTCCTCTTATACCTTTCTGTTAGAATTGCTCTGATTACTTATGGGATTTATGATATTTGAGTTGGGATGCGTGTTTTGTGAATTAGAGACTGATGTTGATTTGGGGAGCAGGGTGGCTCCAGGAGCATAAGGATGAATTGATTGAGGAGTGTAAATGTTTTCTACAGGTTTGGGTAGCCCATTTTAGGGGAAGTTCCGCCAAATTTTTGGTAGAATTTCTTCTAAGGTGGGCCCCGCAGGGTCACTTCGGATTTCAAGGTGAAATCCGGGGCGGGTCCTGTCAAAGACCAAGAAGAGGTTAAAGATGAAATTGCTTATGTAGACATTGTTATTAATAATGAAGAAGTCTTGGAGCGTGAAATAAACCATTCAGAACCAGATGTCATTCAAGAATGCAACTTTAAGAGCCAAGAAGAATCTACTAAGGTTGCCTATGACAGCCAAAGTGCATATGATAGACTCATCTATGGTGTTGGCTTCATGATTGTGTCATCAGAATTTGCAAAAGATCAGGCCATTGACTCACAGGTTCAAGTATCTAATTTGTTATCGGGTTTCTTGTCTACCAATTCTTGCCTTTTATTCAAGAGGAACTCGAGGGTGAGTTCTTTCATAGTGGATGAGAATGATGTAGGACGAGAATGGGACTGGTTTAGTCGGAAAACCATAAAAGCAAAGAAGCGGCGTAGAATCAACAAGAGTGATTGGAAAATAGGTAACTCACACGTAATGAGATTATTAGCCGCTTTAATATTCAAGAAGATTTGGTTTTGGACCTTTAGGGTTACTCGTACAAAAAGTCAAGTTTTGATTGTGAATCAGATTTGGTCAACTTTTAGAGTTTATCGCTTGTAAACCCAGGTTACTTCCGACTGCGTCAATAACTTAAACCCACAATCTCTTACATACAAGTCACACAACAAACCACCACGCTGACCTCACAATTTTATAAACTTAAATCAGATTTTATATTTATACTATATTCCTTATAATATCAAAAAAACTATTTATTTATGATATATTTGGTTAACCGTAGTTTTTATATTAATACTATATCTCTTGAATAGACTCAAGTACTTCAATAATTTCAGCATTGCTTTAGGAAAATAAAATTGGGAGAAAATAAGTTGTGCTTTCATTGATAAGAGGGGCTTCTTTATATAGAGGATCACAACCAGAGAACCTGAGTCTTACATGGAAATAGAATCATACAATGAATAAGATATATCCGAGAATATATGTAAGACTAACTCTATTACCATTTGAACAAGTTACTAGAGTTTGGGCCAGACATATAAATCGAATGTCCTTAAACACTCCCCTTTATGTCTCCTAAACGTGGTGCTCCTCTCGTTGCTTAGTTAAAAATCTTGCCGAGTAACAAAAATCCAGTGGACAAAAATAACCTCGGTCGAATTATTAAAATAGTACAACACACCCTTCATGTTTCGAGACCAAAGATGGAGACATCTCCCCCTGATGTCTGCATCTCCCCCTAATGACTACGATCATGGGAGTTCAGATAATTTCCACAAATAATGCTACCATCATGTTTCTCGAAAGTGGATTTAGGCAATGACTTAGTGAACAAGTCGACCACATTGTCCTTAGATCGAACATAGTTCACTTTGATCTTGAGAACAGTCTGTTGTTATTGATTATGCTTGGTGTTGTCGCCTTTGATGTAACCTTGCTTCATTTGTTCAAAGCAAGCAGCATTATTCTCATAAATGCTCATAGGCTCATCTATGGTAGACTTCAAACCACAATTGCTTCGAACATGCATAACTATGGATCCAATCCATATACATTCACGAACCGCTTCATGAAGAACAATAATCTCTGCATGGTTCGAAGATATAGCGACTAAGGTCTGTTCTGTAGACCTCCAAGATATCGTGGTCTTACCCACGGTGAATACATAACCAATTTGGGAACGACCATTGTGTGGGTTAGAGAGGTATCTAGCATCAGCAAAACTTTCCAAAACACTAATGTCATTTTGGGATGGGGACAAAGAACGCAAGCCAGTGTTGGCGGCGAGCCTGGTGTGTGATGGGTTCGAATCCATCATCTCTCTGTAGGGATTGAACAAGCTCATATCAATCATACATCTCAAGTATCAAAAAATATCTTTTACACCAGTCCAATGGCATTGCATTGGTGCAGAACTATATATAGCTAACAAGTTCACTGCAAATGAGATGTTCGGTCTTGTGCATTGAGCTAAATATAATAATGCACCTATTGCACTCACGTAGGGAACTTCTGCCTCTAGCGCATCTTTGTCATCATCCTTCAGACGAAGAGGATCTTTTTTAGGATCAAGACTATTGACAATCATGGGCGTACTTGAAGGCTTAACCTTGTCAAAACGCCTAAGCATTAACACGATGCTCAAGTTCCAAACCTAGACAAAACTGTGTTCTCCCAAGATCCTTTATCTCAAAATCAGATTTCAAGTGTTCAGTGATTTCTCTTAACTCTTTAAAAGCTTCCAATGAAGATCATGTCACAAACATGAATCGCAATAGAATTTGAAACTTGTCATAGAATTGTGCAGGCCTTTACATATCTCTTCCCAATCAAGTAGTCACTTAGTGAACGTTTCAACCTCATTGCAAACGTGATCCATGGTCTAGAGCCACGTGACTTGGGTGAATGAAGTCCATTAGGAACCTTTATGTATATTCTGTATCCAGATCCCCATAAAGATACGTAGTGACTACATTTGTAAGCTAGATGTTCAGTTATTCGGAAACTACCAAACTGGCAAGGTATTGGAGTGCAATAACATCAATTATGGGAGAAAATGTCTCCTCGTAGTCGATTCCAAGGAGTTTTGTGAGAAGCCTTACGCCTTAAAGCAAGATTACCATCTCTTTTTCTCATCACACTTTCTAACGAAAACCCATTAGTCAATAGGTTTTATGTTATGAGTTGTTGGCATCACTGGCTCGAAAAACCTTCCTCTTCGTTAGAGAATCCAACTTAACCTGGATCGCATTTTCCATTTAGGCCAATTTTCTCTATGTTGGGATTTATTCATCAACGGAGCGTGGTTCGATATCATCGGACTCAACAAACTCATGCGTTATGAAATGCACGAATACATCATCAATCATGATGGAGTTTCTATCCCACGTCTCATGTACACTAGTGTAATCTTCAGAGAACTCTATATTCTTAATAATATGTTCTGACGTTGAAGTGTCCCCCAAGGATAACTTTAATCTGAAACATTCTCATGAGAAGGATTTTGAGTGTCGATGATCAAATGATTGAATTGTGCCAAAGTATCCTTCGAACACACGGGCCTCCCACGCATCCTAGCTGGGGCCATGGCCTATAATGCCAAAGTTCCTCTCTTTATGATGTTGGTGTCATGCCTACCTCTGTGTAGGGTGGCATTACGTCCTCTCATAGGGTCGTCCATCTTTGCAGGCATATTTGCAGCAGATATGTGTGATCTCGTCACTTTAACGGGGATCGAGATGAGACACAGTGGGGACAGATCACGACAATTCACGTCGTTCCTGTTGAACATTTGTGTTCTTATCTCCCCCTAAAAACGGGAAGTATGTCTCATCAAAGTGACAATTCGCGAATCTAGCGGTAAAGAGATAGCCTACTAAGGGTATTAAGTGGCGGACGATTGTTGGAGTTTCAAATCCAACGTATTTACCCATTCATCAGTGATGACCCATCATGGTGCGCTGTGGCAGCGCAATTGACATATAAATTGCGCACTCAAATATGCGTAAGTATGAGATACTTGTGCCTAGTCACTAGTTGTAATGCAGAGATAGATTGAGTGGATGTGGATCGTAGATGAATTAGCATACCTACATGCGATATTGCTTCACCCCAAGCCGAAAACAAACCCAATTTAATGAATATTTGATCTATTGCTAAAAAATTAAATATTTTCCTTTCATTAAAAAAAATTTATTCCTCTTCTTGATTTGAAAATATTTTATTTCTCATAAAATAAAAAATTGTTAATGAATTTTTGTTTGAAATTTTAAGAGATAGTTTGACGAAGAGAAAATTCAAGGGACATGGTATAAATATAAAAACCGAGTATAATTTACAATGTTGCAAGGTTAGCATGGTAGTTTTTTTTTGAAGTAAAGACGAAATTTTATTTCTAAATACGATTAAAATCGTACATAAGGGCATCCGGGATAAGTTCCGGAGCATTGACAAACCATTCAAGATGGACATTTGAATCAAAACTAAAATTAGTTGAACTATGTGCTACTGTATTGGCTTGACAGGGAACATAGAGGAGCTTTAGGTTCTCACTTCCAGCTAGAAGACCTCGAATATCTGCAACTAGAGCACTCAACTGAGACAAGTCTGGGTCTATAGAAGCAATAGCCTGCATAGCAACTAGACAATCACTCTCAACAGTGGCATGAGTAATCTGCATGGCCTGCAATAATTCCAGTCCATATTTCATTGCAAGCAGTTCAACCTGCAGTGGGGAGGTAACAAAGTCCACTCTGAAGGAAAAACCAGCTAGAAACTGACCCTGAGAGTTTCTAATTAACTACTCCCCCCGTACCACCATATTTAATGGAGGTCAGGAAAGCCCCGTCCACATTGAACTTCAAGCACCCTACCTCCGGAGCAGTCCACTTCTTACTAGGTTTTGCCTAAAACCGTTTTGTAGTAGCTGAAGGAATATGAGCCTATAGATATTCTTCATGCCAAGCCATAGTCTTAGCCACAATAGCAGCACTGGTTTGAGTATGATCAGTCCATAATTTGTCGTTCCGATTCCTCCACACACTCCAGAGTAACACCAATAACTGATCAAACGCTCCTGGAGTCATAGAGAGAGCTCGATCTAATAGCCAATCTTTCCTGCACAGTGAGGACGTAGGTAAAAAGAATGGAGGCATTCCAATAATTTCCTGAGTAAAGCTGCAGTTGCAGAAAACGTGCTCTAAGGTCTCAACATTTGTATCACATATCACACACTGTAACGGTCCAGTATAACCCTTCAGGGACAAAGCAGTCCGGGTGGGAAGGAGATTGTGAGCTGCTCGCTAACCAAAAATTGCAACTTTACTTGGCACTTTGGCCTTCCACAGTGCCTTCCATACCGGTCCATATGGATCCCTAATAGAAGCAGAAGCAAAAAGATTACCCACGGAAAAGTCACAAGCAACTTTATAAGCTGATTTGACAGAGAACAAACCTTTCTTGTCAAGCTTCCATGACAGCCTATTGAGTCCAAACTGGTTGCTAAGCGGAATCGACAAAACTTGTGAGGCTACCTGGGGTTCAAAGCAGGCATGGACTGCTACAATATCCCAAGACAAAGAATCCGAGTTGAGCAGGTCTGACACTCTTTCAAAAACAGAATTTGGAGGCCTAGGAATCGAGTAGTGAGAGACACCTGGTATCCAATCATCATCCCAGATGTTAACTGATTGGCCATCCCCAATATGCCAAAGTAGGCCAGCTTGGAGCACCGGCCTTGCTTCCATCAGGCTACGCCATGAATAGGAGGGTCGTTCCCCCATATCAGCTGTAAGGAAAGTCCCAAAGGGATAGTACACAGCCTTAAAAACTTGTGCCACAAGTGACTCTGGGTGAGAGAGCAACCTCCAACCCTGTTTTGATAGCATAGCTAGATTGTGAGAATGTAGGTGTTTAAATCCCATACCACCTTTGTCTTTGGGAAGACACATTCTGTCCCAAGACTGCCAATGAATTCTTCTCTTATCATCAGTACTTCCCCAGAAAAATTGGCAACACAACTGTTGAAGCTCATCACACATAGATTTAGGCAAAGCATAACAATTCATTACATAGTTGAGCAGAGTTTGAGCTACAACCTTAATAAGCAGTTCTTTACCACCAGAACTCATGATTTTTGCACGCCAACTAATGAGCTTCTTAGACAGTCTCTCCTTTAGGTAAGCAAAAATAGCCTTCTTGTTATGTCCAACTTGAACACACTGCACCCCGAGTATGCTTGCTAGAGTATTCATGTCCTATGCATGGACGTTGCCACTAAAAACAACACTAGATTTCTGTAAATTGATATGTTGCCCAGAAGCTTGTGCATAAATAGAAAGGACCTTTTTAAAAGCTCGACATTCACGAACCGAGGCTTCACCAAAGAGAAAGCTATCATCCACAAAGAGAAGATGATGGACAGTAGGAGCTGTGGGAGTCATCTTTAGGCCTTTGACTGTTCCATTTTGAACAGAGGAGGAGATAAGGGCAGAGAGACCTTCTGCACACAGTATGAACAAGTATGGGGATAGGGGATTGCATTGACATATAGCCCTAGTAGGCAAAATAAATCATGTAGGCGAGCCATTGATCAGGATGGAGTAACTAACAGATTTCACTGTTGCAAGTACAACGTTCACCCAACTTCGACAGACACCTAACTTACGCAAAATGGCTTCTAAGTACTGCCATTCCAAGCGATCATATGCTTTGGAAATGTCCAATTTTAGGGAGAAGAAACCCTCAGCTTGTCTATGAAGCTTCTTCATAAAGTGGGCTATTTCCGTAGCTACCAAGGTGTTGTCCAAGATAAGGCGTCCTAGTACAAAGGCACTTTGTAGTGGAGAGATGATGTGGGGGAGAATGACCTTGAGTCTGCTTGCCAGAACCTTCGAATCAATCTTGTACACAACATTGCAGAGGGCAATAGGCCTTAAGTCCAATGGAAGCTTTGGTTCCTTAATCTTTGGAATAAGAGTAAGGTGTGTGAAATTAGACTCTTGTGAGATGCTACCAGTACTCAATATCTCACGGACTGCAAGACACACATCCCTTTCAACCACATTCCAAAATTTTTGTAAAAAACAGGGAGACATACCATTCGGGCCTGGCGCTTTTGATGGATTCCCTTTCTCTTTTTATTCTTTTTTTTTATAGGGCCTTCTTTATTTCAGCATCAGAGTATGGAGCAGTAAGATGCGAATTCATGTCATCAGAGACCCTAGTTTGTAGGCAATCCAAAACCGTGTTAAGGGCCACAGGATCCGATCGACCAGCTAGGAAAATCGACTCATAGTATTGGATCAAAATCTCAGAGACTTCCTCCGGATGAGAAGTCCATTGTCCTGCCTCAGTGTTAAGCCCTCTAATTCAGTTCCGACATCTACGATTCGAAGCTCTTGGATGGAAGAAGGCTGTTTTACAATCACCTTCTCTCAACCATTGGAGTCGTGACTGTTGTCGCCAATAAGTCTCGTTGGCAGTTAGTAACTCATTCAACCCGAATTGTAGTCTCTTCTGTTCATCGAAATGCTCAGCAGCGAAAGTTTGTTTCATCAACTCATCTAGTTTACATTGAATCAACGTCATCTCTGTCTGCCTTTGTTGAAAAACACCGGAGTTCCAACTCATAAAAAGTTGGCCCGTATGTTTAATCTTTCTGCCAACTTGCTGCATGGAGTCTCCAGAAGTGGGGAGCATCCACCCTCGTTCAACTACCTTAGCACAGTCCGAGTGTGGTAGCCATATCTCCTTAAATCTAAAAGACCTAGGTCTTTGATGCCTTGGACTTGGTTCCGGATTGATCTCAATTAAAATGGGACAGTGGTCAGATTGGCCAAAGGAGAGTGTGATAACCCTGGAGAACGGATACATGTCTCTCCATTGAATTGTTTGGCAAGCCATATCCAGCCGTTCTTTAGTGAAGCGATTAGACCATGTAAAACGCGCTCCCACAAACCCCATGTCAAGAAGATCACAGTCGACAAGAGCTTGCCTGAATCTGTTCATTTGGGCTATACTTCGGGGTGGACCGCCTGATTTGTCAGCATGGCAGAGAACTTCATTGAAATCTCCAGCTACCAACCATGGAATATGAAGTTGAGAGGCTAACAATCGGAGAAGATCCCAAGTGATGGTACGGTTTGCTGTAGTAGCTACTCCATAGATTCCTGTAAACCTGAAAACACCTTCAGACCCTACAGCCCCAACCTCTACGTCAATGTGATTCGCCTCTACGTCAATGTGATTCGCAGAGTAGTTCCTGAGTCTAACTGGGGTATCATTCCGCCAAAACAATGCCAGTCCACGCAATCATCATCTTTAGGAGCGCAGACGACTCCGTCGAAGCCCATTCGCCTATGCACTGTCGTCAGCAAATCCGACGTTTCTAGGGTTTCAGAGAGAAACACCAGACTATGGTTTTGACATCAAACAATATCGACAAGACCATCCTGTGTTTCTATATTGTTAAGTCCTCTGCAGTTCCAGGCGAGGGTTTTGAATTGTTGCACAGGGACGAGCACTGAAAGATCGGCGCCGGCGCCTAGGGTTTGCTAGGCTTTGAGAGGGTTTCTCCTAGGGTTTCTTATGGAGGATTTCAGCATGGTAGTTTGTTGTGCGAGTTGTATTTTAAAGGTCATGGATTCGAGCAATGGTATAAGTTATTTGTTAGAAGATTTTATTTAGCCCTTGAATGAACAAGTTATTAGCAATGTGGCTGCTAACGGTCTCCTTTACAGACATGTATCTATTATTACATTACATTCGGAATACACCAAACTTGGTTTCTTCTGGGTCACGGTTCATAGTGGCAGCGATGGAGAGACCTATGACTTTTCTGGTGTCAGCTGGATCAATAATCCCATCATCCCAGAGCCGTGCTGTAGAGTAATAAGAGTTTCCTTCTTTCTCATATGCCTCAACTACCTTTGCCTTGAACTTTTCCTCTTCCTCCTTGTCCCACTGCACCACACATGCACAGAACACCAATAAATAAAATCACACTGATCGATTCTGCAACTAAGTAATCTTTCGTTATAGATAAGACTCAAGTTTTACCTCAATTCCTTGTTTTTTCTTGTTGCTTCTTTCTATCTGAGCAAGGACACCAGCGGCCTGAGAATGCAACCAAGACATGTCAATCCCCAACCTAAAGCAGCTGTTAGTGTTGCAGCGGAGCTCAGACAGGTAAATAAATTAGAGAGATGTAGTATGAGAAGGGTCACCTGAGCACCACCCATCACAGATATTTTGGCATTCGGCCAAAGGAACATGAAATCGGGACTATAAGCACGACCGCACATTGCATAATTGCCAGCGCCAAAGCTTCCACCAATTATAATAGTAACTTTGGGGACCTGTAAACATTGATCTTTGATATTACAAAAGTAGATCATAGTTCTACTTCTCTTCCCTTTTTATTTGAGATTAATGATAATTAAAGAAGAATCAATAACTTTTCCTACTGAAAACATCAAGTAACTTCAAAGAAAACATGACAAATAGGAGAAAAAGCTATTACCAAGTGAGAAATATGTTCATCTTAAAACAAGAAAGCATTTTAAACAAAAAGTTCCTGATTAAAGAAGCACGGTGTTGATATTTAATTGCATAATGGAAACAACACTTAAGATGATGAGAAAGTGAATAGAACCATCATAGAAAATAGTATGGTGGAAAGAATGACACAAGCCTCTGCCTAATAAGATGTTAAATACTTTAGTCTGATTATACAAGTTTCAGAGTATCTTCAGCCATATAGCAGTAACACCCTGCTTAAGACACACTGAGAGGTTCATAACTTCACAAGCATGCAAGAACTTTAACCATGAAACAAGAACAAACAAACCTTGGCACAAGAAACTGCCATCACCATTTTTGCTCCAGATTTTGCTATTCCATTTGCTTCAGATCTCGAGCCAACCTACAAAATGAAGGACATTCAGTTCCATGCTTCAATCACCTTGCTCAAGGTTCAATCTTCACTTAACCAGCCTCAGCTAATCAGATACATTTGTTGAAAAGGAAAACCTATGATAAAACTAGTCTATCTACAGAACTGCACACGAAACATGCTCTCACACTATGTTTCCATGAGTACGATGTGCAACACAAATAAGAGAAGATATATAACCCTGGTTGTTACAAGTCTTAGATCACACAGGTTTGAAGGGTGCCTTCTTCAGAATAGCTAACTGACAGAGTGACACTGCTATCTTTCACAAAAGAATTACAAGAAAGGACAACAAGTTTACATACCATAAATCCGGTGATGTTCTGAAGGAAGACCAAAGGAATATTTCGTTGAGTACATAATTCAATGAAGTGGGCCCCTTTTAGAGCAGATTCATTAAATAATATCCCATTGTTTCCAATAATTCCAACAGGCTGTCCGAAGATTCTAGCAAAACCTGTCACAAGAGTCTGCACAGAATCTATTAAATTAAAATTTTTGAATATTCGTGGAATGAATGAAACAATCTAAATTTGAATGGGTGCAAATGCCCTCACAGTGCCATACAATTTCTTGAATTCATCAAATTCGCTTCCGTCAACAATGCGAGCAATAACTGAACGAATATCAAACTGTTGCTTATGATCTGTTGGTGCAATGGAACGAAGTTCCTTTACATCAAATAATGGTTCCTTATATTCGGAACTTATGCTCCGCAATTCGCTTTTCAAACCCTGTTTCCCAGCCATGTGCAAGTTCTTAATAATATTCCTCCCAAGAGTAAGTCCATGGAGTTCATCTACAAGGACAGTTCAGAGTGAATATAAGACCACTACTGGATAATCTCTCTCTCTCTTTCTCCATATTCATGCCCAGAATAGCAATTCTAATTGGTTATAAAGAAAAGATTACAAAAATAAAAATGTCATGTAAAAGAAACTCCAAAGTTATACATTTTTCAAAGACAACACCTTCCTAGTTTGTCACAAGATAGTCCTCGACCCAGTCATTTATAAATAAGACCAACTCTAGATTATGTCTAGTATCCTTAGCAAATGCAACTTCGACAATGGAAATCGTATCAGACAAACTCTACCTCAATCACGAGATAATACCTTCTCTAAGGTACTATTAGCCAAACTGATGGATCAAAAATCCTCAAATTTCAATTACTAGAGTTACATATATGTCCCATTTTAAATTTCATTATATCTAATGACAAACCAATCCATGAACTGACATGTAAAGAGAGCCTATAGCAAGCAGACTGAGATGATACTTACTTCAAAGAAACGCAACTAGGTTCAAAGTACGGAATTGGACAAAGTGAAATACCTTGAGCAAAATAATCTGACACTCCCGAAGTCTTGCAATGCACACTAGCACCCCCCAAATCCTCTGCCGATACATCTTCTCCAGTGGCAGCCTATTCAGCATTTGATAAATCTAGGTTATATACAGAGAGACATGTATACAGAAGCCCACAATTCACTAACACATTTTTTACAACATTCAGCAGAAGAAATGCAAGATACCAATAAAGCACAAGACAAATGTAGGAACCATACGAAGCAATTACAACACCAGAAGTCTAGAAAATAACCTTCACAAGTGGGGGTCCTGCTAGAAATATGGTACCATTTCCCTTAACCATCACGCTTTCATCAGCCATTGCAGGAATATACGCACCGCCAGCAGTGCAAGAGCCCAATACCAGCGCAATCTGAGGAATGCCTTCAGCTGACATTAAAGCTTGATTGTAAAAGATTCTACCGAAATTCTCCCTGTCAGGAAACACTTCCGCCTGTTTGGGAAGAAAAGCCCCTCCGCTATCAACAAGATACACACAAGGTAACTTGCATCGAGCAGCAATTTCTTGCGCCCTGAGGTGTTTCTTAACAGTGATGGGATAATAAGTCCCACCCTTAACAGTAGGATCATTAGCCACAAACATACAGAGCCTCCCATGGACAGGACCAATTCCAGTAATTATCCCACCAGATGGTAATGTGTCTTCATATAGTTCATGCCCTGCAAGCTTATTAATCAAACACCCAACAATCAGAACCAAATTCATTTAACTAATCCGGTCCAATTGATTCGTAACCCAGAAATTCAGTGTATGATTCAAAACCTGAGAAAGCTCAAGGAAAGAAGCACCAGGATCAAGCAAGCGATCAATGCGTTCTCGAGGAAGGAGCTTGTTCCTGCTCTTGTTTCTCTTCACAGCTCCAGGTCCTCCTCCAGCGAGAACCTTACCTCACATAAACACAAAATCAATCACTACTTACTACTTGGCCCCAATATATATAAACACATTCATTCATAGCAAGAGAAACTAAGAATCAGACCTTTTGGATGTGGGATTGGAGGTCGGAGATTAAGAGACCCATGTCCTTAGAATTCCGAGAAAAGGCCTCGGAATTCCGATCAACTCCATCGGGAAGCACTCCGAGGCTGTAATCCCTCGTTATCTGTACTGCGCTCACTGACCTCCATGAACCTAAAGCTCCTCTCTTCGCCAAAATCCTAAGCATCTCTCTCTCTCTCTCTCTAAAACGCCGAGAGACGCAACTGTATTTACAGACTGATCAGCTTACTCTGTGCTTATGTGGAATGTCTATCCGTATCGAAATATATAATAAAAACTACTTATGTACGAAGTCATGAGTTCGAGTCACCATAAGTCAGGAGTGAACCCGTTGATCCTCTTTTAAAAATATACTAGTCTTGCCCACATATGCTATGCATATGTAAAACAGTTTTTTTATATGTAAAACAGTTTTTTTATATGTAAAACAGTTTTTTTATGTACGAAGTCATGAGTTCGAGTCACCATAAGTCAGGAGTGAACTCGTTGATCCTCTTTTAAAAATATACTAGTCTTGCCCACATATGCTATGCATATGTAAAACAGTTTTTTTATATGTAAAACAGTTTTTTTATGTACGAAGTCATGAGTTCGAGTCACCATAAGTCAGGAGTGAACCCGTTGATCCTCTTTTAAAAATATACTAGTCTTGCCCACATATGCTATGCATATGTAAAACAGTTTTTTTATATGGGGAGTTATCTGTAGATGAGGGCAATGAGAAGTTATCTACATAATAGGGTAGTGGGAAGTTATCCAAGTACAAAATTGGTTAGTGGGAACATATATTTTTTTTCTTTTAGCTGTTTATCAGTATTTTATTATTTACTATAATACCCTTCAAATATTAGAAAATAATTAAAAATAATATATGATATGGGGGTCTTCGTGTCTTTTCACGTCTACTTTGGCTAACAAAGTGGGTTCTCTTAATAATAATATAAATATATATATACTAGACTCCAAACACACCCTATGGGTGTAGATAATTACATGGGAAGTTATTCCACAGAATGTGGAGAAAATTGCCGCAAATATTTTGTTTTTGATTTTTATTTTTAAATTTTCTTTTGTTTTTCTTTTATTTGTGAATTGACCATTTTGTCTTTCTCAAATATTTGAGTTCAAATATTTTTTAATATTTGAGTGATATTTTGGTAAAAAAAATTAGTTTTGGAGAGCAAGCTCTATTCTCTTAATAATAGTATAGATTGTTATAAATATTATATAAATGTGATTGTCTACTGTAAATACTCATTAATTATGTCCTTATAATGTAAACAATACTCCTATATAAAAGGGTCTAATGAGAATGAAATACACACTTCTACCTCCTCCTACATTTTGTTTCTCTATTCTATCTCTCTCTAATTCTCTAGTTTATAACACGTTATCAGCACGAATTTGCTCTTATTTTTCTTCTTCTTCTTCTTTGAACTCCATGATGATCCGCAAGCCTTATGGTGCAACATAATTGCTTATGACCAAGGCTAATGATCTATGAGTTTTTCTTCTTTCTCTCCTAGATGAATATCAATTTTCTTTATGCGATCATTTACATTTATTTGTATATATCTTTTATATAATATAATTGTTGAAAATTTATATTTCATATACGACAATGAGAACTACATGTTTCATTGCTCAAGACTCGAGTCCTCTGACCGAGTAGTCTTAGAACCTATGGTTCTATAGACATCACACGAATGTTTTTCTCGTGTGTGGGATAGGATCCATTGTTCATATTTATGAACTCTTCAAAACCTTTGTTTCGTATATGAATTTTTCATAGAACATATTGTTCTAATAATTATGGATCTTGATATATCTCATCTTTTCTCTTTGTAGAAAGATAACGCATCTAACAAAATTGGACTTTGATCCTCTTAAAATTTCTGGCAAGAACTATTTGATGCTGAAATTCACCTTATGGCTAAAACCTTGGAAATGCCATCAAAGTTGACAATAAGTCATCTGTGCAAGATCCCGCCAAACCTATGATTTTCTTGCGTTATCATCTTAATAAGATTCTAAAAGATAATTACCTTACGGTGAAAGATCCACTTGAGATTTGGCAAGCCAATGTTGATCGATTTGCTCACCAGAAAACCATTGTTCTATTTAGAGCACGATATGAATGGACGCATTTTGCGCCTTCAGAACTTTAAATCTGTCACTGATTTTCAATTCCGCTAAACATATGATTACCTCCCAACTAAAATTATGTGGAGAATCTGTTAGTAAGGATAACAAGCTCAAAGTCTCTGATTTTTTCTGTGTGGACAATGGAAAACATATTGATTACATGATCAGCGGTGGTTTTCTTGACACCGATAAATTTTAAGCCTATGTTTAGGCCTTTTTTTTTTTCTCTATTTATTTTGTTTAGTCATTTTAAGCCTATGTTCTGGGACCGATTAAACGTAATTACATTTCCTTATCTTTATCTGTTTAATCACATTTAATACATTTAAATTACATTCATTACAATTCTTTCATAACCGAATTTGTTATGAGAATTTGTTGCAAGAGTTACAATTATCATGATAATATTTTTAATTGTTATAAAGTAGAGAGAATATGGAGAGAGAATAATTGGGAGGAAGTAGAAGTGTTCTCATTCAGTCTCATTAGCCTCCTTTATATAGAGGTAGGGTTTGCATCAAAGTACATAACTAATGAGTATTTACGTGGACAGCCATATAAATAATAATATTTACAACACTCCCCCTTGGATGTCCACTAATGAATGATGATATTGGACGCGCTTATTGTTGCCTCGTTAAAAACCTTGACAGGTAACAAAAACCCAGTGGGACAAAAATAACCCTGGTCGAAGGACAAAAAGAGCACAACGCACATATGTCCTAGGTAGCATGCTTCTGGATGCTCCCCCTGATGAGAATCTTCCCTTGATTGTTGCAAGCCTTAATTATGTATGCGATAAGCTACATGTACCATGTATAGTGGTTTGATGTGTCTATCACTGAAGTGAGACCATGTGTGCTTTGCATATAGGGGCTCATCACAAATTTTCATACCTGCAAAGTATAAGCAATACCAACAAAGCTAGACGATTTTCAATAAGTCTTACCTCATATAATAAGGTTAGAAACAATCTCATATGCTCAAATTCATTCACTGAGTAATAGCTAAACAATATAAAGAAATTGACACATTTAACTTTGTATAGCTTAAAACATTGAAAATCATTATGGCATGCCTAGCCATACACATCAATATCTTTGTGTATTGATATGTCTCATATAAGCTCTTCAAGAGCTCTAAATAATTCATAACTTTGCGAAAGTTAGAATATGTTGCAACATTATAATCATAATTCGAATTTGATAGTAGTCTCGTCATAGTACTCATTAAGGCAATTTAGATCTCGTTGACTAGAACGAAATGAGTACATATGAGCTAGCTTTAGACTCTTTGATTCCATAAGTGAGCTTCAGGCTCTTTCAACCTTTCATGGACTTGCATTTGAATCATTCATGTATTTGAATCCCTTGAGGATTTGATAAGAAATACACTTATTATGACACTTTGCTTTCGAGATTTTGCTTTTAGCAATGTGTCTTCACAATATACGATGACAAAGTGTCATAAATCTCTCGTCAATATAACAGCTATATGTAACACTGTACTTATAGAAAATTGTCATTCATATAAGGGAAGATATTCATAATCTCATGTCTCTATAAATAGACATTGTGTCATAGTGATTTATCTTCACTTTTGATAAATACCCTTTTGTAACTTGTAGGGTTAGAGGTCCAAGTATTTCATCACGTTTCAAATATTGAATTTCATTGGAATTGCCTCTTTCCAATTTGGCCAATAATATACTTTGTCGACATTTATGGTGAAACGTGGTATAGCGTCCATACAGCCCTTAAAGATTTTTGGTAGCTACCAAATGTAAATTATCATCGATGATCAACAATCATAGATCCCACACATTCTTATATGCATGCATTAGCTATAATAAGCTTATTGATATTGGGTACCCATGCCACTTCTGGGGCATACATTGTCGCTTCTAGGACAATCATCTCTCATAGATGAATTATGTAGCAAATGTGGATCTTTTTACTTATAATCTCATATAGAGCATTATAGGGCTTGCATAATCTTCCCTATTTTGGGAATTTAAAACTTTAGACCTGGTGGATACAATCCACACAAATTGACGCCGTTATTCAAATGACAGTAGTCTTTCCTCCCCCTAACGGCGGGAAGACTGTCTTATTATGACCATGCTCAAAAGATGCATTCAAAAATCTATCACTTTCTTTGGAGTGAAGGTGTTCATTAGCTGGTGGCGAACCCAAACCAAGTTTTAGGTCAAAAATGTTTTGTCCATTAGCATCAACCATATTGATTTATCATTGTATCACTACGACATCATTTCCGAATGGCGTACTTACACCCTCTGTATGTGTAGCCATATTAGGAGCTGTGATATTGTTTAATGACATTCTCTTCAGGAGAACCATGTCAATTGGATACATTTGCATCCTACAAATCAAATGGAGTCTACATTGTTTGTATTAATATGGTTGGTCTCAAGGACTTTAACCCAAGCAGTTGCCTTTGCATTTAGCATATAATTTTGTCACTTTCTTTTATCAATTCACTAGTTTTGATATTTCTCAAAGTCAAAATGAGACGGTGGATAAATATCTCACACCAATTCATATCGTTCTTCAGGAACAATATTTCTCCCCCTCATTGCAGGAGGATTGTCTCATTAAAGTGACAACTCGCAAATATGTAAATAAACAATTTGCTTGTGAGTAAGATTAGCAATCATCAAACTTGTAAGTGATTCCATACAACATGGTAGACAAAAGATGAAGTAACCGGTCATGCCAAAATAGTGTATTTGGTTCAAGGAACTTCAGGTTCATGACATCATATGCCTTAATTTACTGCAGAAAATTCGATACAGTATATATCCGACGGCATAAAGTCTTCTCTAACCATATAATAAGCAAAAAATGCAACAATATTTCAAATTCGGTAACATGATAGTAGCTCATTTGGAGCCATAGATCAAGATCTACAACTCTTGATATGGTTGTTACCTTAGCTTCAGTAAACATTAATTGTGAAATACTGATAATTGGAAAGGACCAACTTCATTTTGAACTACTGGCCAAAATGATATACTCGAAAATTTCGAGTTAAAGACTACAATCCATAATAAAAGAGTAACTTTATTATGTGGAGAACCTCAAGTTCACTGTCACGTATATATTTGTGTACTCATAAAGAGGAGGGACTTCAAGCCCTCATATAATTGAAGATCCAAGAAACTTCAGGTTTCAATTTTTTTTCAATTTATAACAGCCTCTTAAGGAACATCAGGTTCCTAGATAATCGGATTAAGAAACATTTAGTTTCAATGGGGACTTAGAGGTTACAATAAATCTGAGGAATAACACAATAGTGCTTTCAACTTTGCTTATTGTAAGCAAAAGACATCAGGCATGTGAGATGAATCTCAATGTTCTTACTAGTCAATGCAATTTAATTTGACCAGTGTCCTTTCGAAAGTGGCTTGATAATCATCCACCATATAGTGTACCATAGGCGACACACACCCAATTTACAATTTCCTCACATATGTGGATGTTAGGACAATATTTACATTGACTCCTGATTTTTCTCTTGCCATGATCCACTTCTGGTGGCATTTCATGGTATAGCCATGTCAATCGGCTTTCTTACTATACAATGAGATCTATGAGACGGGGAGATTATACATCTCTAGTAATATTGGAGGCACAGAATGCAAAGGGACAATAATGTGTGCTCTTCTGGAGCGCATCAATCAGATATGTAAGATCTGAGATGATTGTTATATTAGCCTCATAAGCATAACCATGCATAAAATTGCATTGCCTGAAAGTCACTCAAAACATAAGTTTGAAAATGACAGAAATCAAATTTGTAAGAATTGAACAGTGGATCTCATAGGATATACACGAAGCTTCTGGTCCGTGTTATACAGGTAAAACATGACGTTTAATTATTGTGTTGTTGTTTGATGTAGATTAACATCAAATGCATTTTGAACTTCTAGCCAAATAATATACTCGAAATGTCGAGTTCAAACTTCATGACCTTAACTTATGAGTGAAGGACTTTAGATGGTCATCTAGTTAGTTTGATCATTGAGGAACTTCAAGTCCTCATGTAATTAAGGATCAAGGAACTACAGGTTCTGATTTCTTTTAATTACAAAATCCACGATCACAAATTTGGGGTATAATCATACTCATTCGTCATGAACCAACAGTAAAATATCTGCTTACTTTTAAATTGGTGTCAATATAATTCCCTCAAAACTTCAGGTTTGAGGTTGACCGAGATTAAAACTCTTCGATAAATTGTCCATATATCCACTCGAAACTTAAGGCTCGAGTCTGCACAATTAGAACTTCAGGTTCTAAGGTGGAATGCTTTAAGCAGGCATAAAGAAGAATGTATCAATCGACATATGAAAATTTACTCGAAACTTCTAGTTCGAGTTGACATAAAGTCAAATAAACTATGAATGAATTGTATGTGTAATCGAAGCTTCAGGTTCGAATATTTTTTTTTCTATGAACTGCAAGTTCTAAAATTTCGTAATTTGAACTTCGGATTCAAATAAATTTGATGCTCGAAACTTCAGGCTCGAGGTGACTAAAGTGAAGCTTCAAGTTCACTTTTAACTAATTTATATTTTATACTCAAAGCTTCGGGTTTGAGTTTTACTGTTAGAACTTCAGGTTCTACTATGAAATTTTGAACTTCTGGTTCAAAAATATTACACTCAAAATTCATATGTTCGAGGTATAGGATTGCTGGTCCGTATGAGTAACAAAAAAAAAATATTATTTAAAAGATAAGTACTGTAATGAAAGTACATAACAAAATAGAAAAATTGCAGGGAAAATAAATAGATAAATTATGCAATAAAGTTAATTGTGGAAACTTCTGGTTCCATTAATGAAGAAATACACAGAACTTCTAGTCTGGTTAACTTCACAAAATGATAATCTTTCTTCGCTCCTCTAATCACACAAGAACATAATTTTATCTTGTGGAGAACGTAGCCTCTAGCTTTGGCCAAATGTTCAAGTTTAACTTCAAATTCACATTATCGTACAGAGGAGGGAACCCCAATACCAAAAAAAAAATTTGAGGAACTTCCGGCCTCTTATAATTATTGGGGATCAAAAAATATGTGAGTTCATATATTACGTCGAGGATCTTCTGGCCCTCGTTAATTGCATAAGTTGTGAGGAACTCCATGTCATAATTTCTCATTGTATCTCTCTGAAGATCTTCTGGCCCCGTAATTGTATAAGCTCTGAGAAAACTTCATGTCACAATTTTGATTATGTAACTCTCGAGGAACTTCAGGTCCTCTTGTAACCGGATCAAGAAACTTCAGGTCTCGATCTATTTTGATTACAAAATTCAAAAGTAGATATAGGTGTAAGTTCACCATATAAATTTTCCAAATTGAATGAAAGAAGAAGATGAATCAAATGGTCAAAATAGATAAATACATACCTGAAATTCTTTCAATTGAAAGACTGGATTTTTGGAAATTCTTATAGCCTACAAGATTATATGTAATCAGTAGTGATATCCAGAGGACTAACAGTGCCTCCGAATGAGCATGTATCACAAACAATATTAACCACAGTGCCTCCGAGTTATAATAGATTGCGATACAAACTGATTACAGGTTGCAGGTTGCAGCAATTATCTGTTTGGAATTACGATAGTAACATCATTATGCCACACTAGCTTCGACTATTTGTTTCTTTCCACTTTGTTGCCAAGACCTGAAAAGCTTGACAAACACTCTTGACATATATTCTAGAACCTTTGCCCGGCAACCAATCTATTGTTTGATTAGGAATAAACATGCATCATGAAAGAAACAATAAAATTTACATAGAAGTGATAGAATCATACATCCAAAATAAAATTGGATAAACAATAAGACTCAATACCCAATACCCAATACCCAATAGGGAGGAAAAACCATGGATTGCAGAAGCACATGGCAGATGAAAAATGAAAAAAAATAAAACAAACAAAACCCCAATAAACAACTTGATACAGTGATAACTATAAAGGTAGTGTACTGCAACAAGACGGCATACATAATTGATTATATAGAAAATTTGTTATTGATTATAAGATTGTGGGCTACGATTCCTATATATCAGTATCTCATAATGGACTTTAGTGAAAGCAATCGCATAACATATACAAGGGACAGTTCCCGTGCCATTGAGTAATTAACGAACATTGATATGATGCCGTATATCTCCATAAACCCTAATATGCATAATTGATATAGATTATAAATAAACTCATAGATCATGAGTTATAGTTAAGAGCAACAACGTTGCACTATAAACTCGTAGATCATCATAGAGTTTTAAGAAAAATAGCATAGCGTGCTGATAACGTGTTATAAAGTAGAGAGAATATGGAGAGAGAATAATTGGGAGGAAGTAGAAGTGTTCTCATTCAGTCTCATTAGCCTCCTTTATATAGAGGTAGGGTTTGCATCAAAGTACATAACTAATGAGTATTTACGTGGACAGCCATATAAATAATAATATTTACAACATTAATTGCCATTATCTTGTAGTTATTGTTATTAATAACTCATTTTATTATCAATTTTATTACCATCCGGTAATTATTGTTAAGTAACTCATCCTATTACCATTATTTGATACATACCATAGTTATTTATTTTATGTGATCATAATGAATATTTATTATTTATGATTATTTTTGTCATATCTACCTTATATGATTATGTCGTGTGTGAAAAAATAACAAAATTAACTTTCCATCGCTGGGACTTGAACCCAGGTCTTTTTGGGTGAGAACCAAATATCCTAACCAACTACACTACAACGAATTTTCGATTATTTTGTTATAATGTTATATTAATGTATCAATTATTGACTCTAAATGAGTACCCTCTCTTTTTTTGGCATATGGTACTCACATATTGGTATCAACATTGTTAATTATATTTTCAACAGAATCGAGGTATGTATTTTCATGAGTTTGACAACTTCAATTAATTTCCTCTTATTATCTTATTTGATTATTTAATATAAAATTGTCATTTTATAATGAGATCGAAACTACATGTTTCTTGATCCCATTATATGAGGACTTAAAATTCCTCGACTGATTGTCATACAATCAAATAGATCGAAACCTCTTGTTTCTTAATCTCCAAATATGTCAGGACCTTTGTCACTTCTCTTTATGAGTACATGTGAACCTCTGTTCACTCCACTTTTAGAACATGGTTCTAATTGTGAAGACTCAAATCAAATGTTTTGAGTATGAGGACTATGGTCCCTAACTCTATTATTATTGGAGTATATGCTTATACTCATATGGACAACTGTCCCAGAGTCAAATATGAGTATATAATTTGACATTTGTTTTTAGTGTCAAACAATAATATGAACCACGTATTCATTAATAAATTCAATTTGAACCATGAATGTTCATGATAAATATAATGACAAACATAGTTGTCTTGCATGCATATAATGCAACTATGGACATGATCCATTGCAATTATTGATAATTTTTCACAATTGATGCTTCCAAAAGCTAAGGTAACAATCATCTCAAGAGTTGCAGATCTTGATTGATGGCCGATTCCAACAGAGCTCATATTATGTTACATATATGGAATTACCGCTGCATATATTGGTAATGAAATTTCCACCGACTTTATGTTGTATTAATCAACTATGAGTATACTACTGTATACTATATCATGAATTAAAAATTTCATTGAGCCAATTAAAAATTATTTTGGCGTGACCAATGTGTCTTTATTTTATCTACTATATCATGTAGACTCATCTACATACATACTTTACATTGTTGTATAATACAACAACAGTTGCATACCTTCCTAATAAGGGCATTATAATTTATCGCATAGTTGAGAGTTGTCACTATAATGAGACAATCCTCCCGCCATTTGGGGGAGAAATATCGTTCATAAAAAATGTGAATTGGTGTGAGATTTTATCTACCATATCTCATTTTAATTTTGAGAAAAAATCTCAATTCATTATCTTCTTAACCTAAAAATTGGTTTGGGCATGCCACCCACCAATGGATTTTCAATCCAATATTTATTAACACATTTTGTGTGGTCAAATCTGATAGTCTTCCCGCCGTTAGGGGGAGGAAAGACTAATGTAACGGCGCAAATTTATGTGGAATATATCCACCAAGTCCAATGTTTCAAGCTCCTTATAAGGGAAGATTATACAAGCCTTATAACACTCTTCATGAGGTTATACAAAGATCCACATTGTTTGGACCCAAAATGAGCATTTTGGCCTGACAAGGCACGTCTTGGAGAAATTGAGCCAATATCAGTGGCTCAAGCTATATATTGTCGACAAGCTCGAAGCATGAAAAGTCAACTTTAGCACATTTTCCTACTTCGGCTAGGAGAAACCGAGCTAAACAAGGAACGAGGGGCGGCAGACTAACCAAATGAAATCTAAATGAGCTAAAACTTTTCAGATTAAATCTAGAAATCCCAAGGATCATTTCTTATGAAGAGTGCCAGAGCTAGTTTTGAGTGGAAAGCTTTCAAACAATCAATCCAATTTTCTGCAGAAGCAAAACTGGAAAACTGGACCTGTAAGAGATCCAGCAGCATTTCCGGCCCAACCACATGGAAATAAATTCTGAAATTTTACCACAGTAATCTACACTCATGGTGGATAATTTCATATGAAGAAGTCGAAGGCTAAATCTGAGTTCTTAGTGGAGATAAAAATTAAAGGAATAAAGGAGTAGAAAGTGCTCTCACCTAACAAATCCATTAAGTGTTTAAGTGCCCTCACCTAACAAATCCATTAAGTGTTTAAGTGCTCAAACCTAATCCATTATGATTTGTTTAAAGGCCAAATAGTGTTGTCTTGTTTTTGCCTCTATTTATAGGCTTCCAAGCAACACTATTTGGCCTTTAAACAAATCATAATGGGTTAGGTTTGAGCACTTAAACACTTAATGGATTTGTTAGGTGAGAGCACTTTCAGCTCCTTTATTCCTTTAATTTTTATCTCCACTAAGAACTCAGATTTAGCCTTCGACTTCTTCATATGAAATTATCCACCATGAGTGTAGATTACTGTGGTAAAATTTCAGAATTTATTTCCATGTGGTTGGGCCGGAAATGCTGCTGGACCTCTTACAGGTCCAGTTTTCCAGTTTTGCTTCTGCAGAAAATTGGACTGATTGTTTGAAGGCGTTACCCTTGCTTGGCTGGTTTGCGAGGGCGTTACCCTTGCTTGGCTGGTTCTGTGACCGTTGTGGTCAAGGCACTATCGTCGGCTCCCGAGGAGACTAGGACCGAAGTACGTTGACAGAGGGTTTGGTGGCACTGAAAGTCGGCTTCTGAGAAGACTAGGACTTGGAGTGTGATCACCGGTAAGAGAAAGAGAAGGAGAGGAGTTGCTCTTAGAGAGGTTGCTCTTGAGAGAACTTAGATCATCTTAGAGATGTTTGTTGTGAATGTGTTGGTCTGTTTGTTGTCTTGTTTTTGCCTCTATTTATAGGCTTCCAAGCAACACTATTTGGCCTTTAAACAAATCATAATGGGTTAGGTTTGAGCACTTAAACACTTAATGGATTTGTTAGGTGAGAGCACTTAAACACTTAATGGATTTGTTAGGTGAGAGCACTTTCAGCTCCTTTATTCCTTTAATTTTTATCTCCACTAAGAACTCAGATTTAGCCTTCGACTTCTTCATATGAAATTATCCACCATGAGTGTAGATTACTGTGGTAAAATTTCAGAATTTATTTCCATGTGGTTGGGCCGGAAATGCTGCTGGACCTCTCACAGGTCCAGTTTTCCAGTTTTGCTTCTGCAAAAAATTGGACTGATTGTTTGAAGGCCTTCCACTCAAAACTAGCTCTGGCACTCTTCATAAGAAATGATCTTTGGGCTTTCTAGATTTAATCTGGAAAGTTTTAGCTCATTTAGATTTCATTTGGTTAGTCTGCCGCCCCTCCTTCCTTGTTTAGCTCGGTTTCTCCTAGCCGAAGTAGGAAAATGTGCTAAAGTTGACTTTTCATGCTTCGAGCTTGTCGACAATATATAGCTTGAGCCACTGATATTGGCTCAATTTCTCCAAGACGTGCCTTGTCAGGCCAAAATGCTCATTTTGGGTCCAAACACAGATTCTTTAATTAATTTGTCCTTGAGAGACAACAAATGCCCTAAAAGAGGCAAGGGTACCTGATATCAACAAAGCTTATTATAGCTAATGCATACATATATTTTAAATGTGTGATAGATCTTTAATTGATGATCATTGATGATATCTCATCTGTTGTAGCTACTAAATATCATCAAGGGTTGTATACTACCACGTTTCATTGTGTTGACAAATTATACTATTGGCCAAATTGGAAAGAGGCAATTCCAATGAATTTGAATATTGTAAACGTGATGATATATTTGGACTTTATAACCCCTAAAATACAAGAGGGTGTTCATTCCATTGAATTAAAATCACTATGACACAAGTCTCTTTATAGAGACATGGGACTATCATTCTTCTCCAAACGACAACTCTATAAGTACAGTGTTACATATATGTGTTATATTGACGAGAGACTTATGGCATGTTGTCTTGATTAATATGAAGATCTTATAGACAAATTGCTAAAAGCAAATCTCCTAATTCTATGTGTCAGTATAAGCATATTGCTTAATCAAATCCTTGACCGATTCATATTGCCAAAGGCAAGTCCATTAATGAATGAGCTTAAAGCTCACTCATGGAATCAAAAGTCTATAGCTCATACATACTCATTCAATTATGGTCAAAGTGACTTATTGCCTCAATGAGTACTATGACAAGACTAAGAAAATCGAATTCGAATCATACTCATAATGTTGCAACATATTCTAACTTTCGAGAAGTTATGAATTTGTCTAGAGCTCATATTGAGCCTATATGAAATTATCAATTACACTAATTGATATTTATGGCTAAGTATGCCATACTTAAATTTCAATGCTCGGATAAAGGTAAATGTGTCAGTTGTTGTTCCTTTATATTGTTATTCTTTAACTAATATCTTTATTTATAATTTGAGCATATGAAATTGGTTCTACTCAGGTAAGCTTCATTAAGAATATCATAGTTTTATTGGTAATGCCCTAACTTTTGCAGGAATTGCAATTCATGATGAGTCCCCTTTATGCAAAGCACACATAGTCTCACCTATGTGATCGACACACCATATCTAATATATATGGTGCATGTATTTTATTATATATATGATTGAAGCTTGTAACAATCAGGGGGAGCATTCAAAATTATGCTACCTAGGACATATGCGCGTTGTACTCTTTTTCTCCTTCGACCAAGGTTGTTTTTGTCCCACTGAGTTTTTGTTACCTGACAAGGTTTTTGACGAGGCAACATTAAACGCGTCCAACACCATATCATTTAGTGGTGGACATCCAAGGGGGAGTGTTATAAATATTATATAAATAAGGTTGTCCACTGTAAATACTCATTAGTTATGTTCTTATGATGTAAACAATATTCCTATATAAATGGGTTTAATGAGAATGAAATACACACTTCTATCTCCTAAAACGGTTGAGATAGAAACGACGTCGTTGGACTGCTGGTGACTCGTGACTGGCTTAAAACCCAGTAAAACCCAAGATAAGGTTATATTATTGCGCCAAAAACCGAGACTTATGCAGAAATGGAGTCTCTGTGTTCAGTTCTCTTACCAACGACGGTGAAATTCTCTTACCCAAACCTTACTTCAACGGCTACTGTTGCCTCTTTCTCAATCAAGAACGTGGCCTCCGGCCAGCGAAGAGCAGCAGCTACTGTAAAATCCTCTGAAAACCCAGCTAAAACCATCTCTCCAGCTCAACCAGCAAACCCAGTTTCTAGTTCAAAGAGTACAAGCACTGCTGCTTCTTTGCCTCCCAAGAAGGTCTTTTTGCAATACCCATTTGGAAAAAAAGAAAAAAATTGAGGTTTTAAGTGAAGTGGGTTACTTGAATTTTTTGGGTTTATTTCAGGTTCTGGTTCCGATTGGGTTTGGGACTGAAGAAATGGAGGCTGTGATTATGGTGGATGTTCTGCGCCGAGCTGGTGCTGATGTCATTGTGGCCTCGGTGGAGCCGCAGCTCCAAATTGAAGCTTCTTGTGGGACTAAGTTGGTTGCTGATACCTCCATTTCCTCCTGTTCTGATCAAATTTTTGATCTTGTGGCTTTACCGGTGAGTTGTTATGAACCAGTTTTGGTCAAGTTTCTTCAAGTGTTAGCATTACTAGATATGAAGGAATTAGACCAAAAAATAATATGAAGGCAAAAATGTGCGTGACATTGTGATTGTATTAAGGTGATGAAATATTGGTATTTCGGCGGTAATGATGCTAAATGAGTAATATTTCAAACATTTAAAGTTCTTGAAAAGATTTATATGAAGAAATGTGGTTCTTTTTTTTTGGTCGAAATTTGGTGTTGGTTTGTATTTTTGACAACTTCTGGGATGAACTGGTTATTGATATGTTGATGACGTTAAGGGAGGAATGCCTGGTTCGGTGAGATTAAGAGACTGCGAAGTTCTTCAGAAAATTACAAGGCAACAGGCTGAGGCAAGGAGGTTATATGGAGCTATATGTGCTGCTCCAGCAGTAACACTTCTACCGTGGGGTCTTCTAAGGAGAAAGCAGGTGGGTTAACTTGGGTTAACTTTCGTTAAGTTTCGATGTATTTTTGCGGCTAATGGTTTTCTAGTTTGTTATGCAAGACAACTTGCCACCCTGCATTCTTCGACAAGCTACCAACCTTCTGGGCAGTCAAATCAAACATTCAAGTTTCTGGAGTACTCACAACAAGCCGTGGCCCTGGAACTTGTTTTGTTTTTGCCCTGTGCCTAGTGGAACAGCTATTTGGGGAATCTGTCGCCAAGGAAATTGGAGAGTTGCTGGTGAGTGGTGAGCCCTGCTACTGTAATGCTTTTTTATTTGAAGTGCATCATTCTTAATACAGATGTAGAGTAAATTAGTTTCAGTCGTTGTTCATAAAGATGCATACAAGTGAGGTTTCATGTCCTTGCAGCTTGGACATTAGAGTATTCAGATAATAACACTGAAAATTGTATAGTGAGCAACATTTATATCTATAGGTTTTTAATGTAACTGTAGATGTCAGGACTAATCAAATTCCAAAGAATTACCATATTCTTCAAATTATGTTACTTGGATCATTTGCTTTCAATTATGCCAAGATGTTTCATAATGGGAATGAGTAGAGGAAACTACATCCTTTGTCAATATCACATTTTGTTCAACAAACTCCATCCTTTGTCAGATTGTCTAACTGACACATCCAAAATATGCATCCATTCTCAGATTATTTAGATCCTTATGATCTTTCCTTTTCATTTTTGTTCTATATAATAGCTTTTGAGCTAATACAATGTCTCTTTGATTAGTTGGTGGGTCCTGCTGATGATGAATCTAGAAAGGAGGAGTTCAACAAAGTTGAATGGTCTTTTGATCACATCCCTCGAGTAAGTTCCTTTTGTTTCCACTTCATTACGGAATATTATCCATGTGATCTGTAATTATGCAGTTTGATTCTCTAGTAACCGTTACCTAATTCAAAAAAGGAAACTAATCTTTGTTTAACTGATAGTGTTTCTTTATAAATTGGGAAAACCCAAAAATCTATTATATCATAAAGACGGTTTTGAAACTTAAGTTTCTTTCTCCTCTCAAAAAACAGGAAAGCTCTTATAGATGAACAAAAAATGATATTAGGATACATAATACACCTCTATATTCCTTTTATTTTACTTTTAACCCTGTTGACCATCTGTGTGCTCTCTGTCGATATCATGTAGATTCTCATTCCAGTTGCAAATGGTTCTGAAGAGATTGAAGTAGTGACTATTGTAGATATTCTGCGGAGAGCAAAGGTGGACATAACTGTTGCTTCAGTTGAAAAATCTGTGCAGATTTTGGCATCTCAAGGCACCAAAATCATAGCTGACAAGTTAATTGGTGTTGCTGCCAAGTCAACATATGATTTAATCATTCTTCCGGTGAGACAAAGCATATGTATACTGATACAGTTATTTTTTTGTCTGCCTAAAACAACCTATCAGGATCTGGAGATCATGTTGTAATTTTTAAATTAGTAGTCTGACTTATGAGATAATAATTAGGGAGGAAATGGTGGGGCTGAGCGGCTGAGCAAATCTAGAATTCTAAAGAGTCTCCTCAAAGAACAAGAACTAGCCGGAAGAATATATGGAGCAGTCTGTTCCTCATCAGGAATTCTACTTAAGCAGGGCTTACTGAAGGTTGCATGAAATTATGTTTTCTCTATCTTTTCTCTTCTTTTTCAGTAAAGGAGTGAAATCTTTTATTTTTTCCTGGCTTATAAATCTGTTATGCTTCCTTTGTCAAATATAGGGTAAGAAAGCCACTGCCCATCCTTCCATTGCGAGCAAACCTACAGATGAGTTGGTGAACAACACCAAAGTAGTAATTGATGGTAACCTGATCACAAGCAGGGGACTTGCTACTGTTGCAGAATTTGCATTGGCTATTGTGAGCAAACTATATGGTCATGCGAGGGCAAGAAGTGTTGCAGAAGGCCTTGTTTATGAGTACCCGAAAACTTAGATTGATCTAGCGTGAAAATCTAGTGAATCAAATGCAACTTTTTATCAGCACTTGGACATGAAGAGTATGTAGTCTGCCAAACTCACATTAGCCAATGGAAAGAGTTCATACCAAGTGATTGGAAAATGGCTTTTTGAGATAGTTGAGTTTGTTGACCATGCATTTCTGGAGTGCGTTTTCCCTTAATAGAGGTGTTCATACCAGTGCTGATTAACTGATGATACACCTTCTGTGATCAGTCAAAGAACTTCACATCTTTAATATTTGCAGAGACGACAAACATTCGTGAATTGATGTAAAAGAGAGTGGCAAGGCCTGTATACTTTGTAGCAGAGTTTTGTTCTTGGGAGTGTTTTCAGCTACTTTGTTTAATCCTCAATTTTGTTGTCTTCATTACTTCATAGGATAGTTAGGCTGGTTGTAATCTGTAAATGTTGGGAAATTGGAATGAAAAGTTGAAGAGGAATTTAAATGCTGTGAAACGATTTGTTTGTTATTAAATCCCTAGCAAAGAACCCCAAAAAAAAAAAAGACATTCCGTTGCCGGGACTTGAACCCGGGTCTTTCGGGTGAGAGCCGAATATCCTGACCAACTAGACTACAACGGATTGTTGATCATCGATACGACAACATTTAATTAATTCCATGTTTCAAGTCCTGCCAAATTGGAAACAATGGGGCGGGCACCGAAGCACGTTGCTATGTTTTTACAATTATGCACACCCATCAAACCGCCAAGACACATCACGTCTCAGAAGAATTATGGTGGATTTTCTTCCATCTTCTCAAAAAGAGTAAGGAAATTCTACCATGTTGAATGCACGGAGAACAATTGAATAAAAGGTCAACTGAAGACCAAATCAACTAAAACTTGGATTGCCGACCTCAACGAGGTATGAGTCTCAGTTCTTAATACCAAATCAGCCTCTTGCAAAATATCAAGCATGTTGAATTGTTGGATTGTCAATCTAAACAAGTAGGTTTGTTGGCAGTTCACTTTGATAGTTAAAAAGCATCATCATATATCAACCGAAGTGAACTTATCTGGAGATCGAAGCTAATTGGTTAGATTAATGCAGGTTGCAGATTTCATGAACATGAATTAGATGAACAGCAGAAACGGAGTTATAGTTTAGATGGATGATACTGACAAGAGTTTACATATGACTTCTCTTAATTATCCCTAGATTCCATTTGCAACCAAATGTGAAGCAAGAGATTACACATACAAAAGTTTGATCTACAAGATGAGACTAACCGTGGTCTTAATTTACAACCCACAACTCCGCTCCTATACATACAGCTACTACCTAGTGTTTGAAGTATAAGATTGGATGCAGATAACAGATACAAACTCCAATCTTTGTACCGTACTACCTATTTTGTTTTGTAAACTTGAGCACTCATCTCAGATCTGCAGTAAAACTCATCAAAATTACCAAGGGCCAGTCAATGTTCGTCTCAAGCATTGTCTTTTACCTCCCCATTTCCGCTGCATTGTCTCCAAAATCTGTCAAACATTCAAGAAATAAAGGGATCGATCAGCGTACTGTGCTGTTGAAGTTCATCTATGCATCATTATGCAAGTGACACTCCTCATTTACAAGAAATTCCTAGAAGAACATACTTATTTTATTCACTGTTTATGTCAAGCAAGAAGAAATAAACCACACAAACAAAGGCAAGGCAGTAAAAATTTCAAGATATATGAATGGCATACCTCATCTTTCTGCATTTCCACAATTTCAGCCTACAACAACAAAGGTAAAATCAGGGAGGGTTTGGCTAAAACGAATACAACCAGTGCCCGGAGTACCATACCTGTTTTCTCTGTAATTCTTCATTCATTTCTTTAAGTTTTGCAACTTCTGCCTCTAGTTCCAAGGTGTAGGCCTGCACGAAACCAAAATGAAAAGGTTACAGTTAAGCATCTGGTGTGTTTCTTAAACAAAGTATGAATGAAGCAGACCGCCTCTAATTCACTAAGCTGATTCTAAAACATGTTTAAGTTCAAACAGATCTCAAAGATTGTCCCAATTTTGCACTCCAGAAAGTGTGTCCAAACTAAGAAGGGAAATGATAACTTCTGAATCTTGTACATGAGGATAGTAGCGGGATACATTGGCAGTTCAGGAGCCGCACTACACATTTACATCATGCTGCACTTTCATTATATATCAACAGTAGTTCTTTAAACACACCAAATATATAAATCACTGATAACATATGAAATTATGTGTTCCTGGCATTATTTTTCTCTCAACATGACATGGCTGTGTAAGTAGCTGTGCGACCAGATATTTTCTATCAGTAAAACTATAAAACCAAGGATCAGAACAGCATGATGTGATATTGCATTAACACGAGTTAATAGTGCTGCAGTAGCTGTGCTCTTACGTTCCTCTATATGCACTGACGCGCTTTTGTTTATTCATCAGACAGATTCTTATGTCAACTCATGACTTCTACAACTAATAAGGTTTTTATGGGAGTTCCAATTTCCAACTAAGCAGTACAAGGATTGGGGGTTGCAGAAGTATGCACTTGTAAGCTTCAGATCATATCTATGCTAAAACATAATGCCACCACTCTAGACATCCAAATATAGGTGTGCAACTAAAGCATCAAGTCCCTTGATTATCACATACAGAAAAGCAAATTCAATTTCAAAAGACAACAAGTAACACATTGTTACAGTTATTAACAGATAATAAATGTAAGGATGGCAGAAGTAATGTGGTTACCTGTTTACGAGCTCGAGACCTTGCAGCAGATTCTCTATTCTTTATCATTCTCCTTTGCCTTCTCTCAACTACTTTCTCCAGAGCTCCATTGGCTTTCCTTCCGCGAGTAAACAAGTAAGGAACTGGTGACAATGAAGAAGTATCTGCACTGCTCTTAGCAATCACATCTGGTGACATCTGATTTATGGGAGATTTTGATGCAACTGTAACACCTCCAGCACCTAAACCGCCCATTCCAATCCCTGCACTCGGAAACCCACCACCTTGAGAGAAAGCAGTGTTCCTAGAAGGTTCCACAACCACAGAGACCGGTCCCCTACTTCTTGGGCTAGTTAGCTGAGCATTGCTTACTAAATGCATAGAAGGGGAAAAAGATAAAGTTGCAGGCTTTGGAAAGATTGGCTGCTGCTGTTGGGGAAGCTGGTGCGTTTGTTGCTGCGAAGTTCTCAGTCCACCAACATTCAGTGCCAAATTCGGAGACTGATTAGGAACCGAATTATTGTTACTCTCTACTCGACTACTCAAAAGACCATTGTTTCGACTTGCTTGTTGGAACCCAGGAGCTAAACCGGTATTGTTACTTTGACGGAATAATTCAGCAAAGAATCCACCATTACCAGGCCTTGCCATTTCTTGAGCATCTTCTCGCACCACCCCTGCCCTCGCCAAAAACTCCTCCAAAGTCATCTCCCCCAAAGTCTGTTGTCTTTGTTCCTGTGGCAGATTCTGCCCCCCACCAACGTTACCATATTTAGCATCACCACTGTCTCTAATCAACTCCTTCCAAACATCATCAACCGTCTTCTGACTAAGCGTCCGCGGCAAAGTTAACGAACCTTGTCTCTGCAAATTCCCCCCAGGGGCATTTCCCTCTGCTGCCCCACAGGTAGATGTCACCATTCCTTGAGTCTCTTCAGCACTCCATATATTCTTCAAAAGCTCATCCATGTTCATCGACCCGAAATCCTTTCCAAGTCCTCCCATGGTGTTCTGGAACTCATCAAACGTCAGGGAGTACACAGAAGACTGCCGGGCCAGTGAGAAATTCCCAGCTAGCCTCCCACCATTTACATCCCCATTTTGCACATCACCATAGTTCTTGAAGTTTATATTAGATCCCATCTTCAGTTAACCAAACTAGCAAGTAACAGCTGACTAGGCAAATCCCTATACAAGTCCACCCAATTGAACAAGAACAAATATCCTTCTCAGTTTGCTATATTTAAACAAAAATACACAAAATCATGGCCACATACTAGGACTGAATCTAAAACCCATAAATTCAATCAACTACATACACGTATCATAGGACAATTAATGAACTTGGGAATCATACAAATCATTTTTTCAAAAACAGACAAATCCTTGACAACAAACTTCACATTTGCTTTATTCAACCACCCAACAGAAACTTGCCACAGCTGAAAGCCTGAAACCATAAATATCTCACAAGATTCTACGGCCAAAAGTTATAACTTATTTCCGCTAAAAAAAGAAAAAAAAAGTTAACTTATTTCCGCTATAAAAAAATAAAAAAAAAGTTATAACTTACGAACAAGTACGAATGTGCAAATTATCAGAACCAAACAAAAAGTCCTATGCCCCTGCCCCATCATTTCAGATCAAAATTATCAGCTCCAGATCCAACAAAAAAAAAAAAGTCATCAAATTTTAATCCACCTTACATCTACACTCCCAACCCATTTCTCCATTTCCAATAAAAGACCATCAAAACCCAAAACCCTATTTTGATTCAGAATTCCACCACACCCAGAAAATTTTATTTATTTATTTTTTATTTTTTTTATATAAAAGAACAAAACCTTAAAACAGTGAAGCTCAAACAAACATGTATTATGATCATCTCAGAAATTTGTTCCCTGTAAGAACAAAGAATAAAAACCCAGCATAATAATTTCAGGAAAAGACAGAAACTCTAAAAATAGCTGAAAATGAGAAAGAAAGAGATAGAGAAGAGAAAAAAAAACACTGAGAAAATGAAGGGCTTTATTTACCTTGATTCCCTTTTTAAATTTTTAAATTTTTTTTCCAGAAATGGGAAAAAAAAATTTAGTGAAGAAAAAATTGGGAAGTGTCTGTTTCTTCTCTCTGTGTGCGTGAGCTCAGGAGAGACTTCAGCTTTGGGTTTGGGTTTTTGTCTGCTGCGATGTCCGGGTGCGACAAGTGTCTTGTGCCGCCTCGACACGAGTCGCTATTTAAGGACGCCCTCCAAGCTAAGATATCGGAATTTCCTGATTTTTTATTTGCTACAGTTGCTGAACAGCCACCCACATCCCGCAACGTGGACCAATCAGGAGACGGGATCGTGATTTGACGTCCCGCCACTATGTGGGTGCAACGTGGGGGGATCTTGGCCGTTGAGGCGGGGCCCGCTTCCGACACGGTGAATTTGGGAGATCTTTTTGAGTAGGGTGTGTTTGGATCATGTGAGAGAGACTGTGATGGGTGGTTGGCTTAGTATTGAGTCAAATCCCAGAAGCACTTTTGAGAAAGAGGCGGACGTGCTTAATGCTTATCGGTTCGCTGGGTAGGTAAATAAAAAGGTTATCTCTTATAGTTTTGACTGTGAAGCTATATTTAGGCTGAGGCAATGTTGACTTGGTTATGACCCTAATATGGACGGTTTTACTTTGTCCTGAAGTCATAAACATGGTGATAATTAATGTGATGGATAACAGATGGAGGCCACTAATCATAGTAGTATGTAAAGATAATGAGGAAGTCGATCGATATCAAACTTCCCAAGTCTTCTTCTGTAGTTCAAAATATCTATTTTAATTTTTCCAGTTGCATCCAACTTGAATGTGAAACCTATTCGGTTTTGTTGACTAAAAAATATGGATAATGCATTTTTTGTAAACAGTTTGGTCATATTATCTTATTAAATAATGGAAAAAGAAAAGATCCGGACCTAGCAGTCGCTCTGCTTGGGTTGAGATTGAAAATTTCCTCTTTTCAATCTAGAACTTCATCCATGTTAGTGTGTTACTGGATACCTTCCCCTTCTTGGGGTTTGATTGTGGTTCTTTAGCCCGGAGGTGTTTGGGTTCTTCTTCTTTTGAGTATTTCAAGGAAGAGGCAGGGCGGTTTCGAACTGTTGAAATTGCAAATTTAGTATCGATGTGGTTGTGCTTTGGTAACGGTGGTGGTGGTGTTCTTGGTAGTGGGCCTTCTGATCCCCGTGCGGGCGAAAGCGGGCGGTGGAGCCAATCAAGTGGGATCGAGGTTAGATTTGGGATCCCAATTCGTGGTGCAGGTTGGGCAGCGTCGCCACAGGTGACTGCTTCTGGTGATGGCGGGCTTTCTAGTGGTGGCATGGCTCTAGTCTGGGACAGATTCAGCGATTATGTCAGAGGTTTCAATGAGGACGGTGGTGCTGCAGATGGCGACAGCGTGGTGATGGGAAAAGCTACTGCTCTGGGTGTCCTTAGGCGATCTCCAACCCTGGGCTAAGGGGTTGGTATAGCCCAAAAAGCACAATTTTCCATCTCCAACCCAAGGCTATGCTATAACAAAAATTGATTTGGGGGGCTAAAAGGGCCAAGGGCTGGGCTAAACATAGCTCTTTGCTTAGCCTTTGGGCATTTCTTCGTGGGGACCACGCTGGTGGCCCAAAATTCTGATCAACAAAACAAATAGCTGAGATTAAAGGGCAAACAATAAAATAACATGATGTTTAAACTTATAGCCTTAAGGGTTGGAGATGGTAAAAATTATAGCCCTTACTATTTGTATGAATAATAATTATTGAGAGCTAAAATTTAGCCGGGGGGCTATTTTAACCCCCCACAGCTTGAGATGGCCTTAGCAAATCTGGGTGGGGATGGGCCCCTTTGTAGGCTTGGGCCTCAAATTTTGCTAGGGCTTGGCCTGCATTTTACTTATTTGTCTTTTATTTTTTTATGTTGGATGAGGAATTTGTGTCCTCATCTACTAGTAATATTTAAATTCTATTTGGATCGCAGGATCTAACTGCTGGATTGCTACTCGATTGCTACATTTATTTAATTTGCTTATAAGTTTATAGGTTTTGTTAGAATAAAGGTGCTTGAATGTCCTTAAAAGGTGGGTGTACCTGGGAGTGCGAGGTTCTATTTCTATTCATTTGTATGTCCTAAAGGACGGCTCTTTCTGTCAGTCCCTCAGGGGTGTGTCGTTTCTGGTACTGCTTACTGAATAGACCCCCTTTGATTCAAAAAAATATTATCTTATTAAATTGTCAATTACGGTCAAAAATCAAAGTATGATTTTACATAAACGGTCTCAAGTTCATACCGACATAGTCCTAATTTTAGGTTAATGCAATGTTGACTTGGTTAGGACCCTAATATGGACGGTTTTACTTTGTCCTAAAGTCATAAACATGGTGATAATTAATGTGATGGATAACAGATGGAGTTCACTAATCATAGTAGTAAGTAAAGACAATGAAGTCGATGAATATGAAACTTCCAAATCTTTTGTAATTCAAGATATCAATCTAATTTTTCCAGTTGCATCCAACTTGAATGTGAAATCTAATCGGTTTTGTTGACTAAATATGTGGATAATGCATTTTCTATAAACAGTTTGGTCATATTTATCTTATTAAATTGTCAATTACGGATTTACGGTCAAAAATTAAAGTATGATTTTACATAAATGGTGGGTTGAATTCATAATTACATAGTCCTAATTTTAAGGTTTTGGTTTATACAATGATCAATGTTCTAAAAATCGCTAGGCAGTAGGCGCACAATGTAGAGGGACCTAGTGCCTAGGGGCTTAGGCAAGTGTTTAGGCATATGTTTATTTTAATTTTATTTTATTATAAAACATATAAATAATACAAATAAAAAAATTATACTTTAGTATAATTGATTGAAAACATAGTTTTTTCAAGTATGTGACCAAAAAATAGAAATATTTTGAACATTTTATAAATCCGGCTAACCTAGACGCTGCCAAGACTAATCGTTGTTGCCTAAATTAGTTTAGTCCACACCTTTTCTTGGAAATTATTTTATGCACCGACGGTGTAAGTGACCCAACCCTTATAAAATAATCTCAACCCTTGATATTTATTATCAACTTTATTTTTAATAAACAAAAAGTGTATTTAATGCAATCTAACCATTCATTTATGTTGGTGCAAGTGCACGGCGGTGCTCTGAATAATCTCTCCACCTTTTCTTTTTACCATTTTAGGGTTTACTGCTCAAGAGCTTGCCCATCAAGCTTCGTCGATTAGGAATGCATCAACGTACTAGGTCATGCAACCCGTTGCAACGGTTCGTAATCCGAAGCAGTTGTCCATCTTGGATATTTCTAAAGCTAGTTTGGTAATCCCAATACATAGAAGCATGTATGTTCAATTGTCTTTATTTACATTGTTAAACCAGTTAACTTTGAAACGCAATTGGCACCGTCATCTCATCAACAACTAGAGCGCTTCTTAAAATTTTGGCTAAAACCAGGAGCTAAGAGAGACAAAAAGCCTCTTAACCCCTAAAATTTATTGAAAGAAAATAAAAATACAAGAGGAAGGGGACAGAAACCAAATCTAGCTACAGCAAACGAAACTACTGCAGACCTAAACGATCCCTATTACAATGATGTTGAATAAAGGAGGGAGACATATCCATCAACAACTAGAGCGCTTACAATCTCTCCTTTTTAAGTATTAATCGCAAGAGGAACCGAGTGTTGGTGCAGAAAAATTCAATAGAAGATTTCCTCACCTACTTCTTCTGACTGGAGCGAGAGCGAAAGCTTCGCCATAAAGGAATTGATTTATGATCTTTGGAATTGGGTCTTGTGTTTGACGAATCAAGCTTCTGGAAGAAAGAGGCGGCTACCCGCAAATGGTACTCCGATGCCTAAGTTAATAATGATTTGAGTTGTAGTAAGTGTGTAGCCAGGTTGAATTGTTTATCAAAAAGTTTACTTTGCAAGGTATTTAGACGAGCTCGAGCGGATATTTTGACTAGTGTGTGTAATGCAATGCTTGATCCGCAAATTACACATGAGCGGGTCCACAACGCCACTCCTAGAACATCGTGGGAAAGTACTTCCGCTTACTGAGGACTTGGATGAGTTGGCTAAGTCCGCTAACCTATTCTGCCTCATCCGAATTCATCTTGAGAGGATTCTCCCGTACCTCGAGGAGATCACATTTCATTCGAATCTCTCCTTGAGCTGATCTATCCTTGAAAGTTTTCACCGTAACTAGATCTTGCTCGACGAAATATTTCCCCCCAGATAAAAGATATGCTCCTCGGCAAAATATTCACTCCTCGACTAGATATTTCTTCTTTGACAAGATGTTTCCTTGTTGTTTTTATAAGTTCTCAAAATTTTTACCCCACACCTGGACAGATCGATGAAGAACAAACAAAGTTCAACTTAATGTCTATCTGCTCGAAAAATCAACTCTCATTTAACATAATATTCATATGTAATTTTTGTCGTTAATTAATTCATCGACAATCTTTATGGACATATAAATTCAGATTTGAGTTAGTTTTGAGCATATGTAGTGATCCACAAGAGCTGAAATTATAAACGCAAAGATCTTCCCATGAGTTCATATCACCTTGATCCACATTCTACCAAAATGTGTTCAGCAAACAAAGCAAAGAAGAGTAACGTTTTTGAGTGGTTCACGTGGTAGGTGAACAGTGTAGGGAAAATGAAACCATTATATTAAATATCAAAAAGAAAAGTGTAGGCATCGCTAAAGCATGTGAGTAGAGTGGGCCAGAGCATTTTCGTAGGGTTCAGATCCCAAAACAAAAGAAAGATGGAAGATGCCGGTTTCCACAATATAAAATAGAAAAACAAAGGGAGATACTGACACCATCAATCAAATCTCTGAGAGTGTGAAGCATGGTCGGTGGATATCCAGGCGCCACGTGTTTGAACTACCATTCCCCCTTACTCCGTTTAATATAAGTTCCTCCGTTATGGTGGGGCCCGCACACTGGAAGCTCATTCTTACGCAGAAGGCCGGGCGCGGCGGGCCGGAGAACGTCTGTGGCGCTTAGGAGGCTTTAGGTTTCTCTGTACCAAGAGGGTAGCGAATAATTATAACTCATCGGCAATCAAATGCTGAAAGGTTTTTATATATACATTTTCTCAAGCTAAAATTCCCATCCAAATTACAATAGTGATGGTCCAAGCTGTATATTTAGCTGTATGTTTAAGTATATTGGTATTGAGAGAGATTGATGAGAGAAGTGTATTTCATTATAGAGAATAGGAGCCCTATATATAGGGATTACAAAGTGCATAATCTAATGTTACAAGGAATACCAATCCGTGTAGGATTGGGAAATCTAGAACCTTCTCTCCTATTCCTATTCCTAGTTTGATAAGGCACACTAAACTTAATTTTCCTTCAACACTCCCCTTGTGCCGCTCAAACTTGGTAGTGACGCTTCATCCGTTGCCTCGTTAAAAACCTTGCCAGGTAACAAAAACCCTGTGGGACAAAAATAATCCTGGTCGAAGGACAAAAAGAGCACAACACGTCCTTCACTCTTCGAGATCGAACATGTAGACATCATAACTCCCCCTGATGTCGATATCTCCCCCTGATTGCTACAATCGTGGGAGTTCGGATAACATTCTCAATCCGATGCTTTTCACATGTTTCTCGAAGGTGGATTTAGGTAACGACTTAGTGAATAAGTCCGCTACATTATCCTCTGATCGGATTTGATTCACTTCAATCTTTAGAAGTGATTGTTGTTGCTGATTATAAAAGAACTTAGGCGATATATGCTTGGTGTTGTCGCCCTTGATGAAACCTAACTTCATTTGTTCAATACAAGCTGCATTATCCTCATAAATGCATGTAGGGTCATCTGTGGTAGACTTCAAACCACAACTTCCTTGAATGTGTCGAATTACAGACCTTAACCATACACATTCACGTACAGCTTCATGTAGAGCAATAATCTCTGCATGATTTGAGGAAGTAGCAACAAGGGTCTGTTTCGTAGACCTCCAAGATATCGCAGTGCTTCCCATGGTAAAGACATAACCTGTTTGGGAGCGACCTTTGTGAGGGTCAGAGAGGTACCCTGCATCAGCAAAGCCCATCAAGACATCATTGTCGTTTTGATGGAGGGAGATAGGAGGACGCCGGCCACCATGAGCGGCGGCGGCGCCGGCGCCCGCAACATGGCCGGCGGCCATTCCATGGACGGGGGCGTTTTGCCTTTTTGGGTCCGATCCCAATTTTCCGTCATTCCTTTTCTCTCTGTAGGGATAGAATAGGCCCATATCAATCGTACCTCTTAGGTATCGAAAGATGGTCTTTACACCAATCCAATGGCGGCGTGTTGGCGCAGAGCTGTGTCGAGCTAACAAGTTCACTGCGAATGAGATATCCGGTCTTGTGCATTGAGCTAAGTACAATAATGCGTCTATTGCACTTAAATAGGGCACTTCGGCCTCTAGGGGTTCTTCGTCCTCATCCCTTGGACGAAACGGATCTTTTCCGGGCTCAAGACTACGGCCGATCATGGGAGTACTTGCAGGCTTTGCTTTATCTTCATTAAAGCGCCTTAGAATTTTCTGAGTATATGCAGACTGATGGATCAAGATTCCATCACTACGGTGCTCGAGTTCTAAACCGAGACAAAACCGTGTTTTCCCAAGATCTTTCATCTCAAATTCGGATTTCAAGTAATTAGCAGTTTCCTTTAACTCATCTAGAGTTCCAATTAGGTTCATGTCATCGACATAAACTGCTACGATTGCAAATCCGGAACTTGTTCTTTTAATGAACACGCATGGGCATATTTCATTGTTAATATATCCCTTCCCAATCAAGTAGTCACTTAGACGGTTATACCACATCCGTCCGGATTGTTTTAATCCATATAGTGAGCGTTTTAATCTTATTGAAAACGCGCTCCGTGGTTTAGAGCCACTTGATTTGGGTAATTGAAGTCCATCTGGAACCTTCATATATATCTCTGAATCTAGATCCCCATAGAGATATGCTGTAACCACATCCATAAGCTGCATGTCAAGTTTTTCGGAAACTACCAAACTGACAAGGTAGCGGAACGTTATAACGTCCATTACGGGAGAATATGTCTCCTCGTAGTCAATTCCAGGGCGTTGTGAGAAACCTTGCGCCACAAGGCGGGCTTTGTATCTAACAACCTCGTTTTTCTCATTACGCTTTCTAACAAAGACCCATTTATGGCCAACAGGCTTTACACTTGGGGGTGTCTGCGTTACAGGCCCAAATACCTGTCTCTTTGTTAGTGAATCCAATTCAACCTGGATTGCATCTTTCCATTTAGGCCAATCCGCTCTTTGTTGACATTCTTCAACAGAGCGAGGTTCGATATCATCATATTCTATAATTCCTTTTGCAATATGATATGCAAATGCATCATCAATCGCCATAGAATTTCTATCCATCATCTCATGTACACCAGTGTAATTTATGGAGATCTCTCTATTCTCTGGAGTTGGTTCTGACATTGGAGCGTCCCCCAATGATGTCTCTTGGACATAACCATAATCCGGAATATTCTCATGAGATGGATTATTTATATCGATGATTAATGGATTATTCTGTGCCAAACTCGCTTTCTTTCTTGGGCGAGAATCCATCGAACCTATAGGCCTCCCGCGCTTCCTGGCAGGAGCCATGGGCCTAGCCATAACGTCACCATCACTGTGAGAGGGGACGTTGGCGCCATGCTCAAATCCTCTTGAGTTAGCGTCATGTCCTCTAGTTTTAGGGACATCAATCCTTGCAGGCACGTTTGCAGCAGGTATGTGTGATCTCGTCACTTTAGCGATATCAGAAAACGCATCAGGCATCGATTCTGCTACGTTCTGAAGATCGAGAATTCTCCGCACTTCAATTTCGGACTGTGCGGTTCGGGGATCAAGATGAGACAGAGTGGGGACAGACCACGACAATTCCGGTCGTTCCTGTTGAACATTGATGTTCTTATCTCCCCCTAACGATGGGAAGACTGTCTCATCGAAGTGACAATCCGCAAATCTAGCGGTAAAGAGATCGCCTGTCAAGGGTTCTATGTAGCGGATAATCGTTGGAGAATCATATCCAACATAAAGGCCTAATCGTCTTTGAGGACCCATTTTGGTGCGCTGTGGCGGCGCAATAGGCACATAGACTGCACACCCAAATATGCGTAAGTGTGAGACATCAGGCTCATACCCAGTAACCATCTGGGACGCAGAGAAGGGTTGGGTGGCAGTGGGCCTCAGACGAATAAGCACAGCTGCATGCAATATTGCATAGCCCCAAGCAGAAATAGGGAGATTGGTGCGCATCACCAATGCTCGAGCAACCATTTGTAGTCGTTTAATGGTGGCTTCTGCGAGACCATTTTGGGTATGAACATGAGGAACAGGATGTTCAACATCAATCCCAATGGACATGCAATAATCATCAAAAGTCTTTGATGTAAACTCCCCAGCATTGTCTAATCTTATAGACTTAATGGGATGATCAGGGTGGTGAGCCCGTAACTTAATTATTTGTGCTAGGAGTTTAGCAAATGCAGCGTTCCTTGTGGACAATAGCATGACATGTGACCAGCGTGTCGATGCATCAACCAACACCATAAAATATCTAAATGGTCCGCATGGTGGTTGAATAGGTCCACAAATATCACCTTGGATTCTTTGCAAGAATGGTATATTTTCTTTGGTGTCCTTTGCATAGGATGGTCTCGATCCTAACTTTGCTAAAGAGCAGGCTTTGCAGAACGAATAATGGGCTTTAGAAATAACCAATGAGGATTTTGGTTGAGCCATGAAGTCACTTTTGACTTTAGAAGCAGAAATTGGAGTCAGGGGAGCAGAGGTGGCGTCAAAGCCACCCTGGAGCCGCAGGGGGATGGCGGCGCCGGCTAGTGGTGGCCGGACTTGAAGGTGGAAGGCGCCGTGAGGCGCAGGTGCTCTTCCTTGATCCAAATGTCGATTTTTACTTCCTTTCGTTCTGAAAAAGGGATGTCCGTGTGAAGTCTTTAATATACGGATCATCATGTCACGACCTGGGTGTCCCAAACGGTCGTGCCAAAGCCTATATGTGTCGGAATCCCATAAATCATCTCTCATGACATGGTTGGATTCAATGACTCGAATAGTGGTTGCATACAACCCACTAGAGCGACACATAAGTTTCTCTAAGACTCGTTTATGTCCGTAGTCATTAGAGGTGATGCAAAGGAACTCTTGTCCATTCTCACAATGTGTTTCCACATGAAAACCATTGGCTCTTATATCTTTGAAGCTCAATAGGGTTCTTCCTGCCCTAGGAGCATAAAGAGCTTCGGTGACATTCAAAGTAGTGCCATTAGGCAACATAAATTGAGCTGGTCCTCGACCATGAATCAATTGAGATGGTCCAGCCATCGTAGTCACAGAAGATCGAGTAGGCGCCATCCATAGGAATAGCTGCCTGTTTCGAAGGATGGTATGTGTAGTGGCACTATCCACGAGGCATTCGAGCTCTCCGGGAAACATACTGAAAAATAATAAAGTTCGAATTTAGAATATGTCCAAGACATTTGAATAAAATAAGTCGATACTTTATTAATGATAGCCAATGATTACATCAAAGTTTCTTGACTAAAATCTAATCCAATATAAAATCAAATAGTAGACAAATCGTAGTCACTTAATCCGTTCGGTAATTTCAATTTTGTTGTGACCAGGTAAGGTAAGGTGAGATTTTGGTGGAGCGTTGCTCACTTTTAAAACCGTTCTCTCAGATCAAACCTTGCCTAGACATCACAAGTACTCTTGAGTACGCCTAGAGGGAAAAAGTTAATACAATAAGTCATGTTATTGATTTAAGGCATAATTGCCATTACATGATTCTTGGAAAAAATAAAGGACTATACTAATTAAAATCTGCAGCATCCTTGTGCAATTCTTTGTCAGATTTAAAGTCCGCTATGGTGAGATTGGCGTGTGCATCATCACCTTCTTCTTCTACATCTTCGGCAAGATAGGTCTCATGTTCTCGAAATTCCCTATATGCCTTGTAATGTGCAGCTAATTGTTTGCTTGCATTGCATTGCTTGAACCAATGTTCAATAGATCCACATCTATGGCATGCATCATTACGATTTCTTCCCTTGAATTGAGATGCATCTTGTGCATGAGGACGAGATTGGCGTCCGTGTTGGACATTGGCGCCACCCCTATGGCCGGCGGCCTTGTGTCCCCCTCTCCCACGTTGGCTTTTGTTGCCACGTGTTCCCGCTCCATTGTGGCGGTTTCCTTCCTTTGTAGGGCGGTTATATGGACCAAAACGTCCGTTATGTCCCTTATTGTTAGGGTTCCGCTCCTTGCGCCCTCCTTTGGGTGCATGATTATAATTCGCCTCCTGAACGCTCTTAGTTCCGATAGGCCTTGAATTATAATTCTTCACGAGGATATTATCATGCTTTTCAGCTACAGACATAATAGTAATGAGCTGATGAAATCTCGTGATCCGTCTAGTATCGAATTCCGTTCGATATTGCTTTGAGAGCAAAATTGCTGAGACGGGGAAGGTGGAGAGAGTTTTCTCAATTAGTTCTTGCTCTGTGACGGGTTGTCCACAGAACCCCAACATGGTTTTGAGGCGTAGAACTTCTGAATTATATTCAGCTACAGACTTGAAGTCGGCGAATCGTAGATTGCCCCATTGAACTTTCAAGTCAGGGAGGAGGGTATCCTTGATATTACCAAATCGCTCTTCTAGCGCGACCCATAATTCTCTAGCATCCTTGATTGCCATGTACTCCAGTCGGAGTGATTTATCCATGTGGCGCCTCATCAAGATGAGGGCGGTGGCATTGTTCGTAGCCGTACGCTCAAATATGAGAGTAGGATTAGGAGCTTGAATTAAGGGTAGGATCCCTTTTGAAGTGAGATGGTGCTCAACATCCGTGGCCCAACTATGATATTCCGAGCCAGTTGAGGTAAGTGCAGGAAAGTCAAGTTTCGACATCCTGAAATAAGAAGAAGAAATATATTAGTTTCGGAGTTAAAACTTCCACGACAACTAAATATTTAAGATTTCCGAGCTATGCTACCAAGAAATCGATTTCCAAGAAAATTGGATTAGACCGAAACAATGATGTTTATTAGGTCATAAATCGATGCTTGCGGACGCTCTTAGTCCGAAGTCTTACGAACGCTCTTAGTTCGTTAATTGCGTGAATCCCCACGATTCCGCTTTTCAATGATCGAACCCACGTTATAAGAAAGGTGGGATGTAGAAGAAGGGAGGTTTTCAAGTCCCCGAGAAAAGAATAAGAAATATAAATTCCGAATTATAGGAACTTCAAAAACTTACTCTTTTGAATACTTACTTGTATTTGGATCACGCGCGTGTCGATGCAGGCGTGATGGAGCGAAGCAATCCTAGTAGAGGCGTGCAGCGAATGCGGGGCAGCAGGGGCTGCGGTGGTAGTAGTGGTGCAGGAGCAGCGGAGGCAAACTGCAGGAGCAGCAGCAGTGGTGTAGGGCTGCAGGTGCACGGGTGAGTAGGTGGGGCAGCAGCGTGCGCAGGTGTGCGTAGGGAAGCAGGGTGCGCAGGTGTGCGCGGGGCAGCGGCGGGCGCAGGTGTGCGCGCGGGCAGCAGCGGGCGCAGGTGTGCGCAGGTGTGCGTGCGGGGACGCTGCAGGGGCAGCGTGGGGTGGACGCACGGGCGCGGGGCTGCAGGGCAGCGAACTGGGCGCAGGGGCTCGCTGGCAGGTAGGCAGGCCGAGAGGGCTGCAGGAGCAGGCGGGCTAGCAAGGGGCTAGGTGCTGCAGGGGCAGTAGGCACGCAGGTAGGCAGAGAATTGCAGGCAAGTGCTTGCGGCAGGTTTCGGTGAGAAGAATTTTTTTTTAGGGTTTTTAGTTTTCTGTTTTTTGTGGCTAGAGTCGTGCTGATAACGTGTTTAAGTATATTGGTATTGAGAGAGATTGATGAGAGAAGTGTATTTCATTATAGAGAATAGGAGCCCTATATATAGGGATTACAAAGTGCATAATCTAATGTTACAAGGAATACCAATCCGTGTAGGATTGGGAAATCTAGAACCTTCTCTCCTATTCCTATTCCTAGTTTGATAAGGCACACTAAACTTGATTTTCCTTCAACACCGTATAAATTACTCAAGGGTTAGAGACTACTTAGAAAAATGTTCATCACTGCTTCTATGAATGCACACCCTATTGAGTTACTCACCACGTAAATAATTGACGATAGCCAGAGCATCCATTTTCATTGGACGGATTAACGTAAGCATGTCCATTACGTGTCACGTTGTCTTCCTTGTTTCATTAATAGGCCTAACAACATTCACAGCTTTCGGCCAAGTCTTATGGTTTAGATCCGGCGTTTGGGAAGGACATGATATTAATTTGGCAATGTGGGCAACGCTTAGTCTGCCGCTTACATGCATTTGTTTTTTTCAGCCGTCATTGTTGTTAACATAAGTAAATTTTGGGGAGATAGGTTGTACATGGAAGGTGTTCGATGAAATGATTGAAAAAAATTAAGTGTCACAAATGACTACTAAAGTTTAGGGGATATGTGCCTTTCGAGGTTTCATAAACGTGTCGGACATGTACCCAAAGATATGAGCTTAGCTCGAAGTTGGTAGATGAGAATCACGAGATGAAGTGGTTTAGTATTTTGTGGTTTTTTATTTATTTATTTTTATTTTTATGAGAAGGGTTTTGTGGTTATTTCTAGTGTGTTGATACAAAAGATGATAGCTCACTGTTTGATGCCTTGCTTGAGAAGCATCTTATTTCTTGGAATGTGGTAGAGAAACGTTGCACAATGTCTATGAGTTTCATGGGAAGAGGTTGGCCCATTATCTTTTCCATTTACATAGCTAGAACTAGCTTTGTTTTTGGGTTTGTCCTCTCACTGTCTCCTATTTCATTATTTGTTTCAAATTTTGATTGAGCGACATGATGCTGTTTCACTTTCTTTTGTTCATTTTTATTCTAAATTGTGAAATTATTGTCCATAGTCCAAACAAGATCTGTGAACTACATAGAACACAGCTTGGTATAATTGACACTGTCAAAGCTTGGTATAATGCTCAGGGTATTGGTAATGCTGAGAAAACAAATTGCTTCATTCCTGTCAAGTCGTCCAAACCTTGTCCTAGATGGTATAAACTTAATGTCGATGGAGCGAAGAGCTCACAGAGTGGCAAGATTGGAGCTGGTGGCGTCATCCGAGACTATTACGGTGTGTGAATTGAGGGATTTGCTGCTTTCATTGGCATTTGGCAATGAGGAAATGATTGTAGCTGAAGCATGGGGTCTTTTACTTGGTCTCAAAATGGCTATTAGGTTGGGAATTGAAAGACTGGCGATTGAGTATGATTCTGACTTTCTGAGACCTTTGTCTATCTGATGCAGTTTGAAGTCCATCATTAATTAACTCTTGTTTGCACCTTCAAGTTTCTTTCTTGGAGTATAGTTTGGTTCATGTCTACATGGAAATGAATAATGTTGCTGGTATACTATCCAAATGTTGCTTAGATGGTGATCTGGGCGTTGCATTCTATGGCACAGCCCCCCTCTGACGTAACTCAGGCTCTGTTAGATGATTCAAGTGAAACTCCTAATTTTAGGAACCATGTAGTTGTTTTGTTTGTTGGGCTTTTTGGCCCCAGTCTATCCAAAAAAAAAAAAAACAAGCAGAAGGCAGAAGCTCTGAATTTTTCTACACTCCAATCAAATTTAGTTGATAATTAAGCATGTTTTTGTCTACTCTATATTCATTCTGTTTCTCAGTAATTGAATGTTCTGAATTTTGTCTAGGAACAGAAACAATTAATATATGCACATTCATGGCTTGATGTTGGACAAGGCATTAATTCGTCTGCATGAGATGAACAAGGAACTGAACTTTTACGTACTTGAACTCAATACACACTAAAGAAGCTTAATACAGAGGAGAAAGAAAGAAACACAAATTCACATGGGGAAAGAAATAAAGAAAGAGTAGATGCATTAGGCAAACAAATAAGCTCAATTTCTCCGAGTCCTCTTCTCACTCTTCCTTTTCATTAGTCTGATTAGTATCCCCACAATCTTAAGGAAATACTCGTGCTTCCTTGTGAAGAGGACGTCTGCAAGAACCACTCCAACTAGCAACCCACTCACAGATCCTGCCAGAACAAATATCCAATCCAATTCATTTCCAAAATCAGAACTATTTTCTTCTTTTGTTGAAGGTGGCAATTGATGAGGAGCTTCATTGCCACATTTCTTTGGCAAAGGATCTCCACACAACCCCAGGTTTCCTTCATATGAAGTACTCTCAAATGTAGCAAACTGGGTTCCACGAGGAATAGGACCACTGAGATTGTTGTGAGAGACATCGAATTTTGCAAGGAATGAAATCTGTGTCAGTTGTCGAGGGATCTCCCCTGAGAGTTTGTTCTGTGAAAGGTCCAACGATTCAAGCAACTTTAATTTTCCCAAGGATGAGGGGATCAAACCAGTGAGAATGTTGTTGGACAAATTGAGCAACCGAAGCCCCGTCAGGGCCCCAATGAATTCAGGAACCCTCCCTTCAAATCTGTTGCTTGAGATGTCAATGGCTGCCAAGTTCTCTGGAATCTTGGGATAGAATATGTTCACACCTTTATTTGTCAAAGTGAAGGAGCAATACCCGCCAACATATGAAGGACCATAACCATAATCTGAGGTTGTATTCAACCTCATGTATCTGAACCGATACGAATCGGTACCTTTGATTGCATTTCCAGAGAAGATGTATTCAAAGGGGAAGTTGCCTGAGAAATTATTGGCAGATAGATCAAGAATGCGCAACTCAAGAAAATGATCAAGATTCTTTTCAGGTTTCTCAATCACACCGTGGAACGCATTATGGTGCATTGCCAAAAGTTTCAACTCCGGGAGAGTCCCCAACCAAAAGGGGAAAACATCATTGAATTCATTGTTTGACAGAACAAGAAACTGGAGCATCACACAATTCGCCAACGACCTTGGTAATATCCCCTGCAATTTGTTATCACTAACATCAAACATCGTCAGATTTCTCGTGTATGTTTGCGGGAGATGGCCTTCAAAAGAGTTCTTTCTAAGGTCTAAAACTCTCAAATTATCACTGAAGTTCCCGAGACACTGCGGAAGCATCCCACTCAACTTGTTGTTTGACAAACCAAGGTACTTCAGAGAAGTCAGATTGCAAATCAAAGGTGAAACTTGTCCACTTAGCCCGTTGTCTGAAATTAGATAGTACTCGATGGATGGTGAAGGTATCAGTACTGATCCCTGAATCATGTTGTACGAAAGATCCAAGAGTTGTAGGCCGCTCCACGAAAGAACAACTGGAGGATGGTCAAAGCCGGAAAGGAAGTTATGAGAAATGTTCATGAGTGTCAAACTTTCTGTGCTTACATTCCACATCCATCTCGGTACTTGGCCGTGCATTCCATTCCCAGCAAGATCCAGCCATCGCAAATTTTGTTGATATCTTAGGAAACTTGGGAACTCTGTTATGTTGCAAGAACCCAATCCCAGAGCTATGAACTTTGGAAAAGTTGTTGTTGCATTCATAAATCTTGTCTCTTTGAGCAATAATTCCAATTTATTTCCAGATAAATGCAGTCTGACGAGATTTTGCAGCTTTAGAAACATGTTGAAATTCACTTTGCCGCTCAGACTATTACTCTCTAGATGAAGCATCTCGAGATTCGTGAGATTGAATAAGGGCTCAGGAATGGAACTGTGCAAATTATTTGACGAAAGATCCAAGTAAGTTAGCTTGCTAAGATTTCCTAGTGAAGAGGGGATTGGCCCAGTTAATTGATTCATAGAAAGCGAAAGTCTTACGAGCTGGTTGAGATTTCCAATGGAAGACGGGATGGAACCCCCGAAATGATTACCAGAAAGGTCTAACTCAGTGAGCTGGGTAAGGTTTCCTAGAGAAGATGGGATGTAACCACTGAACTGATTATCATCAAGTGACAGATGTGACAGTTGGGTAAGGGTCGCCAAAGAATCAGGGATTGAGCCAGAAAGTGTGTTATTTGAAAGGTCTAAATAAACCAGCTGCCTAAGATTACCGAGTGAAGATGGAAGCAACCCTGAAAAATTGCATCCACCAGCAACCAACTCAATCAATGAATCAAGCTTTTCAATTGAAGAAGGGAGGTCTCCTGAAAACCTTGTTCCGGAAACTCTCAGTGACATGAGAGGACTAGTTTGTTGAAATACTGGCAAAGAAACTGTGAGATCTGGATTGGCTTCTACATTAAGAAATTTTAAATTCTGTAATTTCAAAATACTCACCGGGAATTCACCTAGAAGTTCACAATTCTCTAGGAGGAGAGATGTCAGTAATGATAAATTTGCAATGGAATCGGGTACTGGTGCAGAAATGGTGACGGAGCTGAGATGAAGCTTTTCAAGACTAGTTAAGTTTTGAACTAGCCTTCTTAGATCAGACTGGTTTAGCTTCAGTGATCTTTCACCGTTACTCCTATAAATACTGGAGGATAGATCCAGCGACAACAATCTGGGCAAGTGAGAAATTTCAGATGGGATTTGACCAGAAAAGAAACTGCCAGAAAGGTTGAGATAACGGAGCATTGGAAAATTCCTGATGGTAGTAGGAATTTGAGATTGATTGAAGTCATTGTCGGCAAGGTTCAGGCTCTGAAGATAAACAAGGTGGAAGAGGGTGTTGTTGGAGCTGATAAAGCCGGAGAGACAGCTACTACTAAGATCAAGTCCAATCACATGACCTGTCTTCTCATCACACTCGACCCCGTCCCATGAGCAGCATCCTTTAGCAGCAGCTGGTTTCCATGACAAAACCTTTGGATAAGCACCCTCACCAACAGAAGCAGATTCGTTGATGACAAAGCTTTGCTTAAACTGGAGCAAGGCGAAGCTCTCCTCGTCATGGCAGGAAGATGATGGCTGCTGCAGAGAGTGTAAAGAGTTGGCAATAACCAAGATATGAAACATGAAGAGAATTACTCGTTTCGAAAGCATGCGACTAGTCCACAAGCTCAGTGATAGCCCCATAATTGCTGGTTTGATCATTCTGCGCTAGATGATCTGGAGAAAGCATACATTTGTATGGAAGAGACTGAGAGAGAGAGCTGTATGGGCCAGTCAACCACGAACGGCTCAATCATGTAGGGGTCAATTTATTTTCTTTTCTTTTCAACACATCCAAGAAAAAAGCGGCAACGACCCTAACACGGAGAACACGACCCTTATTGGTCAATGGAATGCAGAATTTGTTTTTTTTTTTTGCTTGTTATTTTTGATCAAATTTCAAGCCCAAGACTAGTTCATTATGATCACTGTGCATGACAACGGCATTTACCAATAATCCCTAATTTATTGTTTTTTTAATTGCATGGCAACAGCATTAACCAAAACCAAGAGGCATGTCTGGATCCTCAATACTACCATCACATTCCTAATCCTTCTTGTGCTCCGTGTCTAGAAAAGCCAGGGGCCCTACTGCGTGATCGCCATCCTCTGAAGTTTCCTTTTTTTTCCTTTTCTTTTTTCTTTTAAAAATGGATTAATGGAATTAGTTATCACAAAAGAAAAGATGATTTCTACGGTACAATGGGTGATGTGGACTAGAGGCTGTTGCTGTACCGGCACTCTCCAGAAGAATATGTTCCGCATCGATTTTTTCATGTCTCATGGTTTTCTAACTTTTCTTCATGTTGCATAATTGTTTGTAGGTAGGAAAAGGAGCTTTTTCCTCCTTGTACGTAGGAAATTAACATGACAGGGAGAGAATTGTCAACAAAGAGAGGAAGAGACTGGGGAGAATAATAGGGACATACATAATAATGAACTGTCAGAGAGAGCATATAGAAAAAGATGACTAACGAAGAGGAGAGCCACTAACTTTCTTCATTGTGCATGAGAAACAAAAGCTGCCGACATGGTTTTGGGACATTAAAGTAAAAAAAAAAAATTACGATAGAAAAATAAAGTGCATTGATACAAAAAATTATCAATGAAAACAACTAAAATCATAGGTTACAAGAAAAATGAAGGAAAATTTCTTCATGTGTGCGTAGGAAAAGGAGCAGCTAGCTTCCTCCTTGTATGTAGGAAATTAAGATTGAGAATTGTCAAGAAAGGTAGGAAGAGACTAGAGGAAAATAGGGACATAATGATGAACTGTGAGAGAGAGCATATTGAAAAAGATAACTAGGGAAGAGGGGAGCAACTAGCTTTCTCCATTGTGCATGAGAAACAAAAGCAAGGGAGGAGTGTAGATATAGTTTTAGGTCACCACAGTCAAGAAAAAAAATACGGTAGAAAAATAAAGGGATTTGATACAAAAAAATATCAATGAAAACAACTAAAATCATACTAGGTTACCAGAAAAATGAAGGAAAATGACTTGAACTAGTAGCGCTAACAACTAAGGAATTGAAGAAACATTTTAAGTAATTTGGAACTAAGAAAAATGGAAGAAAACTCATGATGAAGTTTTTAATTGGAGTTGTATGTGTCTTCTTTGTTGTTCATGTTTATTATATAGAGATTGACTCACTTGTCACATGTCTATTACAATCCTTCATGCACTAGGATGCCAATCTTGCATGGAAACTCAATTAACAACTCTTAACATTACATCAAACCCTTGGAAACCGACACTTTCAAGTTAGAAATAGTAAAGCTAATGAGGGGTTATCTAGCCCGGCCCTACCCTAGATTTTAGGGCTTAGGGTTGGGCCGGGCTGGGCCGGGGCTTAAATATGTTAACCCTTACCCGCCTGAAAGGCCCAAGCCGATAGGGCCTAAAGAGCCGGGTCGAGTCAGGGCGGCCTTCAGAATAGGGCTTAAATGGGTCGAAAAGGACCTTATTTTATTTAACGAAAAGAAATACATTATTTTTATTTTTTTCCTCAAAATGTGGCTCAATGGTTATATAAGTAATACAAGATTCATTCTTTTTTGTTGATCATATATATTTAATATATATATATATATATATATATATTGGAATTAACTTATAACATTTATAAATATAAGTTAAGGTGGTTATATTCAATTAACTATCTTCCAAATTTAATTGTTGCTTAACAAAGGAAACAAAAATTAAAGAAAATAGCTTACGAAATCAATTACAAAGAAAGAGATAAGTTGTATGTTATAGAAAAAAAAAGAAATATATTTAAAAAATAGAAAAAAAAGAAAATTATTAGGGCTTAATTGGGCGGGTTTATAGGGTCGGTTCGGGCGTGACCCTAATAGGCTCAAATGGATCAGGTCGAAGGGTCATACCCTACCCTATTTAAGAAAGGGTCGGGCCGGCCCGCCCTAATGCAAAGGTCTGGTCGGCGTCCGGCGTGCCTAGAGGGTTTGGGGCCGAAGGGCCAAATGATGACCCCTAAGCTAATCCATGAGTACCTGTACGTGCATGACCTTGATTATAGTTAGGAGGTTCAACAATTTAAACATTCTCTCCTATGGTCCCTTTATTCTATCAACAAATCCTCAATATAACAACACATTAATAGTGAGAAAAATCATTAATCAGTATCTTGATTCTCCTTTAAATGTCTAATGTTTGTGTCACGCCTTGAATTTCAATTACAAATAATAATACAAAATCAATCAAATACAAGAACCCAGGGCATGATGGTTCAGCAATCAACACTAAATTCCACTAACATTTTTTTTCTTTAAACAAGGCAACCAACGATGTTCCGAACCCGCAATGTCAATATAAACTAATTCTTTAGAGTCACAAATTACATTACGCAAAGTTTACAAATTAAGTTGCGATAACAAAATAATAAGTAAACGCTCCTCAGAGCCTACTACACAGCGGAATTCTTAACAACAGTAAAGCCACAAAATTAGCTTCCTACCTGAACAGCTGCCACAAGATCTCAACTTTAGCCACAATTTCCCTGACCTGCAGGATTAACCCCTACACCATCGAATAGTGTACCGGGTTGCCACACAGCAAACCTGGTAAGCTTAAGAAAGCTCGTATGAGTAAACTCAAAAACCACAAACCAAAATCACATTCATAAGTCACCTCAACCTAAACAACGATAAACACATAACTCACAACTACAACCATCAGTTTCATAACCTTCCATATCATGCTTACATAGGTCAACTCTTGACTAAAACCAAATGCTCAGATTCTCAACTTAGCATCTAATTACACAAATTTCAGTCAAACAAAATCTCCTCAAGTAATGTTTGAAACCATTTTAACGCACTACGGTGAATTACAAAATCACACTCCTTTCCTCTACACAGGAAGCCTTTGTCATCAACGTGACATCAAAGGTGAAAAACAATGAAATCACCTTCCTATCCTCCCCACAAGGAACACTCGTCACCACTATGGCCCCTCAAATCATTCAAACCCTCAACAGTAAAACCAAGAAGAAAGTAATGCAATCACAAATCAAACAAAGGTAAATCAATTCATAGTAACCCCTGCGTATAGTTTTAGTTCAGGTGATTACATTAAAACAAACAATTCAAATCATAGTAATCGTCACAACTTTATGCCCTCACTTCTATAGGTGTCTCCGATCATCACAGTTACCATCTCATTAATTGTTACCTTAACAACAAACATACCTTCTTCACTGAGAATCACCACAGCAACCCTCTTGATCGTTGTTAACTTAATAATAATTCAACTCCTTTATAGAGCTGTCATCACACTGATCATCACACAGATTTCACCGGTCATCACTCAGATATTCCTGTACTTACATGAACATTTGCCTAAACCATAATTAGCTATAATGAGCCACGCTCATACCACCGCCAGCGGTACCAACAACTATCAAGGGTGTGACCTACGGAAACACCGCCGAACAGGCTATCTACTGAGCTCCAGCTCAACCCAAGATCGCAGCTGACGAGCCGCCACGCATCGCGCTAAGATCACCTCACTAAGATCACCTCGCTGAAGCATCAGAAGCTGGGAATAAAAGCACATCAGTCCGACTTCGAAAGTAAGGAAGAGATTAGTCTCTTCCTCACCTATAAAAGGTCCACTCCTCTCTCTTTATTAACTACGCATTTACTTCTTACCTAATGTTATTCTGTCAACACAAATACATTGACTAACATAGGCATCAGAGAAGAGAAGACTGCAAACCGCAGTCTCCCTCTGACGCCGTGTGTATTTCATTTGACAGATGGAGGTAACACGAGAACCTCTTCAGTAGCGGTCCAGGTTTGGACCCCTATTAACAAGATTCAGCTATCGCTGAATCTCAGACATTAACATTGGTGCCTTCTATGGGAACTCTTGAGTAAAAGGTCATCCCACTATAAATCCATAATGACTAACGACAGTGGGGAAATCGCCGACGAGCAAGCGGACCAGTCCGTCAACCTCCAACCCACCAACCCCGCGGCTAACGTTAACCGCGCACTCTTCAATACTCCGATCAACCCTGGCATTGAACCCCAAGTTACTCCCCTAATTCCACACACCCAGTCAGCTGCAGAAAATCATCCGGGCAACAGTCACTAGCCGCCAGGCCAAGACCTCGCCTCCAAGTATGAGTTGGCATTGACGGACCTCCACAAGGCAAATAGGGAGCGGGAACAAGAACACAAGGAGAAGGCGGAAGCCCAGAAACAAGTGGCCACATTAATGTCAAGATTTGACGAACTAAAAAAGGCGCTGGAAGCAAATGCCAACCCAGCGCAGAGCGAAAATTATCGAGCGCCAGGAGTAGTCGCCCCAACGATGGAAGGTTGATACCAGCACCAGTCATACAAATGCATGTGCCATTGAACCCACTCGAGCTGGTAGGACTTGGTCCATCGCCTTCGCCGCGATTAATGCTGGAATAGGAAGCAGAATCTCATCCGCGCACTAACCTTGGTGCAGGTCGAGCCAAAACAGAAGGAAACCCACTAGCTCCAAGACAATGTTTGGCACAATGAAACCTACAAACAGGGCCCGCTAGCGACATTACTACCCTAATATTGCAAAGAATGCAACAGTTGGAGGAAAGACTGCTCCGAACAGATGCAGGCTCCCTAACGCCAATCCAAACCCGCTATTTGCATCAAAACCATGACCGTTTACTGCCAGAATCTTACAAACCATGAGTCCAGCATATGTAAAAATGCCAAATAGGGAGCGGGAACAAGAACGCAAGGAGAAGGCGGAAGCCCAGAAACAAGTGGCCACATTAATGTCAAGATTTGACGAACTAAAAAAGGCGCTTGAAGCAAATGCCAACCCAGCGCAGAGCGAAAATCATAGAGTGCCAGGAGTAGTCACCCCAACGATGGAAGGTTGATACCAGCACCAGTCATACAGATGCATGTGCCATTGAACCCACTCGAGCTGGTAAGACTTGGTCCATAGCCTTCGCCACGATTAATGCTGGAATAGGAAGCAGAATCTCATCCGCGCACCAACCTTGGTGCAGGTCGGGCCAAAACAGAAGGAAACCCACTAGCTCCAAGACAATGTTTGGCACAACGAAACCTACAAGCAGGGCCCGCTGTCGACATTACTACCCTAATATTGCAAAGAATGCAATAGTTGGAGGAAAGACTGCTCCGAACAGATGCAGGCTCCCCAACGCCAATCCAAACCCGCTATTTGCATCAAAACCATGACCGTTTATCACCAGAATCTTACAAACCATGAGGCCAGCATATGTAAAAACGCCAAAAATCACTCAGTACAGCAGCTTAACGGACCCCTTTGTACACATGGACACATTCAAGAAGGTAACCAACAACAACAGGTTTGATGACGACACCCTGTGCCACCTATTTAGCAAAACGCTGGATAGTGAGGCAATGAGCTGGTTCTTCGAGTGCCCACCAGGGTCCATCGACTCCTTTTCAGCGTTATCAGACTCCTTCTTGTTACGGTTCATCCTCCTTGCCGCATGATACCAGAACACAAGCCAGTTGTTCAGCGTCAAACAAAGCATAGAGGAAACATTAAAGGCATTCTTCAGAAGGTAGAGAGTCACGGCCTCTCGGTGCCGCGACCTTGACAAGATCATGGCACTGGAAGTCTTCAAGTAGGGGTTCTTAAAGGGGCCATTCTTCCATCATCTTAATTACAATTGGCCAAATGCGGCATATAACCACGTCATGAGCGAGGCAGTCCTCCATGCACAGGTAGAGTACATCACATATGGGGAAACACCACCACCCTCGCAAACTCCTGCCAAGACAACTCAGCCTTCCTTCTCTCAACAGGAAACCACTGATAAATCCTCCGCCACACCCTCAAATGACAAAAAGAGATAACGGCAGTAGGGAAATTACCAGGACAAGCGGCAAAAAGATCAGTAATACCACAACAAGGGTAATCGTTCCTTCCACGGTGATAACCGCAACAAGAAAACAGTGTCTTCCCAGCAATATGCAGTGTTCACAATCCTTACTACCTCGCATGAGGAGATATATGATCAGTGCAAGAACCAAATCCCACCCCCACCTCCAAGAAAGTACCCGAGAGTAGGAAAACTGAGAAACACCATCAAATGGTGCAAATACCATGAGGATAGCGGTCACAACACCAACAGTTGCAATGCACTCAAAACAGCAATTGAAACCCTTTATCGGGATGGAAAGTTGGAACAGTATAAGGTTCGCCAGCCTCACTGGTGATCGCCAATATCTAGCCATCCGGCGGATCAACACCATTGATGGCGGCGCTCCCATCAGCAATATGTCCTATAGGGCAAGAAAGCGCTATGCACGCGCCAACCACCTTAAAGAAGTCTGTAACATCCGCTACGAGAGATTCGCCAAACTACTAAAATCTAGTTGGGAACTCATAACTTTCTCCGAGGAGGAGGAATGTGGTGTGCATCTCCCCCACGACGACCCATTCTTGATCGACCCAATACTCGACAAATGGTCAGTGGGAAGAGTCTTGGTCGACAGCGATCAACAGTCAATGCCATCTTCAATGACTGCTACAACCAGCTCCAGCGGAACAGAAAGCCATTACAGGACCATGAACCGCTGCTTATTAGCTTCTCTGGCGACGTCACACAACCGCTGGGTTCTGATTACATGCTCCTATCCATCGGTACTTGTACAGCGAAGGTACACACTGAGTTCATCATCGTAGATTGCTTCAGCTCTTACAACGCCATCATTGGCCAAGCAGCTCTCAACAAGCTGAAATGCATCATCTCCCGGTACATGCTCCTCATGAAGTTCCCTACACACAACGGCACGGGCTGTATAAGAGGAAGCCAACAGCTGGCACGAGAATGTTACTCAACAACAGTGACACGATCGATGCGCCACCATGAAATTTAACTGTTGGAAACCACCCACCGCTAATGGATAAAATTGACGACCCCAGGGATGATGAGAAAAAGTATGTAAAAAAGGAACCTGTCAACCCGGAAACATCCCTACAAGTCATCAGCATCTCCGACGAGCACCCTGAGCGAACAGTTCGTATCGGTGCCTAACTCTCCCCTGAGATAGTAGCAAAGCTAACACAGTTTCTGGAGAAGACGCCGTTGTCTTTGCATGGTCTTACGAGGACATGCCAGGCATTTGCCCTGATATAATTACGCACCAGCTAAGCATTAAACCATCCTTCTATCCAGTCAAACAAAAAAAGAAAGCCTTTGACGAGGAGAGATATCGTGCAATCAGGAAAGAGGTAGCAAAACTCCAAGGCATTGGGTTCATCCGCCAAGTCAATTACCCACAATGGATCTCTAACCTGGTAATGGTCAAAAAGCCCAGCGGCAAATGGCGAATGTGTGTAGACTTTAAGGGTCTGAACAGGGTATGCCCAAGGACAGTTTCCAGCTACCACACATCGACCAGTTGGTCGGCACAGCAGCGGGACATGAGTTGCTCAGCATGATGGATGCCTTATCCGGCTACAATCAATTCTAGATGCACCCCGGCTACCAAGAATGCACTACCTTCACAACTGACAAAGGCTTATATTGCTACAATGTCATGCCTTTTGGCATGAAAAATGCTGGGTCAACATACCAGTGGTTAATGAACGCCATGTTCGCAAAGCACCTCGGCAAAATAATAGAGGTATATATGGATGACATGCTCGTCAATAGCATCAAGGCCAGCGGGCATGTGGCTAACCTCCGCGTCATATTCGCTATCCTCCTAGCTTATGGTATGCGCCTCAACCCTGAAAAGTGTTTCTTTGGTGTTACTGCTAGTAAACTCTTAGGCTACATCGTTAGCAAGCGCGGCATTGAGGCTAACCCGGAAAATATTCAGGCCATCCTCAACATGAAATGCGCTGAGTGGAAGGTAGATGTTCAGAGCCTTTGGGGCAAGTTAACTGCACTATCCCACTTCATCTCAAAGCTCACTGACATGTCTCTCCCATTCTTCAAAGCTATGAAGAGGACCCACCATAAAGTAGTTGATTGGACGCCAGATTATGAGGAGGAGTTCCCGAGCCTGAAAGAGTACCTAGCGGCAATCCCAATTCTCTCCATACATGTGCAAGGTGAAATACTCTATATATACCTAGCAGTTTTCACATCAGCGGTGAGCTGTGCCATAGTATGGAGAGAAGGACAGGAAAAATTCCCGGTGTTCTATGCCAGAAGGGGCATGACCAGAGCGGAGACACGGTACACCCCCTTGAACAATTGGCCCTAGAACTCATTGTTACTGCTAGACACCTTCAATAATACTTTCAAGCTCACACCATCCACGTCCTAACAAATCAACAGTTGAGGCAAGTCATGCAAAGCCCTGAGCACTCTGGATGCTTAAGTAAGTGAGCTGAGTGAGTTTGACATCAAGTATTGACCACGAACAGCTATGAAGGGCCAAGTGGTAGTAGACTTCATCACTGAACTCACTGAGTGTCAGGACGAACTCACTTCGGGGACACTAGTGGACAACACCACCATGAAAGCAACCGAAGGTCCCACTACCGAGTAGCGGTCAGACTGAAACCTCCATGTCGACGGCTCAGCCTGCGCCAAAGCCTGTGGCGCAGGAATCATCTTAACAGGGCCACGGGGATTAAACGTGGAGGACGCACTAAAATTCAACTTCAAAGCTTCGAATAACATGGCAGAATATGAAGCACTCATCGCAGGCCTACTCTCGCCATAGACCCAGGCACTGATAGTATCGACATATTCAATGACTCTCAAATTGTCGTCAACTAGGTCAACGACAACTTTCAAGCCAAGGACAAGCAGTTAATGGCGTAGGTAGGGTACGTGTAAACACTACTTAGAAAATTCAAGTTTCACTCCATCACACAAATTCCAAGAGAGAAGAACACCAAGGCAGATTCTCTGGCAAGGCTAGCAACCGCTCAATCTCATCAAAGTTCGACGAACACAAAGGTGGAATGCCTTAACAAGCCAAGCATCACCAAGACCCTAGCGGAAATATTCAACATCAAGATCAATCCTAGCTGGATGGATGAGATAATAGAGTACAAGCGCTATGGAACACTGCGCACCGACAAGGTCGAGGCACGGCAACTCAAGCGGAGGGCAACCTACTATAATATCCAAAACTGTAAAATTTACCGCTAGGACTTTACTCACCCAAATCTCAGATGCTTAACACCAGGAGAAGGAAAAGTGGTACTAGCAATGATACACGCAAGGGAGTGTGGAAATCATTCAGGCGCCAGATCTCTCGCAAATTCAACCATGAGTCAAGGGTACTTTTGGCCCACGATCGGTGATGACGCCAAAAAGTCTCCAAGTCCTGCCACAAATACCAACAATATGCTGACCTTCCACATACGCCAGCGGAGCCCCTTTCAATCAACATCAGCTCGTGGATTCACTCCACTTGGGGCCTCAACCTCGTTGGGAAATTACCAACTGCTAGGGGACAGTTCAAATAAATCATCATCGCCATAAATTACAATAACGCTAACAACAATCACAATAGCCAAGGTAACCCATTTCCTTTAGAGAAATATTTATTGCTGCTACGACGTACCCCATACCATCATCATAGACAACGGGGCCCAGTTCAACAGTGAGGAAATCATTAACTTCACCGCCAAGCTTGGCACCAAGATGCGTTATGCATCTGTAGCGAACCCCTAAACTAAAGGGTAGGTCGAAGCGGTAAACAAAATCATCAAGAAGTTGCTTAAGAAGAAGCTTGATGACGCCAATGGCTTATGGGCTGAAAAACTTCCAGAGGTCCTATGAGCCATCAGAACAACCTCGTCATCTGCTAAAGGAGAAACACCGTTTTGCATGATGTTCGGCATAGAGGCAGTCATTCCCATCAAGGTCGCACAACCAATCGATAGGGTTGAAGGCTACGATGCCAAAACCAACAGTGATGGCATCAGCATGGACAAAGATCTCCTCGAGGAAAAGCGCCACAAGGCTCACCTGCATAACTTGTAAAACCTTGTATCACATTTTTATAGCGCTAGAGTCAAGGCCAGAAACCTCCACCTTGGGGACAGGGTCATGAAGGAGGTCATTCCTCCTTCAACTGCTCTTCGTCCCACTTGGGAAGGACCATATAAAATAGTGGAAGTCGTCAGCCCTATCACTTTCTAGTTAAAGGACAAGGATGGCATCACCTCTGCCTACCCTTGGAATACCAAACATCTTTGGTATTATTACAAGAAGTTCCACCGCTAACCCATGAGCATCTTGACTTAGCAAAATTTTTGTACAATATTTAGCTAAGAGAAGCTACCCAATGGGTACTCTCACTCTTAAGTAAACGCTGACCAGTCAGCTATTGTTAATGCAAGTGACCGAGAGGTCTAATTAATGATAAATAAAGAGATAGAGAGAGAAGACACAAGAGAAGTATAGTGGTTCATCTCAGCCTTAGCGGGAGACTACGTCCACTTGAATATGTACTATGTGTGTTTGGGCCTTGTGGCCGAAGGGGGATTACAAAGCATGTAATGGGATGTCTTGAGTTGTGGGAGGATGCATTCCTTTTATAGGTGAAGGAAGCCATCTCCTTTACATGGTTTCCGATGTGGGACTCAAATACCACTATTCTAGTATAGAAAGGCTATGTTGTGAGGACAACTTGGCAAGGCCAGGAAGGTGGCTTCCTAGCGACGTATTTGCCACTTCCGGATACCGTAGCGCAGCTTGAAATAGGGCTATGGGATGCATGTCTCAGTTGGGCCTCACCATGGCTTGTGGGTGTCCCAAAGACGGTGTTACTTATGCTTGGTGATGTAGCAAATCCTCCATGCATAGTGAGAGATATCTACAAGTCCCCTAAGTCCCCAAGTAAGAAGAGCTTCTTGGTTGGGGAGTTATAATCATGAAGTCATCAAGCATAAACAATGTCCGAGAGGCGCCTAGCCCCTACAAGTCCCCGAATTCCTTAAGCAAGAAGGGACTCGTCTAACCTGCACAATGAGACGAAAAACGCACATATGTAGAATGCTTTGTTGTATTGGTTACCGCTCGTATTAATGGAACGCGAAAAGAATTCGATTTGTTGCAAGCGACAAATGGTAGAAGAATTCAATATTCCATTAATGTGTATGAACATGTAAAATATTGGTATTTGTATATGTGGATCTTATGGCCATATAACACGCACAATAGGTAGTGGCAAGTGTAATGGGTGTCCAAAGAAAATTGTGGGAGTAGTCCCGGTGACATAGTATGAAGCGTTTGGAAACTTAGGGCTTAAGTAAAGCATGTTGGACATGATCGAGCAAGTTGGGTGTAGTTGAGTGTGTAGGCGCTGTGCAAGCATGCGGGACGTGGCCCAAGCGCAAGTCATGGCCATACTTGATACCCAAGCGAGTCGTAACCAGAGCAAGTCGTTTATCCGGGCATGTTTAATTAAGTCGTAAGTGTCACAAGCTTCTAGATGCATGTCACATGAAAGTGAATTTAAGCATGTATGTGTGTAGCATGTACTTGTAGTAAAGTTGCTAATAATATTTTTGCAATATTGTAAACATGCTTAGAGATTATGAAGACATGTAAATGCATATCAAGTGTGATATATTTGTAGGCATGCTTAAAGTAGTAAAAGCATGTGATTGGCATGGCACTAGCTCAAATTGAAAGAGCGTAAAAGAGAAGATATAGTGACTTATCTTATGCCGATTTGGAGGCTAGCAGAGTTGGTCGAGCATGACAGTCCATTGCTTGTGGCGGATAATGTATTCCGATAATGTCCATCAACACGTAGTTGAGGTATCATTTGTAAGTAGTGGAATGCTCGGTAGAAATAGTTGAATTTCCGGAAGAATAAGCGGCATGCATGGAAAGTTGGATTCTAAATGACTTCTCAGTGTCCGGAAACATGCGTTGAGACTCTACGCCAGTGATCGCCGCCATAGAGATCCACCGAACATTAGGGTGATGATCAAGTGATCGGCCTAACCCATATCAAGTGTAGGTGTGGTGATGGGCTAGCGGTTGCTCCTAATAGAGCTTAGCGGGGGGGGGGGGGGGGGGGGAGCTTGATGGTAAGCCTAGTAAGGTCGCCGATGAAGTGTGGCAGAGGGAAGCTCGTGGTGCTTTGACCGACGGTAGCGGCTGTTAGTCAGCGGTGGTTGTGAGCTCAGCGGAACTCATCTTGGGGCGGATGGTGCTTGGCGCTTTAGGATTTGGAGGAGGAATTTTACCGCTGCCGTTGACAAAGTTCGGCGGAGGAATTTTGGCGCTGCCGCTGATAGAGTTGGGCGGAAGATGCCGGCGCTGCCGTTGATAGAGTTGTTGTTGGGCTGATGGGTGCTGGCAGGCTGGTCGGCGGGCTAGCTAGCCGCTGGTGTTAGAGGAGCGCCACTGGCGGTGGTGTCCAGCAGAGATGGTGCCAGCGGAGCACTTGACGGAGCTGGGAGGAGCGGACTCGCTGGCTGGGCCTCTAGTTGGTATTGCTAGGCACTGGCGGGCTATGCACGGGGCTCTGGCTGGTTGCTGCTGCTTGCACTGCTAGCCTCGCTAGCGGACTGGTGACTGGCGGAGGTGATGCCGAGCGGTGACCTGGCTGGCGGTTCCGCTAACCTCGGTGTCCACCTTCGATCTCTGGGTGTCCAAAGTAATTTTGCACCCAAAGATTTTTTTTTTTTTTTTAATGCCGCAGGCTCTGTGAAGCTTTTGGCTTTTTTGTTGTTGAGTTAGCAATGGGTCGTGCCGGGCGTGCAAAGAGCTCTAGGGTGGGGGAGGAAGTTGCCGCCCGCAATAGGCGCGAAGAGCGGTTAGCGAGCAATAGCGCCGCTAGCGGTTCCGCTGACGGGGGAGAGGATGCCAGTGGAGAGATAAAGTTCTCTTGGGTTCTAAGTTATGGCACCGCAGTTGATGAGGTGGGAGGGCTGATGACTGTGGCCGCCGTCAACCGTCTGAAGCGGGTGTTCCACCTTCCCGGAGTGGTGAAGTTGCGTCCGCCAACCGCTAATGAGAAGACCTCCATTCTGCCAGTGGAGTACGCTGCGGTGCATGAGGTGATCTTCCGCCAGGGGGTGACGTTTCCTCTTCTGCCAAATCTGCAAATCTTAGTTTGCGAGTTTGGTATCGCTTTTGGGCAAGTATGCCCCAACATGTGGTGGTTGCTCATGGCAATCAACTCACTATGGCGCTTATCTGGTTGCGAGGATCCAACAGTGGTGGAGGTGCTACATTTCTACAAGTTGGTATATGTGAAGCGCCAAGACTATAGCGGGAGGTGAATTTGAGCCATTAAGTGGTTGATAGGTGGTAAACAAATTTCTATCTCCACAAATGTGCCTTGTCGCACCGGTATCAATCCACTAGTCCTTATTGTCATTCACCAAGTTGACTTCAGAAACAACAGCCACAAAATCTTTCATAGCCTCAGCCACATTTGCTTGGTTGTTGTTGTTGTTCCTAATGGCAACATGCGCATCTTTCTTGTGATGACATTCTTGTGCCTTGTGTCCAGGCTTTCCACATACCCAACAACTACCTTTAATTTTCTTGAAATTCTTGGTCTTTATTGCGTATTTGATAGCATGTTTATTGCTTTTGAATTTCTGACCTTTGAATTTTGGCTTAGAAGTTTCTTCCTCAACCATATTTGCTTTGGCTTCGATGACAGATCCATCGGGCTGCTTCTCACTTTTCAGGTGGTCTTCTTGAACTTGTAGTTTCAAAACCAGATCCTCCATGGTCATTTCACTCTTCTTGTGCTTCAAATGCACTTTGAAATCCTTCCAAGAAGGTGGTAGTTTTTCTATAACAGAACTAACTTGAAAGCTTTCATTAATCACCATACATTCAGCATGCAGTTCATGAATAATCACCTAGAGTTCATCAACTTGAATAACAACAGTCTTGCTGTCCACCATCTTATAGTTAAGAAATTTTCCAATAATGAACTTCTTTGAACCTGCGTCATTAACTTTGTATTTTTTCTCCAAAGAATTCCAGAGTTAATTCCTTTGCAGTGGTGTATGACGTATATACATCATACAAAGTATCATCCAGACCATTGAGAATATAATTCCTGCAGAGGAACTCACAACATTTCCAGGCATCAATTGCATTAATTCAATTGTTCTACAGTCACATCATCTCCTTCTGCCTCTGGAACTTCTTCCTTCACGACATGAGCAAGGTTCAATGTTGTCAGATAAAACAACAGTCTTTGTTGCCAACGTCTAAAGTCCACGCCCTTGAATTTTTCTGGTTTCTCAACATGAGTTTTGACACCATTCACTGATACTTGATTCATAGAAATTTCTATCTAAAGATTGTTAGATTTGTATCAATCAATAGAAAATATGATAAAGGAATTGTAATTGCAAGAGAACTGACTTGTGATTCGATAGAGGCTTGCAGATTGGCAATGTCCTTTAGACAGAATTTCACCCCTACTGTAGTTCGTTAGGCTTCTGACTATCAGGATACAATTATCGATAATCCAAGGGCCTAGCACCAGACCTTGGATTCTAGAGAACGTACTAAGTGGTTTTCTCTCTGAAGGAAGGAAGGAAAAACAAATCTATATTTAGAGAGGAAGACCTATTGGGTTTATATAATGTTTGAGACACCACTTTAGTTTAAATTGAAGAGGTAAGTTGTTTAGACTTATCCTTTCAATAACCTCGTTAGTTCAAATTCACAAGGTAAGTTGATCAGACTTGTCCTTTTGACTTCAGATTTCAAAAACTGAATTTTAGATATCAAGTAGTGTTTTGGAAATCTCCTTGAGCTAAATCAGAGTGAGAAGAAATCTCTTTGAGGAAGATTCAAGTGAGGTGAAATCTCATCTAGACAGATCTTGGAGAGGTAATATCCCCTTGAGATAGATCCGGGTGAGGAAGAAAATCTTAGACGGATCCCTTTGAGATAGATCTAATCCTCCTAAATGGAAACCATATTATTTGAATAAAAAAGCTTCCACCAGCCAAAAACTGATTTCTATTCAAACTCTAGCACTAGAACATATGGGCTTAGCTCGAGGTTGGTTGATGAGAATCACGTGATGAAGCAGTTTAGTATTTTATGGGTTTTTGTGGAAGGGTTTTGTGGTTATTTCTATTGTGTTAGTAGAGAAGATCATAGATCACTGTTTGATGCCTTACTTGAGAAGCATCTTATTTCTTGGAATGTGATAGAGAAATGTTGCACAATGTCTATGAGTCTCATGGGAAGAGGTTGGTCCATTATCTTTTTCATTTACATAAATAGAACTCCTAAGCCTCGTTTGGTTCACCGAAAAGAAAGTAATTCTTTTGTCTTTCTCATGGAAAGGGAAATGAAATTTCCCAACAACTTTCCATTCCGATGTTTGATAACGTAAGGAAAGTTATTAGGAAAGTTTTTAAAAAGTTTGTAAATAATGTAATAAAATAATATGTTGTGAGTAATAAATGCAACAAAAGGAGGCCGGGAAAGTAATTTCTTTGGAGTTTGGAATGAACCATTTTCCCCCTTATTTTTCCTTACTTCAGGAAATGATTTCCTTTCCTTTTGCATCTCAAACGCAGGAAAGGAACAAGTTTCATTTCCTGATGCTTACTTTCCGCGAACCAAACATGACCTTAGCTTTGTTTTTGGGTTTGTCCTTTCACTGTCTCATATTTCATTATTTATTGCATATTTTGATTGAGCAACGTGATGCTGTTTCACTCTATTTTGATCATGATTATTCTTAATAGTGAAATTATTGTCCAAAGTCTGAACAAGATCTGTGAACATTAGTTTTTGAGAGAGAATTCTTTGGTAAAAAATAGGGAAATTTGATTCTACACCCAAATTACACACACCTTTTAGATTAAACCTATCTATAAGATTGTCTTAATATACACACAAACCTATTAATGAGGTTTATTTTTTTAAAAAAAAATTATTAAATAGGATAAATATTAAAACCCATTGTTGTTAAGAATTACTAAAGCTGCCACCATCCCCAAACTTTCTGCAGATGCAACTCTTGAAACGGTTGCGCAAAAACATCGCCCAGAACTAATCAACTCTTGATTCTAGCAATTGAAATCAGCACCTGGATTGGAGGTTATGTAATCTTCACATTCAAAAGCTGGAATTATAGGTGCCTAAGTCATTCTTTGAATGATTTAAGTACAAATTGTGAACTTCTTGAATGATAGGTACCTAAATCATTTGCTTATGTTAAAACCCATACGATGTTTAACACCTGAATGATAGATAAAATTATGCAATTTTACCTATGGTTCATTCTACCTAAGTTATTCCCTGATTGATAGGTACAAATTGTGAATTCCTAAATGATAGGTACCTATATCATTTGCTTATGTTAAAACTCACATGATATTTAACACATGTACGATAGGAAAAATTATACAGTTATACCTATGGTTCATCTAGAAATACCAAAATTAGCAAGTGAAAGTTAATGACAAGGGTGTTGGATTATTCTATTTCATTTCCAGTAAATGAGGTGAAATGAATATTTTACTAAAAAGTCAACATCAACATGTATATTTGAGGAATATTTTACGGGGCCGTGACCACTTACCCAATTTCAGCATAAACATTGCTCACTTACTCCACCAAGAGTTTTTTATTCCCATTTACACAATTTAAGCACAAGTGACATTTTTACCCCTAGTCTAATTAATAAATTACAAACTTCTCTCTCTCTCTCTCTCTCTCTCTCTCTCTCTCTCTCTCTCTCTCTCTCTCTCTCTCACGTCAACTGAGCAAAGTGACCACCACCTCCGTCGACTCAAGACGCTGAGTTCATTGCAGTCTTCGCCGGATCTCTCTCTCTCCCTCTCCCCCTGTCACGTCAACTGAGCAGGTGACCACCACCTCCGTCGACTTGAAAACGCCGAGTTCACTGCAGTCTTGGCCGGACGAGGATTGGACAGCAGTTCGTCAGGAGCTAGGCGTTGGGGATTGGACGACGTTGGGGACTAGACGGCGACATCCATCCATGGAGGCTTTGCCGTTCCTTCGCATATCCGCAACCGACCCGAACGTCCTATGTGGCTAACCCGAAATTACAGCGATCGGAGCCGACGCTGGAGCTTCTTTAGCCTCTAAGAGCGATCGACGGCTTATATGAACACAGACTCGTCGTCCAGACCCGAACGTCGACCGACGTATAGCCTTCGGAAGCCGGAGACGAAGCCATGGTGCCGCCGAATATGGTGATTGGGTGCCCAGAGCTTTACTCGGTGCCTTTTTTTTTTTTTTTGCTACCCACAACATTTCCTGGGTGGTCAAATTTTATTTTTCCAGTAGTGATTGCTTTTTTTATTATGATTTGGTTGGCAATAATAAGATTATTGGAAGGCAATAATAAGATTACTGAGGGGCAATAAAATGTTTATTGGGGCAATAATAAGATTATTGGGGGGGCAATAATAAGATTATTTATTTGGATAAACCTCCGAAAGCTTTCAAAATTCAAAATATCTTTATTTTTCACTAATTATTGATCCCCAATAACAAGTTTATTGGGGGGGTAATAAAATCAGATGCCGGAATCCGGTCACCAGTCCGGCAGTCGGAATCCGGTCACTAGACGTCGGACTCCGGTCATCGGAGCACAGCAAGGTGGATGATGACTTCTCTCTCTAAGTGAAAAAGAATGAGAGGGCAAAAAAGTCTAAAAAATAAATAAAAAGAATAAAAAAAAATTAATTGGGTATTAGGGCAATAATCCCTTAGAATGTTTTGAGTAAATGAGGTTAAAAAACTGTTAGTGGAGCAAGTGGACAATTTTTAAGCTGAAATTGGGTAAATGATCATTTCCCCAATATTTTACCTATTCAATTAGAAGGGTAAAATAGTCAAACTAATAAAAGTGAAAAATTATAATTATAGACTTAAAACTTGTAAGGAATGTTTGATTATGTGAAGGATTAAAAGAAAATATAAGAATGGGTATTTCCTAATAGGAGCTTCAGTTTTTGGGTTTTTTTTTTTTTTTTTAAAAATTTCTTTAAAAAAAAACTAAAAATAGAAGCAAAAGGCAGAGGCTCTGAATTTCTCTCCACTCCGATCGAAATCAGTTGACGTTTTTGACTTTTTGCCTACTTATACCAAAAAAATGAAGTGATTTTTATTTTACTGTTCAATGATGGTCCATATTCATTTGTGTATGACCTAATTCTCTTTTTCATTCTGTTTCTTAGTAGTTGAATTTTCTGAATTTTGTCTGGGAACAGAAACAATTAATATATGCATATTCATGGCTTGATGTTAGACAAGGCATTCGCCTGAATGAGATGAACAAGCAACTGAACTGTAATTACTTGAACTCAATACACTTTAAAGAAACTGAGTACAGAGGGGAAAACACCGAGCAAGTGTAGGGAGGAGAAAGAAAGAAGCACAAACACAAATGGGAAAAACAGAAAGAGTAGATGTATTAGGCAAACAAATAAGCTCAATTTCTCCGAGTCCTCTTCTCACTTTTCCTTTTTCATTAGTCTGATTAGCATCCCCACAATCTTAAGGAAATACTCGCGCTTCCTTGTGACGAGGACGTCTGCAAGAACCACTCCAACTAGCAACCCACTCACAGATCCTGCCAGAACAAATTTCCAATCCAATTCATTTCCAAAATCAGAACCATTTTCTTCTTCTGTTGAAGGTATCAATCGAGGAGCTTCATTGCCACATTTCTTTGGCAGTGGATCTCCACACAACCCCAGGTTTCCTTCATATGAAGTGCTGTCAAATGTAGCAAACTGGGTTCCAAGAGGAATAGGACCACTGAGATTGTTGTGAGAGACATTGAATTTTGAAAGGAATGAAATTTGTGTCAGTTGTGGAGGGATCTCCCCTGAGAGTTTGTTCTGTGAAAGGTCCAACGATTCAAGCAACTTTAATTTTCCCAAGGATGAGGGGATCAAACCAGTGAGTATGTTGTTGGACATATTGAGCAAACGAAGCCCCGTCAGGGTCCCAATGAATTCAGGAACCCTCCCTTCAAATCTGTTGCTTGAGATGTCAATGGCTGCCAAGTTCTCTGGAATCTTGGGATAGAATATGTTCACACCTTTATTTGTCAATGTGAAGGAGCAATACCCGCCAACATATGGACCATAACCATAATCTGAGCTTGTATTCAACCTCATGTATCTGAACCGATACGAATCGGTACCTTTGATTGCATTTCCAGAGAAGATGTATTCAAAGGGGAAGTTGCCTGAGAAATTATTAGCAGATAGATCAAGAATGCGCAACTCAAGAAAATGATCAAGATTCTTTTCAGGTTTCCTAATCACACCGTGGAACGCATTCTGATGCATTGCCAAAAGTTTCAACTCCGGGAGAGTCCCCAACCAAAAGGGGAAAACATCATTGAATTCATTGTTTGACAGAACAAGAAACTGGAGCATCACACAATTCGCCAACGACCTTGGTAATATCCCCTGCAATTTGTTATCACTAACATCAAACATCGTCAAATTTCTCGTGTATGTTTGCGGGAGATGGCCTTCAAAAGAGTTCTTTCTAAGGTCTAGAACTCGCAAATTATCACTGAAGTTCCCGAGACACTGCGGAAGCATCCCACTCAACTTGTTGTTTGACAAATCAAGGTACTTCAGAGAAGTCAGAGTGCAAATCAAAGGTGAAACTTGTCCACTTAGCCCGTTGTCTGAAATTAGATAGTACTCGATGGATGGTGAAGGTATCAGTACTGATCCCTGAATCATGTTGTACGAAAGATCCAACATTTGTAGGCCGCTCCACGAAAGAACAACTGGAGGATGGTCAAAGCCAGAAAGGAAGTTATGAGAAATGTTCATGAGTGTCAAACTTTCTGTGCTTACATTCCACATCCATCTCGGTACTTGGCCGTGCATTCCATTTTCAGCAAGATCCAGCCATCGCAAATTTTGTTGATATCTTAGGAAACTTGGGAACTCTGTTATGTTGCAAGAACCCAATCCCAGAGCTACGAACTTTGCAAAAGTTGTTGTTGCATTCATAAATCTTGTCTCTTCGAGCAATAATTCCAATTTATTTCCAGATAAATGCAGTCTGACGAGATTTTGCAGCTTTAGAAACATGTTGAAATTCACTTTTCCGCTCAGACTATTACTCTCTAGATGAAGCATCTCGAGATTCGAGAGATTGGATAAGGACTCAGGAATGGAACTGTGCAAATTATTTGACGAAAGATCTAAGTTAGCTAGCTTGCTAAGATTTCCTAGTGAAGAGGGGATTGGCCCAGTTAATTGATTCATAGAAAGCGAAAGTCTTACGAGCTGGTTGAGATTTCCAATGGAAGACGGGATGTAACCCCCGAAATCATTACCAGAAAGGTCTAACTCAGTGAGCTGGGTAAGGTTTCCTAGAGAAGATGGGATGTAACCACTGAACTGATTATCATTAAGTGACAGATGTGACAGTTGGGTAAGGGTCGCCAAAGAATCAGGGATTGAGCCAGAAAGTGTGTTATTTGAAAGGTCTAAATAAACCAGGTGCCTAAGATTACCAAGTGAAGATGGAAGCAACCCTGAAAAATTGCATCCACTAGCAACTAACTCAATCAATGAATCAAGCTTTTCAATTGAAGAAGGGAGGTCTCCTGAAAACCTTGTTCCGGAAACTCTCAGTGACATGAGAGGACTAGTTTGTTGAAATACTGGCAAAGAAACTGTGAGATCTGGATTGGCTTCTACATTAAGAAATTTTAAATTCTGTAATTTCAAAATACTCACCGGGAATTCGCCTAGAAGCTCACATTTCTCTAGGAGGAGAGATGTCAGTAATGATAAATTTGCAATGGAATCCGGTACTGGTGCAGAAATGGTGACGGAGCTGAGATGAAGCTTTTCTAGACTAGTTAAGTTTTGAACTAGCCTTCTTAGATCAGACTGGTTTAGCTTCAGTGATCTTTCACCGTTACTCCTATAAATACTGGAGGATAGATCCAGCGACAACAATTTGGGCAAGTGAGAAATTTCAGATGGGATTTGACCAGAAAAGAAACTGCCAGAAAGGTTAAGATAACGGAGCATTGGAAAATTCCTGATGGTATTAGGAATTTGAGATTGATTGAAGTCATTGTCGGCAAGGTTCAGGCTCTGAAGATAAACAAGGTGGAAGAGGGTGTTGTTGGAGCTGATAAAGCCGGAGAGACAGCTACTACTAAGATCAAGTCCAATCACACGACCTGTCTTCTCATCACACTCGACCCCGTCCCATGAGCAGCATCCTTTAGCAGCAGCTGGTTTCCATGACAAAACCTTTGGATAAGCACCCTCACCAACAGAAGCAGATTCGTTGATGACAAAGCTTTGCTTAAACTGGAGCAAGGCGAAGCTCTCCTCGTCATGGCAGGAAGATGATGGCTGCTGCAGAGAGTGTAAAGAGTTGGCAATAACCAAGATATGAAACATGAAGAGAATTACTCGTTTCGAAAGCATGCGACTAGTCCACAAGCTCAGTGATAGCCCCATAATTGCTGGTTTGATCATTCTGCGCTAGATGATCTGGAGAAAGCATACATTTGTATGGAAGAGACTGAGAGAGAGAGCTGAACGGGCCAGTCAACCACGTACGAGTCAATCATGTACGTACGGGTCAATTTCTTTTCTTTTCTTTTCAATACACGAAAGAAAAAAGCGGCAACAACCCAAACACGGAGAACACGTAGAATTTGCTTTTTTTGATCAAACTTCAAGTCTAAGACTAGTTCATTATGATCACTGTAGAAAAGCATGACACCGGCATTTGGTACCAAGAGGCATGTCTGGATCCTCAATCCCACCATCACATTCCTAATCCCTCTTGGGCTCCGTGTCCAGAAAAGCCAGGGGCCCCACTGCGTGATCACCATCCTCCGAAGTTCCCTTTTTTTTAATTTTCTTTTTTCTTTTAAAATTGGATTAATGGAATTAGTTATCACAAAAGAAAAGATGATTTCTACTGTATAATGGGTGATGTGGACTGCACTCTCCAGAAGAATATGTTCCACATCGATTTGTTCATGTCTCATGGTTTTCTTCATGTTGCATAATTGTTTGTACGTAGGAAAAGGAGCAGCTAGCTTCCTCCTTGTACGTAGGAAATAGATTATTTTTTTAAAATTGAAATACATTTCATGTGCTACTGTTTTTGGATTGAAGTATGATTGTACGTAGTACGTAAAAACCTACTCTATTATTTGAATAAGAAGTCATTACAGTTAGTCAAAACATTTCGTTGATTTCAATATGAACAGACATACGAATATAAATACCACTGTAGAACGAGATAAACTCAATTCGGGTAACAAGAAACGAGTGAGAATTGTCAACAAAGCGAGGAAGAGACGGGGGAGAAAAATGGGGACATAATGTTGAACTGTCAGAGAGAGCATATTGAAAAAGATGACTAAGGAAGACAGGAGCCACTATCTTTCTTCATTTCATGAGAACAAAAGATGCAGACGTGATTTTGGCCTTTTGGGTCATTAAAGTCAAGGAAAAAAACACGGTAGAAAAATAAAGGATTTTGATACAAAAAATTATCAATGAAAACAACCAAAATCATACTAGGTTACAAGAAAAATGAAGGAAAATTTTTTCATGTAGCATAATTGTTTGTACGTAGGAAAAGGAGCAGCTAGATCAGGCACAAATGGAGAGGGGGTCTAAGGTGGGCTACATCTCAACCCCCCTCAACATTTTGGAGAGAAAAAAAATGATTATATATACACTAAGTTATAGCACTTCAAAAAAAAAAACATAATATATATATATATATATATATATATATAGAGCAAACTGCAACAACTCTCTCTTTTTCTCCTCTTCTCTGTCGTCCCCTCCTCACCTCTCACCTCTCTTAGCACATCAGCGTTGGTCTCTCACCTCTCTCTACTAAGGCACTCTCTCCTCTCCTCAACACTCTGCGTCTTTGCTCTCATTCTCTCAACTTTATAGAGGTATGAATTTTTTTGATGAAATTAGAATGTAATTTAGGTTAAAATTTGGATATTTCTAGATTTCTTGATGTAAATAATCAAATCTATTGATTCCTGAAAAATAGATTGAATTTGTATTATTAATTTTGGTTTAGATAAGTTTGATTAAGTGTGACTCTTACATGGTATAAAGTGATTAAGTCCGTCTAGTGATGACTCTTTTTGTTCCCTCTACTTGAATTTGTATTGACATTGAATATTTTAACTTTGAATTGCTTTAAACTAATACCAACTATATTTAAAAAAAAAAAAAAAAACTCTCACTCTCTCTCTCTCTCTCTCTCTCTCTCTCTCTCTCTCTCTCTCTCTCTCTCTCTCTCTCTCTCTCTCTCTCTCTCTCTCTCTCTCTCTCGGAAACCTAGAGGACGCCGTGGTCTGTGCTAAAGCCTGTCCGGCTGCGCCTCGTCACCGGCCATGGCCTCTGGCCTAGCCGGCGCATGTTTGGTGAGATATATGTTCTGGATCTCTCCGGGTCGAAAGGAATGGCTGAGTCAGGTAAGCGGGCTGGGATCGGAGATGGCTTTTGCTCGGTCGAATTGGCTTCTGTTGGTGATCAAGCAGATCGAAGATTGGCTGAGATCGATAGCGTGATGAGACAATCGATCCGTATCCAATTGTAGAGGATCCAGATGCCGGCTGATGTTGGGTGGTTTGAGATGTTTGGAGTTGTCCGGAGATGGTTGGACGGCGACAAAGGCGCGAGGGTGGCCCAACGCCGGTGGTGGAATGACTGTTTTGGTGGCGGGGATACTCAGCTGTTGTTTTGGGTCGGGAAGGTTGGATATGTTGCTGATTTGGCTTTTGGGGCTTGAAGGCTGCTAGTGGGCCCGTTCTGGGCTAGAGATAGGGGTTGGGTTCACTTTGTGGACCTAGCCCAGGCTATTGTTTCCTTTAATTTTAATTTTACTGTTTTAATTTGCCTAGTTATTTTGCGCGTTTTGCGAGCAATAAATTCCTACATTGGGTGTGTAGGGCTAGTCGGGCTTTTTGCCTGTTGTTAATGTTTAAGATTTGAGCGGTGGCCCAAGTCTTTGTTAACGCGGGTCCGATGGGCAGACCGCTACTTGTAGTGTTCTCAAAGGTTCCGCTACCCGTCAAATGAAATACAAAGCGGCGTCAGAGGGAGACCGCGCTGGGCAGTCTTCTCTTCTCCGATGCCTAAGTTAGTCAATGTATTTATGTTAACAGAATAACAGTAGGTAAGTAGTGAATGCGTAATGAATGAGGAGAGAGGAGATAACCTTTTATAGGTGAGGAAGAGGCTGACCTCTTCCTTGTTTTCGATGTGGGACTGACATGCAACAGTTCCCAGTTTGTGGAGCTTCTGATGCTGCTTTGGAGCAGCGCGTCCCGACGCGTCAACGGTGATCTGGGGGTGAGCCGGGGCTCAAGCGGTACCCTGCTTGGCGGTGATTTCGTAGGTCATACCGTTGGCGGTAGTTGGTACCGCTGGTGTTAACATGAGCGTGGTTCATTCATAGCTAATTATGCTTGCAAATGCTCATGTAAGTACACCTGTGTATGAACTCAAAGTGCATTGTCTGCTCTATGTAAGCAGCGAGTTCTTTGCTTCGTCAAGTGGTCGTTGCCTCCTAGTGGTAGGGTGAGACTAAATGTCGTCGGATTTATGTTCCGGCGGCAACATAGTGGGAAAGCTGTGCGTATGGTAATTATGCTATGTTGTAATTGGTTACATATCGAGTTATCTTTCCATTATGTCACCGCTATGTTGAAGCAAATAGAATCGCCAGTAGAGCGCTCTTTAGTAGTTGGTGCCTAGTTGAATATAATTATTTGGTAGAGACGCATGATAGTTTTTCAGGACGTTCTCTAGATGTTTATTGTAATCAGGGGTTCAGGCTCAATGTCCCCCCTTGTATTCGACAGTTTCATTAATCAAGGTTTGAGGGCAGCCGCACCGCCCTTTATTTTATTTTTAAAAAAAAAAACTAATATCAACTATAGTTCATATGTATTACAACCAAGAATTAATTTATACTTAAATTCATTTTTTTACCTGTGAGCCATAGCCCTATGAACTGTAGTCGATCAAGTTCATATTATTTCAAACAAATCTTTATTTTCGAAAACGATATACAATTATCAATCAATTTCGACAATTAAATAACTTGATTCTTAAATGAATCATGTGGGATTTACTCACCTCAAAATCCTGCTACGTCTTCTCTTACAGCAGATAATGTATCGAATACACTCCTTCAGTCACCTATAATACGATCTTAAGGTATGCGAATCGAAAACGATTAAACTTCGAACTCCCATTTGCCCCAAAATCTCGAAAGTAATGCCAATTGAGGTGAAACTTCATCCGAGACCACCCGAGGTCTCCGGAATACTTATACGATCAATATAGCAAAGTTACAAGTCGATCAGACGGCCGGATCCTCACGGATCGAAAACCGAAAGAACCGAAAACCCTAAAACCCTAAAAATCATAACTTGCTCATACGATTTCCAAAAAATATGTATCGTACATTGACACGTTCGTATCGATGTGTAGATTGAAATGAGAGATATAAACTGTCCCTGGGGTGGTCGGAAGTGATTGGAAATGGCCGCCACATGCGGTGGCAGAGCCGCTGTCAACCACCGCCAATGATGGTGAAACCTATATGCACTTCTTCGTCTCATCAAGCCCAACAACTTTCATTATCATAAAGCTTGAAACGAAGTAAAAATGATCGAAAAGTACCTTGGAAGCTACGGGAACTCGGAAAATTTCTAGTTTTCCAATGAGTCTTCGTTCTCTGTCCAAGGGTCACTTTAAGTCCTATCATTCTTGGAGCATGATCACCGTCTTTTGGAGGTTCTAGAAAGCTAAGTAACTCAAGCTATAGTGGTCAGAGGAGGGAGAAACAAGCATTGACCCAAAACTGAGGTCGGATCGGGTTTTAGTTGCTGCGGTGGCTACAGGCCGATATAGGTTCCAAGGAGGCCACGGGGAGGTGCGCAACGTCGAGGCAAGGCTACCCCAAGAATTTCACGTCCAAAGGTGGTCGGAGGAGGAAGAAATGGCCGGAAGAAGAGAGAGGGCGATTTCCGGTTGAGAGAGAGAGAGAGAGAAGCTCGGGTTTCCAAATTTGGAAATCTAGGCATTTCTGCAATTTTAAAACTTCCGTCCTTTTATCAAAGTTGGAAACTTTTTCTGAATGCGATAACATCTTCATACGAACTCTGATTTTTGTGTTCCGCATAAGCACGAACTCGTATCGACGCGCTCTACGACTTTTGTGAAGAAAGTTTTCACAAAATCCTAACGTATAAAAAGTCAACCCTTAAATCGAAACATTCCGAGTGAATGATGGTTCGAAATAATTTCAATTTCTCAATAACTCAAAAGAATAAGGCATCGAAACCATAATTTGTACTAACTGGGACATTTATTAATTCCAAGAAAAATACTAGAAATTAATACGAAAATCCAGGTCATTACTAGGCCTCTCCGACTTCTCCTCAACATATGCCCAGGAATCCTTATCCCAAAACTCGCCCTATTCACTCTAGCAAATTGAGATTTCATTTCAAAGCAGAAGGAGGGTAAATCTATTAGAGGCTGCAACTGGGCATGTTTCCGGCAAGGCCGACGGGTTACGGTGGTGGATATTACTGCCTTTCTTCTTATCGTCCACACGATAGCCCTAGCTACCCACCACCTCCTCCTCAATTTCTTTCGCAACCAAGCTACCCACCACCACCACCTTCGCTAATAATCATCAATGGGTATGTTTTCCCTAATCAATTTCCATCAACCCATACTTACCATTCACCTGATTCTAACACAAATCCCTGGATCTATCCTTCGATTTCACAAAGCCATTCCTATGACCCATTGGTTCCTAGTGTTAATTCACACTTCGTCTGTCAAGCCCCGAATTTTGAAAAATGGAATTCAAATCCGAAACTCGAAAACTTAACAAGAACAAGAAAACACTCAGAAAATTTGTCATTTAAATTAAGCAACAAAACAAACCAAGCTCACCAATATTAATACCGACTCGTTCTTTAGAGTCACATATTACATGACAAAGAGTTTACAAATTAAACTGAACAACAATTCAATAAGTAAACAAACCAACCACTCTCACTACACAACGAAAGATTAAAACTAAGAGTACCCTTCAACGTCCACGCTATCGAATGTACACCTCAACTTCGACAACGAACACTTGATATTCTATCCTGCACAATAACCCTACACCATGGAATAGTTCACCGGGTTGAAACAAAAAACCCAATAAGCTTTTGCAAGCTCGTATGAGTAAACCTAGAAAAACACTAACACATTTCTGACCCAAGGACAACAAATCAACACAATGATTAATTCTGGGGAAAACATCACCAATGGTCACTGAGTTATGACTTATTCAACACTTAACTCACTGTATTTTCAACAATATCACTTAACTCACTCAGTTTTACATCCATCTTTCACTTAATTCACTGTCGTTAATTCTGCCGTTAAAAGCTATTAAAATTGAGGGTATATTTGTCTAAACACTAAAAAAATGCATTTCTAACTTCTTTTTTTTTTAAAAGACAATTTTTTTTTCAAATTATATTTAAGTTAAAAAAATAATATTTTATTAGAAATTTAAAAAATTGAAAAAAAGTCTAATAAATGTAAATTGAGGGTATATTTGTCTAAACACTAAAAAAATGCATTTCTAACTTTTTTTTAAAAAAAAAAGACAATTTTTTTTTCAAATTATATTTAAGTTAAAAAAATCATTTTTTATTAGAAATTTAAAAAAATTGAAAAAAAGTCTAATAAATGTAGTTTTTTTTAAGTTAAAAATGATTTTTAAGTGTTTTGATAAATATACCCTCAATTTTAACGGCTTCTAGCGGTAAAATTAACGGCAGTGAGTTAAGTGAAAAACAGATGTAAAACTGAGTGAGTTAAGTGATATTGTTGAAAATACAGTGAGTTAAGTGTCGAATAAATCATAACTCAGTGACCATTAGTGATATTTCTCCTTAATTCTGACATCAAATCCTTTTCTTTTTAGGGAACACACAGGTCACTACTGTGACAAATCAAATCATTCTGTTTGTACCCACATTTGCATGGCCACTCGGACATAGCTAATGTGCATATAGTTATTGAGTGATTTCTAATTATAATGAGCCGCTCTACAAGTAATTTGGGCTGGTAGCTAGAAATGGTGGCCGGTGAATAAGTGGATACTTCAGTTGGTCCAAGATGAGTCAGACGAAACTAGGCCTTTGGTTATCGGCCGGCCCGTAGTCATTGGTTTATTGTCTAAAAGCCCATTGGCCAATACTCTAATTGGTTTCCAACCCGAACTCAACTCAGAAAGATAATGGCCGATTGTCAGAGAGGCCGATAAGCGATACAGATGAAATTTGATCAAGTAGTATTTCAATCGACTTGAAGTTCATGTCAGCCGATGAGGAGAGTTCAATCCAAGATAGCCTACTTCAAGATTAATTGCATCCGTTGATGACGTCCGTCAAAGCCAATCCGGATAGAGTCTAGCGTCAAGTCAGCCGATGATAAGTATTGAAGACGAATCAAGATAGAGTCACTGAGCCAAGAGGAGGCCGAATTCCACTCAACTTCAAAGAGTCAAGAGATCAGTTCAAGTCACAAAGCAGCCGATATAAATAGAAGCATCGACATAAGACAATACACACACAACTCCAGAAACTCAAGCCATCAAGCTTTTCTTATTTCGTTTTACCTTTTGCTTAGGTAGAATTTCCGTCTGTTTCCTTAGTGTATTTGCTCTACTAGTTACAATCTCAGTTACTTTACCTTTCTTGTAGCCTAGTATCGATTTTGAATTGTTCTCTTTGTTTTCTTTCAAACAATAGTTAATAATTTGCAGCCATTCCAGTTTTTAGTTTCGTTGTTATTATCTTTTATTTGCTCTTTATTGTCTTTATGCTTTACTTGTTTGATCGTGCTATTTACTGTTCGTAGTCGCATAGTAGCTATTAATCTTATGTTTACTCATACTCTCACGACCGTACCTAACTCACCCGACCTTCAGCCACCAAGTCCTTAATCTAGAGGCATCGAATCGCAGCCGAGAATAAGTTCCTTCCTCGGCTAACAATTGCTTGATAGGTCAGATCTATATCCACTACACCTATAGTTGCACACTTGGCCTTCTGGCCGTGTGCTGGCACGCTCCGCATCTATTCATCGAGAAGGACATCTGTTCCTTAATCCCTCGGCTGTATAGGACGAGGTGATTTTCAGAGGCAACATATTCTAAATAAAAACCGGTAATCCCTGTATAGAAAATTAGTTCAGGAGATCATCGAAGAGCACACAATCCAAAATAGACATCATAGTAATCCCTGCATATAGTTTAGTTCAGGAGATCACAATAAAATCAAACAAAAGAAATCAAAGTAATCCCTGCATATGGTTTAGTTCAGGAGATTACTTAAAAATCGACAATAGAATGGAAAAGGAAAATAAATAAAGAATTCAAACAACTCATGCTGAAACCACGAAATCACCCTTTCAACTCTGAATACACAATCTCACAAAATAACTCGTTTTCAAAACTCGACATCCTTACCTCTTAAGGGTAACATACATCACTAAAGTGATAAAATCATATTATCTCAACTCACACCATAATATGAAAATCAAGTCCCTCCTCAGACAACAAAAGAAAGCACACACTCGAAACTCTCTTTTAAAAAACATGTACTCCTGAGTGCCATAACACAAAGTTATTCCCTAAGCAGTACAACAGACATACTAAAGCTCTAACTGTATCGTAACCTATCACCTCGGCCGAGGTTCAGCCTTACGATAATAATTGCCTCTATCACTACTGTGACCCGGATCCGTAGATCCGAAAACATTTAAAAATGTCTCGTAACCTGTCATCTCTGCCGAGGTTCAGCCTTAAGATAATAATTGCCTCTGTCACTACTGTGACCCAGATTCGTAGATCCGAAAACATTTAAAAAGGTCCCATTTGACCCAAAAATGTTACACAACAACTTCAAATCCCTTCAACACAACAAAAATCAACATTCTCAAAATATATTGTTTCCCTCGAAATCAGGTCACATAAATCATCAATGAACACCATAGCAAAACCGTACTCTTTTGCAATACTCGGTTTTACAATACAATACCAATTCCAAACTCAAATACTCTTTAACAATCACCTCAATCAATCACATGATATAATGCATTTTCAAAAAGAGTAAATGCTCAAAATAATAATCCAAATAAAATCACAATTATTATTTCATCAAATACCACGCCATTCAGATATATATTTCACGTAAATATATACACACACACACACACGTAGTCATCCACTCAGGAATAACTACTAATACCAACTATAGTTCACAATCACAAAAACTCGTGAAAATCATTTTTATACTTTAAAAACTCATTTTACTTACCTATGAACCGTAGACGATCAAATTCATATGATTTAAAATAAATATTTACTTCCGAAAACGATTTCACATTTTATCAACAATTTCAAATAATAAAGTAAATTTGATTCGTAAATGAACCACATGAAATTTACTCACCTCTAACTCCAGCTGCGTCTTCTCTAACAGCCAAGATAAATTACCGGACGTACTGTTAATCACTTAAAGAAAGTACATGAATCACCAAAGACAATTAAATTCCGAAACTCCCGAAACAATCCAAAAATCTGAAAGTGATTCCAATCGAGGCGAAACATCATTCGGGAACACCCAAAGTCTCCGAAACACTTCTACGGTCAACATATCAAAACTACAAGTCGATCGGACGGCCGGATCCTCACGGATCAAAAACCGATTAAACTGAAAACCCTAAAACGCTAAAATTCATAACTTGCTCATACGATTTCCAAAAATTACAAACTATATATCGAAATGCTCGTATCGACGAGTAGATCAAAATCAAAAACGGAAACTGTCCTTGAGGTGGCCTGAAACAGTTGCACAGCGCTGCCACAGACGATTGCGGCGGCGCCGTCAACCACTGAGTTAGGTGGTAAAACCTACCTGTAACTCTTCGTCTCAACATGCCCAACGACTTTCTCAACTAGCCCAAGGTCTGAAAATAAGCAGAAGAGGTCAAAAAATACCTAAACAATAGCTCGGTCAACTCCTTTGCCCAGTTTTCCGGCGGCCCCTAGTTCTCCATCAACGCTTCACTATAGCTTGAATCCTTTGAGTAGCATGACCAGCATCTTTAGGCAACTCCAAAAGCCAAGTGGCTCGAGCTATGGTGGTCGGAGGAGGGAGAACTTGCCGTTGACCTAAAACTGAGATCGGGTCGGGCTTTCCTTCCACCGCCGCGTAGACGCTGAGAGGGGAGGAGATGCTACCACAAGGAGCTAGAGGAGGAAGAGGCGAAGCCAGCGCCAGTGGTGGCTTGTCGAAAGGTGGTCGGTGGAGGAAGATATGGCCAGAAGAATATGGAGAGCAATTTCCAATCAATCAAGAGAGAGAGGGAGAGAAAAGCTTGGGTTTCCAAATTTGGAAATCCGGGCTTTTTTGCAATTTTTGTAATTTTTTGTCCTTATACCAAAAATGAAAATTTTTTTTCGAATGCCATAACTTCTTCATACGAACTCCGATTTTCGCGTTCTGCATGTTCACGAACTAGTATCGACGCGCTCTACGCCTTTCATGAAGGAAGTTTATGCAGAATCCTAACATATAAAAAGATCAAAGCATTCCGAGTGAATAATTATTCGAAACACTTACGCTCTACCCTCAAATCATGAAATCATACCAACGAACACTTTATTAATTCTAGGAAACATTTAGAAATTAATAACAAATTTTCAAAGTCTTACATCGTCTCCACCAAAACCATGCCTACACCACCTATTTACCATTCTGTTCCTTCACCTCCCGTTTGTGAGCAACCACATATAATTTCATATCGAAATCCATTCTGTCCAATACCAGTGTCTGGCCCTTCACGAATTTCTCTTCACACTGAAATGATACATAATGGGGAAGTCCCAATTGTTAACTCTGACGGCTACTCTTTCATACCTGAGCCTACGGTCAAGCTTAAGGGGGCTGAGAAACCACATTCACCACCACAAGGATCCGGCAATTTGCAAGAATCACTGTAGAGTTTGATGGATACCTTCATATCTGAATTCAAGGAGGAGTTACGATTGTTAAGGGGTTCATTGCAATCTCTGGCAAGCCAAGTTGATAACCCACTAAAGTTTGCCTCTCCGCTGCCGTCGTCAACGCCCGAATTGATTCCAGCTGCAATCGAGGCTTTTACATCACTTATTCCTGCTGATAATGGTTTTATTTGTAAAACCCCTATGGATAGTGATTTGAATTTGTCTTCCACTAATGATATATTGGGATTTTGTGATAATGCTAGTATGAATCATGTTGTGGGCAGTATAGCTATTGCTTCAATTGCTACATTAGTTTGTGGTGATAAAAGCATGGAAGTCGTGGGTGGTGTTAATACTAGTTGGAAAAATGATAAAAAAAAAAAGAGGTGTTATAGATGGATTCAACCCAGATGAAAGCAAGGAATTTCAGGAGTTGCTTTATGCTGGCACTGATATTCATACTGGTTATATTGGAGATGCTTCAACAGACTTGGCAGGCGGCAATTTTCCCCAGCCAAAAATTAAATATCATATAGATAAAAAGGGTGCTGACAGGGCTTCATTGCTTTTCAAGTCTATGTCACAATTCAATGATATTGACTTTCTTTTGAATCCTCATATGACTGTTACCAATGGAAATAGGGACCGTGCAGTTGTGGCAGTTAATAAGATTGTTCCTTGTATCAAGGCAGAACGATCTCATTCTATATGTGTTCAAGCTGAGAATATAAATGAGCAAGAGTCAAAAGAACTCTTGCAAAGTTTTCCTTGTCAAAAAGAGTATGACATGAGATCTAAAGAAGATTCTGGCACTGAAATTGAGGTTAGTAATGTGGCTCATGAAAGTGGGTCCAACTTGCTCATAGTGTTTGAGCCGCCCAAATAGGAAGTTGTTGAAAAACTTGTTTCTAGGGTCAAAGGCTTTATCTTTGACGAGGACCATACTTGTCCTGATTGTAACATTGAGCAGCAGATAACGATGACAGATGAATTTGACAAAGAAAAGTTTGCTCTGCTATATCAAATTTGCAAGTTGGAGCATTTTGATAAGGCAAAAGGGATACTATATAATGTAACTAACCATTGTTTTGACTCCATCATGATTACTGATAATGGCTTCTTGAATGGTAATATTGGTGAAGAGAATTTGTATGTTGGAGACAAAGGTGAAAAAATGCCAGTGACTTCTGAAATGGTGCTAGAGAAAATATGGGAGAAATGGAAATCAAAAGTTCATACTGAACTTGACAGTGAGATGGCGATATTTCCTGCTGACGCACACTCTGAAGCAAAGGGAGTGCAATGGTTGTGTTAATGTCTGATGTGGATACCTCTCACTAGCATGCCTAATTTGCTATCTCACCGAGCATAAAGTAACACTCTCCTAGGGGACCCACAAGCCATGGTGGGGCCCAACTACGACATACATGTCGTAGCCCGGCATGCAACCTACCCCGTGGTAGTCGGAAGCAGCCAAGACCATGCCTGGAAGCAACCTTCCCGGCCTTGCCAAGTTGTCTTTACAATATGGTTTTCTAGACTAGAATGGGGACTTCTTGTCCCACATTGAAGAAAATGTAAAGGAAGGAGCCTCCCTTCCCTCTAAAAGGAGACTCCTTCCCACTTGTTCAAACATCCTATTACATCTCTTGTAATCTCCTTTGGGTCGCAAGGCCCAAACACACTAGTAAAAGCTTTCAATTGGACGTAGTTAGCGGGAGATGAATCACTATACTTCTAGTGTCTCATTTACTCTCTCTCTCTCTCTCTCTCTCTCTCTCTCTCTCTCTCTCTCTCTCTTTAACGTTAATTAGAGCCTTCGGTTTCTAAACATTAACATTAGTGCCGTCTGTGGGAAACCGATACAAAGGCTTTTGTCACTTACCATTGAGTTAAGTCATCTTAACGGAGCTTAACATAATTTTTCTTTGAGTTATATAATTGATATTATGGGCGGCAACTTATGCCCAATTTTGGTCACCGCTACTCAACCTTCTTAGCAGCAACTTGTGCCATCTGCCAAGTCCAAGCTGGTCAACGCTAACTCATTGTTACTCAATGCTAAGTCAAATTCAGTCAACACTGCACCACTAAAAAAAAAAATTACCGCTAGCGAGTCTAGCTTTTAGTGGTAAGCCAAGCAAAACCAACGCCAGGCAACCCTTTCATCCAAATACCATCCTCTAAGCGCCACTGCCAAGCTTCGATCACATGAACCTAACGCTCATCAGTTCCAACTCAATGCTTTGCTCGACTCCTAGCGAGGCTAACGCCCCGCATATCTCCACCTAGCGAGTGCCAGCGATGCCAACGCTCCGCCAACTCTAGCACCAAGCACCAATGATGCACCACTGACCTGCAATCCAACCTTGTGCACACCCAGAAAATAAAGCTAACACACCAATCTCCCTTGATTGCGATTTCTCTCTAGACCCAGAAATTTTGTCTGGTCACCATGGCAACTGACAGGATCCGACCCAAGAATCACCCCAAAACCTGGATACTAGCATGCGGGGCCCACGTTAGGTGAAATCTTACTGAAAAATCGGCAGAACCTCCCTTAAAATGGGCTACCCAAATAGTTCACAAACCTGGACATGATTAATATTTACCTCCCACTTAAATATACATTCCAGTATCTACATTCCAAGTGTATATGTTACATTTAGAAAGTACGAAATTCCATCATAACTTCAATACGATAACAACTACTCAAGTAAAAGCATTCTCCAAATTTAAAAGGGTTATCAGAGCAATTCTACATAACTAAGCCGATATCATACAAGGCAGGTTAAGTATTAACCTATAGTCAAAACGGAAGCGCTGATTCATGTGCCTCAAGTTCCTGGACGCGATCTCAACCAAACTGAAATCTGGGCATTTGAAACCAAAGGGCCCAGAGGAAAACATTTAAAACCATTAGAGTGAGTGGACAAAACTGAAATAAGTTATGAAACAAATAATTGAATGCTTCCCCATTTCTCTTGTTAACAAAACCAACATGCAGCGAGATTCCACAATATTTCCAACTCAATCCTTTTCAAGAAAACTCATTTGATGATTAGGAAGGACTGCTTCCTAATCATCTCATGCCATCTGGGAGGGACTGCCACCCAGATGACGCATCGGAAGGGACTGCCAACCGGAATAGGAGGCGGTGGGTAGATGGGACTGCCAACTAGCCACAGGTAGTTAGAAGGGACTGCCAACTAACTACCTCATGTCATCTGGAAGGGACTGCCAACTAGGTGACGCATCGGATGGGACTGCCAACCGGGCTGTAGTCTGGAAGGGACTGCCAACCAGACTATTACATAGAAGGGACTGCCAACTAGGTAAGATACATGCGCCAAAGATAGCCTCCTTGTCAATTGCTTTCTTTAAATTCTTTTCTTTCCACAAAAATCACATTTACTCAAATAGTATTCCTAATAAAAACTTAATACCATGATGCATGCATTATTTAAATAAAATAAAAGTCCACTCACAAGTGAGTCTCGCAGCTAATCCTGCTGCCTGCCCGTGTCCTCCTCACTCGAGGACTCAGTATGTCCTATAGTAAGTGGGCACGATATAAGTAATTGGAATAATTTAAAACTAAAAAAAAAAGATTCATTCCCTCGAAGAATTTAAGTAACTCGTTACTCAACAATTCCTCTACAAATTTCTAATCTTTCAAATTTGGATATTTAACATCCGATACGGAAATCCTAACATTCTCAACATCCTCTAATTTATTTTTAGCCTTCAAAAGTCTCTTGTAACTTCTCAAACAATTAATTTCAATATCTTAACTACAATTTTAACCAATAAATAAAGAATAAATTCTCCTTTTCAAGTTCTCCAAATTCTCTCTTAACTTCCTTTGATCCATTTCATTTTTCCGAATGTTTCCACAATCGCAACTACCACAAAACCACAACACCGATTGCCATGACCAACTTAACCAAATTATCTCTTGAGACAAAAATCAAATCCAACCACCATAACTAATTACAACAATTCCCAAAAGCTCAAACTTAATATCCAAATCATAAAAAAAATAAATTGTACTTCTCCATTAACACACAAATTAGATGTTTTCATAGAGCTGCCGGCGCCCCAAGGCGCCATCGCCCATGGCGGTGCACCACCGCACAAACCACCACAACAGGTCAAGCTATTTATACAAAACAACCTCCAAAACCAGCCAAGCATCAAAAATATACCTGCAACAGCCAACAATTTCCAACGATTTTGGCCAGAAAATTCAAAACAAAAACCAAGAATTCGCGGTTACTGTTCACGCCACTGTTCACAGTCTCAAACACCTTCAATTCTTCCTCCACCGGCCATGAGAAGCTGCAAAAGGTTAGGGATGAAGATTAGCATCACCCCAGCACCCAAAACCCCAAAGAAATCTGGCTGGAAACCGCCAGAAAACTGAAGATCGGAGCCAAACTCCGGTTTTCCCTATTTTTGCAATTCTCTTCGAAACTCAAAAACCAATGATACCTAAGGTGAAAAACTTACATACCTAGGAAAAGGAGGGAGGGAGGATCATGCCATGGTGAGCGGTGCGCACTGGGGTGGCCGGACGATGTCAATTTTTGTGGAAGAAGGCCGGCGGTGAAAGAAAAAGAAAGGGGAAGGGAGAGCTCGGGCTTGAACCGATTTTTTTTTCCTCAATCTGTCACTTTCTCTCTCTTCCCAAAAAAAGAAACTCATTTAAAAACAACTCCATCAAAAAATAGTAATTTCCATTTTAGTCATAATTTTCCCGATATAACACCGATTTAAACAAACTACGTGTCCACGAACTCAATTTTCCGTATACTACAACATTCTCAAAGAATTTTCTTAACTCAACGGACAAGGAAATAGTCAACTTCGCGGTCAATAACGGTAAAAAGTAACTAGTAAAAACTTTAAGATACGGGGTATTACAGCAACTCTCAATCAGCGTCAACCGCCAAGCGAGGCTAGCGGCCAGAGCTTGCACAACACAAACCAGCACCCACCAGAGCCTGTGACCTCCAGATCACTAGCTTCTGCTAAACCAAGTAAAGCTCCGCCCATCTTTCTTCGATCATCATCAGAACCTTGACGCAGCTCTTCGTTCAGCATCAACACCAACATCAAGTTAAGAAATGCAATCGAATGACAATCAGTGCCAGGCGTCGGTCCAACAAAGCACCGCCAAGACCCATTCTTGCAATCAATCTCTTGAACGAGTCAACTCACCAGCCACCCAGGAGAGTTCATACCGCTCAGCCATCATCACCACCCAAAATATTACTCTGGGCACCCAGAGATATAATCCTCCACAACGCCCGTCAATCATCATCAGAACTGGCTACATCCTTAACGAGGTCATCATCGTCAACAAGTAGCGAGCATAACAGCGTTAAGCGGAAAATTTTTTTGAAGCTTCAAAGCGTCAAAACGGCGAGCACCGAACACAAATCTTTGGTCAGCCCCAACCGATAGTGCCAGTGGCCAACTCAAGCCCGCGACCGCTAGACACTAGCAATCAAACGATGGGTAGCCTCCGCTAAGCATCACCGCAGCCCCAACGCTGAGTCTTGGCTGAACTCCAAGCCTCTACCGAGCTCCAAGTCTTCGCTGTCTCCCCAGAGCTCTGAGTCTCCACAGAACTCCCAGCCTCCACTGAGCTCCAAGTCTCCGCTGTCTCCACTGAGTACCAAGCTGCCGCTGGGCACCGACCCTCCGCTGAGCTCCAAACCCCTGCTGAGTTCCAAAACTCCGCTAGCCATCCTCTGCTGGACAACCTTCGCTGGAAAATCATCCGCTAATCATCAGTCAAGCGCCAGCGGCAAAGTGCCACCACCAACGACAAACCCAGTTGACGGACACAATCCAAATCTGATCTGGACACCCATGATCAGCTTATGCATTACTTAGACCCAACCATCTCGGACGTTGAGGAGCTCACTTCACTCTGGGTGTTGAGAAGTCGATCCAAAACGTAGCCACTATGTCATGCATACAAACTGTGCTACACACACAACCACTATATCAGCTACAACATCAGTACATTGCTTATACGCTTCGCTTACTTGATACATATATTCAAATAATTTGTCTATCTTATCAAAGTACATATGCAAGATACTAGTGTTGATTTTACATACTCATGTACTAATCACTTAGTTTGTTTCAAGGAGACACAATCACCGATCACCTTTCCAATGAATGAAATCATCATCCTTCTACTAAGGTGCTTCACCGGACCAATGGAGTGTCATGCTTAGACAACTCCAACATGATTTGGGTACTTATATCAACGCCAACTCCAACTAACTCCATATCGGCATAAGATAAGTAACTATAGCTAATCCTTTATGCTCTTGCAATTAGAGCCATTACATGCTTTTACTACTTTTAAAAGCATGCCTACAACACTTCTTAGATTTGGCAACACTTTCTAGGCCTTACATGCTAGATATGCCATGCTTCAAATATCGATCTCAATGATCTCTAAGCATGTTTACAAAATGCAAAAATATTATTAGCAACTTTACTACAAGTACATGCTATACACATGTCATGCTTAAATCAATTTAATTTGACACTTCTGACTTAATTAAACATGCTCAGATAAACACTTGCAACGGTTACGACTCGATTGGGTATCTTATTGCTTGGGCCACGCCCCGCATGCTCGCATAGCGCCTATCCGCTCAACTACACCCAACTTGCTCGAACACAACCTAACTCGCTCAAACATATCTAACATGCTTTAGTTAAGCTCCAAGTTCACAATGCTTCATACTAGCCACCGAGAGCTACTCCCAAAATTTTTATGTGGACACCCATTACACTTGCCACTATCTATTGTGCTTGTTACATGGCCACAAGATCCACATAAAATTACTTGCTATGCTTATTTGTTCTTCATGCAATTAAGCAAAATTTACATATACACTATATGTAAACATATGGTCTAGCCTCCGGGCACCATACTTTGTCAAACTCTCCTTACGGGAAAAAGATCTAAAACGGACGAGTCTATGGTCCACGACCAACCGCCAAGCGGTAAGGCAACGCCTCATAATGACAATGACCGCTACGTGGCATTATAGTCAAGCTTTTCTCCTCCGAAAAAGAGTAAAGGGACCGATTAACGCAGCTCACGGCAGCCATTGATCTGGCAGTTAATCCCCGACGCTTGGGTATCAAATATTAGGTTAGCTACCTAACACCCACTACTTATACGCAGCTCCCCTCATCAAACAATTTTCCGACCATACGGAGGTCTATAGCCCGGAGTGGGGGACTCCTTGGAGGGCCTAACAGGGGCCCACTCGAAAGGGCATAAGCGTTCGCTCATACCAATTCTAGATGGACAACGCACTTGCACTAATTATGCTCACAATAAAGCACAAAACCACGCTTTGGTATCAACCCCTCAAGAAGACCCTCCGTGACTGGGAACTTCGGGGACTTGTATATACAGTCTAGCATAATTAGCAACGGTTACTTTTACGCCTCAGGGCATCACACCCGAGTTTCCCACTCAAGAGCTCTAACGCTCATGCCTCCGCGGTACCCCCGAGCTTTCTCGCTCACGAGTTATAATGCTCACGCCTTTGCGGTACCCCTTAGCTTCGCGCTCTTGCCTTCCTGGCACTCACTAGCTCTAATGCTCACACCTTCGCGGCATCCCCGAGCTTTCACGCTCACACCTTTGCGGCATCCCCGAGCTTTCACTCTCACGCCTTCATGGCAACCCTGAGCTTTCATGCTCACGCCTTCGCGGCATCCCCGAGCTTGCATGCTCACGCATTCGAGGCATGCCCGAGCTTTCACGCTCTTACCTTAGTAGCATCCTTGAGCTTTCACGCTTACGCCTTTGCGGCATCCCTGAGCTTTCACGCTTATGCCTGAGCTTTCACGCTCACGCCTTAGCAGCATCCCTGAGCTTTCACGCTCAAGCCTTTGCGGCATCCCTGAGTTTTACGCTCAAGCCTCCCTAGCACCCTCGAGCTTTCACGCTCTTGCCTTCCAGGAAATCCCAAGCTTCACACTCACTTCTCCTCGGCATAATATGCATTAATGGAATATTGAATTCTTCTACCATTTGTCATTTGCAACAAATCGAATTCTTTTTGCGTTCCATTAATACGAGCAAAAACCAAACAAACACAAAACGTTCGAGTAGCCATCATTCATGAGTTACAAACTCTCGCCTTCACAGCACTCACACAACTTACACCTCACGAGCGCAACCTCGTCAAACTCTACCTCGTTCGTTTTTTCTTGCGCGCATCAAGCATTTATCATATGCAATCCGTATACTCATTCTTACTATGCTCAAACAACCATATGCGTTCTCGAGCCTATACATCAAAAACGATCATACTCGACGACATTCACATATATACGTCAACATGTATCATGCACTTTGTACACTCGTATATGCCAATGCATATCAACGCTACTCACATACGTTGCACAATACAACAAAGCATTCTACGTGCGCATGCTCCTATCTTTGTTTCGTAGGTTAAAGAGTCCTTTCTTGCTTACGGATTTCAGGGACTTGTAGGGGCTAGACGACTCTCGGACGTTACTTATGCTTGATGACATCATGTGTATAACTCCCCAACCAAGAAGCTCTTCTTACTTGGGGACTTCGGGGACTTGTAAATACCTCTCACTAGCATGACTAATTTGCTATCTCACCAAGCATAAAGTAACACTCTCTTAGGGGACCCACAAGCCATGGTGGGGCCTAACCACGTAGCCCGGCATACAACCTACCTCGTGGTAGTCGGAAGCTGCCAAGACCATGCCGGGAAGCAACCTTCCCGGCCTTGCCAAGTTGTCTTTACAATATGGTTTTCTAGACTAGAATGGGTCTTCTTGTCCCACATTGAAGAAAATGTAAAGGAAGGAGCCTCCCTTCCCTATAAAAGGAGACTCTTTCCCACTTACTCAAACATCACATTACATCTCTTATAATCTCCTTTGGGTCGCAAGGCCCAAACACACTAGTTAAAGCTTTCAAGTGGACGTAGTCTTCTGCCTTAGCGGGAGACGAACCACTATACTTCTCATGTCTCATTTACTCTTTCTTTCTTTCTTTAACGTTAATTAGAGCCTTCAGTTTCTAAACATTAACATCTGAGATTCAACAGTAGCTAAACCTCAGTTAACCCTGGTTCGAGGGGCGAACCGCTACATATGATATTCTCGTGGCTTCCGCTATCTGTCAAATGAAATACAAAGGGCATCAGAGGGGAGACCGCAGTTGGCGGTCTTCTCTTCTCCGATGCCTAAGTTAGTCAATGTATTTATGTTGATAGACTAATAGTAGATAAGTAGTAAATGCGTAATTAATGAGGAGAGATGAGTGGCCTTTTTATAGGTGGGGAAGAGGCTGACCTCTTCCTTGTTTTCGATGAGAGACTGATATGCTTCAGTTCCCAGCTTCTGATGCTTCAGCGATGTAATCTTAGCGCGAGCGTGGCGGAGTATCAGCGGTGATCTAGGGTAAGCCGGGGCTCAGGTGATAGCATGTTTGGCTGTGTCTTCGTAGGTTACACCGTTGATAGTTGTTGGTACCGCTAGCGGTAGTATGAGCGTGGCTCATTATAGCTAATTATGCTTGGCAAATGCTCATGTAAGTACAAGTTCCCTAAGTCCCTAGTCAAGGAGGGCAATCTTGGTTGGGGAGTTGCCTAGCGGTTTAAAGCGTTACTTCTGCTAGTCTTGCACAAGCATAATTAGTGTCAGTGCGTTGTCAGCCATGGATTTCTTCAGAGAAAACGCTTTATACCCTTTCGGGTGGGCCCCTACTAGGCCTCCTAGGGAGTCCCCCACTCCCCGACTAAGATAGACCTCCGTTTGGCGATATATTGTTTGATGAGGGGAGCTGCGCTGAGTAGAGGGTGTTGGGTAGCCAGCCCAATCTTTGATACCTGAGTGGCGGGGGTCAACGTGCCTGATCAGGGTCGTCGAAGACTGTGTTGAAGTGTCCCCTTACTTGTCTCGGAGGAGCATAGCTTGACTGCAACACCGCGTGGCTGTCATTGTCTGTATGAGGTGTTGGCTTCCGCTAGCGGTGTTGCGATTAGCGGAGACTGTCTGACTTGCAAGATGAAAGGGAGAAGTTCCGCTAGCGGTGTTGCGCTTAGCGGAGACTGTCTCGCCTGCAAGATGAGAGGGAGAAGTCCCGCTAGCGGTGTTGCGCTTAGCAGAGACTGTCTCGCTTGCCAATTGGTATGCCTGCTTTTTGACAGTTATTTTGGATAAACGCTTCGCCTAACAGCTCCCGACACATGGTTGTCATGCATTAGGTTGGCGTGCAGGTGTACGCCTTCTTAGCACGGTCGTCTCTTCGTCATTAGTGCGAGTAATTATAGTTTTTGTAACTGAGGCGATGCCTCGGTTAATCCTGATAGTGGGTGCGATCGTGGGGCACGTGTACGGTTCTCATGTGATGTCATTTTTTAGCTGACAGCCCGGATCTGGTTGATGTTGACATAAAAGAGAGGGAAACCAAGGAGGTTTTGACACCTTCTGCACTTCAAAACCTAAATTGTTGTCTTCAAGCTTTGTTCTCTGAGAGTTTGAGGAAGACGTTCTGCCAGTCAAGTGAGGGCGTTGAGTTTGGAAAAGAAGAAAGACTCGTCGACACATATTCAAGCGCACAGAGTTCCCATTTTCAGGTTGGTGATCTGAGCCTTGTATTGACTTGATTGCTTCTTGTTTTCTGTCACTTGATGCCTTCTGTCATTCGAAGTAACTGTTGCCATGTTGTGGTGTGTCTAGCATGTATGTCTATAGCATGTACTTGTAGTAAAGTTTTCTAATAACATTTTGTATTGTTGTAAACATGCTAAGGATCATTGAGATATTTTAAGCATAGCTTTGAGCATAGTAGGTGTACTAGTAACATTGATACATAGCGTATGCATGCTTAAAGTCATAGAAGCATGTAAATGCATATCAAGTGAGATATATTGTAGGCATGGTTAAAAGTAGTAAAAGCATGCAAGGCATGACAATAGCTCTAATTGTATAAGTGTGTATTGAGATATAGCATTTTACTTATCTTATGCCGATTTAGAGTAGGTTGGAGTTGAAATTAGCATAGGTATCCAAATCATGTTGGAGTTGTCCAAGCATGACACTCCATTGCTCCGGCGACGCATCTTAGTAGAAGGATGATGATTTCATTAATTGGTGAGGTGCTCAGTGATATGCCTCCTTAACATAAGATAAAGTGAATGATTAGCACCCCATTCATGTATACGTGCTTGAATCATGTTGCTTCACATATATGCATGATATCAATTTATGTGTAGAGTCTAGAATTTCATGCACATGTGCGGATGCAAGTTTGCATCACATTTGAATTATGTGAAGCAAAAAAATTGAAAATTAATCTACTGTGTGATTATGAGATATTGAATTTAGATAGACATAAGCAACATATATACATGAAGTGTAATTGTCTTAAAGCATGAATGAATACACAGTTGCTAGAAAGCTAGCACATAGATCATGTTGATCACAAGTTGTGTAAATAAAATGCAATTTCCGATTCTTGTCAATTGTGACTGACAATAGACTCACACCAAAGATTATGAGTGAGTCTAGTAGTATATAAGCTACTGATAATGGTTGAAACAATACTTGAATTATTGAATAATGTCATGATATGAGGTTGAAGAGTAAAATATAGAAATATAGAAAATGTGCTATATTGGTGTGTCCCAGATGTGCTCTGTGCTCTGCCAATATCATGTATCATGTTCAATTGTATATTAGTAAGATGCTTGACATCTTTGAATTGTGCCATAGAGTCTAAGTTAGACATGTGTGGCCGTTGAGAGCAATATCAATTATGAGCCAAAGCATGCTTTTGTGACACGTATAGGCAGAGGAATATATAGATTGTGGGGCTTGGAAATAAATGATACACATGATGGGTTGACCATTAACATAGGAGACTAGCAAAGAACATATGTCAATACAAAATTGTGCATGCTAGTACGTATGTTGCATGATTGCAAGCTATCATGATGTCTGTGTACATATAAATATATAAGGTAGCATAGCCAACAAAAATGAGCTGGCGTTAAGGGAAATATGCATGGCATTGACTCCTGTTTCACTAATGCATTCCTTTGTGAACATGATGCCAAGACTGAGCTATCTCGAAAATATCATGATGCTTGGCTGATGCATATTAATGATTCAGTTGGTCAAGAAAGACATGCACATATCTGAAAATACGACAACATGCTACTATGGACTCGTAAGCATGTGTAGATAGCATAAGCAGACACCGAAGTATATATATATAGCTTTTTTTTAACCGAAGATAGCAGAAGACTTATCTATTTGAAGTATAGCTTTCACAGAGAGGAGCATGAGCTGCTTGCTCGAACAAGAATTGTGGGTGCCCAGAGAGGAACACAGCCAAACATGGGTGTCCAGAGCATACAAGCGTTTGTTGGGTTTAATGATTTGCAGCATGCGGAGATGGTGACAGGCGGATGAGCTAGAGATTTTTGGCTAGCGGTGGCTTAGCAGAGTATGACCAGTGGTGGTTGGCCAGTGGTTGGTGGCCAGCGGTAAAGCTTTGGCTAGCGGTAGTGATGGTTAGCGGAGAAGCTTTGGCTAGTGGTGGTTTGAGCCAGTGGTGGCGGCCAGTGGTGAAGCTTTGGCTAGCGGTAGTTTTGTGTTGCTCGAAGCAACAGGGTCAAGAGCAGGCAAACGAGGTTTGGTGTGGTTTGTGGTGGTCTGACCGCTTGAAGTGATGTCGCTGATGCCATGATGATGATGAAGGCATTTTGGTGTAGTTCTTGGCGGTGTGCATCGAACCCTTTGGCGGTTTGGTGAGACAGAAAGCAAGCTTCATTGGCGGAGCACTAGTTTTGTTTGGCTGTGCAAGGCAGAGTGCCAGCTTTGTTTGGTTGTGCAAGGCGTAGCGGTGCAGGCTCTTGGCGGTGCCCTAGTTGGTTTTAGCGGAGTAATGATCCAAGAATGGTACTTTGCTTGGCGGAGGTTTCGTCCGCCACAGAATTTTGAAGTCGGAAACCAAAATTAAGGGCCGATGCTTGGTAGAGGTTTGCTAGCGAAAGTTGCCTAGCGGGACTCTTTAGCGGAGGCCTGGGTTGGCCTTACTAGCTTGCTGGTGGGTGCTAGCCGCTGGGCTTGGTGCCGCTTAGGCGTGCTGGTGCTAGCTTTGCTGCCGCTAGGCCCTGGGGTTGGCCGCTAGGCTCTCTCTTGCTGTCGGTGTTGGGTTTGCTAGCTGCTATGACCGTTGGGCTTGATAGTTCCTGCTACCACCGTTGGAGGGGGCTGGGTGTCCATAGTAATTTTGCACCCAAATACTCTTTTTTTTTCCTTCTTTTTTTGTGTTCCCGCCAAGTGAGTTTACTGCTAGGCTGGGCTGGGCTGTTGGCCGGTACCGCTAGCCTTTCTAGCAGTGAAGCTAAATTTTTTTTTTTGTGCAGCATTGACCACTCCTAATCAGCGTTGACCAGGCTTGTTCGTCGTTGACATGCCCTAATGGGCGTTAACCAACCCTGATTTAATGTTGACTCGATGCTTACGGGTCAAAGTTCATGGTACGTGACGAAGCCTTTATGTTGGCTTCCCACAGACGGCGCCAATATTATTAATGTTGGTGACCGAGGGGTCTAATTAATGTTAAAGAAAGAGAGAGAGAAAGAGTAAATGAGACATGAGAAGTATAGTGGTTCGTCTCCAGCCTTAGCGAGAAACTACGTCCACTTGAAGTGTTGCACTATATGGGATTGGGCCTTGCGACCCAAGTTGATTACAAAGTGTGTAATGGAGTGATGAAGTAAGTAGGAAGGAGTCTCCTTTTTGAAGGAATAGATGGATTTCAAAACTTTTTAATTAGTGCGGAATTAGTTTAACCATTAAACTACTAACTAAATATAAAACTCATTCCTTTAACCCATGATCTTGGCTTATTATGATATGTATGTAAACATAGCATGCTTAGTAAGGAAGAACAAAGAGGGAGTTTATGTTCTACTCACTCTTGGAGCGTGATCTCAATCCGATCCAAGTGAACCACCAAAGTTCCTCTCCTTTATCTCTCCTTGTGTGTGTTCCTTCCACCTTGAAGCACCTTAGATTGAGAACTCCTTCTTGTGCTTGTAGACTCCTCCTTATGATTACAAGTAGAGCCACAAAATGATGTGGCCTCTAAGGATCTTCACCAAGTGAATCAAGAGATGAAGGAAGATGAAAGGAAAGGTAGAAGAATGCAAGTGTTCTTCCTTCCTTGTGATAACACCAACTTATGCAATTAGACAAAGGGAGAACTCTCTCTTTTCAACTAAAAGATGATAGTGTGAAGACACACTCTTCTCCACTTACTTCCTTACACTCTTTGTCCATGCTTTCACCTTTTATAATAGGAAATAACTCCAACTACTAAAAGTGAAATATTGACTTTCACAAAGCCAATATGTTGGCTGGTCTATACATGCTATTGGGCACTAAAAATGTGTCTTGGGCTTTTATTCAAGTCTCACTTAGTGAACCCCAAGTCTACACCAAAACCCGACAATCGTTTAGGCCTAATAGGTTCGGTTTTACCCGAAAAACCTAATTATGTCCGAATAATAAATCTAATTAATTATTTGGTCATAACCAACTCTTGTTTAATCTTCTTCATATACAATCTCAAGGATCCACTTATATGGTGTGCAATCTCTTAGGTTCTAATTAACAAGGCAGTGAAGTTTATAGAACCATTCTATTTCGTTTACGAATCAAAACTCCTTTTTGATTCTCCCTTGTTCTTAGGATCATAATTGATTATCAATCCTTGGGGACTTCACAAGTCATGAATGACGTCTTGCAACATATCATGACTACCCTAGTTAATATAGAATAACCTATTCAATTGGAATTACAATACAATACGGTCATTCTCTAACATGATGTTCTAAATCACATCATTGGGGTATGGAATTGATATGTCAAACCCCTAATGTGATTTCCATTCTTATGTGATTCTTAGAATGTGATTAGAAACTCCTTTTTAATCTCATTCATTGCTTTGGTCAAAGACTTTTAAATCACATCTTTGAACATACACCTTATTTACTTAAGGTTAGATATTCCTTATTGTACACTCACATGTCTCTATGACCGAATTGATTACACCAACGAATGCATCAATCATATCTATTAAGGGACATAATATTATTGCATCATCAAGAGTTAATCCACTCACTCATAAGACAACCATGGTGTCTCAGGTCAAAGGACTAATTTGTATTATTGCAATTTAGAGTTCAAGTTTGACATGTAAGTAAAACTTCATATAAGAACTCTAGTGATCGCGTTTAGTGTACTCTTTAAGATAAGAGCACCCACATACTTGTATTAGTGTCTCCACATGAATGACAAGAGACATATCATCCTCCATATTGAGCATACATAGTATGTGCTAGTCTTTCTGGATTATCAATGTCCAAATGATAATCTTATGACTAGGAACCTTTTAGGATAAGAGTGTAAAAGAGTAAAGGTCTCACACATCTAACTCTTTAGATTACTTTCTCTTTAACTCATATTCCTTGGACCTTGTTCAATCAAATATCAAATATAAGCAATGAACAATAAACTTGCCCTTTTGATTAATAATCATTACAATAATAATTACATCAAAATGATTGTTTAGGACACAACTCCTTCACTTTTATAGGGAAGGGAGGGTCCTTCCTTTACATTTTGTTCAATGTGGGACAAGAAGTCCCATTCTAGTCTAGAAATACATATTGTAGAGGCATATTGGCAAGGCCGGAAAAGTTGCTTCCTGGCGAGGTCTTGGCTGCTTCCGACTACCACGGCGTAGGTTGTATGTCGGGCTACTGTATGCATGTCGCGGTTGGCCCCACCATGGCTTGTGGGCCCCCCTAAGAGGGTGTTACTTATGCTTGGTGAGATAGCAAACTAGCTTGCTAGTAGAGGTATCTACATCTCCTAACTCGATGCTTCTGCTCCGAAACCTCTCTGCTACAGTCTCCCACAAGCAAGCAAGGTTAAAGATGAAGACCAAAGTTTGAAGTGCGAAGTAAAGTGTTAATCCATCTGGTTTCCACTTCTTTTATGTCAACATCGGATAAATCTGAGCCATCCATCAAAATGCGACACTGCACAAGATGCCTACACGTGCCCTACTACCACACCCACTACTCGGGTTAACCGAGTCGTCGCCTCGGTTACAAAATTGGCATTTACTCGCATTTATTGCAAAGAGACGGGTGTGCTAAAGGGACATGCACGCACACGCCAGCCCATTAAATGGCAGACACGCGTCGGGTGATGTCAAAGGTAACGCTTATCCACTCGAACCATCAAAGATTTGAACTGCCCACTGGAGAAAGTCTCTGCTAAGCGACACCCTGCTAGTGGAACGTCTCACTTTCAATTTTCAAGGGAGAAAATCATCGAACCGAAATCATTATGATGGAAGACGGGATGTAACCACTGAAATCACGATGGAAGACGAGATAATATATAAGCTATTAATGCCAATCTCATTATCTAACCTAACCTATGGTCATGAATAGGCCTGGGCTCGGTTCGGGCCGGTCTAAAAATTGAGTAAAACCGAGACCGAGCCAGAAGTGTTCAGTCCAGGCCTGTTCGGGCTTTTTCAAAACCCGAAACCGACATACAATCAAACTGAAACGGGCCTGATCGGGTTTTTGGGCCCAACACACAAACTTGGTTTTTGAAAGGCATGTTCTGCCTGTTTTTGTTTTTCAAAGGCATGTAGCTATTTAGGTACCTGCAAATCTGCAATGCTTTCTAATAACAAATAAACCTGGTCTTCTGCAATCCATTAATCCAAAATCTAATCAAACTATCAAAGTATGAAACTGATCTCCCTATCAAGTAATCAAACTATCAAAGTATGAAACCAACTAATCAAGGTATGAAACTGATCTCCCTATCAACTATAGTCTACATTCTGCAACATATCAATCTAAATCAAAAGAAATACAAATGCAAATGCAACACATCAACATCGCTGCAGAAGACCAGAAGTTACAAATCAATAGAAATACAAGTCCACACTGACATAGTGAAATGTGCATTGTTGCAACAAAAATGTCTACATCAAACCAAAGTAGCATTCCACAGTAAATCAAAGACCCAGCCTCCACTCTCCAGGCCACTAGCTGCTCGGCTTGATCAACAAGTCCATAACTCAACATTCCACAGCTCCACATCCAGATTTCTACTTTTGCAGTCTACAATCTGCATTCACAAATCACAAAATTCATGCACACTTGAGTATTTTACATTTCATCTTCCACAACAAAATTTATGCACTTTCAACATTTCAACTTTCACAACATTACTAGTACAACATCATAATACTTATAAAAAACACTGATGCACATAAATAAATAAAACACAGAAGATCATTCTTCATCGTAACACAGGGGCTGAGTTACAAAAACAGAAGCACCGATTGCACATTTACAAAAACATAAACACATTGCACATACACAAAAACTGAAAAAAAGATCACATATTTACATAAACACAAGGGCTGATTGCACATTTACAAAAATAGGTACTGCAGTTACATTCTTCATCATTACACAAGGGCTGAGTTACAAAAACAGAGGACTGATTGCACGTTTACAAAAACATAAACACATTGCACATACACAAAAACTGAAAAATAGATCGCATATTTACAAAAACACAAGGGCTGACTGCACATTTACAAAAACAGGTACTGCAGTTACCTTATTTTGGTTTATTCTTTGTCTTTAATGCTTTTGATGATTTGCTGGTAGATGGCTTCTCAGGCTGACTCTGCTCCAATGTGGAACCTTCTTCCCTTGCATGTTCTGCAAAACTCAAAAGTGCAAAGAAAGTTAAAAAAATTAACATTTGATAGCACAAGTCACACAACTGATAGAAAAGTGGAATAAACTTGAAGTAACGTAACAAAGTAGTCTACAATCATACCGTCCTTCACACTTTCATAAAATTCAATGTCCTCGATAGTAGGAACATATTGAATGTTGTTGATTCTCTCAAATCTGATCCAGTTTTGGTAGCATATCAATGCTTCCACTGTTTTGGGAGTTAGAGAACTCCTAAAGGGATCAATGACCCTTCTGCTTGTGCTAAAGCAAGACTCACTTGCCACTGTGCTCACTTGTATTGCCAAAACGTCCTTGGCAAGTGCAGCAAGGTTAGGATACTTGGCACCATTCATCTTCCACCACTCCAATATATCCCACTTTTGGGGATTTGGAGGCTTCTCAATCGGGTCCAATATGTATCTATCCACTTCATGTCCAACAACAGCTTTGTCGGAGTCTTCCAATTCTTTCTCCCAATCTTGTTCCATGTCAGCTATTTTTCCAGTAACCTCAACTGTCCTTTTGGAGCTGGATTTGCTGCCTTGGCTAACTGAGCTCTCTCCACTTCTAGATTTTTCCATTTCCAACCCTTGAAGACATCATTGAGGAGTTTTACAGATCATAAAGGGCTACTAGAAGCTCTTTAATCTCGGCATACTTCTTCTTAATGTCATCCCACTCTATTTTCAGCCACTTATTGCAGATACTTTCAAAGTTTCTGATCTTGAATCTTGGGTTTAACACCAAGGCAATGAATAAAAGCTAATTGCAGTCTTCCAAGCTTCCAAAATACTTATCAAGCTACACTCTCATCTTCGAAGCCATATCAAACAAGATTATTTCAGTCTCTGAACCCGTGGACATATACGGTTTAGTGAACAATTCATCGATCTCCGATTTAATGGCCACTATATCATGAAAAGCTTTCCACGATGTTGGGTGATTTGAGGCACTAATCCTCATTGTCACACCATAGAAGACCTTTTAAACCTCATAAAAACTGCAGCCTTTTCCCAATCCTCTTTAACCGGTGGCCCCATCCTTTTTCTCTTTTGTTTCTTCCTTGAATCAGACCCTCCAACTTGCAGCTCATCATCTTCATCATCGATGTCTTCATCCTCATCAAAATAGTGCGTGTACTTGTTGTCCTCCACATCTGCCATTCTATCGAAGGCTTTTCGCAGCGTTAATGCAGTGTCTAGCATTAGAAAGGTAGAGTTCCACCTTGTTGGCACATCAAGGATGCAAACTTTCTTCGACTCAACCTTCTCCTGCTTTGCACACATTTTAAAAACATAGAGCCTTTGTCCACTACTCCAAACATAGCGTATCGCATTCCTAATTGAAGCAACTGATTTCTCCATCATTTTTAGGCCTGCTCTGACAATGAGGTTCAGAATATGTGCAAGGCACCTAACAAGCAGGTACTTTCCTCGAAGAACAAGTGCTTTCTCCCAGCCTAGGATCTTCTTCCTAATGTAGTCAATTGCAACCTTATTTGCACTTGCATTGTCAACAGAAATTGTCAACACTCTCTCAACTTCCCAATCAAGCAAACATGCCTACAACAACTTCCCTATGTTATTGCCTTGATGATTAGGAATCACCCTAAAATTCAGTATTCTTTTGTGTAATGTCCAACTAGCATCAATAAAATGGGCAGTCACCACCATGTAGTTGATATTTTGCACCGATGTCCATGTATCAGTGGTTAAGCAAAGGCAATGTTTCCTTAACTCTTTCTTCAGCTCTAATCTGGCTGCTTTATACATGGACAGAAACTATTTCACTATAACCCTCCTAGAAGGCACATCCCACCTAGGCACAGCCACAAAACAAAGTATCTAAACCCCGGCCTTTCGATGAAACTGAAAGGCAGTTCATCCATTATAATCATCTTGCAGGCTGCTTCCCTGCAAGCTTCCTGACTCCATTTCACCATCACCAACTCCTTAGTACCACCAGTACTTAATACCTGCTGCCCGCTTTCTCAAACCTACCCAGATATTTTTTGCACACATCTTGTATATGTCTCCGAAGTGAACTAGTTCCATTTCCATAACTATCACATGCAAGGTCAGTTCCACAGTAATTGCACTTAGCTCTCTCTTTAACATAAGTTTGAACTTTCTTACCATCCTTAATCTTGAACTGAGGGTTCTCGATCTTCTTGAAGTGCAACCACACCCAAGATCTTCCAGCAGGTTTTTCTTCTTTTTCTTCTTCATTTGCATCATCTCCAGCATTGCTCGGTCCAGCACGTTTTCTCTTCTCAGCAGCCTTCTTGTTTGAGCTTCTGAATGTTTTGGGAATCGTCTGAACCCTTGAAGCATTAGTTGGTGTTAGAAGAGCAATGGCTTATGAATTTGAATTGGAATTAGAACTTTGGGATGGTTTGGAATCGGAACTTTGGGATGAATTTTGAGGAGAAGCCATCAAAGTGATATACTATTATACAAATCCAAATCGACCGAACAAGCAATAATAGGACTTGCCTGCAAAAATAAGAACACAACTAAGAAATTCAGTAGGAGAATAAGAAGTTTGAACAAAATTCATTAGTTACCTGCAAAAAAAACCAAACTTTGAAGTTTGAACAAATTTATTAGTTATTGAAGATTTGAAGGAATGTTGGGATCAAATCCAGAAAAGCCTAGATTACTTACCGAACTGAGCTGCGAGGACCGAACTGAGCTTCGAAACCCCCACTCTGAGAGAGACTTGGATCAAGGATAATCGATTATTGGATCCAAACCACTGACATCCGAATCGGAACTCTCTGAGATCGTTGGCGATGACGAACTTCTGGACGGGGATTTGAGGGAGAGTGGCGATTATTGGATCGAAACCACTGACATCCGAATCGGAACTCTCTGAGATCGTCGACGACGGCGAACTTCTAGACGGGGATTTGAGGGAGAGTGGCGGATTTCACAGACGGAGAGTGGCGGAGGAGCTGGGTGATGGAGGGTCTGAGGCTTTGAGTTGGCTTCGAGAGAGAGGGACTGGTGGAGGCTGAGATCGGGTTTACTTTAAGAGTTTAGGACTTTAGGCCATAGTGCCTTACTGCCTTAGGGTTAGTCTCGAGTTTTAGGGTATTTTTTTTGTAATATTTAACATATTAATATATCACCCAATCATAGACAGACAAGTGGTAACTGAAGCAAAATACTGGTCGGTTCGGGCTTTCGGTCTCTCCATATTTGAAGCTCGAGACCGAACCGAGAAAATGTATTAGGGTCGGGCCCTAGACTGAACCGAGATTTTCTAAATCAAAACCGAACTGAATCGGGCTTTTTGCTCAGTTCGGGTCGGGTCTTCGGTTTTTTGAGTCCCAACGCACACTGCTAGCCATCTTATTTTGGGACATTTGCCTTTTACTGAAGCTTGACATGATTTGATTGAGGTTAGTGCACTGTGCATTATTTGGAGTCTAGAATCTAAAATTGAAGTAATGGAAAGAAGCTCATACTGTTTGAAGCCCAGAAAGCCCATAAGAATGAACACGGCCCAGGATTTCTGAGTCGAAGATTTACATAAAAGGAAGATAGACGGCGTCTGCAAATCGGAGAGGTTGCTAGTTTGAAATGGACGAGGAGAAGCTTCAGAAATTCGTGGAAGCCTACTTGAAGAACAGAAGAAGAAAGGGCTCAAGTTAATGGAGCATGCTCTCCAAGAAGGACTTCACCTATCCACCAATACTTCTTCCTCCCCCGTCTCTCAATTCGACCCCGACGTCGTCAGGGAAATCCTCGCCTTCTCCGAGTCAGTACCATCTCTCTCTCTCTCTCTCTCTCTCTCTCTCTCTCTCTCTCTCGCATTCACATGCTTCCTTCATGCTTAGGGTAATTGCGTTTCATCTTTGACAGAATGTTATTGACTAGTTATGCGTGACACATTTTCCGGGTTCAGTGCTGTTGTTTGGTAAGAGTCTTGTATATGAATTCCAGTTTAGGAGCTGAGATTTTGTTTTTGTACCAAATTTCGCCCTGGCGCACTTTAGGCGCGTCTCTGGAACACTTCACTTTGCTGGATCAGTTAGTTGTAGGTTTCCCTCTTCTTATAACTACAACATTGTCATCAATTAGATTTGGAAGTTGAATCCTTATCGGGTATCAGGCAGATCAGTTTTTCGCCCTGTTTGTAGTACAATGAAGTAGGAGCATCCACCTTGCATGAATTCCGACATACTCACATTAACAGCTTTCGCCCAAGTCGTATGGTTTAGATGCGGCGTTTGGGAAGGACATGATATTTATTTGGCGTGTGGGCAGCGCTTAGTCTACTGCTTACATGCATTTGTTTGTTTTAACCGTCATTGTTGTTAACATAATCAAATTTTGGGGAGATGGGTTGTTCAGGGAAGGTTTTCGATGAAATGATTGAAAAAAAAGTAAGTGTCGCAAACGACTTCTACCTGCGTGTGTGAAAGTTTGGAAGGTATGTGCCTTTCAAGGTTTCATAAACGTGCTGGACATGTATCGAAAGATATGGGCTTAGCTTTAGGTTGGTTGATGAGAATCACGAGATGAAGCGTATTAGTATTTTGTGGTTTTTCTTTTTTTCTTTCTTTCTTTTGATAGATCACTGTTTGATGCCTTGCTTGAGAAGCATCTTGTTCTTGGAATGTGATGGAGAAACGTTGCACAATGTCTATTGAATTTCATGGGGAAGAGGTTGGCCCATTATCTTTTCCATTTCCTTAGCTAGAACTCTTAGCTTTGTTTTTGGGTTTGTCCTCTCACCGTCTCATATTTCATTATTTGTTGCCAATTTTGATGGAGCAACATGATGTTGTTTCACTTTCTTTTGTTCATTTTTACTTCTAAACTGTGAAATTATTGTCCAAACAAGAACTGTGAACCCCTTTTATTAAAAAGTTTTTGAGAGAGAATCCCTTGGGCAAAAAACTAAAATAGAAAACAAGCTTGGTATAATTGACATTACCAAAGTTTGGTATAGTATAATGCTCACGGTATAGGTAATGTTGAGAAAACAAGTTGCTTCAACTGTCAAGTGGTCCAAACCTTGTCTTGGATGGTATAAACTTAATGTCGATGGAGCGAAGAGCTTACAGAGTGGCAAGATTGGAGCTGGTGGCGTCATCTGAGACTTCCGGTGTGTGAATTGAGGGATTTGCTGCTTTCATTGGCAATGAGGAAGTGATTGTAGCTGAAGCATGGGGTCTTTTACTTGGTTTCAAAATGGCTGTTAGATTGCGAATTGAAAGATTGGCCATTGAGTATGATTCTGAGATACTTGTTTATCCGATGCAGCAGCATGTAGATGATTTTCATCCTTTGAAGTCCATCATCAACTCTTGTTTGCACCTTCAAGCTTCTTTCGTGGAGTATAGTTTGGTTCATGTCTGCATAGATATGAATAATGTTGCTGATATACTACCCAATTGTTGCTTAGATGGTGATCTGGGCGTGCATTCTATGGCATAGCCCCCTTTTTATATAACTCGGGCTATGTTAGATGATTTAAGTGAAAGTCCTGGTTTTAGTAAAGTCTTTGTAACTATAGTTTCTTGGGCTTTTTGGCCCCCATCTATCTAAATAACAAAAAGAAGCAAAAGGCATACGCTTTGAATTTTTCTCCACTCCAATCAAATTCAGTTGATAATTAAGCATGTTTTTGTCTACTTTAACCATTAAAATGAATTGATTTTTTTACTGTACAATGATGGTCTATTCATTCTGTTTCTCAGTAGTTGAATTTTCTGAATTTTGTCTAGGAACGGAAACAATTAATATACATTCATAGCTTGATGTTAGACAAGGCATTCGCCTGAATGAGATGAACAAGCAACTGAACTTTACGTACTTGAACTCAACGTACACACTCTAAATAAGCTTATTACAGAGGAGAAGACACCGCGTGAGCAAGTGTAGGGAGGAGAAAGAAAGAAACACAAACACACATGGGGAAAAACAGAAAGAAAGGGTAGATGCATTAGGCAAACAAATAAGCTCAATTTCTCCGAGTCCTCTTCTCACTTTTCCTTTTCATTAGTCTGATTAGTATCCCCACAATCTTAAGGAAATACTCGTGCTTCCTTGTGAAGAGGACGTCTGCAAGAACCACTCCAACTAGCAACCCACTCACAGATCCTGCCAGAACAAATATCCAATCCAATTCATTTCCAAAATCAGAACTATTTTCTTCTTTTGTTGAAGGTGGCAATTGATGAGGAGCTTCATTGCCACATTTCTTTGGCAAAGGATCTCCACACAACCCCAGGTTTCCTTCATATGAAGTACTCTCAAATGTAGCAAACTGGGTTCCACGAGGAATAGGACCACTGAGATTGTTGTGAGAGACATCGAATTTTGCAAGGAATGAAATCTGTGTCAGTTGTCGAGGGATCTCCCCTGAGAGTTTGTTCTGTGAAAGGTCCAACGATTCAAGCAACTTTAATTTTCCCAAGGATGAGGGGATCAAACCAGTGAGAATGTTGTTGGACATATTGAGCAAACGAAGCCCCGTCAGGGCCCCAATGAATTCAGGAACCTTCCCTTCGAATCTGTTGCTTGAGATGTCAATGGCTGCAAAGTCCTCTGGAATCTTGGAATAGAATAAGTTCACATCTTTACTTGTGATTGTGAAGGAGAAATACTTACCGCCATATGAAGGATTAAAAAGAACATCTGATGTTGTCTTCATGTATGAGAATTGATTCGAAGTGGTACCTTTGATTGCATTTCCAGAGAATATGTATTCAAATGGGAAGTTGCCTGAGAAATTATTGAAAGATAGATCAAGAATGCGCAATTGAAGGAAATGGTCTAGATTCTTTTCAGGTTTCCTTATCACACCGTGGAACGCATTATGGCGCAGTGCCAAAAGTTTCAACTCCGGGAGAGTCCCCAACCAAAAGGGGAAAACATCATTGAATTCATTGTTTGACAAAACAAGAAACTCGAGCATTACGCAATTCGCCAATGACCTTGGTAATCTCCCCTGCAATTTGTTATCACTAGCATCAAACATCGTCAGATTTCTCGTGTATGTTTGAGGGAGATGGCCTTCAAAAGAGTTGTTTCCAAGGTCTAAAACTCGCAGATTATCACTGAAGTTCCCGAGACACGGCGGAAGCATGCCACTCAACTTGTTATCTGACAAATCAAGGTAATTCAGAGATGTCAGATTGCAAATCAAAGGCGAAAGTTTTCCACTTAGCTTATTGTTTGAAATCAGATAGTACTCAATGGATGGTGAAGGTATCAGTGGTGATCCCTGAATCATGTTGGACGAGAGATCCAAGAGTTGTAGGCCGCTCCACGAAAGAACAACTGGAGGTTGGTCAAAGCCAGAAAGAAAGTTATGAGAAATGTTCATGACTGTCAAACTTTCTGTGCTTACGTTCCACATCCATCTCGGTACTTGACCATGCATTCCATTCTCAGCAAGATCCAGCCACCTCAAATTTTCTTGATATCTTAGGAAACTTGGGAACTCTGTTATGTTGCAAGAACCCAATCCTAGAGTCATTAGGTTTGGAAAAGTTGCTGTTGCATTCAGAAACCTTGTCCCTTCGAACAATAATTCCAATTTATTTCCAGATAAATACAGTACGACGAGATTTTGGAACTTTTGAAACATTTGGAAATTCACTTTGCCACTCAAACTATTATTATCTAGATAAAGAAACATGAGATTCGTGAGATTGGATAAGGACTCGGGAATGGAACTGTGCAAATTATTTGAAGAAATATCTAGAGAAGTTAGTTTGCTAAGATTGCCTAGAGAAGATGGGATTGGCCCAGTTAATTGATTCAAAGAAAGTGAAAGTGTTATGAGCTGGTTGAGATCTCCGATGGAAGACGGGATGTAACCACCGAAATCATTACCAGAAAGGTCTAACTCAGTGAGCTGGGTGAGGTTTCCTAGAGAAGATGGGATTGGACCAGTTAATTGATTTGATGCAAGCAAAATTGTTGTGAGCTGGGTTAGATTTCCAAGAGAAGACGGGATGTAACCACTGAAATTATTATTATCAAGTGACAGATATGACAGTTGGGTAAGGGTTGCCAAAGAAGCAGGGATTGAGCCAGTAAGTGTGTTATTTGAAAGGTCTAAATAAACTAGCCGCCTAAGATTACCGAGTGAAGATGGAAGCAAACCTGAAAAATTGCATCGACTAGCAACAAACTCATTTAGTGAATCAAGCTTTTCAATTGAAAAAGGGAAGTATCCTGAAAACCTTGTTCTAGAAACTCTCAATGACATGAGAGGACTTGTTTGTTCAAATGCCGGCAAAAAACCTGTGAGATCTGGATTTGATTCTATATTAAGAAATTTTAAACTCTGTAATTTGAAAAGAATTACCGGGAATTCGCCTTGCAGCTCACAATACTCTAGGAGGAGAGATGTCAAAAATGATAAATTTACCAAGGAATCGGGTATTGGTGCAGAAATGATGACGGAGCTGAGATGCAGCTTTTTTAGACTAGTTAAGTTTTGAACTAGCCTTCTTAGATCAGACTGGTTTAGCTTCAGTGATCTTTCACCGTTACTCCTGTAACTATTGGAGGATAGATCCAGGGACAACAATTTGGGCAAGTGAGAAATTTCAGATGGGATTTGACCAGAAAAGAAACTGCTGGAGAGGTTAAGATAACGGAGCATTGGAAAATTCCTGATGGTAGTAGGAATTTGAGATTGATTGAAGTCATTGTCGGCAAGGTTTAGGCTCTGAAGATAAACAAGGTGGAAGAGGGTGCTGTTGGAATTGATGGAGCCGGAGAGAAAACTGCTACTAAGATCAAGCCCAATCACATGATCCGTCCTCTGATCACACTTCACCCCGTCCCATGAGCAGCATCCTTTAGCAGCAGCTGGTTTCCATGACAAAACCTTTGGATAAGCACCCTCATCAACCGAAGCAAATTCGTCGATGACAAAGCTTTTCTTAAACTGGAGCAAGGCGAAGCTCTCCTCATCATGGCAGGAAGATGATGGCTGCTGCAGAGAGTGTAAAGAGTTGGCCATAACCAAGAAATGAAACATGAAGAGAAGTAGTTGTTTTGAAATATTGGCACAATTAGACGAGCTCATTGATAGCCCCATAATTGATGTTTTGATCATTTTGCAGTAGATGATCCTAACAATTACAACTTAAAAGCCCGAGAGCAGCCGCCCATTATTACAATTAGTGGAACGCATGCAGCCGCCCATTGCACTGGGTAGTTTCCCACTAGAAATTCCCTTCAACAGACAATGATAGCGTCAAAGAAATAATCACCGGCAATAACACTAATTTATATTATTAAAATAAACACTTGTTCTAAACAACTTTTTTTTTGTTCCCCAAAATCTCCCCCTTGTTCCTTTTCTAATTCGGAGGCAAAATTAAAGAAAAGTTTTGAGGCAGTTTCACATTTATCAATGTTACTGTTCATGTTTGAGAGTAGCTCCGCATTGTAAATTTCAAATTTTCCTACGTCTCTAGTGTTAGCTTAGATTATTAGAAAGTCCTTTAATCTCATGAAAAACAATGTTAGTTTTAATGACTTAATGTTAAAAAGAAGTACTATAACACATGAAAAACAAAGTTGGTGTTAATGACTTAATCTTAATTTTTTTTTTTCTTATTAAAAAAGAGGGTCAAAAGATTTCACTCCTACCCCTATAGTGACTCGAACCCATGACCTCGATATTAAGTAGTGTTATAACTGCAAATTAAACACATGAAAAACAAAGAAAAAGGTGTTATAGACCTAGGACATACTATAGAGTATAAATATGCTTGGCCACTACACCAAGTTGGCAATTGCCGCAATTCAAAACATTAAGCAACTGAAAAGTATTTATAATTTTTTTTACTAGTTCTTAGGATCCAGCTTTGCCACTACTGAGGAGTCCAAGATTTAGTAATCAAATAAGGCGGCTTGCTCTTAAATGAAATTCACACTCACATTTTACAATCCACACTTTTTTTTTAATACTTAATATCACATATTTTACAATTCACACTACAAAATTACAGAGAGTGCTTATATTCATACCTCCTCATTTAGGCTTTGGACTTCCTTCAATTTTTGTAAAAATTGAATCACTATTTTACCCTTATAATTTTTTTTTGAATACGGGCCAGTGTGACTGCCCTCAAGACTTGATTAATGAAAGCGCAGAATACATGGGGGTGATGTGGTGCCTAAACCCTGGATATTACAATAATCATCAAGAGAACTTCCTGAGATAATAACATGAGTCTCAATTAAAATAATGTATTTTAACCAGCATCAATTAGCGAAGAGTGCTCTACTGGCTACTCCATTCGCTTTACAATTGTGGTATTATTACCAATATATATCACAGCTTTCCCACTATGTTGCCATTGGAATGTAAAGCGAACTATGTGTGTAAGATTTGATTACCAAATTTTTTGCCTTACTTTCTGAACTCCAAATGGCATGAAATTTAATATGTTCTACCTTAACTTATTACTTTCAAAATCTGGAAAGTTTCATGGTCATTGGTTTGAAATTGAAATTTTAATGATTTTCTAAACCTGAGTAGTTCCTTTCATTCCAACCTTTGTTCTTGTTCACTTGGTTCCAAATCCTTCCACTGAGTTCCTAAATGTAAAGAGTTGTAAGATATTCATTTCAAACCTTATCTTTATCCTACTTCTTCATATGTCACTACTGTCCTTATGAGTTGTGAGTGAATTGAGAGTTTAGACATCGAAAAGGTTGCATAGAAAATGGATCATGAGATTAAAAATCTGCGATTTCTGTTATACTAGGACTTTGGGCAAGCTTTGGACTGAAATCGATGGAGGACCTGTAAAGGAAGTTCATGTGCATAGATATGTCACCCCATGAATTAAGAATCGAGGTAGGGAGGCTCACCCTAATTAGAGGCAAACACTAATTTATATTATTAAAATAAACACTTGTTCTAAACAACTTTTTTTTTTCTTGTTCCCCAAAATCTCCCTGTTCTTTTTCTAATTCGAAGGCAAAATTAAAGAAAAGTTTTGAGGCAGTTTCACATTGATCAATGTTACTGTTCATGTTTGAGAGTAGCTCCACATTGTAAATTTCAAATTCTCCTACGTCTCTAGTGTTAGCATAGATAATTAGAAAGTACTTTAATCTCATGAAAAACAATGTTAGTGTTAATGACTTAATGTTAAAAAGAAGTACTATAACACGTGAAAAACAAAGTTGGTGTTAATGACTTAGAGTTTTTCTATTAGAATCTCCAAATTTACTCACTTGACCTCTTATACTTTTTACACCTCCTATTAAATTTTTAAATACTAAATTTACTCATTAAAGCTCACTAAAGTTCCTTAAATAATCTCACTCATATAATTTGCAAACAAACTATTACCGTTAAAATAAAAAACTTAGTCTTTTCAATGATTTAATTACTCTATGAATCTTTATTACATGTATATCATATACTTTTATGTCACATGATCTTAATCATAATTTTAATTTATATATATATATATATATATATATATATATATGAATGCTTTAATTTTTTTGAGTAATGCCACAAGGGCGAAATAATATATTCCTCACAAGCCAGAATAGACCGTTACATACCCTTCTGCTGCCATTTATAGATAGACAAGAAGCTAGTGGTAGTACCCACAAGTGGTACATACATATAGTCCTACTCATTATACATGTAAATACGTAGAGGTAGCGGATACCCTATGTCGGTACTACTCCAGAGGCGCTGGATGTACATACGGTGCACAAAAATGCATAGGTTCCTAAAAAGGAAATTATTGTAAATAGATCAACTAAAAACATAGAAATGGGCCTAGGGAAAAACACCCCCAGCCCAAGAGGGTAGCTCCAAGAGAGAGGAGGCCCAGCAGGGAAGGGTGCTCCAAGCCCAGCCCAAATACCATCACCCAACCAAAATCTGTGGATAGTTCGGTGCAGCGCTGCCGACCACCATCATCCAGAACCTCGCCGTCGCTACCACCCGACGAAACCTCCCAGAACCACCAAGCCACATCGGCCATCACGATCCGGCCAGACCCTCCATAGCCACGCCACCACAAAAATCCATCCAAATCACCAAAGCCACGCCTCCACGACACGATCTACTCTGACTCCTCCATAGCCACCGCCGCCTCTAGTTCTGGAAATCCCATGACGAAGACACCGCCGCAGGTCCTAGAAGCCCATGACAAACCGGCCGTAGCTGTCCAGTTCGATCTCAAATCAGAAAAAGGCATATGAATTCCACCTCCACCCATTCCGGCAAACCTGCAAGCCAAACCTCCCACACATGAAGCCACTGAGGGATGCTTTAATGAGTATATAGTGAAATTAAGAAATGAAAATAGATAAGGAAAATAATAAATAATACAATATAATATTATTGAATTGGAAAGTCTAGAGAAAATAAATTTTTTTTGGGTATAATTATTGTCCTTAATAGTCATTTTATAGTAGGTTGTATATGTCATTTAATAATTCATAATAGAGTGAGGTCAAGTGAGCAGATTTGTAGGTCTCAAAAGAAACACTTAATGACTTAATGTTAAGAAGCAGTGTTATAACTGCAAATTAAACCCGTGAAAAACAAAGAAAAAGGTGTTATATACCTAGGACATACTATAAAGTATAAATATGCTTGGCCAGTACACCAAGTTGGCAATTGCGCAATTCAAAACATTAAGCAACTGAAAAGTATTTATAATTTTTTTTTACTAGTTCTCAAGATCCAGCTCTGCCACTACTGAGGAGTCCAAGATTTAGTAATCAAATAAGGTGGCTTGCTCTTAAATGAAATTCACACTCTCATTTTACAATGAGTGCTTATATTCAACCTCCTCATTTAGTCTTTAGACCTCCTTCACTTTTTGTAAAAATTGAATTACTATTTTACCCTTATAATTTTTTTGGGAATATGGGCTGGTGCAACTGCCCTCAAGACTTGATTAATGAAACCGTAGAATACATGGGGGTGATACGGTGCCTAAACCCCGGATTACAATAAGTATCAAGAGAACATTCTGAGATAATAACAAGAGTATTAATTAAAACAATGTATTTTAACCAGCATCAATTAGCGAAGAATGCTCTACTAGCTACTCCATTTGTTTTACAATTGTGGTATCATTACCAATATCACATCTTTCCCACTATGTTGCCACTGAAATGTAAAGCGAACTATGTGCCTAAGAGGCTAAGATTTGATTACCAATTTTTTTTCTTTACTTTCCGAACTCCAAATGGCATGAAATTTAGTATGTTCTACCTTAACCTATTACCTTCAAAATCTGGAAAGTTTCATGGTCATTGGTTTGAAATTTAAAGTGTAATGATTTTCTAAACCTGAGCAGTTCCTTTCATTCCAATCTTTGTTCTTGTTCACTTGGTTCCAAATCCTTCAACTAAATTCCTAAATGTACAGAGTTGTAAGATATTCATTTCAAACCTTATCTTTATCCTACTTCTTGATATGTCACGACTGCCCTTATGAGTTGTGAGTGAATTGAGAGTTTAGACATCAAAAAGGTTGCACAGAAAATGGATCATGAGATTAAAAATCTGCAATTTCTGTTATACTAAGACTTTGGGCAAGCTTTGGACTGAAATCGATAGAGGACCAATAACGGAAGTTCATGTGCATCGATATGTCACCTCGTGAATTAACAATCGAGGTAGGGAGGCTCACCCTACTTAGCGGCTTTTATGAATTGTTTTATTATTTGCAATTGCTAGTTAAATTTTTCTTGCTTGATTTAATGAGGATGACTTGAGAGTGAGCGGGGCATAGCGAATTCCTTGGGTTTCGATGCCCTAAACCTCCGGTGGGGTTGTACGGACGGGATAGTGTCTGACATCCTTTAAGGTTGAAGTTTGATTGTAATGGACACTCTCGCTACAATGCACCAATGGTTGAAGATTTAAATCTTCGGTGAGGATGTAGTTGGCTAGTATTAGATCGGTCATCAGGTTTGGTTTTTACCCGGGTACTCTTGGATTTTTCATTTGATTTTACATTGGAAAAGCTTCTATCACTTTTATTTCGTTTTACTCAATTGGCGCCAATTACTATTTGGTTTTAAACCTAGCTAGGGTTGATGTTTGAGCAACGAGAACGAAAGCTCACCCCTACTATAGTTGGTCTTGCAGGAATTGTGCACCAGGATTGTGGAGGACTTCGAGACTGAGTTGGATGTTTGTCTATTCACCTTAAACCTTTTGGTATAATTGCATTCACATATTCAATCACTTCTGTTTTAATTTTCATTGTTTCTTTGAGGTGAAAGTTTGATTGTAATGACCTCAATATTTGCTTAGTTCCTTCCCTTGATTTTGGTTTACTAAGTGTTCGAGACCAACTTGAGTTTCATGAGTCCTAATTTCATTGTTAAAAATTGATAATTTCACTATTATGTTGTTTCACAAAAGGTGTTATGCCTAGAACCAAAACCCATTATTTTTAGTATTCCTTTAGTTGCCATTTTAACTGACCTAACATGGTCAATATCACCACACTTTGAACTTCTTTACGCTTTCCACCAAATCTTACCATTCCCATTTTTAAACTAAATTGTCTTGCGTTTCTTTAGGACATGAGTTAAGCTCTTTTAGCTTGTGTTCTTAAAGATTCGTGGCACTGTAACGCTTTCAATTTGGTGTGGTGCAAATTGGGGTGTTACATTTTTGAAGATGAAGAATTCAAATCTTATGCTATTTGAAAATGTTATCTTGGTTTTTTTTTTTTTTTAAAGACTTGAAGTTAGATCGATAATAGTGTCTTTTTTTTTCTTTTTTGAGAATAAGAAACCTCACTCTCCTCCCTAAAATTTAAACCAGTTATGGGTCTACCATCAGAAATGACCTCCATGAGCTAAAGAGGCCTAACCCCTAACCATCTATAATGCCCCACCTCTTGGGCTACAGAGAATTTTGATGCCACCTCATAGACAACCGCTAGAAAAACCAACGCTCTCTTTCACACCGTGTCTCAAACATACCACACCACGTGCAAAGATCGCTCGTCAGCACCTTGAGTCCATGACCATAAGATAAAATTGAGAATATACCAATTTACCCCTAGGAATGACACCACATCCATGATTCCTAACATTGACCAAACTCTAGCTCAAAAGAGTAGGGACATATTAAAGACATAAAAAAACCTAACCAAAACCCTAATAAAAAACACTGCTTGAAACAAAAAAACATAACAACCTCCACAAACCTCTTCCCTGTCTCCAGGTGTCCCCCCCCCCCCCCCCCCCCCCGGTAGACCACTACCAGAAGGCTTTTTGGTCGAACTCACAACGCTGAGGAAACACAATCCATGCAGCAAGCCACACCAAACCTGACTATTGTCGGCCGGAACCAAGCCTAAAACCAAATCCCCATGAACCCACACTGAGAACCACTAAAGACCACACGACGCCCTGCTACCTAGCTATGTCCATCAGCATGACAGCCCAAATCTACCATTGCAAGCTCTGCCTGTCAACCCATCTCAGAGAGATAGCCAGTGCCATATGATCCATGGCATACTGCTGGCATAATCTGGTGTCTGGGCACCTGCTCCATGTTTGCGCCAATCACCCATCCTACACACATGCGCCGCTGCCTAAGACAAGAGAGACTTCATACACTACCCAGACCAAAGAAGAAAAGACCAAACCTGGAGGCCCGAGACCCCACGAACCAGTTTGGCAACACCCTCCACTTGTCGATGAGGCTGGGAGTCCCGGTTGACGCAGGAGCACCTCCAGAAGGGTAGCAAACTCTTTTGTGCTTTTTCAACCCTAGGTTTCTCCCATGTATTCTAAGAGCAAAATTGGTAGTAGTGTCTCTTTAAAAAAATTTATTCATTAAGAAAAATATAGCTTCCTTAATATCTGAACTCAATTGTTCTTCATGTAACAACAAAATGAGACATTTGTTGCTAAAATAATAACATAGTTATTTTCTGTGGCAAGGCACATTTTAGGCTAGATCCTGGACCATATACCGACCCAATTACCCAAGAAGGTCCACATCTTCAGCTATGCCCTCCCTCATCATTAAGTGATACATGAGGGTGGCAAGGCAACCTCCTTGAAGAGCCACGAAATAGAGCCCATCAGCCCAAGTTGGAGCCCAGGCCAAAAGTCCCAAGCCCAAACCCAAGAAAAGTAGGCAGAAGCCCTAAACATCTCATGCCATGCCATTGTCGCCATCAACTAACTTTCTGGCTGCCGACCCTCGCCTCTTTGCACTCTGACCAACAAAGCCCTGTATACTAGAACCTCAAACTTAAACAAAGCACCCAGAGAACACCGTCGTCGACGCTTCAAACAAAACCCGATTCACAGCTGGCCAGACCAAGGAGTTAAGCCTTGCCCCGCCGCCAAACCTGCTACCGCTTTTGCACCAGGTCCGACTCAAGAAAACAAACAATGCCACGAAAAGGACTCACCTGTACCTATTCCACTTCTTGATATGTCAATCTCTCTCCACTAGTTGGAGAGTGACTCTGATCCAATTGTCGCTACCATGATACCCGCGACGACATGAACCTTGCCGCACTAGATCCGTCGGTCTGGCAAGGGTCTCTGCCGCACTCTTCTTTGCTCTTTATTAGGTTTTCTATTGAAGAAAGATAGAATTTTAAATTAAAGTTAACTTATTTACTATTAACAATGTATTAAAGTTAACAAAATAAAATAATCAATGTATATACTACCTATCAGAAGTTATTATAATTTATAAGTTCGGAAATCTGCATGTCTGTCAAAACTGTCATGGAAAGAGATACTAATTGGGGGGCCGACATTTATTATTTGTGTGATTAATAAGGAAAGATTAGCCAAGCAAATACGTATTCTCAAGTTAGCATTATTGAAATTTTTTAAAAAAATTGGGAGTAGGAGGGGGGCATGGCCCACACTGGCCCCAACTATGTTCCGCCGTTGTCGGTTAGCCTCACAAGCAGCCATGCTGTTAGCCTCACAAGCAATTTTTCAAGGTAAGTTTTATTATTAAAGTTGCTACTTCGACTTAAATTTCATACTTTCTTGCACTTGGGGATTCTAATATCCATTTTTCTACCTCCCACCTAAGCCTGACATTTGAACCTGTTACCCGCAAACCCGCATGAAACCCGCATGCTAAAAGCCCGCATGAACCTGCCCAATTATTAATCCGTGCTGAAAAAAGCCCACACGCCAAAAACCCGCAAATTAACGAGCTAGGTTGTGCTAAACCGGCTAGACCCGTTGGTGCTCGTTAAATCATTTCTCAAAATTAAAACTCTTTCTACTCCACTCTCTTTCTGTCTTTCAGCAATCCAAGTTATCCAACAATGGCTTTCTCGTAGCCGACTAGCCTCCGCCCTCCGTCTCGCGCTTCTTCATCCACAATTTTAGAGCAAGAGAAATCTGAGCTGGGATTGGAATTTGGAAACAAGTTCTGAAACAAGCTACCTTCATCAGTTCATGTTCATCTTCTGCGAAAGAAATCTGAGCTGAGATATTTTGTCTTTATTACTTTGATAATTTGATTAATTCGCTTCTGGGTTTTATTTATTAAGGCCTTTGATTAATCCACTTCTGGGTTTTATTTATTAAGGTTGCTTTGATTAATCCGCTTCTGGCTTCATTCGTGATTTGGGTTTTTCTTTCCCAACTTGTAGTTGTTGCTCTTCCTTCATTACTAGTCTCTCTCTCTAGCTCCTCACTGTTTTATTTTGTTTATTGTTTTTTTCAAGTGTTGTGGGTTTCTTATGTTTATCAAGTTTCAGTCTTGAGAGTTGATTTTTTTTTTCTGCAATCTCATTTGCATTGTATTCAATTTGGGTCTGTTTATTGATTGAAGATTACAGAGGTGATTAGCTAATTGACATTCTGCATACCATGTTGGGTTTTCAATCGTGGGTATGTCATGTTTTTGCTTAAATTGCTTTGGTTGGAATGGTTTTGGTGTTATGGGACTTTGATTAATTGCTTTGATCACATTGGGTATTAATTTGTGTTTCTGAGTGTGCCTTGCTTGATGGGTATGTGTTGCTACACAGTGTTTTGAGTTGTATAAAGTTTTTGTTTCTCTTGTTCTGGTTGTTTTAGCATGGTTAGCTAAAGAGCATTAAGGGTTTCGGGTTTGGGTTCAGTATGTTCAGAATGATGTGGAATTCTAACTACTGTAATATTGATGTGGGATGCTCTCTGTCGCTTAGTTATGTTACCACTCGGCACTTGAGTTACTCTTTTAGCCCACCAGCAGAATGATAGCATATTTAGCCGAGGTTGCTCACTTTCCTTAATAGGCTCTGAGCTACTGCTAGCCACATACAATAGCTACTGCATTGTGTTTTGGTGTTAATTTTCATGGTGTGAGCTTAGTTAATTAACCTCTGTATATTTATTCTTTTTTGTAGATGAGTGTAAATGATGAGCCCCAATTTATATCTACGGAGGAAAGAGAAGAAGATGCAACTGGAAAAAAAAAAAAAAAAACTGCTTATGGGTTTATGGGTTTCAATGGGTTTGAAAAGGAAAAAAAAAAAACTCTGTTCACGGGTCTTAACCGGTAACCAGCAAACCCGCCGGGTTTAGGCCGTAAAACCCGTTAAGCTAACTGGTTTTTACCGGGTCGGCCCGTTAATAACCCGCACTATACCCGCACGTTGCCAGGCCTACTCCCACCTTTCTTGTAAAGTGGGATTTAGCCGAACTATAGGGGTTCGTTCTATCTCCAAACCTCGGTTTGTTGAGATTTTGGTCAACGATCGACCATTATACATCACTATTTCAATTTAATCCAATATCTCTTGGAACCAAATTTCTTGGGAGCAAATTACGCTCTGAAATTTATATTGTTCTCGTGGTTAGCTTTTAAGCTCCGAAACTAACCATTTTTCTTGTTCTATTTCAGGATGTCACATTCAAACAACCTGAACAAATTGAATTTTGCTCCATTGGGAACAACGGGCACCAGATATCATAAGAAGGTTCGTGATGTTAGACAACACCTCAAGGCCCAAGGGATCCTATCTACAATCCAAGAATGCACCACTAATGTGCTCACCCAATCTGCTACTGATGCTTTGGAAGCAAATTATGCAAAAGCTGTTATTCTGATGACACGTCACATGGACAAGTCTTTTAAGTTTGAGTATTTGAATGAAGAAGATCCCAGAAGGCTGTAGGTCTTACTTGAAGAGCGCTCTGGGAATGTTCGTGACTCCCTGCTCCCGGATTTAGAAGTAGGATGACATAATCTCCGCTTCTATGATTTCAAATCCGTACTTGACTACAATTCAGAATCCCTACCCATCAAAATTTGATAGAATTCTGTGGTGAAGACATCACAAATGCTATGTTGATTGAGAGGACTCTCTCCATGCCCCATCTTTGTAGTGATGGTTGTTAAGAAATATAGTATTGATGTTAATACAAGACAGATCATGAGGTTTGATGAGCTCATTGGAGCTATGTCAGTTGCTAAGAAGCACGACAACATCCTTGTGAAGAATTATAATTCGAGACCCGTGGGAACTAAGACTATTCCGGAGTCCAATTATAATGGCGCCTCTAAGAAATGATGTCGCGAGCTAAACCCTAAGTCTAGGGATCAAACCGGATGTTCTACTCCATATAATTGCTCTACTCAGGAAGATAACAATCAAAATAAGTGAACATGAAGCTGAGGAGTAACTGTGGGAAGAGAGAGGACGGCACCACTAGCAATGGCCGTCCAAATCGCGCAACAAATGCGCTTCAACCATGGGAGTCTGAACACAAAGATGTGTGTTTTTGATGTGGAGCATCTAGATATTGGGCAATGATATGTAAAGCATCCCAGAATATAGCTAATGTGTACAAGATGTATCACGAAGCAAGGGAAGCTCACTTCATGGAACAAGAAGATGAAGATGAAGATCTTGAGCTAAGACTTGAATCTGGCAATTAAGGAAGAAGAAACCATCGATTTTGTTTAAGTCTTTTATTTTTCAAGATTGATGAAATAAGGCACTTGCCATAAATTTTAGTAGATGCCTTTGGTTCTTAGCTTTTATTTGAATAGGCTCACCCAAAGTAGGCGTGAAGTCTAGGAAATAGTTGAGATTAGTGGTGTTTAAGAGAACCTCGCTCCACCGAAATCTCTTCTTTTTTTCCTTGGTCATGTCTAATTTGGAGCTACGTAAAGAAGTTAAGTGACGACCATTGTTTGCATTTGGTAGTTTGGATTAGACTTTCATGATTAGAAACTTTGATGTAATCATTAGCTTTAATTATGAATCAAATTTTGAGTTCTTTCATATCGACTCTATTTTAATTCTGAGTTTTTTTATTTTAGGAATGGATTCTAGAGAACTTCATTGTCTCGTGGATCGTGTGACTACGCACACAATTATCTGCCATAGGCAACTATTTTTGGAGATGCTGCCTACATTCCTTTGTAAATACGATGGTAGGACCATTGAGTTTAGTTCATGGACATGGAATGACTCAATTCTGCTTGCCTAATGGCATCTTGATCAATGCCGCAGAACTTCTCTACGTTCCTGGGGAAAATCAAACCCTATTGAGCTTTAAAGATATTCGAGCCAAGGAATTTCATGCTGAAACGCATAGTGTGGATGGAAATGAGTTCCTTTGCATCACCTCTAATGATTGCAGAAGAAAACGCATCTTAGAGAAATTTATGTGTCTCTCTAGTGGACTTTATGTCACCACTATTCAAGCTAGTCATTGAATCCAATAATGTTATAAGAGAAGATCTCTTGGATTCAGACACATATTGACTTTTGCACGACAGGTTAGGTCATCCTGGTTGTGATATGAACATCGTTTTGTTTCGAGCGACTCAAAGTAAGAATAAAAAATTGATACTCGGATCACGTGGTGTGAGCCCCGGAAAATTTATCGAGCTTAAATTGAGATCGTTCAACAAGTTATTTATTTACAATCTCGGTAATTGTCGGAGTGCTCGAGAATATTTTCAGAAATTTTTGTACAGTGAAATCTCGATTTAAGGATTGGATAATAAAGTGCACGACACGACGAGTTCGTGGGACTTTTCGGGGAATTTTTCGGATACCCGAGCTATTTATCGTGATTTTTCCAAATTTATGGGAAATTAGAGAATTTTTTTTTAGAGAAAAGAAAATCAGTGGTGCAATCAAGGCCGTCCATTAGCCACCGCTTGATCATGGCCATCCACTGCTAGTTGAATCAATCTAGATATATGAATCTTGAATAGTGGGATCAGAGAAGTGATCCAGAAAACTCGAGAGAGAGAGAGAGAGAGAGAGAGAGAGAGAACTAGAGTTCTCTGACCCGACGCGACCCAAAACCCGCAAGGAGGACCCGGCTGTCGCGCCACCTTCCGGCCACCCCACGACGGCGCGCGGGCACCAATGGCTTCCTCTCCTCATCGCCGACGTATCTCTAGGGTCAGGTCTCTCAACCGACAGCTCTGGAACGTGAATCGACACCATGAAGCCTCATGTTTTCCGGCGAGTTTTTGCAAACTCCGGTGACCGATTGGGCTGCATGTGGTATGGGACTTACTCATTTCGTCGTCCTCTACGTCATAGTTTAATTAGTTTTCGAATTTGATTAAGTTCTGATGATTTGAATTCTGGGTTGCTCTGGGTCTCGACGCTGCCACCAACACCGGTGACTTTTCCGACTTGTCTAGGCTTGGCTTCTGGTTCGATTGCTTCTGTAGACGGGGCCTGACCACGAGTGGGAGTTAAGCTATGAAGATTTTTGGATTTTGGGCGTCGAAGCTTGGATACCAGTTCATCATCGGGGTTCTTCCTCGAGTCTTAGAAGGCTATTGCCGAGCTGAGTTAGAGGGTTGGATTTTCCACCTGTAGATAGTACTACTGAAGGTAAAAATCGAAGTTCTACCCTTTGGGTGCTTTTGACAGATTGGATGAATTGTGGAGATGTGATTGAAATCGGATTACCTTGGTTGTGTGTTTAAGTTTATTAAGTTGTTGTGAGTTGCTAATCTGATATGGTGATCTTGAATTGGGAAATTTGGTTTGAATTATGGTGTTAGGCGTAGTTTGATCGAGTTATGCAGTCGGTGAGTTGGTTATTGTGTATTTGTGTTGCTGTAATTGCAGTTGAGAATTGATATCCCTGTCAAGGAAACTGGTTGTGGAAATTAGAAAGAGAATTGGAATTATGTTGGGTGCCCTTAGTAATTTGGGCACACCTTGTGTGAAATAGTAATAAGTAAAGAAAGAAGAATAACATATTGGGTGGTCTTAGTAAATTTCGGGTACACCTAATATGTTTGAAATTAAGTTGGTGCTTGATTCACTTCGACATAGTCGTAATTGCTCGATATCGTAATTTCAAGTAAAATGTTCGGTAATTTGGGCTAATTATCGAACCTATTACGGTTGGTCAAACAATGGTCAAACAGGACAACTCCTGGTCAAACCAGGAAAATTTGTCGAGATTTAATATAATTGTTCAAAAGATATTAACTATCAAAATGTCAGAATTTAGGACTCCAATTACCCGAGGAACGGAAGGTTCGTGACTCTCGGAGCACGTGAGAGAAAGCACCGGAATCTAGGTAGGGATTCAGGACTCTCCTCGGTTGGTGATTTTCTTTTATATTTTATTAATGTGATGCATGATAAGTGGTATGGGTTGGTTATGTAAAATGCAATGCATACTAACCAATCCGTGAGAAAATGTGTGATGGCTTGAGAGCGAAGGGTGGCTCTGACTTCCTTGGGTTCGATCCCCTTAACCTCCGGAGGGTTAGTTACGCCGGTCGTCCGGGTATTCCGATCGTAATAACGGGCCCGGTACGTGTGTGTAGTTAGGTAGTGGACACTCTCGCTACGCTTACCTGGTGATAAATTAATTTGAGGTATGGTCGTGTAGTGGGTCTATGGGACCGGCCATTAGGTAATACTTGGTTTTGGCGCCGTATTTATTTAAGCATCATGCATCGGTTTTCAAGTTGAAAAACATTAAAGTTTGTCGTTCTTTTAAATATTTGGTTTAAATATGTTTTCATACTGGGCAGCCCAAATATTTGTTTATTGGTTTTGAGTCTAGTTGAGGTAGAGTTCTTGTTGAGTAGCGATGACGAAAGCTCACCCCCTACAACAGTATGGATGCAGGTACTGTGCACTGGTGACTGGACAATGGCGGACGGAGCTGGGTGTGCAGAACAAGTTTGGTAAACCACCTTCTGGGCTTTATTCTGATTTCCATTTCTCAAACTTTGTGTCCCGGAACTTGTGTGAAACTATTCTGGGGTCAAATCTAGCTTATTCCTTAAATTATGTACCTCTTGAGTGAGCATTCAGTTCAAGTCTAGATGAACAAATTGAACCTAACGATTCAAGGATTTTCACCTCAAAAATATTGGTAGCTTCCGCTGTGTTTTGCAAAAAGTTTTCTAACAAAATGTCTAGCGGTCCTCTAGAATGTGAATCGAGCTTTCGGTTTATATTTTAGAGCCCCGCGGCACTGTGACATGCCCAAGCTGGTGAGGTGCGGCTTGGGACGTTACACGTGGGACCGCTGTCGCCTCCATCCACCACCGGTAAGAGACCGATGCCGTCCACAATGATGACACCCGTGGTGGCTCCATCGTCTACTATTTTTCTTCCGGCCAACAACAATCCTAGGCTCCGGCCCAACCAAAATCCTCATTGGTTGCGCATAAGGCCCCTCGCTCGTTCTACAGAGGTTGTTTCTTACCGAGACTGTTCTATGCAAAGGATATAAAAATTCATATTCCGTTGTTATATAGAATTCAAGGGGATATCTGTGGACCAATTTAACCAACTTGCGGACCTTTTAGATACTTTATAGTGTTCGTTGATAAGTCTACATGCTGGTCACATGTCCCGCTATTGTCCATTCGTAATGTTGCTTATGCTAAACTCCTAACACATATCATTTGTCTATGAGCTTACTACTTGGATCATCCATAAGTCAATTCAACTTGACAATGCTAGAGAATTTACATAAAAAACTTTCAATGATTATGATTATTGCATGTCCTTGGGGATTAATGTTGAGCATCTTGTTCCCCATGTGCACACCCAAAATGGTCTAACAGAAGCCGCAATTAAATGACTAGAAATGGAGGCCTGGACTTTGGTAATGCGCACCAATCTCCCTATTTCCGCTTGGGATTATGAAATATTGTATGCAGATATGCTTATTCAGCTACGACCCACCGCCACTCAACATTTTTCTGCGTTACAGCTAGTGACTAGGTACAAGACTGACATCTCACACTTACACATATTTGGATGCGCGGTTTATGTGCCAATTAATTACCTCACCACAGCGTACCAAGATGGGTCCTCAAAGACAAATGAGCATATATGTTGGATTTGAAGCTCCAACAATCCTTCGCTATTTAGAACCCTTGACAGACGATCTCTTTGTTACTTGTTGGAATTTTAGATATAATATTTCAAAATACAATATTATTTATTGAGTATAATCATAGCCAATTATTTGGTGCTTTGTTTTCCAATAAAACCTTCATTGCATAAGTTGGTATATCCTTTATTTTCACTACATCCGTTACAATTGTGAGTCATGTTAATTGCTTCTTTATCCATTGTTGACCAGTAAGTTTTTCCATATGAGTTACAAATGCCAACATTATGAATATTGATGATCATTATCGTACCTTAATTACTAGTCTTCTTTTCTGGGTCATATATATACACCCTCATTTCCTTCCTATTATGCATGTATGTGTATGATCACCATACATTCTCCTCAAGAGTTCTTTTCTCATATTCTAGTCAATTTTATGCCCTCAATATTCCTTCTTTCCTATGCCAAAGGAAATTATCAAGTTGTTCTAGGATCCAAGTATTGCGAGTGTACGCTTACAAGGATTGACGGTTGTTATACCCTGGAGGTCGGGTAGGGCGCCACTAACCTGCTACACCGAGACATTGTCTACGAGGGGCTAAATCTACTATTAAGGTCAGTGTTTACACGCCAACCTTAAACTCTTTTCGAGCAATGTGTCCTTCGGAAGCCTATAAATCCAAGAGATAAGTACTATAATCCTTGTTATTTAATCTATTATTACAATAATATTATGATTATTATTTGTTATTAATATATTGTATTTTTGAGATCTTGTAGGAGGTGAAATCTGGTGATGCAAGTAGCATCCATCGACCAAATTTTCTAACATTACTTTGATGAGACAATCATCCCGTCATTAGGGAGAGATAAGAACGTCAATGTTCAACATGAATGACATGAATTGTCGTGGTATGTTCTCACTTTGTCTCATCTCGATCCCCTTACAGCACAGTCTTAACTTGAAGTGCGAAGGATTATCGAGCTTCAGAACGTAGCATGTGTTTTACTTGATGGGTTTTCTAACATTGCTTAAGTGATGATATCATATATACCTGCTGTAAACGTGCCTACAAGGATAGACTTCCTTAATACAGGACGTCGCACCGTCCCTTAAGCATTAAGCGATTGTGTCACTACCCCTAGTGGTGGTGAAGTGGCGTCATAGGCCGCAGCCCCCGCGAGGAAGTGAGGGAGGTTGCAAGGTTCAAAGGATACTTGCCCTAGAAAGAGAACGATTTTAACACAAACTGATCCTTTGATCATCGATACTTAAAATTCCATCTCATGAGAATATTCTGGATTATGGTTATATCCAGGAGACATCGTTGGGGGATGCCTCAACGTCAGAACATATTCTTAAGAATATAGAGATCTCTATAAACTACAATAATAATGTACATGAGATAGAAACTCCATCATCATTGATGATGTATTCACGTATTTTGTTGTGCGTGAGATTATTCAGCCCTATGACATCGAACCTTGTTCCGTTGATGAATGCCAACATAGAGCAGATTAGCTTAAATAGAAATACATAATCTAGGTTGAATTGGATTCACTAGCGAAGAGGAAGCAGGTATTTGGCCCATTGTGCCAATACCACCTAACATAAAACCTGTTGGACATAAATAGGTCTTCATTAGAAAGAGTAATGAGAAAAATGAGATTGTAAGGTATAAAGCACGCCTTGTGGCCAAAGTTTCTCACAACACTGTGGAATCGACTACGAGGAGGGTTCTTCTTACATTTTGCTACCTTGTTAGTTTGGTAGGTTCTAAAAAACTGAACATACAGCTTATGGATGTGGTCACAGCGTATCTTTATGTGGATGTTGACATGAAAACATATATGATTGTTTCTGATGCACTTCAGTTACCCAAGTAAAGTGGCTCTAGACCACAGAGCGCGTTTGTAATAAGGTTGAAACGCTCATTATATGGATTGAAACAATCTGGACGGATATGGTATAACTGTCTAAGTGAATACTTGATTGGGAAGAGATATGTCAATAATGAACCATGCCCATGCGTTTTCATTAAGAAGACAAGTTTCGGATTTACAATTGTCGTGGTTTATGTCTATGACGTGAACATAATTGGAACCCTTGATGAGTTAAGGGAAACCGCTGGACATTTGAAATCCGAGTTTGAGATGAAAGATCTTGAGAGAACACAGTTTTGTCTTGGTTTAGAACTTGAGCATCGTGTTGATGGAATTCTGATTCACCAATTGGCTTATACTTAAAAGATGCTTAGAAGCTTTAATAAAGATAAAGCTAAGCTTGTTAGCACTCCCATGGTCATCCGTAATCTTGACCCTAAAAGAATCTGTTTCGTCCCAATGATGATGATGAAGACGTGTTGGAGGTCGAAATGCCCTATCTTAGTGCAATAGGCGCATTATTGTACTTAACACAATGCACAAGACTGGACATCTCATTTGTTGTGAAATTGTTAGCTAGATATGGCTCTACGCCAGTGGCGGACCCAGGATTTTAATCTTTTGGGGGCGAGGCTTTTTTTTTTTTGGGCTAATGAAGGATGTGAAAATACCAAGCTAAATTATGTGTATGAATACATATAGAAAAATGAGAGTTCTATGTTCATAACAGATGTGATCATAGCTATAATCTATAATTCATATAGAACAAGATTGTGGTTAATTATGACCAATTAATGTATCAAAGTAGGGACTGACCTTGATATTTTATTAAACTTTTTCATAGCATGGCAAGTAATTATGTATGTAATTATGGGGGCAGACTGATTCTATATATGTAATTATGTATGCAAACATTTGGTGACTAACGACGGCAGCCCCCATTGGGCACTACTTAGGTCCGCCAGTGCTCTACACCAACGTGACGCTATTGGACTGGTATAAAGAATATCTTTCAATACTTAAAGGATACGAAAGATATGTGCTTGTTTTATCCCTACAAAGAGAAAACGAAGGATGACATGATGGATCCGGACCCACCATGCGTCGAGAGCGACGTTGCCACTGACCGGCATCCCCTTACATCTCACTAAAAATGAAATAATGTTTTGGAAGGTTTTGTTGATGTCGGGTATCTCTTTGACCCGTATAGAGGTTGTTCCCGAATTGGTTATGTATTCACCATGGAAAACACCGCGATATCTTTGAGTCTACAAAACAGACCCTTGTCACTAGTCGCTACTTCCTCGAATCATGCAGAGATTAAAAATCTTCACAAAGCAGTTCGTGAATGTATATGGTTGAGATCCATAATTATGCATATTCAAAGTATATGTGGTTTGAAGTCTACCACAAATGAACCTACGAGCATTTATGGGGATAATGCTGCTTGTATTGAACAAATGAAGCAAGGCTACGTCAAAGGCGACAACACTAAGCATATATCACTCAAGTTCTTCTATAATCAGCAATAACAAACTCTCCTCAAGACAAGGTGAATCAAATTCGATTTGAGAACAATGTGGCAGACTTATTCACTAATTCATTGTCTAAATCCACTTTCGAGAAATATGTAAGTATTGGTATACAGAAATTATCCGAACTCCCATGATCGTAGTCATCAGGGGGAGATGTCTACATGTTTTGATCTCAAAATGTGAAGGGTGTGTTGTACTCTTTTTCCTTTTCGACCAATGTTATTTTTGTCCTAGTAGGTTTTTGTTACTCGGCAAGGCTTTTAACGAGGCAACGTGAAAAGTATCAGTGTTTGGACGGCACAAGGGGGAGCTTAGAAGGAAACTCAAATTATGTGTGCCTGGCCCAAACAAGATTACTAGTCCAAGTTGTAATATGGTAGAATATTCTAGATCTCCTAACTAATGTTTAATTAGGATTACTTGAACTCTAAGATATTGTACATGTAATCCTCTGTATATAGAGGGCCCTATTGTCAATGAAAGTATCCAAGTATTCTCCCAATTTCTCTTGTCCTTAAACAATAAGTAATTTGTTAAGTCAGTTATCAACTTAATTGGTATGGGGCTTGTCAAATTTCTTCTTATTAAATAACAATATTTTTTTTTTCTTAAACCCAAGCAACCCTAGAGGTGGAGTAGAGAAAAAGAGCAGCTGTCTCCATCTGTCAACTCTAGCAGAGGCGAGATCTTTTGCTGTGGGTGCTGGTGCTTTGGATTTTTGCGGCGGCAAGATAGAGCGGCTGCTTGTTGGGTGGTCTATGCTGTGCTACTGATCAGAGGAGGACCAGTCTAATCATATGTGATTGGTTGGAGGTCAGGCTGGTCTGTGAAGACCGACATGTCAGTTGGGTGGTGTGGACAATCAACGGCAGCAACGCAGCAGGTCTTTCCTACTCCTCCGGTGTTGGTAATCGACGGTCTTGGTTGTAGAAGCCAACTAGCAAGGGAAAAGGGGGGAGGTGGGAATTGCAGCCTTCACGACCTTCTGGAGAAATCGTCTGCCAGAAGCCGCCACGGCTACCATGACTTGGCAGAAGTAGTTAGGGTTTCTGCTCCCTTTGCTTGGGTTTGGGCCCTGGCTGTTTGGCTTTGTTTTATGGGCATGTAGTGAGGGTGGCTTGTCACCCTCATTTATCACTTAATGGTGAGGGTAGGCTTGCCCTAAGAGGTGGACCTTTTTGGGCATTTGGGTCGACTCATAATCCAGGTCCAATCGTTTCAGATCATAACTTCTGCGGGAGTTGGTAATTATTTGAAATAAGATTGGCTTTCAAGCGACTTATGGATAATGAGTTGCTCATATTTGTTGGTTAGGAAGTGACTTTCTGTTGATACTACAATTGCGTGATTGGCTAATAAGAGGTTAGTGAATGATTTTGTCCTGAAGACATGGAGTTTCTTTGTTTATAAGTTCGCTAATTGTAGCAAGCTTATCATCGACTTGTAATGAGTTTGCTTTGCTTATAATAGGGTTTTCGGATTTTCTTGCCGACTATCTTGTTGTAAGTGCAGATAGACTCTAATCATTAATTGTTGCTGGTTTTTGTTATTGATTCTAATAATATCAATTTATATTAAAAAAAAAAAATTTAACTGGTATGGGCTCCAGTTTCCCAAATCTAAAACCATAAAAACCCCATAACCAGATAGTGTCCTGAACCTGTGGACCCAGCCCTACATATCTTACTCTTTCTACCAGCCTCAAGCCCCCTCCAACTACGACCGATGCTAGCTCTCCGGCATTTCCAATACCCGGGTATTAGTCCATCCCTGCTCTCACTGATTCTGAAATCGCAAACTAACACTTCTTATTCACACCAATTCCAATCCTGAAAATTGCCCCCCTTTTTTTGTTTGTTTGAATTGGGGGGGGCTAGTAACTTTATCTCTGATCTCTTTATCAAGTAGTATTGAATCAATGGAATAGCTTCTTGCTGACACTGACTAGAAATTCAGAATGGGCCTTTGATTGCTTTCTTTTCTATTATTCCTTCTCGTTTTGCTTTCATAACATAATCAATTGCTGGTTTATTTTCTTGTCTTTGCTTTTTGTGTGCTCAAGTTACATTATTTATGGATTATATCAGTTTTTCTAACAACAAGTTTGAGTATTTAGCTGGTTCATATCGGTCTGTATTGCTAATTGCATGATGCCAAGTTGTTACTCTCATTGATTTTTGTTTCGAATTCTGTAATTTAGTTCATTCATATCTTTCTAACAGCCCTGCCCATTTTGGAATCCTCAGATGAACACTGGCCTTGACCATTGAGATTTCTCTAAGACCTTCATGTATGTTCAGGTACAAGTTTACGTTATCTCTGTTCTTCTTAACCTTTACAGTTTGTTTAATTGGTTACTGAGAGTTTCTTGAAAATGGATGACGTTGATCTAGGAATTCAAGAAATTTCATATTTTTTGGTGTACATTTTCCTAATTTGAAAAACACATAAAGCATGGAACTTTTTCTTCTGGTAATTGGAGGTATTATATGCAGAGTTTGCGATGTTCAGATTGTATGATTCAAATGTTTGAAATGATTGTTTTCGAGCATAATAATCACAATCAGGGTATGCCTATTTATATAAAGATGAGATTTTGTATTTAAAACAACTGTTGAAGTTCCAACAGATCAATATCCTTTGCACATTTGATCTGTCTACGTGAAACATCAATTTCCCATGGAGAATAGCTTGTTTTGGATTTATGCTTAACTTGTAAATTCAAATGATGTTGATTGAATTTTATCAGAAGGTTTGCTGACATACTCTTATTGGTTTCTAATCATATGCACATGTGTCTTGAGATAATGAATATGTTATTGGTCTAGTTTTTTTTCTTCTGAGATTATTCACTGCCTGGCTGATGGTTTGTAGTGTTTCTTTCCAGTTTGGTGCCCACCTGCAAAGGTAGGCATGCTTGCAAAAGTTTCCCCTCACTGCGAGTCTGTTACCAATTCTTCTCATCAGCTACTAATTCATTGCCTTCTGTATCGGATGGCTTTGGAACTGAGAAAAAAAGAACTCATTTCGGTCTTCTATTTCAATCCTGCACAAAACTTCACCATTCGAAGTGTCTCCATGCTTTTCTTGTGGTGTCAGGAAAAGCTCAAGATATTATTTTTTCCTCCAGGCTAGTCAATCGGTATGCCTACCTTGGTGATGTTTCATTCTCACGCCGCACTTTTGATTCAATGCCTAGAAAGGATGTCTATACCTGGAATTCAATGGTGTCTGCATATGTTCGCAGCGGACGTTTCCGAGAAGCTGTAGACTGTTTCTCTGATTTTTTGTTGACCCCTGGTCTGCGACCTGATTTCTACACTTTTCCTCCTGTCTTGAAAGCGTGTGGGAATCTAAATGTTGGGAAGAAGATACACTGTTGGCTTATAAAGCTGGGTTTGGAATGGGATGTCTTTGTGGCTGCTTCCTTGATCCATATGTATTCACGGTTTGGATTTATTAGCGTTGCTCATAAATTGTTTGATGAGATGCCATTCCGGGATATGGGTTGTTGGAATGCAATGATTTCTGGGTTTTGTCAGAATGGGAATGCAGCAGATGCATTAGATGTCTTGATTGAAATGAGATCGGAGGGTGTAAAGATGGATCCTGTAACTGTTGCAAGTCTACTGACTGCTTGTGCACAATCAGATGATTCCTTAAGTGGGATGCTGATTCATTTGTATGTCATAAAGCATGGACTAGAGTTTGATCTGTTCGTATGCAATGCCTTGATTAACATGTATGCTAAATTTGGTTGCTTGGGACATGCACACAGGGTTTTTTATGAAATGCAGGTAAGAGATTTGGTGTCATGGAACTCAATAATTACTGCAAATGAGCAGAATGATGAGCCGATGACTGCACTTGGATTCTTCAACAGGATGCAACTATCCAGAGTTAAGCCTGATTGGTTAACACTAGTGAGTTTGGCTTCCATTATAGCTCAATTAAATGATGCTGAAATGAGTAGGTCTGTTCATGGATTCATTTTGAGGAGAGATTGGTTCAAGGAAGATGTTGTTATTGGAAATGCAGTTGTGGACATGTATGCAAAGTTGGGTGCTATAGATTCCGCACGTACTGTTTTTGAAGGACTTCCTGTCAAGGATGTGGTTTCATGGAATACTTTGATCACAGGTTACACTCAAAATGGTCTTGCAAGTGAGGCGAATGAAGTGTACTGTATGATGCAGGAGTGCAAAGGAATAATTCCAAACCAAGGAAGTTGGGTTAGCATTCTACCAGCATATACCCATTTAGGGGCCTTGCAACAAGGGATGAGAATTCATGGGCGGGTGATCAAGAACTGTCTCTACTTGGATGTATTTGTGGGTACCTGCTTGATTGACATGTATGGAAAATGTGGGAGACTAGATGATGCATTTTCATTATTCTACCAAGTGCCCAGAATGAGTTCAGTCACTTGGAATGCCATGATTTCCTGTCTTGGAGTTCATGGGCATGGTGGGAAAGCTGTGAAGCTATTCAAAGATATGATAGATGAGGGGGTCAAGCCAGATCATGTAACCTTTGTATCTCTAATGGCAGCTTGTAGTCATTCAGGTTTGGTCAATGAGGGTGAATTGTACTTTCATATGATGCAGAAAGAGTATGGAATCAAGCCTGGTTTAAAGCACTACGGCTGCATGGTAGATTTACTTGGCAGAGCTGGGCATTTAGACAAGGCATATAGTTTTATTAAGACTATGCCTGTACAGCCTGATGCTTCTGTTTGGGGGGCACTACTTGGTGCTTGTAGAATACATGGGAATGCTGAATTGGGGAAAATTGCTTCAGAACGCTTGTTTGAAGTTGATTCGGAGAATGTGGGCTACTATGTTTTGTTGTCAAATATATACGCAACAACTGGGAAATGGGAAGGTGTGGATAAAGTGAGATCTATGGCTAGAAACCGCAGACTGAGGAAGACTCCCGGGTGGAGCTCAATACAAATTAACAATAAAGTTGATGTCTTTTATACTGGAAACCAAACGCATCCATTATGCGAACAGATATACCAGAAGTTGAGGGAACTAACTGAGAAAATGAAGAGCCTTGGTTATGTTCCGGACTTCAGCTTTGTGTTGCAGGACGTCGAGGATGACGAGAAAGAGCATATCCTCATGAGTCATAGTGAGAGATTGGCGATTGCTTTTGGAATCATTAGCACGCCTCCTAAAACTCCCATTCGGATCTTCAAGAACCTGAGGGTTTGCGGTGATTGCCACAATGTGACAAAACTCATATCAGTAATTACGGAGAGGGAGATCATTGTGAGGGATTCAAACCGTTTCCACCATTTCAAGGATGGAACTTGCTCTTGTGGGGATTATTGGTGAAAATGAGAATCAAATAGAACAGTTGTGGCATGGTCAAATATACAGAGGTTTGGACCAAAAAAGAAAATGTACAAGAGGCTCCAACTGCAACCAATTGATGCTTAGATGTGAAGGGAAGCCAGCAACAAGCAGCATTAGCTGTTGATGATTTGGCTTCCACCTCAATTGTGACTCATTCGCAATTGCCAGCTTGTTTCCAGTCACATTGCTTCACTTTGACATCATGAGAAAAGGAAAAGAGAACCAGAATCCTACTAGTTTTTGTTTTACAGATAGTTTACTAGAATAAAATAATTCTGCTCTGAGGTGGCAACCAACTAACCTATTATCTATAACAACGTTTCCCCCCAAATCCACTCCCCCTAATATTACTAGGAAATCGACGAAGCTGCGTACAATAGTGGCGAGTTCATGGCAGACCCTCACGCACCACCGCCTCGACCTCTCTACAAGCAGAACTCCTGGTCGCCGGACATACTCCTTGAGGAGACATGGCAGCGTCAGAAGAGCAATTGGGGTACGCGGAGTCTCAACCGCAGCAAAAGCATTTCAGACGATGACTTGGAGGAACTGAAAGCCTGCATTGAGCTGGGGTTCGGGTTTGATTCGCCAGAAATCGACCCCAAACTCTGCCGCACCTTACCTGCATTGGAGTCTTACCATGCTTTAAACAAGCAGCGGTTTGGTAAAAGCGTATCAACAGGTTGGTTAACAAGATTGATTTATTTTTTTGTTTCCTGGATCCGAACTCTCAAGGGTCTTTGATTCATTGATTTATTTGTGTTTGTTTTCAGGAGGGGATGATGCGGAGGTGGTGAAGATGAGGTTAAAGCAGTGGGCGCAATTGGTTGCCTGTGCAGTTCGGGAATCATCTTCTTCCGGGAGATAACAATTCAGTATTTGATCTTCTGTTATTAATTTCAGATTAATTATGACGAATTGTAAAGCTTTTCTTGTTCTCATTGTAAAGGAAAGAGAAACTGTAACGCTGATTTATATTTGGTAGAAATTACCATGCACCAGAAAGACTACTTTTAGCTCCAACATTGCTTTTGCAAGCAAACATTTGTTTTTGTTGATCAATGGAACGCAGAATTTTTTGATCAAACTTCAAGTCTAAGACTAGTTCATTATGATCACTGTAGAAAAGCATGACAACGGCATTAACCCAAACCAAGAGGCACGTCTGGGTCCTCCTCAACGGCATTAACCAAAACCAAGGGGCACGTCTGGGTTCTCCTCGATACTATCAAGATCAAAACCAAAACCAAAACCAAAACCAAAACCAAAACCAAGCTTTTCTGTTTGGGTCTTTTATGCCCCGTTTGTAACCAAAAAAGAAAAGAAAAGATGATTTCTACTATATAAAATGTGTGGCACGGATTCAAGGCAGCTGATATACCGGCACCCTCGAGAAGAATATGTTCCACGTCAAATTTGTTCATGTCTCATGATTTTCTTTAGAAGCATGTGTTGCATAATTATTATTATTATTATTTTTTTGTGAATATTGCATAATTGTTTGTACGTAGGAAAAGGAGCAGCTATAAAATGCGCTCATCAGTTTCAATAAACCCTGTTTAAGTGTTTTAATCTCAATTCTTTTTTTTTTTTTTTGGAAGAAAGGACGGTGCGGCTGCCCTCAAGCCTTAATTAATAAAACTGTCGAATACAAGGGGGGATATTGAGCCAAAACCCCTTATTACAATACACATCCAGAGAACATCCTGAAATACTATCATGAGTCTCTACTAAACAACTGTATTCAACTAGTCACCAACTAGCAAAGAGCGCTCTACTAACGACTCTATTTGCTTTGACACAACGGAAAGATAACTCGATCTGCAACTCGATTACAACATAGCATAATTTCCATACGCACAGCTTTCCCATCATGTTGCCACTAGATAATACATCCGGTGACACTGAGTTTCACCCTGCCACTAGGAGGCAGCGACCATTTGACCAAGCAAGGAACTTGCCGCCTACCTAGAGCAGACACATTACTGCCACTAGAAGGTTGCGACCATTTGCCAAGGCAAGGAACTCGCCACCTACCTAGAGCAGACAAGGCACACAAGGTGCATAAACCGGCACTAAGCCCATTCTTTCCTACCAAACTATAGTATGATCTTATTATAACTGATAAACAAACTAACAAACAACTATAAATTAAAAAACTAAAAATAGCAGCCCACCAGCAAGGCCCCAAAGGTAGATTCCCAGCCCAAGATACCAAGCCAGCAAATGGGCCGATTCCAACCCTCCCGGCCCAAAGCATCTGCTGCCGCACCGCACCACCAGTCCTGCATCCCCTCCACTAGCGTCGGGCCACAGTCGCCTCACCTCTGTCATCCGACCACCGGAGGTCCACATCACCACGATCCCCGCCTGGTATCAAACAGAAAATGAAAGCGCTGCATCCGGCCTCAAGAGTCGCCGTCAAAAAATCCACCAAATCGCCGATCTGAACCAGCCTTCGATCTCCTCCAGCTACCCATCTCGCCCATCTTGCCGACCACCGACAGCCACCAAAAGCCGCTCCGACCCATTCCACGTCCGATCCCGCTCCGATCCCTGCCCACCGCCACGAAACAGCCACGCCCGTCGACCAAAAATGAAGGAAAGAGCCCCCTTCTCCTGAACCTTGCTCTCGAGATCGAGACCTACCCATCAAACAGAACACCCGTCCGGCCGCACACGATGTGTGCCGGCATCACCAGCGCCAGGGCGCAGCCGGACAGGGACAACAGCAGGAGATGGCGTCCTCTAGGTTTGGAGCGCGTTCTCTAGGTTTTTATTTTTTTTAATCTCAATTCTTTAAATTAAGGGGAAATGCCCAAATACTCTAATTTTAGGGAAATTAGTCCCCTTCCCCCATCAAACTTATGGATTTCTCCATTACCCATAAGATATTTGATTTTGTTCCCTAATACCAAATTAAGTTTTTTTTGACTATTTTGCCCTCTCCCCCTTTGTCACATAGAGAGAGAAGCTATTAACCCTAATCTCATTATCTAACCTAACCTATGGTCATGAACACTGCTAGCCATTTTACTAAAGCTTGGCATGATTTGATTGAGGTCAGTGCACTGTGCATTATTTGGAGTCTACAATCTATAATTAAAGTAATGGACAGAAGCCCAAACTATATATTTGAAGTCCAGAAAGCCCATAAGCTTGAATACGGCCCAGGATTTCTGAGTCGAGTAAATGATCATTTTCCCTATTTTAAAAAGGGGTCTTGACCTAATGCACAAAATTGAGGTAAGGTATTTCCACTTACACCACCAACATATTTTTATTCCCACTTACCCATTTAAAAGCAAAAAGACAGTTTTGAACTCAACTTAATTATGAAATTACTTAATCTGCCACTTTAGACTTTCTCTCCCTCTCTCTAAACTCACTCTCTCTCTCTGGTAGTCACCGGCGCTAGCTTCAGTTAAACCAGACGATTCCAATTCTCGCAAAAAACCACCACCACCTTTACGATGTCATCTCCGATTCAATTTCCGCCGCTACTGGCCATGGCTTAGTTTCTGCCGTCGTGGCGCTGTTCGTTGGCCGTGTCCTCTTCTTTCTCCCACTCTCTCTCCTCCCCCACAACCTCGCTCTGTCCATCTTCACGATCTCCGCTCTCATCCTCGTTGACTCTTCCACTACTCTCCTCTCCCAATTCAATACCAGGTCTCCTCCTCACCTCGCAATTTTTTTGCATATCTGTTCATGATTGAATTTCTAGGGTTCCTCATGAAAATTTTAATGTTTCAAGCCTGGTGCCGAGACCAAGGGTGAAGCCAATTAATTGGGTTCTTTCTGAATCAACTAACACAGTGCTATTATACATTAATTAAATAATCTTGATTGCAAAAGGTAGGATTGATCACGGTGGTGTGTGATCAATCACCCACCTTGCTTCTGGGAGTTCTCATAGCCGAACTTCTATAATTCCTGGTGATTCCAAGTCTGTTTCATCAAGATTTTCTATCTCCTAAGGCGGTATTCGGATGAGATTTTGATGCAAGTGCTGATTCAGATGTGAATCTCCGGTCCCGGATCTCCAACAGCTGAAATAGAAGACGTGAGTGCCCAAATCAATTTTCTTTTTTTTTTGCGTAAAATGGGGGCCCGAATGAAAGAAAAAAAAATTATTAGGGGGCAATAAATGCTTTGAATTGCTGTAATCTCTTCGTTTTTTTTCCTTAATTAAAATTTTATTTATCTAATTTTAGGGAGATTAGTTCTCATTCCAACAACCGAAATGTCTATTGGGGGAAAGGTTTATTGAGGAGGCTCTAAGCAGTGCTTGTTCAATATTAAGGGTACATATTGAATGTTTCAATCGAGTGGATGCTTCTGTTTCAGTTATTTAGTTATTTGACTATTCTTTGCATATTAGATTAGGGCTGGGATTTTTGAACCGAAAACCCGAGGAACCAACCCGAAATGATCGGTTCGATGCGGTTCCAATCTGTTCTTGATCAGAGACTTTCGGTTCCATATAGAAACCAACCCGAGGAAGATGGTATCGGTTCGGTCCCGGTGTTTGGTGTCTGTCATCCCTTAGAACCGAATATCCATTAATCGACACGTTGTCTAAATCAACTAAAACTCTAAGGGCCTAAAGTACTAAACGCCTAAACAGGTCAAAACCCAAACACGCCTCCTCTCACGACTTGTTCACTTCTTCACCTCTTCCCCAAAATTTAATTAATCGATTCAAACCATTCCCACTCTCGTTGAGATCACCATTTGCCCATTTTGATTTTGAGTTTGATTTGAATACCCAAACATTTCTTTTTCATTCCCAAATTCCCATTCTCGTTGAGATCGCCATTTTGATTTCGATTTCAATTTGAATACCCAAACATTCCCAAACTCGGTACAAGGATGAAAGGAGCGAGCTTTGAGCTGTCCAAGGAGCCGCAGAGTGGGAAGAGGTAGAAGAGATCAGGTGTTGAGTCGATCACTTGGTGCTCGTAGAAATTGATCACCATCTACCCTATTAGCTTTGCAGGTTTGTGATCTTTGATTCTTTATTATAAACTTCATTTGTGGTGGTCTAGGAGTCTGAATGCCTTGTTTGCTTTGCCAGTTTGGTGTTTCCTGCCTCCAAATTGATGCTTTGCGGCGGCTTCTGAGTATTATAACCGTTGATGATTGTTCTCAAGGTATTGTAACCGTTGATGATTCTCAAATTTAATGTAGGATGAAAGAGAGCAGACTCATACAATTCAATCGTGGATTTTGACATGCAAATTCTATATTGAGTATTCTATGCAGGCTCATTCTTTTCCATCATGCCCCAAACATCTGGTGCCAGACAATCTGGGTTCAACCAGCCTGCTGCTTCTAATTCTAAACAATATGAGCCATCCTTTGCTTGCAATGAAATCGTTATTGCAAGAAACAACCCGGAAGTAGAATTTCTGTAACTTTTGTTAATCAGGTCAGTTTTGAAACAGGAACTGAAAAAACATAGAACCGAACCATATGTGCTCGGTTCGGTCCCATCTCGGTTCCTAAGATGAAAAAATGCAAACCCGAACCGAAAATATACTAATCAGTTCGGTCTCGGTTCCAATGAAAAATTGCCAAAATAGGACCGATCCCAGCCCTACTTTAGATTGCACAATGTTTCAATCGAGTGGATGCTTTGTGTAGTCATAGATATTATTACACATGGTTGATTTACATTTCAATTTGTTCTTTCTTCATTATATTATGTCTACCTGAGGGAGGAGGTTTGGGATTCTATATATGGAATGTTTCATTTTAACTGAATACGGAAATACTAAAAGCTGCATAATGGTTGATAGAAATGGCTTCAGATGTCATACAAGCATGAAATCTTGAATGAGGTGTGTACTGTCATCAGTTTTATTTTAGAAGTAATATTGTGTGCTAGTGCCATTGAGACTCATGGAATGATCAGATTAGGAAACTAGAATCAAAAATTTAATTTGTGAAAGTTCTTACAGTGATTACATAATGTGGGTTTTTTGGATTGAGCAGTATATGATCTAGGAATACGGCATATATGAGATCCTTGCATCACATACTTTGTTCCCAAGAGTTGAGACTGGAGATGGGTCAACGTTGGAATAGAGATTTGAATATGGTTAGAGAAAAAAAAAATGTTAGAGTCAGTCTTCCAACAAAGGATAATGTGCTAGTTGTTTCTGTTGGCTTCTCTGAGGTAGCCAGGCAGAATGCAGTACCCGCTGGTGGATATGAAGCTGATTTCGGGAACCTGTCAAAGGAAATACACAACGTTAGAGGTATAAACCGAGCTAGTTGGTTTATGCATCTCCGATGCTTGAGTAAGGCTATGTATGTAATTTGACAGAGTAACAATAAAGGATCAGAAGTTGTTACCCTCTTCAAGGTGGTTGAGCTTGGTTTATATGTGTTGAGCAAGGGGAAGGATTCTCCTATTTCTTCGATGTGGGACGTGAATCCATAGTTCCCAGATTGATGTCGGGTTCTGGTATGAACTTTGGTTAGCCCTGCTAAGCTGGGCTAAGATCTGTACCACCTAAGCTGCCACCCATTGCGATCACCGCCTTACTGGGCACCGGTCATGGCGCATGATCTGGCACTTGGGGTGATCCTGGAGGGTTTAGCGGTAGTATGAAACTGAGTGACAGTCGAGAGGTATTTGCTAGTATATATGTACTAATCCCCAAGTTCCCATTCAAGATGTTTCTTGGGTGGGGACATGAATAAGTTGACTGGCACATAGGTTTCATAGGCTACTGTGCCCCTATAGAGTCCTCCAAGTTTCCGATGAAGAAATATTTGGATTGGGTGTTTAAATTAGCCATCACTGTAGGTAGCTAGGCTATAGTATTATGTACCCAATTGGGTAGAATGAGGGCTTGAGCCTTATTTACCCGGTGGGGTAGAATGAGGGCTTGAGCCTCTTGAGGGCTTAAGCCTCCTTTACTCGGTGGGGCAGAATGAGGGCTTGAGTTTCGTGTTCCCGGTGGGGAAGAATAAGGGTTTGAGCCTCCTTTACCCTGTAGGGTAGGGAGGGCTTGAGCCTCCTTTACCTGGTGAGGTAGGTTGAGGGCTTGAGCCTCGTGTACCTGGTAGAGGTGCATGGTTGCCACGTGGGCCTCGTTAAGATGGACGAGGTACGACCATGGTTGCTAACCAGTCATATGTGCCTACCCAGAAGAGAGGTAGACCATTAAGTTCGAAAAAATTTTATCCCCAGAAAAGGGTAAACTTGACACAAACGAATCATTTCGACATCGCAATCACAAACTGATTCATCTCATGAGATAAATCCGGATTATGGGTATGTCCTAGAAGAGACGATGTTGGGGGACGCTCCAACATTTGAACCTACTCTCAAGAATAGAGAAACCCCGGTAAATTTAGTGCGATTTGGAATAGGAATGAGATTATCATCGATGATATATTAGTATTTGCCGTGGCCACCAAAACTATAATAAACGATGACCTCAAACCTTGCTTTGTTGATCAATATCAATAAAGAGACGACTGGCCAAAAAGGAAATAAACAATCCAGGTCAACTTAGATTCCTTAACAAAGGGAATGGTGTTTGGACCTGTTGTTCTTACACCTCCCCATGTTAAACCCGTAGAATTTAAATGGGTATTTGTAAGGAAGCGTAATGAGAAAAACGAGATTGTGATACACAAGACTCGTCTAGTGGCGCAAGAATTTTCTCAACGCCCTGTGGTTGATTACGAGGAGACGTACTCTCCCGTAATGGACGTCATAACACTCCGCTGCCTTTTCAGTTTGGTAGTTTCTGAAAAACTGAATATGCAGCTTATGAATGTGGTCGCAGCTTATCTCTATGGGGATAATACAGAGATATACATGAAAGGAAAGTTCTTGAAGGACTTATGATACCTAATGCAAATAGTTCTAGACCATATGATACCTAATGCAAATTGTTCTAGACCATGGAACACGCTCTCCATTAGTGTTTAGGCGTTCACTTTATGGATTGAAACAATCTATACTGAGGTGGTATAACCGTCTAAGTGAATATTTGATCGGGATGGGATATGTGAATAATAAACTATGTCCATGCTTGTTTATTAAGGAAACAAGTTCCCAGTTTAGGATCGTGGCGGTCTATGTCAATGACATGAATTTGATTGATACTTCTGAAGAGATCAAGGAAACCGCAAAGCACCTGAAGTTGGAATTTGAGATGAAAGGCCTTGGGAGAACAAATTATTGTCTCGACCTGGAGCCCAAGCACAGTGCAGATGAAATTTTGGTCCATCAACTAAATTACATCCAGAAGATGTTAAGACGCTTTAATGAGGATAAAAGCAAGCACACCCAGGGTCGTCTGAAGTCTAGAGAGAACCGTATCGTCCTGCAGATGATAACAAAGATATTGGTGCCAGAAGTCCCATATCTAAGTGCAATAGATGCATTATTGTACTTGGCTCAATGCCCTAGACAGGACATCTCATTTGATATGAACTTGTTAGCTAGATATAACTCTGCGCCAACACGCCGCCATTGGAATGGCATAAAAGAGATTTTTCGCTACCTTAGAGGTACGGCGAACATGGGCTTCTTCTATCCCTATGCATCAAAGAATGGATCAAACCCCCTTGATCCTCATAATGATGATCGCCTTATTAGATATGCTGATACAGACTATCTATCAGACCCGCACAAGGCGCCCAAACTGGTTATGTCTTTACCATTGGGAATACTACAATTTCTTGGAGGACTACGAAACAGACCTTTGTTGCTACCTCTTCGAATCATGCTGAGATTCTAGCCCTTCACGAAGTAGTACGTGAATGTATATGGTTGAGAGCCACCACAAAAGCATGTTCGAAGCACATGTGGACTGCATTCCACCAATGATGAACCGACCATTATCTATAAGGATAATATTGCTTACATCGAGCAGATAAACATGTGTTTCATCAAAAGATACAACACCAAACAGATTACACTAAAGTTCCCCTTCAATCAGTAACAACAAGAGCATCAGAAGATTAAAGTTAAACATATTTGATCTGAAGACAATCATGCATAGCTCTTCACCAAGTCACTGCCAAAGTCTACATTCCAAAAGCATATCCAAGGTGTTGGTCTCCATAAACTATCTGAATTACTTAACATGTAATTTTCAGGCGGAGTATCCTAAAGCATACCCATTTGACCATCGTGTACTTTTTTTGTCCTTTGTCCAGAGTTATTTTGTTCCACTGGGTTTTGTTATCTGGCAAGGTTTTAACGAGGCACATCTTTGGCATGGTCACCCCACTTATTGCACCCTGAAGATGTTTTGATTCAACATATACGCATTTGCTCACCTTTTCCCTTCGACCACGGGTTTCTCCCACTGGGTTTACTGGTAAGGTTTTGGTGCAACAACTCTAATGCATCCCTCTCGTAAACATACTACCTATTTATGATCCTGATGAGAAGACTTCATCCATCTCCGAAGTTCTAATACGACTACTCCACACTCACGTGCGTTGTGCTCTTTTTCTCCTTCCACCAAGGTTGTTTTTTTTGCCCAAAAGGTTTTTATTACTTGACAAGGTTTTTGACGAGGCAACTTAGAAGCGCACATCCTAGGCAACACTATTGACATGGAATATCCAAGGGGGAGTGTTGTAAATATTTGTGGATAACCATGGAAATAGTTGTTGAGTAATCTTTGCCAATCACTACTGATTAGTGATTGACAGGTTGTAATTATAGGAATGATTGAAATGTAATTTAGCATTATCTTTTTGTGTACACTATGTAGTACTATATAAGGCTCCTCATGGTGAAAAGAATAACACACACATCCCATTCTCTACGTCATCTCTCTCTTCTCTCAAACTCTCTCACTTTATGTTTTACAATAGCTTATTCATTATAGAGTTATCTTTCCTGTATGTCACTGCTATGTCAAAGCAAATGGAGTAGTCATTCGTGCACTCTTTGCTAATTGGTGCTTGTTATAATACATAAATTTTGTGGAGAGTTCTGGTATTATTTCATGATGTTCTCTTTATGCTTATTATAATATGGGGTTCAGGTTCTACGTCCCCCCCCCCTTGTATTCTGCAATTTCATTAATCAAGGTTTGAGGGCAGCCGCACCAGCCCCATTTAAAAAAAAAAAAAATTTCTTGAAAAATTTTAGAATTTAATGCAAATATTTATTATGAGAAGAAATTGATCAATTTGAGGGGATTGCTATTCATACTAGGGAACAGATAGAATTAAGGGAAAATGATCATTTACCCAATTTTAGGGTTAATTATTAACCCCACTTACCCAAACACTCTAAGAGATTGTCCACTTACCCAAACACTCTAAGAGATCATTTCCCTAATACCTAATTCAGTTTTTTTTTTATTCATTTTTTTTTTTGGACAATTTTGCCCTCTCCTTATTTATCACTTAGAGAGAGAAGTCATCAGAGACCTTGCCGGATTCCAGTGACCAATGGCCGGCCGCGAACTCCGGTGACGGACTCCTGCGACCCGATTCCGGCGTCTGAATTTATTGCCCCTAATAATACCCAATAATCATATTATTGCCCTCCAATAATCATATTATTGCCCTCAAGTTAATTGCATAAACTCCCAAAACCAAAATGAATACACTACAGACACAATTGATCACTTTATATGTTCAATTGTACACGTTCACTTTTTATTTTTCCTTCCCCATTCTTGGAGCTCCCAGTATACCAAAAAAAAAAAAGTGCTCTGGGCACCAAATCGGATCGACCGGGGACGAAGACACCAACGATTGCTCTCGGATCGACCGGGGAATAAGACACCGGCGATTGTTCTGGGGAGGAAGACACCGGCGATTGCTCTGGGGATGAAGACACCGGTGTTTGGCTCGACCAGTGGCCTGTGGTCTGTACAGATCAGCGACGAGATGCAGGTCTGGCTCGTCGCGGTCTAGGTCGAGCATCTGTAGGATCGTGCCGGAGTGGAGCAGAAACTGGTTTTCCGGCAGTCTGGGTTGTAGTCCGGTAACCTGGCGGTGTCGAGTTCTGGTCTGGAGTCGGATTTCAGCGACGATGGAGAGAGAGAGAGAGAGAGAGAGAGAGAGAGAGAGAGAGAGAGAGAGAGAGAGAGTATGAGGGGAGTTAATGAGGGCAATACTGTCAATAGATGTTAGATTGGGTAAATGAGAATAAAAAACTCTTAGAGCAACTCCAACAGCTTCCCCATATTTTGATTTTACTATATTTTAGGGAATAATGAGCCTCTTTTGCTCCAACAGATTTCCTATAATCATCCCTATTTTAGAGATAATGAAGAGAGAGAAAACGAAATTCCCTAAATTTACAGCAATCTCTAAAATTTAAGGAAGAATTATGGAGATTTTAGAGATTGCTGCAAAATAGGGAATCTGTTGGAGTTGGAGAAGAAAAAATAGCTAAAGCTTTGAATTTTGCTTCCCTATAATACAAAAATTATAGGGAAGCTGTTGGAGTTGCTCTTAGTGGAGTAAATGGGCAATTTTTAGGCTAAAATTTGATAAATGGTTATAGCTCCTAGAATTAAAGGCATTGTGGTAAGAGATTATCATTCGAGATATGGTTGAACGGCGGAAGCTTCACAAATTTGAAAAATCTTCAAATTTTTAAAGTCGATTATGATCGAGAAGCTTTGTGGAGAGGACGTGGATTATCTTCCCAACCAGTTGAGGGTCCTTGACTGGATGGAGAGTTGCCTTAATCCGAGGAAACTTAATTGGTATATTGCATATGGGTGGGCCCTGCACTGCACTAGTGAACGAGGGATTGAAAGTATTTGAAAGAATTCGATCACTTTTTACACATATTTTAACTCATCGATCATTTTAACATATTCTCTTTCTCCCAAACAGAATCTGCGATATTTGAAATCTATCAAATTGTGGTTCTGTAATGGTCTAACAAGAATTCCCGACTTGTCTGGATTAACAAGCTTAGAGTATTTGGAGTTGTCTGATTGTAATGATCTAGGTGAAGTTGATCGATAAGCTCGTCATTTTGAAACTCCTCGGTTGTGAAAAGCTGCAGATGTTTCAAAAGAGGATCAACATGAAATCTTTGGAAACTCTGAATCTCTTTGGTTGCCTGCTGGAGACTCTGCGACAATCTGGCTCGTGGAGTAGTATCAGAGGTTGAAGTTGACAAGCGACTATTTCATGTGCCCAAGAAGAGACACAGTAAGCGGGAACCAAAAAATTGATGGGAGAGGCAGAGAAATTGACGGCTCTTGTGCGTAATCTGAAGAATTCCAAGTAGAATTTCCAGCAAGAGCTCCAGTTCCAAACTGGTTCACCTGCCGTCAGAGTTGGGATGTGAATAATATAAGGCATGAGTTTTGCATTGAAATTCCTCAAAACTCCAATTGGGAAAACAAAGGGTTGGCTCTCTGTATTCAATCGTGTACTTTTAAGGTCGGTTATTTGGTTTACATCAATGAAATACTGTTTGATGAGGGTTACATGTATGGGGATGTTGTGTGGGTGCATTGTATTCCATTCGTTACAGTAATAAGGAAACAAGTGATTAATCCAGTCCATATTCGTTTTGAAGTAGTTATGTGTTGTTAGAGTTAGAACTGAAAGGAAACAAGTGACTGAATATGCCTGCTCTAAAGCATGTACCAAGATCTATAAAAGTTATTGAACTACAACTAGATAGCAAAAACACATTTACTACAGAAAATGACAGATTCTCCAGCTGTAAGTAACTTGGCAACATTACTGTCTTTATGGAGATGGCCTTATTTTCATCAATTCCAATCATATCAAAACTCAAGTATAACTAGGTAATAAGGCCCGCGCGATGCTGCTTGTCAATATGGTTTAGCTTAGAAATACTGCATTTACAAATATTAAATACATTACACATCGTTTTACATATTCTAAAATCTGCAGCACAAACACACTAAACATAACAAACTACATGTACATTGATCAAAAGGCACTACTTGGTAACGAAAAGTAAAAACAATCTCTCTCTCAGTTAAGAAAAACTCAACTAAACAGTGACCAAAAGCAAGCCAGAAGAAAGATGCTTCAAAAAGACAACCCTTCCAGCAAGAGCAATCAACAGAGTTCCAGGGTAGTGCTTGCCCTGCATAATATAAAATGTCAGCAATCCCTTCAATTGCAAAGTAAACACAGCGGAAAAATAAAAATTCCATTTCATAATAACTTCCAATCTCTACTATGATTTCATGGCAGAAGAAATTAAGTTTGTAGTTTTCCCAAATTTAAAACCAACTTCATATTTTTAGACAGTTGAAAAGTTGCTTTGGAATCATACAGCTTTCATGAGTTATCATATCATTTCTATACCACAAAGCAATTCACAACACTTCCCAGACACAAACGTAAAGGAGCAACAGCAAACTTATACTATATACCAACAAAATAGAAGAGGGTAAAAAAAACTGGTCCTGGACAAAAAAAAAAACCTATGCAACTGCTTAGTACAATAAAACAATAACTACATGTACGCCAATATCACTGCCCTTCACAAAGACAGAATGTCTCGCTGATACACCGAATCTCAGTACAGCATAAGAAGTTCCATATCAAATAACTATAGATGTCAATTGAAAGAAGATGTAGATACTGATAGTCGCAAGTTTCAAAATTAAGGATGTAGATTTTACATTTTAATCTGTCATGCTAGTTTGAGGAAACAGATTGTCCCTTAAAAACTTAATAAGACCATGTTGAATTTAGAACTAATAGGCCCCATATACATGAACAATCAGCTAACGCAAAGCAAGGTAAGCGAGTAAGAAGAAGAAGAAAAAAAAAGTTTTTTTTTTTTTTTACTATAAAACAAAAAAGCTGAATGAAATTCAAAGTGTATACATTAGTGATCCCGGTAACATATATCAAGATGAGCACAATCTTGTAGACCCACTATCAAAAGAAAATCGCACTGGTTCTTTGTGCAAGATGTAACAAATGTTACATAACCGAGACAACAAATTAACTCTCTTTATGAAAGTTGCACTTACAGGAAACATTGTACTACAACCAAAGACACATAGAAGCAATATGGTTATTTCCATCAGTGAGGCTGAAGTTCAAGATGTCAAGAAAAGAAACTATTCATACCTTGTGCATGGGGTTGCCGACTTGCTTCTGATGCTGCACCAGATTTATTTGCAGCAGAACTTAAGCGTAGCTCATTCAAACTTCTGATAGCTGAATCCAAATCATCACCACATTCTTCAAGTGCTCTCTCCAGAAGCTAGGATATTGATACAAAAATAGTTAGCAACTCAAAATCTTGATTGAAGGATAGGAAATCTCTGTCAAGTAAAGGAAAGCACAACATATACTACAGGCACAAACACACACATGCTATTAGAATAGGTGCTTATATAGATACAATAGGCAGCCAAGAGCTCTTACCAGTACAATCAAGAAAGCATTCTGAAGACCTGGAATAAGGCTATTAATAACCTGAAAATGTCATTTAATTAATTATGAAGTCATAAGCTATAAAGGTGTGTTTGCTCCAAAGACAAAAGAAAAGCAAAGCAATTTATATCATTCATATAGGAAAATTTGCGGAAAAGATGAAATGTTCAGAAAGATTGTAGGGATCCTATGAATATAGAAGCAAAAATTTTAGGCAATCTAGTTTTATCAGTAATTAAAGATGCGAGATTGGAATTCATTTCCTTCAACCATTGAATTAGATAATGACATGAAACAAAAATACGATTTCAGCAAAGATTTTTCAGGCCCGTAAAGTACTCATAGGATTGTTGAAAATAAACTGCAGCAAACAAATATGATGATACTACAGTAAACAACCTAAGAATACCCAAAAATATATATATATATATATTTTTTTTTTTCAATTATGAATACAACAATTATGAAGACCATTTGGCATTTTACTGATCCTGACTTCATTAGCTTCCTCTTGAGTTTTTACAGTCAAATCATGATAACTGTAAATCTGTAATTAGTGCCCACTTAGTTCAAGAAACTCTGTATGTTAAACATAGGAGGTAATCATGTATATGCAGATGAAGGAAACCTACTCCTGATTTTGTTCAATGAGGATTGTTCTGCAGAAAAAGGAAAAAAAAAAAAAAAACAAATGGCAACGCATTAATTTCAAAACATTCATCTAGTAAAGAACCCACACATCTCCCACAATTATCAATGTCAATATCAGAAGATTCGTACCATAATCCTGTGGAGTAAATGACCATCACAACTATAGTATTTATATATACAAAGCATTGCAAAAATGGTCACATTTGTGGCCTATCAATCCAATGAGCACAGGACCAATTACTTGATGATTTTAGAAAGCAAGCAATATACTTAGATGAGAAAAGGCAGAGAGTAAAAGATTGAAGTTTCACCTGTGAAATTGGAGATGAAACTGATTCGCCTTCTTCTCTTTTCTATTGCAGTGCCTGAGGTTTTACAACGACTGCAAATTATGGAAAATTAATTTTAGGTGAATTGATTTTTAGACAGATAAAGGAGATTTAGTTTTGATATCAGAGGTCAGACATACATAAATATTTGATTCATTTGGTGTTCACACAATGTGAACATCAGAATTCTAGTTTGATGCAATTTTGATGTCACCCTGAAAGTTAGATGTTAATTTTGACCTCTGATACCAAAACTAACATCCAATTCAGACAAAAGAGCATTATAACATAACATAGTTATTTATATAGTTGACTCTGTTATGTTCAGACTGTTATGGTGAAACTTCTGTTATGGTTAAACTGTTATGTTCAGATAAAAGCGTTAGTTTTGATATCAGAGGTCAAACAATATGAAATAGGACGTATTGAAGAAATAAGCAACATGAATGACATTCTCAAAATGCAGAACATTAATCTTGGGAATGTTCTTTTCAAAGACGAATTCCTATTGAATTCATACAGATCTAAAGGATTGTCTCTATGGCAGATGGTGATTTTGAAATAAAAAGCAGCATTGATATAGTAAGGCATACAGATTCACAAAACAATAAAGATTAAGGAGTTGACAATTGTCAATATTCCAACGATCTTCTAACCTTGAATTTAACAGAAATGAAATACTAAAACAAACATCCATAAGCAAAACAACAATCTTGCTGTAGATACCTCAGTGAATTAATTGAAAATCGAAGAGGTTCAAAATGAGCAAGAATTCAAAATGGAAGGAGTAGCAACAGCAGATCTAAAATTGAAGCTGGAAACAGAAGGAAACATAGAACAACATTAATACTAAAATCTGAAAAAATTAAATTGCTCACCAACTTAGAAGTTTGATTGCCTCTCAAAGCATACTGTTTTCCCATATATGCACCTCATCTCATTTCTCTTTAGATCCAACTATTAGAAACAGAAGCAAAGAAAAGCGAATTATAAACGCGTATAAATAACCACTGCATCCAAATTTTGAAAAGTGAATTACAAATGACCATCAATCAAGGTATTGAACATCACAAGATCCGGCAGAACACCCTTACACGGTAACTTTTCAAACAAGTCATCTGCGTCATTCATTCTCTTCCTTTTACTCAAAAACATAAATAAGCGATGTATAAGTTTCCCTTGTTCACCATCTCATCTCTATAACCGAAAGCCCTGTCCAGATCACCCTTATTGCAATAACCATCAATCAATGTGAAACAAGTAACAGCACATGGAAGCAGCCCAATTTCCAGCATTTTATCAAAAAAACCAGACGCTTCATCAAGTCTTCTTTCCTTACACATCCCACCAATAAGCAATCCATATGTGTAAGAATCCGGCTGAACTCCCCTACCTCTCATAGCACCAAAAATCATCTGAGCCCCTCCAACTCTGCCTCTCAGACAAAGCCCATGAATGATAGTATTATAGGTAACAACAGTAGGCTTAATCCCCAAAATCTCCATAAACCCAAGAAACTACTTTGCCTTGTTCAGCTTGCCTTCTTTACACAACACATTAATCAATCATGATGTTAAAAATACAAACACTGGACAGCATACAAAACCCAAGCCCTCTCGGTTCGATTCAATTTCAAAAACAAACTCAACAATTCATTACAAGTCTTAGTCCTAGGCATAACATTGTCACTCGTCATCAATTTAACGCACTCACAAAAGCGTCACCAGCCCTCTTCAATTCACGGCAAGCACTCACCAGCAAGTCCAAAACAACGCCGATGGGGATTGTGTTGGGTTGGGTGAGTAAAGAGAGAGATGGGGATTGGGTTGTGACTTGTGAGGAAAATGGGTCTGAGATTTTGGGGTTTAAGGGTCTGAGGGTTTAGGAGGTTGGAAGGTTTCATTGTTGGCTAAGAAAGATGGGTTGTGATTTTGTGAACGGGAGAGAGAGAGGAGTAACAAGCGAAGGGGTTTTTGAAGTCTTGAAGAGGATGTGTAGGATGAGCAAAACCCCCCCCCCCCCCCCCCCCGATTTTACTAAAATGGCTCGAGAGAGGTGAATTTTTTTTTTTTTTTTTTTTTTTTTTCAGCAGCTAGACGCTTTACGGCTGATTGACTCAAGCATTTTCGAGTAGGGTTTGATTGAGCCGACCTATTTCTTAAAAAGATAACGTGTATATTCCTTCAAATGAGCTAGAAGTGAATATAATTCTCATGTAAAACACAAATGCAAACTATTGTTTAATTCTAGTTTATGGTACGAATACTGATCGTGAAATCATGGGTGCATGTGTTTAGTGAGGTGGTAAGACAATGACTTCCCATTTAAGAGGTCATGTGTTCAAACCCCACCAAGAGCGGGGAGGGGTGGGGTATAAAAAAAGCTAATCGTGAACGCATTTTGCCTGTGCTATTCTTAAAGTAAATATGAAGTTGGGAGAATGCGAGAAGGAGCAACTATTTTGCATAACAATTTCCATGAACTTCCCTTGTAATTTCCGGCCAAAGAAGTGAGCAAACTTAGTCCTTTGCATCAGTACTTCATGGTCCATGACTTCATTGCTCCATTTAAACTCCTAATTTTCTGTGATTGCTTCACAAAGTACTTGTGCCTCCAAAAGTGGTGGTGCATGGAAAATTCGTCGGAATTTCACTTTTTCTCCGATTGTTAAGATTTTCTACAAAACATGGAATTAGATTAGTCAACACTAAATTGGATTTTTAAAACAAGTAATTTCCATGATTTATGGCACAAATATATATATATATATATATATATATATATATATACAGATTCTATCCAGAGCGGAGCTCCGCTTTGAAAATTAATGTGTGAAGTTCGAGTTTTGGGTCACTTTTCGGTCGCATATACATATCTCGACCGTTCAATTTTTAGGTACTAGTGTATGGATCGTCTCTGCAAATTTTCAGCCAAAATGATTATCATTAAGGCATTGATAATTGCCTTAAAGCTAGTACGATTCAGGTTGACAGATTCAGTCCATCCATTGGTTTAAGCGAGTTAGATACCTTAACGATCATCAATTTGACTGAAAATTTGTAGAGATGATCTATACAATAGTACCTAAAAACTGAACGGTCGAGATGTGGATATGCGACCGAAAAGTGACCCAAAACTCGAACTTCACATGTTAATTTCAAAGTGGAGTTCCGCTCTGGATAAAATCTATATATATATATATATATATATATATATATATATATATGAATTATGATCTAACAATGGGACTATACTTGGCAGGTACTATGATACTTTTGACAAAACTTGCAGAGATTAAGCTATATCGGGAATCTGTTGAATGTCTTTTAGGAAATTCCAGTGGACAACCAAGAGGTGCTTCGATTCTTGTTTGCTATGAGGGATGACTTGCCACTCAAGGATTGCTCCTCACAAGCAAAGACATGTTTTATAAAGCTCTACTCCATGTTCAAGATACCTTCCAAGTTTAAAAATCGAGATTCTCAAAACTTTAAAAGTGCCTTATTTACTGTTAGTATTCTTGATAATTCATACTCTACTCTCTTCAGCAAAGCTGCATATCTAGGGTGCTAAAATAAAAATCAATTTTGACCCTTTAAAAATTGTTCGAAGACTGACATGTCTTTCTTCTTGATCAATTTAGTACGTATAAAATTTAGGAAGCGAAAAAACCTGCAGCATCGTGCGGGCCATTTCGCTAGTCTATTCTAATTTCAACCCAAATTTGAAGCACCCTCACCACTTGGCTAATTACAAGAATTTTGAAGTTTTAAATTTTTTTCAGCTACAAAAAATGGAAAGCGAAATTTACCTACTGGATCAAAATATCTATCCAATAAAACCATAACCCTAGAGAACAAAAGTAAAGGGGGCCCAGATCTCCATCCTTACCTCGAAAGATCTTATAATTTTTTTAATAATTCTACGAGCTAAACTAATTATCACATTTTGAACGTGAGAATTCACATAGGGTTTATGGTTTCGGCATGAATCAGAATCTTGTTCTAAGTTCTATATCGCTTAGAATTTGTTAGTCTATTGAATTACTTTATACTGCTTTTATGTTAATAGATTCATAATGTATAATTTTCCAGATTTTGGTTTTGTTTGCATATAAATATTGTTTAGCATTGTTTGTGACTTTGTGTAGTACTTATGCTGAAGTGATGCTTCGCAATAACCTAATTATAAGAGACTCAAACTTAATGATTTTCATGTGCATTGTTGTGAGGGAATGACTGCCACAATGGTGCTTTTGAGGAAATCATTAGGTGCAGGGTGCATTTGACATGATTGATATAAATTGTGTGGTTTTGTGTCTAATAACTCCCGTGTGGAATGTGAGAAGCAGTTATGGCTGTTGACAATCACATTGCCCTATGAAAATACAAACCATTAAAGCAAGTGCAGCAGTATGCTTAACTGGGCAAAAAAGTCATTTTGATGATGTGTTGACCGGGTATATTGAAAAAGCACCTTCCACCAGTCCCTTTTTGACTGGACAAAAGATGGTCTTTTTTGACCCAGGCCAAGAAAAATGTCATGGCCTTGACATACTGCTTGCCCAGGCGAAGAAGCAAGCCAGCTCAGCCCATCAGGCCACATGGGTGACGTCAGCGGCCAATTAAAGAGAGAGTGAGACGTCATGGCCTTAATCTGGGCCGTTGTTTTCAATTAATGTTCAGATCCAACGGTGGTGCAATTATATGTATATATAGGGTTGTAACTGTAACAAAACGGTAAGAGAAAATATTGTTAAAAATTCTAAATATTTCTCTATAAACACCCTCCATTTATTTTACATCTCACCCAAAAATTATATTTCATAGTTACACAATAAATAATGAAATAAAACTGTAAAAAAATAATGAACAATGAAAAATAAAATAATGAATAGTCTTGACCGGTCAAGAAAAAAAAAGGGTGCTAACCCATGTCCAGTGGCAGTGAACAGTAACTTGACTGGTCGACGCCTTGACTTTTCGACCTTGACATTTATTGACTACAGGTGAACTCAAGAAATGTTCACTGCCACTGTAGTCAAGAAATGTCAAGGTCGAAAAGTCAAGGCGTCGACCAGTCAAGTTACTGTTCACTGCCACTGGACATGGGTTAGCACCAGCTTTTTTCTTGACCGGTCAAGACTGTTCATTTTTCACTGTTCATCAATTTTTCTTACATAAATGAAAAACTAAGAATAAGTACAATACAACGTTATTCAGTTGTTGTATGAGAAATTCGGCTTCTAATTGATTTTTATTTTCGAAACAAACGTTATTTATGGGGTCGTGAAAATTGACTTTTTATACGTTCTGAATTTGAAAAAACTTCCTTCATGAAAGTTGTAAAGCTCGTCGATACGATCTCGTGCATATATGGAACGTAATATTCGGAGTTCGTATGAATTTATTATGAATTTTTAAAATATGAAAATTTTCTATAAATAGCAACAACAACAAAAATTCTGTTTTGTTTCAAAGGACGAAAATTTTTCTTTTTTTCATTTCCTCCCTCAGGCTCTCTTTCTCTCTCGCCCCCCCCCCCCCTACCTGGCCCTCCTCCAGTGTCCTCCGTCCATGGACCCAGCTCCCCCGAGGTCGCCTCACCTCGTCCGGCCGCTCCGTGGCGTCATCCCTCCCAGACGCTGCCCCCAGGCCGAGATCGAAGCAACTCCAGGAGAAGCAAATCGTCCTCCAGTGACAAACGCCTCCTCTCTTCCGCCCAATTCTTGTCGCTAGGCGACAAACGAGTCAACCGCGTCTCTCTCTGCTTGTTTATCGCTGACGTCGGCCACGTCCGGCTTTGGGCTGAGCTGGCGTCTCCTTCGACTTGTCATAATTTTAGTCAGGGCTTTGCCCTTTTTCTTCGACTCAGTCAAGAAAGGCCAGATATTGACTGGTCAAGGAAGGCCCGGTGGAAGCAAGTTTTGGTGTTTGGCTGGTCACCACCTCACCAAATCTAGCTGGTGACCGGTCAAAAACAAACCGGTGGACTTGCTCTTAAGAAAGTTTTGGGTTAAAAGGGTTGGGACTGTGTGCTTAGCGATAGAGTATTTCCTTTCTTTACTTTCGTTGTTCTTTTGTAAGAACCAATATAATTTCTGTACCAAATGTTGGTTTCTATTGTGTACTAGTTGTTGTAAGTTCGTAGTACCTTTGTTTTCTTTTCTTGGGACAGCAAGATTTCTAATTGTTTAATTTTATTTCAAAAAGAAATTTGTGCCAATGATGTTAGTATTTTCAATTATACTTTTTGGGACGGGTTCTCACAAAGTTTTTTTTTTTTTTTTTTTGAAAGAAACAAAGTTTTATAAATTCCTATTTACGAGCTATTTAAAATAAATAAATCTAAAGTAAATGTTTGGTCTTTTAGGGTCATGGAATATTGTGTGTGTTTATGTACCTGAAGTCCTTCCAAAACTGCCACGATGTGGTATTGTCATAGCAGCTTTCAGCAGCAAAGGACAAGTACTTCCCAAGTGCGAAAGGTGGATTCCTTTGTACCAATTTTTTATGTTTCCTTTGGTGGATTCCTTTGTACTCCTCAACTAACATGTTGATGTTCTCTTCCCTGTTGCAGTAGAGGACCTAAGAGTTCTAAAATATATAGCAGGGATTATTTGTCAAAATTCTTGTGAACTATTGATTACGTGGAATGTGCTGAAAAATTCAATGTTCGAATGGCAGGTTTAGGTGATGATACATAACTGGAGATTTGGAAGGCTTTTGCCTTTATGTTTTAGAGTGTTCCATATGATACCTAGCCATTCAGAATTGTTGTTCTGTTTTTTTTTTTTTTTTTAATCCTAACAACAGCTCATATATCATCAGATATCAGTTACGAATCATGGGTCTGCAGATCTCAAAAATTGGAACTTGATGATTAAACATCCAGTTGTCAATGGTGTCATTGGCGTGCATGGATTAGTGATAGAATTAATGTTTTTCTACTTCATCCGCGAATGTTCACTAAAGTGCGTTCGCGAGATCAGTGCGTTCGCGAGATAAAGTCACCTCAGCGAAAAGTTCGCGAAGTAAGTTCATATCGAATGTTTGCTAAAAGTGCGTTCGCGAGGATCACGTCACTGCGGGGAAAAGTAAGAAGCGAGTTCGCTGAGAAGTAGTGTTCGCAAATAATAGTTCGCAGAATAACTAAGTCTGTTCGCAAAGGTTGAGTATGTTCGTTGTCTCAAAACATGCTGCTGTGAAAGTCTTAGCTGCAGTGAAAGATATTTTACAGCAACTTGTATTATTGTTTGCTCCACTCAAATTAAGCTAGATATTTTGTATCTAAAGTACTTTTAATCTAGTTTAATATGTTTTCATCTTAGATATTTTGTAGGTTAATCTTGTACCCTGTATAAGGGAAGTGAAACTCAAGTACACAAGTTTGTTGGGTTAAGTTGATATGTTCATGCTTCATTTGCTACTGCAAATTAATCAAATCAACAAGTTGTGGTTTCGATTATATTTTGTTCAAATACAAAGAAGAAGTAATCAAAATTTTACAAATATATTCAACAATTAGAACATAAATCTCGGGTATTTATTTTCTTTGTTTGGTATCTCACTTTGGTGGTTATTGTATTCATCAATCTGGTAATATTCATCAACTTGTGATAATCCAAACCCGTGTTTTATATGAATGTCAGGTACAATGATGATATTGTGGGGAGAGACATGCTCAGACATGTGAAAGCAGATATCACGTTTAGGAAAGATCTTGTGCAAACTATAAACTGGTATTATCCTGAGCGAGTGGCTTTGACTGGGGATAACTGCTACATCCCTCTAGGAGATACAGCTATAGCTGTGCCGCTTTCTCCTGCCTCACATCCCTCCCGCTCACATAAGAAAGATGTCTTAGCTATTGCTGCAATAGTTTTAACCTCCACTTTTGCTTGCACATGTGTTGTCAACTGTTTCATTAGTAAAAGGGTTAAAATGTTCAGTTTGCGTATGGGGTATCGGCGCACAGGCTCAAGGATGTATGAGATGAGTGAGCTGTAGCAGTTACTTTAGATGTTTCAGGAGGTAAGTTAACACACCTTATTAAATGAAGAACTTACCTTTAATAACTTTCTTAATGCACTACTACACAAAAACATTCAATGACATTTTTCAAACGTCATAAAAAACATTTTATGACGTTTTTCAAACGTCATGCAGAACGTCGTCTCTACTGGTGCCGTCTTATGTGGCATGAATCGATGACAATTCGAAAACGTCATAGAAAGTATGTTCATGACAGTTAGAAAACGTCATAGAAAGTATTTCAATGACAGTTAGAAAACGTCATAGAAAGTTTTTCATGATAGTTAGAAAACGTCATAGAACATATTTCAATGACGTTTACTAAACGTCATGGAAAGATATTCAATGACGTTTACTAAACGTCATGCAACTTTTTTTATGACATTTATCAAATGCCATTAAATTTTTTAATTGTTTCAAAAAAAAAAATCTGAATTAAAATTAGAATTTTCTTTTTCTTGTTACAGATACATATCACCATAAAAACAATATTGATATGTAAGATCGAATAACAAGCTAATTGAGAATCAATATTTTCACTACAACCTCAATATATTCAGTAAATGTTATTATTCATATCAACTACATCCAAAGAGTATCAAAACTAAAATGAAAAGTTGGAAAAACTGTGCAAAAGGCCAACCCTCTCCGTGTTTCCAATACCTGCCAAAGAACCAACAGGCAAAATGAGTACACATTGACCACCTCTTCTACTCATGTATCCTAATCAACTTCTGACAGTATAATTACTAAACCGAAAGTAAAAAACTGAAAATAAAAATCATGGTTAGTGAAGTTACCGTGTTTGAAGACTTGATCTTAACTCCAGACCTATGCAATAAAGTAAAAAATATATTAATAATAAGAATAAGAATCAGCTGCTTCAAATCGAAACCACATAATAGAATATGCTTCGTCTTACACACAAAGCAGAAGAAATATAAGAAAGTAGTACTAGACATGAAAACGAACATGAACGCATTGCTATTAAAAATATAAATAAAATAGCCATGAAAAATTGAAAATGGAGATGAACTAATTGTCTGAAGATGTCATTTCTATATGCTTTAAAACAAAAAACTAAAAATAAATAAATAAATATAAAGGAAGATTGTTTCCAGATCTCCTAAAGGATTTCCAAGGCTATCTTCCTATTATCAAATCAATTGCCAATAGGTATATAGACCCAAGCCCTTATGCATTAGAGTAATAGATGAACAAAGTTTCTATAGTTAAATTTACCCAGAGGCTCAAAACAATATAATGATTCTATCACTAGAGTATATTCCTCTCCAACGACAGTGGCATCATTATAAAGCCATCAACAGACTGGTAAAATGCCCCTTAAGCATTCTGCAAACTAGAGTATAAGTAGAGTACATATATATATATATATATATATATATATATATATATATGTATGTATATGTATGATGACCCCTTCAAGCCTTTTGCAAAACTAGGACTGGTAGCCAATAATGACTCAAGTGATACAACATGTGTTGAAGAGAAACAGAGCATTATAACGCTATGTTAGGCATCTCTTGTGCAAAATTTTCAAAAGTGTCATTCGCACAACTAATTTCTGTGGGTTCCAGGTAAATGTAAATGTATATGCTCAAGGACCTCAACCTCACTTTCAAATATTTTCTGCTTATCTTGCTCACATGTGAAATAGATGTGAGCATTGCACAAACAGCTAAGAAGTTGTAAGAAATAATATTGATGTGTAGGTGACTCAAAATGAGTTGAATCTATATATAGTACAACATATAGGCTTACCGTGACCAACTGGAATAGCCAACCATCAATATAATGATGAAATAAGCGAAAACAACAAGAAGCCTGACAATGGAAAAAAAACCTGGTCAGCATCATTTCAGAAGTGAATCAAACAAGCTGAATAGCATCATTTCAGAAGTGAATCAAACAATGGAAAAAAACCTGGTCAGCATGTAAAGACTCCATCCTTGCAATCCTTTGTCAAATTATAGAACGTTTCCACTCTCGTCTTTGCCCTGTAAAGAACATCAGTATCCACTTCTACCCTCATGTACCCATCGAACTCAACCGAATTCCCATTGTTCAAAGTTGTAGTCTCATTGTACCACTCGCTTGTATTACTCCATAAACCTAGAAAAGGTTGAGCTTTAGTGAGAATTGTGAAATATGAGAATGCCCAAGACAACTAAGTGGAGGTACACTTACTGGAGGGAAGCGGATAATGTCATCAACACAGCGTCATAGGTTATAGTGAAGGAGACTTCGCTGTCAACACCTGGGCTTCGCTCTGCTGAATCAGATCGGGAATTCGGAGAAGGGGGAGCGGCAGAGGAATTGATTTTAGATCTACTTTCTCTCTCTAGAGAGGCAAGAGAGAAAACCCAATTGATACAGACAATTCAATTCCCAATCTGAAAATTAGGGTTCTTACCTGACTACAATGAGAGAAGCGATGAAGGCGACGATGGATAGAAGGAACAGAGCGACTTCATAGAGTGAGGGAGAGATTCAGTAGAGCGAACTCTTGCGGGTAGAAGAATTTTTTTTGTTTTTCTGACTAAGGTAGGTGTCTTTCACTCTTTCTATTCTTAAAAATAATAATAATAAAAGGATATACATATAAATGAAAATATTTGGGCTAAGACGCGAAATGAAAATTTGGACTTTCGGTTTTATGACTTATATCCAACTGCATGACTGATCATGTACTTCTTCATATTCATTATATTCATAAGCGTCGTGGTCAAATTAATTGTTGCTTTCATGAGATTCATTTGAGGTCTCACTGCGCTCTGTGCTTAAACTGATAGAGTAAAAACTTAAGACAATGAATAAACATTGGATGTGGTACTTTGATCATCAGTTGCACCTCTAGTTCTCTTCCCATATCGGGTCTTCTCTTGAGCATCATGACTAGCTATTCTAGTTCCGTGGTCAGCACCATGACCAGCTATTCTAGTTCTGTGGTCTTCATTTTGGGTGATATGTTCAAAATTACCTTTATAGGTAAATGTAGAGTCACACTATCCGGAGTCACAGACTACACATTAGCTTCATTATTCCTGAGAAAGATGAAGTGAATATGTTACTTTTTGAAATTGCTTCATCATGAATCTCCTTGTCTAGATTCGTCTTCAGGGAATTTCTGCCCTCACTTGGACTCCACTCCTCACTCGGATTCCTTCGAAGGGAATACTCTTTACCCAAATTCGCTTTGAGGAGATTTTCCCTCACCTATATTCGTTTTGAGGAGATCTCTCCTTACACAGATTTGCATTTAGAGAATTATTTCTCACACAGCATCACCTTGAAGATATTTCGCCTCACCTGGATTCTCCTTGAGGGGATTTCTCCTCACATAGATTTCCCTTGAGGAGATCTCTATTCACACAGATTTACATCTAGAGAATTACTGAGTTTTTTCTATTTTTTAATTTTTTTAATAAGATTTTACATATATTTCTTCACTTTATCAGGGATAGATCCTAAATATCTATTGTCATTCATGACACTTACCAAACGCCATGAAAATATTTTTAATGACGTTTTCAGAACGTCATGGCCTATTCTCATTCATGACACTTACCAAACGTCATGAAAACTTTTGTAATGATGTTTTCAGAACGCCATGGCCTATTCTCATTCATGACACTTACCAAACGTCATGAAAACGTTTGTCATGACGTTTACAGAACGCCATGGCCTATTCTCATTCATGACACTTACCAAACGTCATGAAAACATTTTTCATGACGTTTACAGAATGCCATGGCCTATTCTCATTCATGACATTTACCAAACGTCATGAAAACCTTTTTTAATGAGTCATGGCCTATTCTCATTCATGACACTTACCAAACGTCATGAAAGCTTTTTTAATGATGTTTTCAGAACGTCATGGTCTATTCTCATTCATGACACTTACCAAACGTCATGAAAACTTTTTTAATGACGTTTGAAAAACGTCATAAGAGTGATGACAGTTTAAAAACGTTATCAAATAGTAAGACTTACAATGACATTTCGAAAACGTCATAAACTTGAGACGAAATTTTGATCCATGACGTTTCTATTAGAAAACGTCATAGAAAAGGTATTTAATGACGTTTTTGAGCAAATGTCATCTAAATATTGTCATTAAATGTCATATTTGTAGTAGTGATGGTATATGTTGCTGGTGCCTGTTCCACTATCATAACCTTTGTATGAGGACATAATGACCTTGTTAATTATGAAGACAATTGATTGTCAGCATCCTATATTACTGGCTTCCTTAATTCCTCTGTAATGAACCATGCAAAAGGGGATTTGACAATTGTGCGATCTTTTGATATGATCTTTTCTATCTTGAATTTAAGTAAACAAAGTGGTGTTTGGTCAGATAAATGTGTCTACCAAATGAATTTTAAACTTCCATATTATAATTGAATGATAGCAACAAGTAGTTATTCTGCTTAGTTGATATTTTCTTGGGGAGATCATTACCATGTGAAATAAGACGCATTCTATGCTATTTTCTTTTGTGTTGATTTTGTTTCTAAGGTGAGGAGTTTGGATTGACACCTTAGTTGGACCAATGTCTTTTCTTCTGTTGAGTTTTATTTTTTTTCTTTTAACTTTTTAGTGTATTTTCATTTGACACTTATTTGTTATTATATCTTTACAATGGATATTGGTTTCTTAGAGGAGCATTGTTTGTCATAGATTTGAATAACGTTGGTTGTATTATCAGTCGATGCATTCTCCAACCTTGTTTGTCAAGATTTTATATGTGGTTTTTACAAAATATTTGGCCCTCTGCTTTCCTGGTCACAAAGTCAATAGTCATAGAAGATGTTGAAACAAGACAATGCACTTCACCTTTTTAATCTTACACTTCTTATATGTACGTTTAAGATATGCTGCATTTCTAAGCTCAACGTTTGGTGCAGAAGTGCTTTTGTTATATGTTTGGCTGTTGCTAAGCTTTACTTGAAGACTTAAGTCACCATCACATTCTAATGAACCATTGTGGGCAATAATTTTGTTATTATTCTGGATTTTTTTTATATAATTTATTTATTTATTTTTGAAGTATGAATCTGGGAATGAGGATATTTTATTTGTTTGAATTTCATGCAATAAGTTGTAATGTATTACTGCTAATTTAAGTTCTAACATAGTAGTACACCTTCATTGTTGTTGCAGGGACTTGAAAGGCTTTTTGATCAACATAGCATAGCTGAGTACAACTAGATATTGGGGTGATCGTAGAGATTGGATACTCACTCTATTCAGTAGCGAGCGCTCGTGGACTTGGAAAGTTTAGTTAGAGTATGCATTTTAGTTAGAGTATCCATAATAAGAAACCTGGAAATTAATCCAATCTCGGGAATGACTTTTGGGAAATGTGGTCTGCAATGTCTCAATTTCAGCCTCATTGTTTGTCAATTTCTTTGTCTTGAGCTAGTCCTTTCAACATTATGTTGTCAACCCTAGACCTATATGGCTATATTAGTTTTTCTCCAAGTAATAGCATGTCACTTCTGATAAATATTGCAGCATTTGTTATTACTTATTGTCTCTGACAAATTTTATAAATACATGCATGGTTTATAAGTACTTGCTATTGATGTGTTTTAAGAGTCGCTAAGCAGGGCAAATGGAGTTAGAAGCCCACTTCCTATGAAGTTACTCAAAGAAGTATAGACAAAATACTGTCGACTCTAATTTAAACTGCTCTTGAATTGAAATTTTCATGTCATATTGCATTCTAAACTCAATGCTTGACTCTTGATTTTGTTTGGATATCAAAATAATGTATGGTTAGCACTGCACATCGGGTGCCCAAGTTGCTAACAACAGCACACTGTAGTGTCCCCATATATTGCCGTTAACGTCTTTGCTAGCTAGGCCCAGTGTATTGTCCTTTTTCTGGGGTAACAATCAAAGAAGCTAGTTTATTTACAGCTGCAGGAGAAATATATCTTGTTGCTCACTTCAGTTGTAATTGATGGAAACATGAGTCGGTACCTCTCCTCCATCATATGTTTGGTCGAACACCTAGTCTGTCTTTTTCTCTCTGCATAATTTGCTTACAGGTCTCGTCCTAGTTAACTCTTAATGTTATTTTGTTGGATTGTCAATTTAGTTGTGATATGTACCATGCTATAGAGAAAGTACTCTGTTCTTTTTGTTTGGGTTTTTTCTCAACTGTTTCCATTCTCTTTGTATCGAAGTAGAAAACCTCACGGAAAGCCCCAAACCGAATGGAATATGTATATACCAGCCAACAGGAATTGCTAGTGAGTACACACACCCACACCAACCCATGTTTAGGGGCTAGGCTAATCCAAGATCTTTGAATCCAATGCTACTGTCCCACAACCAAAATCCGAAGTTCCGAACCAAAAGCCAGGTCTGAAGGAGTTGTGCATTAAAGACTCGAAAAAGCGAAGCCACAAACTCTCCCTGACTTACAAACTTTAGTCACCAAAACCACTTAAGTCAGCCATAGCACATTCCACCAATCGTCCCTAGGGGCAAGAGGAGGAATCCATGAAAACACAAAGATGAGTTAAAAATATCAAGAATAGACCCCCAAATAGGCCTCGAAAAGCCAAGTACCGCATCACCAAACCACCGAGATCCCCAAGGAGAGATTAGATCGACCCCAAGGATCTAAGACAGGAACAGGACTTGCCGTCAAGACTGTAGACAAGGACAAGGCCCTCGTCCGTGCTTGCAATAAGTGTCAGAAAGAAATCGCACTTAGTTATATGCGTCATGACATTGACCGCCTTATCAAGTTCAATTTATATTCTACTGGTTCATACGTCTCTCCATATTATGAATGAAATCGAATCCACTCTCTTCAAAAGATCGAAAAGGTAAACTGCAGTTCATACAATGATGACACTTGAATATAAGCAAGAGAAACACAAAGTATAATCTTTATAGAGAGAGAGACTCTCTTGCAAAAGTAGCTTTTGCTCTATAGATTACTGGCTTTAGAGCTTCAAACATAAGTTCGGAAAAGTGAAGAGCTCTAAAGATGGACAAACCCACTTGACAACTTCGCATCAAACCGTTTCCACCAATCCTTTTCTCTAACTGTGACAAATAGAATAGTGTCTCCACTACCAAATTACAATTATCCCTACGATGATTTGACCTTTTTTACCAAATTTCTTCATCAATGAGTTGGACACAGGTTGTCTTCTCGTAAATTTTATGATCTGAATGTCAGAAAATAAAGTGGGTACTCGAAGTTATCATTTGCAAGTGAAAATAGCGAAGAGTTTTTTGTTGGGTTGCAGATAGGAACACCAGCATTGCTTTCCCAAACTTTATCACATCCTTCCCATTATTTCCAGTGTCTTCTAAAATAAGAATAGAGAGCCTACTCAGAGTCGGAGCTATTTGGCCATGAAAAATCATAACCTCTGTTCACTTTCCATATGAATTAATGTCAGACTAAACTTTAGTTGAGAATCATACTAATGTAAACGAGAGGTCTGAGAATCGAAACCCTCTTTTTTACCAACCACTATTCAACCAAAATGAAAATTTACATGATTCACTTCTCAAAATGTCCAAAACAGATTGCGCATATAAATCTCACGTCAAAAATATGATTAATATTAAGCAATGCACAGCAATATACAACTAGGCCAATTAGTTTCGAATTAAATGCTCTTAACTTTAACAAGAACTTAAGGTAACTCTAGATGCATACGAACAATCAACCACCAAACGTTAACACACTTTCAGCAAGCTCAATATCATTGGTTCCTTGAAGAATCTATGTGATAAGAGGAGAAGCCAGCTCCTCTTGTCTATTCCTTAGTTCTGTTACAAAAGGTCCAAATGTAAGAACAAGTGTGCAAGTGGTTCCTAATGCACTTCCCCTACTGTACATATACCCACTACTTAGTTCCAAAGAACATCAAGAAGCCCCAACAGGAAGACACCCACATAGATACTATTGTCCAAAAGCAAACACTGAAAACTTGCAAGCAAAGATACCACCCTATCTGGATTGCTAATTGCTTACTTTTTCAAACCATTATTGCCAATGCTCGGGGACCCGAATGGGACCTCCCCACAAACAATCGAATCATAGGGCAATTAAATATAAAAGAGTATCTACTCTTGCCTCCACTCACTTCACTAATATGTTAGGAGCATTCATTAGGGCTCTGAATCTTACCATTCACTCACCTCCCACTCAAAATTTTACATTCTATGGCAGATGCATTGGTTTAATCTTTAATGCAATTCATATTTCATACCTACTTGACATAAAATGAATTGCTAATTACTGCACTGGTCTGGGGGGTAAATAACAACTTATGTACTATATGCAGATTGCAGAGCAATCTATGAGTAAGACTGTAATTTGACCACCTAGAACTTACTCTTCATAATTATGGAGAAGAACTTCACAAAAGATAGGAAAACTGGAGAACAGTAGCTTATAATGTAATGATCGGAAATACTGCTATTATGCCTGAAAATTATTCAAATACTGTGGTCCATGATACATAACCTAGATATTCCTATTCAGAATAAGAACAGTATCATCAGTCAGTCACTTATGCCATCTTAAACCCACTCAGCTGTTTAATACTACAAAGAGGCCAACATAGTAAATTCAAATAACAAAGTGTGCAGTAGGTGGATAAGAAGCAATCGTGGCAGGCACTTCAGATAAATATGCAAGTATAATGATGTTGACATTTGAATGATTTGATGAAAGAGTTTTAGGATTGTCAACCTCGTGAATTTTCAGTTATAACCCTCCAGATGGAAGAATGTAAAGTAGGTCTCCTTTGAGAACAGAAGAAAGGAGAAAGATGAAAGTGGGGAATCCTAAGCTTTACCAGGGCAATAGTGAAGATGACCTAAGCATTGTCCCCTTGGAGCACCAAGCATCAAAAGATAGGGGCCACAGCATAGAGATGTGATAAAATAGAAAACAGGCATTCTCCACTTTACATTCTAATGCTTCTCTCCATTTCTTTCCTCTCTTCTTTGATCTAAAACTCTTCAAACTTTCAAAGAGACTTCGCTTAACCCAATTTCATGAACTTCCATTTGACATCCTCACCAAACTAGAGTTTTGAGAGGAAATGATCTCCCACGGAGAAGCAGAAAGTGAGATAGTACTAGGGAAAGAGCAAAACAGATATTCAAACAGCGATGATAACAACGAAGAAACAGAATATCTTAGTCAACGAGAGTGGCTGAACCTGAGCCTAGGTGGGAATTTGCTCTCAACAGAAGGAGACACCGACTCACAGTCAAGACCAGCTTCAGGTAAGGTTTTCTCCTGTAACTTCTGAATGAGGAAGTTCTACAGCTCCCAGGCATTAGGAGGTCACCAGAATGCCCACAAGAGAGACAGAGAGAAGTGCAGCTAGAAGATATCAATCTCAAAGAATGATGTCAATGATGGGTTTTCCCTTCAATATTTCAACACTTCGATCGCTCAACGTACAGCCCCATTCACTTGTGCACAAGCCAAGCAGATACGAAACTGCACTTGTAGCAAGATTTAATGATGCCAGTACAAGGTATAGCATGATGCCTTTCACACTTGACGACGTAATGCATTCAATGTGGCCAGGCAGCTTCCGCTTGGATCCACAAGTATTAGAGCCACAATCAAAGCCATGCAACCTCGACTTAAATCTTCGACTCTGATCCATCCACCTGCTACGCCAGTTTGGAATATTCCATATATGACTTTCTATTGGAACTTTGGCAGAGGTCTCAATGATTTCATTTATCAAGTACAGAACTAAAGTAGGTTAGAGGCCTACTATGGTGAATCATCCTATGTTTTGTGTGTGTCCCTAGGATAGACACGGAGAAGTTCCTACTGTTTTATGCATGCAATAATATCAAGTGCATTATATTTCATAGCTAAGTTTTATGAGAATTTTGTCCTGATTTTTTTTACAAGTAGTTTCCTTTTATCTAGGTGCAAACAATATTGTCTCCTCCTCTCAGCAAAATTGTTGCCTAAGAGCTTCCCCCGCTTTGTATCACGTCAGAGCTAACACTAGAAAGCTCTTGAGATTGATTGATGCATAATCAGATTGACTAACTCAAAGATTTTAAAAGTAACATACTCGGGAAATATCATATTTATGTACATCTGTAAAAGCTTCAGTAGGTTGTATGCAAGGTAAAGATTCCACATCTAGGTTGTAATCCAAAACACTGAGTTTTGTAGTTAAACAACCTGACTTAGGCTTCACAAAGAATCAAAGTAAATGAGAATCAGGAGATTTCGCCCCCTAAACATATTATACTACTCTCCGGTGCCTAACATTCCTTTTCCTGTACGTTCTTTTGCCTTCTTAAAAAGAGTAACTGTAATTCTTAAATGCTATCACTTCCAGCAAAGGAGGTGATCCAAGTAATACCCTTGCCAACAGTCTAACCTCCCAGAAACAACACAACTTTCAAAGAAGACACCAATAATCTCGATTAATCATTTTCCTAAAGTGACTGCTATATGCCAAATAGAATATAATTCGTAATGCATGCATATCTAAGTGAACCCTTACATTCAAAATGAATGGAAACTCCCCAATTAGGAGTTGAACCTACAACCAGTCAGATAATAGCTGACTGCTCTACCACTGAGCTATTGAAGAACCGTATGAGCCTGAAGTTTCTTTTTGGTCCCACTTCATGCCTCAAACTGGCTGTATTTCATTCTATACATCCACATTCCAATTTCGGTTATTCACTAAGAGGTTATATTTCTAGTCTCTCTTTCCATTACTATATATAATGGAAAGAAGAATAGGATATAATAAACTGAATTGCAAAATGAAAGAAAATGCAGTTGTAAGCAAGAAGATAGAGTAAGAATATAAAGGAAGGTTCAAAGAAACTTTTACATTCAATAGGATCCACCACAATGAGAAAACATTAAAATATATCCTCGTGCATTAAGATAATTTACAGTGTTACATGTTACTAGATACCTTTAGCTTATGGGTCGTATTCATGACCACAGGAAGCCTTTGGCTGATGATACTTGGATCATTGTAGGCAGCAGCGTCAGAAGGGTATCCCTTCTGCATTATTTAAATTAGAAAAAGAGAATAAGCAAAGGAAAGACCTTTGTTTTACGACAAATCAAGGAAAATACTTACGATAAAATCGTCTTTTCATATTACAGGAAGGAAGGTGTAATGAGAAGTATGATAATCAGGAAATATTAGACAACAAGTAGCATTTAGAAAAAATCAGAGGCCAGTTTATTAAATATCAGTTAGCTGATTAACCATGTCAAAGTCTACCCAATAAACCCGCAATGAAGATAATAAAAGAATGCCATGTAGAATGCATTGTATCTTGCTTCTACAAAATCTTTAAGCAAACATCTTGCTATGCTTAGTTAACTACAATATTAGATTTCAGTAGGAAACAAAGCTTGACTTGAAGACAAAATTTACATCCACAGGTTGACAAGATAAACTCCTTACTTAAAATCCAAATTCTATACAGAACTTGGGAAACAGATTGCGGAAACTGATTTTGCAGTTTAACAACAGACTTCCATTATTATGATTTACTTATCTTGCAAATCTTTGATATTACATACTTGACCTAAGGATAAGCAGATTGCCAAAATTTATCCAGATTAGAAGATCGAACGGTGCAAGAAAGAACTCTGTGATATAAATTCCATCTGTTAACAAAATCTGAACAATTGAACTTTGAAGGACTTCATAACCTAATTAGTTAGACATGCCGAACAATTAGAGGATCAAACTTTATATATCTTTTCCTAAAAGAATGCTTCAACCAAGTATTTATCCCTTAAAAGTTCCTGGACCTGGCAAGTCATTGTTTTACAAAAAGCCTGTTGAGTTTCCATAAGTCGCATATCAAAATCATTTAGGGAAAGTAGGGGAGATTCACAAATCAAAAGCATAGTTTTGTTTCCACATAGTAGAAACAAAACTATGCTTGTTTGACAATGAGCATAGAACTTGAACTTACTGCAGCCAAAGCTTGAAACCTAGCTTCTCTCCAGCAGCTCTCTCGAAGAATAATGGGATTTACATTATCTCCAAAAGCACAGTGCATACGGGTATCCCTTCATCTCATAAGCACTCCATCAACTCTAAGCTGCAAGAAGATCTCAATCAGTGAGTTTCAATATCAAAGGCAACAGAAAGAAGCAGTGACTAACATTTATTATATAGTTACCAAAAAGCTTCAACTAGTTAAGACATGTTTAAGCTTAAAACAGAGTTTCCAGAGAGCTTGTGCCAAAAAAGTAAATACCATAAAGAAATGATATATTGTATTTGGTTAATATAACATTTTGGTAGAAATTACAAGAACTAAGAAGATTAGCACACCCAAAATCGTAAGAGAAGAAACCAACCGCTCGGCATGACTCTAGATTCAAAAGTAAGATATATGTCCTTCCCGTCCTCAGATTGTTGAATAAACCAGATAAAGCCACCAGAAAAGACTTACCACTTTTACAGTTAGAAGAGACACACCATTATCCGCCAATTCATCTTCATACAAGACTACCTGTTCAATTACAAGGAGTATCTTGATCATGGCAAGTATACATATCCTAAGAAGATACATATTTTGGCATAGGCACATGAGTATTTGAGTGCTTCTAGTTATTGCCAGGATTCTCACCTCATCATAAAAGAGAATAGGCTCTTTAGATGCTAATGCAACCAAATCAATTTTTTCTTTGCAGTCCTCCCAGTGGAGATTGCAGTTCTCCTTAGATATCTCACCTTCTTTGTGCTGCCACACAAAACCAAAATAAATCCAACTATGTTGTTCCTGTGATCCAATCTAGAAAAATGGAGGAGAAAGTAGTCTTTAAACCCAACCGAAACTGAAGCCCATAAAGCTGATGGGAATCTAACCTTCACCCAAAGGTCCTCAACTCGCATTCCATTATGGTCATCGTAGATCCTTTTATTCCTTTCCATCCAAATCACCTAAGTTACAGCCAAAACCATGCAACCCCAAAGATCTTTAGCTTTTCTCCCTTTGCCAAAACCATTGTGAATCTCACTTAACGAAGCAAGGCACCCAGATGGAGTCGCCCAACTCAGCCCCAGCCTCCCTAAGCCGATTCTGCCACAACTTTGCACTTTCTCCATGAAGCTTACACATGACACACCACTAGGTAGAAAAATAACAACTTGGCTGTCTTCAACCAATCACATGAGTTCACCCTCTCATGCACCAGAAGCCAGCTAAATATTGGGGGAAACCTTAGCCTTCCAGACTGATCTCATAGGAGAAAATAAAGGGTCAGCATATTGCTATCAATGAGATAACAATATTTGCATGAAAATTCTCTTCAAGACTCCAGTTTCCACCTTTTAACATGTAACTTGGTTTCCACCAATCAAACTCCATCTATGAGTTCCAGCACTAAAATTACCTCTTGTATCTCCTCATTTCTTAGGTTTCTTCAAAAACCGAAATCCCAACTCATAGGATAAGAGATCACAGTGGTAAACTTATTTAGTTTTGCATTTTGAAATCTGATAATCTCAAAAGTCTTGCAAAGCGCAGCTTCAAGGATTGATCCCCAATCCAAATATTCTTCCAAAACCTCACTTTTTCTCTGTTACTAACAATCAGCTGATAACACTAGGAAAAGAATCCATACTGGCTGAGACATCCTTCCACGGTTCCGCTTGCCCCTCTAACAACTGACTTTGAATCCCAACCATATTCTTCTTTGCTTCGGATTTTAGTATGCTACAGACATTCCCTTTCTAAAAAAGTAGTAATCACTCGCTCAAATTTATAAGAGAAGTCTTGTCAACCAATTATGGTGTGATCCTACTTCAGGCAAGCTATTCTCAACCATTTAAACACACACACTGACACATATCCCACAACTACTTCAGGCAAGCCAGCATCAATACAGACAACTAATCCTATCCCACAAGCAAGTTATCAAATAGAAATACAATAGCCGTAATTTCCCACCCAAAATCTACATCTCATATCGATTTAAGGACACCTCTTACGGAGTTTAAATAAAATAATTATTTGAGGGAGCTTTATAAGTCAAAATACAGCTCTATCCTGTCAACTAGAGCCAGTAAAATTCTCATTTCTAATTTCAATTAAGTATATCAACATTGATTTGGAGGGTTTAAATCATTTCTAATTTCAATCAAAGATATCAACATTCTTTTGGAGAATACTCTGAAGTTGATCCTAAAGCCTCCAAATCGAAAGGGGTTAGCACCATCTCATCCGATCGAAAATCACAAAATAAACCCATGAAATTGAGTAGGTTACCATCTGAACTTCCAGAGAGCAGCAGCTGGGACTTCAACCGGTGGCAACCACTTTTTCACATGCTTCAGAACCAGACAACTGTCCCCAAATATCATTTCCGGCATGGGACAAGTCTCAAGCTTCCTCTCCCACCTGCAAAGGAAACCCTAGAATCACAAATCCCTTGCGAAAATCAAGGTTGAAAAAATTAAGGGAAATGGATAAAAGAGCGTACACTAGAGTTCGTGGGTGGAGGAGTTGAGAATGGAGCGGTTGCGTGATAGGGTAGTAACCCTTAGAGTTAGAAGAAGATAAGGAAAGAAATGAAAGAAGTAAAATAAAAACAGATTTCTCATTCAGTAGTCCGCAAGGATTACAAAGGGTATAATATACCCACTCAGGGATGCCTACGATTCTGACACTTGTCAGTCATCTAACTCGTTAAACTAACCCTAGCAATTACACAAAACAGCCACGTGCTAGCCATGTGCACGAGCCAATACTATTAGATAGATAGATCAGTTCCAAACCAAACCATAACATTACACCCCCCTTACAAAGAAAACTTGACCTCAAGTTGCAGAATCAAAACTGGGAAATCTGAGGAGAATGTCATCAGCGAATTCCCACGTGGCCTCCTCTGGAGCTGTACCTAGCCAATGTACTAGCCACTGAGTAGACGCAACACCATTGCGTTTCACCATTCTTCGTTGGAGCACAGTAGCTGGTTCCCACTTGGGTCCATGACGCTCACTTGAACATGCTCTCCTACTCTCTTCTTCAAAAGTGAAACATGGAATACATTGTGTATTCTGGCACTAGCTGGCAGCTCCAGCCTATAAGCCACAGACCCAATTTTCTCCAACACAGTAAAAGGACCATAATATTTAGGAGAGAGTTTATGAAAAGCACCTTGATGAACAGTTTGTTGTCGGTAGGATTGGAGTTTAAGAAATACCATGTCACCCACCTCAAAAGTCCTGTCAGAGTGTTTTTTGTCAAAGAAACTCTTCATTCTAGCTTGAGCTTGCGTGAGGTTTCGCTTTAGCACAGCGAATAACATATCTCTGTCCCTCAGTTGGTGGTCCACTTGAGCAATAGATGAAGAACCTGGTATGTAGGGTATGACAGATGGGGGAGCATAACCATATAAAGCTTCAAAAGGGGTCATTTGGATAGCAGAATGGTGAGCTGAGCTATACCACCACTCTGCCCATGGAAGAGCTTGCACCCAGTTTTGTGGTTTTTCTCCAACTACACATCTGAGGTATTGTTCCAGGGTCATGTTCAAATTCTCAGTTTGTCCATCCGATTGGGGATGATAGGCGGATGATTTACTGAGTTTGGTGCCCTGTAACTTAAAGAATGCTTCCCAAAAGAGGCTTAAGAATATGGGGTCCCTGTCAGACACAATTTCTTCTGGCATGCCATGCAACTTAAAGATGTTATGTACAAATACTTGAGCCAAAGTAGCAGCTGAATATGGATGGGATAATGATATGAAATGAGCATACTTGGTCAGCTTATCTATAATCACCCAGATGGTGCTCTTGCCTTCAGATTTCGGTAAAGCATCAATAAAATCCATTGAGATAGTACTCCAAGCTCTGTCCGGAATTGCCAGCGGCTGTAATAAGCCTGGTGGTTTGATGGTCTCATAATGGTTCTTTTGACACACCTCACATTCAGCCACAAAGTGTTTGATATCCAACAACATACCTGACCATGCAAAACTTCTATGAATTCTCTTGTGAGTTCGAGTTCTGCCGGCATGACCCCCCATAACTCCTCCATGAAACTCAGTTATTATCTTTTTTCTCCAACCATCAACCTGAGGCACAAAGATTTTGTTTTTGTAAAACAACTGTGAGTTGTGTAAGGAGTAATGTTTCTTACCTGCAGGATTGTGTTGTAATGTCTGTATGATCTGTTAAGCTTCAGTATCTTTTAAACAAGCTTGCTGAATTTCAGACACATAAGTGTGCACAGGCTTAGAGATTCCCGTGATGCCATAGAGATAGGGTGAACGAGACAATGCATCCGGAGCAGCATTGTTTTTGCCCAACTTGTAATGTATGGTATAATTATATCCCATCAACTTCACTAGCCACTTTTGTTGTGCAGGCGTTGTAACTCGTTGGCTCAAGAAATGTTCTATAGTCCTGTGGTCTGTGAAAATCTTGAAATGTTGGCCCAGAAGGTCTGGTCTCCAGTGTTGTACAGCTGCTACCACTGCAAGCATTTCTTTGTCGTAAACAGAATGTGCTAAATGCCTTTGAGATAGTGCCTTACTCATGAATGCAATGGGATGTCCTTCTTGGGAGAGGACGGCACCAATGCCTAAATCTGAAGCGTCGCATTCGACCACAAACTCCTTGGAGAAATTTGGTACAGCTAGTACAGGAGTAGAGATGAGAGCCTTTTTTAGCTCTTCAAAGGCTGCCACTGCCTTCTCACTCCAATGAAAAGCATCCTTCTTTAACATGTCAGTTAGGGGTTTAGCTATGATTCCAAAGCCCTTAACATACTTTCTGTAGTAGCCAGCCAATCCGAGGAATCCTCGCAGCTGCTTGAGAGTTTTTGGTTTTGGCCAGTGCTTGATACATTCTATTTTTGCCGGATCTACAGCCACACCTTCAGCCTAAATATTCCACCTGTGAGACTCCAAAGCTACACTTGCTAGCCTTGATTTTCAATGAATGTTGCTGCAGCCTTTGGAACAATTGCTCGAGGTGGTTTAGGTGCTCGGCCATAGAAGTACTGTAAATCAAAATGTCATCAAAGAATACTAGGACAAATTTCCTCAAGAAGGCTCTCAAGACATCATTCATGACCGATTGAAATGTTCCAGGAGCATTTGTCAAGCCAAAAGGCATCACTAAGAATTCATAGTGGCCTGAATGAGTTCGAAAAGTTGTTTTGCTGATATCCCTCTCATGCATTCTTATCTGATGATATCCCGACCGTAAATCTAACTTGGTGAAGATTACAGCTCCATGGACCTCATCAATGAGCTCGTCCACTACAGGAATGGGATACTTGTCCTTGATAGTAGCAGCATTCAAGGCTCGATAATCTACACAAAGCCGCCATGTTCCATCTTTCTTTTTTACCAGTAGAATTGGCGAGGAGAAGGGACTCACACTATGCCTGATAACCCCATTGTCCAATAACTCTTGGATAATTCGTTCAATCTCCCCTTCTTGGAAATGTGGATATCTATATGGCCTCACGTTGACTGCACAAGTGTTTGGCAAGAGTTCAATTTTGTGATCCTGCTCTCTAGTGGGAGGTAAGTGTTTCGGTGCTTCAAAGACAACTGAGTACTTATTAATCAACTTCTGAATATCTGGGGAAGTGTTCAACTCAGAATGTAGAGTTGAAGGGCCCTGTACTTGAACTAATACTGCCTCTCTTTCTTTCCTCAACAACCTTGTCATAGACTTGCAATTGACAACTGTGGCTTCAGAAGCAGATTCACCCTTCTTTTTGTTGCAGAACCCCTTGAGTTGCATAGTATTATTGCAAGAGCCATCTCCCATAGTATTGAGTTGTGCTTCAGGAATTTCCTCTCTTTCATTTGCATTTGGTACCTCATCTGCCTCATCCACGTTGTGAACATCCTGTATGTCTATTTCTTCCTGTAAAACTTCCATCACCATCATAGCTTGTCCTCTCCTACAATTATGGCCAGGTCGAAAAATCTCATCACAGAAAAAGCATTGATTCCTAGCCCTTCTTTCTTGGTATTCCGCCTGTGTTAGCCTCTGATTTCCTCCCCCCAAGTTATTGCCACCACCTTTAGCAGGATGTCTAATTTGAGCTGCTGGGTGGGTAGCTCTAATTGGGATAGGCTGAGGGATAACTGCAGTAGGCCGAGCAACCATTCCAGCTTGATTCTGAGGTCCCATTGGAGGCCTGACATAGCTCCTATGATGTTGTTCCCTATCTTCATATATTTTTGCCAGTTCACAAGCTTCATATAAGATTGTAGGTTTTTGAGCCTTTACATCCGCCCTAATAGTGTCTTTCAGTCCACCAATAAAACAAGACAACAACACTTGTGGGGAGAAGTCAGGAGCTCTTCTAGACAGCTTGGTGAATTGATCCATGTACTGCTCCACTGATCCAGTCTGTGACATCCGAACTAGAGCTGCTTGGTAATCTAGCACATTGTACCCACTGAACTCTCGCATTAATAGGTCAGCTAACCCTGGCCAAGAGTTTGGAAACTCATGTTTGAACATAAACCATCTATCAGATGCTTTTTCAGTTAAATGCATAGTGGCAATGGCCAACTTCCTATCCTCATGTACTTGATAGAATGCAAAAAACTGTTCTGCCTTGTTCAACCATTCCACCGGATCTCCTCCACTGTAAGAGCTAAACTCAAGTTTCATCTGCTTCATAGTAGGTAACGTAGGATCCCAAACTGGTGTATAATGGTGTTGTTGAAAAAAATGGGGTTGTACATGGTGTGTGAAAGACTGATGTATATTTGGAGTTGTATGAGTGTAGCTATTAGGTCCTCCAAGGTGAGTGGTATAATGAGGTGTGGGAGTGGTAGTGGTAGCAAAAGTGGCTTGGGCTGTACTCGTAGGCTGAGGAATGGCCTGGGAAGTGAATTGAGATACCTGAGCAAAAGACATGGGGGTGTGAGAATAAGGACCTGAATAGGTCATAGTGAATGGATCTGAGTGCGAAGGTGGAGATGAATGACCCTGGTTGCTACTAGAGGCAATATAAGTGCCAGTAGGGTGGATATAGGGTTGAGATCCATAGATGGTATACTAGTGGAACGGTCCCCCCACCTTCTTGCGTCATGCCAGTAGGAGCCGCCTGTGTTATGAGAGCTCCGGATGCATTTGGAGTCAAGACACTCGAGCTAGCCAAAGCCGTCGACATTTCCACTAGCTCAGTGGACATGGTACTCGTAGAACCCACAGCCGTATGCTTCTCAGGCAAATTCAATGAAGAAGTAGAGGGAGGTTTGGGCATGATATCATGATGAGGAGGCACAGCTGTGGACGTGAGAGCTCGAGTGGAGGAAGCTGAGTCTTCCCTCGTGGGTGCAAGCGGAGATCCAGAAAGTGGTGGTACGAGGGGGCCCCGAGCTTGGGGTGCTGGTGACCCATTTGTTGGAGGTAGAGATCCAAATCTGAGCAAGGAAGAATCAAGTTGAGCTGCTGCGGCAGCTGACGTTTCCTTCATAGATTGAAGCTCTTTCATCATCTCAGTGCGGAACGAGTTCAAAGATTCTTGATACACATTAAGGGTCAGCTGCAGCTCACCAAACTTAGCTGCTGTTTCATCTCGGTGCACCTAGAGATCGAACTCCATACTACTGACTTCGCCGGACGTGTGTGGAATCGATCCACCACCGCCACCCCCTTTCTGCTTAACCATTGCCCCCCAAAATCGAGGGCTCTGATACCAGTTGATAGGGTAGTAACCCTTAGAGCTAGAAGAAGATAAGGAAAGAAATGAAAGAAGTAAAATAAAAACAGATTTCTCATTCAGTAGTCGGCAAGGATTACAAAGAGTTCTAATATACCCACTTAGGGATGCCTACGATTCTGACACTTGTCAGTCATCTAACTCGTTAACTAACCCTAGCAATTACACAAAACAGCCACGTGCTAGCCATGTGCACGAGCCAATACTATTAGATAGATAGATCAGTTCCAAACCAAACCATAACATTGCGAGTCTCAATTTCCCAGCCGTGGCGTCCGTCGGAGAACAACTCAAGTCCATCGGCTTTCTCGTCCACCTCTATTTCCATTTAGAACTCTCGTTCCACGACTCCTCAACTTAACTTGCTGTCGGAGAGGGATGAAATATCACCCGTCCCCCAATACACTATTCCCAAGTTTTTATTGGTCTATAAACAATAAAAAATGGGGGAAATGATCATTTACCCAATTTCAACAACAAAATTGCCAACTTGCTCCACCAACAGTTTTTTAATCTCATTTACCCAAAACACTCTAAAGGAATATTTCCCTAATACCTAATTAATTCTTTTTTTATTTTTTTGGGGACTTTTTTGCCCTCTCCTTCTTTCTCACATAGAGAGAGAAGTCATCATCCACCTTGCTGTGCTCTTGTGACCAGTGGCCGGCCGCGATCTCCTGCAACCGGTCACCGGAATCTCGAATCCGACTGCAGGACTGGTGACCGGATTCCTGCGTCTGATTTTATTACCCCCAATAATCATATTATTGCCCCCAATAACAAGTTCATTGAGGATCAATAATTACTGAAAAATGAAGATATTTTTAATTTTGAATGTTTTAGTAGGTTTATCCAAATAAATAATCTTATTATTGCTCCCCAATAATCTTATTATTTCCCTAATAAACATTTTATTGCCCCCCAGTAATATTATTATTGCCTCCCAGTAATAAACCAAAATGAACACGCTACAAACGCATTTGATCAATTTATATGTTCAATTGTACACGTTACTTTTTTTTTTCTTTTTTTTCCTTCCCCATTCTCGGAGCTCACAATATACCAAAAAAAAAAATAAAGTAAAAAACACAAATAACAGTATACCAAAAAAAAAAAAATCTATGGGCACCCAGAAATTGCTATGGGCACCCACCGGAGTGTGAGGCCGGCAATTCGGGTCTCTTCTGATCAAGGCAAAGGCTTGGAAGTTGACGAGGACTTTGAGGTGGAAATGGGGCTGGGCTTCGATTGGGGAGGCTTCGAGGCGCGACAGACTCCTCCTCCTTCGCTGCCGCCCCAAATTTTGCTCTAGGCACCAGATCGGATCTACTGGAGATGAAATTGCTATGGGAACTTCGTCGACAGCCGTCAGGTGGGTGGATAAAGATGGTCTGGTCGACGATGGCAGAGCGGCGATCGGAGAGGTCGATGGTGAGGATTGGTTTGGCGTCGATGATGGCAGAGCGACAATGGTAGAGCAGCGATTAGAGAGGTCAATGGTGGGGATTGGCTGGGCGTCGATGATGGCAGAGCGGCGATCGGAGTGGAGGTCGGAGAGGTCGATGGTGGGGATTGGTTGGGCGTCGGGTCGGGTCGTCGGTGAGGGGGATAGAGGAGAAACCTGAGTCGATGAGGAGAGAGAAATCGGTGAGGGGGATGGAAGAGAGACCCGAGTCTGGAGAGAGAAATCGGTGAGAGAGAGAGAGAGAGAGAGAGAGAGAGAGAGAGAGAGAGATGTGTAATTTATTAATTAAAATAAGGGTAATAATGTCAATAGATGTTAGATTGGGTAAGTGGGGTTAAAAAACTCTTAGTAGAGTAAGCAGGTAATTGTGTAGCTGAAATTGGGTAAGTGGTCACGGCCCCTAAAAAATGGAACAAAAGATTAAGAAAATATTTTCTTAACTTCTGTGAACCAATGAAAACTTGAAGACTTTCTTAATCTTTTGTTCTATTTTTTATTCTCGGGAAAGACTTCGATGTATTAATGCACCCATGCATGATTTACGTGGCAAGCAATTACTGGTACGCTTGGATAGTAGGCCCTGCAGGTGCAACTGGTTACTTGAAGATCCAATCATCTGACCGTTTGGAACATTTGAAAATCGAAACCAAAGTGACCGTTTGGCTCGACTTCTCTATTCTCTCTCTCGCCCTTCTCTCTCTGTTCTCTCTTCTCCATCTATCTTTGTTCTCCCTCTTCCCCATCTTTCTCTGGCTCGACTTCTCTGTTATCTCTCTTCCCTCATTTATCCTCATTTATCTAAGACTGAAGCATCAATGGACAACACAACAAAGGGTTGCAGCAAGGAAGGGACTTGAGCTGATGAAACACGAACTGATGATGAAGCATTCAACTATGTCCCAGACTACAGACGATTGAAGGTTGAAGACGTGAAGGCTATGACGTTTAAGACAGTAAAGGACGCGGAAAGGTTTTATTCTGCCTATTCCTTGGCACTTGGCTTTGGATTTAGGAAGGATACCAAAGGAGAGGTTGTAACGTCCTGGACCTAAATTTAACCGTTTACTAGTCATTTGGACGGTAAACGACAATTACTTCCACTTTCTAGTTGTTTCGATACTTTTAGTAGCCCTAAAAATTGACTTTTTTTTTGGGTCAAAATTTGAGGAAACTTCCTTCATGAAAGTTGTAGAGGACATTAAACTGAGCGCGTGCATATGTGGTGCGTAAAAATTGGAGTTCGTATGTGAAAGTTATAAGCGAAAGATTAAAGTTACTGTTCATGGTAAGTTTCTATAAATAGCCGAGTTACTGTGGTAAGTTTCCATTTTTGGAAACCTACCCGGCTCTTTCTCTCTCCTCTCCCCCGACCCTTTCTTCCCTTCTGTCCGGTTTCTTCTTCCTCCGATATCTCCCTTCTCCGGCCGACCCACGACAGAATCTGGGCACCGGCAAGCTCGTCTCCTCCCCCTTGTCACGCCTGTGGTGGTGTTTTGCGGCGGCTCGACCAGAGGAGCTCAGAATTGAGCCGCGAAGATTACGGTAGCCGAACGGAGGTTTCATCGATTTCCGGCGATTTCGGCCATATCCGGCCACCAAATTGGCGTCGAAGGATCGGTTTTTGCCAAGGATCATTTCGCCCCTATCCTCGAGTCAAAATTTTTAGTGTGGAGGTCGAATCGAAGATTTCAAATCCTAGGGTTCTTGGGATTTTCTGGAAAAATTTCACCGGCCAGTTTCGATTGTTTAAAGGTAAAATTGGGATGTGTTGTAGTTGAGAAAATTGATCAGTGTGTTGAGTAGGTGCTACTGGCAAAATATGGTGGCCATCGGAGGTAGTGGCCGCCGGCGCGTGGGGCCCACGTGCTGCCACTGTTGGCGGCGTGTGTGGGCAGTGTTTTAATTTCAGTTTTTAGCCCTTTAAATTGTATAAATGTTGTGGAGCTTGTATGTGAAGTTTGGTGAATTTTGGATATGTTTGTGAATTCCCGAAGTTTGGAAGTTTTGGTTGTCGAATTGTGGGAATCCGACCTTCAGGTTTCCTTTGTTCCGATATGGAATACTTTAATCGACGGAGATAGATTAATGGTGAAGTTTGGATTGAATCCGGAAAGAAATGGAGATGTGGGATTTCGTAGGGTTTTGGGATTCATTATAGAATCGTACTTGTTTATCGAATTATTGTTTACGGAATATAATTGTGTACAGGACGAGGTACCGACCCATCACTTGACGATGATCCTTATGCTTGGGTACCACGTTAGCCGCATACTGTGAGTGGACTTTTTATTTTCAAAGAATGATGCATGCATTTATTTAATTGCTTCCGAATGATAAATTGCTTATCGTATTACGTTTTCGAATTTATGATTAATTCCGAATATTATTTTTTTCTATGCACGGATTCAGAATTTATACTCTAATTTATTTTCAAAATATCCGCCAAAGGGAAATATTGGTTTATTATGGATTTTTTTTCTCACTTACTTATTCTGAGATTGAGAGAAATCTTGGCGTGCGGGGTCACGTCTTTGCACACTTGGATTCTTATCTCGTGAGAAATGTGAGGAAGCTATACGGATTATTGGTTGTCGACGATTTTCTTCCTCACCATACGCGGGTCATGTGATTAGGTCTCCTCCTCACTTACTTTGTGTTTGTGAGTGGCAGTTGAGGTAGCTTTTCTCCTCCTCACGTGGGTGGCAGTCGAGGTAATGTTCTCCTCCTCGCACAATCTATGTGTGAGTGGCAGTCGAGGTTATTAGTTCTCCTCCTCACACAATCTATGTGTGAGTGGAAGTTGAGGGTAGGTAGAGCCTAAGGGGCTCCTTTACCCGTATGGTGACATCTCTTCCCCTTATCCTTTTATTTGTTACTTGACTAGCGGGGCTAGTCCGATTCTTTTAGCCAGCGGGGACTGGTATGTTTTCACGAGACTCTGAGTTTTAAAGACATACGTTTTATAAACGTTGCATGCATCGAAGTTTTTACGAATTTAAATACGTGGGAAAGTATAAACTTCTTTTATTTTGTAATTATTTTATTTTGTCCACTCACGCTAACGTTTTTATGTACTTTCCCCTGGGCCCTTCGGTTTCAAATGCCCAGTTCGCAGTGTAGCTGTTCGGCTTTAGGAGTTGAGGCTTAGCACCACCGCTGTCATCTATCCCTCGTAGGTTACTTGCTAACCTACTTTGTATATCGTTGTTCTTTTGGTTTTAGACTGCTCTGATAACCTTGAGATTTTTGTGTTAATATTGTAACCTATGACTTGGTTGTAATTTGAGTTAATTGGATAATTTGATACTCTAAATTGTGGAGTTGTGCGGTTTTGGGAGCAGGGTGGCTCCAGAAGTTTTGGGAGGGTTGTTTAGAAGTGAAATTGAAATTCTACAAATTTTGGGTTGCCCATTTTTAAGGGAGGTTATGCAGAAATTTTTGGTAAACCTTCTTTAAAGGTGGGTCCAGCGGGGCCACTTCTGATTCCAGGGTGGAATCCGGGGCGTACCCTGTCAGAGGTTGAAGGTATGATCCGGAGGAGACAATGGTTTTGCAACAAGCAAGGGACTCGAGCTAAAAAGTGGTTCATACTGGACGGAAGGGGTCGTACTCCTCAGAGAATTACAAGGGTAAATTGCAAGGCTAAATTTAGGGTCAATTACAACTAGCTTGTAGGAGCTTATGTGGTGAAAGCCTTTGTTCCAGAGCATTCTCACGAGTTAGCAACTGGAAACCAGACTGTTTTCATTCGTTCGCATCTTAATGTCGGCCAATCAGACTTGGCCTGTGCAAATACAATGTCTAAAGTGTCAATCAGACCTTGCCATGCGTATGAGTACATGGTGGAGCAGGCGGGGGGATATAAGACAGTGGGATTTACTTAGAAGGACATGTACAACAAGCTTGACCAACAACGGCGCACCACTGCCTTTGAGAGTGACTTCGAAGGCGCACTTGCCCACATGAACGATTTGGCAACACAAGACCCATACTTCTACTGCAGGTTCAATGTAGATATAGAAGACAGGTTAGCAAACATGTTTTGGCGAGATGGGCATGCATTTGTTTATTTTATGTATTACGAGGATGTGCTGATCTTTGATAGCACATACAGAACCAATGTTTACAAAAAGCCATTAGTTTTGTTTGTTGGGTCAAACAGTCATCGGGGAAGTATTTTGTTTGGTGCTGCTCTTCTTGTTGATGAACGGTGGAGACATACACTTGGCTGTTGCGTTCATTTTTGGATGCAATGAATAGGAAGATGCCAATAGCTGTACTCACAGATGGAGATGAAGCCATGCGTAGTGCAATTGAAGACGTGATGCCACAAGCAAGGCACCGTCTTTGTGCTTGGCACCTTTCCAAAAACGCCAACACTAATTTGAAATGCGACGAAAAGTTGAAAGCTTTTAACAGGTGCATGAGAAAATTCCAAACTGTGGAGCAGTTCGAAGTAATGTGACACGACATGGTGGAGAAATTCGATCTCCACAACAGTTTCTGGATCAACATGATGTATCAGAAATGAGACAAGTGGGCTTAAGCATTTTTCAGGAACCATTTTATGGCTGGCATGAGAAGCACGCAGAGGTGTGAGGGCATGAATAGGTTCATCCAAGACTCTATTGGGAGCGGCATGAAACTGGTCGAAGTCATTCCTAGGATGGACCGAACACTCATGAGATTGATAAATAATCAAGTAAGGGATGACTTTAACACTATGAACTCAACCCCTGTTCTCGAAACTCACCTGAAAGACTTGGAGAATCATGCAGCTTCTATATACATATACGATGTGTTTAAGTGGGTTAGGAAGGAGATCAGGAAGGAGAGCCAAGCTACACTGCGACATGGACCAGAGTACTTTGAAGATGGGCACCGTGTTTACACAATGTCAGCTTACAAGCGGCCTGATTTTGAGCACAAGGTAGTTTACTACCATGGGAAAAACACTGAAAGTGCAGCAAACCCTATCATGGTATGTTCTTATAACATGTTTCAGTATAGGGGAGTCCTATGTCGTCACATGTTCACAGTGATGAAACATGAACACATCAATGAGATTCCAAAGTCACTGATTGTGAAGAGATGGTCGAAGTCTGCTAGAGATGTGTGTTCAATCAAATGTCCAGAACAAGATATTTCCAAAGAAGCCCTGTAAGTTAGTAGGTATGGTGCTGTGAGTGCTGATTGCAACCGAATGTGTTTTTATGCCTCGAAGATGGAAGCAGGGTACAACATGTTGAGGAGAGAGATAAATAGACTGACAGCAATAATGGAAGGGTTGTTGAGAGACTGTGAACAGGTTCAAAGTATAGCTAAACTGAAGAGTGAGTAGAGATTGTGAAGTAGTGAGTACAGATTGTGATAACGATCTTGTGCCAATCTTAGTTCTAGTTGCAGATAGTAGTGAGTAGAGATTGTGATAATGATCTTGTGCCAATCTTAGTGCTAGTTGCAGGTCAAGTTCACCTGACACTTGTAGTGATTTTGCAATAGTGCCAATCTTATGGGTTATTGTATGGTCTACTAGTCAAAGCATTCATGTCTCACAAATCAAGTAGCCATTTTGAAAAAAAAATCACTACGCCAATAACTTAAACACAACACTTTTTGCACAAAAAAAAAAAAAAGTGTTGTGTGACGAAGAAAAGTAAATCACATAACACATTTGCAAAACTTGCCTTGTATAAGGTGGTTAAAATTCTGAACTTTTTAGCTAGTAGATCATTGCACAACAGTTATATTAATAGTTCGTTGTGTGAATGAAAAAAAAATAGCGGCAAATTTCCCTCCTAGATCGACCCCAAATTTGGCTCCAAATTGGTACTTCATTGTACAACAGAATAGTACAGAATAGTTATATCTGTTGTATGAGTGTAGTTTCCAAATTGTCACACAACAGTTTTTGTTTTTGTGTTGTATGATCAAACAAAATATATTAGAGGTTTCGATGCGTCTCCATACGTCACTCATTCCTTCGCTCCCAAATTGAACTTTACTTGCACATAGCGGGAACTTTCCTTCCTTGCTGCCACAACTCAAATTTAATGTGTGCGGCATCAAACAACATATATATGGAAAGTGTGGTATGATGCCTTATACATGCATGCATCAACTAATGGCTTGTCTGGCCATGTTCTATTTAGATCAAATTAGAATACTTGAAGAAAAGAAAAAAGGCCTTAGACAAACCCTGACTCTCTCTTTTCACAACTCCACAGTTACCCGGCCCCCGACTCTCTCCCTAACTCACTCTACAGCTACGCCCACTTTGAAGCCCTAAACTCTAAATCCACCACCTCCGAAGCCCCAATTTTCTGATACCAATCCCTGCCTCTGAAGCCCTAAATCTGAGATTTGTCTTCGAATATGGTTATTTCTCGTCCTCTCGAATCTGGTAAGCCCAAAAATTTGGGGGTTTTTGGTTTCTCGTCCTCTCGCCCTCACTATATATGCACGACACTCACTTTTGATTCGAATTCTTCACAAATTACAAATCACACTTTTGATTTCAGGTTTTGATTAACTGAAGATTTTCGGGTTCTTCACTTTTGATTTGGGATTCTTCACAAATCACACCATCGAAGGCGACCTCTCTTTATATGAGCAAAAGAACCAGCTGCTTCGACCTCATGAACGGTTTAAGAGATCGAGTCAGTGCCTAGCACAGATGACGAAGAACCCCATTGCAGCTGTCCAGCTCCAAAGCTGATTCTCTCTTGAAAGGTAAATGTCCCCAATGTAATTTCAATTGAAATTTCTAGGTTTGGTTTAGAGTCTCCTGTTATTTTTTTTTTTTAGGTTCTTGTGGGAGAGAATTGGATTGTATGTTAAAGTGTGCCCAAGAAGATGGGTTTGGTTTCAGTTTGATGCAAGTCCCAGAAATTCTTGATTTGGGTATGTTTAAATTTAGATACTTGAAGTCAATTTTGGTTTTACTGGTTTGTTTTTAGCTTTATTTGCCTATCTTTCATTTGTTCAAGAAAGGAGTTCAAGAAAGGAAGTTTAAGGTGGTCATACTAAAAAAGATCACAGTCTAGTGTTAACGTGGTTTTCCCTTCTTGTAAAAATAGTTTTGTTTTGCTATTTATTTAAGTATCTCTGTTTTTTAAGTCTTGTCTACACTTCATAAGAGGAGTACAAAAGTCAAGTTGATTCACTACTACAAAAATTGAATCAGACGACGCATTATAGTTTTCTATCGTCTGATTGATTTTTATTTTTTTAGAAGTCGTTTTTATAAAATCCGTTGTCTGATATGGAATTATGAATTAGTTCAGAAGACGTTTAATGACAGAACCGTTGTATGACCCTAAAAAATTTGAGCGGCAAGTTTCCCACCATGTAAGTGGTGCCAAACCGCATCTCATACCCCAAATTTCTCCCCACGTAGCACTTGATCATATGACGAAAAATAATAAAACTGTGGTCTGATCAATATGTTTGACAGAAAGGAGGGAGATTTCCCACCACCATTTTTCTCCAACTCCCCAAATAGGGAAGTCAAATTGATAGAAGACAAACACCAAATTTAAAATGGCTGCATTCAGACCAGATTTTTATGAAATTCCATTATGTGAGTCCTTGTCCAAATTGATAGGGTATATCCAAATTAATATAGGCTGGGCTTGAAACCCTTACACTTGAGCAAAAAAAGAACAAAAAACCCAAAGTTCCTCACTCTCTCGACAGCGCCTCACTCTCTCTCGACACAGACCCAAAACCAAAACCAAAAACCCAAACACACACACACTCTCTCCCTGTGTCCTCCAAAACCAGAACCTATAACCATGCCCGCCCGACTTCAACTGTATCTCTTTGTTCTCCATCAGATCCTAAACCTAGACCTCTCTCCTTTTTCCCTCTATCTTCTACACCTATTCCCCAAATCCATCATATTGAAACCCTAGACCACTCTCCAACAACCAAACCAGTTTCCACATCTGCAAGGAGCTTCTCCAGCCCCAAAGATGTCTCTCTTGGCTTAAATCGAGTCTTCACTTTCCAACACCGATGGGTAAGCAGTTTATCTAATTTCTCTTCTTTTCGATTTTGACCTAACTTTTTTATTTTCTGAATTTTGGGGATTTTGATTTCTGATGCGATTGTTTTCTTTGTTGTAGTAAGGGGAGCAAGAGGGATTTCAGTACTACAAGCACTCCCCAAACGAGTCGGAGCAACCCCTCTCCTCCTTCCATCCTTCTTCTTCAAAATCCCGTGTCATCTCAATCGAAAGGGCTAGATCTACAGCGGACGAATTCAAAGACTAATTGTTAGGGTTTTGGGAGGTCCATCAAGGCTGGGGGTATATATTGGGGCCAAGTAAATGGCGGATCCAGTATCCACCTCAGATCATTGTTTGTGAATTCGACGATGTTCCGGAGTCAGCCCCTCTTGATGGAAACTTCATAAGATACAAGTGGTGAGTGAGATTTTCAGAATCAATTTGAGTTTGTTTGTTTATTGGTTTGTATGCTTTTCGATTGGGTGTTTGTTGGTGGTTTGATTTCAGGGTTTTAAGCTTGGTTTCGGTTTGTCAATTATTTTGGGATTGTTGTTGTTACATACATTTTGGTGTTGGAAGGACTGGGTGTATAAGAGCATTAGCAACTCTTTGTCATCATGTATGTTACATTTGTTTCTTTTTGTTTATTGTTTGTGTAGAGCTCCAGGGAGAAGCCTTTTCTGTATGAAATTGTGGCAAATGGGCGTAATGGTATGGAAGCCTTTTCATCATCTGTATTGCTCATCTGAACTCTAGTTTATGTTTGTTATGTATATTTCTTCATGGAATCTAATGCTATGAATATATTAATGATTCACAGGTTTGATTATCTTGTCCGTGACAGCCGAGATTGTGGACTGGGATGCAACTTTGAGTTTAAAAGGTTGGATGAACTAAAGTTAAATTTACCTATTATTGGTGCATTGTAGCTAAAGTTAAATTCATCTATTAATAAGTTGGTGTATTATCAAGTGAATGAAAAATAATATACAGACAATCTTCTCCAGCTTCATATATTTTTCTGCTCTTGCAGATTAATGGAAACAATTCGGGTTTTGGATGATGAGTTTGGTTGCTTTGACGAATGATTATATTTGAATTAACTCTATGTTTTGGAAATATAAATTACTACCTCTAATATGATCCTCTAAGCACAGTTGCAACTTTTGGGTAGTCTCTCAGTAATTGGTTCTCTAGCATGGTGATATTGCCTTCTGTTTATAGGTTGTTGGCGACTTCCTAATAGATTAAAGTTTTTGCAAAATCAATTCATACTAGAGATCGATGTTTGGACTCTGGAGCTTTGAGACTACCAATATAATTAAAGTAGTTTCTAGCTTTTGCTAGAGATCAAGATGTACATTGGTGTGTGTGTTAGGGTGCTAACTTCTGTTTGATTTTCTGGAGCTTTTTTACTTGCAGATTAGCTGTTGCTTGACAACTATGAGGTTCCTTAGGGACAGTTGTTTGAATTTCAAGTCCATCTGCATAGCAGCAGAGTTTTCATGGGGGTACCGCTTTTGTTTTTTTATTTTTTATTTTATATATATTTCAAAGGGCAAGATATTATCACCTCTTAGCAAATTGGAAGTCTTGTGGCTCAGTACCAACTCCTCCAACCACAAACAAACTAGGCAAGTTATTTACTCCAAAACAAAGTTTATTATACTTGACTCAGCAATGTCATTAGACATTTCAAAACTACAAAACCAACCGGAACTATCACCCTGAATCACAGATTCCTAACTCATAGCCAAGAAGAAAACAAAATAAATAGTTGTTTGCTTTAATTCAGTTTTAGCTTATACCTTTTAATTATACTACCGGCTGCAAAGCGAGGGCTCTGTAACTAGTAAGATCTAATACTCAACTCCATCCCCCTACTTCCAGTTGTTTATGATATTATTTATTTGGGTGCTTTATTGGCAATTCATGTACTAAATGAAAATTTATCAATCTATTTGATATAAAATGTAGTGATTGAAGTTTTGTTTCATTAATACGAAGTTTTATTTTATAGTCGTTTATTTTTTTTCAGCCCCCATTGACAAATATATCTGTGTCCGCCACTACTCTTAGGTATGATCATGTTCTGGTGAACTTCCTGATCTGTCACCAGCGTTCAAAACTGATTGAAATTTTGTTTACTACAGTTTTTAGGAAAGAAAGTTGCCTATGCCTTGAACGAGGGTCTGGTACTAATTGAAGATAGGTCATGTACGTACAACGACTTATTGTATTCTTGTAAGTATTTTGCTTTCCCTTGCACCGACTTATTAATTTGACTTACACATGTATAAGCCAACCAATGGTACTACTAACATTTTTAGTTCTACAGGATGTTGATATTGATGAGGAGGTTGATATTATAATTTCAGAGTGGATGAGATACATGCTTCTGTATAAGGTATCTATCAAAAGTTTCGTATATTATATGCTTACAATGTTGGTTATTGGATTGTATAATTACTGCTAGTTTATAATTGTGCCTCTGAATTATATATGGGCATATATGGTTCGAAATTATTTTGTTGACATGCTTACTTTTCAACACAGAGTGTGGTTGGAAGTGTCATTACAGCCAGAGATCGCTGGCTAAAACCCGGAGGTCTTGTACTTCCTCCAAATGCGATGGAAATTTTCTCTGTCTCTTTGGTCTTTCAATTGTTGTGACCTGTACATCTTTAGTTATAAGATCTATACAGGGTTGCTGCTTTAATGTCATTGAATTGACAATCATATCAACCTCATATGTTGTTAACTTGTGGATTATCAACTAGAGTATGCAGCTTCGTCAATATATTTTGGTACAACATTAGATTCTAAATGAATTTGGTTCTATTATGCAGATTTTGTTGTTGAATGCTTGCAGTTGTACATAGCACATATATATTCATGTTGCAGGTTTCATAGCTATGTATGCTACACTTGCCAGTCGCGATGTGGACTATTGTTTGATTCCAGATTCCCCCTTCTTTTTTAAAAGGACTAGGTGGACTTTCTGAGTTCATTGAAAAACGACTCAAAAAATGGACATGGTTATTGTGATTGCTGAGGGAGCAGGACAAGATATTCTCTTAAAGAGCTTGTAATCCATGAACCAACAAGATGTTTCAAGAAACATGCTACTTAAAGACGTTGGGTTATGGATATCTAAGAGGATCAGGGAATTACTAGCAATCCTACATAATTAGTGCTTAGAAACTTCCAAAGCTAGACTCCAATGAGGCCATGAGAGCAACAAAGCTTGCAAAGCTAGACACTAAGTAAATTTCTGGATGTATTTTGCTAGGAGAGTACTATTAGATGTACTCTTTTTGTGGATAAAAGATTAAATTTGCACAATCCATTTTGGTGCATGATGTGGATTATAACAATTTTATATATATTGATTGGTTACTATTAATTTGGTCTTTTTAAATTCCAGTTCTAACATATATAATGCATTGAATCATTCTATTATGACAACAATAACTACACAAAGAACTGTCGTATGAATACAATATCACAACGGCCACAAAATAAAAATTGTCGTCTGAATTCAAAACAGATAACAGATGCTTTGAAAAACAGTTGTGTGAATAAAACTCACACAACGGCCATAAAATAAAGCAACATCTGAATCACAATCACACAACAGTTTCTAAAGTCGCCCGTTGTCTGAAGAGCAGTCACACAATAGCCAACGCTGTCGACAGGCTGCTGGCATGCTGTCGATCCCTTCATACGACGGTTCCCTACAATCGACTTTCATCAGTCGACGCCTCGATATACGATGGCCAGCCTCCATATCAGACGACAGTTTTTGCCCGTCGTCTGTTTCAATTTCTGTTGTAGTGATTTAAGGCTTTATTTATGTGTGTGGAAGAATGGCGTTGACGCGGTACCAAATACGGAATGAATAAGGCTTGGCCGATCTAGAGCTCTACAAAGCCGCAGATAGAGATGATATGGAGGCCTTATAGGAAGGCGTCACCATGATCGGACTCGTCGGCGTCTTATACAGCTCGGCGACCTTGCAGAGTGAGCTTCTCTTTCACTCTTTTGATTTTGCGGTGATTGATTTCAATTTCGGACCAAAAATTGCTGTTTTGACCAAAATGAACCTCTAGGGTTTCTAGTTTGGAGTTTGGGGATGATAATTCGACTACTGTGGTGGATTTCTATTTCTGAATGTTGTTGTAAGAGTTGGGCTTTCTTACTAGATTGACTATGAGTTTTGATTGTAGTGTTTTCTAAGTTCTTACCGTTAAGCCTTAGCAACTGGAATTTTTGACAATTTTTTTGAGATTTAATATGTTGGATTATGGATTTTAGTACGACCAGACTTGAAATACAATTTGGATTTGAATTTGATTACTGCAAATCTGTTTGGAGAAGTTGCTTAGTTCAGATAAAGTAATTAGTTGCTTGGTTTAGATAAAGTAATTAACTTACATATATTGCCTTCATTGCATAGTTAAAACTTTATCAAGGAGTTGTATATGGTTTAATTTTAAATGAACTCATGGGAAATGGTGCTCTGATTAGGTTTGCTACTGAAATATGTGGCCACTGATGTCAATATAGGAGGTTCTTTTGTTTCTTAAATAATACATGAGGATTTTCTTTATTGCTTTAATTAATTAGTGGCCTTTCTATGTGAGGAAGAGATTAGGAAAGTCGGCATCTGATGGATCAGAAAAGTCAAAAAGCTGAGGATTCTCTTTTGCTTTAATAATTAGATTGTTTTTTTGTGGGAGGAAAAGATAAGAGATGTTGGCATTAAAGATGAAGATCTTCTTTTGCTTTAATTATAGCTTGGTTTGCAGGTGCACATGTATGGCTGGTCTTTGCTTTATTAATCATTTTATTTTTTGAACAAGCTTTAATCATATAATTTTTAAGGGTCTGCTATTCATTTATATAAGTTGCTTAGAGGTATTTGGAAGCTTTGGAAGGAGTAGGACAAGGTCTGCTATTGATTTTGTTTTGGTAGAGAATTTGGTATGTGCTTGTAGTCATTGAGATTGGATTGCTATTTGTTTTTGCTGCTTTTTGAGCTGGTTTGATGGATTGTGCAGATTCTATCCCTTTCCCCGAAAGGGCCATGTCATTGGCATTTGATATCCTCAATGACCTTGTGGAGGTCAGCTTTCTCACTAGTTTTTCAATTTTTCAATTGTTGAATCTCAAAATTTTGGGAGTTTATACATAGGGTTTTGGCATTGAGTTTGTTCAACTTGGTTTGTATGCCAGCTTTTCATTTTTTATGTTTGATTGCTTTGCAGGTTAGTGAAGAATTGCCGCCATGACTCTACTTTAGGTCATGACTCTGTTTCAATCTCTTATCCGATTTTGGCCTCTATTTCTTCCTTTTTATTATTATCTAGAATCGACATGGTCATCTTTATTCTCCTTTTTACTAACCCACTGGCAGCCTAGTAAGTTTTTTGTGCTTTAGTTTCTGAAATTTGTCTGATACAAGTCTGATTAAGTTTTCGTGTTTGGTATGTGATTGCTTGGTTAGTATTCAAATCTGTATTGAATTGTAGATATAACATGTTAGTTACAAGATTGTGATTCGTCAATAACTTGATACAAGGTAAGATTTCTTATTAATGAAGTATTAAAGTTTGTACTCAAAGTTTCAGTGGCTTAATTGGTTTTGTACTTGAACTCTAGCTCTACAAATTATGGGACTCTTAAGGCTTTTGTTTTTCAGGCCCTACTTTTCATCTATGATATTTCATGACGGTTACTCTCTTTCTTGTTTACTTTGATTTTTTTGGACTTACGTACTCTTTCTAATTTCTAATGTAGGGTGTTGATATTCAACTTGGAATGGCAATTGATAGTGTAAAAGAAGTAATTCTCATGACTTACGTTATTGTTCATATATTCTTTGATTATTTTCGTACATACTTATATTCATACTTTAGTTCTTTATTTGTTATGTAATTACTTGTGTATCCTCAATTCCGTGCTTGAACAATCTCTACTTATTCTATACTATAGTTTGACATTCTTGCAGGGTGAAATTGCGTGCTTGATTTTAGCATATCATACACAACCAAAGAACACAAGACAACAAGAAATCCAAAAGCAATTGCAACAGTTCAAGAAAATATGTCCAGACACAGTGCCTAAGGCTAAGAAAACAATCAAAAGCAAAACTTATAGAAGAGAAAAAAAAAACAGTCATCAAAGAAAACAATTGAAAGCAAAACTTATAGAAAAAAAAAATAATAAAAAGAAGTTCCCTCTTCTCAAGTACGTCGCTTAGTGTGAGGGGTTGTCTGCATGGAATTTCCCCCGACAACCATTAATTGCGTAACTCTGTTTACGGTTCCTATGCTCGCTGTACTCTTGTGGGTTGTTCAGGTTTGGGTTTTCATTCAAACATTTGTGACAAATATGGAGGACATGATTGACAGTTTTACTAAACGGTTGACACTGAAGGAGGGTGGTGCGGTGGCAATGGTGATCTCTCCGGAGGAATTGGAAGAGAAACCAGTCCAGTTTTTCCTGGTCGGAGAACTTTACACCCAAAAACCATACCTGAAAGATCTTATTAACACAATGATGAACTTGTGGACAACGAAACATGGCCCTTCACAGCGTTCCAGAATCAATGGGGTCCAATTAGAAGGCTCTAACAGAATCCTCTTCTCTTTCAACCACCGTGAAGACTTTGACTGGGTAGTATGTGGAAGCCCATGGTCCTATGAACATTCGTTGTTCGCTATCTCGGTCTCTGATGGTCTCATGGATCCTTTACATGTACCCCTCAAGAATCAATTCTTCTGGATTAGAATTCGTGGCTTACCTCCATCATATATGGATGTGCCTACTGGGAGACGGATCAACAATGTAGTTGGCTAGTATGTGCCTACTTAGGCTGATAGATTTGGTGATTGTCTGGGAAGTTACTTACGTATTCGGGTTGGTATTAATGTGGAAGAGCCCTTAAAGAAGTGGATCGCTTTTACTCCAGCGGGTGGCAACGAGAAGTTTCATGACATTGAATACGAACATCTTCCTTACTTATGTTTTTACTGTGGTTTACTCTCTCACACAGGACAATCCTGCGAGTTGCTTAAATCTGGAAAGATTACAGAGTCGGCCTACGATGCTCTTCTCAATGCAGCAAAGAAGGAGGCTTGGCTTGCTTGTGAGAGAGAAAGGCGTCTTCCCAACACTACATTTACTGGCAGTGGGCGTCGTTTTGGACTGTTCCCTCGCCCAAAACCAGGTTGGCACTTAGAGGTGCCGGATTTTCCAATTGCGGGCTTTGTGCGAACCAGGGAAGATTTTGAGTATGGGGACTTGCCTTGTCTGCCAAACGGGACGTCTCATTGGGGGAAGATGTAGTGATTAGAGTGCCTAAACGGCAGTGCTTGGTGAATTTGCAGAACAATTTTGTGGCAACACCACTAGTGGTGGCGACTGATGGCAGTATGGATGAGGTCATCATTGAAGAAAAAACACAACTACAATTTGGTCTGCTGACGACAGCAGACTCCGTTGATCTGGCAGACACTGATAGTTATAGTTCACAGCAGTTGAGTTCAGAGCCTTGCGGTGGATCCGAGGATTGTGAAAAAGCGGTTGTTCCATGTCTTCAACAGAATGTTTTGGATAAAGACTCTATTTCAAATTCAAAAAGGTCAAAGGTGGGAGTGGAGAAAAAGCCTTTCAAGGTTTATCACAAACGTGGTCCTGCTCGCAATAAGACACAAGACATGACCAAGATTCAAAAGCCTAGCCTTGAGGGTGGTGGTATAACCAACCTTGCTGAAGGACAGAAGGTAGATTGTTTACTTCCTAGACGGGGTTTCAAGGTGGGTAAGTTTCCAGGTGGTGTTGTAGTTACTTCCCGCAAGACGAGCTCTGGACGTGCTTCTAATCGTCCTCCCGTGATGGGCCAGGGAATGGCCCATCACGAGGGATGAATGTATTATGCTGGAACTATCAAGGGATTGAGAACCCTTGGACAGTTCGGGGGCTAAAAGGGATCTTATCCCTCAAACTTCCCAACATCGTCTTCTTAAGTGAGACGAGAAGTACCACTGATGAGATGAAGGAGGTGTGTTGGCAGGTGGGGAGGAGGAATTTTTGGGCGGTGGACTGTCAGTTTGTGCAAAAGAAGCATAATAAAGGTGTGAGCAGGACTAGAGGTTTGTGTTTAATGTGGAGCAATGAGATTAAGGTTGCGGTGCAATCGTTCTCAGATAATCATATTGAAGTTGTGATAGGTGTTGTTGATGACCCCAAGAGGTGGAGGTTTACGGATTTCTATGGAAAGCCTAAGGTGGAAGACAGACATTTGTCTTGGGCATTGATGAAAACACTCAGTTTGCATGCCAATCTTCCTTGGGTGTTAGGTGGGGATCTAAATGAAATTACTTCTGTGGTTGATAAGCAGGGCGGTGTAATAAGAAATGTAAGGCAGATGGAAGGGCTCAGGGAAGCTTTGGATTTCTGTCAACTCAAGGATGTTTGCTTTGTGGGACCGAGATTTACATGGCATGGTGTTCGGTCGGGTCATGAAATCAAAATATGTTTGGACCATTTTGTTGTCTCTCAATCTTGGTTGGACTTCTTCCCAGCTTTTAAAGCTGTTCACCTAACTCCAAATGAGTCGGATCATCTGCCTATTCTGTTGGAAGTGAGGCAGGCTAAGTTTCGAAAGAAAAGAAGAACATATTCAAGTTTGAAGAATTCTGGTTAAGGGAGGAAGAGTGCAGGCAAGTGGTACAACAAAGTTGGTCTGGTAGGACAGGGTCTGACCCATTCCAAAAGATTTGTAACCAAATCACGTTGACTAGAGTAGCCCTACATAAATGGAGTTCTGACAAGTTTGGAAGTTTGACTAAAGATATTGAGTCTTTTCGTTCTCAATTGGTAGTGTTTTATGATGACTCAATTACTATGCCTCCTATTGCAGATAAGCTTGAGTTGGAGTCCAAGTTGAATGGCCTTCTTCAATAGGAGCTAGTATTCTGGCAGCAACGTGCCAAGATTTTTTTGGATAAAGGAGGGTGATGCGAATACAAGGTTCTTCCATCAGCGTGCTACTAAGCGCAGGAGGAAAAATTACTTGGCAAGGCTATACAATGAGGCTGGTCTGTGGTGCACAGAGGATAGTCAGTTGGAGAATATTATTCTCAATTATTTTCAAACCTTGTTTACATCTTCAAGGCCAACAGATTTTAGTGATCTTCAGCAGGCAATTCCTCAGGTCATCATGGAAGCAATGAATAATGAGTTGGTTACAGAAATTACGATGGATGAAGTCTATACTACTCTAAAGCAAATGCATCCGTCAAAAGCCCCTAGACCAGATGGTTTCTCTCCTTGCTTCTACCAAAAATTTTGGGGTCTTGTGGGGCATGATGTGGTGGAGGCAGTGCGTTGCTTTATTCGTTCTGAGGAGTATTTAAGATTGGTGAATGGTACTTTTGTCACGCTGATTTCGAAGGTGAAAATGCCGCAATACATGAGCCAGTTACGCCCCATCAGTTTGTGTAATGTCCTATACAAGTTAGGTTCCAAGGTGTTAGCTAACCGATTAAAGCCATTGATGGATTCCATCATCTCACCATATTAGAGCGCCTTTGTTCCAGGACGTTTGATATCTGATAACTCCCTCATCGCCTTTGAGATTGCTCATTTTATGAAGAATCGTCGGAGTGGAAAGAAAGGCTACTATGCTCTTAAACTTGATCTAAGCAAAGCATATGACAGGGTTGAGTGGTGTTTTCTGGAAGTTGTCATGTTGAGACTTGGATTCAGTCCTCTTTGGGTTTAGTGGATAATGCATTGTGTCAAGACTGTATCCTATTCCTTTCTCTTACACGATATTCCAAGAGGCTCCTTAATCCCTGAACGTGGTTTGCGGCAGGGAGACTCCATCTCCCCGTACTTATTTCTCTTCTGTGTGGAGGCGCTCTCACGAAGAGACACAGGGCAGAATATGGGGATTGGAGATTTGTTCTGGGGCTCCAAGCATAAGCCACCTTTAATTTGCTGATGATTCTTTTATCTTTTGCAAGGCGGAGTTGGAAGATTACTGGATGATACATAATGTTCTGAAACAGTATGAACGTATGTCTGGACAACGGATTAATTTGGATAAGAGTAGTGTCTCCTTCAGTAAGAATGTTTCACTGCAATCACAAGAGTTTCTTGCTGATCTGTTGGGGATTACACGAGTTGATAAACATGATAAGTATTTGGGGATTCCAATTGGGTTAAGCTACTCGAAGGAGGAAGCGTTTGGCTACTTAACAAAGAAGGTTCAACAACGAACAAAGGGTTGCAAGGAGAAGTGCCTTAGTGCTGTCGGGAAAGAGGTTATGATTGAAGCGGTGATTCAAGCTATCCCCTCTTATGTGATGAATTGCTTTGAACTCCCACAATATCTCTGTGATGAGATGCATAGATTGATGGCTCAATTTTGGTGGGGTGACTCGGAGGAAAAAGGGCGGATTCACTGGATTGCGTGGGATAAACTTTGCATACAGAAGAAGGATGGGGGTCTTGACTTTCGTAACATGCATGATTTTAACTTAGCATTACTAGCTAAGCAAGGTTGGCTGATTCTTCAACGTCCGGAGGCTCTTCTATCTAGGCTTCTCAAAGCCAAGTATTTTCCTGAGGTTAGCTTTATGGAGGCAAGACTTGAAAATGGGGCATCATATACATGGCGAAGCATTATGGCAGGATGGCAAGTCCTGGAAAAGGGTTTGCGTTTTCAAGTGGGCCGTGGAAACTCTATTTCAGTGTGGAATGATCAATGGCTTCCTCTTCCCTATAGTTTTAAACCTTTTTCTCCCCCGTGTGAAGGTTTGGAGGACTTGATGGTTGGGGACTTGATTGATCAGGATGATTGTGTGTGGCAAATACCTCTACTCCAGGAACTTTTTTCACAATATGAAGTTGATTTGGTCGCCCGGATTCCTCTTAGCCTACGTTATCCACAAGATAGATTAATTTGGCATTTTGATTAAAAAAAAAAGGTGTGTACTATGTCCACAGTGGATATCATGTGTATAGAGAGGTTAGTACAAGTGTGGAGCAGGCTTCTTCTTCTTCTTCCATCACTGGTGGTGCTCTTGGGAAATTCTGGCGTCTCATTTGGAGTGCAAAGGTTCCACCGAAGGTTAAAGTTTTTGGATGGAGGTTGTTAAAGGAAATTCTTCCAACTCGTACCAATTTATTCCAGTGCAAAGTTCCTTTGCAAGATCTCAGGTTCGTTTTCTGTAGGGCTAAATATGAAACTCCATTACATGTTTTTCATAATTGTATAGCCATGAGGTGCTTCTGGGAAGATTGGGCTTTGGGGCCCATGGTCATTAGTACAACAAATCTCTCTTTCAAAGATTGGGTGCTATTAGTGTTGGAACAAATGGGGTCTGATAAGATTGACCTATTCATCACAGCCTTGTGGTCTTTATGGTTTGAACGAAATAAGGTTGTGTGGAAGGAGGCACGGTTCTGTCCTATTTTTCTTGCAAAATGGGTGGTCAATTATTTGGCAGATTACAAGAAACACAAGTATAGGCCTGCTGTTAGGTCACAACGCCCTCTGATGAAGTGGGAGTGTCCTCCTAGTGGCCGTCTTAAACTGAATATAGATGGTGCATTCAGTCATGCTGATGGTAGAGGATATATTGGGGTAGTTGTGTGAAACGATGAAGGCTTGGGAGTTGTAGCCTTAGCAAGGCCGTTTGATTATGCTCACTCCGCTTTGCATATGGAATTTGAGGCATGTAGAGCGGCTCTTCTTCTTGGGATTCACCAAGGTTAAACTGAAATTGAAATTGAAAGTGACTCTATCCTTTAGTTACTGCCCTACAAAAGAATGATGAAGACTTTTCGGAGGTTAGTTGACTTATGGACGATTGTAAGTCATATTTGTCCGTTTTTACTCTTGTCCATATTCGACATGTTTTCAGGGAAGCAAATGGTGTCGCTAATCGTTTAGCTCACCTTGCTAATGTAGGTAGGATTGATTCTATATGGTTAGATGAGACACTTGTTATTATTAAGGACGTTCTCTACGAGGATATGTGTTATTTGTATTCTGTGGCTAGGAGTTCAGGTTTTATGTCCCTTTCGATGCCAACTATTAATATAAATAATGAAACTGGGCATGGGGCTGAGCCTCCCAGCTAGGCTGGGTTCCAAACCCTTTATTCAAAAAAAAAAAAAACATCAAAATTGAATCACAAACTCTAAACATAAATACCCAATCTCAGATTAGCCTTCAATTAAAATACAATTACTCGGGGTCTTGAAGAAAAAGTAAGGGAGAACTTTTGATTCAGACGATAGATTTTTTGTTCTTTTCCGTAACTGACATACAAAAGGAGCATAAAGAGTAGTGTGTTTGATCGTGTTTAGAAATAGGGAACGGAAAAAAAGGGAGGGAACGTGGAGGGAAAATTTCAGTATATAAATCTTTGATCACAACACCTTTACATATAAGTATTGCCGCCCATTTCATCAGAAAGCAATTGACCAAAAAAAAAAAAATGAGAAAGCAAATATTCTTACCACAATTAGGGAGGTCTTGCAGAGCAATTGGGGTACGCAGAGTCTCAACCGCAGCCAAAGTGTTTCAGACTATGACTTGGAGGAACTGAAAGCCTGCATTGAGCTGGGATTCGGGTTTGATTCACCAGAAATCGTGCCGCACCTTACCTAAATTGGAGTCTTACCATGCTTTAAACAACTAGCAGTTCAGTAAAAGCATATCAACAGGTTGGTTAACAAGATTGAATTTTTCTTTTTCTTGATCCGAATTCTCAAGGGTCTTTCATCTTTGATTCATTGATTTATTTATGTGTTTGTTTTCAGAAGGGGACGATGTGGAGGTGGTGAAGATGAGTTAAAGCAGTGGGCGCAATTGGTTGCCTGTGCGGTTCGGGAATCATCTTCTTCCAGGAGATAACAATTCAGTATTTGATCTTCTGTTATTAATTTCAGATTAATTATGACAAATTGTAAAGCTTTTCTTGTTCTCATTGTAAAGGAAATAGAAACTGTAACGCTGATTTATATTTGGTAGAAATTACCATGCACCAGAAAGACTATACGTTTAGCTCCAACATTGCTTTTGTAAGCAAACACTTGTATTTGTTCTTGTGACAATTTCAACAATTGAATTTATCCTCTAAATCTTTCATTCCTACTTTATTCATTCCCATTGATTGCCTTGTGTCTTGTCATTAATTTGCCTCAAAGGCCAGGAATATGCCTTTTTTTAGACATATGCCTAAAATACATTTGTTATTGTTGTCGACGGAACGAGCTTAAGAAACGACGACACTTCAAACTGGAGCTGTGTCACGATCCTGACACTCTCGACACATTTTCGAAATGTCAGTTGATTTTGATTTTCTGTCATTTCTGTTCCAAAAATATCATGGAATTGAAAATATCAGGGCTTTCTGTACCCAAAAAAAAACAAAAAACAAAAATCAGGGTTTTTGAAAATATCAGAATTCGGAACCTACTTCATTTACTACCTGAACGGACGGGCAAAATTGATATTTGACCTAATGGGGAACCACGCGTCCGTCACTTATCGTTAATTCCTCAGATCTTTCCCTTTCGATCTCGCATCACGTGTCTGCCGCCGACTGCAGCCTCGTGCTTATCCTCTCTACAGACGCAAGCAGACAATCAAAAAGAAACAAAATATCCCCCCACACCCGCGCGTGAGAGACACTCTCCCTTCCTTTCCCTTCCTTGAGTTCCTTCCAAAGGATTTAGAAAATATCTGGCATGACCTCGGACCAAGATATTTCGTAGAGCCGACGTGGCACCGCTTGACACGTGGAAAAGGTCGCCAATGTGGAGCCTTTCATTGGCTCCCCAATAACAAAAAGTCCCTCTCTCTGGGTCTTCTTTCTTCTTCTCCTCCTCCTCGCATTCTTCACGACCTCTCTGAATAGATAGAGAAAAAGAGAGAGAGAGAGAGAGAGGTTCTTAGCCAGAAGCTCAGGAGCACGTTTCCAAAACGCACCGTTTTGCATTTTCTGATCAGAGAACCGAAAATCGAAATGGAAGAGCATATTCCTCCGCCGAATTCGGATCCCGAGTTCAGGAGCGAGTTGACTCGGACCGGCGGCTCCAACTCGGCGTCGTCCTCCTTCGTTGCTCTGCGGACTTGCGCGCATGCAACACCGGTAATCTATTGATTTTCAGTTTTCCGTCCTGATTTTTTTTTCATCCATTGTGCTTTGAATCCTATGATGGCGCTCGGTGATTTGCATGTCAGTGTTTTTGTTTTTTTGTTTTTGGAATCAAATCTAATTTTGTTTCGGTCTGTTTGTTTATAAATATTAAATAAGTGTTTTAGAACAAAATGCTGCACTGAAAAAGGAGATCTCATTTCTCTGATTGTGTAACGTTGATTGAGGAATAAATGGTGATATTTGTGTTTGAATTTGTGGAAATAATGCTGATGAAGATATTTTTGGAAGCTGTGGATTCAGAGAGTGGTGAACATGGTTTTCAATTTTATGCAAAGGAATTCGAGTTCGAAATTGAATTTCGTGTGGGATTATGAGTCCAGAATTGTGATGAGCACTAAATTATGGATGTTTTTCCTTCCTTATCGGCACGGCAGCTAGCTACCTATTTAGGACTAAAAGGTAGAGACTAGAGAAGTTAAATTTATTGAGGTCATGGAGGCTTTTTTTTTTGGTTCTGTTTTTCTTCGTGCCTCAGTAAGTAGTTTTTGGAAAATGGTTATATGGATTACAATGTGGCGGCTAAAAAGAGATCTATATAAAGTACTTTAGTAATTGGTACATCAGATCAGGTTTTACCGGTATTCCAGCATATGATGATCAAGTTTGTTTCTAGTGTTGGAGATGACTTACTCATGATACTCTAACTCCAGTGCTTGATTCAGTTGATTGCTTCATGGATATTATCTGAGGGTCTTACTTTTGGGCACTAGGCTATTTCCTTGGTTTTACCAACCAGTGGAGGCAAACAATCTTTTTAATTGGGATTTGCTGGAGGTCGCTTGTCCCCAATGCTTGAACTTTTTCATGACTTACGTCTTAGTTCCTGATTCATGCACGCACTGTAATTTAGGAATTTAGCTTCATATAGACGTCCAAGTATCTCCCTCACTCTCTACTGAGATCATTATTATTAATAGTTTTTCTCTTTCAGTAATTTATGTTATACAGTTCCTGACTGCAGGTTCTAGTCTATACCTTATAAGCCACAAGCCTAGCATTTTTTTTGCTATTTGCTTGAGCCAAAACACCTCTTCCATCTGCTTGCCTGTGAATAATATGAAAAAGAAAAGGTGTGGTCGGCACCTTCTACAATTGACTATTATGAACTTGATTGCAAATTTTCTAATTAAAAAAATAAATCTTGGAAAAGTTTCTTTTATGATTTTCTTTTACTTTAACTGTTGAAATATTCCTTGCGATCCGAATTAAGCTCCATTCTTCCTTTTGTTTACTTGATTGTGATATTCCATTTCAGGGCACAGCCACAGAGTGGACAAATGAGAAGCACAGATCGTATATAAATTCCTTAGAAACATCATTTGTAAATAAATTGTACCATTCCAGGCATTTGCGGGACTGCCATCCACAAAAGTATGTTCAGGGGATACATCCATCAGAAGAGTTGCCTTTCAAGACTTATAATTCTTCTGACCAGGTCAGGGAGTCAAATCTGGTATATATCTATTTTCTTTGTGAGCATGTTGGTTTGTTGGTAATCTTATTTATTGCCCTTCTTCCTGTATTTCTTATCTTCTTGAATTGTTTGCAGTTCATTGTTGTTCGAGATAGGCGTTCTCAGAAGATCATCTCTCCAAGGAATGAAACTCTGCTGGAAAGCACCGCTGATTCTAACGTCACTATGGAAAGGCCCCAGATGGATCATATAGCGTCTTGTTTTAAGGGGACCCACCTAAGAAGGAAACCGACCTCAGAACACTCAAGTGTAATCGCAAGAACTTCAGAGCAGAACCCTGCATGTCATCAGGATTCAGTTGGCAGTGCTGCAGGTAACTCTCAGTCTCTGACTAACTTCCCTTGTCCGCGCAAGTTTGTCCCTTCATTTTCTTATACTTGAGATCATTTCTTCCACATTTGCTTCCATGTTTTGTAAATTTCTTCATGCAACATGCAAACCCCTCCAGCCTATGTACATACACAAAAGTGGGAGGTTTATTTGGATAAAGTATCATGGATAGAAATGCCGTGGACTTGCTCCATTTCAACTTAAACCCACCTACCGTACCTAATGGGGAACTTAGCATATATCTTTCCACTCTCCCTAGAATTATTAAGTGTCTGGTAATTGGTAAGTGCCTTTAGGTGAGGCTATGGTTACATAATTATGTAATCATATAGATATATATAGTTCCATTACTTTCTCTGTATGGTTTTGGTTTTTCTCAAAAATGGTAGCTTTTAATAAATTAATAACTGATTTTACATTTGTTCGAGTTATCATGCGAAAGTTTAGTTTCAAGGAAGAACGAAGGGGTTAGTTCTGGGGAGATGTGGTATACTATAGTGTTTTGGGTCATCTAGATGGAGAGGAACAAAAGAACTTTTGACAATGTAAAGGCGGATGAGTTCGCTTTTGGGCATCTTTATGGGATATGCTTTCTCTATGTTTTAGAAATATCTCGTTTTTGCTATTCACTTAATATTGATTTGCAGCAGTTAGTTAATGCTTTTGCTTTTAAGTTGGTTTTCTCCGCTGCCTAGTGTTTTTGTTGGTGTTTATGGGAGTTCTTCTCAGTAGATTTCTTGTCTAGTTGTGTGTAATTTTTCTTTTGATTCAATAAGATTATACTTTTATTTTTTTGAGGGAGTAAGATTATAGTTCTTAATTTTGTTTTTTCCCCCTTCTTTTATTCACTTTTGCCTAGGCACCTATGGTCTCACATTATTTAACAGATATGAAAACATGCGGCCTTTAATTGTTTGTTCTCCAATGGAATTTTTTTTTTTCTGAAAAACTCATCAAACCCTGTCTGGTGGTTGTGACTGAGATATTGTTAAGCAGCATATTGTTTAATTTGGTGCACAGCTTGTTGAAAATTACACCATCGTGTGCTTTATTTTATACTTGTATTTTGTTCTTTTAATTTTATTTTTATTTTTTATCTTTGTCTCTTCACAGAAGTTTCGGGTCAGAACTTTGTGGTTGAGGACAACAGAGGGAAGCTAAACTGTGAATTCATACCAAAAAGGCTTAAAAGGGCTTCACCCAACTCTTCCAGCAATGATCAAGTAATGTCCATGATTACCACCGAAAGAATAATTTCATTGCCTCACTTATCACACATAGTTCAGTTAACGTGATTATTTTTCAGTCTTGGTTGTTGGGGTAATCATTTTTGTTAATTCTCTGGTATGTTCTTTTTTCCAGCTTGTGCCATTGGGAAATTTTGATACAAAGGAGCTTTCAATGGCCCATATTGCTTCCTCCGGAAGAGAAGAACAAGGGCATCATCAGTTGCTATTAGAGGACCGTGAGTGCTTCATCTGTCCAAAATCTATCTGCACTGATTCTTAGCGGGCAGCTGAATTGCAACTCAGTACTGAAGTTTAACAGGTAGATACTGATAGAAAGAAATTGGAGAGTCTTATTCTTTCCATTCTCTGCTATGTGCCGTAATGCTATCGAAAGACTATATGGAAGAGATATGTATCTATTGTGCAAATGATCTATGATGGTGGATCGGATATATGGAGTAGATTTAGTTGATAAATAGTAGTAGCTTTTAAGATAGGTTTCTTTGTCATTTGCCATCACTTCCCAGTTTTGTTTTAGTTTATGCGTTTCAAGTAGGAAGGGCTGTTTTTATAATTTGTAGAACATATGTAGGTGCAATTTTTTGGTGGTTTGGAATTGTGTGGATGTCATGGGATGCCAATCTTGTTCTGTTCCACATCTTCCTCAAATTTTTGCAGTAATCTGTGAGAGATCTGGGGGTGTAACGATATGTTATTATTTGATTTATTTATTTATTCATATTCATGATAGGGGGAATTCAAAAATATTGTTTGAATAAAACATGTCAGGTGGAGAGTAAGTTGCAAAATAACAGTAAGGAGAAACAAATTAACACCCTAGCCACGCACTGCAAGCATAGAGTGAGAGAGGAAAACTCGCGAAACCCTAGACTGCTTTGCTAAGGATGCTGTGGATGAGTTGGCTGTCTGCCTTGTAGCGTCGCTGCAGCTGGTGGATGGACGGAAACCTGTGGACCTCCGACGACCAAAAGGGAAGGGTCTGCGGTATTTGTTTGGAAAGCTGTTGACGACCCGAGCGTTTAACAAGTAAGGTTCTAAAAAACTATAGGCGTTAGTCAGACGGTGACTTGAGGACTAGCGCCTAGGGGCCTAGACGGGGATTAGGTGGTTTTTATTTTTTTTTAAATTTTTTAATTATTTTTATGACATAAAATAGATAAATAATAATGTATATGAACTTAATAATCATTTGTATTATTAATTAGAAAAAAAATATATAGATGTCAACTATTTATTGGGACTCTATGCAAGTCAATAAGTGCTATTATAGACTTGATCACATACTATCCTATAATCTATTAAAACCCAGCAAATGTGTCAAAGACGTCCTCTATCTCATCTGCGGCCAAACTCATAAAATCCCTAATTTTCCATTAAGAACCCTAAGTCCTTAACTTTCAATTCGGCAAATTGCAAATCTCAAGCATGTTTGTGAATTGGCTGAAATCTAGTAATCCACTCATAATTGATTCTCCATTTCTCCTTGACGTGATCCCTTCATCAACCTAATCTCTAACTTCAATTTCCTAAATCTGTCAAGGCTTGTTGGTGAGCTTGCATGTCGGAGTAAAGATTCAACAGAGTCAAGCCTGATTTGATGACACAAGAAAAGGAGGATCGGGGTCTCATAGAGAGCTTTCGCATTGACGGAAAGGCTCGGAGAGTTTTGACAGAGCTACCGCTCCGGTTTACAATAACTGAATTTTAGGAATTTCTGTCTTGAGAAGTAGAAGTGTAAGCCGCCTAGCGCCCAGCCCAACTCCCAGGCCTCCTAATGCCCGCCTTTCCCGCCTAGGTGCCCGCCGAAATCCAACCCAATTTCATTTGTCGCCTAGCCTAAAATCACGCCCAGCGCCTCGGTGAGCGCCTAGACAGTTTTTTAGAACACTGTTAACAAGTGCTCGTTCATGGTCATGTTCTGCCGTGCATGGCAACTTAATGGCCGGTATACGGCACAGGCGCACGGGGATCATTTCCTTTTCACCTTGACTGACCCCTTTGATCGCAACCGTATACTTGGAGGAGGGCCTCGGTTATGTTAGCACCGTATGACGGTGTGGGGGATCTTATGGCTGTCAACTCTCGTCACTTACTTTCTGGATTGAAGTCCAGGGCCTTCCTCCAGTGTTTCATTCTGATCAATGCCTTTAAAGATTGGGATGTGCTTTGGGTCGATATCTACATAAGGATATGACTTAATTTGATGTCGGAAGAATCCGAATTAGGGTTGAGATTGACCTGCTTCAACTGGTAATGCTGCACCAGAGTTTTACAGTAGAAGATGGGGTGGTGGTTGACTGACCTGGACTTCTTCTTTAAAAAATTATATGGCAGATGCCCGGAGTGTGGGCTACTAACTCATGTTGGACTCCCTTACGTGGGACCATTGCTGTCGGACATTCTGAATAGCACAACACCGCCAGCCCGCTGGAATCTAGAGTGCATTTTAGCCAGGGTGGACGCTGCACCAATGCTGAGGCCATCGTTGGTTTTTGGGGCTCAAGTGCAAACTGGGGAAACTCCTAGCCTAGCTAGGTTTGCTGGAACGTCGGTGATGCGGCTGAAATAGCCTCACAATTTAACCCTGCAAAATGTAGTTGTCAGTATAGGATAAGCAGGGATCGTTCAGTCCGGGGATTGTATGGTACACCTACACAAAAAGGTCAATTAACAAATAAAAGAATAAAATAGGGGGTTTTGAAAGTTGGTTTCTAATCTACTTAAAATAAAAACAAAACAAATAAAATTATCTACAATGATCGACTTCCTTAACCTAGACCAATACCACTCAGAAATTACTAAGTGTAAAAACAGAAAATTCATTTCAACATGCTACAAAAATGTGCCCACCTTAAATGCCTAGATAAGAGCCAAAATGAAAAGCCTCAGCGGATCAATCCATTTATCTGATTCGTTCTAATGTAGGTTTGGATCGGAAAAGTCCTTACCAAGCCTAATACTACTAAATTTCGAAAACACTCAGCGTAATTCTCTTAACTAGTAGTATTATCTAACCCTCGAATCAACTCACACGTGCAAATTAACCATTACACATAGAATTTAACACGTAATTTCCAGAATCATTTAATCATTAAAGCATGATTTTTACCACTTTTTAGAACTAATTGCTACTTGTTTAACTCAACGTCTTAACAAATAACAATTACTCTTGGCAAATTAAGCAAACACACAAGAACTCTCACCGTTATTCTAGCATGCAAACTTATGAACCTAACTCTGAAAATTACCTAAACACGTAAAAGGGCACAAGATTGTAACATGCATCATAAAAGAATTCTCAAAATTAACTCAATAATAAACTGAAAATCTCAAAAATATTAATAAAAATATTCTGAAAATTCCGTGTCTCCAATTACACAACTTGCAAATTGAAACGCACAAAACCGAAATAAAAATTGTAAGTAGAGTCATAGTTACACTTTGAAGCTTTCCTCAGCGGCTTAGCAACACGGTGATGAACTCGTCTCTGCTATGGTGGTGGAGCGTCCTTGACTCAGCGCCTAAGAGCTTTGTAGATTGATGGATGGATGGTGTCACGGTCTTGTAGGTGATGGAAGTTTAAGGAGTGAATTGGGCAGAGTCTTGGAATGGTTTTTGGCCAGGAAGTGATAGGCAATGAATTATCTTGGCTGGGAAGTGATCTTGGCTGGGAAGTGATGCAAATTCAGTTCTGCACGTTGCCTATTTATAGGGGAGCATTGGTTGGCTTTTGTCGATCATACCCTTCATCATTGGACGGATGGGATCGCATCATAATTCCTTTAATTTCCCAACAGAAACGTCTCCTTTATGGCCTTAATTCCTCTCATAATGGGGTCTTTTAACAAGCTGAAACGTCTTTCTCTTATTTATTTTCCAGCTGAAACATTTTTCTCCTTTATTCCCCAACTAAAAACGTCTTTCTCCTTTATTCTCCAGCTGAAAACGTCTTTCTCCTTTATTTCCCTTCTTCATTGCTTGGTCAAATGTCTTAAATACTTTATTTTATGACTCCATCATTGCTGTTTCCAAGAGTTCGACCAGGCAAGGTTTCCTACAACAAGCAGGAGAATATCAGAATTTTCTAGAGAAAATAAAGGGAATTAAAATGTAAAGCCCGCAAAAACAGTTGACAGTTAGGAATCCTGATCCAGGTAGGATTTTTCATGAATTTTACTTTTTCTGCATATTTCACTCCAAACACTCAACAAGACTCTCAAAATGACTTACTGACTCAAAACACTAAACTAAGGGAGAAATAAGGCTAAAATGAGGCACATAATCAATAATATCGTCACACTTTTTTGCTCCTATCAGTCGGTGACACAGGTCCGAACTTGTAGAGATATCCACATCTGGTTTGTGTCAGATCGTAGTGCTGCTGGCTGTAAAAACTCAGGCCCAGACCGTGCTAATGCTGGGATAGAGGCTGGAGAAGTGCAAGTGGTGACTGGTGACTGAGTAAAGCGAACTGGATCAGGGACAGTCATCGAATTCTGGCAGTAAGGAGATTGTACAGCAAGTGGAGTCGGAGCAGGTTATGGTGGCTGAGAATACTAGGTACTGGAAGCGGGATGAGGTAGACGGTTGAGCCTGGCTATGGGGAGGACACGTCCTGATGCAGTGTCAATGGGGTTATCGAAACTAAAGAATTTCATCTCCAAAGAAGCGTGGTAGGCCAAAGGGTGCAAAGAACAAAACCAAGACTGAGGTCAAGATTGTGAACACTTCACCTATGAAGAAAGTCAAGGTGTTAAAGAGGACGGAGAAGTTGGTAAACGAATTGCTTGTGTTTACTGGTCCTGTTGATGTTGGTACCTCTAACCTTGAAAAAGGGAAGGAGGTTTCAACTGCTTAGATTTGCTTAATTTAAAATAATGGTTATGCTAGTTTAAGTGTCTCTATGAGCCTTTGTAGAAGTGCCTTATTCTGACGTACCACAATTGTGTGCTTAGCGTTAAGGGTTAGGTAAAACATAGTGCCTACGAGGCGAGGTGTTTTGTTAGCTGTTGGATCATAATTCGTATACATATTTGTGCCCTAAAACATAGAAATACTTGTTCTAAAATCCAATTTAATGTTGACTAATCCAATTCCATGTTTTGTACAAACTCTTGATAAAAGGAGAAAAAAAGTGAAATTCCGGCAAATTTTTCATGCACCACCACTTTTGGTGGCACAAGTGGTGGTGCACCACCTCTCACGGTGGTGTCATGTATTTTCCAGCCATATTCATGGAAGAGTAAGGAGGATGAGTATCATAGCATCTATCCCATCAATTCACCATCATTTTGTCTTAATCAAATTTCAAACTTTTTGGTTTCAATTCAACCATACACTCCCTATTACCCAAAAGTTCACCATCATCATCACTTTAATATCTATCATATTTTAGGCTTAATCACAATCTCTCACTCATCATTTCCTACTCTAACCTACACCATCACTTCCATACTATTTTCCCTTATTTTTGAGATCTATTACTACTCTCATACTCCACCTCTTTACTTAATTCAAAACCTAGCGGCTATCTTGACTTCTCAACACCATTTTCACATCCCTTTTCATCTATTTCAGCACTCATTCTTCCCAAGAAAGAGGCATCACTCCACACTTAGCCATTACATCTTTTTCTCTCTCTTTTCTTTACACAACTCACTACCATCTCCTCTACAAAACCTCCATCTCTACCACTCCATTTTCCAACTACATCCCTACCTATAACATCTTACATATACCAAGCAACATCATCATCTCAAGTCTTGAAGAATGAGTTCAAGGAAAAAGCTAGAACACAAGAGGAGCCACCACATCATCTCCATGACAAAGTTTTCATGATCAACCATTTCATCATCCTTAGTCCTTTCTAAACTATATTCTTTGATAGCTTAATGTTTTTCATTATGTTGATGCTAGTTTATGTAGATATGTGTGAGTAGTCAATTGTTGGGGCTAGGATTGAAAGCCTTAGCCAACCTTGTAATGAATTGATGTTTGAATTTTATTTGATGCAATTTCCATAATCATCTTTACATGCTAAATCAAGAAGTGAATGCTTGTATTTGAATCTAGCTAATTTTAATACTTTGCATTTATCATTACATGAACAATGTTTAGAGACTAGCTAGCTTTGAACATTAAAAGCATGATAGCACACTAGGTCACTAGGTGTGTATTTGAGGGTAGTGAGTTAAAATCACTTAGACCTAGAATTGGTTTGCTTGCTTGATTATTTAAACTCAAACCTTTATGCATCTAGGAGCAAGGAATTGATACTTATCCGGTAATATATAACTTATTCTTGGGTAGTTAGTTTCGCACTTATCCAGTGGAAATTGATAAAATCAAAGGAGTTTAGGCCTTCGTAGTCTTATCCGGATGCTAAGAGGGTAATTGGATACTTGGGATTGCTTTACTTATAGTTTGAACATCAATGCATGCAAGGGAGTCTATGGTGAACTACCTAAAGCTCTAACTTCCATCCGTTCTATCACATCTAATTTAGCATAGCGTAGTTTACATTTCAAGTTTTTATTTTGTGTTAATTTGAGTTGAAACCATCTCCAAAACCAAAATCAAACCACTACACCATCTTGCATATATTTACCATGAATTTTGGTTCACTTGTGAGCCCTTGTTTGAGATTTGTATATTTGTAGCACTCTTTAGGTTTTCCCTAGCTAGAGTAGGTTTTCCCTAGCTAGAGTGGGTTTTCCAATCCATTAGATATGATATCCCCTACTCATAGTCCCCTACACTATAACTTGGCCCTTATACTTAAGGATGACTATATGGCTAACATTAGCATAGACTAGTCTGCACTATCAATGTCTAAACAAAGTAGTCAGATTTATTTGTACTATTCTTATTCTATAAATTAGAGTCATACAATTGGTATGAACTCTTTACTTTAAAAAAAAAATGATGGGGGAATTCCATTTTTTGAGTACTAATGATTTCATTATATTTTGAGAAAACTCTTAATAAGTCTATTTTAGTCTAACTTTCATAGCTTTTTACGGTTCATTAATATCATTTTTCTAGAGAATGTTATGGCTGTTTTTGTATTTGATTTTGATGCAAATCTGTGTTTGGAGGCCCCAATCCCACCAAGGAGCCTAAACTTGAATATTTCTGCATATTTGCGTGGAAAGAATGGTTAGGAAGGGTCAAGTCAAGAACCAAATAGAAAATCTTAATCTAAAAGGAGACCTAATCTTATTTGGATTTGAGTTCCCTTTTTCTTCTAGGAATTGATGTGCATCATGCACCTATAGATGGAGGTTTTGCCACACACATTGAGGCATCTCGGAACACCAGAGCTCACATTCTTTGAAAGATGTTGATTGAGATCTAGATTTTTTGCCTTATCGATCACTTGGCTATTTTACACCTACACTTTGAGCATAAGTTTTGTGAGGATTAATTAGCTTTTGCATGAAGTTTAAGAACAGCTTGTTTGATTGGTGCCATAAGTATGGTAATATTCTCGGAAATTGAGGTTGGATATTTAGGTCATGATGTTTTTTGAATTTTTTTTTTTTTAGTTTTTAGTTTAATTTTCTTTGTTTTGCTCAAAGACTATTAAAAGGTAATTGTAGGGGGCATTTGGTAGGTTTATTTAAATCATATTTTCTATATTTTCTTAGTCTTTTTTTTCTCTTTGAAATCAAGGGGGTGTCCATCCACTAACAAGATAGAAAGAGGTGTACAAAACACAGTAACCCACCTACAGTGGGCACATTAAAATTGAGTTATTGCTAAATATCCTAGATAACTTGAGTAAAGATGTCTTGAACAACGATGTAATTTAAGTAACTAAGTACCATGAAACTACTAGGAAACAAACTGAGGCTGGTCAAGTTTGAACCCTATACTTCATAAAGCTTATGAGACCTCCCTACGCAGAAGAGGTTACCCCAGAAGCAATATCCACTTGAACAAAAGACTCAATCTCTAAATGGAGCTTCTTCTTCTTCACCTTTTGTGGGGGCTTCAAATCGGCCTTCTCTGTCTTAGCTTTATTCTTGCTTCCTTAAAGACGTCCCAGGTCCCAGCTTACGTTTCTTAGCATGAGGCACCACTAACACCCCTTTTGGTGAGGCCAAAGCGAGAGAATGACTTGTTTCATCCTTTTGGCATAGGTAAACAAAGTCGACTCACTAGCACGCTTGACCCCGATGACCTATAATAGTTTAGTATAAGGAGTAGTAATTATCCCTTCCTCATTATCATGTCCCTCCTCAGCCTTAACCCCTCTCGAAGCAAGTGTTGGGGCTCTGATCATGGCCGCCTGTGCCTCCAACATTTTCACAGTTTGCATAAAAGGCCGACATTGAAACCATGAACAAAGAAGAGATAAGATTGGGAACAAGGGACATAAAAATGAGCTTGGCCCACAAAGCAAGGCTGGCTCCCTCATCAACACCAGACTGTGCGGCCGGAACCACAGCCTTAGAAACCCTACTCTTACAATTAGGGTTAGGTTTGAACCAGAACCTTCGACGTCCAACTTCTTTGTAGCGGAGAACCCATACAACATCCCTTGGCGTGCTCCAGCAAGTCACAAACACAGCAAAAGCCAACAACTCGTTCATATTTGAAACGGAGAAGTTGAAACTCCCGATGCAAACTCGAAGTCAATCGTTGGAAATGCTTGCTTCACTGACGCCTGCATAGGATGACGAAGTCAGACTCTATAATGCAAGCCTCTCCTGATCCTGGCCTTATCCAGATGCACCACCTCGCTGGTTCATTTGTTACTAGCGAAGGCGAGAGACCGAGGATTTCAACTTAAATCTGAATGGAATTGATCCAAATCAGGTTCAGCTCAGTCAAACCATTGAAGGACGTCATAGCTAGTAATGACTTGCTGTAGAACCATGCTAAAAAAAAAGACTTTATCCAGGACCAGAAGTAACAAAATCATAGGATCAAGTCACTGAAACTGTCATAGTCAAATTGTTGGATCATAATTCATATATATATATTTGTGCCCTAAAACATGTTAATTTCTTGTTCTAAGTCCAATTTAATGTTGACTAATCTAATTCCATGTTTTGTAGAAAATGTTGACAAGAGGAGAAACAAAGTGAAATTCTGGCAAATTTTTCATGCACCACCACTTTTGGCGGCACAAGTGGTGGTGCATCACCACTCACAGTGGTGCCATGTATTTTCCAGCCATATTCATGGAGGAGCAAGGAGGATGAATAACATAGCATCAATTCCATTACATCCATTCACCATCATTCTATTTTAACCAAATTCCAGACTTTTTGGTTCCAATTCAACCATACCTTTCCACCATCATCTTCACTTCAAAATATATCATGTTTAGATTTAATCACCATCTCTCACTCATCATTACCTACTTTAACCTACATGCTCCATCACTCTCATACCCTTTTCTCTTTATTTTGGGATCTATTACCACTTTTATACTCCACCTCCATGCTTCTTACAAGACTATAACTACTCTATTTTACTTCTAATGATGATTTTGCACCTCTCTCTCCATTTATTTAAGCATCTTATCTCCCTACAAACAAGAAAACCACCCATACCATCCATTATATCTCTTTTCTCTCTCCATCTCTCCACCTCCCAAAATCCAAACCCATACTCCCCTTACTACTCCATCTTCTCCATCATCACCGCCACAACTACCATTTTCCACCACCATAAATTCCATCACTATCACTCAAAATTACCAAAGAAGCATAATATATTCATCACCATTCCTTTATCATCACCATCAACAAGTTCATAATCCATTCATTCCACCATCAAGGAGGATCTATGGGCAATCAAGGAGGACAAGGAGGAGCTAGCCATCAATTTGTCAGGCTTCAACTAGTTCATTCTTTAACCATTTAATTTACTTTGATGTCTGGGTTTGTGATTGTACATTTGCATATTCTAGCTCTCCTTAGGTTCACACCCTAGCTAGTGAAAGGAATCTAATTCTCATGGGTTCGACAACCTTTTTTAAATCCATATACTATTATTTGTACCTCTTATACTTGAGGGTGGCTATTTGGTTGACACAAATCATGCTCTTTGAACACATAGAACTTGAAAACCAAGATTTCACCTTGTTCCGGATTGAGAGTCTATTTTTCAGGTTCCAAATAGATGAGAGAGTACCCATAAGAGCTTTGGTTTCAACCTTTTTCTTCGCCGCAACTAGCGGCTGACAACATATTGATTGTTTAAAACAGTCGCGCTGCCACCATCCACGAATATAACTCTTCTCAGCTTAGAAATAGCAAAAGAAGTCATCAACCTTGCAAAAACCTCATCAACCATGACGAACGATGAAGAGAAGACAATAAGATGCTAAAAAATCCAAACCCTAGCACTCCTATTTTTTCTTTTAGAAATGAGTCTTTTTAATGGTAAAATGTTGCAACTTTTTTATGCGCCTCATCTCGCTCTTTATATTTTGGAGCGAGATAATTAAAAGTTAAGAATACTTAGTGTTTGGTGAAGATGCTAAAAATGATAAAAAAAAATAAAAAAAAATTGAACATGCTATCCAAAATAACTAAAGAGGCAAGATAGAGAATTTGCTAAACTTGTTCAAAAGATCCTGTTCAAATATACAATGAACTAACTAAGAAACCTCCAACCATGACAAATGATAAAGAGAGGACAACAAGTTGCTAAAAATTCTGTATAGATACCAGGGCTTTGCAATATTTGATTGATCACAATTTTGTATATTTCACTTATTATAGAAGTTCCCATGGAATTCATTAGAGGAATATTTCCAATAAAAATTGTTTGTTCTTGCATATCCCTACTGTTTTTTGATATTAGTCTCACGGATACATATAATTATGAAGAATATGTGAGTGATTCATATACAACATTTCTTTGTTTTATCAACGGTTCTCCCAATTTGTGAGAGAGAAAATAATAACAAAAAGTTAAACACTCTCACGTTCAATATTTTCTAGTTTAACGTACAAATAGTTAATATTGCTGGAGCAAAAGTTAAAAATTTGCTAGCTATATTTAATTTTTAGACAATTTAGTTAAAGAAAATAACTTTTATTATTAGAGATGCTCTAATAATTTAGAGATATGGTACGTTTCTTTCCACCACAAAAAAACTGTAGTGGACAAAGTTCAAACTCTGAAGCGCTATAAATTCAATTTAGCCTCCCTTTTTTTTTTTTTCAATAAATGAATTTGCTCTAAAAAAATTGTAAATTCGTTTATTGAATTATTAATGTGAAAGTTTAAACACTTGTTTTGGGTTCAATTATTCAAAAAAAAAAAAATTATTTCATGAATAGCCTTGGAGCTAATCAAATACATTAGTTGTTCGCTCCAGGTCACTAAATAGTCAGGATTGAGTGTCTCTAAAATACACATATGACATGTACACACTTACCACTTTTAGAAGTTACTCAATTGAAAACTTTATCTATTTCGATGAAGATCTTTTTAGTAACTATTACGGTCGGTCCTCAGTTATCGTTGAAGTAAAAACGAAGAGAAAATGCATGCAAGTCACAAAAAAAAAGATTAGATATAAAAATAGCAACTTAACTATTTCAAAGAAAAAAACTCAACTAGAGGTTTGAAAGAGCAACCCAAAATGCGAACCAAATTGTCAATCGTGGAGCGTTTTAGCTATGGAGTAGCGTTTGACCCTACTCTCCCTTCAATGTTTCTAACTTGCCATCTTTGTCCAAACCCCGCAAGCCTTGCTTCTCCTGCAAAACAACACAAAAAAACGCAATTGAATTCTCCGGACTCTTCCGCCCAGTTGACTTGAAACTAAAGAAAAATAAAAACCCATTTCCTTCTTTCTGAAAACCCCATAATGCTTCTCTGCTAAAACCCCCATTCTTGACCTTTCCTTCCTCTCTTTCTCGCAAAAAACCCAGACCCACGAGAGAGGGAGCCGTTTTTGATTGATGGGTGTGTTTTCTTTTCACAGAGGCTCGAGAACAGCGACGACCCACGAAGCCTTGCCGGTCTCCGCCGCCGGGGCTTCGCCGGCGAACAAGCGAAGATGGTCCAATCTTATGCCTTTCGTCGTGGCCCTTGTGGTCATTGCGGAGATCTCCTTCTTGGGTAAGCTTGATTTGGCCAATAAAGCTGCTTTCGTGGATTCTTGGACGGAGTTGTTCGCGCCGAGTTCGATGGCGGGTCGTGATGATTTGGGCCTGGCGGGCAATGATGATTTGGGCCTGCTGAGTTGTGAGGAATGGTTGGAGAGAGAGGATGCTGTGGAGTATTCCAGAGATTTTGGGAAGGAGCCCGTTTTGGTTACTGGGGATGAGAAGGTGTGTGATTCTATAACTAGTTTGAAATGTTTCGAAACGCTATGTGTATTGTGTTGTTATTGTTCCTGAGTTTCCGGATTGATTGAATGGTGTACTTTATGATCATGTTGTTTGCAAGTTATTATTTTTGTGATTGAGTTTGAGAATGGGGAGTAGTGTGATGAAAGCTGGATATGAAGTTTGGTATTTGGTTTCTCGACATTATGGTACTCTTGCCTAGATCTTGTTAAGGTATTGATCGTTGACTAAGAGCAGGATGAGGAGGATGATATCGGTGTTTTGATTGCATTGTGTTAGTATTGCCTAGTTTTTATCTTGGTAGAGTGTGGTGTAGCTATGATGGGACCTAGGCCATTTTAGTTCTTGGGTTGAAGGCCATATTATAAACATTGTTGAGTAAATGAACAAGAAAGATTTGGATATGTGAGTGACTTGAGAGAATGGGAACTTTGTGCAACTGACAAAATGTGACAGTATCATAACAATAAGGTATTTTGTGGCTGAAGTTGATAATTCTATTCTCCTTTTGGGTCACAAAGACCGTCCTTAAAAGCAGACCATGTGCTGTGTGGTGTTTGAAATGGCCTCTCTCTCTCTCTCTCTCTCTGTTTTGGCATAATGAAGGAAACATTAGTTTTTTTTTTTGGGGACTTTATAATGGAATCTTAGGATATAGCTGATTCAATGTTTTCAGGTCTTGCCTTTGTTATTAATTTCTTTTTACTCACTTCTGCACAGGACTGGAAATCTTGTTCGGTCGGATGCCAGTTCGGAGGCAATTCCGCCAGAAAACCTGATGCTTCTTTTGGTTTAGCTAATCAAGATGGGACAGCCAGTGTTCTCCGATCCATGGAATCAGCTCAATACTATGCAGAGAACAATATTAATAATGCAAGACGGTGGGTAAGCACAATGTAATATGGTTTTGTTGAATTTTAAGAAGACTTTTTTTTTTTTTCAAATAAACTTGTTATCCCTATGTACCAGGAATTGCAGTTTCATAGCAAATCTTCTTTAACTGTTTTTGAGATTGTTTTAGGTTTGGTTTCTCGCAAAATGTACCCATAAAATTTGAAAAGCTAAAAACAAATGATTTCATCCATTGTGTCTGTCGAATAGCCAATAAACTGTCTAGGTGTTCATAAATTATAACAAATTTCTTTTCCATGCTGTCTCCAAATTACTTTCATTAGTTTTAGAATATGTTTACATGAGTTTAAATTCTTCATCAAGTTGTAGGAAAAATAAATTAGCAGGGAGACAATTAGTATATTCCTCACTTCATTTCGTAGTGTTCAGCTGTTTTAGTTCTTAAGGTTTTGAGCATAACCTACAAGATGGTCATGTGCTGCATTGTCTATACAACTTTGCTTCTACAGAAAGAGTGTGTACTATGTTCTGTGCAGTTTGTGTTGCATAGACACACTACTTACGTGGAATTGTGTGTATTAACTATAAGCTCAAGCTTGTTGGTGGGCCATACTATATATCATAAAGTGATTTAGAATTACCCACGAAACCATTTGTCAATTACATGGCTGATGGTCCTTCCACCTTTTGTGCTAGTCTTCCTTCTGGCGGTGGGGGAATAGTGGTGGATCCTCTCAGAATGAGAACTTCATTCCTGTTAGAAACCTTTTGGTATAATTAACTATTGCAATTTTTGTCGTGTAAATAGGAAGGGTTATAATATCATTATGACAACTAGTCTCTCATCGGATGTTCCTGTTGGATATTTTTCTTGGGCCGAGTACGACATCATGGCACCTATGCAGCCTAAGACTGAGAAAGCCCTTGCAGCTGCATTTATTTCCAACTGTGGTGCTCGCAACTTCCGCTTACAGGCTCTTGAAGCACTTGAAAAGGCTAACATCAAGATAGATTCTTATGGTGGTTGCCACAGAAACCGTGATGGAAAAGGTGCATACATTTCAAATATGCTACATCATTAGAATCAGCATTTCTGACTGCATTGCTTGCTTGGGGGTATTCTGTAGGTTTGCAACAAACAATGGCTGGATTGTTGAGACACTTATGCTTTGGTGGTCTGTGTTGGCTATGTAGATAATACTGATTAGAATTGGATTGACATAGATTAGCAGGCATAAAGAATGTTTATTTATTTATTTATTTATTTATTTTTGTATCCTGGCCGTTTGTTTCATTTAAGCTGTTTTCCCTGGCTTTAAGGACATGGGAACTTGGAAATGTGGCTTTCCAGGGCAATGTTCTTCATCTCATGGATAATTATCTTATATATCAGTCAATCTTGCTATAAGGTGGCAAGACTATTGAGGGATATCCATTGAACCAGTTACATGTGCTGGGAAATTATACATTGATTAATATTTTTTTCCCTTCTGATTATGAGTGGTAGCTCTAATTTTCATTGCAGTTATATTTTAACTTGGTTTTCCTTTTATTGGTCAAATAATTAAGGATCTTGATTGAAATCCATTGAAAGAGCAAAAGAAGATGCATGTCACAATCTTTTGCTAGAAGATGACATTTTGTAGTGACTACAAAATGGTGATGAATCTTGTTGCTTTATGATCTATGCATGTAGTTGACTCTGTGAAGATGTGAAGAGAACTCAATTGGCACAGTCTTTTAGCTATTTGTGTACCTTTCAACAATAGAGTGAGAGACAGTGAGGAGGGAAATATACTTGGCTTGAAGGATTGCAATATTCTGGCATGCATGGTGTGTATGTAGACATGGCTTGGATACTTTAGTTTGATGATGGATTTTATTTGGCCTTTTAGTATTATATCTTATTCTCCTTATCATTTCTGTGCTATAGTTAATTTTTTTTCCTTTAAAAAAAATTGCAGTGGACAAAGTTCAAACTCTGAAGCGCTATAAGTTCAGTTTGGCGTTTGAGAATTCCAACGAGGAGGATTATGTTACTGAGAAGTACTTCCAATCTCTAGTTGCTGGTATGAAACTACTCTCTCTGTCATGATGATTTTGTAGTTGCTAACCTAGAGTTGGGAAATCTTTGCTGGGGAAGGAAGAGGGGGAAAAAAAATAAAAAAAAACAGAAAAGAACAGAAGTTAGGAGCCCAAAATAATAGAAATCTCAGAGAAATGTCACCTACATCTCCTGGGAAAAGTCTTGGTGACACTTGTAAGCAAACATGAGATTTCAGTATGGATGGATTAATATTAGCATGGCCTTTCATCTTTTAATTTGCAATGTTTAGCCTATACAATCTATAAGATTTCATAGTTCCTGTTTTTTATATTTAACACGAGGACAATTTACTACACAAGGGAAAGAAAATGTATTTCAGAGGCCTAAAGAGTAGTTCTGATCTTTATGCTTATGTTTGGCAAAAGATGCTGATAGTGGATGATGATATTCCTTCAGGAACTATACCTGTAGTTGTTGGTCCTCCAAATATTGAAGATTTCTCTCCTGGTCTTGGTTCAATTTTATACATCAAGGAGCTAAGTGATGTTGAGTCAGTTGCCAAGACCATGAAAGAACTTGCAGACAATCCTGAAGCATTTAATCAGTCACTAAGGTATTGTTGTTCCTATCTAATTAAAAATATCATCTTCCAAATCCTTTGGTTTATGTTAAAGAGAAGAATGAGGGCCATTATTGTTATTCGTTATTTTCTTTGTTTCTTCTTTTTTGGGGATATGTTGTCATCTAGCTCTTTTCAAAGTTTGTTTCTTTATGAAGATGCTAACATCTTGAGATATCTGATAATTAGATGGAAGTATGAGGGCCCATCTGATTCTTTCAAGGCCCTTGTGGACATGGCAGCAGTACATTCATCATGCCGTCTTTGCATTCACTTGGCAACTAAAATTCGAGAGAAAGAAGAAAGCAGCCTAGAGTTCAAAAGACGACCTTGTAAGTGCACCAGAGGCTCAGGAGTCGTGTATCACTTATATGTGAGAGAAAGAGGGAGATTTGAGATGGAATCCATTTTCATAAGGTAACTCTGTTTTCTTAGAACCTGACCATATGAAAGTATTTTCATCTTCTTGCATGATTCGGATGTCCCTGAGAATTCTTATATCTGATTTTGCTTGGCAGGTCGGGCAATCTGACTCTTGAGGCCTTTGAATCTCTGGTGCTCACAAAGTTTAAATCTCAGAAACATGTGCCCATTTGGAAACAAGAAAGACCTGAAGTCTTGAGAGGACGAGACGACTTTAAAATTTATAAAATATATCCTGTTGGTTTGACACAGAGGCAGGCTTTATATACCTTCAGATATAATGGAGATGCTGATTTTAGAAGTCACGTTGAAAGCAACCCGTGTGCAAAGTTTGAAGTCATATTCGTGTAGATTGATATATGCAATTTGTGCCAACTTTTAGTCATTCTCCACTCATACACTTATGGAGAGATATTGAGGTGATCACATCACATTCGGGCAACTTTGTTATGTCCTCTATGTACACGTTGATTGTTACAGGAGTCTTTAGGAAGGTGATAGATCATTGATGATGTGACCAGCTAATTGTGAACCCTTAACAAATAGGGTAAAAAAGAATGAAGTCCAGATTTACATCTCTTTTCTGCCTTCTAGCGAATGGAGCTTTCCGGTCAGTAATTTATGAATTGAAAATGATAATTGGAAATTCCGTCCAAGTAAGTTTTATTTTTCATTGCCATGGTATGCCACATGAATTGAGAGAAAATTCGAATCGAGCAGCATTTAGACCATCTAACTGTGGGGTATGAGTACTTTAAAATAATAGAAAATTATATGTAATTTGTTATTAAAATAAACAGCTGAATAATTAGTGCGCTCAAAATTTCAAATATTATCTGCACTCTCAAATCTCGAGTCCTTATTGATTAGTCTTTTCCATGAGACTTTATTACGTTCCTTTTCTTAATGTTCTTCATTTTAATAGCCAAATGACATGATTTTAATAACCACTCGTAAATTCTAGCAGTTTACCTCATTATCTTATATTATTACATTCGCTAAGCTCTAATTTTTTTTTTTTTTTTGAGGGGAAAGGAAGATATATTCCTGTGATCGAGAACATCATACGACCGTACAAGGTCATTCAAGGAGATCTGAAGAACACCCATTACATTCACTGCTCCACTGACCATAGTCAGGCACACTTCCCAAAAGAAGATGCAAAAACTAAAATCCTAAAAAAAGGAAAATGCGAAACACTAAAATCCAAAAGGAAAATGCAAACAACAACTAACAACTAAATTTATTCCTACACAACCCTAATTCTCCGCATCTGCCTTGACTGGCTTGGGGCCTAAGACCTCTTGGTGTACCCTTCCACCAGATCCTACAGTGAATAGCTTCAAAAATAGGATTGTGTTGAGTCCAGGCTCGCCAAGGCCCAACAGCAAAACCAGCCCAAGCCAGAGAAAGGAGGGAAAGTGGGCTTGATCCAACAGGCCCAACCCACTCCCACTACCCTCATCCCTACACCTAGACCAGTTCGCGTCGGAACCCTAGCAAGATCGCCAGAGCTGTTGCCGCCCCTGGTTCAGTCTGGTGGCCTCCCCTGATCCGGATCCACGGCAGCCATCCTGTCCGCCCAAAGCTGGCCTCTGTCGACGGATGCACTCACGATCCAATTGTCTCGGTTGGTTACCCAAAACAGCTGGGTCGAACCCTACCGCTCAATCAGCAGAGGATTGGAGATCTTCACCGCCTTGCAACTCGAAGCCCAAATCCACAACCAGTGCCGCAAATCCAGACCCGACTCACCTTGCCTTCAAAACTGACACAAGAAGAACCCCTGCTGCTGTACATGCCCGACGCACACCAGACGAGATTGACGCCGGAAAACGTCCTCTAGCAAGTAGTGAACGAAAACTGCCACCTCCGCAAGAAACCCTAGGTTTCGGTATGTGATGTGAATATTCGCTAAGCTCTAAATTGGGCAGAGACCAGAATACAAAATGTCCCAGAGTCCCAAGGTAAAGGACCCTAATTCAGTTTTGCCACAGAATTAGAACAACCAATCTAAATTTTATAAAGTCGAAGATTAATGAATAATCTTAAACTAGTAATTTGATTCCAGAGCCTCCTATCCTTCTCCGGCTTTAGGTCCCGGCAAGCTTGTTTCAATCTCTACCATGACCGTTGTTAATGCCATGGCTGTTGGCTTAGCTTCGTGGGGGTTCCAGTACCTCCACACTACTACTGTTATGAACTCGAAGAGATTGAAGTTCCATGCCTCCTCTTTCTATTGCTAGGTTATATTGTTTGGAGCCACACTTCAGACAAGGACTTTGAGTTTTCACAGGTCTCGTCTCGTCAAATCAGTGACAAATCAGTGACATCACTGTTGACAAATTCCTAGTCCAGACTACACGAGTGCAAAAGTGGAAACAATTCTATTAATATAGGGAGCTAATAGCCTAATAGGATAAGTCTCCTGAATATGATATGAACTTGCTAGCATTGTCGAGCAGCATAGTATCGACTTGGAGAGGAGCCTCTGGGTTTTGATCATGTCATCATGTGTAGGCCTGGCCATTCATCCCATGACCCATTAACCGCCCACTAAAAATCCATTTATTTTGGCCCAATAACTTATCGTGTTAATGGGCTGCCAACCTGTTAACAACCCGTTAGTTAACAGGCGGAAATGGGGTGCCCAACGGAACCCATCGAGCCTGGTTAGAAGAAAAAAAAAGTCTGAAGTGTCTAACCCTCGCTTCTCTCGCAGAGTCGCAGCTCACTCTCCTCTTCTCCACGTTAGCCGCCCGAACCCTCTACCCGTTTCTACGCCGGTGTTGCCAAAGAGTTCGCCGACGAGCTCGGCTTCTTTCACTTCTTGCAACTCTTTCACTATTGTCTTCCATACTCGAACAAAATGTGTTACGTTTGTTAATGGCCTCCCAGCTGCTTAGTGTGTCAGTGGAGCTCTGCCTTTTGTTAATTTGTTTTTGGTGTGATTTGTTCATCTGGGTTTTGGTTCTACTTTTCTGGGTGCCCATTTGTTTATGGGACTGAAAATTCTTGAAAAGCTTCTCTCCCTATTTGCTCTCAAATCTAACAAGTAGGTCATTCTTCGAGGTCCTACTCTCTCTCCCACTTGTTGGTCTTTGCTCTCTTTTCCATGTTGTTCCTGAATACCAAGTAAGATCTATGAATGGATATTAGAAATTTGGGTGCTGTATTTTCTGTTAGCTGGGGTTATTGGAGGCAGCAAGGATCAAAGTTTTGATCTTTGATATATAGTTGTGAGGTGTTTTGCTATTTTGGGCTATGTTTGGTTGCGGGACTAAAACCTAATCGTGGGGTTGTTCCAATTTTAGCATCTGGGTGTCCTTGATATTGATAAAGCTTTACTTAGGGCTGGGCGTTTTCACTCGAGAGACAGAGAAACCAGGTCGATCTGGACCGAAACCGACAATTCGGGTCGGTTTTGAAAGCAGATTTCCTCGGTTCGGGCTAAACCGAACTGATTACAAGGTTCCTCGAGTCGGTCTCGGTTTTCATATTTCCAGGCCTAATTAGGACCTATCCGGACCGATTATTTGTAGATGTATACGTGTCAAATTTTAATTGGTTGTCATATGTATGTATAGAGCATACCATACACTCACTTGCAGGCAATCACCCAATAATCCCAATAATCCCAATTTCATTTCGAGTCTTCGACAGATCACAGATCGACCTAATCAGCAATCACCTCTTTAGTTCGAGAAAACCTCAAAACCCTCGCCTTTATTTCCTTATGTTCTTCACTTCTTCACCCACCGATTAGGGCTGGACTCTGTCACTCTGTGTCTCGAACTCTTGAATAATCACCCATTCACCCATGGATTCCTCCATTGGAAACGCAGAACAAACCCAATCCCAATCTTAAAGCCATTCCGAACCCAATTCAAATTCCAATTCGAGTCCAGCAAACTCCAATTCCAATTCCAAGTCCGATCCCGAGCCCGAAGTTGCCGAGAATGCTGTCATCCCTGCAACCGCAAGTACTGGTACTCCATCTTTTGCTGGAACTCCATCTTTTGCTGGAACTCCATCTATGATGACATCGTCACGACCACTAAAACCCAAAAAGAGAGGGAGAAATAGTACATCCACAGGGTCGAGGGAGCGTTCAATGGTATGGGAGCACTATGAGAAGATTGACAAGCCACTGTATGAGTTCAAAGATGGAAAGAAGGTCCAGGTTGGGACTACCAAGTGGGCCAAATGCAAGTACTGCTCTACAGACCTTGCTTGTAATCCATACGATAATGGTACCAGTAGCTTGAAGAGGCATATAGAGGTTGTGTGTAATAAATACCCTGGTAGGATAGATCTGGAAGAGTTTCAGCAAGTGTTTGTAGCTGGAGGGAACTTGAATGAACCTTCTTTAACTATGAGGGCATTTAGTCAAGATGCGTGTGTAAGAGCTTGTGTTGAGATGATAGTAATAGACGAGCTGCCATTTAGTCACCCAGAGAAGGAAGGGTTTCAGAGGTTTTGTAAAGTTGCATGTCCTAGGTTTAAGACTCCTTCTAGGAGATTAGTTGTAAGCACATTTTGGAAATTGTATGATGTTGAGAAGAAGAAACTTAGGCAGGAGCTAGCTACCCACTGTGTTTAACCACCGATACGTGGACATCGGTGCAGAACATAAATTACATGGTGGTTACGGCTCATTTCATAGATGGTGGCTGGAATTTACACAAAAGAATTCTTAACTTTTGTGTAATTTCTAATCATCAAGGGAAGACCATAGGAAGGTTGTTGGAAACATGCCTACTTGAATGGGGAATCGAGAGAGTGTTGACTGTGTCGGTGGATAACGCATCCGCAAACAAAGTTGCTATTGATTACATTAGGAAAAAGATGCTGACTTGGAAAAAACAGCCTGTTTTAGAAGGCAAGTGGCTTCATGTGAGGTGTTTAGCTCACATTCTCAACTTGATTGTGAAATCAGGGTTAAGAATGATGGATAAATCTGTGGCTGCGATTAGAAACGCAGTTCGTCTACAAGGCTTGATGTTTTTAAGCGATGTGTTGCCATATACAGCTTTCCGCATTTTGCTTCAGTTTACAGCTTCCTGCATTTTGCTTCAATTTACAGCTTTCTGCATTTTGCTTCAATTTACAATTTTCTGCATTTCAATTCTTCTTCAGTTTACAGCTTTCTACATTTTGCTTCAGTTTACAGTTTTGACTTTTGAGTTTTCTGCATTTCAATTCTTCTTCAGTTTACAGTTTACAGCTTTTTGCATTTTGCTTCAGTTTATAGCTTTCACTCTTTCAGCTTTCTGCATTTGCTTCAGTTTACAGGTTTCTGCATTTCTGCTTTAGTTTACAACTTTACACTTTTATATATGCAGGTATTCTATGATGTGACAATAAGGATATTGGCCACAAACAGTCCCACAGCTTAGAACGCATTCCATGATATTGTGGCAATTGAAGCTGAGATTGACGACCTCTTCGACTAGCCTGAGATGTGTAATGGAAGCAATACAGAAAAGATCTTGTTTGAGATGGCAGTGAAGATGAGGAGCACGTTTAAAAAATATTTTGCAAGCCTTGGTGACATGAATCACTTGCTTTTGGTGGCTTTGGTTTTAGATCCTTGATACAAGATTCGCAATTTTGAGAGGGTATGTAGAACATGGCTTAAACTTGATCCTGCAACAATCAAGCATAGGTCTGCTCAGCTGAAGGAATTGGTGGTGAACCTAACGGACTTGTATTCATCATCTTTGGGCACCAAAAGGTCGAGACCAAGTGGCAATGAGGCTGAGAATGCTGCAGCAAGTGGTACCGGGCCTACCGGCAGCTCTAGCACAAGAAGTTCAAGAACGCAAATGAGTGGGAAGATGGCTACCATGCAAGCTGATTGGAAACAAGAGTTGGAAGACTCAGATCAGACTGTAATTTCACACGAGGTGGATAGGTACTTGCTGGACCCTATTGAAGACCCTCTAGAACATGAAGATTGGAAGCTTCTTGCATGGTGGAAGCTTAATGGTTCTAAGTACCCCAATCTTGCATTAGTCGCCAAGGATGTGCTTGCAATTCAAGTAAGCACAGTTGCTAGTGAAAGCTGTTTCAGCACGGGGAAGAGGGTAATCGATCCATTCAGGAGTTCACTATCTGCAAAAACAGTGGAAGCATTGATATGCTTCCAAAATTGGTTGAGGTCAGAAAGCATTCAAAGCATCGAATATGTTCCAACAATTGAGGATATGAACTTCTATGAAGAAGTTGAGAGAGGTACAAATTTTTAATCATTTGAATATTTGAGTTTTGTGTTTAATGACTTTGCAGTTTGCAACTTTGCACTTTTGGGATAATGTGCATTTGTTTTTTTTGTAGACCATGTGCTTCGAGACACAGCAGACAGTGCGCAAGTCAAAGCTGCCAAAGGGAAAGGAATCAAAGCAGCAACTCCATCAACAAAAAAGCAAGCAGCTGTTCCACCAGTGAACAAGCAAGGAGCTATGGCAGCACCAAAAAAGGCTGCTAGAAGTTCAAAGAGGCCAAGAAAATAAAGAACTACCTACTGTGGAAGTGCTTATTGTTTTAAACTTTTTTCTAAATGTTCTTTTTGAGTGAAATCATTAATAAGGAACGGCCTAGTGCCTACTGTGGACGTGCTTATTGAGTTATTGACTTATTGTCATGTTGTTGACCTGTTGCTTATTGTTGATTTGTTGTTGTCAATTTGTCATATGCAGATTGTTATTTGAGTTACTTGAGTAATTGAGTTATTTGTTATTTGTTTATGGCTGTAGTTTGCAGATTTGGATGACTTAAGTCACTGAACAGTCTTAATTACTTAAGTGTGCATAGTTGGATGGCTTTAGTCCGCTTTACTGCTTTGGTTTCCAATTTTGCATGGTTTGCTTCAGTTTGCAATCTTGCATAGTTTGGCAGTTTGCTAGTTGCTACTTTGCTTCAATTTGGATTTTGGATAGTTTGAAATTTTAAATGGCAGTTTGCTCACTTGCTGCTTTGCTTTAGTTTGGACTTTGGACAATTTGTTAACTTTGTTATTTGGAATTTTGGATAGCTTCATTTTGCAAGGATCGATCAAGGATGTGCTTTTGCTTCATTTTGCACTTTGTACTTTGTAGTTTGTAATTTGGATAGCTTCAGTTTGCAAGGATGTGCTTTTGCTTCAGTTTGTAGTTTGCAGTCTATGAATCAATGAATCTGGAAAAATAGGTTTCTTGGCCCGGAAAACCGATAGACCAAACCGATAGTGTTCTGGTCGGTTTCTAATCGGTTTTTACATACAAAAAAAATCGATCCGGACCGAACCGATAGTATCGGTTTCGGACTCGGTTTCCATCTTTTTCGGACCGAACAGATCCGAACCCAGCCCTAGCTTTACTGGGTTTTGCTTGGAATGGTGGTTTATGGCTTTTGGAGATGATGGGTTGATTTTTTTTTTTTGGGGGGGGGGTTGAAAGAAAGAAGTTTTTTTTGAATCACTTTGGAACCTACTGGTGATATTGGGATATTGAGATTTGCATATTTTTGTTGTGTGATTTTTGTTTCACTTCTCAACATTGTTTAAAAAAATAAAAAATAAAATTTTTTTTTTATTATTTTTTAGAAGAGTTTTAATAGATAATGGGTGTGAGAAAGAGTTTTTATGCAAAAAATAATAATAATAATAATAATAATAATAATAATTTTTATGTTAGCGGGTCTTAACGGGTCAATTTATTGTTAACAGATATTAACAGGTTTTAGTGGGTAATTGATTAGAAAAGAATTTTAAAATCTAAAAATAAAAAAAATAAAAAAACCTTAGCGGTCTTAACGGGTTCCAACCGGTAAGCCGCGAACCCATCGGGCTCAACCCGTTATCTTAACGGGTTATAACGGGTTGAGCTCTTTAAGACCGCCAACCCGTTAAGTCCACCCTTGATCGCACTGTTGCCAGGCCTAATCATGTGCACTACTTCTGAAAGCAACCGAATCAAGTTTCTTAACAATTTCGTGGGCGGAAATATAAATTAAAGGAACAAAAGATCATAAACCCTAAAAGTGGGATAATTTATGTTTGCGTAATCTTTTCAGACATTGTCTTATTTTTATAAGATTAAGATTGCCTCAATGAATACTACAACAACACTAAGAAATCAAATTGAAATTATGATAATGTCTGTGACATGTAACTCTCGAGGAAGTTATAGACTTAGTCAGCTTATATGAAATTTATCAACATCAGCCAGGGCCAGGTCAGAGCCGGACCTAACATGAGGGCCGTGAGTCAGCCGTCCTAGGCCCAGTGTCTGGTCGGGGTCTATTTTTTTTTTTTTTTGGGTATTTAAAAAAGTTATTAAGTAAATAAAATGTAAGTCTTTTACTAAACAATGAGATTGGTTTATTTGGCAAGTTACATTCTTTTCTTTTATGGTACTCCTAGCTTAGATTTGAATCCCCTTACTGTTGTGTACTTATTTTATTTTTAATTTTATTTTGTAAATATTTGGCTATTTGTTTTTCTTTACTATAAAAAAATGTAGCCCTATTTTTATTTTTCACCTCAAGCCTTAAAATCTCAAGTCAGGGCCTGAGCCAGGTTCATTTTCCAATGGGTTGGGTTCAATGGCACCATGTTTTATACACAACTTTTTGATCGTTCTAATTTTATAATCTTCAAGTACATAAATTAAGTATGATATGGTGCTCCAACAACAATGAGGGCTATAGATAAACTGTGAAACTATAAAGAAGAATGCTCTGATAAACATCATGAACAAGTTGCATGCTCCTAGCCATGGACTCCCGCAAGCCGAGCAGATTGATTACTATTGAACTAACTATAGAGTTGTTTTCTGACTATAGAAACACATGTTGCATACAATCCAGTACCATATAAGTGGACATCCGGAGAAAGAGTCCTCCGGTTGGAATTCTTGCACAGCAAGGTGGTCAGGCGAGGGAAATTCCGGCACCTGGATCAACAATAAGAGGAGCCCTAGGGAAAGCAACCTTTAGTTTATGAGGTTATGATAATGTCCGATAGCACCCCAAGGACACCTCCTCTGCATAGCGAGGTCTTGTGGAATTTTGAATAAGTTGGGGTTCATACTAGAGTTCTCTCGGTTCTAACCCTAGTAGTGTCAGGTTTCTTGTTCATTAGAGCTTATTACCATGGTGATGTTATGTAGATTACTTTAGGGTTATCTAGGCATTGGCTCAATTTTGATGTAGCCTCCAGTATAGTATTACATACTTTTCACTATTTAATAGATTGACACGCAGTTCCTTTAAAATAAATTCTTATACTTCAGAAAAAAAAGAGTTGATTCTAACTAATTCAGTTCCAAACAAAAGACCTCAGGGCAATTAATAGTTACCATCTCCACCACACCTTAGGAGATTGAAGAATGATTACTTTTAATAGATTAATTTTACAGTTTCAAGCTAATTTCAAGGGTTGAGACTTAAAACATTAATTTTTTTTTTTTTAATTTCAGCTCTAAATATTAAAAATTTAATAGTGTGAATTACTGATGTGCGCATTGGTGTATGATTATTTCGATTGAAAATTTTTATTATATATATATATATATTTTTGGTAAAATAGTCAAATTACCTCCTGATTTTTCCCATGGTTGCCGATTTACCCCATGACATTTCAATTTTGATTATCTACACCCTCACTTTTCTAATTGTTGTCGATTTACACCCTATCGTTATTTTTTAGACTTTCCATCCAATTTTCCGTTAAATTGGTTAGCACGTGAGGGGCTTTTTCATCTTTTCAACTATCACCTAAAAAAAAAAAAAAAAACCAACACATTGTTAAAGAAATAAAAAAAAAATACAAAACAGTTCTTCGTTAAAAGAAGGGAAAAAAAAAACAAAAACTTGCCCTAGGTCACATCTTCCTTGTCCATCTTTCTTCTTCTTCTTCAATCCGTTTATTTCAAGATTGGTCGTTAGCTTGCAACTGATAGCTTAATTAATATTTGGTCATTAGCATACAAAGTAGTTTTGTATTTTTTTTTCTTCATTTATTAATATATGAGGGTAATATTGAAAGATAGAGGCAAAAAATTTATAGTTGGCCGGGGTGTACTAAGATTTTTATTCAGTACAAATAGCAACATTCTTTTTTTTGGGTGACAATTGCAGAGATGAAAAGGCCCCTCACATGTTAACCAAGTTAACGGAGAAATTGGATGGAAAGTCTAAAATTTAATTATAGAGTGTAAATTGGCAATATTTAGAAAAGTGAGGGTGTAAATAATCAAAATTGAAATGTCAGGGGGTAAATCGGCAGTCATGAGAAAAGCTAGGGGTAATTTGACTATTTTGCCTTTTTTTTCCTAGAAGTTTTTCTTGTTTTCCCTCAAATTGCGATAACAAATTTCTTTTTTGGGGTTTTCTATATACTGCCATTTGCAGATTTTGAATAATTTGTTTGCATATTTCTGTTATCCTTTTCTATATATGCTTGTTTCTATGTTGGTGTGTTTACCATGATGCTTATTTTGGTTATTTGCTTAGTCAATAACAAACTACAAGCAATGAAATTCGCTGTAAACAGAAATTGTTTAGTCCATTTTCTACACTATATATTCAACACCCACATGCCAAATCTCTTCAGCACAACATAATTTATGCTATTATAGAATATAGAATTCCCGCCGGACCCCTTGCTGTTTAGTCCATTTTATATACTATTATTATAGAGTTTCAAATGGCCTCCAAGTTCGTCGCCCTGTCTGTTCTCCTCCTACAACTTGCGGCAAGCACTTTCTCCATACACTTGCCACATTATGTAAGTTCTTAATAAGTCCTTGTCAACCATATTTTAATCCATCTCTTCGTTTATTTACTTATGTCTTTGTTTGCTACCATATATATATCTTTGATATTAATTTAGAAGGGGTACTTTATATCTGTGTCCCGTTTTCTAACTATGAAACACATGTCGCATATAATCTTGTATTAGGGTGGACATCCGGAGAAGGGAATTCCTGGAGGTCCAGCAGGTGGAATTCCAGGAGGTCCGGCAGGTGGAATTCCTGCACAGCAAGGGGGTCCGGCGGGGGGAATTCCTGCTCCTGGAGCGGGAGTAGGAGGAGCACAGCCCGGCGGCAACAGCGGGAAAAAGTGGTGCATTGGGAAAAAAGATATTACGACACGCCTTTTGAAGGATGCTATCGAGGAGTTGTGCAAAGAGGTCGATTGCTCGCCCACAGGACCACAAGGACTATGCTATGATGAATCTATTTGGTCCAGGGCATCGTTCGCGATGAATCTTAAGTATCAAAAGAGTGGTAAAAAGGATTCTGATTGTGATTTCCAAGGAAGGGCACAGATCACCACCAGCGACCCAAGTACGCTAGCTATCAATATAATTTCTTTGCTTGATTTCCTTACATTCTACTTATTATGAAAAAAAAGATTATTTAATTCCATTTTTTGTTTTCTTTTTACAGGCTGGGGAAAATGTGTATTTATCTCTTCTTAAGAGTTGCAAGGCGAAACAAGTAGGTGTTGATGGTGTTATGTATCATCATATGTACAAGCAATCGACCTGAAAAAATGACATATGTAAAAGCTACTTATAAATAAATGTTGTGCATGTTCTCAATGTGATATATATTTAGAATAAAAACATATTTCATAGAGGAATAGGTCTTATTAGTTACTCTGCAACTGGATTCTCTTTAAAAAGAAAAATGGCACCATGGGGCAGGAGTGAAACACTTTGATCCTCTTTAAAAAAAAAAAAAAAAAAGAATACATAAACTTTTTTTTTAATTTAAGAAAAAATGAAAACACTTTCATTAATTATTGGACTCAATTACAACAGTTCAATAGAATTACGACCAAAAGCCTTGGAGGGGAAATAAAAGAAAAAATACATAGTTTATTTCGAAGAGCTCAGCCAACTGGATGTTGAGTAGCCTCGTTCTTCTCTTTGTAGATGTGCTTGAAGTAGCAGAGAAGTAGATAATTAGGAAGATGAAATGGGAAGGTTTGTGGTTTTAGTGAGGAATATAAAGTTGACGGTTTTGGTCCTTCTTTGATATTTCACATTCTCTTCCCATAAGTTAAGCTGCTTGAGCTTTTATAAGCAGCCTAAGAAACAGCTACTATAAGTTGCATTGAGTATTATGAAATTTTTTTTTAAGGCTGATTCGAAAGCTTTTACAAACATGATCTGCTTAAATTAACAATTAAGCAGTTAAGTGCAGCGGGGCCAAACTGGGCCGTAAACCCATTGCATTCACTTGCAATAATGGCACGACCTCATGAATTGAGAGTTGTGCATAGTAAGTATCCATTTTTATTGTTTTTGAAATTCAAGAGCTAGAGCTAATATAGCTTGGTGATGTTTTCCGAACTTACTGATGAATTGAGTTGTATTCGGCGTATGAATTTTTTGAATACGCCTGGCAAACACGTTTACATGTCTTTTTTGATTTTGCATGTAGAATAAAAAAAACTGTTTTAGAAAATGATATCGAACGCGGCCTAATCATCTGATTTGAATCCAAAAGCCGGTAGATTGAGAATATGACTGTTATTTGATGAACTTGTATCGTCATATACTTTTTAATCTTCAATTTCTATTTGAACAATGAAACGTAAAGACTTAAACTAGAGAGTTAGAGTTAAACGACGAAGTTTATAAAAATACTGAGACTTCTGAGTATCTTTCAACGTATTTTCTTTTTTCAAGGATTTTCAATATATTTTAAAGGGCAATGATATGGGGCCTTAATGAGGCCTAAGATTTGTGACCTCAAATCCTAGGTGTCATGTCATGTAAGTAAATACAAATTTATTTTCAATTTCATATAATATATCTTGCCACATCATACTATTTCAACACCCACTTTACCCTTTTACATTTCTTTTTAGATGTTAGGGGGTGAATCAATTACATTAATGAATTTAATTAGGTGACAAAAAAAAATATCAGCTATTAATTATATATTAATTTAAGAGATATGTCTACAGATTCTTTGATCAATATTTTTCTTCATTTAATAAATTCTTTCCTTTAATTTTTCTTCCCAAATGGCATTAATATATTGAATTATGTGTCAAGACATAAACGTTAACTTTTCTTTCTAATTTTTTTTTTTGAATAATGGTAATTCCATTGATAATAGCGCATGCCAAGGAGGTCATTACATACTCACCCGTTGACACATAAAAATGGCCAGAACAAGGCTTTGTGGAAGAGCCATAGTAGTACATAGGATAGACAAACTATATTTGAACTTATCGCTCACTATAAAAGCGAGCCTATAAGCTATGAAAAAAACATAGCAAATAGACAAGCCAAAACTACACTCGTTTGGTTCCTAATACAAGGAAATTTATTGTAATTAGACAAAAGCTAAAAACATAGGTTTGGGCAAAGAGCCAAAACCCTAGCCCAAATAGAAGCTGACGGACTAAGGTAGAAACCCCAGCCCAACAACAATTAAAGCCAATAGGGCATACCAAGGAGATCTCCCGGCCCAGGAGCCTGATTAGGGCCTAGTCTGCTGTCTTCTCCAGCACCTCGTTGTACTGCCCCTTCCGGCAGAGTTCCGTTCGATCCATTTCGCCGACCCACGTCGTCAAGATCCACACTACCATGGCAGCGGTCTAATCTCTCCGAGCCACGCCGCTGGCCTGCAATAAACTGAACAAAACATCCCCGATCTGGGTTCCCTGACTCCTCAGCTCAACAAACATCCCTGATTCCAGCCTTGCAAATCGAGTTCCATGACGCTGGCGATCCAAGAAAACCATCAGCCAGAACGAATACCGGCCCGGACAGCACGACTACCACCATCTCCACCATCCCAGCCAAACCAAACTGACAAAACACTAGAGAGAATCCCCGACAGTGTCCCATGGGCATTAGTTTTCCCGTTCGGCAGCAAACTCCATGACAACGGGAGTCCCGGAGGCCAGGCCCGACGTTGAGGCGCCGACGGACAAGAAGAAATTTGCAACCGGAAGGCCTTAGGGTTTAGGTGAGAGAGAGCAGTTATGTAGTTCTTTTCTTTCTAAATATTGATTAATTTCATCCACAAAAATATAGCATTAGTAAATTGAATTTGGAAATACTTATGTCTAAATTAAGAGGTAAGAAAAAATGTACATGTTAGCAGCCATTAATTAACATCTGCAGTCTAAATATAAGGGAAAGAGAAACAAAAAATAATAAATTCAGATCTAACGTTTAAACCTTAGCTACATAAAGAGAAAACAATGAAGGTACAAAATAATAAATACAATCATATGAATACGAATTTTTCACATTATATTTTTAAAATTTGCAGGAACCCAACAAAGGTTGAATTCATATACATGTGTTATAGAAATCTATTAATCGAATGTACATGCAAATCTATTGACTGAATTACATGAAATTTTTTCTACTATTGATTGAAGAAAAAAAATTCTTGTTTAAATCTAAGCATGAGTGTAATGAAAAAATAAAATAAAAGAAAGCCAAATTTTTTTTTTTTTAGAAGAAAGCCAAAATAATTTATGATGTAGAAAACCAAAATAATTTAGAGTCATTAGATTTTGGAAGGATAAGATGGTCTTTTTCTCAAGAATTACATAGCATGATTTGACAAACATGTGATTTGTGTAGATGACATGACATGACACCTAACATTGAAGCCACAAATCTTAGGCTTCATTGAGGCCACAAATCATTTTCCTATTTTAAAATCGGGAAAGCTAAATGGGTAATTGTATATGATTTTATAGACCGGAAAGCGATAAGTACAGAGTACACCTAGGTGGTTGGGGGGGGGGGGGGTGGCGGGCGGACATAAAACTGTACTTACCCTTATACAAGAAAAAAGCAGAGAAAAGAGGGTTATATAATTGAACATAGGGTGGTTCTAGTAAGACCTCCAAATTTGATATTTGGACCTCTCTTGCTTATTAAACCTTCAAATCACTTTTTTGAATACTTATATAGCTAATTAGACCTCCTTAATTTTACCAAAACACCCTTACACATCTAACATGTATTTATCAAATTTGATATTTTCATTTTTTACCATCCTTTTATTAAAACCCAGATTCTGTATCATCATCTTCCACCATTCTCTAACCATCATATTCAATTCGGTGATTATGGAAGTCGATGTCATGTATTTCCAAACTATGGGGTTGGAGTTTGAAAGCCGGAAGTATAATTCTTCAGGCACTCTCTCAAGATGTAATTTTTGTTTTTGTACGATTTGGAGAAGGTCAGAAGGACCTTTGAATTTGGAATCTTAAGTCTGTGTTTGTAAGCTGGGATTGGGTTTGGAGACTATAGACATGATTCCATGATTTTTTTTTTTTTTTTTTTGATTGGGGAGGTTAGCGTTAGTAAGTTAGTGACACACACACCCATGCAGGGTATCCCAGCCCGAGGCTAGACTAATCCATTGCATCGCTATGCGGAAAATTCCACCACAGCTGGCCACCACTTGGGGAACTCCAAATACCTTTTTTGTTTTGTTTTGTTTTGTTTTTTGGGTCGATGGTACTCCAATTGGATTGGATTGTTCTTGCAATCATATTTGGGATTCAATAATAACTTGGGTTAATGTTTTGGCGTCATCTTTTTTCTCTCTTTGAATGAAAATAGAAAGAGTAAAAAGGAAGATGATGGAGGAACAATATATATACTTTGCAAGTAAACAGAAAAATTGAAGAGGTTTGTCGTGGAGGTAAGAATAATATGTGTTCGAATAATAAACCCTTATTTGTCATTTAATATAAGTTGACAAAATCTAATAAAAATTAAAAAAAGATGGAGGTCTAAATATTAAATTTAGAGGTCCAACTAGAACCTCCCTTGAACATATAACTAGGCAAAAAAAAAAAAAAAAAAAAAAAGAGATTGGAGTCATTGAGACTTGAGAGTTCCCCATGTCATATTTCCAATTTTGAGTTCCAAAAGTGTTGATCTTGCAATTCATTTCCTCTTCTTTTATGCTAAATTGTGGGTACTGGGGACTGAACCTTACTTAAGGTGGGTATGGCAACAATTATGATACAGTCAAATTGAGGTGTGGTCAAGTTAAGAACTGCTTAATGTTGGTAATGGCAGGGGAAATTTTCTTCAGGTTGCTTTTGCCACATAAAATTTGCAGTATGGATCCACTGTGGATTCACCAAAAATTTGCCTGCTTTTACTGCCCAACAAGATTTCTGTGTTCGAGCATCTGCTGCAACCACGTGTGTGACTGATGGATCAACTTGTGTCGAACAAGTAGCTCCCAACTGCTCCGCCATCTTCCACAAAGGTTGAGTATCAGCCTTGACATTTGAATGGAATACATGGCTGAAAACAATTTTACAACCCTTCAAGACTTCCTTCTGAAGGATTTTTAAGACGAGCCTCACATCTCTGTCGATAAGATCCCACCCCTCTATCTCGACTTCATTAAAGAAGATGGTGTGGATATGTCTAAGAAGTTGAAGTACATTTGCAAGATAAGCTCCTCCATACCGATCACATTCGTCGGTCTTCAACTCGGAATAAGGCTTACTATTACTGATGCTATATTGTTGACAACTAGATTTAAAAAAATGGTATCTGGGCATTACTATTACATTGTCCTGGTTGATATTTGTCCACACATCTTTTGTATCATCAAGGATTAAAACAGCAGAATCTCGGGCAAGCAGGACATCTAGACCCTTTCGATCTGTTTCTGTGCTATCACTACGTGATATGACTCTACCACCAAAGATTTGATTTCCAGGATCAAGCAGCTTAGCCATTTCAAGAGCATAGTCTCGATTACCCATTGTGTATATGGACAGCTCAAACATTTGACTGGCTTCCATTAAAAAGGTCCTAATATATGGTCTGAACTTTGTCATCAGTCGCATGCTGGGAGTATCCACAATGTGAACATGTTGCAGGGAATGATCATATTGGGTTTGAGTCTTCAAATATTCTTCATCTGGTGACATATTATCTAGGAAAGTTGAATTGAGCAGGGTGTGGTCTAGATCAAGTACCAAATGAAGTTTCTTATAGTTCAACAATAAGTTTTGAGTGTTTTCGTTGCGTAAACGATCAATTTCATCATCATTAAGCCCTAAGCACTTGTGTAAGTACCCGAATCTCATTCCAGAAGACCTGGACTTCTCTTCATCCGCAAATCTTGCTTCTTCCGAAACACCCAGATTAGTTTCTATCCTGCGCCTTTTTGTCCTCTCTGTCAATCCTATGTCGCTATGATCAGATTCCAATCGTCCTCCTTTCTTAAGAAACGCAACAAGGCTATCGATATTGTGTAAAATTGGACAGACTGTAGCCACAGTCATCGTGATATTGATGATGAATTTAATACGGCAAATTTTCAGAGTTCAACCAAGAACGTACGATAAAGAAAACTAACAAATCAAAATTAGGGTTTCCGCTATTGAACTTTTTATTATTCACTATTGCACAAGAGACTAGAGAAATTTTGAACAAATACAGAAACAGTGAATGTTTGTGTGTTGCCGTCTATGCTTTTCTTGACTTGAACGAACGGATTAGGGTTTTCTTTCGTTTTTGCTAATGGAGAGATTAGGATTGCAGAGCAGAGCAGAGCCTTATACAGCCTTGTAAATCATAGTGGGATTAGGAAAGCCGAGATTTTAGTTGATATAGCTAAATGCCCGAGATAGCGTCATAGTGGGATTAGGAATACCTTAACATAGTGGGATTCGGAATGCCTTTTGTTAGTAAGAATGGGAATTTTTCTTCCAGGCCCAGTGCTTCTTATTATTTGCATTTGGAAGTCTTACCTTAATTTAAAGGTGAAATTACGTGGGGCTATTGTCACTAGGGGTGTAAATGAGCCGAGTCGGAGCGAATACTAAGGTGTTCATGTTCGGCTCATTTGCTTTTTGTCGAGCCGGGCTAAGGCTTGAATTTTTTCTTTTCATGCTCAAGCTCGGCTCGGCTTGAATATTTTTCTTAAGCCCGAACTGGGCTCGGCTCAGCTCGATTTATTGGACGAACTCGAGCTTGAATAGACTTGGTTTGGCTCATTTGATTTTAAATTTAAAAAATAAAAATGGAAGAAAGAAAATTTATCCAAATTTGATGTCTATCCATCAAATTTGGATTTATTGTTCTTTATTGTAATAATTTTACTTAAATTCTCAGATTCTCTTCCAATAGAAAAGGAATGTATTAAAAAGAATTAAAGATTTGAGATTAGAAAAATTATATTTTTATTTATAACAAATTACATATAAGTTATTAACAAAATATGACTTAACAAATACATCCTCTAAATATTGAATTAAACATATAAGGACTAAATCTTACAAATAAGGACAATGTGCTCTCCACTTGCCACATGTCATGAGTTAATTTACTTTTTTACCCCTAACTACTTTTAACTTCTAATCCCTTTATAAGGATCAAATCTTACAAATAAGGACAATCTGCTCTCCACTTGCCACATGTCATGAGTTAATTTATTTTTTTACCCTTAACTACTTCTTTTGACTTCTTATCCCCTTGTGTTACTTTTTTTTTTTTTACAATAATTCTTTTATATATGTTACTTTTTTTTTTCCTTGAGAATAATCCCTTTATGTTACTTCTCAAAATCTCACTCTCCTCATCATCTAATCACTCGTCCGATCCTGCTATTGCACTCATACTTGTCCAGTTCTGCTACTCATTTTCTGCTACTGCACTCGTCATCGCCTAATCCTGCTATTGCACTCATACTCGTCCAGTTCTGCTACTGCACTCGACCGATCCTGCTACTGCACTCATACTTGTCCAGTTCTACTACTCATTTTCTGCTACTGCACTCGTCATCGCCTAATCCTGCTACTGCACTCATACTCGTCCAATTCTGCTACTGCACTCATACTTGTCTAGTTCTGCTATTGCACTCGTCATCGCCTAATCTTGCTACTGTACTCATACTCATCCAGTTCTGCTACTACACTCGTCATTGTCTAATCCTACTATTGCACTCGTCCAATCCTGCTACTGCACTCGTCCAATCCTGCTACTGCACTCGCTGCACTCATACTCGTTCAGTTCTGCTACTACACTTGTTTCTTTTCTCCTTAACTCATCTAAAACTTCAAAGATTATTCTTAGGTGAAATATAAAATGATTGGATCAACGTAAATGTCAAGGTTTTCCTCATTAGTTGCAATTGAGTTCATTAGATTACAGGTTAATATATTAGTTTTACGGCTCTCTTCCAATTATGAGAAACTCTGAATGATAATCCCTGGGTAAGAATTTGACATATCATTGACAGTAGCAGGAGCAGTAGCAGTAGCAATAGTAGTAGTAGGAGCAGTAGTAAGATTCTTTTTCTTCTTTATTGTTGAACGTGTCTTTGGTTCAATAGCAGATTCATTTGCAATAGCAGTAGCAATAGCAGTAGCCAATTTGAACCATAAACAATGAATATCATATCATTAACATAAACCATAAACTATAAAGTAGCATATCAATTCAATTTGAACAGTAGCAGATCATATCTTTGAAAGCAGTCAGATGATATCATTGAACCAAATAGCAGATCATATCACTGAACAATAGCAGATCATATCATTGACATAAACTATAAACTATATAGTAGCATATCAATTCAATTTGAGTAGTAACAAATCAATAATAGTAGCAAATCCAGCAACTGAAAAACATATTATTGACATAAACTATATAGTAGCATATCAATTCAATTTGAATAGTAGCAGATCCAGTAAAACAACAACTAGTCACCCATAATAACTTTTCATTATAAATATTCTACATGATCATCCATGCATCTAAAATTTAGAAGGCATACTCATCAAACCTGAGTACAAAACATCATATTAAACGACAAAAAGTTAGAATCCAAACCATTGTACATATCTTCAACATTAAGAACTCGATTCAATGCACACTAGACAATATATCAAAATTGATAGTTTGAGATTTGAAGATAAAAAGAACGTGGGGTGGCTTCAGCATAAAAAAAATTACTAATAATTTCAGACATCACCTGCCCCACTCATTTAAGCTCCTATCATATAAACAAATGATGATGATGACTATTACCCATCAAAAACAAATGGTGACAAAAACCCTGATCTATGCTCTAATTAAAATAACAAAACAAAATCAGAAATAGGCGAAACAGACAAATCAGTTAGCAAATAGCAACAAGGAATTAATAAAAGGAAAAATTTTAAGAATAGTACATGAAGTATAGGCCATTCCGAAGTTCGGTTTATTTGGTTTCAAAGAATTAACTTTGGTACATGACGTTACAATCCCGACCCAAAAGCAGTGTATGCCGTTACGGCCCCCATTAGTCAATTTGATTTTAGTCAAATTTATAAGGGCAAATTCGTCTCTTCATGAATTAACAAAAAAAAATTACAGAAGAAGGAGAAGGAAGATGAAGAAGAAGAAGAAGAAGGAGGAGGAGAAGGAAGAAGAAGAAGAAGAAGAAGAAAAAGAAGAGGAAAGAAGGAGGAGAAGGAAGAAGGAGGAGAAGGAGGAAGAAGAAGAAGAAGGAGAAGAAGAAGAAGAAGAAAAATTGAAATTTTTATCTTATGTCCACGCACATCCATCGATGAAATATTTACAAACGTGATGTAAAAAAATAAGCACATTTTGCAGTCGTCATACCATCAGTCAATCAAGAAAACATACAAGTGACTACGGCTAACCAATCAGATCGGGTTCGAAACTATGGTGAAATTGACTAAATTTTAACCACACACATAATTTATTGTAATAATCACATCCAAAGTTGGTTTTCCCATTTTCTTTGAATTGATAGAGGTTGCTCTTTGGAATGTATGATATATAAATATAGATTTATAAAAAAAATTAGTGTCTTTAAATATTTATTATAAATAAATCCCACAAGGCCAGTCCCTAAAAAACCCGCAAGACCCGCTTTATATGGACGGGCTTGGATCATTCGATTTACAATAAAACCCGGCCCGCCATTATTTTAAAATATAGTAAGGCCCGGCCCAAGCCCGCTATGAATGAGCCAGGCCCATTGACGAGGCCTATATTTAGTTTTAATTAAAACTACCCAAGCTTGTAAGGGTAGGGAAGACCAAAGATGGGTAGGAAACTTGGAAATAATGGAGAGCCACTCCAAATTATGGATCGTGTCTTTCATTCTCGAAAGAAGCATTAGGCAGGACTGAGTTCTAGGCCTGATGGAGTAATGGGTACACATTCACAGCTTTGGCCAAGTCGTAAGGTTTAGTTGCCGCGACTAAGAAGGACAAAATGATTTATTTGATATTTTTTAAGCTCGGGCTACGCTTACATTTGTTTGTTTTGACTTTCATGATTGTTATGTAAGAAAACTTCGGGAAGATAGGTTGTGCAGGGAAGCTGTTGGATGAAATTACTCAAATAACTAGAAGAGTGTCGTGGACACCGGTAATTTGTGTTTATAGATTTCAGGAGATATAGCACTTTCGACTTTCGATAAAATGGTGGATTAATATTCAGCTGCACTGGATGATATGAGCTGGAGGGTTTGATGAGAAAATTTATTGCTGGAGCTGTTTAACATGGTGGTACTACATGATGCACCAACGAAGAAGCTAAAGGTACCAGAATTCCCTAACGAATTCTTTGCTAGGTCTCTTGGATTGATTGAGGCACCTAGCAACATATTGGTACCCAAAGATTTGATGCTAGAAGTGAAAACTGAACCAAAGAAGAAGAGCAGGAGGCCACTTGGATCCAATAGAACAAGAACCCTCCCAAATCGAAAAGAGTTGCTAAAGCACATGTGATCTACCTTGCTTATCTTACTAAGCCTCCTAGCCCTAGTGAGAAGGGCAAAGAGAAAATTTAAGTTTATTTTATTGATTGTGACTTAAGCTATTTACTATGTTTTTTCATAGTTTATAGGCTCGTTTTAGATAAGTGAGCAATGAATGTAAGAGTGAATGGTGCTAGCACGCCATTGTTCTTACTTATCTGTTATGTTGGCAATAGAAAATCTATAGTAGTGTCATTCTGGCTTTAGCTAAATGAAATTTATTTTTATTGATTAAAAAAAAAAAAGATGGTTTGCACAATTTAAAACTAAATTAAAAGAGAGAGCACTCAAAGATAATCCAAATATGTGCAATAAATTGCTTTAAGAATTCCAAAATGTTAAGCATCATGATAGCGGTAGTGGGTTGATGAGTAGTGGCCTAGTGGTAAGCATCATTCTGATAAATTGCCGGTGTGAGCAATCTTTTCATCTTATGTATGTCAAACATAATAACTTCATAGCTTTAAAGTTTAATTATACCTTCGGTTCCAATTTCTATATTTACAAGACTTGAAGAAAAAATTTATCACATTTGGTTTGGATATGACAATCAGATACAGCTTTATTTAAGAACACAGACCAAAGTGTTGCCCCCTGTCCTTCTGTAGTGTACTATTGCCATCTCGACTGATTTCTTTGACTCTCACTCTTTTTGTTGAATGGAATCTTCAGTGGGAATGGGAAACTACCAGCTAAATAACTTGGTAATAAAATAAAGCACTCGCAGTCTCCGACTAGTGTGCCAAGATAGACCCTACTTTTGGCCACATTCTTTCTCTCGAAGTATGAACCAGATTTGTGAACAACTTGCAAGTAAAAGTCTTAAAGTATCAAGTATACAAGTCCAGTTTTATGAACTTGCAATATAATTCCGCCCCTAGTTGTTCTTAATGAACGACTGCAAGGTCTTCTCAAGTAAACGAAGAAACAATAATGGAGGAAATGTAAGCTGTATATAAATATAGCTCTCACCCACTCACTTCCATACAAGGCATATGCTTTGTATCAAAATATCAATTATGGGGCTATCACTGAGCTTGTGGAATAGTCGCATGCTTTCGAAACGAGTAGTTCTCTTCATGTTTCATTTCTTGGTTATTGCCAACTCTTTACACTCTCTGCAGCAGCCGTCATCTTCCTGCCATGATGAGGAGAGCTTCGCCTTGCTCCAGTTTAAGCAAAGCTTTGTCATCGACGAATTTGCTTCTGTTGATGAGGGTGCTTATCCAAAGGTTTTGTCATGGAAACCAGCTGCTGCTAAAGGATGCTGCTCGTGGGACGGGGTCGAGTGTGATGAGAAGACAGGTCATGTTATTGGACTTGATCTTAGTAGTAGCTGTCTCTCCGGCTCTATCAGCTCCAACAACACCCTCTTCCGTCTTGTTCATCTTCAGAGGCTGAACCTTGCGGACAATAACTTCAATCAATCTCAAATTCCTCCTACCATCAGGAATTTTCGAATGCTCAGTTATCTTAACCTCTCTGCCTCTTCCTTTTCTGGTCAAATCCCATCTGAAATTTCTCAATTGTCCAGGTTGTCGTCCCTTGATCTATCCTCCAATAGTGACAGTACCGGTGAAAGATCACTGAAGCTAAACCAGTCCAATCTAAAGAGGCTAGTTCAAAACTTGACGAGTCTAGAAAAGCTTCATCTCAGCTCCATCGTCATTTCTGCACCAATACCCAATTCCATGGCAAATTTATCATTTTTGACATCTCTCCTCCTAGAGTATTGCGAGCTGCAAGGCGAATTCCCAGTAAGTATTTTAAAATTACAGAGTTTAAAATTTCTTAATGTAGAATCCAATCCAGATCTAAAAGGTTTTTTGCCGGCATTTGAACAAACTAGTCCTCTCATGTCACTGAGAGTTTCCAGAACAAGGTTTTCAGGAGATCTCCCTTTTTCTATTGAAAAGCTTGATTCACTGAATGAGTTGGTTGCTAGTCGATGCAATTTTTCAGGGTTGCTTCCATCTTCACTCGGTAATCTTAGGCGGCTGGTTTATTTAGACCTTTCCAATAACACACTTACTGGCTCAATCCCTGCTTCTTTGGCAACCCTTACCCAACTGTCACATCTGTCACTTGATACTAATCATTTCAGTGGTTACATCCCGTCTTCTCTTGGAAATCTAACCCACCTCACAACACTTTCGCTTGCATCAAATCAATTAACTGGTCCAATCCCATCTTCTCTAGGAAACCTCACCCAGGTCACTGAGTTAGACCTTTCTGGTAATGATTTCGGTGGTTACATCCCGTCTTCCATTGGAAATCTCAACCAGCTCGTAAGACTTTCGCTTTCTATGAATCAATTAACTGGGCCAATCCCCTCTTCAGTAGGAAATCTTAGCAAACTAATTGAGTTAGATCTTTTTTCAAATAATTTGCACAGTTCCATTCCTGAGTCCTTATCCAATCTCACGAATCTCGTGACACTTTATCTAGATAGTAATAGTCTGAGCGGCAGAGTGAATTTCCACATGTTTCTGAAGCTGCAAAATCTCCTCATACTGTATTTATCTGGAAATAAATTGGAATTATTGCTCGAAGAGACAAGATTTATGAATGCAACAACAACTTTTCCAAAGTTTATTACTCTGGGATTGGGTTCTTGCAACATAACAGAGTTCCCAAGTTTCCTAAGATATCAAGAAAACTTGCGATGGCTGGATCTTGCTGAGAATGGAATGCATGGCCAATTACCGAGATGGATGTGGAATGTAAGCAAAGAAAGTTTGACAGTCATGAACATTTCTCATAACTTCCTTTCTGGGTTTGACCATCCTCCAGTTGTTCTTTCGTGGAGCGGCCTACAACTCTTGGATCTTTCATCCAACATGATTCAGGGATCACTACTGATACCTTCACCATCCATCGAGTACTATGTAATTTCAAACAACGGGTTAAGTGGACAAGTTTCACCTTTGATTTGCAATCTGGATTCTCTGAAGTACCTAGATTTGTCAAATAACAAGTTGAGCGGCATGCTGCCGCAGTGTCTTGGGAATTTCAGTGATAACTTGCGAGTTTTACATCTCGGAAACAACTCTTTTGAAGGCCACCTCCCGCAAGCATACACAAGCAATCTGACGATGATTGATGTTAGTAATAACAAACTGCAGGGGATATTACCAAGGTCTTTGGTGAATTGTGTGATGCTTGAGTTTCTTGTTATATCAAACAATGAATTCAATGATGTTTTCCCTCTTTGGTTGGGGACTCTCCCAGCATTGAGACTCTTGGCAATGCACCATAATGGGTTCCATGGGGTGATAAGGAAACCTGAAAAGAATCTAGATCATTTCCTTCAGTTGCACATTCTTGATCTATCTTTCAACAATTTCTCAGGCAACTTCCCCTTTGAATACATCTTCTCTGGAAATGTAATCAAAGGTATCACTTCGAATGAGTTCACATACATGAAGACAACCTCAGATATTGTTTATGATCCTTCATATCGTGGCGGGTATTTCTCCTTCACAATAACAAGTAAAGGTGTGGAAAGATTCTATCCCAAGATTCGAGAGGACTTTGCTGCCATTGACATCTCAAGCAACAGATTTGAAGGGACGGTTCCTGAATTCATTGGGAATCTCACGGGGCTTCGTTCGCTCAATATGTCCCATAACATTCTCACTGGTTTGATCCCCTCATCCTTGGGAAAATTAAAGTTGCTTGAATCAGTGGACCTTTCACAGAACAAACTCTCAGGGGAGATCCCTCGACAACTGACACAGATTTCATTCCTTGCAAAATTCAATGTCTCTCACAACAATCTCAGTGGTCCTATTCCTCGTGGAACCCAATTTGCTACATTTGACAGTACTTCATATGAAGGAAACCTGGGTTTGTGTGGAGATCCGTTGCCAAAGAAATGTGGCAATGAAGCTCCTCATCAATTGCCACCTTCAACAGAAGAAGAAAATGGTTCTGATTTTGGAATTGAATTGGATTGGAAATTTGTTCTGGCAGGATCTGTGAGTGGGTTGCTAGTTGGAGTGGTTCTTGCAGACGTCCTCGTCACGAGGAAGCGCGAGTATTTCCTTGAGATTGTGGGGATACTGATCAGACTAATGAAAAGGAAAAGTAAGAAGAGGACTCGGAGAAATTGAGCTTATTTGTTTTCCTAATGCATCCACTCCTTCTTTCTTTCTTTTCCCATGTGTGTTTGTGTTTCTTTCTTTCTGCAATTTTTGGTGAATTAGAGAAAAAATGCATGTTACTTTTATAACTAAATATGATTCCAGAGCATAACAGTGCCTATCTAGTGTTTTCATTGCTTTTATTTTTACCCAAGGGATTTTTTCTCCTATATTATTTAGCAAATGGGTTCACATATCTTATTCCGACAATAATTTGACATTGTGGAATAATCATCAACTAAAAAAAGTGAAACAGCTTCATGTTGCTCAATTAAAAAAATTTAATTAAATGAATAATAATAATAATAAATCATAACACAGTGAGAGAACAAACCCAAAACAAAGCCCTGATTACTAGCTAGGCAAATTGGGGGGAAAAAAATGGACTAACCTCTTCCCATGATATCATTCCCATTTTGTGTGTATTAGGAAAATGTGCTGTACCAAATAGTCTCAATGCTTTATATCACATTCGAAGAAATAAGATGCTTCTCAAGCAAAGCACTAAAGCCAGCAAAGACTGATTCATCATCAAGTATCAATTCACCACTAGTCCAAGTCACCAAACCCCTTCTCGAGCCAAGCTCATACCATCCACTGCACCCCGGTGTTCCTCCGCCACATTATCGATACACTACATTCTCTAGACCCCCCATATCTCCTAAACTTTCACGCACACAAGTAGCAGTAGTCCGCCACACTACTTTTTTCAGTCATTTCATCGAACACTCTAACTGCACAACCTTTATCCCTATAATTTATTGATCATAGGATGGTCGAAAACTCAAAAATCGAAACAAACAAAATGTCGAAACACCAAATAAATATCCTGTCCTTCCCAGCCGCCACATCCAAAGTTCTAAACCACACGACTTTTGGGGGTAGGCTGCAATGAACCAATACTTTTGTAGACCAAGAGGGCTCCACTGACGTGGCTAATTATGTTCCTCACAAACTGATTACTTTATGTTGACTATTAATGGTCTGTTAACTGTAATTTTTATGCCGTCATGGTAAAAGAATGAGGAGTTTATGGTATTTTGGCATCTGGAATGATGTAAGTAGCTCACCTTTTGATTTTGATTGCAGCTCTGGGAGCAACCCCTATAACTTGGCATATGTAAGCAATTGTTCAAATATAAACAAAGTGAGAATTCCCAGGGTTTGTTAAAAACGGGATTAAAAGGAGTTTTAATGACCTCCTCTGGGATTCAAGAGCAGTGAGAATTCCCAGAAATTGTAAAGATATCAACAAAAAAAAAATGACAACCCACATTGGTCAAGACTCTTTCGCTCAAAACGTACAAATGCCTCATATGTAATCAAAAGCAAACTATGCTACCCATAAAAAACAAAGACCTAACCATCAAAATTGATCAAGTGATAGTTACAAAAACAATAAAGAAGATAAATTAATTAGAAGAGGTGGCGGAAGCTGATCCCACTCCCATCATGAAAACCCAGCAGCCTAAGCTTAAGACCCAGCTTTTCTCACCATCGTCTTCCTCATCTTCTGGTTTGTAATCTTCCTAAATAATCAAGACAACGGAGAATCATTTATAGGACATTTAATCATTGAATTGAATTGATCGAATCTTTAGGGTTCAGGAAGTTAGTTGTTTATCGGATTCACGCTTTCTTCTTTGCAGGATGAGGAGGACGAGGGAGATGATCGACTTCAACTGTGCTCTGTTTGCAAGTTGATGGTTTCTTCAAACTGGACTTTTTATCTCTTTCTCGATGCAAGTGCCTTTCTCCTTCTCCCCTAAAAGCCCCTGTGGTAACTTGATACTTTACAGTTTCATCTTCCTTGTCCTATGCGAGTTGACGCAGTCAATGTAACAGCTAACCTGACGGCATTTGTTGGTCTACAAAATTATTGGTTCATTGCAGCCTACTCCGACTTTTGGTCCAAAGCTGAGAATGCGTAGCCATCAGGCTTCAAACTTGAAAACCACAGGAATGTTAAAACAGGGGCACATGGCTTACGTTAAAAACCGTGTCCGTTTATGCTACAACCCAAGGGACAAGATGGTATTACCGAGATTAACCGTTACCAGTAGTTCACCACCTTCAAATTTCAATAGCTGTTAAAACACTTGAACAAGAGGCGACCTTTGGCACCACCCAAAAGTCCATTATTGACAGCCAAATGAACCTCTCCCTCCTCCTAGGGTCCTCTCTCCCCTCACCGCTTCGCCCAGAATCTTCCCCTACAAAAATGGCCACACTCTTATCTCTTTCTTCTTATCACCATCAACCACTGGGTTCAATATTTCTATCATTCAATCAGCTATGTCATCAATTGGGCTTCTCTCTACTCCTCCTCTGTCCTCCTCGGCTCCCACGTGGCAGCTCGCCGCAGCCACCACCCCGGCTGTGGCACCGGTTGTCACCCCGGACGTGGCTGCGGAGAGGCTGGAGCCGAGGGTGGAGGAGAGAGAAGGGTACTGGGTGTTGAAGGAGAAGTTTAGAGAAGGGATTAATGTTCAGGAGAAGGTCAAGATTCAGAGGGAGCCGATGAAGCTTTTCATGGAAGGTGGGATTGAAGAGCTTGCAAAGTTGCCTTTTGAGGAGCTTGACAAAGTTAAGGATACTAAGGATGATATTGATGTCAGGCTCAAGTGGCTTGGTCTCTTCCACAGAAGAAAGCATCACTGTAAGTTCTATCTGATCTATATATAATTTGCTTTGCCGATAATCTGATTAATGTTTTATGATTTGATTGCCTGCTTTCATATATTCTCGATAAAAATTGGCTTAAATAATGGTGGTGAACTGGTGATGGTGATCAGATGGTAGATTTATGATGAGGCTGAAGCTACCAAATGGGGTCGCAACAAGTGCACAGACAAGATATCTAGCGAGCGTGATACGAAAATATGGCAAGGATGGTTGTGCAGATGTTACAACCAGGCAAAATTGGCAAATCCGCGGAGTTGTGCTGGCTGATGTACCCGAAATTTTGAAGGGTCTTGCTGAAGTAGGCTTGACTAGTCTGCAGAGTGGGATGGACAATGTGAGAAACCCAGTTGGGAATCCTCTTGCAGGCATTGACCCACTTGAAATCGTTGACACAAGACCTTATACGAACTTGTTGTCCCAATACATTACTGGCAATTCACTTGGCAATCCAACTGTAACAAACTTGTAAGTAATCTAACTCCCTCATAGGAAACACTACCCTGCTTGGTTATAACTGAGCTTCAATTTCATACAAATGTATTGTTTAGGGTGCTTCCTGTTTAGATCTGATATCACTTTAGTCCATGTAGTTTCAATTTAGCAATCGCATCCCTTGGTTTATTATATGTAGCACTAAGATTCAAAACCACATTCAATTGCAAAATATGATTTGGGATCCAAATGCAATTGTTAAATTACTGCAAAGATGTTAGTTGGTTGCTTTGGTTATTAAGTTTATCTTTCATCTGAGCAGGCCAAGGAAGTGGAATGTGTGTGTGATAGGATCTCATGATCTTTATGAGCATCCCCACATCAACGATCTTGCATACATGCCTGCAACAAAGGATGGAAAATTTGGATTCAATTTACTCGTGGGAGGCTTCTTCAGTCCCAAAAGATGTGCAGAGGCAGTTCCTCTTGATGCATGGGTCTTGACAGAAGATATGATCCCAGTTTGCAAAGCTATACTAGAGGCTTATAGAGACCTTGGCTTCAGAGGGAACAGACAAAAAACAAGAATGATGTGGTTGATTGATGAACTAGTAAGTAATACACAGGCCTGATTATATAATAAGATGCTTGTTATGCAAAGTGTGTAATCATTTTAAGTCACTGTACTAATTAGCTACAACATTTCAACATCTTAACTCATGAAATACTTAGAAGTACATCAAAATGGTAATGGAATAGTAACTTTTGTTATTGTGTACTAATGTTGTTGCCTTACTTCAGGGCATAGAAGGATTCAGATCAGAGGTCGTTAAGAGAATGCCCTTTAAGGAATTGGAAAGAGCATCTTCTGAAGACTTGGTACAAAAGCAATGGGAAAGGAGAGACTATATAGGTGTCCATCCACAGAAACAAGAAGGTCTAAGCTTTGTGGGTCTTCACATTCCAGTAGGCAGGATCCAAGCAGATGACATGGATGGGCTAGCTCGTATAGCCGATGAGTATGGCACTGGGGAACTCCGTCTCACAGTGGAGCAAAACATAATAATCCCCAATGTTGAGAACGCAAAACTTCAAGCATTGCTTCAAGAACCGCTTCTGAAAGATAAATTTTCACCTGAACCTTCCATTCTCATGAAAGGACTAGTAGCTTGCACCGGTAACCAGTTTTGCGGACAAGCCATCATTGAGACAAAGCAACGGGCCTTGAAGGTGACTGAGGAGGTGGAGAGGCATGTGGCAGTGACCCGGCCGGTGAGGATGCATTGGACAGGGTGCCCCAATACCTGCGGGCAGGTGCAAGTGGCGGATATAGGTTTCATGGGGTGTATGGCAAGGGATGAGAATGGGAAGCCTTGTGAAGGGGTTGATGTTTTCTTGGGAGGGAGAATAGGAAGTGACTCCCATTTGGGAGATATTTATAAGAAGAGTGTCCCTTGTAAGGACTTGGTGCCCTTGGTTGTTGACATCCTGGTAAATCACTTTGGGGCTGTCCCAAGGGAGAGGGAAGAAGGGGAAGAGTAATTCAAAGAGAATAAAACGAAGGGTTCAGTGCAAATTTTCATGGGTGTTTCAGTGTTTGGCATGGTTGAAGCAAGGTAAAGAAGGATAAAAGAGCTGCTACTGAGCATACGATATTTGACTTTTACACGTTTCATTTTGTGGACTGCTTTATCGGATGTGAGCTTACCCTGTTTCTACTGTTTGTATACCAAAGTATACAATGAGCTGGGTTAGGTAAATAGTTAATTCATGTTTGCATTCAGTTTATTTTTGTTATCACTAATAAGATGCAATCTCTATTATATCCTGTACAAATCTTATTCCCAAATGCAACTGATCTGCAACAAGTAGCTAGAACAGACAGCCAGTCTGGTGACCCCAATGTGAGTTTGGTATTACTTTTCAATTGAGAAAAATTCAGCTACCGTCCCCAAACTATTTTGCCAAGGCCAATTTGATACCCGAACTCTCAAAAGTATCAATGTGATACCCAAAGACCTAAATTGGTATCAACATGATACTTCCGTCCAAAATTTCTGACGGCGCCGTCTGTTTGCTGAGGTGGCAAGCACATGGGTCCCAAAAAAAAGTGAAATGACCAATTGACCCTTCTTTTTTTTTAGAAAAATTTATCTACCATCCCCAAACTATTTTGCCAAAACCAATTTGATACCCGAACTCTCAAAAGTATCAATGTGATACCCAAATACCTAAATTGGTATCAACGTGATTCTTCCGTCCAAAATTCTGACGGCGCAGTCTGTTTGCTGATGTGGCAAGCACGTGGGTCCCAAAAAAGTGAAATGACCAATTTACCCTCTTTTTTTTTTGTTAATTCATTTTTTTCCTTTTCTTTTCATTTCTTTTTCTTCCTTCTTCTTCTTCTTCTTCTTAGGGTTTCGCGGCACCAAGCAGCTTGGGGCTGAAGCTCCCAATCGAACCCGATACTGGTCGAAGAACCTGCTGGTGCTGGGATGATCAACGACCCGTCGGCGTAAATTGGGGCCGCTGAGTTGTTGAGCGAGATGAGGCGTTCAGCCGGAAGGTACCGTGAGAGAGTGGTCGTCGAGGCGGAGTACGTACGGTCTCCGAAGGGAAGGCTGTCCAGTTCTAGGGAAGCCATTTTAGCTATTCTTCTTCTTCTTCTTCTTCTCTCTCCTCCTCTCTCTCTCTCCTCTCCTTCTCCTCCACCCAAACCATCACTAACGCCGCCGAGATCCTCTCCAATTCCTGCTACAAATCCATCTCCCTCGCACTCCTGTGGATTAACCACCTCCTCCCATCGCTTTCCCTGTCTGATCACTCAAGTCCCTCCCGTTCGGCGCCAAGATCGCTACCATGCTCGACGGCCACTCTCTCACGGTACCTTCCGGCTGAACGCCTCGTCTCGCTCAACAACTCGGCGGCCCCAATTTACGCCGACGGGTCGTTGATCATCTCAGCACCAGCAGGTTCTTCGACTGGTATCGGGTTCGATTGGAAGCTTCAGCCCCAAGCTACTTGGCGCCGCGAAACCCTAAGAAGAAGAAGAAGAAAATCCCAGAAGAAGAAGAAGGAAGAAAAAGAAATAAAAAGAAAAGGAAAAAAATGAATTAATAAAAAAAAAGGGTAAATTGGTCATTTCACTTTTTTTTTGGGACCCACGTGCTTGCCACTTCAGCAAACAGACAGCGCTGTCAGAATTTTGGACAAAAGTATCACGTTGATACCAATTTAGGTCTTTGGGTATCACATTGATACTTTTGAGAGTTCGGGTATCAAATTGGCTTTGACAAAATAGTTTGGGGATGGTAGATGAATTTTTCTCAAAAAAAAAGAAGGGTAAATTGGTCATTTCACTTTTTTTTGGGACCCATGTGCTTGCCACGTCAGCAAACAGACGGCGCCGTCAGAAATTTTGGACGGAAGTATCACGTTGATACCAATTTAGGTAAGAACCCGTTAGCTTAACGGGTTTCGCGGGCCAAACCCGGCAGGTTTGCGGGTTTTCCGTTGGAACTCTTTAAAATCCGTAAACAATTTTTATTTTTTTTAACTTTTTATCAAAGCAATTAAAACCAATTAAGACTTATGTATATAACACCTCATTTGCCATTTTCTTTATATGAACTTTTTTGGTTTTCTATTTTGAAATTTTTTATTTTCTATCTTTTTAGATTTTTTTCCTTTCCTTTTTTGACAAAAAATAATTCACAAATCACAATTACACAACGATCCAACGGTCGGACCCTCACAGATCACCTAGAGGATCATCTTTACCGTTTTATACGATGATCCAACGGTCGGATCCTCACGGATCGCCCTTAGGTTCATCTTCTCAAAATTATACGAAGATCCAACGGTCGGATCAACTAGAGGATCATTTTTACCAATTTATACGATGATCCAACGGTCAGATCCTCACTGATCGCCCTTAGTTTCATCCTCTCAAAATTATACGAAGATCCAACGGTCGGATCACCTAGAGAATCATCTTTACCGATTTATACGATGATCCAACGGTGAGATCCTCACGGATCGCCCTTAAGTTTATCCTCTCAAAATTATACGAAGATCCAATGGTTGGATCGTCCCAGATCGCCCTTAGAATCATCCTTACAAAATTATTTGACAATCCAACTGTCGGATCCTCACGGATCGCCTTTTGAATCATCTTTGCAAAATTATACGAAGATCCAACGGTTGGATCGTCCCAGATCACCCTTAGAATCATCCTCACAAAATTATACGACGATCGAACGGTCGAATCCTCACAGATCTCCTTTTGAATCGTCTTTTCACAATTATACGAAGATCAAACTGTCGGATCCTCATGAGGAATAAGAAAAATTCTAAAAATGCCCTGGTTGAAAAAAAGAAAAAAAAAAAGAAAAAAAAAAAGGGAACCCTTATGGGTAAGGGGAAATGGGTTTTTGGGAATGATTTTGAGTTAATGGGTTCCAATGGGTTTAGCCCGCAAAACCCGTTAATTTGAGGGGTTTTTGCGTGCGGGCTATTTTTAGCCCGGATTAATAAACGGGCGGGTTTGTGCTGATTTTTAGCGTGCGGGTATAGTGCGGATTTACGGATTACGAGTTTAGTAGAGCATGTGTGCCTATAACCCATTCGTAGGGTGAACCTCTTAACACATTCACTGACAAAACATTTCACGATACTGGAGAAAGCAAAAGTGGAAGTGATTAATACTGCAGCAATTGGTATGACATTGATATTTTTTGTATGCGAGGGGCAGACAGTTTTCGGATGTGAGGAGGCAGGAGAAAACAACAACTCTAGAGTGGGGCATCCCCTGGAGAGATATAGTAGTTATTGCCGGTCAAAGCCACACCCTCAGGTATTCAATCCAAATTTTCACAGGATCTTTTTTAAATGTAACATCTGCTTTCAAAAATGTTTCTAAGCATGTCTTCTAATCATCAAATTCCAAATTTTATTTACTTATTTATTTATTTTTATCTAAAATCTAGTCTTAAAATTCTTGAAAACATCATTTACGTATTTTTTTATATATATTTTTTATAATCAAGTGTTAAATTGGCTAACCCAGACTCTGGATCTCCTAAATGATGCTCTACAAAAGTGTATCAAATGTGTGAGCTGTGACATTAACAGAAGTTACTTCTTTGGATGTTTTAGGAGATGGACATCTCAATCTATGGAAAGCATTATTCATATAAAGACTTAAAATTCTTGTCATCTTTTATTACTCCCGAACATTACCTACTACTATCTCTTACAGGCTCGTTATTGATATTAATTTTTTATGTTTTTAAGGCTCAGATAGTTGTATTGATCACCATTAAAGTTTTTCTTTTCATGCTTCACATTTGCTATGATTGAGAGTTGAATGATATGATGACATTTTTATATTCTTAATGGAAAACCCTAAAGGATCATATCACTGGAAATATTTGGCAAACAAAAAAAAAAAAACAAGATTTTACAATAAATTCTAAAAAAGTAATAACATAAAAACTATAAGGAATAATCAAAGATTAAGGTTTATGGCAGGCGTTCTATTCCTGGCACGATAGCGACCTTGCTAATTCAAAGATGAATGAGTACTGAAAGAGGAACACACTCTGCTAATTCAAAGTTTGGTTTAGGCTTTGAATGTTTTTGCTATTTCTCTTATGCTCTCTTGAATGTTTGATAATTATACTTTGATGTTTCACCAAACTTCGTATTCGTGGGATTGTCATATTTATTTGATGATATATTTAAACGTCAATTTGGTTTAGGCTTTGGAGAAAAAAAAAAGACTTAACCACTCACTTTCGAAAGTATCTTTTGTTTTTATAAGAAACGAAAATATTTTTAAAAATCGGACTTGGTTACAATCATTGATCAAAGTATCCACATACCAAGAAACTTGGAGTACTGAAAGATGAACACACTTTCATAACTTGAATACTTTGATGTTTCACCAAAACTTTAGTATTCCTGGGATTGTCAGATTAGTTTGATGATATGTTTAAAACGTCAGTTTGGTTCAGGCCTTGGAAAAAAAAAATACATAACTACTCACTTCTGAAAGTATTTTGTTTTAATTTTCTTTTATAAAAAACGATATTGCATACCTCTATAGAGCAACTACAGAGTTGGCCCGGAATACCGACTTTTTAAAGCATCTCTTTAGTCTCTTAACTACCATGTATCTCTTGACATTTAGTGAAATTGACAAAGGATATGAAGTTGTTTCTTCATTTTGAGTAGTAGGATGATATTCCTAACTATCTCCTGACATTTTATAAGATTGACAAAGAATATCAAGTTCTTTCTTCATTTTGAGAAGCAAGATGATATTCATAATTATCTTTTAGCTAGTTTTGTAAATTTATTTTTTTTGTACTCATCTTTGTAGTGGATTAGTGTTCGAGCAAATTGTTCATAGTTGTTAATAGGCTCTTTCAAGTAGCAAGGTGATCTTCAGAACTATCTTCCAGTTAGAAAACTAAGTTTTGTATTTTTTTTTTCTATACATCTTTTAGTGGATTGGTGTTCCAACAAATTGTTCATAGATGTTAGCCTCTTTTGAAGTTTTTATTGCATCAAGACTTCATTGTGTTGTGCTACTATACATTTTTTATGTGTTGCTTAGTTTGCTGGTGTTTTTTATTCTAACTTCTAAGTAATATCCTGAAATTTTATCTTTTTTTTTTTAGTAGAAACGTCAATAAACAACTTATACAAGAAAACATAACAATTACTCTGAGTCAAACTCAGGACCTTCCACTTACAAAGTAAATACTTTTGCCACTAGCTAGACCAAGTGGTATTGAACACTTTCGTTCATCAATCATTATTTGTTGTATTATAAATTGATAATAGAGAAAAGAGATTCGGGAGAAAGTAGATGTATTTCATTGATAATAGATGCTTCTGTATATAAAAGATTACATGTACAATCGTATTGCTTAGTAAGGAATCCTATACATAAATAGAAGATTAATACAATATACTTTCCTATTATATCTAGGGTAAATAAATGTTTGGGGTAGGATCAGTAGAAAACGTTCCATCTGATCCTGAATAGCCTCTTTCAAAAGGATTTCCGCTTCCTCGGTAAATGTCTTGGTAGAAGATATGATTTCTTGGAACTGCGGTTTATTCGTTTTTAAATAAGTACGTAACTCAACAAGAAATTTCCTTACCTGTCCAATTTCTAATGAATCAAGATAACCGTTCGTTCCGGTATAAATAGTCAATATCTGTTCTTCCACCGCAAGGGGGGCTGATTGAGATTGTTTGAGCAACTCACGTAATCGTTGACCTCTTGCCAATTGATTCTGAGTAGCTTTATCGAGATCAGAAGCAAATTGTGACCCTTATTAGTCAACAATGGGTAAAATCCTCATATGGTTCCTAATTATCACGAAATACACTTTTTGGCACCTACAAATTTTTAGGGAGTCTAATGGTACCTGTATTATCCCTCTGTTATCCCTTATAGTATTTCCATCCATTATTCTGTTAAAAATGCCTACATGGCGGCCATATGACACTCATAAATAGTATTTTGACACATTAATATATTGGATTTCTATAATTATGAAATATTTTGACACATAAAAAAATAATAATAATTACACCTAATTTGTTCTTTGCTATTCTCGGGATATTTGGGGCAATTAATTTATGTACTTTTGTTTGTGTCTAGTTCTTTTTTATTAAGTTTTAACATATATTAATTTGGGTCAAATAATGAGATAAGTTTTTTCTTAAACAATTAATAGGATTAACCAATGGAGGTAGTAGGTGCCTACTACAAAAAGTCATTTCCAATAGCCTCCACCAATATCATGAAACTTGAATAAAAGTTCCTTGAACTCTCCCGAAACCCTAAGGCTGTGTTTGCCGTCTGGTTCAAAATTGGTCTCGTCCGGCTGCGGCTGGGTGTCGGAGGTGGCCTCCGGCCTCACCGCCGTCTTGGAGAGTGCTGTCGGGCAGGAGATTGATAACTACTGCCCTTGGGACTCTGTCGGAGAAGGTTGTTTCTCGGTTTTTGTCAATTTCGGTTTGGCTGGGCTAGAGGCGGAGGTGGTGGGTTGTGTCGTTACAGGCTGGTTGTCAATCTTTGTGGAGGTTTTCGTGGACCGACGGTGCTGATTTGGGGTTTTTTTTTTTGTTCGGTGGCGATGCGGGGTTGTGGGAAATTGGATCGGGGACTGTGTTTGGTTGGTGGTGATGCAGGTCGACAATGTACTCGAGACGGTTGGATTGCTGCCATGGTGGTGTAATCGTGACGAGGCTGGTTGGCGGCAGGGATTAGACCAAACTGGGCCTGAAAGTGACGCACGACGAGGTTGGGAGCAGATGGTGGATTGGCCCAAGCCAGGTTGATGGGCCGTGTGGATCTTCTTGGCTGACTACCCTATTGGGCTTTTGGTTGCTGGGCTCAGGTTTCTACCCTAGTCCAATAGCTTCTAATTTGGGCTAGGGTTTAGGCTCTTGGCCCAAACCTAGGCTATTAGCTTTTTGTCTAATTACAATAAGTTTCTTGTATTAGGAACCTAACGAGTGTAGTTTGCTTGTCTATTCGCTATGTTTTTTCATAGCTTATAGGCTCGCTTTTAAGTGAGCGATTAGTTCAAATATAGTTGGTCTATCCTATGTACCACTGTGGCTCCTCCACGAATCCTTGTTCTGGCCATTGTTATGTGTCAGTGGGTAGGTATGTAATAGCCTTCTTGGCATGCGCTATTATCAATGGAATTACCATTAATTCAAAAAGGGAGGTAGTAGGTTCATTAAATTCAATTCTGGCACTTTTTTTTAAACCTAGTTTAATTTATTTTAATATACTTTTATAAAACAATTTGTAAACAAAATATATATAAAAAATAGATTTTTTATGATTTTGTCCCTATTTTAACGGAATAATTGATGGAAGTACTAAGGGGGTGTATTGTATATAGAATTAGTGGAACTTTTAATGAAATCTATGGAATTTGAAAGTCTACGTGTATTCCATATAGACTTTTAGCAGTCCATGAAAGTCTTGAGGTATTCAATTAAGATATTTAAAGACTTCATGAATTTCACCAAAATCTAGGGGTATTCAATTAGGACTTTTAAAAATGAATAAAAATACAGAGTTACTCAAAATATCATTCATACTTATGAAATTAGAAAATCATGGATAATTATGGACTTTGTAGTGTTAACTATACATACCAAACTCCAATAATTTTTCAGCCTCCAGACCAAAGATTTGAAAAAGTCTATCAAAGTTTCCTCTTTAAAAAAAAAAAAAAAAATCTATCAAAGCTCTTCTCTCTGCACCGAAGAGGTTGGTCCTTCATCATCTCTCTTTCTTGACTTTTTGTCTTTTCTCTAATCTTTTATGATATCAGCGTTTTTTGATACCAACATGTTCATTGTAGTTCTTGAATGTGACTTTTTTGTGTTTTTCAATTGTGATACTTTGAACCCTAATAGCAATAAAAATGATTTATGAAACCCTAAAACTCAAATATTGTGGTCTACCCCTAAAACCTTGAACAATGTTGCTACGACATACTAAATTTTATCTTATTAATTATTCTCGTCGATTTGAATTTATATTATGGTTCAAAGAAAAGTGGAACAATTGATTGATTATAGATCAAGACATTGACCAACATTGTTATGATATATGTTAATCGGATAAAAAAAATTAATGAAAATAATTAACCATAGACATTAAGTGATCTATATTGTATCTTTATGTTGTTGGGAGATTAGGAATGAGAACAAACTAGCTAGACAGAGTAACAATCATTTATTTAAGTCAATTTCTAATAGAAGATACTTGAACATTGAAGAGGCAACAAGTTATTATCTTGTTTTGTGTTTGGGCTGCATTGGTTTTGTTTTTTGTTTTTATATTTTGTACATGCTAGGAAATCTGTAGAAGTCATTCATAATAAAGTATATAAATTTTTATGAATCAATAAAAGTCTATTGCTAAAATCAATGGTTTTAAGAAATCAATAACAGTCTATCAACTTTTTAAAGAGTCTGTGGACTTTTCAAAAAATCTGTCATTTAAAAAAAGTCTGCACAAATCCAAATACAATACACCCACCTAAAGGGATAATGAAGGGATAATACAGATACTACTAGACTCCCTAAAAATTTGTAGGTACAAAAAAAAAAAAAAGCATTTCGTGATAATTAGGATACCATATAAAGATTTTAGCCGTCAACAAATTCACTCTCTCTACTTTAATTGCACATCACATTGAAAATATTTTGGGACGAAACTCAAGAAAGCAACCTATTGTGGCGACTCAAGGTTGGACATGTTCTTATTGGTTTTGTAATAAGCAATGCAGATGAGAATTCTTTATTTGTTGTTGCTAAAAGATTGGCCACCTAAAATTCTTATTGCAGATGTTGTTGCACTTAGAGATAATCTTGAAAGATTGTGGTAAGACTAAATGGGACTCAAATATCCTTATCTAAGACTTAATGTGGACTTAACATTGTTTGACCTTTATCTCAACAACTTGTCATACTTTTATGGAAGAGGTAATCGAGATAATATTGTAAATTCTGCTTGAGTATTCTAAGATTGGTGCAATTGTGTTTTGCTTATGGTATTTCATGTCTCGGTTGCATACTGGTGTTTTGGGTGTAGGACTGGTATGGAACTTCCTAGATCGACTATTTCTATGCATGTGTGAGTTTTTTTTTAAGCATGGCTTTGGTTGAGTCCTCTAGCCTGTATGTAATTTTCTTCTCCAATCAATAATACTTGAGGAGGGGATTATGAGTTTGTCTTTTTCCCGCTTCGTTAAATAAAAATAAAAAAGGGTAGCAAGCCTATTTCATTGAAGGAATAACTATCCCTACTAGAACATGGATTAGGAAACTCTTTGCATATTAAGTTTAGGATTTTGAATCTTTATGGGAGTTATTAGAGCATCTTTAGTAATACTAGCCATTTTTTAGTTAAATTTTAGCTAAAATAGCTAGAAAGTCATTTTGGCTAGCCACTTTAGAAATACGTCTGTATCAATGCTCTCTATTTTAGCTAATTTTGAATTTATATTATTTTTTAAATGATGATTAAAGAGTTTAAATGTACTTATAAATTACATAAAATAACTTAAAAGGAATGTTTTAAATTATAGAGAGCCTCATCTCACTCTCTATATTTAGGAGCGAGATAGCTAAAAGTTATAATGGAGAGCCACTTAGGAGTCTGGTGCAGCTGTTAAAATAGATAAAAAGCTAAACATGCTCTCCAAAATAGCTAAGGAGCTAAAATAGAGAGTCTGCTAAAGATGCTCTTAATTCTATTATGTCTAAATAAGGAAACTAAAGCTCAGCTCTATCAATTAATAGAGATCGGCAGGTCAACAACTTAGACCTAGACCTATATGTAAATTCATTTCTCCGAATAAATGAAAAAGAAGTGCAAGTATATAATGTTAGGGAGAGATTATCAACGTGCTTATGGTAGCCGCCCAAGCTTCTTCTCTTCATTCGAAACCCTAGCCGCACTAGCTTCTTCTCCACTGTTCGGTGCCATCCCACCGGCGCTTGTCACCATCACAAAGGCGTGAACCGAACCCAACTACGCCAGTTATCTGGTTGTCGTCCTTAATTCCAGCAATGCAATTCATCCCAGCGGCCTAGTTATCATTCATAGCAGTGACAATCATTGATTTCTTGGTGGCTCTTAGTCATTCCCAGCAGCAAAGTCAGTGGTTGAAGTCTAACCTTGTTGTCAATCATAACAGCAGTGTTCTAGGTTTATCGGACATCGGCTTGTAAATTCCGTCACCGACGATGTCCTACTGGGGAGGAAGACCTTTCGACGAGGTGATGGAGCTTATGGGCTGCTTCTCTTTTTCCTGTCTCTGGGCTTGGGCTTTGCTGTAGAAATGGGTTACAAGGAGATTGTGGCCTCTTTGATCAATTTGCTAGCTGTGCCTATATGGAGGGTGCCTTGACACCCTCATCCATTACTTAGCAGCTTGGCAATTGGGGATGGAGGTCTCTCTAATCCTCTGTGTCTAACACTAGAAGTATGGTTTTTTACTACTTGAATCTTAGTTCCTCTAGTTGTACACCAATTGAGGTCTGTAGGCGACTAGGTTACTGTTTCAAAGGAAGGTAGGTAGTGAGGATTTGTTTTCTTTATTTTAGGCTCAATAATAGAGCGTATATTTTTAATAGTGAGGTTTATGATTTTGGTATAAGACAGCATCTGATGTATGTGCCTTCTGGTCATGGATAAGTAATGAAATTATCTATTCTTTAAAAAGTGCAAGTACAAAATGTTTAAAATACAGAGTAGAATTAATAACTTTGCTTTTCGATCACATGTCCGTAAATCAACCGTTAGATGTTTAAATATTTATGTGTAAATCATTTATGCAATTTTTTCAATCAAATCGAAAATCAATAATACATTCATTATCATGGCTTATCAGTTATAAACATGTTTGACAGATTTGGTTCGTCCATTTATTTGATCTAATTCAATAGGGTGGTTCTAGTAAGACCTCCCAATTTTCTATTTAGACCTCTCATAATTTTTGTAAGAATTTATGTAACGTTCCATATCTTAATTTACCTGTTTATTAGTTATCTGGACGGTAAACGACAACTATTTTCACTTTTTACTTTGTTTTGATACTTTTAGTGGCCCTAAAAGTTGACTTTTTGGTCGGGTCAAAATTTGAGAAAATTTTCTTCATAAAAGTTGTAGAGGACATTAAACCGAGTCTGCGCATGTGGTACACTTAAACCGGAGTTCGTATGCGAAAGTTATGGCCAAAATACTAAAGTTACTGTTCATAATAACTTTCTATATATATATAAAGTTACCAAGGTAAGTTTCCATTTCGGGAAACCTACCCCCTACCCCGACTTTCCCTCTCTTCCTCTCTCTCTCTCCCCCGGGTCGATCTCTCACCTTTTTCTCTCGATTCCCCACCTTCCGGCCACCTAGGGACGAGTCATAGGTCATCACTGGTGCGCCTCATCCTCCTCCACAAGCTAGCAGCAGTGGGTCACGGCGATTTGGCCAGAAAAGTAGGAATCGACGGCTTGAAGAAAACTGTAGCAGATTGGGGTTTTCCGGCAATTCTTCCAATTCCGGCCATCTCCGACAATGAAACCAAGTGCAATAGGAGCGCCTCGAGCCATGGAACATTCCCCCTCAAGTTTCTAGCTCCAATAATTTTCGATCCTAGGGTTTGAGGAATTTTCTGGGTTTTCTTCACCGGCCGATTTCAAGTGGTTTAAGGTAAATTTGGAACTTGTTGTAGTTTAGAAAAGTGTTGGGCTTGTTGAGATGCTGTTGTACATGGAATTTGGTGGCCGGAGGTGAGGTGGCCGCCAGGGTGGCGCCTGGAGGCGAGTAGGGTAGGGTTTTTAATTCCTGTTTTAGCCCAATTAAATCTTATAAATGTTGTGGAGCTTGTATGTGAAGTTTGGTGGAAATTGAAGGAGTTTTGTATCGATTGTGTAGTTCCGTAGTTTGGGATGTCGATCATTGAATTACGAGAATCCGACCGTCGAATATCTCTCGGTTTTTCCCTAGAACCTTTAAACTAATGAGTTGGTATTAGGGGTGAAGTTGGATTAAATTGGAAAAGAATTTGGAAGTTTGATTTAGGAGGATAAGATATTAGAATTGTATTTAATTGCCGAATCGTTATTCACGAATTATATTTATGTACAGGGCGACGTACTGAGCTATTGCTCGACGAAGGAACTCGTACGCGTGATCGCCTAAATAGTACTGTGAATGGACTTTTGATTTTAATTGATGCATGCAAATTAATTTCGGCAAATTTTGATTTTATTGATTTATCAATTTAATTATCGAGCATTTTAATTTGGTTTGGATTATTAATTGATTTTTTGGTTTGAACTTTTGAATTAAGATTCATCATGCTCGATTTGAGAATTTTGATTTATGTGATATTTTCCTTATTATTATTCCGTGGTAATTTCTAAAATTTTTTATTATAATTAATGATCAATTCTTAAGATTTCAAGAGAGATTCGGAATTGGTTTTGGAATATATGATTATTATTTTGGAAATATGATTTACGTGATTTTTTGACAATTTATTTTACCGAGATGATTTCCATATTACATATTATATTTAGTAGTCAATTTTGAGATATTCTGGAATATTTTGGGAAATGAGATTTTCCGAAGAAATTTGTGCTCGTACTAATTTCCGGGTTTGGTTTTGAATTTGAGAATATTTTGGCCTGCGGGGCCACGTCACTAGAACATACTTATTGTTTTCTCGTGAGATATTGGGAAAGCTTTATGGATTTATTGGTTTTCGATTGTTTTTCCTCACCATACTCGGGTCATTCGATTAGTGTCTCATCCTCACTTACTTTTTGTTTATGAGTGGCAGTCGAGAATTCACCTCCTCACGTGAGTGGTAGTCGAGGTTATTAGTTCTCCTCCTCACACAATCTATGTGTGGGTTTCAGTCGAGGGTAGGTAGAGCCTAAGGGGCTCCTTTACCCGTATGGTGATATCTCTTCCCCATATCCTATTATCACTTGACTAGCGGGGCCTAGTCTGATTTCCCTTAACCAGCGGGGCTAGTATATGTTTTCACAAGATTTTGAGTTTAAAGAAATATGTTTTATAAACGTTGTATGCATCGAGGTTTTATAAATTTAAATAAGTGGGAAAGTATTCAAGTTTGCTACATTTAAATCATCTTAATTATTTATTTTTGTCCACTTACACTAACGTGTTTTTCAATACTTTTCCCCTAGGCTCTTCGGTTTCAACTTTTAAATGCCCAGTTTGCAGGCTAGAATAGTTGAGGTCGGGCGTACGTGGAGTTGAGGCATAGCGAACAGCACAGCTTCCGCGTATCAATTTTATCCATGTTTTCCTTGTTTACCTTTTTATATTAGAATTGCTTTGATAACCTGTGGGATGAATGTTATTCGGTTGAGATTTGTAATTGTGAAATGGGAGATGTTGAGTTTTGGGGGAGCATGGTGGCTCAAGGAGAATAAGGATGGATGATTTTGAAGTGTAAATGTCTTTCTACAAGTTTTGGGTAGTCAATTTTTAAGGGAAGTTTCACTAAATTTTTGATAGAATTTCTTCTAAGGTGGGTCTTGCAAGGCCACTTCGGATTTCAGAGTGAAATTTGAGGCGGGTCCTGTCAATTTAGTTTCCATTTTACCCTCTCTTAAGAAAAAGAAATGAAATCACCTATTAGAAGCATACCCGAGGTCGACTCCACCATTCCCGATCCTTTAGTTTTGCTTCACCCATAAGTCCATACCATATTTTCAGTAGCTGTTGTTGGCAATGTATGAAAGTACCTAAGCCTCTCTTTTCTACAGCAAACTAACCAACGAAGCTTGCCCAATTATAAACAACGAGACCCAGTTGATATATAGCTCAATTAAAGAACTTCTACTCATTTCAAGCGAGGGAACTAAGCTTTCCCAATTGAAAAAATAACCCAATTTAGTTTTTCTCCTTTGTAATTATACTTTTGCACAAGGATTAAGGAAGAACTATCACAATATACGTCATGGTGGTTTGGTATGAAGTATAGGTTTTTGTTTTGTTTGGCAAGCTTTCAATCTCAACTCAACCATCTTTGAGTGTTTTACTTCCATATAAACATCAACCCAGCCAATTACTTGAGTTGCTGTGCTTAGATTTGAGATCAAGCTTCAATGCTTATTGAAGCCATTGCTAGTTATGTATAGCTTGAACAAGAATGAAGCTTGATGATAAATCTCTTTGGCAGTAAAAAAAAAAAAAAAAAAGATCGACTTGCATTTGGGGAAAATTGACATGGTTGGGAGATTCTGTTGTTCAGAGAGAGAAGACGAGAAGGGGTTAAATATGATTTTGTTTAAGGATATCTCTATTTGTGTTTAATCCAAACTCTAGGTTGCTTGACCTAGTGGTAATAGGGTTCAATTAGAAGAATCTAGAGATTATCTTTCCTTGTATGATTCTAACTGTATGCATTGTAATCCTCTATATATGGAGTCCCCTATTATCAATGAGAACACACAGCGAATTTCTTTCAATTTCTGATTTCCTAAAACACGTTATCAGCACGAAGCCCTAACCCTGAAATCCTAAATTCATAGCCTTCAAATCCCAGAAACCACCGCCGCCCACCTTGAAGATCTCAACTCCACGAGTCCAGAACCGGCGGCCCCACCCCCAGGACCGGCCGAAAAACCACCGAACCGGCCACCAGAAGTAGCGAAAGTCCCTCTGCCCAGTTCAAAGCTTTCCTCCCAGCCTCCTGCAGCCATACTCCACCAGAAGTTGCAACCTGATCCCAGATTACCAAAAACGGAAAAACTTTTACCGGAACCGCCAGAAGGACCTCAAACCGGCAACCAGAAGCTGTTCCATCTTGAACCGCCTGCAGCTTACCTGGTCATCCTAACCCTTGCTTCAGTCAGCCCTACGTCAAGCCCAACCAAAAAGCCCAGAATCAAGAAGAAGACTCGGCCCAGAAGCAAGGGACTGCCCTGAAGCCCAGAAGTAGAAGAAGCCCAGCAATGCGGCCCACTGACGTTAGCTGCCACGTTAGCGTCCACGCAGGCACACAGTCAGCACACGTCAGCATCCAATCAGACCTGCCACATCAGCATCGATCTACCACGTCAGCGCCGCACTGCCACGTCAGCTCTGATCTGCCACGTCAGCACCCCGGGTCAACGGTCAGTCCACACCGGTCAACCCTCTGGTCAACACCGGTCAACCACTTTCCTGCGACTTTTCCAGCGACATTTTTCTGGCCAACTTTTCGGTCAAGTTTTCCGATCACTTTTTAAGGTAATTTTTTCTAAAAGTTCCCGTTTTTGAAATTTTCTTTCTTTTCTTCTTCTTTTCTCCGGGACTTCCAACATCCCTTCTTCTACCCCCCTTTCTTTTACATAGGGGAGACCAAAAGCCGAACTGTGGGGGTTCGTGCTCACTCCAAGCTTGGAGCTTATAGAGTCCTTCAAACTTAGAGTTTGTTGAGAAGAAAACCATCGACCACATACATCGTTGTTTCGATCTAATCCAAAACCCCTCTTGGAATCAGATTTTCTTGGAAGCGACTACGCTCAGAAAATTCCTAATTTCTTAGAAGCGACTACGCTCAGAAATTTAATAGTTTTTCGTGGTAGCCTTTTTCGCTCCGAAACTAACCCTAATCTTGTGTTGTTTTTCAGGATGAGTTACCTGAACAAGTTGAACTTTGTTCCACTAGAGACAACTGGCGCTGGATACCATAGGTGGGTCCGAGATGTGTGCCAACATCTTAAGGCTGATGGACTTCTGGAAGCCATCCAAGAGCCTAATCAGAACGTGCTCTCCATTGAGCAAGCCACTTCTTTTGAAGCAAAACAAGCTAAAGCCATAATTCTCATGACAAGGCACATGAATGATGCGCTCCAAAATGAATACTTCAATGAGGAAGACCCAAGAAAGCTATGGGTAGAACTTGAGCAGCGATTTGGCAACGTTCGTGACTCCCTGCTTCCTGATTTAGAAGTGCGATGGCATAGCCTCCGCTTTTGTGATTTCAAGTCTGTGCTTGATTATAACTCGGAAGCTCTTCGTATCAAGTCTCTGATGGAGTTTTGTGGCCAAGCCATAACTGATACGATGTTGATCGAGAAAACTCTCTCTACCTTCCCCGTCTCTGCACTGATGATTTCAAAGAATTATCGGATTGATGTAAATGCAGGACGTATCACAAGGTTTCATGAGCTCATTGACACCATGAACGTAGCTGAAAAGAACGACAATATTCTTGTGAAGAACTATAATGCTAGACCCGTGGGAACTAAGCCTATTTCGGAGTCTAACTATAGTTGCGCCCCCAATAGAGGATGCAAGGAGCGAAACCCTAAGAGTAGGGACAATTCTGGACATTCTGGTCCATATGTTCGCCCTGAAGAGGAAGGAAATCGCTTAGAGAGGCGTGCACGGAACCGTGGAGGTCAACGTGTGAAGAGAGAGAGAGGGGCGGAGCCTCCGACCATGGTGGTAACGCCACCAAGAGCATAGGTCGTCCAAATCGCGTCCCAATGGCGCCTCGATCAAGGAAGCCTGACCATAATGATATTTGTTTTTGATGTGGATCAACTGAACATTGGGCCAAAACATGGACAGCACCACAGAATGTTGTAAACGCATACAAGACGTATCTTGAAGCAAGGGAAGCAAATTACATGGAACAAGAAGATCAAGATGGCGATCTCGATCTAAGGATGGAAGACTACAAGGATCAAGACCCAGAAGCTGGCGATTTTGATTAAGTCTTTTTTATTTTCCAAGAGATGTAGGCGATTGCCATATACTGTGTAGTAAATGCCAGTAGGCTCACCTAAAGTAAGTGTGATGTATAGGAAGGTTCTGAGATTAGTGGTACTTAAGCGAGCCTTGCTCCACCGACATCTCTCTACTCACCTGGTCACATTTATTTTGGAATTACCGAAAGAAGTTAGACGACTACCATTGTTTTGCATTAGCTAGCATTTGGATTAGATTCTCCTAATGGTTAAGAGACAATGATGTACTTTGTTGGCTTATGAATAAAATTTCGAGTTCTTTTCATTATGACTCAATTTTGTTTCTGAACTTATGACTTTGTGACTACAATGGCTGGGCCATCAGTATTAATTCAAGGACATGGAATAGCCCAAGTTCCACTTGCCAAATGGCACCTTGCTTACAGCTGTCACAGAAACTCTCTACGCTCTTAGGGCAAATCGTACCCTATGAATAGCCAACTAACTCCATGCGAAAATGCATGTAGCGAATGGAAATGAGTTCCTTTGAGATTTTCTTTAATGATTGCAAATAAAGACGCATCTTAGAGAAATTTATGTGCCTCTCTAGTGGACTCTATGTCACTATTCGAGCCATTAATCCAATAAAAGTTATGAGAGAAGATCTCTTGGATTTAGACACATATTGGCTTTGTCACGACAGGATAGATCATCCTCGTCATGATATGATGATCCGTTTGCAAAGACTTCACATGGACATCCTTTCTCTCGAGCAAAATGAAGCATGAATCAAAAGTTGATTCCTGGACTAAGTGTGACCGACGCTGCTGCCTAGGGCACTGCCTCCGTCCACCACCAGCCTAGGGCTAGCGCAGTCCTTATCCATGATGCCATGGATGGTGTCCATCATGGTGATGGCGCCCCAGGTGATGCTGTAATCACCAACTTGCTTCAAATAGCGTTTTAGACGCTTAGAATTAACCAAAATACTCAATGGTTGCTTCTAAGGTCTCTCGCTCGTTTTCCAAAGCCAGTTCCTTAGGGAATTAGGACTGAGACCGTCATATGTAAAGGATATGACAATACTCATTCTGTTCTTACAAAGAATCCGTACAAAGAATCTGTAGGGATTTTGTGGATTGTTTCAACCAACTTGCGGACGCTTAAATATTTCATGATGTTGGTTGACACGCAAACACGCTGGTCACGTGTTGTGCTTTTGTCCACCTATAAATGCTGCTTCTGCTACACTCCTAGCACATATCATATGACAACGGGCTCACTCCCCAGATCATCCTATTCAATCAATTGGATTTGACTATGCTAGGGAGTTTACATCGAAAGACTTTCGATGGATATTGCAATGGGCTTGATGTTGGACATCACATTCCCATGTACACACCTAAATGGTCTTGCGGAAATGACTACGATGATAGTCAGGACATTGGTAATGCGCACCAATCTCCTTATATCCGCTTGGGGTAATGTAATATCGCATATAGCTGTGCTAATTCGTCTACGACCCATCGCCACTCAATGTACCTCTGCGTTACAGCTAGTGAGTACTGGGTACAAATATTGTACTTACGCATATTTGAGTGAGCTATTTATGTGCCAATTTTGCTGCCACAGCACTCTATGATGGGTCCTTACAGACGGATGGGCAACTACGTTGGATTTGAGACTCTAACAATCGTCTGCCACTTAATGTCCTTGGAAGGCGATCTCCTTACCACTAGATTTGCGGGTTGTCACTTTGATGAGACAGTCTTCCCGTCGTTAGGGGGAGATAAGAACACGGATGTTCAGCAGGAATGACAGAAATTGTCGTGGCCTGTCCCCACTATGTCTCATCTCGATCCCTGTGATCACACAAATATGCTGCAAACAAACCTGCAAGGAAGGACGTCCCTACGAGAGGACGTAGCGCCACCCCACATGGAGGTGAGTATGGCGCCAACGCCAAAGAGAGTGGCACTCTGGCGTTAATAGGCCATGGCCCCAGCTAGGATGCGTGGGAAGCCCGTGGGTTCGAAGGATACCTTGGTACAAACCAATCCTTGGATCATAAGCACTCAAAATCCGTCTCATGAGTATCTTTCGGGTTATGGTTATCGTTGGGGACGCTTCAACGTCAAAACCTATTCCTGAGAATATAGAGCTCTATGAAACTTACACTAGTGTACATGAGACGTGGGATAGAAACTCCATCATAATTGATGATGTAGTTGCGCATTTCATTGCCCATGAGTTTGTTGAGTCTAATGATATCGAACCACGCTCCGTTGATTAATGAATGCCAACGTAGAGAAATTTGGCCTAAATGGAAAGATGCGATCCAGGTTAAGATGGATTCTCTAACGAAGAGGAAGGTTTTCGAGCTAGAGATGCCAACACATCCTAACATAAAACCTGTTGACTAATGGGTCTTCGTTAGAAAGCGTAGTGAGAAAAAGATATGGTAATCTCGCCTTATGGCGCAAGGCTTCTCACAAAATGCCCTTAAATCGACTACGATGAGACATATTCTCTCGTAATGGATGTCATTGCACTCCACTACCTTGCCAGTTTGGTAGTTTCCGAATAACTGAACATGCAGCTTACAAATGTGGTCACTACATATCTCTATGGGGATCTAGATACGGAATATACATGAAGGTTCATGGTGAACTTCATTTACCCAAGTCAAGAGGCTCTAGACCACAGAGCGTGTTTACAAAGAGGTTGAAACGCTCGCTAAAATGACTACTTGATTGGGAGGGGATATGCCCACGCGTTTCCATTACAAGTTTCGGATTCTATAGCGGTTCATGTTGGACATGATCTTCATTAAAAGTCCTTAAAGAGTTAAGGGAAACCGCTGAACACTTGAAATCCGAAGTTTGAGATGAAGGATTTTGGGAGAACACGATTATGTCTCGGTTTAGAACTCGATAGATGCTTAGGCATTTTGACAAGGTCAAGCCTTCAAGCACCTCCATGATCGTCCATAGTCTTGATCCTGAAAAGGATCATTTTCGTCGAAAGGATGATGACGAAGATGCACTAGAGGCAGAAGTGCCTTACTTAGTACAATAGGCGCATTATTGTACTTATCCTAATGCACAAGACCGGACATCTCATATGTTGTAAACTTGTTAGCTAGATATAGTTTTGTCCAACGCGACGCCATTGGATTGGTGTAAAAAATATCTTTCGATATTTGAGATGTATGATTGATATGGGCTTGTTTTATCCCTACAAAGAGATGATGGATTCGGACCCATCACACACCAGGTACGCCGCCAACACTGGCCTGCGTCCACTATCCCCATCCTAAAACAACATGTGTTTTGGAAGGTTTTGCTGATGTTGGGTATCTCTCTAACCCACACAAAGGTCATTCCCAATCCGGTCAAGTGTTCACCATGGGAAAAGGCCGAGACATCTTGGAGGTCTACAGAATAGACCCTAGTCCCTATATCTTCGAACAATGAAGAGATCATTGCTCTTCACAAAGTGGTTCGTGAATGTATATGGATTGGATCAATAATTACACATGTTCGAAGCAATTGTGGTTTGAAGTCTACCACAGATGAGCCTACGAGCATTTAGGATAATGCTGCTTGTTTTGAGCAAATGAAGCTAGGCTACATCAAAAGCGACAACACCAAGCATAATCAGCAACAATAGACTCTCCTCAAGATCAAAGTGAATTAAGTTCAATTTGAGGAAAATATGGCAGACTTGTTTACTAAGTCATTGCCCAAATCCACGTTCGATAAACATGTGGCAAGAATTGGCTTGCGGAAATTATCTGAACTCCCATGATCGTTGTCATCAGGGGGAGGCACAGACATTAGGGGGAGATGTCTACATGTTTGTCTCGAATCGTGAAGGGTGTGTTGTGCTCTTTTCCCCCTTCGACCGAGGTTATTTTTGTCCCACTGGGTTTTTGTTACTCGGCAAGGTTTTTAACGAGGCAACGAGAGAAGCACCGCATTTGGACAACACAATGGGGAGTGTTTAAGAATATATCTATTTGTGTTTAATCTAAACTCTAGGTTGCTTGACCTAGTGGTAATAGAGTTCAATTAGAAGAATTTAAAGATTATCTTTCCTTGTATGATTCTAACTCTATGCATTGTAATCCTCTATATATAGAGTCCCCTATTATCAATGAGAACACACAGCGAATTTCTCTCAATTTCTGATTCCCTAAAACAGATTTAAAATTTTACAAAAATTAGGGGAGGTCTAAATAGTAAATTAGGAGGTATAACTAGAATTACCTAATTCAATACTTTAACGATTAGCAATTTAAAAGAAAATTTTCTTAATGATAGTTATTTTGCCGTAATATAATTAAAAATTAGATCTTCAAAACTCTTGATTAAAAAGTCATCAAATCCGACCTCTGCCAATACGGTCGGCATTTCACCACCTCCTCCGAAAACACTCAAAAATGAGCAGACGGATCAAAACCCTAATAAGCACAGAGAATGATCGGAACCGCCAAACCGCCTCAACCAGCAACGCCACCACAATTCCTTACTTACCTGACAACGTCATCGAAAAAATCCTGTCCTTCCTTCCGATCAATCTAGCGGGCCAGGCGAACACCGTCTCGAAGCAATGGGCAGCCCTGTGGCCTTCGTTCCCAGTAATCGATCTCGACGAGGCCGATCCGATCAATTGCGAACTCTATATCGAACCTGGACGTTTCCTCAGCTTCTTGCACCATTCTGTCAGACGATGCGGGGATCAGAGGCTCTTGGACAAGTTGAGGATTCGAGCCAACCTTCGATACGCCTACGTGTTGGTAACAGAGTGGATTGATTTTGCAATTGATAGGTGTGTTAAAGAGTTAGATCTTCGAAATTTGGGTGAGAATTGTGAGTTCCTGATAGCTCATGCCGTTTTAACTTTGAAATCTTTAACCAGTCTGAATTTGGAGAATGTGAGAGTTTATGCAAGTTCTGGACTTAACGGTCCAGTTTGTCTACCCTTATTGAAAACCATGTCACTCACAGAGTTGGAATTTTTCGACGATGAGGAGGACTGGGCCATTTGCGCCGTCCCCAGCTTAATTTCGGGGTGTCCTAGCATGGAGCAATTGTCTATTAAGAAATGTAAGCTTGGCTACTCTACCATGGATCTTGAAATTTCAAGTTACAGTCTCAAATCCTTGGAAATTATGCATTGCCATTGTATGCATTTGGTGGTTACCGCCCAGAATCTCGAGTCTTTTACATTCTATTCGGATTGCACCTGTCCTTACCATAAGACTATGTACTTGTGGGAGTGTGATAACTTGAAACATGTGGACATCTCTTGTGAGGGGTTGAAACAGCTTCTGTTGCATACATGCCTAGAAACTATGGAGAACTCGTTTCACACTCCAAATCTAGAGTCTTTTGAGTTTAGCGGATATCTGAAGGCCAAGGTCCATTTTGTGGATGCTCCATCAAAGTTATTGAAGGCTACAATCAGAGTTTGGGAGACCTCATGGCCCATTGAATATTATTCTGCTATGAGAGATTTTCTTGAAAGTTTCAATTGCTCCAAAAAAGTGAAGCTACATATTGAGGATGCTGAGGTAATATATATAAGATCTCTTTTTCAGTTCTTTTGTTGCTGCTTATAGTTCGTAGCCTCTTATTTCTAACATTCCACATAGTCGTAACTTTTAATTTTAACCCATTTGCTTGAATTCCTCATCCTTTGAAACTTAATGAATCTGGACTCTAGCTTACTCAAAGTAGAAGTGTTTTTGGCTTGTTGGCTTAGCCTTAGCCAGTTAAGTTAGTAAAGAAACCGGAGGTTAGAAAGGAATTTGATATTGAAAAGATGTTCTGATTTGATTCAGTTGGTGTTTGAAATTCTGCGAAAGCTAGGGAGGATCCCAAAACCTTCAAATTACCATATCTGACCCAAGACAGAACATGTATGCTGCTATAGGACTCAGATTAGTTAAAATGTTGCTTTTTGTTGGATAATGTGTGCATTTATAAATTGGATTCTCTTAAAACGAAGTTATAATTGAAGAGTGCAATGTGCAATTACATATTTCTTGTGATTTCCATCTTTAATAGTTTGTTGTCAATGGCTTGTAGGGTGTCATAATACCAGAACATCGGAGAATGGAATGGTCTTCCCCATTACCTAGTATTAAGCAGCTGCAGCTATACTTTTATGCTCCATTGGGGGACAGAGAATATTGTTTGAGACCTTCATTGATTTGGATGGCACCATCTGCTGAGATTCTACCATTTCTAGATAATAATGATTATGATTATGATGATGATGATGAGGATGAGGATGATGATGACTATGATGATGATGATGATGATGACGACGACGACAACGACGACGTTGATGACCACAACGAAGACTAAATAGTAAAGCAAATGTTTTTGGGGATATGGGGACTGTGAGAGAGTGGTGATTTCCATCATTCAGAAATTCGGACAAAGGTAGAGTTTGATATTCTATCAGTAGAGTTATTTACGGAAAATGATCACTTGAAGCTATACTCTGTGCCTATAAAGATTGTTTTAGTTCCTATAAAAATAAAAAAATTAAGATTGTTGCAGTGCTCTTACATACTTCTTTTATCTTATTAGTGTAATAAACAAGTTTTTATACTCCAGCATTCACATGCTTAAACCTGCCACCTAAACCCTAAACCCTAATCTTATACCTTGGATACAAAACCAAAGCAACCAACAAGAGTTGGTTAATGTCCTCAAGCTGTCCAAAGTATTTTTGGTACTTGGCCCTCATCTTAAGTGTCATCTGAAAGAGGATCTTTTGCGTAGCATCATGGCTATCCACAGTTGACAAAACAAATCTTCAATCTCGGCATGGATTGAAACAATATCATGGAAAGTTTTTGGTGAGGTAGGGTGTTTCGTGGCACTAACACTCTTATGTTACATTATAAAACACTTTCAAGAACTTCACAAACACCACTGCCTTTGCACAATCTGCTGCTTTAGGTGGTCCAACCCTCTCACTCTTCATTATATTTTTCCATGGAATCAATTTTCTACACGCAGACCCCTCTCAACTCTCCACTGACTAGCAATTCATTATTGTGTTGGAGTTTGAATAGAGATCTGTCTCAAAGGGAACCGTCTAAGATTTTCTTCCTCACTCGGATCCGTCTCAAGGGGAAGTACCTTTCCAAGATCTGTCTAGAAGAGATTTCTTCGTCTCAAAGGGATATTACCTCTCCAAGATCTGACTGGAGGAGATTTCACCTCACTTGAATCTTCCTCAAAGAGATTTCTTCTCACTCGGATTTAGCTCAAGGAGATTTCCAAACGCTGCTGGATATAACATTGTTGGATATCTAAGTCAGTTATATTAGAGTTTGAATAGAATTCAGTTTTGTAATTTGAAATCAAAAGGACAAGTCTGATCAACTTACCTTTTTTTTTTTTTTTTTTTGAGACTAGGGTATCCGAGTCTTTGACCCGACTAATCCCTAGGTCCCCCGCCTGACCCCACAACATTTGGGGAACTGGAAACTCTAGCAATTGCTAGGTGGGTACCTTGGGAGAGGGTCGAACCCCAGACCACTTGGGATCAACTTACCTTTTGAGTTTGAACTAAAGAGGTTATTGAAAGATAAGTCTAAACAACTTTCCTCTTCAATATAAACTGAAGTGGTGTCTCAAACTTTATATAAACCCAACATGCCTTCCTCTCCAAATAAGACAACAACGTATTTCCTTCCTTTCCTTCAGAGAGAAAAAACACTGAGTACGTTCGCTAGAATCCAAGGTCTGGTGCTAGGCTCTTGCATTATCGATAGTTGTATCCTGGTGGACAGAAGCCTAACGAACTACAAGCACTGAGTAGGGGTGAAATTCTGTCTAAAGGACATTGCCAATCTGCAAGCCTCTATCGAATCACAAGTCAGTTTTCTTGCAATTACGATTCCTTTTTCTCAGATACATGTTGTGTATTGTAATCCATATACTATTGTATAAATTATTGCTGTAATTATTTATATATTGTGGACGCATATTTTCAATTCATTGATACAAATCCAACATACTGTAGTTGTGTTAACTAATAAGTTGAAACTTAAGAATCACACATATCGCTGACTAAGAGCATGGTACAATTTATCTTCAAGCTCTATTCTATGGTGGATGGAAAGAATTGCTTATTGTCCAAGAGATTGCTTTTACCTCAACCTATGGATGGTAAACATTAGAATCCACCTTTTCAATTGTCAGTAAGCTTATTGCTTTGTATTTTTTTTTTTCTGATGAAAGAAAAAATATTACAAACAACCCCTAATACAACCTATTCCTTGAAAATCGAAATTGATGGCATTAAGGGCATTGAGAGGAAGACCCTGATTCTCGCCCTAGATCGGCTAAAACATCCGCAATAAAATGTGCTTCTCTCTAGACATGCCTGAATTCAATTTTCTGGAAGTGAGGTGCCAAATGTTTGATGTCATGGACAAGTACTCTTATTTGTTGTTGATACAGTCAATAAGCGTTTGCGAATCCCCTTCCACTTTGATTCCAGAAAAACCATGAAGAACAGCAACTTGCAGAACAACTCTGAGAGCAATTGCTTGTGAACCAAAACATTTGAAGGACTTAACTTTCTTGAGGATACTGAAATAGGCAAACCCTGGTCATTGATGATAAAAATACCTGCAGCTCCTTGATTATCCTTGTAAACCAATATATATTGAACACCCACACGCCAAATCTCTTTAGCAGGTGGAATTCCCGCTGGACACTCTAGCTCTGTTCTTTTCCTAGACCCAATAGGAGAGGGTAAAGATGTAATAGGTAGTAGTTTTGCATGATTTGAGAACAACTATGCTCGTGAAAGGGAGAGGGTAAAGATGTAATAGGTAGTAGTTTTGCATGATTTGAGAACAACTATGCTCGTGAAAGGGAGAGGGTAAAGATGTAATAGGTAGTAGTTTTGCATGATTTGAGAACAACTATGCTCGTGAAAGGGAGAGGTTAAGATGTATAGTAGCAGTTTTGCATGGTTTGGGAATAACTATGCTCGTGGAAGGCTCGTTAGAAGTTCAAGGCTTCAAGCAATGTCTCATGTTGTCTTGGACTGTTTTTTAAGTAATATAGTTCTACATGCAATAATGATAAATGAATCACTTTTTTTAGTACTACATGCATCACACCTCATGTAGCATCTAAAAGTCTCTAATAGGTTGGGCTTTGTGCTACATCAGTTGCCATATAAAATAGGTTGAAAGTGATACCCGAAAAGGTATTTCACCTAACGTTATTCTTCTACTTGAGATGTTTTTTTAATGATTATTTCTTAGTCATTTATTCAGTACAACCAAGTCTATGAATTTTAAAAAATTATTCAGTATACATACAATGTATATACACTGCCACCGCCAAAAAGAAAAAAACCGGTGGTGTTGGGTTCTTCTCCACCTTGTCTATAACTTTCATAATTGGAGCCTAGTCCAAATATAACGCAGTCGGGTTCTACATCAAAATATGAACAACGAAAGAGGAATTTATCTCGAAAGGATTTTGGCCAAAATTTTCCAATTATGTTTTTTCCCTCCACATATTGATTTGTTGTGTATGGTTGGTGGGCTTGGAATTGCAAGGAAGAGAGGAACATAACCCAAGTAGTGGTGGAGCTCGAGGTGGCTGGAGGAGGAAGAACCCGTTTTGGTTCTCCTCTTCGATAAACCGCCGTGAGATGTTATGGGGGGTGGTGGATCTTGGATAGTGACTAGACGGGACTAGACAGTCCTTTTGGGACCAATTCCATGACGGAGGTAGCGTAGGGCCGGAGAAAAAATTGAATCACTCGTTTTGATGGGGGTCGACCCGCTAATGTATGGAATATATAGGTTTTGATAACTCTTATACGCTATAAATTTTCTATATATTTAAGCCATAAAAGCATGACAATATATTGCTCAAACGATTTAATCTCATGAATTCGATAAATATGTGTAAATTCATTTTCGTAAATAAATAAAGAAGTGCAAGTATAAAATGTTTTTATATTTTTGAATAGCTGAGTTTGGAACCCAGTCAAGCTGAAAGACTCATCCCCACGCTATTACACATTATTATACTAGGTGATGTAATATCTGAATTCGAAGTAATTACATAAGCATTACATATAGAGCACATCCTGCAAGAATGCAGGAGGCTCCTCTAAACAGAGATCAATATAATCACCTACGCTAGCAAAGTGAGCAAATCTATTATCTACACTATTTACTTCACGATAAAAGTGTCGAATTTCAAAGCAATCAAAACCTTGCATATAATCTTTACGGCCAAAAAAAATTCGACAAAGCTTAGAATTGTTGGAAAAACGTAGTAGAATTAATAATTTCCCATTTCCTATATAAACCCGAGACCTCTGCCAATATCGTCGTCATTTCACCACCTCCGCCGAAAACACTCAGAAATGAGCAGACAGTTCAAAACCCTAAAGAGCTCAGAGAATGATCGGAACCGCCAAACCGCCGCAACCTCCGACGCCACCACAATTCCTTACTTACCTGACAACGTCATCGAAAAAATCCTGTCCTTGCTTCCGATCAATCTAGCGGCCCAGGCGAACACCGTCTCGAAGCAATGGGCAGCCCTGTGGCCTTCGTTCCCAGTAATCGATCTCGACGAGGCCGATCCGATCAATTGCGAACTCTATATCGAACCTGGACGTTTCCTCAGCTTCTTGCACTATTCTCTCAGACGATGCAGGGATCAGAGGCTCTTGGACAAGTTGGGGATTCGAGCCAACCTTCGATACGCCGGCGTTTTGGTAGATGAATGGGTTGATTTTGCAATCGAGAGGTGTGTCAAAGAGTTAGATCTTCGAAATTTGGGTGAGAATAGGTACTACCTCCTAGCGCATAGCGTTTTAACTCTGAAATCTTTAACTAGTCTGAATTTGGAGAATGTGAGAGTGTATGCAAGTTCTGGAATTGATGGTCCTGTTAGCCTACCCTTACTGAAAACCATGTCACTCACAGGGTTGGAAGTTTTCGACGATCAGGAGGACAGGGCCATTTGGACCATCCCCAGAATAATTTCGGGGTGTCCTAGCATGGAGCAATTGTCAATTAAGAAATGTAAGCTTGGCTACTCCACCATGGAGCTTGAAATTTCGAGTTACAGTCTCAAATCCTTGGAAATTATGCATTGCCATTCTATGAATTTCGAAGTTACGGCTAAGAATCTCGAGTCTTTTACATTCTATTCGGATTGTACCTGTCCTTACCATAAGACTATGTACTTGTGGGAATGTGATAACTTGAAACATGTGGACGTCTCTTGTGAGGGGTTGAAACAGCTTCTGTTGCATACATGCCTAGAAACTATGGAGAACTCGTTTCACACTCCAAATCTAGAGTCTTTTGAGTTTAGCGGATATCTGAAGGCCAAGGTCCATTTTGTGGATGCTCCATCAAAGTTATTAAAGGCTACAATCAGAGTTTGGGAGACCTCATGGCCCATTGAATATTATTCTGCTATGAGAGATTTTCTTGAAAGTTTCAATTGCTCCAAAAAAGTGAAGCTACATATTGAGGATGCTGAGGTAATATATATAAAATCTCTTTTTCAATTCTTTTGTTGCTGCTTATAGTTCGTAGCCTCTTATTTCTAACATTCCACATAGTCGTAACTTTTACTTTTAACCCATTTGCTTGAATTCCTCATCCTTTGAAACTTAATGAATCTGGACTCTAGCTTACTCAAAGTAGAAGTGTTTTTGGTTTGTTGGCTTAGCCTTAGCCAGTTAAGTTAGCAAAGAAACCGGAGCTTAGAAAGGAATTTGATATTGAAAAGATGTTCTGATTTGATTCAGTTGGTGTTTGAAATTCTGCGAAAGCTAGGGAGGATCCCAAAACCTTCAAATTACCATATCTGACCCAAGACAGAACATGTATGCTGCTATAGGACTCTGATTAGTTAAAATGTTGCTTGTTGTTGGTTAATGTGTGCATTTATAAATTGGATTCTCTTAAAACAAAGTTATAATTGAAGAGTGCAATGTGCAATTACATATTTCTTGTGATTTCTATCTTTAATAGTTTGTTGTCAATGGCCTGTAGGGTGTCATAATACCAGAACATCGGAGAATGGAATGGTCTTCCCCATTACCTAGTATTAAGCAGCTGCAGCTATACTTTTATGCTCCATTGGGGGACAGAGAATATTGTTTGAGACCTTCATTGATTTGGATGGCACCATCTGCTGAGATTCTACCATTTCTAGATAATAATGATTATGATTATGATGAGGATGAGGATGATGATGACTATGATGACGACGACGACGACGACAATGATGATGATGACAATGACGACGACGTTGATGACCACAACGAAGACTAAATAGTAAAGCAAATGTTTTTGGGGATATGGGGACTGTGAGAGAGTGGTGATTTCCATCATTCAGAAATTCGGACAAAGGTAGAGTTTGATATTTTATCAGTAGAGTTATTTACGGAAAATGATCACTTGAAGCTATACTCTGCCTATGAAGATTGTTTTAGTTCCTATAAAAATTAAAAAAATTAAGATTGTTGCAGTGCTCCTACATACTTCTTTTATCTTATTAGTGTAATAAACAAGTTTTTATACTCCAGCATTCACATGCTTAAAGGTAATCAATTAACTGCCACCTAGTCTTGACTGTTGACAATGAAATGTACTGCTTGAGTGAGAGTCCCTCCCTTGCATGTCTTAAACTTTTTGAGATTAATGTTGGGATGCCTTTTCCATTTTATATTTGCCATTGAGCTCATGTTTTGTTTACTTCCCAGGGCGGTTGAAAGTTCAAGTTCCAGTGTTTAACTCTTGGACTTCATTAATTGGAAAGCTCAGCAAATTGAAATTTCATGCTTTTGAATCTCAGTCTTTTTGCATTCCTGTCAGAATGGTGCAGCTTCCACAAGTTGATACATATCATCAGCATCCTTGTCAGTTTCATGAATTTCAAAAGGATTTTGAGGCATCCTCACGTCTGTTTCGAACATGAATTTCTTAAACATAAAAGATCTTTCATTATATTTTGTCGTGGAATCATTTTCTGCCCTCAGAGAACTGTCTCAAATCAACTGGCTAGCAGTTTATTACTGTAGTTGTGTTGTTGAAACTCAAGAATCAAATGCATTGCTGACTAAGTTCATGGTGCAATTGATCTTCAAGCTCTATTATATGGTGGATGGAAAGAGTAGATGGTTGTCCAGGAGATTGCTTTTACGTCGACCTGTGGAAGTTAGACATTAGAATCCACCTCTGCAATTGTCAGTGATTTTTATTGCTTTATTGATGCAAATGATAAGTTGTTAACTTACACAACTAATTTTCTATTAAATGCAAATATGATCGACGTAAATTATATGTGGCTTGCATTATTCTCTCGACACCTCATGGTTAGCACTATGGCTTTCGTTTCCCCAAAGCCTCTCAAAACTTGTTGATCATTGTTTTGCTAAAACGTTCATCCACTTGAATCTTTTGTCTCTTGATCATTGTATATCTCGTTTTGGAGGGTAAGCACTCTTGCCATTTAACTTGTCACCGATGTTGAACACAGTTACCGGTACCTTAGCATGAAAGGGAAATCAGGGAATGTAAGCTTTCACCACTCGACTTTCGGTTTACTTCTAGTCTTTTACATTAGATTTTCTCTGGTTTATAAGGGTCTAACAAGACCAAGCTCGGATGTCGGGTCAGTGAAGCTCAAGTCATATATTTAGATTTCAGGTGCCTCTTCCCTGAAGCAAAGCACGGAGAAAGCTTAACTCAGAGACTGCCCAACTCTGCGGGACTGTTACCAATTTGCATTGGAAGGACAAGAAGACACTAAACAACCTCATTTTCAGCTGGCTAACAGGCTCTTCTTTCTCTCCCATAATAAGAACACGGGTAGACATGGCACCATTGCACGAAAACCTGGTTTCAGAATCAGTCCTGGAGATGGACCAAAGTATTTTGGACTCAATGCTCGCCAAGAATCACGACAAGCTCAAGAAGCTCAACTAAAATTGATATCATTATTTTTCTATTTTCATTTAATCTTGTCCTGACTTCTGTTCGATCATTGAGAATCCTAGATATTGACTCTTCTCCTCCATCGTTATTGAAGCATCGGTTGGGTAACTTGTTAGACAGTTCTGTAACCTTAGTTCACTTCCCAATGGGGCATTATGATCGCGTTTCACAGGCAACTAAATACTTTGACACATTGGGTTTGCTTTCCATGTAAAAAAAAAAGAGCTGTTTGGGTGATATATGTATAAAACTATAGATAACTACGTTATAATCGTACTCCTATAAGCTCTGTGGGTTACATGTGTGTGCACTCGTTTCCAACTTTGTTAAGCTCGTTCGGTTTACGCTCTTATTACTTCTACAATCCATCAATACTTGGTTTGTGCATTGAACTGAACCCCTTGCGCGGTGTTCTCCTTGGTCTCCATGACTCCATGTTCCCTCTATTACTGTATGAGTTGACGGTATATATGAAAACAAGAGTTGTTTCATGATTCCGTTTGTTGGTCGTAAGAGCTCATTTGGCCAAGTTCCTGTTTTTCATCGGTGTTGCTGACAAGGTAGATAGATGAGTTTTAACTTATGCATCTCGATTTGTTGCCCAACTCTTTCTTGTCAATATAGGAGAAAGCCTTGACACAACTCAAGGTAACAAGAAAGCAAAACAGTTGCAGTTAAAAAATTAAAATAGTTGCACTTGGTGTCCTATACGCTACAGAGAAAGCTTAATTAACTACTAAACTCGGAAATGGGAGAGCCAAAACATGCTTAAAGACAGAACTGATGGAACTACTGCACAACCTAAATTACCTAATACTTACGTTTTGCTTTATCAGTGCTCTTAGGGTTTGTTATTAAACCGGATCCAGAAGCTGTCTCTCGTGTGATAGATTCATAGAGTCTGGCTTTTCTCCGCTCTAAAAAGTGATCTCGAAGAATTTCGGAGCGTAGCAACTTGGGATTTTCACCATCTAATGACGACGGTGATAAGTGGAGTCTATAAACTATTGATATAGACATTTCGTCAGAATTATTATCTAGGATTGATTATTGAAGTACACAGCCTAGCAAAAATTTCCTCGTCACTCGCATTACTTTTTTGCATGTTGTAGTTATACAGTTTTTGGTGCTTGTCTTATCATATCTATTAGAATTAAGATAAGCGCTTAAGATATCTTTTAGAAAACCTCATAAATTGATTTATGCTTCTATCATAACATTAAATGTTTCGGATTTGCAAGCACTTAGAAAATGTAATGCAGGAACTTGTTGGTAATAAATCACATACTTTTTTTTTTTTTGAAGTAAGGGTTCATTGGATTAGATAACCAGCCAAAAAGCCAGAATCTACAGACACTTAAAAGTCAAATATAACGAAAAACAAGAGATAATTTTGACTGAATAACTCAGATATCTCATTCACCTTACAAAAAGAAATTATATACAAATTACAATTGTGCCTAATAAGACAAGTACTACTCCTAAGGCAAGTAGTAAACCTAATAATACTACAGATATTACATATCATGGAATATTACAGAATATCTACATAAATAAGGTAAGTATGACTCACGCCAACACTCCCCCTCAAGTTGGCGCATACAGATCACGAATGCCCAACTTGTCAAGTGAGTCATGATCGAAATGTCTTACTCGATACTGCCTTCGTGAGAACATAAGCTAACTGTTCTTTTAAGTGGACAAAAGGAAAAGAGATAAGCTTAGCATCGAGCTTCTCTTTAATGAAATGTCTGTCAACCTCAACATGCTTAGTTCTGTCATGTTGAACTGGGTTGTGAGCAATATCCACCGCTGCCTTATTATCACAATACAAATTCATGGCTCGTTCGGGTTTAAATCCCAAATCACGAAGTAAATTTCTCAACCAAAGTAATTCACAAACTCCATGAGCCATACCTCTATACTTTGCTTCAGCACTTGACCTAGCCGCAACCTTTTGTTTCTTACTTCTCCAAGTAACAAGATTACCACCTACAAAAGTGAAGTAACCAGAAGTAGATTTTCTATCCGTAACACAACCTGCCCAGTCTGCATCTGTATAACCACTAATATCCAGATGATTATGCTTTGAAAACATCAAGTCTTTTCCAGGTGCAGACTTTAAATACCTCAGAATATGGATCACAGCTTCCATATGAGTTTCACTTGGATTATGCATGAATTGACTCACAACACTAACTGCATATGCAATGTCTGGCCAAGTATGTGAGAGATAGATTAATCTGCCAACTAACCTCTGATAGCGAGCCTTCTCTGTAGGAGTTTGATTAGGGTACTCAACCAGTTTATGATTATGCTCAATAGGAGTATCAGCAGGTCTACATCCTAGCATTCCTGTCTCTGTCAACAAATCAAGCACATATTTTCTCTGGTACAAGAAAATTCCTGAACTCCCTCTGGCGACCTCAATCCCTAAAAATTATTTAAAAGAACCAAGATCTTTCATCTCAAAGTCTAATGCAAGTAGATCTTTTAATCTTTCAACCTCCTCTGAATTATCACCAGTAATTATCATATCATCAACATAAATAATCAAGGCAGTTAATTTACCTTCACAGCATTTCAGAAATAATGTATGGTCAGAGTTGCTCTGCTTGTACTCAAAACGACGCATAGCTTGAGAGAATCTTCCAAACCAAGCTCGTGGTGATAGTTTGAGTCCATACAAGGACTTATTTAACTTACACACAAATCTACCTCCTGTGCTTGCCTCATATCCTGGTGGTAGATCCATATAGACTTCTTCAGATAGCTCTCCATGTAAAAAGACATTCTTCACATCAAACTGTTGCAAAGGCCAATCTAGATTAGCTGCTAGAGACATCAACACTCGAACAGTATTAATCTTTGCTACTGGAGCAAAGGTCTCCTCATAATCCACGCCATATCCCTTTGCAACAAGTCTTGCTTTATACCTGTTCACTAAACCATCTGCATTGTGTTTGATAGTGTACACCCATCTACATCCAACAACTCTCTTTCCTTGTGGAGGTGGCACCAACTCCCAAGTATTATTCTTCTCCAATGCCTCCATCTCTTCATTCATCACTTGAGACCATTTGGGATCCTTGAGAGCATCCTGCACTTTACTGGGAACACATACAGAGGATATTTGATTCACAAAAGAAGCATGGGATTCGGATAATCGGTGGGTGGATACAAAGTTAGCTATGGCATACTTAGACTTAACATCTAAACTTGGTTCATATTGACGAGGTGGTTTACCACGGGTGGACCTAGGAGGCAAAACATACACACTATCACCAATATCAGAGTTAGAAGAAACACCACTAACCTCAAGATTGGGACGCTCCTCAGGGATTGGTTGACAAGGGTTATCTATATCTAAGAGGGGTGGAGGAGCTTGGCCTTCTTGGAGGGTAGATGATTCGGCAATTGTCTCTTCTGTTTCGGAACTCGCAATGCTCTGTTCGGCAGTTGCATAGCGACGGGTAGACGATTAAGCAATTGCCTTTTCTATTTCGGAACTCGCAATGCTCTGTTCGGCAGTTGCATGGTGAAGGGTAGACTATTCAGCAATTGCCTTTTCTGTTTCGGAACTCGCAATGCTCTGTTCGGCAATTGCCTTTTCTGTTTCTGCAGGAGTGTCATTGGCTTCAATGGGCTGAATTTTAATCCCACAAGAGCTCTCTTCCAAAAAAGTGTGTTTCTCCCCCTGAAGTGAAGGATTGATGGGAGAAATATAACATGCATCCTCATAAAAGGTGACGTCCATGGTAACAAAAACTTTATGTGTAGGAGGATGAAAACACTTGTAGCCCTTCTGATGAACACCATAGCCCACAAAAACACACTTTAATGCCCTGGCATCGAGTTTGGACCTTTGATTCTTAGGAACATGGACGAACACAACACACCCAAAGACACGAGCAGGGAGATTAGAAAACGAAGGGACAGACACATGATTTGAAAGGGCAGCATAGGGGGTTTGACCATTGAGAACAGAGGAAGGTAGCCTATTGATGAGATGACAAGCAGTGAGAATTGCATCTCCCCAAAGATACTTAGGCATATGAGCACTAAATATAAGAGACCGGGCTGTGTCAAGAACATAACGATTCTTTCTTTTTGACACCCCATTTTGTTCAGGAGTTTGAGGGCAAGTAGTTTGATGAATGATCCCATGAGAATGAAAGAATTGGTGAAACTGAGAATTGATAAACCCCCCCCCCCCCCCCCAATTATCAAAACGAAAGACTTTAATATTGGCTCCAAATTGATTTTGAACAAGAGCAAAAAATTCTTGGAAAGCAGAGAAGACTTCATATTTGTGTTTCAATAAAGCGACCCAAGTAAGACGGGTATAATCATCAATAAACAAAACAAACCAATGTTTGCCAGACAAGGTTGACTCACGGGAAGGTCCCATACATCAGAATGAATAAGCTCAAAAGAAAAAGAACTCCTAGTAGTACTCAAATGATAACTAGTACGATGACTTTTAGCTAAAACATATGACTCACAATGCAACTTAGACTCATCAATGCCCAGAAACAAGGATGGCATAGATTTCTTCATGACACTAAAGGAAGGATGCCCCAATCTCCGATGCCATAGCCATGATTCTTCAACTTGATTAGTAACCCCAGTCGAAATCAAAGCTTCTTGGACTGCCTTCTCCGGCTTCATTCCGGGGAACATACAACCCAGATGAAATAGTCCACCCCTCAGATAACCTCTGCCGATTATTTCCCTGGTGAGGAGGTCCTGAAAAATCACATACAACGGAAAAAATGTTACAGAACACCGAGGTTGAGTATTAAGCTGAGGCACAGATATAAGATGATGAGAGAAATCAGGGACATAAAGAACATCATGTAGTGTCAAAGAAGGGGTGAGACGAACAGACCCTATTCCTAAAACAGGAAAAGAATCACCATTGGCATTGACAACAGAGGAAATAGAGGGTGGATTGAGAAAAAGAAAGAAACTACGATCATAGGTCATATGGTCAGATACTCCAGAATCAATTATCCAAGTATTGCCACCAGTAAAGCTTGAAATTTTTAAAGCAACTCCAACCTTACCATTACCACCGCGACTTACGGATGCAGTATCCTTACCAGCAAAGTTGGTGTGATCTGGTTTTGTCACCGCATAGTAATCTTGGTCTTGAATAAGATGAACAACAGCCTTTCCCTTGGGTTTGTTGTCCTGAGGTCGGGGCCTATCAAAGTAGCTTGCTGGAAAACCAACCAACCTGTAACAATTTACTTTGATGTGGCCTGGATTCTTGCAGTAGTTACAAGTCAGATTTGAGGAGAACCTGGGAGAAACGTCTTGATCTTTCACCATTGTGAATACGCAACGGAAGGAAAAGCAACAAAGTGCTGGAAATATAAGAAGGCAACGGTGATGAAAGGATCAAAGGACAAGGAACAAATCCAAGCACAAAGAACAAGGGTCAAGGATCAAAGAACAATGAGTCAGAGTCCAGGATCGGATCTCTGCTTTGATACCAAGTCAAATATAACGAAAAACAAGAGATAATTTTGACTGAGTAACTCAGATATCTCATTCACCTTACAAGAAGGAATTATATACAAATTACAATTGCGCCTAATAAGACAAGTACTACTCCTAAGGCAAGTAGTAAACCTAATAATACTACAGATATTACATATCATGGAATATTACAAAATATCTACATAAATAAGGTAAGTATGTCTCACGCCAACATTAAAAGACAAAAAAAACCAATATATTTCCTATCGATGAAGCACTGCAAACTCATTACAAGTCAAGTTGAGCCCGCTATTGAAGCAAACCCCTAAATAAAGAACAACTCCATGTCTTTTGAGGAAAAATCATCTTCTAGCCCTCCACTGTCAGACACGCAATTGTGGTACGAAAAGAAAGCTATTTCCTAGCAAAAAAATATTGAGTCAATTCTCATTTATAAGCCGCTTCATCCAGTCCAACTGAAGATAATAACAAATTTCGTAGAACCATAACCTGAATTATGACTGGCACTTTAAAGACCTTAAAAAAGCCCACATAACCCAAGTAGGTCAAATTCTCAGGTCAGGCCCTCCTGACGGGCTAAGTAATGAATGGGGGTGGCAAGACACCCTCCTTGGTAGTCCATAATTTAGTCCTAGATTTAGAGCCCAGCAGCCCAAATAACCCAAGCCTAGGCCCAAAGCCCAAGCCCAAACCCGAGCTCCCAAGATAGCAACCTTATCCCTCAGTAGCAAATCGTCGCTGCCACCGTTCCTTTCGGTGGCCGACCGCAACCAAGCCTGACCATGGTGGACTCAAGCCACAAACCAAACAACGTCTCCGAGCACCTGCACAAACAGCTCGATACCGACTAAACTGAGCTCGAAACTTTGATCAGAGGTGGCAAAGCACAGAACCAAAACGCCTATCTGATCCCCTCAAACCGCCGATCCTGAAAGCACCCGGATCCAATTCCACCCACCACCGAACATGCCTTTCCCGAAAGAAAAACTATAGTAGAAACAGATCTACCCTTTTTGCGAAACAGGTCTCTCGTCTCAATCCTCTGGCGAAATCCTCCTGACGCTGGCGTAGTAAGCACAACGGATTCGGCCAAAACGCGGCGTCTCTGCTAGAATCGAAACCCTAGGTTTTGCTTATAGAAATTAGTTATGTGGATTTTATTGAAGCGAAATAATACATATGTCTTCCTGGTTATGTTTAATGAGATATCGATCACATTTCATTTTGCATTAAATTATTCATTTCTTTTATTTAGAAGTGAACATATACATATATTTCCAAACCTGCAATATGCCATAACGACTTTTCTCTCTAGGGAGAGAAACCCTAATACCCTAAGTCCGGTCTTTTCCATTTCACTATTCAATCTCGTCTGGCGGGGCCCCGACCGGTGCTGGCTCCGGCCTTGCCGTCGTCTTGGGTTGCTGCCAGACGGGTATTCGATCCGATTCTGTCCTAGGTTTGTTCATGGATGGTTGCGCTTCGGATTTTCCAGAAGGCTTGGCTTGTTTTATGGCTTCATCTCAACCAGCGGCATGGGTGTGCTGATCATGACCAGTGGGATTCCGGACGGCGCGTGTTGTGGCGGCGTGATTCAGGCGTGAGCTGTGGTGACGTGAGGTGTGGCAGTTTGGGTCGCTGTGGTGAGTGGCTGTGGCGGCGTAGATTGCAGCAGCACAGATCATGGCAGAGCGGGTCGAATTGTGCTGCTGTGCTTGTGGCGTACGGCATGTCGTCGGGAGTGCTGGGTGTGTGACATACGACATGTCGTTGAGGGTGATGGGCTGGGGATAGACCAACTTGATGGACTCTGCAGTTTGGACTATTCCTTTGGATGCTTTGGGCCTGCTACTTTGGGCTAGGGTTTTTTCCTAGGTCTTTACTATGTTTTAGCTTGTCTTTTACAATAAATTCCCTGTTTTTCAGGAAACTAAGCACTGATGTGCACCCAATGTCTCTCTAGCGTCTCTGGAGTAGTACCGAAGGAGGATATTCGCTAGTTCTACGTATTGAATGTATAATGAGTAGGACTATATGTACGTACCACATGTGGGTACTACCACTAGCTTATTGTCTATCTATGTCCTTAAATGACAGCAGAAGGGTATGTAATGGCCTATTCTGGCTTGTGATGAATATATTATTTTGCCCCCGTGGCATTACTAAAAAAAAAAAAATTCCAAACCTGCCGGGTTAAATAATATGGCGTTAGTTTCTCCCAATATCATTTTTTCATGTAGTTCGAAACTGTTGAGGATATATACTGCTATGGTCAATATAATTAGAGTCAAACTTAATAGGTGTTCAAAGTGTTTTATGATCATATATAGAACAGGTAATTTACTAAATATATGTTCATTTTAGGGATGGCTTTAATTGTTTATTTCATGAGATAATATTAATACAGCTGTTATCTTTCCATTATGTCACCACTATGATAAAGCAAATGGAGTAGCCAGTAAAACATTCTTTGCTAGTTGATGCTTGTTAGAATACATGTACTTTGTAGAGATTCCTGATACTATTTCAGAATTTCCTCTAGATGTTTATCGTAATCAGGGGTTTAGGCTCCATGTCCCCTCCTTGTATTCGACAGTTTCATTAATCAAGGCTTGAGGGCAGCCGCACCAGCCCTTTATTAAAAAAAAAAAAAAAAAAATTAATACAGCTGACATGTACTTCCCTAGATTTCACTCTGAAATCCGAGGTGGTTCTGTGGGCCCATTTCAAGAATAACTCTACAGAAAATTTGGCCCATACTATTGCTAAAAATGGGCTATCTAAAACATATAAAGACATTCTAACACTTCTCAATGATCATAACTATCCTTATCTCCTAGAGCTTACATGCTCCCCACAATTCATAACTAACTCCCCAACAATTTTAACAAGTTTGAATCTACTCAAAATACAAATTTATACAAATGTTGGTAATTAAAGCAATCCAAGGATAAAATGGATATATTACATAAGTAGGTTGAACAGTAACCTACAACGAAGATGAAAGTGGTGGGCACTATGCCTCAACGCCTATGCACGTTCGACCTCAACTAATCTACATACTGAGTACGAAAAACTGAAAAGCCCAAGGAAAAGCATTTAGAAAAACTGTACGTGTGAGTGGATGAAAAAAATGATTTCAAGGAAAAATAAAATAAAATTTAATGCTTTCCCTATTTAATTCTCAAATAAAAACCAAAGCAAGTAGTAAATTTTTGTAGAAATACTTTTAATCATCCCTCTGATACTGATATCTCTAAAATAAAATATAAATCAATTCATTTAAAATATGAGTATCTCATAAACATTTCCGAAATATCATTTAAAACTCTCACATGATTAAAAAAGGCCATGACTAGTGGGTATTGCTGACTAGTTATTTCATGCCACATGGAGGGTACTGTCGACCAGCTAACGTGTCAAAGGGTACTGCCGATTGGAATACGAGGAGGCGATAGCTAGAAAGTACTATCGACTATCCATATGATGTTATTTGGATGGTACTGCCGAACAAATGACACATCGAATGGAATTATCAACCGGTATACCTATAAAGCGATGGCTAAATAGTACTGCCAACTAACCATCTCATGTCATCTAAAGGACACTACCGATCATATGACGCATCGGAGGGTACTGGCGACCGATGTGAGGGTCCTTTTCAATTAAACAGCGACTAGGCCAAAATCAATCTAATATTCTAATATTTTGATTAATGGGAGGATTTTATGTGTGATTCAAATAATGGATAGAGTATGGCATCATGAAGCGTGATGTAGAAGCTTTTGGGTTTTTGGATATGGGATTCCTAGGAAAAATGGATTTGAAGAAGCTTTTGGGAGAAAATGGCTAAGAGCTGGGTTTATGTTTGAAGACTTGATTGTTGTAGGTGTTTCTAAATTTTTTGGATTTTTGCTCCATGCCTATTCCAAGTCAAAGTATGCCTTTTGATAGGCTTGATTGGAGAGTTAATACTAGAAAATTCGTATTAATTTCTGATGACTTTCTGGAAATTATTTTGTGGTTGTGGCCACAAGTATGTAGTTCGGAGATGACATGGAATTATTTCGGACGAATAATTTTTAGAAAACTGTCAGTTTTTTTTTTTGTAATAAAGGGCTGGTGCGGCTATATTCAAGCCTTAATTAATAAAACTGTCGAATACAAGGGAGGGGGGGGGGGGTACGAAGCTTGACTTTTTGTACATTGCCTTTCTCCAAAAACTTCCTTTATGAAAGTCATAGAGCGCGTCGATACGGGTTCGTAGATATGTGGAACGCTAAAATCAGATTTCGTATGAGAAAGTTATGGCCGTCAGAAAACATTTCCATTTTGGTATAAATGTGTTTTTCCGAAATTTTGGGCATTGGAAATCTCTTTCTCTTTCTCTCTTCTCTCTTGGCTGAAACCCTCACCATCTAATGTTTTTCAACTGACTCGACCCGACTTTTCAAGAGGATTCCGGTGTCCTCCGGCGATGGCGCTTGTCCAGTACTGTTCAAACTGATCTCACCTTCCTCTCTATGGTGGTGGATTGCGCCAAATATCACCCACTGCGGCGCATCGAAGCAGCGAAGGAGGCAGTGATCCGACCTAATCGGAAATCTTAACTCCAGCAACGGCAAGGCGTGAAATCAGTCTTGTTCTTCTCGTGGGAGCTTCCTCTTTCGATCCATGGTGGTGGTTGTGGACGATTTTCACCGGAGAAGAGTCAACTCGAGGTGAACAGTGGATTTCAGCTTGTGAGCTTAATCCAGGCCGATCTAGGCCAAACCGGCCAAAACCTCAAGTATTAAAGTTGATCCTCGTAGTATAAACTCCATTTTGGACTGTTGGATTAACGTGGTTTTGAGTTTGGCCTGTGGCGGTGCTTGTGGTAGACGTGCCACTGCCAGTGTGCGGCGCTTGGCGGCGTTTCGGCCATGTCAGGGGTAGTTACTTGCTTCGTTTATCATCTACTCGTCGATACGAGCATTCTGATATATGATTTGTAGCATTTGGAGATCGTATGAGCATGTTAGGGTTTTTACCGGTTTCGATTATCTAGATTTTCAATCCGTGGGGATCCGATCGATGGATAGACTTGACATATTGATCCTAGAAGCAATCTTGAAACTGTGGGTGGTCTCCGATGTGGTTTCGCCTCGATTGGTGTCACTTTTGGGTTTTAGTTCAATTGGCATATTTGAACTTTAATTGCTTATTCCGAATTTAGATGCTTTTGTACTACAATGGGTATTAAGATGTGGCCTTGATATGATTAGGTACGTTGAAAGTGTGTTGAGAGGATTGCGGCAATTAGTGCTTATCTCAGTTTGTGTGTGAAGACGCAGCGGGATTCAGAGGTGAGTAAATCTCACAATGTTTGTTTATAAACAAAGTTACTTTATCGTCTTAAAGTTATCTATTTAACTGTGACTATAGTTGGCAATAGTGGCATTCCTGAGTGAATAGCTACATGTATGTGTGTATCTCTTTGTGGGTGTGATGTACGATGAAAACAATATGCATGATTTTGTTGACATTATTGTTTTCAGAGGTGACTTTTCAGAAAAAAAAATATAGTTTGGAAATGATGATTTCTATTGTTTTGAAAAGTATTGAGATTGACATAACATTTTGGGTCCAATGCGACTCGCTTAATGTTTTGATCTTTGTCATGGATGGTAAACAAGATTGGGTCACTAATGGTGACGGAGATTGGGTCACAGATAGTGACTAGGATTAGGTCACAGATGGTGATCATAATTGGTATAACATTTTTAAGTCCAGTACGCCTTCTTTAAATGTTTTGATATGTTGGGATTGGGTTTGAAGACCAGATGGGTCTGAAAATTAGATGTCACAGATGGTGTCCAAGGCATGTTATCGGGAACCAAGCCTTGGCCGGGTGATTGGTTACAATTAGTTAGAGCTCTAGTCTGTTTGCCAGAGGTACTTCATGGGGGTAACTGCGAGTTACCGGAGACTCATGAGTACGTGTTTTAAAAGAGAGTCTTGAGAGTAGTCTTTCTTTTATTGTCCATGAGGGACTTTGACTTTCATATTTGAAATGTTGAGATTTCAATTAATATGATTCATCACTGAGTGACACGTGTTTTCTTTTGAGAAAAGAGATGTTGAGTTTTGGAAAAGAATACAATACGTGTGTTGCTTCCTCAAGTTGATTTGAGTGGATTTATCGTGGATTGTGTGATCTTGTAATTCACTTTCGAGAGTGAAAATGATTTCAAACATTACTTGAAGTGGTTTTGTTTTGAACTATGATCGTGAAATCAAATGCTGATTTGATGTCTGAGCATATAGATTTTGTCACGAGTGGACTTGCTAATGCATATTTTTGAATGATGCAAAATTGATAGTTGAAGCTGTGATATATACCTATTGATTGTTAGGTTGACAGGACTTAAGCATGTGTTCTGTTTCTGGTTGTTGACTTTACTCATACAAGCTTGCAAAAACTTACTGGGTTTGTTTTTGCAACCCAGTGCATTGTTCCATGGTGTAGGGGTTTATCCTGCAAGTTAGAGTGAGCATGGTTGAAGCTATAGAACTTCCTTGCCGTTGCAGTGGTAGGTTTATTACCTACTCTTATTACGCAGTTGTTAGTTTTCCATTGTGTAATGTATGTAGTGTGTTTAGTTACATATTGAATTGATGTTTCAGTTAAATTTGTAAATTTTGCTTAATGTAATATGTGACTCTAAAGAACGAGTCTGTATTCGTATTATGGGTTCGGGACATTGTTGGTTGCCTTGTTTAAAGGAAAATTTTCATAGGTATTTAGTATTGGTGTATGAACCATCACGTCTGGTGCTTTGTGATTGAAATTCGGGGCGTGACAAAGAGTATTGTAGTGACTCAGAATACTTCATTTTTGAAGTAAAACATTTATTTTTCAACTCATACATGATTTCTTCCCTAAAATCTGGGAAAGAAGTGGGAGGAAACGAGTGGACAATGTTGCAGCAGAGGTAAGCACGATGACAAAAACCTGGAATGAGGTGGATGAGGAAACTTAAGATCTGCAAGCTCATTGTTTAAGAAAGAAGAGAATGTCCCTAAACTGGTTGCAAGGTTTCCCCCTCACTAACTAGCAGAAGGAATAAGTATTTCTTGAGGATTATAGTTTGATCTGTGTGTATTCAATTGCTGTGGGATAGAAAGCGAGATTAGAACGAAGAGGAAGAAAGTTGGATTTTCTGTTTTGGACTTTTGGGTTTTAAAGGAAAAGTTTTCCCAAATCTCATACTCACCTTTTCATTGATTTACATGTTGTCAATTGATTTATGCCTGAACCGTGCGAACCTCACATGACAGCTGCTCTTTGAATTGTGTGTTGTTTAAAATCCGCTCCAAGTCAAGGTTTGCTTCTTCGGTCTCACAGTTCATCAAAGTTTTTGTGATTCTGATTAGGCGGGATGTCCCATTACCTGTCGTTCTACTATGGCTATTGTGTCTTCTTGGGCGATTCTTTAATCTCATGGAGGATAAAGCGGCAGATCTAGTGTTGAAGCCCAATACAATGTATTGGCAGGTACATGTTGTGAGTTTACTCGATTATGGTATTTATTGGCAGATTTACACATGCCTACATTGGGTCCTGCTGTTTTACATTGTGACAATCAAGCAATTTTACATTTTGTTGCAAATCCAGTATTTCATGAAAGGACACTATCTATAGATATGGATTGTCATTTAATTTATTCGAGATAAAATTGAAGGTCAAGTTGTTACTCGATATATTATTTCTTCACAACAATTGGCAGATGCATTCACCAAAGCTTTAGGAAATGAGATGTTTAAATTCCTCTTGTGCAAGTTGGAAGTTCTTGATATCCAATTCCAACTTGAGGGGGAATGTTGGAAAGTATATCCTAGATATCAATCTGTATTGATCACATATCAATTTTTATTTATCAAGTTAGTTGTACTGGAGTTTTTGGACTCCTAACTTGTAGGAGTTTTCTCGTTGTACATGACCTATATCCTGTATGCAATTCTAAGATATCAATGCAAATATTCATTCTGCCTAAATACTTTTCTATATTATATGTGATTATGAAATGCAAATGGTATGACATTTTAATTCATGAATAAGAAGTAATCAATCTCATGTAACATAGACTGTAATCTCGATGACAAATATACAATAACAGAGCGGTACTCTCCTCTCCTAGGGTTTTGTCGATAGAGATGACTTCCGTCAAGGGTTCAGTGGTCTTCTAGCCTAGGCACGGTGTTCTGGCTCACGTGACCTGTGGACATTAAGTTTCTGCGATGTGATATCGATTCTCAATGCTTTGGGTGATCGGAAATTGTGTGGAGCTAGTTTCCTGCTTCTGACCGGTGCAGGTGATTGGCAAAGTCTTGGGCTACAGAGCGATCAGTGCAGAGGGTTGCTCGGACCTTGTGGTGGGGTCTGCAGCGACTGTTTGGGTTAGTTGTAGACTGGTGAGACGACCAGGCTTTGGACATTTTGATCTGGTGCAAATCTCCGCGCAAGGGTCTAGCCTTGATGGGGGGCTGGAAAGGTCGGCTGCTAGAAAGCTTGGCGGCGACGGCGTTTGGATCGGCATGAAGTGCACTCATTCTCCTGTTAGCTCTAGGTTTGCCTAGGCTTTTGAGTTTGGTCTCAGGTTTTGGGTCGTTAGGGTTTTAGCCCAACTACTTTAGTTAGTTTTAACTTTTAAGTCTATGTAAGTCGAAACTTCTCTATTAAGCCTTTATGGAAGTATTTGGTTTTAGCATACCACAATTGCGTGTTGGGCGCCTAGAGTCAAGTAGAATAGATTGCCTGTGGGGCGAGGTGTTTTTGTTAGCATAGACTACTCTGAGCTATCAAAGTTGTAATAGAGTAGTCTTTGTACTATTCTTATTTATGAAACAGAGGCATACAACTAGTATGTACTCCTTAGTTCAAAAAAAAAAAAAATCAATCTCATGTAACAACTACATCTAAAGTAATACATAAGGTTGACCAATAAACACTATGAATAATTCTATTGTAATTTCACCACGCCAATGAAAATCATTTAGAGGTATAACAGTTAAATTAATTACGTTTAAACGTCTTTCAGATATATAAATCGTTAAATCCTAAAATTCAACGATCTGAGATATCAACTTCATTATATACTAGTCAAGACAAGCACAAAATATGTTGCATTTAATCACTTTCAGTAATTAGATAAAATTAGTTTCCCTCAATATCTTAACTTTATGTAGCAGGAAACTAATTGGATTGTGCAACTGGAGTTGAACTTTTTACTTCCTTTTTCTTTTCTTTTTTTAACATTGAACAAACTAAACCAAAACAACGGAACAAAAACAACAAAACAAAAGATTCCACGACTTATTTCATACTAATCAATAATCACATATATGCTATTGGTTGTGTCATTAGAATCTTAATTATAAAAGACCATCATGTAAAGTGAAAGTCTTGGGTAGGGGCTGCCACATGGTAGGGCAGTGCGGCCCACGAATCAAAACTCAAAAAAAAAAATTCTTGTTCCAAAACTGTCATCAATTTGCAAGGTAAAATACCCAAAATACCCCTCTACTAGACAGTGATTGGAGGGCCGCACTGCCCCACCACGTGGCAGCCCTACCTAAGACCTTCTCTCATGTAAATGTGACCACAACATCATGGCCCCAATGAATGAAAAGCATTTTCTCACTCAAATGAAAAGAAAGCTAGCATAAATCATAAAGGATAATACTTGGCTGATAGAGGCTGGTCAGCCAGTCGTAACCAACCACGACGCGGCTCTTTCGCAGATCGACATGTGTTCCTTTTTTTTTCTCTCTCTTTTCTCCCCAAACGGCTGAATTCCTTCTCTTCTTCCTCGGTCATTAGAGTATCAGATCCATTCTTCGTCTGTCCCTCATCAAATCCCAAATTCAAAATTAATGGTCCTGATCATAATAATGGCGATAATCATAATCACAAGAAAGGTCTGTAGGCAAAGAAACAAGTAAAGGGGAAGAGATCAAACAAGAAAGAAGAAGCATAAAGGGTTTTGCCATCAGTGTCAGGTTAAAATCGAAGGCCTTCTTCAACAGCTCAATTCTACTCGCCAATTGAGTCATCGGCTCCTCGACTCTGGCCACCGCGCACAGTTTCTTCGCTGTCGGTGCCTGCTTAGCGCTGGATCTTGGCCTTCTTTCTTCATTTTTGGTTTGGATTCCAGGGCGGGCCTTGGAGTAGAGTGTTCGGGTTTGGATAGCAATTGTGGATTTTCCTTAGGATTTGAGAAGGAAGAGGAGGGCTGGAGGAAGAGAAGGAATTCACTCCATTCAGATGGAGCGTAGGGTAAAAGAAAAAAAAACACACGTGTTGGGCTTTGAGAGAGACACGCCATGGTTAGGACTGGCTGACCAGCGCTGGTCAGCAAAGTATTATCCAATCATAAATTGAATAAACCGAGGGTCGTTCATGCATGATCTAAAATTAAATGCACTGAATCTTCTCAATCAGTAGAGCTCGTGTCAGTGAACAGGAAATAGTTATAGCCAGGGGACAAGAAGCAAAAAATCAAGTCCATTATCGAAAACCAAAATACGTACATTTTGGACCATCCCAATAGTCATAAGTGATCCCATCGACTTCAATGAAGCCACATATAAATGAACGAAAAGTAGTTAACCGTCGAACTTTGAAGGTACGTTATAGAAGAAACTAGACAGGTTTATTGGCACAAATTGATAATCCATGAAAATGAAAAGGGACCAGTATTGTCCCTGGAAATAGATTGAGAAGTCTCAATCAAGTCTCAATCACTGGGAATGTGACCATTACGGGCAGCCACATATGTAGCAATCGTGTTACTATTATTATTTGCATTATTTATACAAATTGACAACGAGGCCTTCATTATTTGGTCGGCTTGTATCACTTTTTTTTTCATCTAGTTGTTCTTGAAAATTCATTCCATGTACAACTACTGAAGATGGTTAGAGTGTTACCAAAAGTTTCTTTACTCCTCTGTCATCAGCTATTTAGACTGAAAGTGACAAAAACCTTGCTTCAACAGCTTCATTATCATCTTCAATTTCTATTTTAGAATTAGGAGAGATTTTTGTTTTTGGTTCTTGAAAGTGTCGCTGTTTTAAATTTAAAGCAACCATAAAATGTTCAAAGTTAGGCAATGTGGATAATATTGCACTCAAGCAAAACCGAGGGTTTTGAGTACAGAGAGCAACGACAACAGATCTACTCCTCATTGTCGGGTCTAGCAGAGGCGCGATCTATCGTCGTCGAGCGTGGTCCTAAGGTGAGGCAGGGGAAGTAGTTTTTTGCGATTCGTGGATTGGAGTCGGGTTTGCAGAAGAAGGCTGGTGGAGTTGCAGAGGTGGTATAACTAGGTGCAAATTTGTAGCGGCGAGGGTTGAGGTTTGGTTGCAGAGGAGGTCGCTGCTGTTGCGGCGATGATTGGTTGTGAGATTGGAGTTCTTGATCGGTCGCTCGCTTTAGCCGATTGGGTTTTCAATTTCATTGTTTTTTCTTTCCAGTTCTGGCACCTGTAGGATTTTTGCTGATTTGTGTTAGGTCGCTAAAAGGAATGGTGCTGATGTTGCGTTGGAGCGGTCATCCGCCGGAAAACGTGGCGGCAGTGATGATGACTGGCAAAGGCAGCTTAACGTTTACTGTTGTGTTGTCTTTGGTACCCTTAGGCCTAGGCCTGGGACTAGGTTTGTAATTAGTCCCAGGTTATGGGCTATTTGGGTTTGTCAAGAGGTCTGTCCGTTTTACAAGGCTGGAGCTCATAGTCGTCTAGATGTTTGAGTTAGAATGATTGTCTATGCTTGTAAAACTATCTATATGAGTCTTGTAGAAGTACTTAGCTTTAGCGTACTACAATTGCGTGCTCGGTGTGAAAGGTTAAGTAGAATAGATTGCCTACAAGGCGAGGTGTTTTATGTGGAATAGACTACTCTAAGCATAAATATTTCAGTGGAGTAGTCTTCTGTACTATTCTTTATCTATAAACCGGAGCATACTTTTGGTATGTTCTATTTATCAAAAAAAAAATGTGGATAATATTGCTTGAATAAATTATAGAAATTTAGATATCTAAGTTATTGGTTGTTGTTGGAGTTGCTCTTACTAAACAATGCATAACCATTAGCTACTTATTACTCTTACGGCTAATTTGATCACTCTTGAATCCGTTAGGTATATTAATCGAAATTTAGATATTGAAATTTCACTCCTAGCTACTAATTAATTTTATATTTTTCCATGTGAGTCGGAGCGAGTCTCTATTTGTTATGAGATATGTGGGTAGTGCTAGGTACGCGTAAATCATGCTTCAGGTAAGTTTCTCATACAGTGGATTGTGGTTGGTGGTTCTCCATCTAGTTTTCTTTATGTAAGTCTTTAATTTCCTCTAAACAAAACTATCAGCACCAAAAAGTAATAAGAAGGCACGTACCGGATAGTCGATTATTCATAATCCACGTACACATGGTTTTCATTTCTTCCAGCTAGCTAGCTACTTATTAGGCAAAACCCTAGCTAGGGCATGGTCGAGTTAGGCACAGCACGACCATATATGAATGCATTATCGATCCGCCGTATGCTCCAAAATGGCAAGAGAAGTCGGAGTGAAAGTGTCATCGAATAGTCGGCCCGGCTTTATAATGGTAATGGTGGCAGTGTACTGTTTGGCCAAATTTAGATGGATATATATGGAGCTGCAGCATGTATATTATTCTGGATATCTGGGAGCAATATTGAGATCTGTTTAGATTTCTGTTTGTTTCCTGCGGTAATTCCAAAACATCTTTTGGCTCAAGGAATTTGATTCCCAACTCTTTTCCATTATTCGGCAAACGTGGCCATAGCCTGCATGCCACAACCCCCCAAGTGTACATGTAGAGAAGAGACCGCTCTCGATCACTATGACGATTCAATTTATGATTTTATTCTCTCTGGATATGTTGCGATTTTGTGAAGGATCGATGTTGCATGTTGGGGTTTGTGATGATCTTTAGGCTAGCTATCATAAGATTCTTGATTCTGAAAATATCAAAATTGGAAGCCGCTATTGGTTGTTTGTGTATCTTGGGGCCCATTCTGTCTAGATATCGTGGGTATGTGGTATGCCTAAAGTCGCAAGCATTAAAAAAAAAAACAGGTTATTTGCAAAGTTCAACAATTGTTGTGCTGAATATAAATTTGTGAGTTCACTTTAGCCTTGCAATTAATTCTTATTTAACTTTTTCTGTATGTACCTCAAAAGCATATCTATGAAGGCTTTATCTAGATTATAATCGTGGTTGTCTTTATCATCTTTAATGAATAGTAGTTAGTGTTTACCAAAAAAAAAGAAAGAATAGTAGTTGGAAACTTGGAATCAATTGTGATCAAGTAAAGATTCTAAAGAATGATTTTGTGAGGGAGTTGATTCTAGTCATGTATCGGATAACTATTAAACTTTAAAAATAAAATTGGACAATGAATGTGGCAACAATAGGATCCGGCTCCTCTAAAGTGAGGAGATTGTGAATTTACGTCAATTTCATTAAATCTGGACTCTTTGTCTAATCTAATGGTTATTATAATTGACACATCACTCTTCCATCAATTTTTAGTTTTTCATCTAAACTTCAGTTAACTCTACCGTTAACTCAAAAAAACAAAAACAAAAAAAGTAACTGGGGATTTCTTGTCAACGTTTCTCCTCTGCAGATGTGTTTCCTTTTCTATTTTTCTTTCCTTCCATGGTTGCACACCAACCATGCTTGGAATAACTTCTTGCAATTGTGTTAATTAATAAATTCATCAAAAAATTTGGGAGGTTGAGTTTTGGTATGGTTTTGTTTCGCAAGGTGCAAGGCTTTGTAATCTTGTTATTAATACATGCTTTATCAATGCGATTCCACAATGCTTTATGCATATTGAGCCCCTAGTGGAGAGCGTCTCCGATCCATTCTTTCAATCATCCATTGCCTTTTGATTGTAAGTACCTAGCTGCAATTGTGTTTGATCCATAGTCTGTTTTTTATTTATTTGAGATCTTGATATAGATTATATATCACTTTCTTATTCAGAGTATTGGCTTTAATGTGAAATTGGGTTTATTCAGGTGGTAGTGAGGGGTTCTGTGTTCTTTGTGCTTTTCGTGAACAGATTGATATTTTAATAGCATCTTCAGGAGGGGCTCTTTCACCATTGAAGCTTGTCCCGAGATTTCTATGCATTAGATTTTGACTTTGTTCTTTTTAATTTTTATTTTTGAACTTATTAAAGGTGATTGATTTTGTTTGGTCTTTGTTAGACCAATTCATCTGATGCTATATGCTATTTCTTAACGAGTTTATTAATTAACACAATTGCAAGAAGTTATTTTATGCATGGTTGGTGTGCAGCCATGGAAGCAAAGGAAAATAGAAAAGGAAGCACAAGGAAGGAACTTGATGAAGAGGAGAAACGTTGACGAGAAATCCCCAAAATGGGGATTTTTTTTTTTTTTTGAGTTAACAGTAGAGTTAACTGGGGTTTAGATGAAAAACTAAAAATTGATGAAAGAATGATGTGTCAATTATAATAATCCTTAGATTAGACAAAGAGTCCAGATTTAATGAAATTGACGTAAATTCACAACCTCCTCACTTTAAGGAGCCGGATCCGCAACAATATACTATACGCAATCAGAATTAACACTGCCTGCAAGTAAATATAAGCTACAATATTATACAAAATCACTTCCTAAATTATAACATATGGATATATAACATATATCTGTGGGATTAGGTTGGATGTTAATTTCAAGAATATCTACACGAAAGACCTCCTCATAATATAGTTGTAATTCTATATTACAGACAATTATTAGACTCAAAAGCTCAAAATTATTTTTTGACACAATCTATCCACGCTTTCATCCTCAAAATTTAGCAACTAAAGCTCAAAGACATGATGCAAATTAACACCCCCTAAAGTCCTAAACCCCATAATATCGTCTTAGTACGTTCTGGGTCTCTGACTGCTGCATGAGGCACTTCTGTTTTTCTGTACATTAATTATATCCATTTGTACCAGCCGTTTTAATATGTGATGGAAAACAAAAGCTAAGTTAGTGTATATCTTTTAGCTACATGATCTGCAGCAGCCCTAGAGTGCATATTCGAAAGCAACAAGTTAGTACAGCAACTGTGCAGACGTGCCTGGTCTATAAGGATAATCATTTAGCTCAATCCCAAGCTAACTTTCTAGGCTCAGTAAGAACATGCACTTGTTGGACTTATCTTGATTTATCCACACTCAGAGCCGTACAGCAATGGCCTTGATTTTTATTTGGTAATCTCTCAAAAATCTAATGAAAGATTCATTCTTACCTATGTGGATGTTCTTCTCGCCTCCTAGCTTACTAGCTATAAGTCCAAATGTGACTAAATGTAGATATTATCGCCATCATTGCTATAGGGGCATGGCGCACAAAGCAAAAGGGTGCTTGACATTCTTGAATAGTATTCTAATATTCTCCACGTACTAATTTTGATTCCACTTGTATATCTTCTTCCGCAACGACCTTTTTCTCTGCATGATGATCACGACTTTACCGTTATGGTGATTCAATCATGATAGGTAGAAGTAGTAGAACTATAAACTTGAGGTTGTTAACTTTGCTTTCAAGTTTCAATTGAAGGGCTTGTCTTCAGCTATATGAGTTAGGTTTAAAGATCAGCCTCTAGTACATGAGATATTTGCGGCATTTTCTTAACGCAAGATCTCATTTTGAAATTAACAAAAGGATTTAGACCTTATTAAAGGCCCCTAATCATTTTTCCTAACAAGATATACTTGTAATCTTACTAGACTTTGTCATCTATAGAAGTGAGTCTCGATCATCTTTGTAAAGATGCTCAATAAATCCTGTAAATCCTGTAAGTAATTAATGATCTTACTCAAAACTCCTAAGGACATGATTAGTGATGGCACATGATATTCAGTCCAAACTTTTCAGTCTGGGCTAAATCCAATTGTTGTTTTAGAGCGGACAGTGTCAAGTGTACGTTTTGATCTAATTATGTTGTTAACTTTAATTAAGGGAACATAGTTACTTAGGCTTGTATGACCCCAGGCCAATTTATCTCTCAAGGAGATCAACATTGAATATCAGCAACCGCATATATTTGACATGAACCAACCTATTTAGGTCCTAGATATTTTATTTAATACATTCCATGGTGCATGTGTGGTTTTTGTTGTTGTAAGGAAAAGACTGACCTAAACGAGCAAAGCAAATTAATAAGAAGAAGAACTCTACCCAAAAAAAAAAAAAAAATTAAGAAGAAGAAGATGACTGATACCTAAATGGATCGTGTACGTGTGGAGAACAGAGGATGAGATCGATGGCTTCTACTCATACATCTTTCCGCGTTTTGATGTACCTACCTAGCTAGTTAAGTGCATACTGCCATGCTTAGTGGTGTTAACTCAGTGGTTAGAGCGCCCAATACTTAGAATCCAGGTTCTAAGTTCGAGTCACCATGGGGGTAGGAGTGAAATCTTTTGATCCTCTTTAAAAAAAAAAAAAAAAATTCATGCTGCCATGCTTATATATGCTAATACTAGATTTGCATCATTGTGACGATTTTGCCATTTCAAGATTGATAATAACTAACATGTTGAAGAATGTTGACATTTAGTGTGCCTTATCAAACTAACTAGAATTAGTTCTATGATTGTAATAGGAGAGAAGGTTCTAAAATTCCTAGTCCTATTCGGAATAGTTTTCCTTGTATTATAAGAATATGTACTTTGTAATTCCTATACATAGGGCTCCTATTATCAATAGTGGAACACACAATTCTCTCATCAATCTCTCGCAATTCTCATATTCTAAAAAACGTTATCAGCACGAGCCTTAGCCCTAGTCCTAAAAACCAAAAACCAAAAAACTCTCCACCACCGTCGAAGTCCTCCATGCTGCACGCCTCCTCCGCCTCACCTACCGTGCGCCTGCTGCCCCTGCAACCCCTAGTCGGAGCTCGCTACCCCTGCAACACCTCTTGGCCAAACCTGCAGCACATCTCAACCAAACCTGCAAGCCAACTCGGCCAACATCCAGACCGCACCGGCCACATCTCAGTCCTATCCCAGCACCTCTCGGCTAAGCTACCTAGCAGCCCCGAAACAAGTCTAGCACGCACCAAGCTTTCAAGCTTTCAAGCATTCAAGGTTTCAAACTCCAAATTTAACCAAGTAAGTATTTAAGATTAAAGTTCCTGCTTTCTGTCCTTAAATTCTTTTCTTTTTCTTGATTACTTGCAACCTCCCTTCTTCTACATCCCACATTTCTTATAACATGGGTTCGATTGTTCGAAAAGGAATCGTGGGGATTCACGCTAACCGAACTAAGAGCATTTGTAAGACTTCGGACTAAGAGCGTCCGTAAGCATCGAATTTGACCATATAAACATCATTGTTTCGGTCTAATCTAAAAATTCTTGGAAATCAATTTCTTGGTAGCATAGCTCGGAAATCTTATTTATATTAATTTTCATGGAAGTTTTAACTCTGAAACTAATCTATTTTCTCCTTCTCCTTTTTCAAGATGTCGAATGAGCCAAAACTTGACTTCCCCATATTGGACAACAGGATCCGAGTACCACAGCTGGGTAACCGATGTTGAAAACCATCTCATTTCAAAGGGAATTCTACCCATAATCCGAGAACCAAATCCGGAGCTCGTATTTGAGCGCACGACTATGAGACATGCTCAAGTTCTCAACTTGATGTGATGACACATGGATAAATCACTCTGTTTGGAGTATATGTCAATTAGAGATGCAAGAGAATTATGGGTAGCGCTAAAAGAGCGTTTTGGAAATATCCAAGATTCCCTCCTCCCTGACTTGAAAGTATAATGGAGCAATTTGCTTTTTGCCAACTTCAAGGCCGTTGCTGAATATAATTCAGAACCTCTTTGCCTCACATCCATGTTGAGATTTTTTGGACAACCTGTCACCAAGCAAGAGCTAATTGAGAAAACTCTCTCCACCTTCCCCGTCTCAGCGCTTTTGGTATCAAAGCAATATAGAGGTGAGTATAATGTTGGACGGATCACGAGGTTCAATCAGCTAATCAATGTGATGTCTGTAGCTGAAAAATATGACAACATCCTCGTAAAAAACTATAATTCAAGGCCCGTTGGAACTAAGAGCGTTGCCGAGGCGAATTATAATGCACCCAAAGGAGGGCGCAAAGAGCGGAACCCTAAAGTTAAGGGACAAAACAGACGTGTAGGTCCATACAACCGCCCTACAAAGGAAGGTAACTGTCAGAATGATGGACGGACACGTGGGAGAGGGGGCCGTGGCGCACCAGGACGTGTTGGTGCCGCCCAAGGCCGTGGTCATGGCCAAATCCCTCTAGGGGACTCCAACCAAGTGCAAACAGTGCACCTCAATTAAAGGGAGGCAATCACAATGACATGTGTCATCGATGTGGATCAAGTGAGCGTTGGTTCAAGCAATGGAATGCAAGCAATCAGTTAGCTGCACGATACAAGGCATATAGGGACCTGAGAGAGCAAGAAGTCTATCTTGTCGCAGAAGGAGATGATGGTGATGACAATGACGTCAATCTCATCATAGCGGACTTCAAATCTGACAAAGAAATGCATAAGGATGCCGCAGATTTTGATTAGTGTAGTCTTTTTTATTTCCAAGAATTATGTAATGGCAATTATGCCTTAATCAATAAAATGACATTTTGTGTTAACTCTTTCTCACTAGGCTCATCCAAAATTAATTGTGATGTCTAGGAAAGGTTTGAACTGAGAGAACGGTTTTAAAAGTGATCACAGCTCCACTAAAATCTCGCTTTACCTTACCTGGTCACAACAAAATTGGAGTTACTGAACGGATTGAGTGACTACAATTTATCTACCTTTGATTTTTATTTTGGATTAGATTTGGTCAATAAACTTTGATGTAATCATTGGCTATTTTATTAATAAAGTATCAATTTATTTTTGCATCTCTTGGACATATTTTAATTTTAAACTTTATTATTTTTCAGTATGTTTGCCGGAGAGCTAGAATACCTCGTGGATAGTGCAACTACACATACTATAATTTGAAATAGGCAACTCTTCTTATGGATGACGCCTACTCGTTTTTCTGTGACTATAATGGCTGGGTCATCAAAATTGATTCATGGTAGAGGACCAGCCCAGTTTATATTGCCAAATGGCACAATTATTAATGTCACCGAAGCTTTTTATGCTCCTAGGGCTGGAAGAAGCCTACTGAGTTTCAAAGATATAAAAGCCAATGGTTTTCAAGTGGAAATACATTATGAGAATGGACAATAGTTCCTTTGCATCACCTCTAATGACTACGGATAAAAACGAGTCTTAAAGAAGCTTATGTGTCATTCTAGTGGGTTGTATGCAATCACTATTCGAATTATTGAATCCAACCATGTCATCATAGATAACATATGAGATTCTGATACATATAGGCTTTGGCATGACCGTTTGGGACACCAAGGTCGTGATATGATAATCCGTATATTAAAGACTTCACACGGACATCCATTCTTCATAACGAAAGAAGTAAAACTTGAATTTTGGACCAAGGAGTAGCACCTGCGCCGCGCCTCACGGCTCCGTCCTCTTGCCAGTCAGGTCATCTAAGGCAGGCGCCGCGTACCCCTTGCGGCCCAAAAGTGGCTTTGACGCCACTAGTGCCTCCTTGACTCTTATTTCTACTTCTAAAGTCAATTGTGACTTCATGGCTCAACCAAAATCCTCATTGGTTGCTTATAATGCCCATCATTCGTTCTGCAAAGCCTGCTTTTTGGCAAAGTTAGGATCGAGACCATCCTATACAAATGACACTGAAGAAAACATACCATTCTTGCAAAAAATCCAAGGTGATATTTGTGAAACTATTCAACCACCTTGCGGACCATTTAAATATTTTATGGTGTTGGTTGATGCATCAACACGCTGGTCACATGTCATGCTATTATGCACAAGGAACGCTGCATTTGCTAAACCACTAGCACAAATTATTAAGTTACAGGTTCACCACCCTGATCATCCTATTAAGTCTATAAGACTTGACAATGCTGAGGAGTTTACATAAAAAACTTTTGATGATTATTGCATGTCCATTGGGATTGAAGTTGAATATCCAGTTCCTCATGTTCATATCTAAAATGGTCTCGCAGAAGCTGCCATTAAATGACTACAAATGGTTGCTAGAGCATTGGTTATCCACACAATCTCCCTATTTTTGCTTGAGGCTATGCAATATTGTATGCAGTTGTGCTTATTCGTCTGAGACCCACTATCACTCAACCCTTTTCTACGTCCCAGATGGTTACTGGGTATGAGCCTGATGTCTCACACTTACGCATATTTAGGTGTGCAGTGTATGTGTCAATTGCACCGCCACAGCGCACCAAAATGGGTCCTCAACGACGTCTAGGTATTTATGTTGGATATGACTCTCCAACTATTATCTGCTAATTAGAACCCTTGACAGGCAATATCTTTACCGTTAGATTTGTGGAGTGTCACTTTGATGAGACAGTCTTTCTGTCATTAAGGGGAGATAAAAACATGAATGTTCAACAGGAACAACATGAATTGTCGTGATCTGTCCCCACTTTGTCTCATCTTGATCCCCGAACCGCACAGTCTGAAATTGAATGCAGAGAATTCTTGATTTTTAGAACGTAGCAAAATCAATGTCTGATGAGTTTTCTGATATCGCTAAAGTGACGAGATCACACATACCTGCTGCAAACGTGCCTACAAGGATTGATATCCCCAAAAGTGGAGGATATGACGCCGTACCTAGGGGAGTGAGGCACGGCGCCGCCGTCCCTAGTGGAGATGGCGTTGTGGCTAAGGCCGACCTCCTTACAAGGAAACGAGGGAGGCCCAAAGAAAGAAAGCGAGTTTGGCACAAAATAATCCATTAATCATCGATGTAAATAATCCGTCTCATGAAGATATTCCGGATTATGGTTATGTCCAAGAGACATCATTGCGGGACGCTCCACTGTCAGAACCAATTCCAGAGAATAGAGAGATCTCCATGAATTACACTAGTGTATATGAGACGATGAATAGAAACTTTATTGCTATTGATGATACCTTTGCATATTCTGTTGCAAAAGGAATTATAGAGTATGATTATATCGAACCTCTCTCAGTTGAAGAATGTCAATGAAGAGCAGATTGGCCTAAATGGGAAGATGTGATTCAGGCTGAATTAGATTCACTAGCAAAGAGACTTGTATTTGGGCCTATAACGCAGACACCCCCAAATGTAAAGCCTGGCCATAAATGGGTCTTTGTTAAAATGAGAAAAATGAGGTTGTCAGATACAAAGCCTGCTGTTAATGTCTAAGATTCAGCGATAGCTAAATCTTGGTCAACGCTGGTCCGATGGGCGGACCGCTACTTGTGATGCTCTAGTGACTCCCGCTATCTGTCAAATGAAATACAACGGGCGTCAGATGGAGACCGCGGTTGGCAATCTTCTCTTCTCCGATGCCTAAGTTAGTCAATGTATTTGTGTTGACAACATAACGGTAGGTAAGTAGTAAATGCGTAATTAATGAGCAGAGAGGAGTGGACCTTTTATAGGTGGGGAAGAGACTTATCTCTTCCTTGTTTTCGATGTGGGACTGATATGGTTCAGTTCCCAGCTTCTGATGCTTCAGCGAGGCGATCATGCCGCGGCGCGTCAGAGGTGACCTGGGGGTGAGCCGGGGCTTAGGTGATAGCCTGCTTGGCTATGTTTTCGTAGGTCACACCGTTAGTGGTTGTTGGTACCGCTGGCGGTAGCATGAGCGTGGCTCATTATAGCTAATTATGCTTGGCAAATGCTCATGTAAGTACACCCGCCTTGTGGTGCAAGGTTTCTCACAATGCCCTGGAATCGACTACGAGGAGATTTATTCTCCTGTAATATACGTCATAACGTTCCTCTACCTTGTCAGTTTGGTAGTTTCCGAAAAACTTGACATACCACTTATGGATATGGTTACATCATATCTCTATGAGGATCTAGATTTAGAGATATACATGAAGATTCCAGATGGACTTCAATTACCAAATCAAGTGGCTCTAAACCACAGAGCGCATTTTCAATAAGATTAAAAGATTCATTATATGGATTGAAACAATTCGGACGGTTGTGATATAACCGTCTAAGTGACTATTTGATTGGGAAGGGATATATTAACAATAAAATATGCTCATGCGTGTTTATTAAAAGAACAAGTTCCAGATTTGCAATTGTAGCAGTTTATGTAGATGACATGAACCTAATTGGAACTCTGAATGAGTTAAAGAAAACTGCTAAGTATTTGAAATCCGAATTTGACATGAAAGAACTTGGGAAAACACGGTTTTGCCTTGGATTAGAACTCAAGCACCATGCTGATGGTATTTTGATCCATCAGTCTGCATATACTCAGAAAATTCTAAGGCGCTTTAATGAAGATAAAGCAAAGCTTGTAAGTACTCCCATGATTGGCCGTACTCTTGAGCCTGAAAAAGATCCAGTCCATCCAAAGGATGAGGATGAAGAGTTATTAGAGGCCGAAGTGCCTATTTAAGTGCAATAGGCGCATTATTGTACATAGTTCAATGCACAAGACCGGACATCTCATTCGCAGTGAGCTTGTTAGCTAAACATAGCTCTGCGCCAACATGCCGCCATTGGATTGGTAAAGACAATTTTTCATTATTTAAAAGGTACGATCGATATGGGCTTGTTTTATCCCTACAGAGAGAAAAGGAATGACAGAAGAATGAGATCGGACCTCATTAGCCAAAATGGTCCATCAAAATGACGGTGATGTTTTGATGGGTTTTGCTGATGCAGGGTACCTCTCTGACACCCACAAAGGTCGCTCCCAAACAAGTTATGTCTTTACCATGGAAAGCACTGCAATATCTTAGAGATCTACAAAACAGACCATTGTCGCTATGTCCTCGAATCATGCAGAGATTATTGCTCTACATGAAGCTGTGCGTGAATGCATATGGCTAAGGACTGTAATTAGACATATTCGAGGAACTTGTGGTTTGAAGTCTACCACAGATGAACCTACATGCATTTATGAGGATAATGCAGCTTGTATTGAACAACTGAAGTTAGATTTCATCAAGGGCGACAACACCAAGCATATATCGCCTAAATTCTTTTATAATTAGCAACAACAATCATTTCTAAAGATTGAAGTGAATCAAATTTGATCAGAGGATAATGTAGTGGACTTATTCACTAAGTTGTTACCTAAATCCACCTTCGAGAAACATGTGAAGAGCATCGGATTGAGAAAGTTATCCGAACTCTCATGATTGTAGCAATCAGGGGGAGATGTCGACATCAGGGGGAGGTATGATGTCTACATGTTAGATCTCGAAGAGAGAAGGACCCAATCTTTTTCTCCTCCTCGAGGTTGTTTTGTTCCACAGAGTTTTTATTACTCGAGCAAGGTTTTTAACGATGCAACGATTGAAGTGTCACTACCAAGTTTGAGCGGCACAACGAGGAGTGTTGAAGAATGTTGACATTTAGTGTGCCTTATCAAACTAAGATTAGTTCTATGATTGTAATAGCAGAGAAGGTTCTAGAATTTCTAGTCCTATTCGGAATAGTTTTCCTTGTATCATAAGAATATGTACTTTGTAATCCCTATGTATAGGGCTCCTATTATCAATAGTGGAACACACAATTCTCTCATCAATCTCTCTCAATTCTCATATTCTAAAACATAACATGCTTAATTTGTCTATATTATATCAAAATTATTTCCATTATGAATAATGGAAGCTTAGATAAACTCCAACAGCTTCTCTATATTTTAACTTTTCTCTATTTTAGGAAAAATAAGCCTCTTTTGCTCCAACAGATTCCCTATAACTATTCCCATTTTAGGGAAAGTGAGGAAAGAGAAAACCGAATTCCCTAAATTTACAACAATCTCTAAAATTTGAAAGAAGAATTATGGAGATTTTAGAAATTGTTGTAAAATAGGAAATTATAAAAGAAAAATATACTAAAACTTTGACTTTGACTTCCTTATATAGAAGCTGTTGAAGTTACTCTTAGGTAGCATCTTTAATTTGTTTGTTGGCCTACTAATACAATACCGACCGGAACTCGACTTGCAACCTCAATTAACCTCTACCGTCATGAGATGCTTTGAAATAGCATCGCATTTTGTTAGAAACATTTAATATAAGCCTTAGAAAGAATATACAGAAGACCAAATAGATGGTTGAATGACAAAAGGCATGGCGCAAAGTACACAGTGCAGAAAGCTTAATTAAGAGCTCGGAACAGCCTCCAGACTACAGCACAACTTATTTAAGGAATTCATCTCATTTTTTCGCAAGCACAATGTTTTAGATAGGTTAAGCACAATGCCTTACATAGGTTATCTTTCGACAAGATATTTATTTTTGCATCCGCAATTAAACTAATTCGAAAGGAATGAGTAAAATGGTAACGGAAGCATAGAGTTTAAACCACAGCTTAACTTCATTGAAGCCCTAGATCCATCTTGAACCATGTAACTCTATATTCTCTCCGTGATTTAATCTAATTAAGCATGCATGCAGTATTGAAGTTCCTTTCAAATCACCCAGATCGAATGGACCCCAGCTGAAGCACATCGTCTACCCTAAATCTTCGTTGTTTAATTGGGAGACTGAAGAAGTCTCATCAGAGGTCCAAACAAACCATAACTGTAGGTTGCCTGTGTTCTAGGTTACCCTACATATCGACGACTAGTTACTTCTCATCTCCTCACGAACTCTCTCGACTTGGACCACAGAGATTTCTACACGTGTCCCGACGGAAAGGGAACCAAGAACTCGAGAAGCTTCCACGTCGCAAATCGGAGGTGGACCGTACAGACTCCCACCGACGTGCCTGGGTCCACTGACAGGCTGGCCTCCGGGGTGATCCGAAGTATGCATGAACTGTAATGCACCGCCATCTCAGTGGGTCTATGTGTTCCACCTGAAAGGCGCCGGCAAATGTACAGTCGCCATCATTGAAGGGTTTTAGTTTAACGACTTAATTTGCTGAATAATTTGCTCCCTTTTTCACTTGAATTTCTATGACCGTCTGCAAGAGTCCAAATCGAAGGGCAAAGAAAAACTCCAAAACGTTGAAGATAATAATGAAAAGATAAATTTAAATTTACTCACTTGGTTTTATTTATTTATTTTTTTAAACTCTAGACGTTATATGGTCCCTATATAAACTGAAAATTTTTGGAAAAATTCTAAAAGAAAAATGATGCAACAAATTGGTAGTAAGTTACCAAATTATGTCATAGTCAGTAAAATTCTAAGAAAAACAAAACTGCAACAATTAACCATGTCATCACTTTTGGTCGACTCATGAAAAATTGAGCAATAGGTGACGTGACCACTAGAACATTTTGGTACTTTTACCTTGGTAAAAGTACATGAATATATAGATGTCCATCAATTTTTTTTATCTCTATTATTATAAAGGGAAGAACTAGGTTTATGGCTAGTTTGGGATTGCTGTGACTTTTAAAAAAAAACTGCTGCTGCTGTGTTGTGAGAATAATCAGCTGTGAATTAAAATAGTTTTGTGTTTGGTAAATAATATTTTTAAAAGTGCTGCCAGTACATAAAACAACTGCAGAATGTGTTTTGATCCACAGCAGCTTCTAAAAGCAACCTCCAGGCTGCTTCTAAAATCTGTTGCCAGTGACCTATAACTTTCAATTAAAGCTATTTTTTATTTATTTAGCAAACACAATAAAATCTAAAATTTTGAACAAAAACTGATTTTTTTTTTTAAAACGAAGCAATCCCAAACGGAGCCTTAGTGTCATAAAATTCATCAATAATGGAACTGCCTAAAATACCCATGATATAGACAAAAATTTAGCATATATGAAAGATATGTAAAAGAGTCACTATTGTCAAATACAAAATGAGATAAGGAATATAAAAAAATTAAAATGATAATGTATAACAAATAAAGAGAAGTATACGATGTGGCTTCTACCCACATTCTCACATAAACAGTTTAATTCAATTTCAGCTCCTCTCTATTGCAGTTTGTATAGAAAGAAAATAGTGGAGAAGAGAACTCAGATACTTTCCAATTGATTTCAATCTCTAACCACCGAATGAATTGATCCCAACCGTTTTAGAGTTGGAGATTTGGGATTCCAATTTTCTATGAAAACAAGATTAATACATGAAAGGTGACTATTTGTCAGCTAAGTGTTACCTTTTTCTTCTTGTTGAATGGTTTTATTTATGGTTTTATCTCTTTTCTTTTTTGGATGATAATGGTCGTTCTCTATTAGTAATTGGACAATGCAAATGCAAAATAAGTATCTAAATTTCCACGTAGTTCTTAATTTTTGTTGGCGATTTTCTCTATAACTGTTTGTAATATTGTTCTTGAGATGAAAATAATGTTGTTGTTCAAGTAAATCTCTATTTTGTGTCTGGCCTAAACTCTAGGTTACTTGACCTAGTAGTAATAGGGTTTAATAAGATAATCTCGGAGAATCTTAGAGATATCCATTCAATGTATAATTACCTTTCCTTGTACGATTTAAATTCTATGCATTGTAAATTTGTAATCCTCTATATAAAGAGGCCCATATTATCAATGAGAATACACAGTGATTTTCTCTCAAATTCCCATTTCTCTAAAACATGTTATCAGCATGAAGCCCTAACCTTGAAACCCTAATTTCGTAGCCTTTAAATCCCAACATCCACCACCCCACATATCGAAGCTCCAGCCTCAAGGAGCCTAGAATCGGCGGCGGAACCACTGGAACAGGCCAGAATCCACCTGAACCGGTCGTCGAAAAATCTGAACCGTCCCCTGCCCTGTGCCTACCCTCAGCATACCTGCCAACAGCTCTGCCGAGATTTGCCGACAGCCCCGCACAGGCCCCTGCTGACACCTGCCAAGCCCCTGCGCGCCTGCTGCCGATACCTGCCGAGCCCCTGTGCGCCCGCTGCCAACATCTGCCGAGACCCCTGCAGACACCTCTGCAGCACCTGCCGACAGCCCTTTCACGAGTCCTGCATAGCCTCCGCACAGCTCCTGCACAGCCCCTGCAGCAGCCTCGCACAGCCCAACCTAGCTCCGGCCACCTATTTCCGGCCAATTTTCCAGCGACTTTTTTCCGGCCATCCTCAAACAACTTTTCTTGTCAAGACTTCCGGCAACTTTTTAAGGTAAATTTTTCTAAAAGTTCCCTTTTTTGAAGTTTTTCATTCTTTTCTCTTCTTTTTCTCGGGGATTTGCAACCTCCCTTCTTTTACCCCTCTTTCTTCTTCATAGAGGAGATCAAAAGCCGAACTGTGGGGGTTCGTGCTCACTCCAAACTTAGAGCTTGTAAAGTCCTCCAAACTGAGAGTTTGTTGAGAAGAAAACAATCGACCACATACATCGTTGTTTCGATCTAATCCAAACCCCTCTTGGAATCGGATTTTTTGGAAGCGACTGCGCTCAGAAATCTCTAACTTCTTGGAAGCGACTACGCTCAGATATCCTTAATTTATTGGAAGCGACTACGCTCAGAAATTTTATAGTTTTTCGTGGTAGCCTTTTTCGCTCAGAAACTAACCCTAATCTTGTGTTGTTTTTCAGGATGAGCAACCTGAACAAGTTGAACTTTGTTCAACTGGAGACAACAGGTGCAGGATACCACAGATGGGTCTGGGATGTGGGCCAGCATCTTAAGGCTGATGGAATTCTGGAAACCATCCAAGAGCCAAGTCAGAACGTGCTCATTGTTGAGCAAGCTATTACTTTTGAAACGAATCAAGCTAAAGCCATAATCCTCATGAGAAGGCATATGAATGACGCGCTCCAAAGTGAATACCTCAATGAAGAAGACCCCAAAAAACTATGGGTGGAACTTGAGCAACGATTTGGCAATGTTCGTGACTCTCTGCTTCCTGACTTAGAAGTGAGATGGCATAGCCTCCGCTTTTCTGATTTTAAGTCCGTACTTGATTATAACTCAGAAGCTCTTCGTTTCAAATCTCTGATAGAGTTCTGTGGAAAGACCATTACTGATACGATGTTGATTGAGAAGACTCTCTCTACCTTCCCCTTCTCTGCACTGATCATTTCTAAGAATTATCAGATTGATGTGAATGCAGGATGTATCACAAGGTTTCATGAGCTTATTGGTGCGATGAACGTAGCTGAGAAGCACGACTATATCCTTGTGAAGAACTATAATGCTAGACCCGTGGAACCAAGTCTATTCTGGAGTCTAACAATAGTTGCGCCCCCAAGGGAGGATGCAAGGAGTGAAACCCTAAAAGTAGGGAGAATTCTGGACGTCTTGGTCCATATACTCGCCCTAAAGAGGAAGGAAACCGTCAAGAAAGGCGTGCATGGAACCGTGGTGGTCAACGTGTGAAGAGAGAGAGAGAGGTGGAGCCTTCGGCCATGGTGGTGATGCCACCAAGAGTAATGGTCGTCCAAACCGCGCCCCAAAGGCGCCTCGATCAAGGAAGCCTGACCATAATGATGTTTGTCTTCGATGTGGATCAACCAGACATTGGGCCAAAGCATGTAGAGTATCCCAGAATGTTGTAGACGCATACAAGGCGAATCGTGAAACAAGGGAGGCGTACTACATGGAGCAGGAGGATCAAGAAGACGATCAGGCTCTTAGGGTGGACGACTTCAAGGGCCAAGAAACTAGCGATTTTGATTAAGTCCTTTTTATTTTCCAAGAGATGTTGGCAATTGCCATATTATTTTGTTAGTAGATGCCAATGGTTTAGTCTTTCTTCAAAGTAGGCGTACTCAACGTGAATGTGATCTCTAGGAAGGTTTTAATATTAGTGGTACTTAAGTGAGCCTTACTCCACCGACATCTCTCTACTCACCTGGTCACATTTGCTTTGGAATTACCGAAAGAAGTTAGACGACTGCCATTGTTTTGCATTAGCTAGTTTATTGGATTAGATTTTCTTTGGTGTACCTACATGTGCCAGAACAAGCATAATTAGCTATAATGAGCCACGCTCATTGTACCGCCAGAGGTACCAACTCTCACCAAAGGATTGACCTGCGAAGGCACGACCAGGCGGGCTACAGCTCAAGCCCTGGATCGCCCCCAAATCACCGCTGACGTTCCGCCACGTGCCGCGTCAAGATAGCATCAGAAGCTCCAGACACTGGGAATCGAAGCACATCAGTCCCACATTGAAAACAAGAAGAAGATCAACCTTCTCCCCACCTATAAAGGTTCTTTCCTCTCTCCTCATTAATTACGCATTTTGCTACTCATTTATTTTTATGCTGTCTATCTGCATTGACTGACTTAGGCATCGGAGAAGTAAAGACCGCCCAACGCGGTCTCCCTCTGACGCCCTGTCTCTCGTGTTGCAGCAAGCGGAGGCCATCAAATCCTCGGAGTAGCGATCCGCCCACCAGACTCGGGTTAAACGAAGATCCGGCTACCGCCGGACTTGAGCATCAACATTGGCGCCGTCTGTGGGAATCCTTGAACAAAAGGTCATCCCGCCACAATCACCATGACTAACGGTAGCAGGGGAAACGCTAAAGAGCAGGCAGACCAGTCAGTCATTCCCCAACCCACCCGCCCGGCGGTAAACGTCAACCGCGCACTATTCAGCACCCCAGTAAACCCTGGCGGTGAGATAAACCCAAGTAGCAGCCGCCCACCAGGCCAAGACCTCACCTCTCTCTATGAGTTGGCACTGGCGGATCTTCATACGGCAAACAGAGAACGTGAACAAGAGCACAAAGAAAAGGCCGAGGCCCAAAAGCAGGTGGCCACGTTGGTATCACGTTTTGATGAACTAAGAAGAACGCTGGAGGCAACCGCCAACCTGGCACGAAGCAAACAGTCACGAAGCACCAGGCATAGCCGACCTAGTACCGGCGCATTGATACCAACACCAGTCGTGCATATGTAGGTCCCGCTGAACCCACCAGAACTATTGGGAAATGGGCCACCCCCCGTGCCCCAGTTAATGTTGAACAACAGGCAGAATCATCACTGCAGCCCCACCGCTTGAGACCAAGGGCAAGAACCGAGGGAAACCCTCCCACTCCCAGACGGGGATCAGTCCAGCGGAATGCCGACCAGGCCCAGCTGGCGATGCAACCGCTCAAATACTGGAAAGGATGCAGCAGTTGGAGCAAAGGTTAATCCGAGCGGAGTCTGGAACCCCAGCGCCAGTTTCAAATCCACTTTTTGCGTCCAGACCAAGACCATTCACTGCTGCAATTTTGCAGGCTGTCAGACCGGCGTACTCAAAGACTCCAAAAATGTCACATTACAGCGGTAAGACTGACCCCTTCGTTCATATGGACACCTTCAAGAAGGTCACCAACAACAAAGGACTCGATGACGCCACCTTGTGCCACTTGTTCAGCGAAACGCTAGACAATGAGGCAATGAATTGGTTCTTCGAGTGCCTGCCAGGATCCATTGACTCATTCCAGGCGTTATCACATGCTTTCCTCTCTCGATTGATCTTACTGTTCGCCGGGCACCACAACACGAGCCAACTGTTCAACGTTAAGCAGGGTATGGAGGAAACACTGAAGGCATTCGTCACAAGGTGGCGGGCGGCTGCATCTCAGTGCCTTGACCTTGATAAAACAATGGCGTCGGCTGCTTTTAAGCAGGGACTCCTCAAGGGGCCGTTCCTCTATCACCTCAACTACAATCATCCAAATGCGGTGTATGACCACCTCATGAGTAAGGCGGTCATTCATGCCCAAGCGGAATTCATCACATATGGAGAAACCCCACCGCCACCGGCAACGCTAGCAAAATCAGCGTAACCCTCCTCTAGTCAGCAGGGGACCGCTAACAAAACCAACACACCGCCAACTGACAAAAAGAGGGAGTGGCAGCAGGGCCAGTACCAGAACAAGCGGCAGAAGGACCAACACTACAAGGGAAACCGCCCATCCCATGGGGATAACCGCAACAAACCGACGGAGTCCTCTCAGCGGTACGCAGTATTTACTGTCCTCACAGCCTCCTATGAGGAAATATACAACCAATGCAAGGATCAGATCCCACCGCCGCCCCCGGGGAGATACCAGAAGACGGGAAAGCCAAGAAACACCAGCAGATAGTGCAAATACCATGAGGACAGCGGTCACAATACCAACAGCTGCAATGCACTCAAAATGGCCATTGAGACCTTGTACCGTGACGGCAAGATGGAGCAATTCAGGGTGCTCCAACCGCCACCCGTGATCGCCGACATTGAGCCCTTGGGCCGCATCAACACCATCGACGGGGGTGCCCCAATCACCAATATGTCTCACAGGGCAAGAAAGCGTTATGCGCGAGCTAATCACCCAAAGGAAGTCTGCAACATCCGCTACGAAAGATCCGCAAAACTCCCAAGGTCTGGTTGGGAACCTATTACCTTCTCAGAGGAGGAGGAACGCGGAGTGCATCTGCCACATGACGACCCATTCTTGATCGACGCCATTCTTGGCAAAATGTCAGTCGGAAGAATTCTGGTTGATAGCGGATCCGCTGTCAACGTCATATTCAGCAGTTGTTACAACGACCTCAAGCAAAATAGAAAACTGCTCCAAGATCATGAACCACTACTCAGCTTCTCCGGTGACGTCACGCAACCACTGGGTTCTGACTATATGCGACTAGTTATTGGCACTAGCCCATGTATGGCGGAGGTACATACGGAGTTCATAATTGTCGATTGTTTCAGCTCATATAACGCCATCATAGGTCGGCCAGCACTCAACAAACTCAAATGCATCATCGCCGGATATATGCTGCTCATGAAGTTCCGACACCCAACGGCACAGGCTGTGTCAGGGGAAGTCAACAGTTGGCACGCGAGTGTTATTCAACTACTATAGCACGATCAACCCGCCGCCATGAGATCCTAGCGGTAGGCAGTCAGGCACCGCCACCAAATATCTTTGAGGACCCCAGGGATGACGAAAAGAAGTACGTAAAGAAGGAGCCGGTCAACCCAGAAACATCATTAAAGGTTGTCAGCATCTCCGACGAGCACCCTGAGCGATAGTCCGCATAGGCGCTCAATTAGACCCAGAGCTGGCGGCGGAGCTCACTTAGTTCCTACGTGACAACGCTACGGTCTTTGCCTGGTCATATGCAGACATGCCAGGTATCTCCCCTGAAATCATCACACACAAGTTGAGCATCAAACCATCCTTCTACCCTATTAAGCAGAAGCGCAGAGCCTTCGACGAAGAGAAATACCGTGCTATAGGAGAAGAGGTTGCCAAGCTACAGGGCATTGGGTTCATCCGCCAGGTCATCTATCTCCAGTGGATTTCCAACCTGGTTATGGTCAAAAATGCTAGCGGCAGGTGGAGGATGTGCGTCGACTTTAAAAATCTTAACAAGGCATGCCCGAAAGACAGTTTCCCACCACCCCGCATTGATCAACTGGTCGATGCAACCGCTAGACACGAGCTCCTTAGCATGATGGATGCCTTTTCCGGTTATAATTAGATCAGGGTGCATCCCGACGACCAGGAGTGCACCACCTTCACCACCGACAAGGGCTTGTATTGCTACAATGTTATGCCTTTCGGTCTGAAGAACACAGGGGCAACTTATCAGTGACTGATGAACGCCATGTTCACGGAGCATCTGGGCAAGATAATCGAGGTCTACGTAGACGACATGTTGGTCAAGAGCGTAAAGGCCAGCGGACATGTGGCAAACCTCAAAATCATAATAACCATCCTCTTGGCCTATGGTATGCGCCTCAACCCAGAAAAATGCTTCTTTGGCGTCACCACCAGTAAATTTCTGGGTTATATTGTCAGTGAACGGGGCATCGAGGCTAACCCTGACAAGGTGCAGGCCATCCTCGACTTGAAAGACCCAGAGTGGAAGGTGCACGTCCAAAGCCTCCAGGGAAAACTAATCGCCCTGTCTCGATTCATCTCCGGGCTTACCGACAGGTGCGCCCCATTTTTCAAAGTCCTTAAAACAACCCACAAGAAAGTCATAGATTGGAACCCAGAGTGCCAGGCGGCGTTCCAAGGCCTGAAGGAATACCTGGCGGCAGTTCCACTCCTTTCCATTCTTGTGAAAGGAGAAACATTATACATTTACCTAGCGGTATCACAATCAGCGTTGAGTTGCACCATCGTCCGGCGGGAAGGCGAGGACGAGCTCCCGGTGCTCTATGCCGGCAGGGGCATGAACGGAGCAGAAACACGGTATCCTCCCTTGGAGCAGCTTGCTCTCGCACTCATCATAGCTGCCAGACGCCTCCGCCAGTACTTCTAAGCCCACACAATCCATGTGCTAACCAATCAACCACTGAGACAAGTAATGCAGAACCCTGAACATTCGGGGCGCCTCAGCAAGTGGACCATTGAGCTCAGCGAGTTTGACATCGATTACAAACCAAGAACCGCCATGAAGGGCCAGGCGGTGGCAAACTTCATTGCTGAGCTCACCAAGCGTCAGCCCGAATCCAAGATCGATGTACCGCCCGGAACGGAAATAGTGACCGCCGAGGAGCCGGCTCCCCAACAATCGGACTGGAACCTACACGTGGACGGCTCCGCTAGAGCCAAGGCCAGCGGCGCCGGAATCATCCTTACAGGACCAGGGGGACTTAGCGTCGAGTACGCATTGAAATTCAACTTCAAAGCCTCAAACAATATGGCGGAGTATGAAGCACTCATTGCCGGCCTACTCCTCGCCATCGATTCAGGGGCGGACAGTGTCAACATCTTCAGCGACTCTCAGTTGGTCGTTAACCAGGTCAACGACAGTTTTCCAGCGAAGGACCAGCAGTTAGCGGCATACTTGGGATACGTCAAGACAGTGCTCAATAAATTCAAGTTCCATACCATCACACAAATCCTCAGGGAAAAGAACGCCAAGGCTGATTCACTGGCGAGACTGGCAACTGCCCAGCCACATCAAAGTCCAACGGACACAAGAGTGGAGTGTCTCGACAGCCCAAGCATCACAAAAACCCTGGTAGAGATCTTCAACATTAAGACCAACCCCAGCTGGATGGACGAAATTATTAAGTACAAGCGCAACGGGACATTGCCAGAGGACAAGGTCAAAGCGCGACAGCTCCAGCGAAGAGCAACCCGCTACAACATCCAGAACGGAAAGCTTTACCGCCAGGGATTCACTCACCCCAACTTCCGCTGCCTAACCCCAGAGGAGGGAAAGGTCGTGCTGGCAACAATACATGGCGGAGAATGTGGAAACCATTCGGGCGCCAGATCCTTGGCTAATCGCACAATGCGAAAGGCTACTTTTGGCCTACGCTCGGTGATGACGCCCGGCGGATATCAAAATCTTGTCACAAATGCCAACAATATGCTGATCTTCCACATGCCCCGGCGGAACCACTGTCGGTTATCATCGGTCCCTGGATTCACTCAACGTGGGGTCTAGACCTGATGGGAAAATTCCAAACCGCCAAAGGTCAGTTCAAATACATCATTGTCACCATCGACTAAAACAGCAAGTGGATAGAGGCGGAGCCCCTGACGGCAATAACTACCGCCAAGGTAATTCACTTCCTCTGGAAGAACATCTACTGCCGCTATGGTGTCCCGCATACAATCATCACAGACAACGGCACACAGTTCAACAATAACGAACTCATCTCTTTCACCGCCAACCTAGGCACCAAGATGCGTTTCGCATCCGTCGCTCACCCCCAAACCAACGGCCAGGTCAAAGCGGCAAACAAGATAATCAAGAAGCTGTTACAGAAGAAGCTCGACAAGGACAAGGGTTTGTGGGCGGAAAAACTCCCAAAAGTTCTATGGGCCATCAGGACAACCCCAACTTCCGCCAATGGTGAAACCCCCTTTTGTATCATGTTCGGAACTGAGGCCGTCCTACCTATCGAGGTAACCCAACTAACCGCTAGGGTCGAAGGCTACTGCCTTGAGACCAACAGCGACGGCGTCAACCTTGACAGGGATCTCATAGAGGAAAAATGAGATGCAGCCCATTTGCGCAACCTTCAGAACAAGTAACGGGTCTCGCGTTTCTACAACGCCAGGGTCAGAGCCCGCAACCTTCAACTGGGGGACTGGGTAATGAAGGAAGTCATACCACCACCAACGAAACTCCGCCCAACTTGGGAAGGTCCATACAAAATTGTAGAGGGTCGTTAGCCCAGGCACCTTCTACTTAATGGACAAGGATGGAGTCACTACGACCCACCCTTGGAACACCGAGCACCTTCAGTATTACTACAAATAGTCATGCCGCTACCCAAGAGCATCTTGACTTAGCTAAATTTTTGTTTAATATTTAGCTAAGGGAAGCTACCCAACGGGTACTACCTCACTTTTGTAAACGCTGATCAGTCAGCTATCAATGAAACGAGGAATTATTCAAACCATTGTTACCAAGTTTAGCACTGCGGGCAACTGGCAACGCCAGCAATAGTCAGCAGACCATGTCCACTACATTGTGCACTTGGACCAATTTTAATTCCTTTAATGTTTCATAGGTTGGCAAAAGCAAAACTCTTGGTCAAAACTCTAGCGGTACATACATCATCACAAAAAAAAAAAAAAACAAGAGCCTAAATTCTGAAACTTCATATATCCAGGGGTGGGCTCCCCCACCCAAAAGTCAATTACATCAGATAAATACGCCTTAGCGGCTACAAAAATAGGTACTTTCATCTTCAGGGGTTAGCGGGGTTGGCTCCGCTACCTTCAGCATCTCCACCTGCGGCCTGCGGCGGATGTGAACGGCTTGTTTGGTCGGACCCTTGGGCTGTGGGACTGGGTGTCTCTATTGTGCCATCCGCCTGGGTGTGGGCCGCTAGGAACCCAGCACGGGATGCCTCAGACTGGGTAGGAGTCCGCTGAGAGTCGCCCTCAGGGAGTCCGCCACTCTCCCCACTACTCGAGTCGGCACCTTCAACCTGACCAGGGGCGGTAGCAGGGGCAGTACTTGTGGTCGGCGGAGCTTCCTTCGATGGCGGCATGACCGGCATCTACTCCTTCGCCCAATCAATGGCGCCTTTTTGCTGCAGCATTTCCACATTGGATAAGGCACCAGCCTTCGCCGCTTCGGTCAGCGCTTTCTTATACTCCGCCGACTGCTTGTATGACTCCACAGCGGCGGCCGCAGGGCGGATCCCCTCAACCTCCAGGCGAGCGACTTCACCCTCTAGCCGTTTAACCTCGGCCTGTCTAGCGGCAGACTCCCGCTGAAGGATTTCAATCTTCTTATCCTTAGCGGCCACCCGATCTTGCAGCAGGGACATATCTTGCTCCAATTTGGAGAATTGATCGTTCCGCTCCAGGTCCGGCTCAATAGCAACGGCCAACTTGCCGCGGGCATCCGATGCATCACAGTCGGCCTTGGTGAGGCGTCGCTCCACGTCCGCCAACCTGTCCCGGGCCTCCCCCAACTCCCTTTGAAGGCCTGCCACCTCCTCCCTTAGCTCCAGCTCAACCCGAGGCTGTTTCGACGCCGCCAGAAACATCTCGTGCAGCCCGACGGAGATGTGCCCAAATGCCGTGCTGAAGGGAGATTAGTTAACAGCGGTTGACCGAACAATTCCCTCCCGGCCGCCGAATCCCAGCCACTCGCAGAGGTGATAGAGAAACTCCCGCTCACCATCATTGAGGAACTCGGCGTAAGCGGCAAATGAGTCTAGCTCGCTCGGGACCGCCTCTCTTGCCACGTCCGCAGGAACCTCGGTCGGACCCTGCCTTGCCTTCTTCTGCGGGCGGGCCCCAGTAATCTCCACGGCATCCTCCTCTTCCCCACCGGAGTCAGGTTGGCGGCGTTTTCGCTGGAGCGCCCGCGTGCTTCCAAAGAGGGCAGGCCTCGAACCCCTCGTCGGCGGCTCCAACCCTGTGATAGTGACACCTTCCGCTGGGCGCGCTGTTTTCTTCTGCACCCCACGCCGTGTGGCCGGCGCTCTCTCTTTCTGCGGCACGGCCTCCCTTACCGCACCAGTCGCCGCCTGAACAGCAGGCAGCCCGTCACCGCCAAGATGGGAGTGGTGCGGCATGGATAGCACCACTGGAACCTCAGACGGGCTTAGCGCCAGCGTCTCCGGGTTCACCACCATCTTCTGAGCCGCCAGCCCAGAAGCGTACATGGATTCCAGGAAGTTGTCGATTTCAGCGCGGTCCATGGCTTTCGCAAAGGCGTCACAACTCGCCCTGTTTCCCGGTGGAGTCTCTACAAAAAAACAACAAACCGATCAGCATGAGACAATCTCACCAAGGGTGTGGTATAGCGGAGAATACTTACCAACGGCACGAGTCAGTTGTTGATCGACCAACAACTCCCAGCCTGTAAGAAGACGAAAGTCCAGCAAGTTGCGATTCCGCCAGCAACCTCTGATGCGTGCCACATGGCACTCTTCTTCACAAGTCAGGTTATACCGCAACCCCGCTGCACAAAAAGGTCATTGTCAGTACAGAGTACAAGGCTGTGTAAAAAAAAAAAAATTAAAAAAAAAAACCCCGCCAGTCATGTTCAACGAAGATGACAAACAACCTCGGATGGGCTGAAACTCCGACTTAATCCTAAACGTCGGCTCCCCCTCGTTCGACCCCGCTTGATACTCCCACCCAGTCGTGGCAACGCAGAAGGTACCCCGCCAGTAGGACATGGAATTTCTCAAGTTCTCGATCAACTTTGGCGCTCCCTGGCGGCGACTCAAGTTTACCTGCCCTCTGCAACCTTGGCGTTTCACGTACACCAGTTCATAGAAGTGCAACACCTCCGCCACAGTCGGTCCCTCGCAACCTGACAACTGCCATAGCGAGTTCAGCGCCAGCATCAACCGCCACATGTTGGGGCAGATTTTGCCCAAAAGCAACGCCAAACTTGTACACCAAAATTTGAAGGTTTGGCACCAGCGGGAAGGTCACTCCCTGGCGGAATATCGCCTCGTGCATGGCGGCATGGCCCGCTGGCAGGATCGAGGCCTTCTCCTCCACCTTCGGCCGACGCAGCTTCACCACGCCGGGCAACAGGAACATCCGCTTCAGCCGGTTGACGGCAACAGCAGTCATCCTACCTCCCGCCTCATCAATGAGGGTGCTGTCCTCGAACACCCACGCCGACTCAGTATCCTCTCCCGCTACATCTCCCCCCCCAGCGGAACCGTTGGCTGCACTATTGCTTTCTAAAAGCTCTTCATGCATATTGTGGGCAGCGGCAGCCTCCCCTGCCCTAGAACTCTCTGGACGCGGTGCACGACCCATAACTACGTCCCACGGTATGGTCTGTAGCTGCTCAACCTCTAGCGGTTCTGGCAGTGAGGATCCTGTAGGGGCAGACGGACGCAACGAGTCAATAAAATTTCTATCCGCCGCGCTGAACGACACTTCAGATCCGGAATCCTCACTGCTCGAAATCTCTATGACGTCGGCCATCCCAAAACCCTAAAACCCAAATCAGTTAGCTCACACAAGATCTAACCTATCCCTATATCAGTTAGTACCCAAGAACATCAAGAACAGTTACCCAGAAAATGCCAAAACAAGAACACACACACTCAACCCAGATTTGGCCACCTACCAAATCACTAAGCCTCAACTCTCTCACAAACATCATAACCTATACCCAAAATCCACTGTACACCCTCAGAACACATCGGGGAAAAACATATCACACAGAAAGACCCAAAACCCAAAAACTCGCCATGGCAGACATCCAATGAAACAGGGATAAGGGTTTGGGTACCAACCTTAAGGAGGTCTCCGGTGAGATAGTAGGCGCTTATCCTCGACACGGGGGGTCATCGTCTCTCCAGGTATGGTAACTCCACGAAATCGCCGCAGTTTTCTTCTCAAATCTCAGGTGACCAGAGCTTGAAGACGAAGAATAGAGTTCAAGGTTTTGAGCAAAATGTCAAGTCTCGCTAACTTCCCCGCCCCCTTTTATGTTAACGTCAAATAACTCTAGGCCGTCCACTGAAAAACGACATCAAATGTCAGCCGTACACGTGTCCCACGACTCCAGTTACTCTCCGGATTAACCGAGGCGTCACCTCGGTTACAAAATCCATCATTACTCAGCATTAATGGCAGGGAGACGGCTAGGTGGAGGAGACACGCCTCCGCACGCTAACCTTCTAGGGGTTCGCCACGTGTCAACCACCATCAGACGAAGCGTCTAATGGAAGCCTCCACTTTTGGGAAGAAAGCACCAATCGTCGGCAGTATCAGCTGAGCGAAACCCCGCTAGTGTCGAAGTCCCCGCTGAGCGAAACCCCGCTAGCGGAAGTTCCACCCATCAACTTGCAAGAGATACAGCCTCTGCTACACGCAACACTGCTGGCAGAGCCCCTTCTCTATCTTGCAAACCCCGTACTTTGTTGAGCCCAACACCGCTCAATAAAACACCGCCAAACACGTCTACGCGACGCTGTTTCCTGCTACAACTAGCACTCTGACAACGACTGCCACGCGGCGTTACGGTCAGGTCGTCCCTACGGGACACGGGGACTAGTTAACTGTCTACGATGACCCTGATCAGGTACGTTGACCCCCGTTACTTGGGTACTAAGATTGGGCTCGCTACCCAACACCCTCTGCTCAGTGCAGCTTCCCCTCAACAAATAATCTAACCGACCATCCGGATGTCCGTCTTGGCTAGGGAGTGGGGACTCCCTGGCGGGCCTAGCAGGGGCCCACCAGAAAGGGTATAAAGCGTTCGCTCAATAAATCCATGGTTGACAACACACTGACGCTAATTATGCTGTTGCAAGTCTAGCGGAAGTAACGCTTCACACCATCGATCAACTCCCCAACTAAGATTGCCCTCCTTGACTGGGGACTTAGGGGACTTGTACCTACATGTGCTAGAACAAACATAATTAGCTATAATGAGCCACACTCATTGTACCGCCAGAGGTACAACTCTCACCAAAGGATTGACCTGCGAAGTCACGACCAGGCGGGCTACCGCTCAAGCCCTGGATCGCCCCCAGATCACCGCTGACGCGCCGCCATGTACCGAGTCAAGATAGCATCAGAAGCTCCAAACACTGGGAATAGAAGCACATCAGTCCCACATCAAAAACAAGAAGAAGATCAACATTCTCCCCACCTATAAAGGTTCTCTCCTCTCTCCTAATTAATTACGCATTTTGCTACTCATTTTGTTATGCTGCCTATCTGCATTGACTGACTTAGGCATCGGAGAAGTGAAGTCCGCCCAACGCGGTCTCCCTCTGACGCCCTGTCTCTCGTGTTGTAGCAAGCGGAGGCCATCAAATCCTCGGAGTAGCGGTCAGCCCACCGGACCCGCGTTAAACGAAGAACCGGCTACCGCCGGACCTGAGCATCAACATTTGGTTAAGAAACAATGATGTAATTTCGTTTGGCTTATTAATAAAAGTTGAGTTCTTTTTTTCTGACTCCTTTTTAATTATGAGCATTTCTTTTAGGAATGGATTCTGGAGAGTTACTATGTCTTGCGGATAGTGTGACTACGCACACCATTCTACGCCATAGCCAATTATTCTTAGAGATGTTACCTACATATTCCTCTGTGACTACGATGGCTGGGCCATCAGGTTTAGTTCAAGGACATGGAATGACCCAATTCCTATTGCCAAATGGCACCTTGATTAAAGTTGCAGAAGCTCTCTACGCTCTTAAGGCAAATCGAACCTTATTGAGCTTTAAAGATATAAGAGCCAACGGATTTCATGCGGAAACGCATACTGAGAATGGAAAAGAGTTCCTTTGCATTATCTCTAATGATTGCGGACGGAAGCACATCTTAAAGAAGCTTATGTATCAATCTAGTGGACTTTATGTCACTACAATTCAAACTATTGAATCCAATAATGTGATAAAAGAAGATCTCTTGGATTCTGACACATACTGGATTTGGCATGACCGACTAGGACATCCTGGTCATGATATGATGATCCGTATACTAAAGACTTCACACGGACATCCATTCTTTACAGTGAGACGAAGCAAGAATCAAAAATTGATTCCCGAACTAAGTGTGACCGCCACCACCGCTGCCTCTGGCGCTGCCGCAGTCCTGAGCCGCCATAGGGTAGCCCAAGTCCCTTGTGACGACGCCATAAATGGCACCAACCATGGCCATGAAGGCATGGATGTTTCTCCCCATGGCCAAGACGCCATGGATGCCACTTTCCATGGTTCCAACACCATGATGGGTGATGTAGTCACATATTTTGCTTCTAATAGCGCTACAGACGCTTAGGCCTAACCAAAATCCTCATTAGTTGCTTCTAATGCTCCTTGCTCATTTTGCAAAGCCTGTTCCTTCTGGAAATTAGGACCGAGACCGTCCTACGCAAAGGATCCCAAAATACTCATTCCGTTCTTACAGAGAATCCAAGGAGATATCTGTGGACCAATTCAACCATCATGCGGACCTTTTAAATACTTTATGGTATTGGTTGATGCGTCGACACGCTGGTCACATGTCGCGCTGTTATCCACTCAAAATGTTGCTAATGCTAAACTCCTTGCCCAGATTATCCGTCTACGTGCTCCCTACCCTTGTGATGACCTGGATTTTCGTTATTTAATTTTGGTAATTAATAATGGACCAGTTAAACGAATTATGGTTATTGTGCTTTATTCGTAAGTCGTATGTGAAGTGGAATGATTTTCGTACGCATAATTATTTGAATTTCACAGTTTAGGGGTCGTGTGAAGTTTGACTTTTTATACTTTGGGATTTTCTGAAAACTTCCTTCATGAAAGTTGTAGAGTGTGTCGATACGAGTTCGTGAACATGTGGAATACATCAATCGGAGTTAGTATGAGAAAGTTATGGCTTCGGAAAAAGTTTCTGTTTTAGTATAAATAGGGAATTTCCGAAAATATCTTCATAATTTCATTTTCCTTTTCCGGAAAGCATTCCTTCTCTCTCTCTTCTCTCTCGGCTGCACCTTCAGTGTCGAAGATATCCGTCTGACCAGACCCGGACCCAGCCGAGCCAGCCCGATTTTTCCGGCAAGCTCCGGCTGTCTCTGGCGGTAAAAACCTCCAAATCAGTTCGGCTCCTTGCTCTGGTCGTTCCTCTGGCATCCTCTAGCTGAACGATCATGCATGTATAATTATGAGATTATATATCGATTTTTATTTGTGTTAAAAATCAGGGACGTGACAACCCTAACCATCCTATTAAGTCAATTCGACTTGATAATGCTGGGGAGTTTACATCGAAAACATTCGATGATTATTGCATGTCACTAGGGATTGATGTAGAGCATCCAGTTCCCCTTGTTCATATCCAAAATGGTCTCGCGGAAACCGCTATTAAACGACTACAAATGAGAGCACAAACATTGGTTATGCTTACCAGTCTCACTGTTTCCACTTGGGGATATGCAATATTGCATGCAGCGACGCTAATTCGTCTACGACCCATTGCCACTCAAAATCTTATTTTGAGTTACAACTAGTGACTAGGTACGAGCCTGATATCTCGCACTTACGCATTTTTGGGTGTGCCATTTATGTGCCTATTAAGCCGTCACAGCGTACTAAATGGGTCCACAGCGACGAATGGGCATCTATGTTGGTTATGAATCTCCAATCATCATCCGCTATATTGAACCCTTGACAGGCGATCTCTTTACCGCTAGATTTGTGGATTGTCACTTTGATGAGACATTCTTCCCATCGTTAGGGGGAGATAAGAACACAGATGTTCAACAGGAAAGATAGAAATTATCATGGTCTATCCCCACTATGTTTCATCTCGATCCCCGTACCGCACAGTCGGAACTTGAAGTGCGACGAATAATCGAGCTCCAGAATGTTGCAGACACTCTGCCTGTTGCATTTTCTGATGTTGCCTAAGTGACGAGATCACACATACCTGCTGCAAACGTGCCTGCAAGGATTGAGGTCCCAAATACTGGACGTAATGCCGCTCCTGAGATACCAGGAGATGGCGCCACTGTCAATATTGGCAATGATGTGGCATCTATGGCCGCAGGTCCCACGAGGAAGAGCGGTAGACCGATTGGTTCGAAGGATTCTCACCCTAGAAAGAGAGCGAATGAGGCACAAACAAATCATTTGATCATCAATACTCAAAATCCGTCTCATAAGAATGTTCCAGATTATGGTTATGTCTAAGAGACATCATTGGGGGATGCCTCAATGTCAGAACCTATCTCTGAGAACGTAGAGATCTCTGTAAATTACACTAGTGTACATAGGACGTGGGAAAGAAACTCCATCATCATTAATGATGTATTCGCGTATTTAGTAGCGCGTGAGATTATTGAGAGCGGTTTATTTTGATGACATGAACATAATTGGCACCCTTAGAGAGTTGAGGGAAACCGTTGAATACTTGAAATCCGAGTTTGAGATGAAAGATCTTGGGAGAACACAGTTTTGCCTTGGTTTGGAACTTGAGCACCTTAAAGATAGTATCCTGATTCATCAATCAGCTTATACCCAAAAGATGCTTAGTCATTTTAATACTGACAAGATTAAGTCTGCAAGCACCCCAATGGTCGTCCATAGTCTTGATCTAAAGAAAGATCCATTTCGTCCAAAAGATGACGATGAAGAAGTGCTAGAGGTAGAAGTGCTCTATCTAAGTGCAATAGGCGCATTATTGTACTTAGCGCAATGCACGAGACCTGACATCTCTTTCGTTGTGAACTTGTTAGCTAGATATAGCTCTGCGCCAACACGACGCCATTGGATTAGTGTTAAAGATATCTTTCGATACCTAAGTGGTACGATTGATATGGGCTTGTTCAATCCCTTCAGAGAGACGATGGATTCGGACCCATCAAATGCCATGGACGCCACACATGGTGGACTGCGTTCCTTTTCCCCATTCTAAAACGATATAAGTGTTTTGGAAGGTTGTGCTGATGCTAGGTACCTCTATGACCCGCACAAAGGTCGTTCCCAAACTGGTTATGTATTCACCATGGGAAAGACCGCGATATCTTGGAAATCTACAAAACAGACCTTAGTCGCTACTTTTTCGAATCATGCAGAGATTATTGCTCTTCACGAAGCGATTCTTGAGTGTATATGGCTTTGATCCATTATTGCGCATTTTCGAAGTAATTGTGGTCTGAAGTCTACCATAGATGAGCCAACGAGCATTTATGAGGATAATGTTGCTTGCATTGAACAAATGAAGCAAGGCTACATCAAAGGCGACAACACCAAGCACATATCACCAAAATTCTTCTACAGTCAGCAACAACAGAAGCTCCTCAAGATCAAAGTGAACCAGGTTCAATCTGAGGACAATTTGGCAGACTTATTCACTAAGTCATTACCCAAATCCACATTCAAGAAACATGTGGCGAGCATTGGCTTACGAAAGTTATCTGAACTCCCATGATTGTAGTCAGCAGGGGGAGACACAGACATCAGGAGGAGATGTCTACATGTTCATCTCGAAACGTGAAGGGTGTGTTGTACTCTTTTTCTCCTTTGACCGAAGTTATTTTTGTCCCACAGGGTTTTTCTTACTCGGCAAGGTTTTTGACGAGACAACGAGAGGAGCACCACGTTTGGGTGACACAAGGGGGAGTGTTCAAGTAAATCTCTATTTTGTGTGTAGCCCAAACTCTAGGTTACTTGACCTAGTGGTAATAGGGTTTAATCAAATAATCTCAGAGAATCTTAGAGATATCCATTCAATGTATGATTACCTTTCCTTGTACGATTCAGATTCTATGCATTGTAATCCTCTATATAAAGAGGCCCCTATTATCAATGAGAATACACAACAATTTTCTCTCAAATTCCTGTTTCTCTACAACATTTGTTATCTTTTTCAGATTTACCCTCTCTTTTTTTTTTTTTTTGGTATTCATAGGATCTTTGAGACTTTCATTAATTCGCATTCATATGTTTTGCACCTAAGATTCTAAGAGGTTATAATTTAAAGTTAAATATTCTAGAGGAATTTTTTCTAATTTTTATATGATTTACTTTGTTTTTGAGTCATATATATCTGGTGTTTCAAGAGATCTTCTTTTGTAAGCTGCCATTGAGGACAAACCAACTCTCCTCTTTAAAGTTACAACTTCTAAAAAGAGCAGAACCCATTCTTTAGGGTTTTGAGCAGAACGCGGCGCCATCGTTCCAGATCCGACGAGGTTCTCATCACGATGCAGTTTGTTAGGTGACGGTAGAGGCTCGAACCGGGTCTAACTGGTGACGGAGTAGACCTTGGAGGCTGAAAAGTTGGCTTGAGCATAGTGTGGCGCGGAATCTCCTTCCAATTGCCATCTGTTTTAGCACAGGCGGAGCTTTTTATCAGGGGTCGTGGACATCACGAGGTACCAGATCTCGTGTGAGAGTTGTAAAGGTCGAGGCGGTCGGGAGTCATCGTCTAGCCATCTGATCGACGTTTGAATTTCGCGAGGCCAAGGTGTAAGGGGCTTGACAGGCGCTTGTGGTTTTTGATTGGAGCTCTGATGTAGTGGCTGATATGCTGGCTGCCGGATGGCCTAACGGTAGGAAGGCAATCTGGCAACAGTGGCCTTGGGATTCTGCCCAAATGACTAGAGTTTGGGCTTAGGCCTTTGGGCTTGTGCTTAAGCTTGGGTTGTTGGGCTCAAATATGTGGGTTCATCTTTGTGGGCTTGGGCTCCACCTTGGGTTGATGGAGCAGGAAAGCCTTCCTGTTAGGCAAGATTTGAGTTGGGCTTGGGCCTACTAGCTCAGGTCGAGACAAGCTGGGCTCTAATGTATTAGAGTATTGAGCCTATGTGAGGTTGGATAAACTTCTACGAGTCTTTTATGACGTTTCTAGTTTTTTGCTTGTACCATAATTACGTGATTGGCAAGTGAGGGCTAGTTGAATGACTTCTTTCCCTAGGAGGTAATGTTTTTTCATTCTTGTATAGACTCGCTTAATTATGAGTGTCGCAGTGATTTTGATGGTTTGCTTTAGCTTAGGTAGGTTATTCTAGATTTTCTTGCCGGATTTCTTATGTAAATTCTAGTAGACTAGCTTAATAAATTCATTGCGTAAAAGCAGGACCATTCGCAGGTGCAAATTGGAAGGCTAGTATATTTAAAAAGACCAAGATCACTTAGTTTACTGATATATAGTAAGTACAGAAGATAAGCCTAGAACAAATCTAATAATGAATGAAGTGCAGTTTTATATCAATAAGGTAGTTTCTAATCAAATATAAGCATGTCTATGTGTACCACTTGCTAAAAAAATCAAAGGAAACACAACAATCTACAATTGCCTATTTTCATAAGTTACTGATGATGGACAATTTTGATAGTCTCAATAACACCTCATAGATGTGGTTAGAGCACCCGCTATCTATGTACGAAGTCATGGGTTCGAGTCACCATGGGGGCAGGTGTGAAACCCTTTGATCCTCTTTATAAAAAAAAATAATAAATAAAAAAATAACACCTCATAGATAACTATAAGAAAGACTACGTCATCTTCCTCACTGTGTCCTAACTAATTGACCCAAATAGGAAAGACTACTAGATTCATCACCACCGCTACCAAAGATATGAAAACCAAAGCTCGCGAAAACTCTACCTACAACCCTACAAGAGACACCTAGCAACCATATGACACGTCCACCACACATGACGGTCCAAAGACCAGTATACCAAATGAGAATGAATGAAGAAACTGAATGACCCAAATTTTTCTAAAGTGCATGGCGCACAATCTCTATGCTATAGTTAGATTTTGTTAGTTATGTGACACTTCATCAATGATTTCTATAAAATTATCTTAATTGGATGAAAAATGAGAAAAATATCATCCTGGCTCGCAATAATGGAACATTTTCTTAGAATTACTTTAGTTAATATCGGCAGAAATTGAAAAAGATTGAAATTTTATAAAATTAAAAAGGACTAAATACTGTTTAATCCTTGAGCTTTTGACCATAAAACACTTCAGTCTCTGACCTTCTAATTTCACACGTTTAGTCCATGTACTTCAAAATTTTAGACCAATAGGTCCTTGCAGTCTAAAAATGGCGGCGAAATGTCTATTATGCCATCAGAGAAATGAATAAATTTATTTTAAAAAAAGAACTGAGGGCATAATAGACATTTCGCCGCGACTTTTAGACAGCAATGACCTATTGGTCTGAAATTTTGAAGTACAGGGACTAAACATCTGAAATTAGAAGGTCAGGGACTGAAGTGTTTTATGGTCAAAAGCTCAAGGACTAAACAGTATTTAGTCCAATTAAAAAATTACATGATAAATTAACTGTTGGTATACAAATACCTCCTAGGCACAAGTATCGGAAGCACAAGACTCGTATCGTCAATATAGAAGTAAGTAAAGCTCCCAACTGGCGATCCCGATACCTCACGGGGCGATATCGGGATCCCGAGTGTCTAACACAGAAGGAAACGGAGCCAGACTCCCGTAAATCTGCTACAACAAGGGAATCTACAACAACCCAAAGAGGTAACTGTTTACTATCGCTTTCCATTATCATTATCTTGTATCGATACTGACTTAGGGATCAGAGAGTTGAAGGCCGGGACACCCGGTCTTCCCTCTGACCTTCCTTTATTTTACAGATAAGCGAGATCAATAGCGATAGTGACAGACCAGATCATCTCGTAGTTTAGCTGGATTGAACCTCTTCCGAGATAGCTGAAACATTAACAACCATGAAAAATTTAAGAAAAGAACTCCGCTATTCTGCTATTTCACCTATGATGATTTTAGAATGCTAAAGATAAAACAGTCTGATTTAAATACTATCTCTCTCTTTTTATTTTTTTATTTTTTTTATTAATAACTTGGGTGTCAATCCATTAAAGAAAATGTAGCTAACAGTACACAGTGAACCCCCCACGAAGGGGATGAACGGCTTGTATCACTCCTGAGGGAGCCCTAAAGCTACATCGTAAGGTTAACCTAACACTACTAGAGTTTTCACCGAACATTTGAAGATAGTGTCAATCCATTAAAGAAAATGTAGCTAACAGTACACAATGAACCCCCCACGAAGGGGATGAACGACTTGTATCACTCCTGAGGGAGCCCTAAAGCTACATCGTAAGGTTAACCTAACACTACAAGAGTTTTCACCGAACATTTCAAGATTTAGTCCTAATTTATTCTTAAACCCTGGGACCTCCCTATGCAGAGTGGGCTACTTCAGGGTTATCAACAACCTGAGTTGATATCATTAGGCTCTAGTTCTTTTTATTCTTCCTAGTACTCTTAGGAATCCTAGGCTTTGCATCTGTCACCAGCTTCAATGAAACTCTGACTATCAACATGCCTTCCCAGCTTTGTTTTCTTAGGTGGGGAGACCTCCAAGCCACAGGATTTTAAAGCAAGAGCTAAAGAAGGCTCAACATCTAATTGGACCGGAGCAAATGGTACCAACTGCTTTGAATGCTTAGAGTATGTGATCACTTCTTTCAGCGCCAATCTCTCGGAACCTGAAACTGGAGTAGAGGTCGTCAACATACGCTACTGGTTCCCAACCTTAGAAGGCAGCTGAGATGGTGCCCTAAATCACTCTACCTCAGAGCTAAATCTAAGGTAGAAGTACCTGAAATAGAGAACAACATAGTCGAGGGTTCAACGCAGGCGAAGGGGATATCAGATTAGCTCACAGAGCAGGAGTACTAACTAGGTAAGCACTTGCAAGAGAAATTACAAGTTGCTTTCCAGCCTCTAAAAGTATGGCACATACACCACTGCAGAGGCATGCACCTCCTCTGTTGCTGTTAAAAGAGGACCCAAGCAACCCAGACTCGAGTGCTCTAAGAGTCCATAGACCTGACATAAATCTCAAAATTTCTTGTACCTGAAACATAAAGTGGCTAAGACACCAAGAGAAAACTCTAAGAGAAATAAGGGATAAGCCTGTTTTTCCTTTGATGAGATCTTGTGATGAAGCTGAATGCAAACCCTAACTCCACACCTGATATCAACCTTATCCTATTACAACACATAGTCGAGGGTTGAACCAACCATCATGTCAGCCTCCTCCATGAGCATGGGTAGTGGGAGACTAAAAACCTCCATCCACACCGCAGTTAAAGTGATCTGAACCTCCCTAGCCTCAAATAAACCATTATAAGGAGCCATGGTCAGCAACTACTCCCCATGATACCAAGAAATACCCTACGTGATCTTATCACACTCAATCTAAACTGAGAATTTGAAAACAAATTGATTGCCCTGTTGCCGTATAGAGATCAATTTTTTTGACAGGATCTGCCTTGGATTTCACCCGGAAGTATAAAGTGGCACTGCGGGGCCGACCTTAGGAGAATTTCTACCAAAAATTTGGCAGAACTTTAGCTAAAAATGGACTACCTAAATCTACAGAGCAAAGTAATCACTTCTAATAACATAAATCCAACCTCAACTTCTAGGCTACCTATTCCTTATAATAACAACCATCTTCCAACTAGAAACTCAATACATCATGGCCTTAGATCTCAATCATCATATTATACAAACTCAATACTATAATTCAAGATAATCTTTTTTTAAACCGGAAATCAATAATACAAATTAACTATCTAGCACTTCAACATACCTCTCACCAAGTGACTACTAGGATCATTTCACCAAGCGGCTACTCACCAGGCGACCACTAGGATCAACTCACCCACAATACTCACTAGGCAGTAACAAACTGAACATATTGCAAATAACTACTACTAACTCACCCGTAACTCTCACCAACCAGTTACTATGGCTTTCTCTAGTAACATTCACCCGGCAGCCACTATGATCACCTCACCAGTAGCGCTCACTAGAATCAACTCACTCGTAGTACTTACTAGGCAGCAACTAACTGAAGATACTGTAAATTATTGCTACTAACTCACCCGTAGCTCTCACCAACCAGGTACTATGGCGTTTCTCCAGTAACATTCACCTGGAGGCCACTAGGATCACCTCACCAATAGCGCTCACCATGCGGTCACTAGAATCAATTCACTAGTAGTACCCACTAGGTAGCCACTAAAATAAAGATTGCTCCAAGGGGTGGATTACACAATACAACCACTATCCTTAACATAAACACCTACATTCTACAGATGACTAACTCATAAGAAATGGGCTATGACTAGAGAGTACTACCAATTAGTAGTCTAATGTCATCTGGAGGGCACTGCCGACCAAAATACTCTTCTCACTCTATCCGACTATCTGAATAACATATACGAAATGGCGATGACTAGAGGGTAATGCTGACTAGTCATTTCATGCCATTTGGAGGTTACTAATGACCAAATGACTCAACGAAGGGTACTGCCGACCGAAATACTAGAAAGCGATCACTAAAGGATACTATCGACTAACCATATCATGCCATCTGGATGATACTGCCGACTAGATGACACATCAGAGAGTACTGCCGACTGAAATGTTAGGAGGCGATGGCAAAAGGGTACTGCCGATTAATCATCTCATGTCATCTAGAGGGGACTGCCGACCAAATGATGCATCGGAGGGTTCTACCGACCGAATATATAATAATAGAAGGGTATTTCCACCAGAATATTACCTGAAAGGTACTGTCGACTAGGTAAGGCATGCATGCACTTGATAACATAATTAACCTCCTTAATAACATTCATCCATAAGTCTGAACTATTGACTACCCCAACTAATCTCTTATGTATCAAGGGGAGAAATATGATTATAATCCACATCACATGTTTAGTATTTCTCAAACCTTACTCAAAAACTCAAATTCAAAATATGTATCGAAAACCATAATTCATATGAAAATTAAATTCGCAACTTATGTCTGAATTCAATTTAATACTCGCCAAAAATATACTTATTTCTCAAATCATAAATAATGCTAAAATCTGACACTCCCATAGAAAATGAACTATAAACCATAAATTAGAATTCAAGACAAAACTCCACAACCCCTTTAAATAAATTCGTCGTAAAACCAGAAAATCCAACCTCACATTAGAAATGGCTCAAACTTCAACGGTGTCATTAATTGAGTAATTCAAACATCCTACGAAAAAATTACAACAATCTAACGGTCGGATCGTCATTAATTGAAATCCAAAATCCTCAAAATTTGAGAAATTCCGATCCCTAGCCAAATGTTCTCCAACGACCACGAAAATCATACCAACGTGTTCCTAATACAAAACTCTACCTAACAAGCTAACAAAGATAGCCAAAGGATGCAGCACTCACCATCGAGAGTGGCAATGCGTAATACCCACGCGCTAGTGTCACGACCCCCGATTCGGGTAGCACAACTATTTCAAAATGTTCTTTTGAATATCCCAAACATCTTTTCTAACTAACATGAAGTCAAATTTTGAATGTGTAGAACAGACACTACCTCGAAAGCTACAGGACCTAAAATCTTCAACCCTTATATTTTCTAATCTCCCGTCGAATTGATGTCAACGGCTTAGGGGGTTTGAACCAAGACATCTAGGGCTTCAAAGCCCATGCAGTGGCGCTGCTCGAAACTACCAGAGGAGGATGAAAAATTAGGGTTGAACCGTGCGGCGTTGCATTACGCTTTTTGCTTCGAATCTTCTTGTTCACTTCAAATCAACTTGATTAATTGCGAGAGATATCTAGAGCAGGGAGAGAGGGTTCGAATGGCACTGATGGCAAGGCCTATGGTGGCCAGTTGGAAGAGAAATCGTCAAGTTCAGATTCCGAGTTGGTCGGAGACCAAGTCTCATTTCCATATGTATACTTGCCTAAGAGAGATGGTGGGGTGCCCTAAACTGCTAGGGTTACCTCCTATATAATGTGGAATATCAATGTCTCCAAAAAACTCCAACATAAATTTTGACTTCCTTAGACCATAACTTATTCAAGTGAGCTCTGATTTAGAATGCTACATGTCTACAAACTCAGTTTAACGTCACGTACAACTTTTGTGAAAAAAGTTTCTTCATAAAGTGAACCGTTTAAAAAGTCAACTTTAAAACCCCCTAAATGATTTTACGAATGTGGAAAGGGATGAATGTTATTGTTTATGATACAATTGACTAGTAAACAGGTAACTCTGGATATGAGTGTAACAACATTTTCAGACCCCACAAAGATACAGAGTCCACATTAGAGCCTTGACATCAATTTTCTAAGGTCAATTGAAGAACATGACTGCAATTATTTTTTTTTAATTTATCTTTAGGAAACAACACCATTTGGTTTGCTTCATTTAAAATTCTCTTCTATTGTCGTTCGTTGGGGTAAGTGCGTCAATTGAACTAAAGCCTTTAATCTACAATCTACCATTTGCAAATGATTTTATGTATATATATATATATATTTCTTTTTTTCTTCATCCTCAGAGAACTCCATGATTTCTTTGGTTAATATTTAAATTATATGATATTCACGTTAGTTTATTAAAATGGGTTATTATCACAAATGGTACCTGAACTTATCTTCTATCTTATCGATGGTACCTGAACTTCAATTTTGATCACAATCAGTACTTGAACTTTTTGATTTCATTTCAAATGGTACCTATAAATAACTTCTGCTAATGTTCCGTTAAAAACTAACATGTGCAAAACACATGACCTATATTCAAAAATAGTTTGACTAAAATACCCATTAAAATAATTTTATTTACTAGATATTTTGATCAATTAATATGTTAATAAAAATAGAAGTTCAATTAAAAATAAAATTAAAAATGTATCTCTACCCTCTTATGAAAATAAAATTTAAAAACAAGATCTCAACAAATATTAATTTATTTTATAGATACAGACAAAACATTTAAAATAAAACTATAAAACTTTTTTTTTTTGAACAAACTATAAAACATTTAAAACCAAAATCTTATCAAAACTTTCATAATTCTTTTTTTTTTCTTGTCATTCATATATATTTTTAATTGAACTTGAAATTTTTTCCTTTTGATATTCTCATTTTTTATAGCCATATTGCCACAATATAAGTGAAAATAAGTGATATTAAAAAAAAAAGTAATTTTACAAATTTGTCTTTGAAAAATGAGTCACATGTTTGGCACATGTCAATTTTTAACAAAACATTAACGGAAGTTAGTAATAGGTACCATTTGAAATAAAATCAAGGTTTATTTCCCGTATACCCAGAAATCACATGTATTGTGCCTATTTGCACCAAGAAGTTTGTATTATACTATTATCTTAGGAAAAGACTTATAAGGGTAGTCCTATTTAGGGTAGTGCCTATTATATCCTATGATAACTTTTGGGTTCAAAATCTACTTTTTCTTAGAAAAACTTGTTCAAACTTCTAAGAAAAACAAAACTAGCCTTCAACATGCCCAAGTTTTTCACCTAACAGCTCCCTGCCTAACGGTTACTTTAACAGGCGGAATCACTGCTGTTTGTTTCTATCTTAAGTTGAGGCAAATTTCCCTAAGAAACTGAAAATCTAAACTTAAAGACAGTATAGGATTAAGGCTCAACATAGATAAAACAATAATATAATTATAGAAGTATTGAAGAAGTGGATGAGCAATCTGAAATTATTTATTCAAACATAATTACAAGCTAAGAATTCAGAGCCTCATTCTCAGGTAAATAGCTAAAAAGCTGTTTAGCTATCCATAAGAATGATTATAGATACTTACTTGAAATGAAAGCACACTACTTCACACTAGACAAGAAGGAAAGAGCACACTGCTACAATGACTTTCTTACTTCTTGAGAGAAGACTCTTCGATCTGCTCAATTTTCTGATGCCTTACAAACTGAACCTAATGCTCCTTTTATAGGGAGCGGAACTCAAACTAGAATTCAAAACATAAAAATGTCCAGCACAACTCTATTCTTTTCTGCTCCCGTGAGTACTCCTGATAATTGAGGTCGATTGACGAAAAGCATATTCTTTTAGGTGAAATGTTTTTCACCTTCTTCTTTTGAAAAGAAAAAGCATCTTTAGGGAAGAGGCCAAAGCTGCTTTCAGTGCTTTTTATACCTATTGCTTCACATGTTTTCATCTGTTTCAGAGTTGTGGCCAAGAACAAAAGAGTTGTTTTCTATCCTGGTTTTAGTTCCATTCTCTTCCATGTCAGTATCTTCATACATTTTGTAGTGGTTGTCGTTTTCAATTTTCTCGATCAATTGAAAACAGGCTAACGTGGAGTTTATCTCTTTTCTCTTAAGAGACAGAAAAGGGTCACTCCTAATAACTTCAGGATGATCATAGGCAGTAACAATAATTTTTTCTCCTGCTGCCAAGAATGTATTTTCTGTATCTTCTTCGATGATCTTCTTGATGTATTCTAGTGACATGGCTTTCAATCAGAGAATGCTAGAATTTGGTTGTCCATTGTATCCAACACATGCAGGGTGAAGATACTTTCCTTGAATGATTCTCACATAATGATATGGAGAAATATAATCAACCTCCCCATTGTTCTTCTGAATCCACTCTGGGGGAGTAGATCTAAACTTTAATATGAGGATGCAGTCATGTTTTCTGACGTTCTTGATTGTGTTGACTATGAGGGGTGGCAATCCCTTGAGATCATCATTTGTTTTAGTCCAGAGATTGTGGACAAAACCATTTTCAACAAGCCAAAACTTGTGTTCTTGAGGATGTTCACTCTGAACATTGACCACATATCTTCCAACATAAGATCCAGGGACAGTGAAGAGAGTTGGAGGCAGACATGAGTCAGAATTCTCACTTCCAATAAGATTATGAAAGTTGAACCATTCTGATTCTTTTAGCGCTATAACAGGGATTCTAGCACTCTCAGGATCTTCAAGATACTAGATTTTCTCATTTTGGACAGCACTCTGCTGTGTATTTTCATAAACTTCTTCAAACTGTGGTCTAGCATTTTCATGGAGTTCTTCAGCTAATGCAAACAGAGCTGGGATCATGAGTCCACTGTTTCTTTCTTGAAAGGCATATAAGAGGTTATCTAAAATTGCCTTCTGGTGGTATGCTAGCCTCCTGCCAGTTCTGAACACAAGATCAGCAAAGGTTTTTAGTTCATAATTAAAAACATTTATAACTCCAGTTAGACTTGATTTGCTTTTTGCCAAAGCAACAACCTTCAATGGTCTTGATGAGCCTTTACCATCTACTGTTTGAGATGGACTAGCCAATCCTTTACCTTGGGATTGATCAGTTATGGCTAGTCATTTAGGTCCTAGCAGAAATCTTTTGAGGATTTTTTCTTTGGATTCCTCAGCAGGTTTAGGTTCTTTCCCTATTCTTCTGTTTTAGGGTTGCGACATTCGTCATCATCTCTTCGGCTGAACATTGTCATTTCTCTAGTTAATGCGTCTGGAAGATAGTTCTTGTTTCCTGCAATTAATTCAACATTATAATCATATTGGTTAATAAATAATTGTCAATTTGCTAATCTTCCTCTATCAGCAGCTTTATCAAGTTTAAAATTTTTAAAATTCTTTACTTTAGCACAATCGGTGCGAACAGTAAAAGGTTTTCTAAGAAAGGCTGGAGAATTTGAAATTGTTTTCTTGACAGCCAAAATCTCTTTTTCTCCTGTCAGATAATTTTGTTCTGCATGGTTGAATTTACCACTACAAAATTTACAGATCTTTTCAACATTAGTTCCAAGAGTTTTTGCCAGAACAACACCGGACCAATAATTATCACTAGCATCTGTTTGGAGAATTATTTCATCATTCTCTTCTGGTTGTTGTAGAGGAGGGAGATTCTTGCAGAGGGTTTTTATCTGCTTCACAATTTTTTCATCATCTTCTGAGAAGTTCCATTTTCTTTTGGAACTTGTTTTAGGAGATAACATTGTTGTTAGTCCCGATATTTTAGGAATGAAATCCCTTTCATAGTTGATGACTCGTAAGAATCTTTCTAGACTCTTGGCATCAGGAATTTTATCTGGGAATTTCCAGATTTTCTCAATTATATGGGGTTGGAGTTTTATTACTCCATTCTTGATGTTTATTCCAAGGAAATCAACTTCATCTAGGATAAAGAAGATTTTCTTTTCTCCTAAGATGATTCCTTGCTGAACTATCAGCTTTACAACCTCATAGAGGTGTTTCATGTATTCTTCTCTGTTTTTGGAGAAGACTAAGATGTCATCAATGTAGACGACGTAGAATCCAGCAACATGTTTTAAGATGTTATCCATCTTTCTCTGGAATCCATCTTTCTCTGGAAGATTGAAGGGGCTTGTTTTAGGCCAAAGGGCATTACTAACCATTCATAATGACTTGTGGTGTTCCAAATGTAGTGAGACGAACACTATCTGGATGCATCTTGACTTGCCAAAAACCCGACTTTGCATCGAATTTTGAAATGACTTTAGCTCTTCTAAGCTGGTTGATCAGTACTAGTACTCGAGCAATTTGATAACCGTCTTTAACGGTCTTTTTATTGACATCTCTGTAGTCAATTACCATTCTAGTTTTTCCTATGATATTTTGTGCATGATTTCTCACGTAGAATGCTGGAGCATGATGATGGCTAGTAGATGGTTGAATTAATCTCTTGTTCAGGAGATCTTTAATGTCTTTTCTGAATTCTTTTTTATCTTCCTCTTTGTACTGAGGAATAGCTTTGACATGACATATGGCATTCAATCTTAATTCACAGACCACTGGGTCTTTTTCCCAAAATTTCTGAGGGTTGACATTTATGTTTTGTTCGAGTATTTTATTGATTTTCTCAAGAGTAGGAATTTTCTGAGACTCAAGCTTATTCTGAAAGTGCTTGAGGTTATGCTCATAGATGAAACTAGCTTCTTCATGTTCACTAGTTTCTTCTTCTTCTTCTTCAGAAGATTCTCCAACAACTAATTCTTCTTGTTGTTTTATTTGTAGCACAGGTTCAAATCTGGGCTTATGATCACCACTATTTCGTTGCAATCTCTGATATTGAGTAGTAAAGTTTGGACCTACTACACTTTTTGCTTGGGTCAATCTATCGGCCCAAAACATTCTGTCTCTTTTTCTGAAGCCCATTGCTTCTTCATCTTGAACAAATCTCTGTTGGAGAATGAAATCATTTCCCAACAAGAAATCTGACCCTTGGCCTTCAGATTGCCAAAGAGTATTGATGATAAATGTTCCTCCACCAATGGTGATATGAACATCTTTAGCTACCTTTTTCATGGTTAAATGGCTTCCATCAAACTGGACACCAGTAGCTATTTTTTTTATCATCTTCTTTCCAGAGTTCTTCTGGAATTGTAAATCTCTTTGCAACTGTGAATCCAGATCAATTATCTACAAAGGCATGTAGATGATATTTTATGTTATCTACTAGTAGAGATGATTTTCGATTGTTGAAGCTCATTTTCTTGAACTTGTTCCTGTGGTATGAATGGTTTACATTCTTCTGGAACGTTTTCTGGTGGTTCAACCAGTTCTATATTTTCATCGATCATCTTTTCTTCCTTTTCTGAGGAAGAGGATTCCATAATTTCTTGGAACAAAGTTTCTATTTTTTTCTCTTTTTGTTCAGAGAAATATTCTTCATATTCTTGTTCTACCAATTGACTGATAAGGCAATTTTTTGTTTTTCTTCTTGCTTCAGCTGTGAAGCATTATTTTTAGGTTCAAATCTTTTTCGACTCTTCAAAAAATATAGGAAGTCCACTCTTTTCATGACATAGACAGTAGTCACAAATAATATACCAGGGTTCACCTGATATGAGAACATAATTGCTTATGTTTTACTTTCTTCCCAGTTTTTGACTTTAAGAACATTTATCTGTCTAGATTCTAAGTATTCTACTTCAGAATCAAATGATTCTTCTTCTTCAGACCAGGCAGAGTAAACTGACCTGTCATCTTCTTCTTCATCAGAATAGGCTAATTCTGTCGCCAATTCATATTCGATGTTTCTACTATGGGCTCATACTCTTCAAATAGAGCTTTAGTAGATCTTTTACCCTTTTCTAGGCATTCATTGGCATAGTGCCCTTCAGCTTTACATAACCAACATCTACAAGCTTTCTTGCCTAGTTGTTTATTCTGATGGTTGGTTGTTTGATGATTCTTCTTTTTCTTGAAGAATTTCTTTTTTGGATCTTCATCCTGTTGTTTTTTGAAGTTGGAACTTTTCTTAAATTTCCAATCATTTTTCTTATTACTCTTTCTGAACCGCTTTGAGTAATATCTTTCTCTATTCTTGTGGACCTTGGATTCATGACATCCCCAGTTGGTAGGCATATCCAGTATTCCATAACAGAAGTTTTCAACTCCTTTGAGTTGTTTCTTGGCCATTTTGGCTCTAAGATTTTCTTTACATTGCTCTTTTAGCAATTGCCTAATTCTATCGGCAATTCCTCCAATTGAAAATCTTTCAATTGGTTTTTCAGCTATGCTTTCTCTCATAGTTGTTCTCCATGGTTCAGGGAGTTTCATGTGTAACAGGTTTACTAGATCAATGTTTTCTAGTTCACCTATTGTACAGTAGTATTCTTGAAACTCATTCAAGTATTCTTCAAAATATCTCATGTCACAAATTTTGAGAGCATAGATATTTGATTTGGCCGTTTCTTTAGTCTTTTCACTTAGATTTGAGAGATCTCCATAGAATTGATCATACAGGGGTACTGCAAAATCATACGGAGATTTTGAATTTTTTATTTCTTCCAACCAGTCTCTTCCTCTGGCAGTCTCTTTAAAAGACAAATAGTATTTTTTGGCTGCTCCAGTGAGAGTAGTTTCATAGTACACCTGCAGATCTAGTGCTTCAAATTTTCCAAGGGTGAGAGCAGAAGCCATCATGAGGCTATCCACCCATTGGTCAATAGCTTTTCTTTTATCTAGAGCTTTGTCTAGATTTTGCCATATACCATAATTTGTTATTGGCACCCTAGGCATATTGTCTTCTGGGACAAATCTTTGAGAATTTCTTTCTTCTTTTCTGCCTGTAGGAGCTTTCTGCACAGGGAGTTTCAGTTTTCCCTTTTCTCAAATGCTGAAAGTTTTGGAATTGGAGTTTTCTCCATCTTCCATTTCTATATCTTGATAAGGAAGGATTTTTCTTACGTTTCTTGTTTTGAAAATTTTCATTCCTTTGATTAGTTGTTCTAATCGTTCAGTATTTTCACAGGATTCTGCTTCATTATAGAGTTCATAGAGTTTATTTGCTCTAAGCATATTTATTGGTCTATTCAGATCAGGTTCTAATTCTTCTTCAGTAATAGGATTTGTTGGTTCTTCAACAGTGAATTTGGTACCACTAACACTAGCTTCTCTAGTGCTGTAGCATCTTCTGAGATGATTTTTGTTTATCCTGACATTTTCAGGGCGTACGTCACTTTTTCTGTGATCATCAAATTTTAGACTAATATCTCCAGTCTTTCAACTTTCATACATTGTCGCTTTGGCACTTTCTGGTGGCCTTTTTGGACTAGATAATTTCCATTCAATAGGAAAAGTTACTTCATTCCAAGTAACCTTGTGAATTTATTGTGAATGGTTCTTCTGACTTGTGAGGAATCCAGTAGTAAGACCTAAGATATTCGATATCCATGTCTTAGGTTCTACTGTGGTACTCATCAGTTTATAGTTTATACTGTATACTATTGCAAGTTCTTGCATATCTTCTTTCATTGATATACCATCTGTCTTGACTCTCAGTCTTAGACAGTGTGCTGCATCTTTCAAGCTGGTTGAGAAGATTGGGAAACAGTTGAAATATGCCACTTGATTGCATAAAAATGCTTCAAGTGTTCCCAGTAGACTAGCTTGAAAATATATTAGTTTATTGTCTTGTAAGACACATAGAACTGAATAGTTTATGCCTTCTCGGGCCAGGAGTTTTATGCCAAGTTGGACTACTCCAATATGCATAAATTGATAATTTTTTGCATTTGCTCTGGCAATTTCTTGAGGAGTGATCATCAAGAGATCTATTGCTCCCGTTGTAGAAGGGGTTGTAAATTCTAATAATTTGAAATAATGGCTGTCCATCAATTCAAACTTTCCTCTTTTATAGATTTGTTTGAAATCTAATTTTGGAATTGCGGAGTTTTTTTACCTCTTATTCAATTTCATTGTATTCAAATTCTTCTGCATTCAGGAGTTGTACTCCTTTCTTTTTCCCAAAGATGCTCATCATCCTAACATCTCTAGCTACCAAGTGTTTTGGTTTTTCATACCTGATACTAGTTAGACTAGTACAAGGTTCTAGAAAAATCATGTTTAGAGTAGGATTCTTCTCTGGTTTTTCTAATCGTTTGAATCCATTAGCTTTCTTTGATTTTACTGGAGGCTTTTTCTTATCCTTCAGTATATTTTTCATAGAATTTAGCATTTCTTGCTATTCCTTGATTTTTCTGCCAATACTTGTTAGTTGTTCTTCTTCCCTTTTAGGAAGTTCTTTGATATAATCTATTTTGGTCTCCAATTTTTCTAATTGGGAGATTATATCTGATACTTTTTCAAGATGATCTTGACATCTAGATACTTCTTGTATAAGGTTCTGATATTTCTCATCAGAAGATTTTAGTAGAGAATTCAGGTTCTCTAATATTAATTCAGACATTGTCCCCATTGGGGATTCCCCTTTTGAGCCCCATTTTTTTTTTTGCAGGCTCTGATACCAGTGATATGCGGATCTAACCAATGCTCAAATAATCAAGAGGTTTTTGTTCCTCTTTAAGAATAAATTGCAATTCTTCAATATTTTTCTCAATTCTATAAATATGTTTCTGTACTAGGAATAGTCTATCCCACTAATCTGGAGTTCTTCTACTAAGTCTAGCCCTGTAGTCTTTTGCCTTTCTCAGCTTTTCTTGTTCTTTTGTTAATTCTTTACCGAATCTTTGACAATTTGCAAGTAAATCTAGTCTAGACAAAATAGGTTCTAGATGTGCGATTATGGATATTAAAAATTTAACTGTTTACCTTTAAATATGGAGGATGAAGTCTAACTGTAATTATAGTCTAAACAAATAAATTCAAGATGGGCCCAACACGTTTCATCAAAAGTAAAAAAAATTATTCATAGTAATAATAAACATGCAAAAATCGGAGAAAGAGAGGAATGAGGGGTACTAATGGTATAAAAGTAGATAAGATGGGTAGATGAGAAGAAAAAGAGAAAAGGTTTGTGTGAAAGGGAATAAAAATAAGTTGGTGGGGTGTATGAGAAGTATATTGGTGAATTTTGGTTGTATGAGCATTTCCCCTAAAATAAAAAAGTTTGGGTACTAGTTGAGTTCAGGTACTGGTTGTGATTAAAATTGAAGTTTAGGTACCATTAATAAGATAGAAAATAAGTTCATGTACCATTTGTGATAATTACCCTATTAGAATCTTAACTACAGATTTTCAGATTTTATTGATTTTTAACTATTATAAACATTATTTTCATTGGTCCACAACTTTTAACATATTGTTTTCGATTGTTAGACCAAAATTGTTTAAATTTGGTCAAACAAGGAATAGTTTTTTGTTCCATGTCATATTGTCATGGAGTAGTGATATTTTCGAAGTACTCTATCAATGTGTTACTAAAAAAGAAAATGCGTTAGTACTCTATTAGCGTGTTATTAAAAAAAAAGTGTTGATCGTTTTTTTTAGTATTCTCATACAGTGAGATAATTTTCTTCTGTGTTCATTTTGCCTAATCTAAAAGGCACATTCTGCATCCGCCACCGGATGCTGTGAGACGGGCTGGGACTTCATCAACCATGCATGGTGGCTTAGCTTGATGACAACGGTGCTCAGAAGGAAGAAAAACCCTATTTTCTCTTCCCAATTTTTTACATATCAAGATCTTTAGGGAAAATGGTCCGTACGGTACCTGAGTTTTTCCTCCTTATAACTTTTGGTACCTGAACTTCAAAAAATATCACTACGGTACCTGAGGTTCTTTGCCCGACCGAGGATTGGTATATATGGTCGTTATCTCCGTTACGGAACTTACCAACTGTCAATTTTTGAAGGGTATTTTCGTCCCTTCATGTCTAAATCTTTTTTTTTTTTCTTACTAAATATCTTTTTCCTTTCTCTACAATAATAATAATAAAAAAAAAAAATCGTTCTCTTCTTCTTCCTTTAGGACCTTCACCGAAACCAAACTTGGGTTAAAATGATTTGATGAAACTTGTGATGCAGAACCCAATTTGGGGTTCTCTGGTCTGGGCAGGGCGATGAGTGGAGGCCGAGAAAGTGTGTCGTGTATCTAGGAGGGCCTTCCCAACATGCCACTCCTTTTGTTCGTCTAGTTGTTCCATCGGAGAGGAGATCGGAGGTGCCATCAAGGGGTCAGTGTCAAGCCGTCAAGGAACAACTTTCATAGCTTCGTGGCAATTCTGTTGAGAAGTGGTTGAAGGTTCATGGGATTTGACCAGTTCACCGGTTTATGATGTCGGCCGATGAGGAAGAGCCGGAGAAGAAAAAGGAGAATGGGATTTCTGTAGGCATATGTGAGGATTAAGATCAAACTGGTGATTCAGATGATTCAACTCTAAGCAAAGCAGCAACTCACGATGATCATATGATAAGAGTTAGAACAAAAATTCCAAAACTTTTAGATTTGATTTTCTGGAAATTTTATGAAATTGGAACGGGGATTACTTTTGTTTCTGTGTATTGATTTAATCGAAATGTGGTGGTGTGTTTTGGTTTCTGGGTTTTGATTGATTTTAGTTCTGGGTTGTTTTTGTTTCTCAAATTGCATCTTGGATCTTTGATCTAGAAAGAGGAAGAAAGAAGAACAGAGAGAGAGAGAGAACTAAGGTGAACTGTTTGATCTGCATCTTGGATTTTAGCCTCCGGTGAACTGTTTCTTTTCCTCATGGGGGTTGATTCTGTCAATGAGCTAGTTCTCCGATTTGGCTCTGGAATGTATGTTCTTTACGACCTTGACGCCATTTTTGTCTTGCTCGATTTTCTCCGGCGTCGGAATCTTCGACGCCATTGAGAACAGGGCGGCGTTGAAAGTGGCGACCTGAATAGGCCTGGACTTCTCAGTTTCCGACTCGCCCAGCTGGCCGTTCGGGTGAACCGTCACCGACGACGACCCGTTGGAAGTGGGTTCGTGCTCGAATTGGGACTTGGAGTTCGTTTTCCAGAATCGTTTGATGACGACTTTGTTCCGGGACTGGCAGTGGGACTGCCACAGGAGACGGGAGCAGAGGCGGCGGAGGTTTCTAAGCATTGCAGGCGAAATAGGTCTTGGATTGTGGGTTAGTTAGGGGAGGAGAAAAGATGGAGTCTTTTACAGAGATGAAGAAGAAGAAGACACAAAAGTCTCTGGGTGTGAGGAGTTGGGTTTGGCATGAATTTGATGGAGGATTAGTTAATAAAAAAAATTAAAAAAAAAAAAAACCAGAGGAACTAAGGAAGAAGAACCGAGGAAAAAACGTTCACAAAAAAAAAATCTAAGGAAAAAACAAAGTAAAAAAAGAATAAAGGGTAAACTTGTCATTTTATGATCAAAATTGCCAGCTGGCAAGTTCCGTAACGGAGATAACGACCATATGTACCAATTCTCAATCGAATAAGGAACCTGAGGTAACATAGTGATATTTTTTGAAGTTCAGGTACCAAAAGTTATAAGGAGGAAAAGTTCAGGTACCGTACAGACTATTTTCCCAAATCTTTAAATACTATCTCTTAAGGCCAAAAAACAGAAAAAGATCTCTCTTTCAAAAGTTTAATTTGGACTTTTTTGGGGTCAAGAAAGTTTAATCTGGAATTAGCTATAACTATCCAAATTCAACACTACCAAATCATAGAAATATGATGTAGACACGCTTTATCAGATTTGTTACTGATTGAGAGGGTACTTCCCCTATTCCCGGAGGTGACATGTTCTTATCCTTTGAGCTAGCTTCCCCCCTCGAAAGCTAAAACAGTACACTACGAGCTTAATTCTGAACCACAATCAACACATCGAAACATTCAAATCACGAGCAATTTCTAGTATTTACCATGAGTTCACTGTGTCAATCAAATACAAATATGCAATCTCTTTCCAAACATTTAGCAAATTTAATTCCTCCTAACCACAGTTCAAATTTTGTCTCTTACTGGAGGGCAACTCCCTTTTCCCCTATATATACCCCACCTCTTCTCTTCTCATAATTTCCATCATTTCCAGTTCTACACCATAAGGACACCTTCAATTCAAAAAGACCATTATAGAATTAACAGAGAGAGAGAGATAGGTGCTACATTTTTATGGAGAAAAGTGCTTCTACTTTGATTTTCATATGTATATTTCTCTCAACTCTGTTCTTATTCCGCTGCATAAAGAAACAAAAGAGAAAATCTATGCATAAAGCTAAGCTTCCCCCAGGATCAATGGGATGGCCTTGCATAGGAGAGACTCTACAAATGTACTCTATGGACCCAAACAAATTCTTTGCCACAAAGCAGAAAAGGTTTCTAATCAATTAGCAACCTCTGAATCCAAAATTCATGTTTCTATCGCATATTGCATGGATTTGATCCAACTTGTTCTGGTTTACTTGTTCATCAGGTATGGAGAGATATTCAAAACCCACATACTTGGCTGTCCTTGTGTCATGTTGGCAAGCCCTGAGGCCACAAAGTTTGTGCTGGTGACTCATGCTCACCTCTTCAAGCCCACATACCCGAAAAGCAAGGAGAAGCTGATTGGCCCTTCTGCTTTGTTCTTTCACCAGGGAGATTACCACAGCAGCCTTAGGAAACTCATTCAGAGCTCTCTGTCTCCAAACCCCAACACTATGCAGAAACTGGTTCCTGACATTGAAACCTTAGCCATTTCTGCCTTGGAATCATGGGCTGCAGCCGGAACTGTCATCAACACCTATCATGAAATGAAGAAGGTACATGAAATTTGGACCACCATATTTGATTAATTACACGAGTTTACCTAGTCTTTTGCACCAACACGTATGCTAATGTCGTTTGGCTTATGTGTTTGCTCTTGGCTTATCTTGGCTGTGCCACTCATGGTTCTGATGTATCTGTCCTTTCATTGTCGTCTGCAGTTCGTGTTTGATGTCGGTTTTCTTGCCATTTTTGGCCGGCTGGATGATAGTTATAGAGAGAAGCTCAAGGAGAGCTACCACATCGTAGACGCGGGTTACAATTCGTTTCCAACAAATATACCAGGCACTGCATATCAGAAAGCTCTCTTGGTAAGCTACATCAACTCTATCCTTATATGTATGTAGTATACGTGTAAAGGGATTTTTATCTGACAGTAACTTCTGTTTCGTCATCTTTCTTGTTAATCATCAAAGGCGAGGAAAAGGCTTAGTCAGATTCTGAGGCAGATAATTTGTGAGAGGAAGGAAAAGAAAATACTGCAGAAAGATCTCTTGGGTGATCTGCTGAATTTTCAAAATGAAAAGGGGCAAAACTTAACTGAGGATCAAATTTCCGATAACATCATTGGAGTACTGTTTGCTGCCCAAGACACTACAGCCAGTGTTTTAACATGGATTCTCAAGTACCTCCATGACAACCAAAACATTCTTGAAGCTGTGAAGGTAAGAATCCCACTAGAAGTTCAAAGCTTTCATGCAAATTATGCATGTGAAAGACTAGCATATATATTCTATATACTAAGCTGTTCTATATTGCAGGCCGAGCAGAAGGCAATATATGATGCAAATGATGGGTATAAGAGGCCATTGACTTGGGCACAAATCAGAAATATGCCACTTACACATAGAGTAAGCACAACTCAAAGAACAACTATTCATGTGGTTAAAATCTAAAACAGCTAAACATTTATATTGACAGCTGAACATCTACAACTTTTCAGGTTATATTAGAGAGCTTGAGGATGGCAAGTATTATTTCTTTCGCATTTAGGGAAGCTGTGGTTGATGTAGAATACAAAGGTGAGTGCTCAAACTCAATTTCTGTGTCTTCTAGGGAGCATTCAAAAGGGTTTATTCCAATATGTTTGATCAATATTTATCAAAAAAAAAAAAAAAATTATGCAGGATATCTCATACCAAAGGGTTGGAAGGTGATGCCGTTGTTTAGGAACATACATCACAATCCTGAATTATTCCCTGGTCCTCAAAATTTTGATCCATCTAGGTTTGAGGTTGGTACTGCATTTCATAGAAACAGTGTATTTGTTTGAAGCAGAGACAATCATATCAGCTGCCTTCTTTTTTTTTTGGGTCAGGATCTCATGTTATATTCCTAATATTTTGTTTTTCTGGTTGTGGGTGATATAGGCTGCTCCAAAGGCTTATACTTTCATACCATTTGGGAAAGGAGTACATGCTTGTCCTGGAAATGAGCTAGCCAAACTGGAGATGCTCATTTTGATCCATCATCTTGTGACTAATTTCAGGTACAATACCAGAAACAAACATCACTTAATCACTATGTCCATCACAACTTCTAACACAAGACTGAATTCTTTTTTATCAAAAAAGGTGACCACGAAAAAGAAAAATTAGAAGGGGCTCAGTTGTTCATTTTTCTTTTTATGGTTTGTGTTTACAGGTGGGAAGTAGTGGGATCACAAAAAGGGATTCAGTATGGCCCATTTCCAGTTCCTCAGCATGGACTACCAGCCAGATTTGTGAAAGAACAAGTTAATCCCTAACAAGATTTCTGGACCACTAGTTACATATGCCTTCCCCACCTTATTCATTTCCCCCTTCTAGATGCTAGAAGTACCCATTCTTCAGCCCTATTGTTTTTTAGATGGGGTTTTCGTTCTCTCTAGAATTATCCCTACTAAATAATGATCTAGCCCTTGTAATTTTTAAGGAGAATTTTAGGATTATCCCAGGTAATGATTGAGGAGTTAAAGTTTTCAAATCACTCTAATGTAAGCTTAGTGATATAATTCTTCCTATTACTGTAAGCTATTAAAATTTTCAGTATTTAAAATAAAATATGTTGGAGTTGACACCTTTTAAAGTATATAAGTGATATCATTCACTATCATCCATACTATCATAAAGGAAAAGAAAGGTCTGCTCACCTAAGGGACATTTTTTAAGAGACTGTGAGGGACAATCCATCTCAACCATATGTATTAAATATAAGGGGAAATGATCATTTACCCGATTTTAGGCTAAAAATTGCTCACTTGCTCCACCAACTGTTTTTTAATCCCATTTACCCAAAACACTCTAAGGGATTATTTCCTCTTTACCCAATTAATTCTTTTTTATTTTTTTTGAGACTTTTTTGCCCTCTCCTTCTTTTTCACTTAGAGGGAGAAGTCATCCTCCACCTTGCCGGCCTCCGGTGACCAGTGGCAGGAATCCGACGACCGGTGATCTGAATCCGGCGAAGGGTGACCGGAATCCGACGACCGGTGACCGGAATCCGGCGACGGGTCACTAATAATATCCAGTAACCATATTATTGCCCCCCAGTAATCATATTATTGCCCCCCAATAATCATATTATTGCCTCCCAAAAATCATATTATTGCCGTCCAGTGAATTGTATGAACTCCCAAAACCAAAATGAATACACTACAGGCACAATTGATCAATTTATAATCATATTATTGGCTCCCAATAATCATATTATTGCCCCCCAATACAAAGTCCAATGTCTCTACTGCCTCCCAATAGACCACCAAAAATGCACCTCTTTATAGGATTCACAGATAATTTGACTTTAATACACATTAAAACAACATGTAACTTATCAAAACACCACACTATAGTGATCCATGTCCCTCGTATCAAAGTCTACTGGGGGCCAATAACGTGTCTACTGCCCCCCAATAATTATATTACTCCCCTCCAATAAACATAATTCCGATCAATACAAGTCAAGTTTACATATCCAATTAACCCAAATAGATAATCACAACGTCTGAAATTGCAAGAAGCTGATTAAGGCTTTGCTCGGTGATTTTACGTTCACCGAGATTCGTCCTGAGAGCACCTTAGAGTATAACCGTGAACCAGCATTTCTTCAAGCTTAAACCTTTCAAACCTCACAAGTTGAACCCACTCAGAGCTTCCGGTGAAGATAATGAGAGCATTGAAGAACCCAAGAAGCCCGGTCGCTGTGGCCGGAAAAAGACCCCACCAAAGAAAACCCAGCGCTCCAAAAAAGCCAAGATTGAAAAATGGCCTGATAGAACTAGACCCCGAATCTGAAGATTCGGAGCACAAAGATTACGACGACGGCATCGATTTCCTGTACGACTACCCGCCCTTGGTTTGCTGCTTTAGGGCAGCCTAGAAAAAGTTTGTCCCGACGGTTCGGGTCTCTGACAACCCGATGGACCTGGACATGTACAACCAGGGGAGATGCTCCAGTGGCACTGGAAGATCGACGATCTGATTCGTCGGAAGCCTGGGTCGCCGGAGGCCTGGGTTGAGCATCAGTGAGAGAGAGAGAGTGAGAGAGAAGTCGTTGCGGTCTGGGTCGCCGGATTCGTCGAGCGCGACGGAGTTCAGTGAGAGAGAGAGAGAGAGAGAGAGAGAGAGAGAGAGAGAGAGAGAGAGAGAGAGAGAGAGAGAGAGAGAGAGAGAGAGAGAGATTAAAATGAGGGTAATTATGTCAGTAGAAGTTAGATTGGGTAAATGGGGTCAAAAAAGAGAGATTAAAATGAGGGTAATTATGTCAGTAGAAGTTAGATTGGGTAAATGGGGTCAAAAAACTCTTAGTGGAGCAAGTGGACAATTTTTTGGTTAAAATTGGGTAAGTGGTCACGGCCCCTAAATATAAAAGCAAAAATTATAACAATTTAAAACTGTGCATTTATTTTCAGACGTCAGTTCACTTGTCACTCACAGTCCCTTAAAAACTGTCCATTAGATGAGCAAGCCTGCAGGAAAAGGTTTGTTAATAAGCACAAACATTAATATTAAGATTACTCTTATTATTTTTAAGGACAGCAAATAATCTATAATTAAATGGGGACAAGATGATTAATTGTAGGCTACCTCAACATTTGCTCAAAAGGTTTCAGTCTATTATGTTCTCTAGTGAGGCCAACTTTGTTGCAGAGGCACTTGCTTCTTTGGATCACACTGCTTCCCATGATCTTCACTGGCATTTTAGCTCAGCCTTTGACTTTGGTAGCTTGGGTAGGGGTTGTTGAAGAGGGTTCATCTAGTAACTTTCCTACCATGACAAAAGAAAGAAAATTTACTTTTCATTTCCAGCTTTTACTATTTTCCGTACGCCAACTTTGCCCAACATTGCTTGCGATAATCTTTCTGGACTATACATGTCTAGTATGTACTTACGTATGTATTCCCATTAATAAGAAAGTTCTTAACCCGTGGTTTATACTAGTTGAGCTGTTGAGGAATGGGGAGATTAGCGGAACCATGAATTGTTCCCTTGATGGGAACTTGCATATTGCTTCACAAGATGGTCATTAGCTGTGGCCACAAAAGTGCCACATGTAGCAAATTTCTTGGCCAATTGAATACCAGAGATGCCGTTGATTGGCAGAAAGATTGAGAGTGATTGGTTAATGTATAGGATCAAGGTAGTGTCCCAGCGGACCACTTCGACTACCTAATTGCTTACAAGTTCTGAAGCCATTGTGTGTTTGACGGTAGCCCAAGTTTGATATTTGTTTAGAGGATAAAACAATAACTGGCCTAGCCCTACAGTAGGGCATCCCAACAGGGAATGACCAAGAAGCATAAATGTCTGGAGGGTCTAACCAATTTATGCGCTTCAAGGCTTCAACTTCACCGACCCCATCTGTGCATGCTTCCAATTCTGTCATACAGGGTCAAACTAACACCAATTGCGTGACTGGCATAGTGTATTCAGCAAAGCCTATCAAATTCACTAGTACAGAAAACTTGTGGTTTCGTTCATTATGCCAGGCACCAGAAGGACAACTGATCGAAAGGCGTAAAAGATGTGTTTGATGGCTCTGGTATCAGTCATGCAAACCTACAAGCATTTTCTGTACTACTAGCTAAGCATTAATTTATAAACAATATGTCGGTAGCACAATGCACGTAAAAGGGAAAGCAAAGCAAGAACAGGCATTCTAATTAAAATCAACCCCCCACCAGAAATTTGTAAGGTTGACACGACTACTGGAATGTGCTTGTCTATTACAAAGCTTAAGTACCAGTGGTGGAACAGGGAAAATGACAATAGATCATCACATCATTTTCCCACATCAGAAACGACGTAATCGTCTCACCGTCGCTACAAATAACACCACAATTGTACCAGATATTCACATGGCACCATCCACATCATTCATGAATAGAGCATTATCAAGAAAATGTAGCTGCTATAGGATGAACACTGAACAGTAGTTAAAGAACAACCTTATTGCCTTCAATTTATAATAAAAAGAAATGAGACAACGATATAACTTACGGGATCAATTAAGATTTCACTGTGCATTGCATACCACTTGCATGGTCCTACAAGATACTTCCATGCCAGCAATAATGATGAGGAATTTTATTCTAGTAATCTGTAGTTCTGTACATTGAATCAATGCCGTTTTCATTAGTCATAATATACGACCATCAAGACATATTATCATAGCAATTAGTGATAATGATGATGATTATTTTTGACACATATCATATGATGAAGACAATTCAAACAATTTATGTGTTAATCGGACACTTAAGAAGGCAAAAGTCACGCAATTCAGTTACGTGATCCATTAAAGGAATCATGAACATTCTAGATTCAGATCATCTGCACATAGCCTGTTTCAATGTGTCATTATTATCAAGTATTGTTAGAAATATCGTCTTTCTGTAAATAGAACTCAATTTCAGTCAGATGAAACGGTGTTCAGAAACAACCTTACTACATAGAGGGATCATGAAGCTTGTAGCGCACTGACACCTCAATAATGACTAGAAAGTAGATATTCCAGAATTGGACTTGGCTTGTAATTAAGCATTTGACGCGTATTCTCCTAGTCATAAAGAGATTGAGTCCATTCTCTACCAATCTCAGACCTCAACTCAAAAGAGGCATGAATATATAAAGTATGAATTTCGGGAAAAAAAAAGTGAGATTTCATTAGGGAACATAAAGCTTCAGTCCCTGAATAAACACAATACACTCTGGTAATAAAAGTGGAATCTGCAGAGCCAGGGTTGTCAATGATCCCCAACTAATGACCATGCACCCAATCTTACTATGTCCTAGATGAAATTTACTATTAGTTTTACTTTTTCAGGTAGAAACAAGAACGTGAAGACAGCATGCATGAAAATATTTTGATCCCTATCTTATTATCACATTGACGATCAGCATGTCTTTAAGACGTAAAATTTCAGGTAAAAACACACAATTCAACACAGAATGCATGGAATATATATGTTTCTTAACAAAAAGTATTTAGATAAGAAGTATTTTTGACCTAAAACAAATTGCTAATCTTTAACTTACTAAAAATTGCATTCTGTATATAGCAGGTTCTTCCGAGTAAAATCTATAGCATGCCAGACAAAACCTTGACACCAGTCTATGCTTCATCTGTAAATATTTTGTGGTCTATGTTTCTCTATAATTAGAATTACTCAGGAAAATCTTGAAATGGAATCTACTTTATAGGATGTTGAAACCTTCAAAATGGCTAAGTAAAAAATTTGGTCTTCTCCTACATGTTCATAAAACATAAGAAAATAAAGAAACTTCTCCGAGCCAATAATCTCTTTACTGTTGCAATCTGATGTTAGTTTTTTCCTCCCATCAGCTTGAGGGGGGATGTTAAGGGTAGAAAGGGTAAATTACCTCAAGTCAAGTCAATGTAGGATATATAGGTGTAACCAAAAACAAACTGTAAGAGCTTGCATCAAAGTTCTGTAATAATGAGGCTTGTTTTTAGAATCAATAGACGACACCTAACCTGTTTGATTCGTATGAAGGACTATCTTTTCACTTTTTCTTAACACAGACTTCATAACAGATGGCAAACTAAATGAACAAACACTTGCTTCCATAGCTAAAGATAGTAACAAGCTGAAATTGCACTGCATGATGGTACAATTGGTAGTAGTAGTGGGAAAATATCTAACCTGGTTAGTTGATATGCCTTCTGTTTTGCGGTTGTACCCTCTAAATAATATTTCTTTCTTTAGCCTTTCAAGTAAGAAAGCGTCATTGACATCATTCTTTAGCCTTTCAAGTAAGAAAGTGTCATTGACATAAGAAAGTGTCATTGACATCATTCTTTTGGGTTCCTAAATACTTAACCAAACTGACTAATTTAGTAGTATGAGATTTAGATACAGCGCTCTCAAGAAAATGTCATAAGATATGACCAATGGCCATGTTCACAGCAGCCTTCTAAAGAGTTAAGCCGAAAGAAAGCCAGGCAAAAATCTCATTTTTCAGGGAAGGAACCAAACAAAAGAAGATAATGTGTGCAAACAGATATAAATGCATTTGGAAAAATAAATTAAGCTACACAAGATTTGGCATGAACTAAACAGGTCTGGTGTTTTATACTTTTATTTGATAGAAGAATGATCCTTGAGCTGAATATAAGGTTTGATCATCTGTCTTGTCAAGGAAAACACGTACACCTAGGTCATGCCCACTCAATGATGATGCTAAACATGGACCGTCTAAAAGCAAAATAGCTAGATGCAATTTCTTTTGAGGACTATGGCAGTTGGATGAAGAATCTGCTGGTCTTGACAATATAAGATCACCTAGATCAACAACGAGGACCATTATTAGGCTCTCGTTTGAAAACTTGAAAGTCTTTGCTCTGAGGTGGAGTGGTACAAGTATAACTTCCTATAATGACATACCAACTACCAAGTAATTAATGAATCCACATCTCTCACATCTTAGATAGCTCTTTCTAGGATAAATCCTAAACAACTCCTTTGATGTAGAATCATGTACGTTGCCCACATATATCAGACCATCCCCAAGGCTAGCACTAATATTGAAAGGAATCGACCTATGATGAAGCACTATCAAACTTTCAGGCTTTCAGCACTATACATAGAAGGAGTCTTTGGCATCTAATTGGTGTTAAACTTGAATGCCAAATGACCACAAAGAAGAAGCTTTTGCTGCTATTGTGGCATGTATGGCAGATGCGAGGGGAGCATGACTGTAGCACTTCATATTGGATCTTGACAAAAGGATAGCAGTTTGATGGTATGAGTAGAATGACCAGGGTTTCATAAAACCCTTAGGACGCTTTGTGAACCATGATCAACCCCCCTCAGTTGATCAAAGACGATCAAACCTATTCATATTGAAAGTGTTATTTTGAATTGTAAATTTTCTGGTCTGTTGGACTTTAAACAATAATCTTGGACGGAAAAGTAATGAGAACCAAGCATAAGCCATGGAAATTTGAAGAAAAAACAACAATGTTTGCTAGCAATCGTGATATCAATTCTTGCAACTAATTACCAAATGCATAATCCTAATACTAAATGCTACACTTATTCTAGAATGAATACTGTTTCAGTTTGCAGAGGCAATGATCAGATTGCAGCCAGTAAATCTCAAGTGGGTAATAACAACTTTCTTGATAGGTAGGTAGCAGGTAAACATAAGCCAAACTTTCTAACACCAACATGATCTATACCAAACCTCAACGTAAATAGGAATGCAACAATGATTCAAGTGATATGGCCTGCATATATACATATATATGGTGTTTCTCTCTGCATGTTTTCTATACGAAACACTAGTTTTATTAACAATGTCGGCATGTGTGATTGTATATAAATGAGTGCATGTGTGTATTGCCACAAATGAGTTCTGGGAAAACTAAGAAAACCACTGCACACAAATCTTTTTTGTTAATTTAATGTTGGGAAACAAAGAATAGTAAAGGACCAAACCAAAGCAATCAAATTACACATTTATTCTCTATTCGAAAAAAAAAAAAAAACAAATTTATTCTTCCACAGGCATTGCAGTCAATAAAAAAAGTCAGAAGCAAAACAAGAACGAATCAACACAATGCATCCTTACATTGTCTGGAATCCAGGTATCATCAACCAACTCTCTGAACTGCTCAAAGCAGTCGAAACCCAATCAGTGAAAAACTTGGGTGAGGCCGGAAACTGATTAATCTCGTCGGCCATCGCAGAGTAGAGAACCTAGAGAGAGAGAGAGAGCATTTGAGTTTTGAAGGGGGGGTGGAGCAGAGATAAATGTTAAAATGGAGGAGGTAAAAAGTTAAGAATTACTAAGAATGAATCTACAGCTGAATATAAATACACAATATTTACTTTATTTTAGCTCTTAACTTTAATACATGTAAATGAGATGCATTTGTCCTTTATAGCCACTTAAAATTATGTTTTAGGAGAGCAAGACTGTAGGAATATGTAACGAAAATGTCAATATTATTGAGGGCAATCCAAAATTTTTCATTGCATAATAAGCATAACCTCTAAAATATAACACTACGTTACATTAGGAACCTTGAAAGATGAAGTCTAAAATAGTAAACAGAAAACGAACAACCCAACCAATTCAAGTGTACCCGATTCTCGCAATCTACTATCTTTCGGTCATTGATAAAACACATTTCTCATAATTTTTTGGATTAATTCAGTTTACCCCCCTGAGGTTTGGGGGTAATTTTATGTTAGTCCTTGTCCTTTCAATTTAATCAGTTTACCCCCCAAACTTGTCAATTCTCCTCAACCGTGTCCATTTCATCCAATTTGGACATTAAGTCTGACTTTTGAGTGCTAAAATGGTCATTTCAAGACCAAAAAAAAAGGAATTTTTTTTCTCTTTTTAATATTTTTTTCTTCTGTTTTTTCATCTTTTATTTTTTTATATAAATTTTGTCTTCAACTTATACACCACAAGTTATAATAGGTCTATAAGAATAAAAAGATACTCTAGGTGGTTGAAAGCCGCTCGCTAATCTACGATATTTGTGATATATCTCCGATAAAATGAAGAATTTTAGGAGATATCCCCAATAAAGTAAAGAATTTTAGGAGATATCTCCAAGAAAGTGAAGAAATATATGTAAAAAATGATTTTACACTTTATCTATAAATATCTGTAAAAAATGATTTTACACAGATATTTCTTCATGCTTTTACACTTTATCTGTAAAAAATAATTTTACACTTTATCTATAAATATTTGTAAAAAATGATTTTACACAGATATTTCTTCATGATTTTACACTTTATCTGTAAATATCTGTAAAAAATAATTTTACACAGACATTTCTTCACTTTATTGGGGATATATCCTAAAATTCTTCTCTTTATCGTAGATATATCATAAATATCGTAGATCAACGAGAGACTTTCAACCACCTAGAGTATCTTTTTGTTTTTATAAACCTATTATAACTTGTGGTGTATAGGTTGAAGACAAAATTTATCTAAAAAAAAAAAGATGGAAAAAAAAAATTAAATGAAATAAAAATTTTTCTTTTTTTTTCTGTTTTGAACTGACCATTTTAGCCTTCAAAAGTCAGACTTAACGGTCCAAATTGGACGGAATAGTAGAAATTGGACACGGCTGACTCAAATTGGAAAGCTTGGGGGGTAAACTGATTAAATTGAAAGGACAGGGACTAACATGAAATTACCCCCAAACCTTAGGGGGGTAAACTGAATTTAATCCTAATTTTTTTTATGACAGAAACCAAAGCATAAAACACAACTACAAACAAAACCTCTAGCTATTTCCCTCTCCCTACCCAGTTGATCCAACTAAAACGCTTGTGACACAGACAAGGAAAGGCAATTATGCCAAACTGCAGAAAATCAATCTTGAAGATAAAAATTTGCAAGTTTATCAGCTACAAAATTAGTTTCATGAAAGATATCCTAAATCTAATGAAAGAGAAAGAATAAGCAAACTTCCAAATATCTTCAACCAAGGACTTGATTCTTCAAGGAACAACAGCTTTGCGTTAGACACAATCAATGAGAAGTTTAGAGTCACCTTCCACCCAAATGTTATGATAATTATAGAACTGATCAAGATGTAGGGCATCTCTCAGAGTAGTTGCTTCAACAACAAGAAATGAAGAAGGGTCAAGTCTTTTAGCAGTAGCAAAAACAGGTTGACCTTCGCAATTTCTAAAAACAAAATCAATAGAAGCTGTATCCTACTTAACATAACCATCAAAGTTAATCTTTATCCGATCATGATTTGAAGGATTCCATTTTATCTTAAAATACTTAGAAACCTTAGAATGAAATATTTTTGGATTAGCCTTACAATAGTTAGCTCCCAAAGTACGTAGCAACCCCAAAAAATGATTGAGAAGGGGAAGAGCTAACTGTTGAAAGACAACCTGATTTCTTGTATGCCAAATAGACCAAGAGATAACTAGGACTTGAGCAATAGAATCTATAGTAAAATTTGGATTGTGGAATAGAGATTCTAACCAAGACAGAAAAGAACCATTCCACAATAAAGGAGAAGGCAAGGAATTAGACAAACGCCAAACCAAATGAGCAAACTCATAGTGTATAAAACTATAAATAAATGGTCAAGGCCAGTAAGGCAAAAAGGACAAGTAGACCGAGGTTATGTTATGGTTATACAGAGAGAGATTGTTACGTCCCGAACCTAGAATTAACGATTTACTCATTATTTGGACGATAATTGTTGGATACTTTCAATTTTGAATCTTTATTGATATTTTAGTGGCCCTAAAAGTTGACTTTTTGTTCGGGTCAAAATTTGAGAAAATGTTCTTCATGAAAGTTGTAGGGGACGTTAAACCGAGCGCGTGCATATGTGGTACGTAAAAATTGGGCTTAGTATGTGAGAGTTATGGCTAAAAATGTAGAATTTACTGTTCATGGTAAGTTATATATATATGAAAATTACTGTTGGTAGATTTCCATCTACCTAGCCGGGTAACTCTCTCTTCTCTCTCTCCACGACCCTTCCTCCCTTTCGGCCCGATTCTTTCCCCTTTGATTTCTTCCTCCTCCGGCCGTCCCAGGATGTAATCCGGCCACCCCCAAGCTCGGTTTCTTCCCCTTGTCACGTCTGTGGAGGTATATTACGGTGATTTGGCCGGAGAAGCTCGATTTGGAGCGGAGGAAGCTACGGTGGCAGTTAGCCATTTTTGCTGATTTCCGGCGATTCCGACCACCTCCGGTCACCATTTTGCCGTCGAAGGCTCGGTTTTCCACGGAGATCATTTCGCCCCTAGCCTCGAATCAAGATTTGAAGTGTAGAGGCAGAATTGAAAATCTAGGGTTCTCGATTTTCTGGGTTAATTTCGCCGGTTGAATTCGACCATTTACAGGTATAATTTGGGAATGTTGTAGTTGAGAAGTTTAATCAGTGTGTTGAGTAGTTGCTGTATATGAAATTTGGTAGCCGGTGGTGGAGGTTGGTACCGGCGCGTGGGTGCCACGCGCCGCCACTGTAGGTGGCGCGTGAGACTGTGTTTTGGCCGGAATTTGACTTCTGTTGTTGATATAATTAGTCAATTATACTTTTAGTTCCATGATTGCAGTTTTGGGATAAAATTGGAGAAGAGTGATTATGGATTTTGATGTTGATCAATGATGAAATTGTTAAGTGAATTATGAGAAATCCATCTATCGGATTTCCTTGATTCGGCCCTAAAGCCCATACCTTAAGGGAATAATACTAGTGAAGAAGATTGGGAGATTTTGGGCAAATAAAGATGATGTTAGGGTTTGGTTTTAATTATCGTAATTTAGTTTTCCATCCAGTAATTAAGGTTTACGGACGTTATATTGTACAGGACGTGAGGAGGATTCCCTCGAGGAGGGTTCGGATCGACGGCAGGCTTAGCCGTACACTGTGAGTGGACTTTCGTTTTCAAATAAGTGATGCATGCATTTATTTATTAAAGCATGATTTATTTATTTAACATATTATTTTCCGAGCATATAAGTTTGATTGCAAATTATCCCGTGGTTTTGCTTTTGATAATGATTGTCATGAAATAAATATTGATTTATACCACTTGTAAGTTTCGGTTACCAAGTTGCTATGCTCGGATTCGAATTCATAATTGATGTTGATTGTCGATGAATTGTTTTCGAGGTGATTTTCGGATTTATACTATTTATATTATATTATATTTATATTCGTCGATTTGAGACTTTATTGGCAAATTGAGTTTTGTTGGAGTAAACCTCCATGTTTACTTATCGACCTACGATTTTGGCATTGGGAATGCTTTATTGATAATCTATTTATCCTTTTAGCGTGTGGGACACGCTGTTGGTTTATATGACTTTTTACTAGAATTTCCGGATATGGTTGGGAATCGCACCCGCGTTTTCTTTATTCGTGGGACATAGGGAAGCCTTAAGGATTTATTGGATTTTAATAGTTTTTACCCACCATACCTGGGTCGTCATATTTATTGCTAGCTAGCCTATTAGTACTCCTCCCTACTTACTGTGTGTTTGTGGGTGAGTAAGAGCAGAGCATGGGATGCTCCAGAGTGTGGGACACTCCGACCCGAGCCTGGGAGGCTCCCTTCTTTTGTATGGTGAAATTTCTTCCCCATATTTTATCATTACTTGACTAGCGGGGCTAGTCCGATTTCTTTTAACCAGCGGGGCCGGTATGTTTTTCACGAGTTTTGGATATAAAGAATTACGTTTTATAAATATTGCAGGCATCGAGATTTTATAATGTAAATTTGTGGGAAAGTATAAACTTTTATTCCTTTATACTTATTTATTTTGGTCCACTCACGCTAACGTTTTTATGTACTTTCCCCCTGGGCCCTTTGGTTTCAATTGCCCAGATCGCAGCGTTGCTGACCGGCTTAGGAGTGGAGGCTAGCACCACCTTTGCCATCTATCCTTAGTAGGTTATTTGTTAACCTACTCTATGTATTATATTTCGAGTGTGTTCTTTATATTGCTCTGATGACTTAAAAAAGGTGGATTTATACATTTGTATAATTATGTGTGTATGGGAGTTGTATAATATTGGAGGAAGTCGAGAGATTTAATTTGCTGAGTTGTAATTTATATAAATGGTTATGTTTGTGTAGTACGATGTTTATACTTGGAAAGTTGCGGATTGTTGCTTGGAAGCAGGGTGGCTTCAAGCATAGAAATTACTATACTTAGAAGTGTTTTCAGCAGGTTTAGGGTTGTCCACTTTTAGGGGAAGTTCTGTCGAATTTTTCCGAAAAGTGGGCCCCGCAGGTCCATCTTGGAGTTAGGAGGGTAATTCCGAGGTGGGTCCTGACAGAGATTGTCTCTTGTCTTCAACTTATTTCGCAAAAGGGTCTAAGCAAAAATCTTAAATTCTGGAGGGTATATTTAAATTCCAAATTTTATTCAAAAATTTAGATTTAGAATGAGCACGAGCTGCTTGAGAAATTAACCAAGAAGCAGTTTTAATAGGGAACTTACCAGAACTTGAAGGACCCTAAATGAACTCATTTGACATAGGATTAAAAGGAATAGGAACAGCTAAAATTTGAAGAACTATATCAACAGGAAGAACTAAAAGTAAAGCTTTCTTATTCCATTAGCAATTCTGGATAAAAGAAGAGACCTTAAAATTCAAATCTGAACGATGTCTATCTTGTTAAGGAATCAATAAGTAAAGAGGAAAAGGTAAAACCCAATTAAAAGTCCAAGAAAGAATTCCCTCACACTCACTATTACCTACAATTCATCTTATACCTTCCATAACTAAAGGTCTAGCATCTAAGATACATTTAGCTAAAGAATTTGAAGCCTTGTTATTCACTGTGAACAAGTGAGAGTTTCTCAAGTATTTGAAAATAACTAGTTTACCCACCAATTTTGAGGATCAGTAAGAATTTTCCAAACAAGCTTAGCTAAAGCAGCTCTGTTAAACCAATTAGCAGGTCTAATCCTAAACCTTCCATAACTTTGGGGAGGCAAGCTTGATCCCAAGCTACAAGAGGGGATTTGATACCCTGAAAAAAAAATCCTGAATTGATTATAAGTGCAGAAGTAACTTCTTTTTAACATTTAAAACAAGATAAAACACTGTTTTAAACTTTACTAGAATGTTCCTTCAATGCATAAGCATTAAGTAGTGAAACTTTGACTTTCAAACTAGCTACAGTGAACTTGAAATTTTGGGGCAGCCCGGCCCAAAGAAAACGTTAGCCTAAAACTGTAAAATTTCCCTATCATGATTTTGATTCCCTATTTTCCACGACACTTCTAGTCCAAGCCCACCTTATTAAATTGTTTTATAAATAAATAAAAATGGGACCAGATTATTAAATTGTTTTATTAATTGACAGCTGAAATTATCAAAACGTGAGATACCGAAATTTAAAATGAGCAATAATTCAGGTAACAGACCAATTTTCCTAAAAATAATGAAATTAAGAAAGTTTTTCTTTATTATTATTATTTTATATATATATATATATTATTTATTTAAGGATTGGCATGAAATTTTGGTAGTGGGCCGATTCGTCATAACAGGCCGTTAATGCTTGATTGGGCCCGGTCGGCTCGGTCCGGTTGCAAAACTCAAAACATGGTGCTCCCGATATTTCCCGCCAACTCACGTCTCTGTTTTCAGGAAGTGCTGCAACTGCACTCGTTTCCTTGAAGCAGCCATTGATGACAATCAGCTTCTCCTTTTTTAACGCAAAGAAAACAGATGCTACCGAAGAAGAGGAGGGCAATCAATCCAAAAGCTACCGATGAAGAGGAAGACAATTAACGCAAGAACTCCGAACACGATGCTAATCCTATCCACATGCAGATTCCCCGAATGAGAAATTCGCCGAATTCAGGTGGACATACGCCGCAATTCCGAATTGACTGGGAAATACGCCGAATGAGCATGTTGGATATTATAAGCCAATTTTTTTAATGAATAATATAGATGGCTAAGCCGGCATAGAGTTTCTTCTTTATGAGTTCATACAAGCTGGGAGAAGATTCAGGTTTACAAGAGTTGGGTTTGAGTTTTTGGGATCTGAGATGATGTAGCAGGACCTATCACCTAGTGGCTGCTACAGCAAAAGCTATATATCTATAGGCTTCAAGGGAAATTCACCCCTAGAACTTTGTCTTAAATTTCAATTCGCGCTCTCAGGTTTACTAAAATCAGTTGTATCAGAGCCCCTATAGAACTGTTCTCAATCGAAAATTACCGTCTTCCCTTGAGCTATTGTAATCATAATGCGACAATTAACAGAATCAAATAGTATTGCTGGAACTCTTTTCTGCGAAAGTGATGTCTCTGTTTTAAGCCACAAATCCCAAATCAAAATTAGTACATTACAAACACAATCCAGCAGAGTAAGATTGAGAAGTTGTCAAAATTATTACAACAAAAGCCTTCAATCGCAGAATAAGATGTCCAGATTCTGTTTACTGTACCAAGAGTACGTGGCAGTGTAGAAATTGAACAGGTACCTCAGTGGTGTGGTTCTGGGCTTCATATCCTGTAATCCGCTTATTCCTGATGATCAGGTGATTCAGGTCCTTCAATGTCTGATAGGCACGACCAAGTGCTGCAATTGCATTACTGTCCATCAAGCGGGGATTCAAATCAACCAGGTTCTGTTTCAATTCTCCAAAGTCTCGAACAAGATGTGCAACTGCACGTTAGTAGAGTTTTTTCAGCGACTTGTAATACTTACTCACGAAGCATAAAAGACAGATGCTCCAGAAGAAGAGTGCAATCCATCCGAAAGTCGAAAAAAGGACGAGAAACTCTATAATCACGGACAGACTTCCAAGAAAGAGGGAAATATTGTTCATCAAATCTACGAACTCTGTATTATTGCGAGCAGCTAGGATTCCCATCACAACTAAGGAGACGATGTAAAGGCATGTCTCAATAATGAAGAGGCCCATCATCACAGTGCCGTAGGCGGTCGCATTTGTAGACACATCTGGAAACTTGAGTTGGAGGTGGCCGCCTAAGACTCCGATGAGAGAAAACATGAATCCGTGCAATGCCAGCAATATCATCATAGAAAAGGTTTAGAGCTTGTCCTCAAAGTCAGAAAGCGGGGTCATTTGCTCCTTCAAACCCTTCCTCTTACGGATGTCTTGAACCAGCTGAGATGCCTGGGAACCAGCCTCCAACGGATCAGAAGACATCATCTCCCAATGATCAAACACACACTGGGGGAAAGCCTGTCCTGAAGTGGAAGCCCTCAACTGACCAGAGAACCCGAAAGATTCAACAACAGGCAGGTATGCGTTGATGTTGTACAGTGGGGTACCAGGCCTCTGAATTTCTTCGAAAACATGTCCACGCTTCTGATTGAGAACACTGTAGATACCTCCAAGAGCACCCTCAGGGGCTTGAATTTCAACAAGATATACGGGTTCAAGGAGCCTTGGCTTGGCTGTAAGCTGAGAAGCATAGATAACCCTCCTGGCGGTTGGAATGACCTGACCACCTCCTCTGTGAATAGCATCAGCATGAAGAACAACATCACAGACTTCAAAGCAAATACCCCTCATGTTTTCTTCAGCCAATGCACCTTCCTTTGAAGCCCACTGGAACCCAGCAACAACAGTCCTTGATTTCATTAAGGTACTGAACTCCCTTACACATGTCAACCACCATATTAGGACCAGTTGTCTCAGGGCCAAAACACCAGATTTTCTTAGCAAGATCCTTGTCCCAACCAAATTCCTCAGCCAAGATCTTGGAACGAATTTTAGGATCATCCCTTGGACCAATACGGCCATCATCAATGGCCTCTGCAAGACCTTCTTCCAATGGGCGTGCTTCCATGTACAGACGGTTATGCTTGTTGGGGGATTTGCTCATCACTGTACGGACAGACTTCTCAAGGACAGTCTCACGGAAGGACACAACAGGGTCAGATTTTACAATTTCAGCTCCACCCATAAAATCATCCTGAAGATCCTTCAAACAGATCTCAAGGTGGAGTTCACCAGCACCGGCAATAATGTGCTCTCCAGACTCCTCAATAGAACAGACAACCATAGGATCAGACTTTGCCAGACGTTTGAGACCTTCAACAAGCTTGGGAAGATCTGAAGCAACCTTGCACTGAACAGCAACACGCACAACAGGTGAGACAGAGAACTTCATAGGATCCTTATTAGTATGTGCCGAGGCTGCCTATAAGATTATTTGATGAAAGTTTAAAAAGACACTAATGAATTGAACTTCGACTACAGAAAATTGAAAACGATGGAATTAAAGATTAATTTGTACTGACTTCCCGAGTCTTGCATTGGCATTCTGGTGGCTGGCACTCTCCATATCTATGCTGTTGGTTATATATGGTGATGAGAAGGTTAATTAAATTGGAAGCACATCACTATTTCTTAGTTGAATTGAAGATTATAATCATTATATAAGAAATACTAAGCAGTTAAGGCGCAAAATTCTTTCCTAATCATCCTTGACAAAAAGATAAAAAAAAATGATGTTGGAAGCTCATGTTGCCTGCAGTGAACTCCTGCAGGGCAAGGGAGGCACAAAGCTGGGTAGAAGTGGAAATAAAATACCAAGAGATTTGCTGCAGTCCCAAACCAAATCAAACCCACCGGTTTGCTCCCTTTTTGGTTTTAAGAGAACACTATGCGGTAAAACTTATATTGTGTTTGAGAATACTCAATTCTAACTTTAGAATTTACTCATTTACAAAGTATAAACTATGCGTTTAAAAAATGTTGTGAGCTAGCTTGATAAGGGTCATTGATCTCATATGGCATTATGGTAGATGACTAGATCCTAGCGTACAAGTGAGGTCACTCTGTCATATGACCAAATGAACATTCCATTTTGAACATATTTCCTTCAACCTTGATGTTCAATCCGCTTACAACTTATATGATAGTCTGAGCTAATCATCTATGGTAGTAATTTTGGAATGTGAAGACTTTTATAAGCTGCACTGGAAATGAGGAACTTAATTTTGCCACACTTGCCAAGAACATATCTCTGAGTTTCATAACGTACAAAAAGTTTACTCAGATCAATTTCGGGCAATCCAAAAGTGAATAGAATGAGGGGACAACGATAGATGAGTACTATGACTACTATCTACTTAATATCATCAATGAAGAGCAAATAGACATGTCAGTTAATTAAGAGAACTACTTTTTGTAGTATTTGTTCATAACAGAGGAATGTACAGAGTGACCGAGAAATGTGTGGCAATAGTATCCTTTTGTGATGAGAGAGAGAGAGAGAGTCTAAATGTGCTTTCATAAAATTCTTAGACTTTTTTTCTTTTTGTCTTTATTTTTCTTTTGTCTTTTTTGGTTGGTTTGGGGGTTTGGGAAATTTTGACTGAGTCTACACCAACTGAACCATCACAACCCTGTAACTATGAGTTACTAAAAATCACATCCCTAAACATTGTTGTGGGATTGAAGCAAGTGGGGGCATTCAAGATCTAAATACAGCAGCTAGCCTCAGTATGGTTTGGGGAATTTTGACAGTCTACAGTAACTGAACCATCACAACCCTGTAACGATGAGTTTCTAAGAATCACATCCCTAAACATTGTTGTGAGATTGAAGCAAGTGGGGCTACTCAAGATCTAATTAAATACAGCAGCCTGAGTAATCAGTATGGGTTGGGGAATTTTAACACAGCCCACAGCAAGTTTGATTCATGACTTGCTTATCAAGGAAGAGAGAACTATAAGGGATAAATAGGTTACTAAGGAGATTCCAAGAATAACAACGATGATGATGCGTGAAAACAAAAACTAGCAGTACAGGAGCAGAGATAAAACAAATATAAACAATGGAAGACAGAAAGAATATTAGATGTTTATAGATACACTAACATGTGCTCATGCTGAGAGGTATCAGAAGTGATTTCCGGCATTACTACTTCCAATTACAGCTTTTTCCAGAGCTCTCTCTTGCTGTATTCCTCTGCTTGGGTTTAATGGAAGAAAAAGGAGTAAGAAAAATGTTTGCTCCAAGGATTTGCACCATAGGGGGAGAAAGAGATGTCAAGGATTAGGGTTTAGGGCATTGCCTTAAGATTACAAATCAACTTTTAAGTTACTTTTTAAGTTCAGGCATTGGGTATGTTCGTCGTTGCATTGGGCACGTTCCTGGCTGCATTGGAAGACGAACCCATACTGGAACTAAAAATCTATGTAGCGACAGTTTCGTTGAATCCCTGTAATGTGTTTGGTTGCTTTGAGTACCTAAGAACCTTCTCCAAAATATTGTTTTCTTTTTGCCTAGGGCCCTAGTGTCCCTAGTGTCCCTACCATCCCCCGAAAACTGATTTCTCATTAATAAGGTACTGCAGAATTGCTTTTGATGCGAATAAGGTATTGCAACAGCTCTATAGCACACTCTTCGTTTCAACAAATTCTCCTACAAAATTTATTTATTAATCATGCAAGTCTACTCAAGAGAGGTCTGAGGTTCCCTGCTTATTCTTAAGAAACTGGACAACTATTATATGTATGTGCATTTATTTCTCTGAATTAGGGAAGAATATGTACAGAACACTATATAGGCATCTGTTTCTCTGTGCATGATCAGAATTAATTTTTTTTTCTGTTTTTTTAAGGTTCTCTTTTTCATTTTCTTCAGAGCATGACTTATCTCAATTTAATTATCCGAACATCTTTTTCTAAAAAAAATGCAAAAACAACAAAACAAAAAGCAAGAAATTTGAACCACCATAAGCCTTCCTTCCAAGTTGGCGAACGACATGCCCTAATGCGTCTCCTTTTCTTCTTCCACCCCAATTTTGGAATTTTGATTTTTTTTTTATCAAGATGAAATCAGGGTTAAAATGATTAAAATCCACTTTATTGATTTATGCTTTTCTTTTCTTTTCTTTTCTCTTTTTTTTAACGCTGGTCACATCCTCACAACAAAGGATTGAAAGATCTAAACCTTCCTCTTCGGAGCATAATTAGACATGGCACCAAAACACATAAAGATTGGTGTAGTCATCCAACTCTTCATGGTGGCTGGCGGCGCGCTCAACTCTCCTAACTGTTGCACCACAATATTTTCATCAACATAATTTAATTTTTTTTTACATGAGACAGAAATCACAAAATGGTACCCAACTTTCAAAAGTGATAAAAATGTCAAGACTTTCAAAAATGACCAATTTAGTGCCTCCCTCTATTTTCCATTAGTTGTTTGTTAAAAATAAAAATGCATAAGACTTTTCACTTATTTTTTAATTTTATCCTCTTTTTTTTTTTCCTTCTTCCATCTCAATCCAATCCTCTTCCTTTGAAATATCACACTCTCTTTTAAAGCGCTAGGCTGGATGAGTTTAAGTGGTTAAACATGTTACGTGTTCTAAGTAGCTAGACGATAACAATTTTATACTCTAATTTTTTTTCTTCTTCTATCTCAATCCAATCCTCTTCCTTTGAACATTATACTGTCTTTTTGCGCCAGGCTGATGGAAAGTAATACGTATAGTTGAATGCAGCTATAACCCAATTATAACTCATCATTCTAGAGACCAGGAAATGAAAGGGAAAGATTCCAATTGACTAGAAATTAGAAGTAACAACTAATCATTAATTCATTAATTTCAAGCCAAAATCGTTCCGACCTTGATGTGTTCCGACCTTGTTGATTAAAACCTCTCTTTACCCCCACAGACACGCACACAGGCACATGCCCAGACCGTTCCGACCGGGATCACTAAAACCCCTCTCCCTCCACACAGAGCCAGCAACTTTATCAAACTCCCCCACGTACCACTCCTTTAGACCAAGACTAGACTAGACTACACTCTCTCACTGTTTTCTCTCTGAGAGGCACATGCTATTGGTTTTCTTTTCTTCCTAAAACTGGCTGTGTGATAGGTAGATTCCAATCCAGAAAAACACAGAGAAAAGTAGATCTATCATGAAAACTGCCTCATAAGTCTCAAAACCACCAATGTCAAGCACCATGTAAAATAATTTTGATGAGATACAAGAGGAAAGAAAAAGTTTCAAATCGACATTATGATTTGGAATCAGAAAAGAAAATAGGCAACCCAAGTTAAAGTCACTATAACCAAACATTCAGCCCTTCCCTACGAAACTTAACACACGCACCGCCCTTTCTTTATTCATAAATTCTTCTAGAATGACCAATGATCATTCAACTATAGCATGCACACACCAAAATGAAACAAGAAAAAGATTCGTCAATCTCACCATAGATATGGTGTGATATGTCCCTTGATGTTGGTGTAATTAATTTAACATCTCTAAATGCTGCACACACAAAAAACTAATCCCGCTTTAAAACACAGCTCCCAAGCGGTGCAAATCATCAACATTCTACTCTGCTGCATCTTGTGTAGTGGCATGGAGGTTTTGTTACGACCTCTAGTTCAGCAGAACACCCACACAACTGAAATGTAATTACCGAGAGACACTAATCAAATTCAGTGAAAAATGAACACCCAAATCAACCTCAAATATTAAAATATATCAGAACAGCTCTATAACACTCTTGAGTTATGTTACACTTTTCAGTACAACAAACTCTTCTATAAATTTATTATGATAAATCATTCAAGTCCCGCTAAATAAAGGACGTCCGACTCCTTTCTTATTTTTTAGAAACAGGAGAACTATTAATTGGATATCTTTTTGAAACTCACTTCTTAGTAATTATGTAACATCCCGTATCTTCACTTATCTGTTTACTACTCATTTGGACAGTAAACGACAACTACTTTCACTTTTACCGTCGTTTCGATACTTTTAGTGGCCCTAAAATATGACTTTTTGTTCAGGTCAAAATTTGAGAAAATGTTCTTCATGAAAGTTGTAGAGGACGTTAAACCGAGCGCGTGCATATGTGGTACGTAAAAATCGGAGTTCATATGCGAAAGTTATGGCCAAAATACTAAAGTTACTGTTCATGATAATTGTCTATAAATAGCCGAGTTACTGTGGTAAGTTTCCATTTTCGAAACTTACCGAGCCCTCTCCCCGATTCTCTCTTCCTCTCCGACCTTTTCACCTTCTTCCGGCCATAACTCCTCCATCCGGCGACGGATTTTGACGTATAAGATGTCGTTGGAAAGCTCTCTTCCTTCTCTTCATTTCTGGGTTCGTTTGGTAGCTTGATATGAACTGTGGAAGGTGCAGCAACGAGAAGAAGAGGACGGTCACTGTAGCAGTTTTGAGTCAACGCCGATATTTTCCAATTCCGGCAGTCTCCGGCCACCAAATTGGCGTCGAAGGTTCGGTTTTTGACATAGATCATTTCCCCTAAGGTCTTTCATTTCAATTTGCAGTGTAGAGGTCGAATTAACAATTTCAATTTCTAGGGTTCTTGGAATTTCTGGAAATTTTTCACCGGCCAAATTGGAGCTCTTCCAGGTAAAATTGGAACTTGTTGTAGTTGAGAAAGAGGTTGGGTTTGTTGAGTAGATGGTACTGCAAAATTTTGGTGGCCATCGGAGGTGGTTGCCGGTGGCGTGTGGGGCCCACGCGCTGCCACTGTTGGTGGCGCGTGGAGGCTTGTAGGACAGTGTTTTAATTCCGGTTTTTAGCCCATTAAATCCTATAAATTGTGTAGAGCTTGTATGTGAAGTTTGGTGATTTTTGGAGAAACTTGGAATTAATTATGAATTTCTGAAGTTTAGGGTTTCGATTACCGAATTACGAGAATCCGACCGTCGGATATCTCACGGTTCTGCCTGGAACCTTTAAATTAACGAATTGGTATTAGTGGTATAATTTGGGCTAAATCCGAGGAGAATTGGGAGGTGAAATTATGAGGAATTGATTTTAGGAATTGTATTAAATTATTGAAGAATTATTCACGGAATATAATTGTGTACAGGACGACGTACCGAGCTATTGCTCGATGACGGAACACGAATGCGTGATCGTCGGAATAGTACTGTGAGTGGACCTTTGTTTTAAATAGCGATGCATGCATTTATTTTCTTAAATAATGCTCTAGTGATTATTCATATTACTTTTTGAGGAAATGAATTAATTTTCGGAAATTGATTTCGAATTATATCATGGATTTGCTTTCAATAATGAGTTTCAAAGGTTGGTTTTGATTTATAATATTATTTGATGAATTCCTTATTTCTGAGGTAAATTTCTGGAATTAAGCATATCCCTAATCACCGAGTTAAGCTCCTGGAAGATTTTTAAGATGAGTTTCAATGGAGTTGGATATTCTCAATTGTTTATTGACTTTCAATTTTGGCATCGGGAATGCCTAATTAAGGATTTTGGATTTGGTTGGCTTCTTGGAGATTTTGAGAGATTTTTGGAAATGGGATTTACCTAAACTAATTTCCGGTTTTGGTTACGGATTTGAGAATATCTGGGCGTGTGGGACACGCCGTCGATTTATTCCTATTTCTCACTTATCCATTTTGAGATTGAGAGTAATCTTGGCGTGCGGGGTCACGTCGTTGAATACATGGTTTCTATCTCGTGAGAAATGTGGGGAAGCTACATGGATTTACTGGTTTTCGATGATTTTTCCTCACCATACGCGGGTTATGTTATTAGGTCTCCTCCTCACTGACTTTGTGTTGGTGAGTGGCAGTTGAGGTAGCTTGTTCTCCTCCTCACCTACTTTGTGTTGGTGAGTGGCAGTAGAGGTGATTTATTCTCCTCCTCACGTGGGTGGCAGTCGAGGTTATTTGGTCTCCTCCTCGCACAATCTATGTGTGAGTGGAAGTTGAGGTTATTAGTTCTCCTCCTCGCACAATCTATGTGTGAGTGGCAGTTGAGGGTAGGTAGAGCCTGGGAGGCTCCATTTCCCGTATGGTGATATCTTTTCCCCATATCCTATCATTTCTCGACTAGCGGGGCCTAGTCTGATTTCCGTGTAACCAGCGGGGCTAGTCTTATCCTGTTGAGTATCGGAGTTTCGATCCTTCCTCTCAGTTGTTTGTGACTAGCTAGCGGGGCTAGTCGGTTTTTCTTGAGCGAGCTTCTCGTGATTTGTTTTCTAAATCGTTGCATGCATCGAGAGTTTTTAAGGAAATAAATGTGGGAAAATATAAAATCCATTTAGTTTAAAAATTGTTTATTTTTGTCCACTCACGCTAACGTATTTTATGTACTTTCCCCTGGGCCCTTCAGTTTCAAATGCCCAGTTTGCAGGCGAATTGGTTGAGGTCAGGCGTACACGGGTTGAGGCATAGTCAACAGCATGGCTTCCGCATCTGCCTTTGAATTAGGTTTTCCTCTTATACCTTTCTGTTAGAATTGCTCTGATTACCTATGGGATTTATGCTATTCGAGTTGAGATGTGTGTTTTGGGAATTGGAGACTGATGTTGATTTGGGGAGCAGGGTGGCTCCAGGAGCATAAGGATGAATTGATTAAGTGTAAATGTTTTGTACAGGTTTGGGTAGCCCATTTTAGGGGAAGTTCCGCCAAATTTTTGGTAGAATTTCTTCTAAGGTGGGCCTCGCAGGGTCACTTCGGATTTCAGGGTGAAATCTGGGGCTGGTCCTGTCAAATTAACCCACCAAGAATGAAATAGGTTTTTGGTATAGGAATAAGTAACGAAAATGTAAATATTTTAGAGTGTAATCCAAAAGATTTCATTGCATAACCACTATAAGTGTTTCAGTGGATACACTGGGTCTCCTCACTGAAATGTTCAAGATGTGGAATTCCCATGTCATACTTTCGAAAGTTAGATTGGTTTAGTGTAATTGTTGAATTATAAACGTGGTCAGGATAGGAGCTACAATGCCATATTGGCCGTTCGGGCCCCAACGCCAGCCTTAGACCTAGGCGGGTTAGGCTTAGGAGTATGTAGAATAGAAAAGAATACTTCAATTCAGGGTTAATTCGATGATTCTATTCATCCCACAATGAGGGTATATATACAAGTACAAAGGAGTAGTCTAACTCTATTAGGAAACAATCTTTCCATAATTACAGGATATCCTAATTACATACAGATTTACAGCGATTCTACATTCCCCCTCAAGTTAGTGCATAGATGTCTATCATGCCCAACTTGTCAACTGAGCTGTCAAATACCTTCCTAGACACTCCTTTAGTAAGAACATCAGCTAATTGCTCCTCTGAGTTTACAAATAGAAAGCGAATAACCTTTCTGTCAAGATTTTCTTTAATAAAATGACGGTCAACCTCCACATGCTTTATTCTATCATGCCACTAGTACAAAATTGAATCAGACGATGGCTAAAAACTGTCGTCTGATGCGGAGCTGACTGTCGTATATCTCGCTGCCATCTGATGAAACATGATTTAGAGACCGTCGTCTGAAGAACTTGGCATCCATGTCGATAGCTTGTCGACATCATTAACTGTCATGTGAATGTCACTCAGACGACGGGCAACTTAAGAATCCGTTGTGTGATTGAGATTCAGAAGTCATTTTTTTTCTAATAACCGTTGTGTGACTGTTATTCACACAACTAAAACATTGATAGCATCCGTGATCTGTATTACTCTCACACAATAGTTTTTTTTGTATGGCTATTGTGAACATTATGTATGTACAACAGAAAAAGATATGTTTACTTTCACATGACATGTCGAAAACATGAGAAGAAATTGACCAAATTAACAGTAACTGATCAATATATAGAATAAATTGTTATGATCCACATCATGCACCAAAATGGATTGTGCAAAGGTAATCTTTTATCCACAAAAGAAGTACATCTAATACTACTTTTTTTCTTTCAACTTGGGTCTTTGGAGGAGGGGCTGGCGTAGCATCTGGTGAAGATTGGAGGGAACTAAGAGGTTCTCGTCTCACAGACTCCTCCAAAGCTTGGACCATATTTTCAGCCGACTCAGCAAACGATGCCAGCTCTTGCTTCTGTAACCTGCATTCAGAGATGGCGTTTTCATTGTCAAAATTAGCAACTTATAACATTGAAACCAACGGTAGCCAAAACAAGGAAAACCATATCAAACAACAGGAATAAAGGTTTAATGTTTCTCACTATATAAGATGGTTTGTTCTTCTTAATTTCTGTTACAGATTATATCTAACCCAGCAAAAGAGAATGTCCTCTCTTTTACCAACTGAGACCCATTTGTAATTTTACAGGTATTGCTGGGAACTCGTCGGCCTTTTCTAACATAATTACGAATTTATATTTTATCTTATTAGATGGCTGAAAGGTATGCTATGAAGGTTCTCCTGGAATGCACGACATCTTTAAAAATAAAATTAAAAATAAAGAAGAAAAAGCAAAAAGATGTAAGCAACTAGGCACTGATAGAAGCAAACAGCTGGGGAGTCGAAGCAAATTTGCATGGAAGGTGACATAGTTAACATATTGATGTTAGAAAAGGGCCTCTTGAAAAGGCTATATCTTACTCCAGTTCCCTCTTCTCCCTTTCTCATAAGATCCACTCAATACAACTGTTAATGTCTAAAAGTCTAGCGGTAGCAGGACTTTAGCTAACGTTGATCCGATGGGCGGATCGATACTTGTGTTGTTGTGGTTCCCGTTACCTGTCAAGTGAAATACAAAGGGGCGTCAGAGGGAGACCGCGCTGGGCGGTCTTCAGCTCTCCGATGCCTAAGTTAGTCGATGTATTTATGTTGACAAAGTAACCGTAAGCAAGTATTAAATGCGTAATAAATGAGGAGAGAGGAGAGGACCTTTTATAGGTGAGGAAGAGGATGATCTTCTCCTTGTTTTCGATGTGGGACTGATGTGCTTCAGTTCCCAGTTTCAGTAGCTTCTGATGCTAACTTGACACGGCGCGTGGCGGCGCGTCTGCGGTGCTTTGGGGTTGCTCCGGGGCTCAGGCGGTAACCTGGCTAGCTGTTTTTACGCCAGTCACTTATATAGTGGGCGTTGGTACCCCTGGCGGTACAATGAGCGTGGCTCATTATAGCTAATTATGCTTGCAAATGCACATGTACGTACAAGTCCCCCAAATCCCCAGTCAAGGAGGGCAATCTTGGTTGGGGAGTTGATCGGCGGTTTGAATCGTTTCTCCCGCTAGACTTTGCAGAAGCATAATTAGCGTCAGTGCGTCGTCAACCATGGATTTACTGAGCAAACGCTTTGTGCCCTTTCGGGTGGGCCCCTGCTAGGCCCCCCAGGGAGTCCCCCACTCCCCGGCTAAGATGGACCTCCGGATGGTCGCTATTATTGTTTGTTGAGGGGGAGCTGCATGGAGCAGCGCTGCACGGAGCAGAGGGTGTTGGGTTGCGAGCCCAATCTTAGCACCCAAGTGACGGGGGTCAACGTACCTGATCAGGGCTGTCGTAGACTGTTGACTAGTCCCCGTGTCCCGTAGGGACATTCTGACCGTAACTCCGCGTGGCGGCGTTGTCAGAGAGGAGTGGCCTCGGGATCCGCCGCTGGCGGAAGTTCCCCTGCTAGATGTAGCAGGAAGCAGCGTCAAGTAGACGTGCTTGGTGGTATTTTATTGAGCGGTATTGCGCTGAATAAAGTACGCAGCTTGTCAGATGAGAAAGGGGGTCCGCTAGCGGTGTGCTGTGTAGCGGAGGACGCCCCGTTTACCGAATGACGAAGGAAGTTCCGGTGGAGACTTCGATGGTGACAAGAAAAGTTCCGCTGGCGGGTTGTCGCTCAGTGGACTGTCACCTGAGACGACAAGTGAGAAAATCCTCTGGCGGGGTTTCGCTCAGCGGAGACTCCGTCACTTGGAGAATGGCAAGTGAAGGTCCGCTGGCGGGGTTTCGCTCAGCGGAGACTCCGTCACTTGGAGAATGGCAAGTGAAGGTCCGCTGGCGGGGTTTCGCTCAGCGGAGACTCCGTCACTTGGAGAATGGCAAGTGAAGGTCCGCTGGCGGGGTTTCGCTCAGCGGAGACTCAGTCACTTGGAGAATGGCAAGTGAAGGTCCGCTGGCGGGGATTCGCTCAGCGGAGACTCCGTCACTTGGAGAATGGCAAGTGAAGGTCTGCTGGCGGGGTTTCGCTCAGCGGAGACTCCGTCACTTGGAGAATGGCAAGTGAAGGTCCGCTGGCGGGGTTTCGCTCAGCGGAGACTCAGTCACTTGGAGAATGGCAAGTGAAGGTCCGCTGGCGGGGTTTCGCTCAGCGGAGACTCCGTCACTTGGAGAATGGCAAGTGAAGGTCCGCTGGCGGGGTTTCGCTCAGCGGGGACTCCGTCACTTGGGGTTTCTTCTCAAGTGGTGACTTCCCTTGGAAGCTGAAGAAGACGACGGTTGACACGTGGCCAACTCCTAGAGGGTTAGCGTGTGGAGGTTTGTCTGCTAAGCCTAGCCGTCTTCTCGTCATTAATGTGAGTAATGATGGATTTCGTAACCGAGGCGACGCCTCGGCTAATCCAGGGAGTTAGTGAAGACGTGGGACACGTGTACGGTTGCTACGTGATGTCGTTTTGTAGCGGACGGCTCAGGATTACTTGATGTTGACATAAAAAGGGGGGAACTGAGCGAGTTTCGACACTTCTGGAAAATCTTCAAATCTGAGTTGCCTCCTTCGAGCCTTGTTCGTCTGAGAATTGCGAAGGAGATCCCCGGGTTTGCGTGGAGTAGTCGGACTGGAGAGGACGAAATCTGTCAGTGAAGACGAGCTGCACTCCAAAGTCTTCGACGTGAGGTTGGTATTTCGGATCCTTTTCCTGTTTCATTGAATCTGCAACGGTGGTTTCTGGGTTTTGGTATTTCTGTTAATGGTATGATATTGCTTCTGTGTTATTCTCGGAGGGTGTAGGGAGAGATTTGAGGGAGGTTACGGTGTTTGACAGAAAGTTGGGGTTTTGGGCTTTGCTAGACGGTCCAATCTGGGTTGAGTGTGTGGTTGTTTTTGTTTTGGTATTTTTGTGGGTAATTGTTCTTGACATCTTTGGCTATATCTGATGTGAGAGTAGGTTAGATCTGTATTTGTGCTGACTGATGTGGGTTTTAGGGTTTGGGATGGCCAACGTCATAGAGATTTCGAGCAGTGAGGATTCCGGGTCTGACGTGTCGTTCAGCGTGGCGGATATGACTTTTATTGACTCGTTGCGTCCGTCTGCCCATGCAGGAACCTCACTGCCAGAACCGCTTGAAGTTGAGCCACTTTAGACCATCCCCTGGGAAGTAGCTATGGATCGTGGTTCGCGTCCAGAGAGCTTTAGGGCGGGTGAGGTTGCTGGGCGCGACGAGCGTTTGGCGAGCAATAGTGCTGCTAGCGGCTCCGCTGGCGAAGGGGAAGTGCCGGGCCAAAATGTCGAGTCGGCGTGGTACCTCTCAGACGGCACCGCCGTCGACGAGGCAGGTGGGCGGATGGATGCCGCCGCTGTTAATCGGATGAAGCGGACGTTCCGGTTGCCGGGCTCGGTGAAGCTGCGCCCGCCGACAGCGGATGAGAAGGCCTCGATGCTCTCAGCGGGATGTGCTGCCGTGCACGAGGCTATATTCCGCCAAGGAGTGACATTCCCGCTGGTGCCCAATCTCCAAATTCTTGTGTGCGAGTTTGGCCTTGCCTTTGGTCAGATCTGTCCTAACATGTGGCGGTTGATGTTGGCGATGAACTCCTTGTGGCGCTTGTCGGGGTGCGAGGGGCCTACCGTGGCGGAAGTGCTTCATTTCTACGAGCTAGTGTATGTGAAGCGCCGAGGTTGCAGAGGGTGTGTGAACCTGAGCCGCCGCCAGGGAGCGCCCAAGTTGATTGAGAATCTAAGGGACTCAATGTCCTACTGGCGGGGGACCTTCTGCGTCGCCACAGATGGCTGGGAATACCACACCAGGTCGAATGTGGAGGGGCCGACGTTTAAGACTAAGTCGGAATTCCAGCCCATCCGAGGTTGGCAACTGGTTTCCGCTAAAAATAACTGGCGGGTTCAAACTTTTGCAAACCTGCGCTTTTTGTTAATGACTATTGTGTTTGTGCAGCGGGACTGAGGTACATTTTGACGCGCAAAGAGGAGTGTCGCGTGGCGAGGATCCGTGGCTGCTGGCGGAACCGCAATTTGCTTGACTTCCGTCTTCTGACCGGTTGGGAATTGCTGGTCGACCTGCGGCTAACTCGTTCTATTGGTGAGAACATTTCCGCCACACCTCTCTTTTTTTTGTAAGTGATCCGGACTGACGGGTGTTTGTGTTTTTCTTTGCAGAAACCCCGCCCGGTAACAAATCTAGCCGCGACGCTTTCGAAAAAGCAATGGATCGTGCCGAGATAGAAAATTTTCTGGAGGCTATGTATGCCGAGGGGCTGGCGGCCCAGCAGACGGTGGTGAACCCGGAGACGCTGGTGCTGAGCCAGTCCGAGGTTGCGGTGGAGCTGCCGATGCCGCACCACTCCCATCTAGGTGAGGATGGTCTGCCGGTAGTACAGGCGGATACTCAAGCGGGCGGCGGGGATAGGGGGATTGTTGCTACCGGGCCGCGGGAGCGGATGCCTACCACCCGGCGCGGTCCTCAAAAGAAGACGGTGCAGCCGACGGAGACTGCCACCGAGTCCAGGGGTGAGCCGCCGGTGCGGGTGACGAGGACCGCTGCTGGGACACAAAGGGCGCTGGAGAAAAAACGCCGGCAGCCTGACTCCCCCGTCGAGGAAGAGGAAGAGGGGGTGGTGATCGGAGTCCGCCAACAAAAGAAGGCCCGGCAAGCTGCGTCGAAGGTTGCAGTGGCGGAGGGAGAGGCGGCAGCCGCCAGTGATCTGGACTCCTTCGCCGAGTATGCGCCATTCATGACAGAAGGGGAGCGGGCGTTCCTTTTCCATTTGTGCGAGCGGCTGGGGTTCGGGGGTCTGGCGGGCCTATCGCGCCCGACGGCAATTGACCAATCGCCCTTCAGCTTGGCGTTTGGTCAAATATCTGCGGGATTACATGGTATGTTCGAGGCGGCGTCTAAGCAGCCCCGGATTGAGGAAGAGCTCAGGGGAGAAATCGGAGGTCTCCAGAGGGAGTTGGCGGAGGCCAAGGAGAGACTGGCGGAGGTCGAGCGGGGACTGGTCAAGGCGGAGTGTGATTATGCGGACGCTCGTGGCAAGCTTAATGCGGCTATCCGGCGGGATCTGGAGAGGAATGAGCGCGTCTCCAAGTTGGAGCAGGAGATCGCGCTGCTGCAGGAGCGGATAGCCGCTAAAGATAAGAAGCTCATTATTGTGCAGCGGGAGTCTGCTGCCAGACTGGATGAGGTGCAGCGGCTGGACGGGGAGGTTAACCGCCTGAAAAATGAACAGCGTTCCTCTGCGGCCGCCGCCGTTGAAGCGTTCAAGCTGTCGGCGGAGTATAAAAAGACATTGACCGAAGCGGCGAAGTCTGGGGCCCGGGCCAATATAGACATGTTGACGCGGAAGGGCGCCATTGACTTTGCAAAGGCGTCACAGCCCGACGTGCCGGTGGTCGAGAGTGTCCCGCCGGAGACAGAAGTCGTGCCTGACCCTGCGGCGGGTACTCATTCGGGCAGCGGGGAAAGTGGCTCCCTTCCGCCGGAAAGGTCCCGGCAGACTCCCCAGCAGACCCCGTCGGAGGTGTCACGTGCCGGATTTCTGGAGGCACACACCCGGGCGGACGGTACTATAGAGACTCCCAGTCCGACAGCTCGAGGGTCCGATCAGGCGAGCCGATCGGTCGTGCCGCCGCCAGTTGAAGCCGCAGAAGCTGAAGACAACCGCTGAAGCTAGCTGAGACTTCCATAGTTTTTTTTTTTTTTTTTTTTTTTTTTTTTTTTTGACACTTTGTAATAATGAACTACTTTGGGTGGGGAGTCCCAGCCCTGAAATGAAATTTCAGAGTTTGTCATGATGTGCTTGTACCGCTAGAGTTTTGACGTAGAGATTTTTCTTTTGCCAAGAAATGAAACATTAAAGGAATTAAAATTGGTCCAAGTGCACCACGTAGCGGACGTGGTCCGCTGACGATTCCTGGCGTTGCCAGTTGCCCTCAGTGCTAGACTTGGTAACAATGGTTTGAATAATTCCTCGTTTCATTGATAGCTGACTGATCAGCGTTTACAAAAGAGGGGTAGTACCCGTTGGGTAGCTTCCCTTAGCTAAATATTGAACAAGAATTTAGCTAAGTCAAGATGCTCTTGGGTAGCGGTATGACTATTTGTAATAATACCGAAGGTGTTTGGTATTCCAAGGGTGGGTCGTTGTGACGCCATCCTTGTCCATTAAGTAGAAGGTGCCTGGGCTAACGACTTCCACAATTTTGTATGGACCTTCCCAAGTTGGGCGAAGCTTTGTTGGCGGTGGAATGACTTCCTTCATTACCCAGTCCCCCAGTTGGAGGTTCCGGGCCTTGACTCTGGCGTTGTAGAAACGCGATACCCGCTGCTTGTTTTGCAGGTTGCATAGGTGGGCCTTGTGTCGTTTTTCCTCCAGGAGGTCCTTGTCCAGGTTGATGCCGTCAGTGTTGGTCTCTGGGCGGTAGCCCTCGACTCTGGCGGTAGGTTGAGAGACCTCAATAGGCAGGACAGCCTCCGTTCCGAACATCATGCAAAAAGGAGTTTCACCAGTTGCGGAAGTTGGGGTTGTTCTGATGGCCCATAGAACTTCCGGGAGTTTCTCCGCCCATAGACCCTTTGCTTTGTCGAGTTTTTTCTTCAGCAGCTTTTTGATTATCTTGTTTGCTGCTTCGACCTGACCGTTGGTCTGGGGGTGGGCGACAGATGCAAAACTCATCTTAGTACCCAAGTTGGCGGTGAAAGAGATGAGCTCCTTTTTGATCATCTTATACTCTTGACCAACATGTCATCCACGTAGACCTCGATTATCTTGCCCAAATGTTCAGCGAACATAGCATTCATCAACCGCTGATAAGTTGCACCGGCGTTCTTCAGACCGAAAGGCATAACATTGTAGCAGTACAGGCCTTTGTCGGTGGTGAAGGTGGTACACTCCTGATCGCTGGGATGCATCTGGATCTGATTGTAGCCGGAGAAAGCGTCCATCATGCTGAGGAGTTCATGCCCGGCGGTTGCGTCAACCAGCTGATCAATGCGTGGCAGAGGGAAACTGTCCTTTGGGCACGCCTTGTTGAGATTTTTGAAGTCGACACACATCCGCCATTTGCCGCTAGGTTTCTTGACCATGACCAGGTTGGAGATCCACTGGGGATAAACTACCTGGCGGATGAATCCAATGCCCTGGAGCTTGGCGACCTCCTCTCTTATGGCGCGGTACTTCTCCTCGTCAAAGGCCCTTCGCTTCTGCTTGATGGGATAGAAGGATGGCTTGATGGTTAGCTTGTGTGTGATGATTTCAGGAGAGATACCTGGCATGTCTGCATATGACCATGCGAAGACGGCGGCGTTGTCCCGTAGGAATTGAGTGAGTTCTGCCGCCACCTTTGGGTCTAGCTGAGCTCCTATGCGGACTGTCCGCTCTGGGTGCTCGTCAGAGATGCTGATAACCTTCAACGATGTTTCCGGATTGACCGGTTCCTTCTTCACATATTTCTTCTCCTCATCCCTAGGATCTTCGAAGATATCTGGTGGCGGTGCCTGATTTCCTACCGTTAGGATTTCGTGGCGGCGGGTTGACCGCGCAATGGTGGTTGAATAGCACTCTCATGCCAATTGCTGACTTCCCCTGACACAGCCCGTGCCGTTGGGTGTGGGGAACTTCATGAGAAGCATGTATCCGGCGATGATGCATTTGAACTTGTTGAGTGCCGGCCGTCCTATGATGGCGTTGTACGAACTGAAACAATCCACAATTATAAATTCAGTATGTACCTCCGCCATACAGGGACTGGAGCCGATGGTTAACCGCATGTAATCAGAACCCAGCGGTTGAGTGATATCGCCGGAGAAGCTAAGCAATGGCTCATGGTCTTGTAGTAGTTTCTTGTTCCGCTTAAGGTTGTTGTAACAACCGCTGAATATGACATTGACAGCGGATCCGCCATCCACCAGGATTCTTCCTACTGACCATCTGTCGAGAATGGCATCGATCAGAAATGGGTCGTCATGGGGTAGATGTACTCCGCGCTCCTCCTCCTCTGAGAAGGTGATGGGCTCCCAACCAGACTTTGGGAGTTTGGCGGATCTCTCGTAGCGGATGTTACAGACTTCCTTTGGGTGATTGGCGCGTGCGTAACGCTTTCTTGCCCTGTGAGACATGTTGGTGATTGGAGCCCCGCCATCGATGGTGTTGATGCGGCCCAGTGGCTCAATGTTGGCAATCACAGGTGGCGGTTGGCGCACTTTGAACTGATCCATCTTGCCGTCACGGTACAGGGTCTCAATGGCCGTTTTGAGAGCGTTGCAACTGTTGGTATTGTGACCGCTGTCCTCGTGGTACTTGCACCACATGCCGGTGTTTCTTGGCTTGCCCTTTTTGGGGAATTTCGGTGAGGGTGGCGGCGGTATCTGATCCTTACACTGATTGTAAATTTCCTCGTACGAGGCTGTGAGGACGGTGAATACTGCATACCGCTGAGAGGATTCCGTCTGCTTGTTGCGATTGTCCCCATGGGATGGGCGGTTGCCCTTGTAGTGGTTGTCTTTCTGCCTCTTGCTTTGATAACTGCCCTGCTGCCATTCCCTCTTCTTGTCAGCTGGCGGTGCAGTGGGGGCTTTGCTGGCGGTCTCCTGATGGCTGGAGGAGGGTTGAGATGACTTTGTTGGTGTTGCTGGTGGCGGTGGGGTTTCTCCATATGTGATAAATTCCGCCTGGGCATGAATGACCGCCTCATTCATAAGGTGATCATACGCCGCATTGGGATGATTGTAGTTGAGGTGATAGAGGAATGGTCCCTTGAGGAGTCCCTGCCTGAAAGCCGCCGAAGCCATCGTTTTGTCGAGATCGCGGCACTGAGATGCTGCCGCCCGCCATCTTGTGACGAATGCCTTCAACGATTCGTCCTCTCCCTGCCGGACGCCAAACAACTGGCTCGTATTGTGATGACCGGCGGACAACAAGATGAATCGAGAGAGGAAAGCATGAGATAATGCCTGGAATGAGCCGATGGACCCTGGCGGACACTCGAAAAACCAACTCATTGCCTCACTATCCAGCGTTTCGCTGAACAAGTGGCACAGGGTGGCGTCATCAAATCCCTTGTTGTTGGTGACCTTCTTGAACGTGTCCATGTGGACGAAGGGATCGGTCTTACCGCTATAATGTGACATTTTTGGGGTCTTTGCAAACGCTGGTCTGACGGCTTGCAAAATTATAGCGGTGAATGGTCCTGGCCTGGACGCGAAGAGTGGGTTTGGGACTGGCGCCGGGGTGCCCGCCTCCGCCAGGATTAGCCTCTCTTCTAACTGTTGTATCCTTTCCAAAATTTGGGCGGTTGTGCTGCCAGCGGGGCCTGCTCGGGCGCTCCGCGGAACTGACCCCCGCCCGGGAATGGGTAGATCGCCCTTAGTGCTTGCTCTAGTCCTCGAGGGGTGGGTGCGCAGCGATGACTCCGCCTCCTGCTCCAACAGTTGGGGGACAGGGGGTGGTCCCGTTCCTGCCAGCTCAGGTGGGTTTAGCGGTACTTGCATTTGCACAATGGGTCCCATACCAGCGGTAGGCCGGCTGTGTCTGGTGCTGTGTGACTGGTCACTTCGTGCTGGGTTGGCGTTTGCGTCCAGCGCCCGCTTTAGCTCGTCGAAACGTGTCATCAGTGTGGCCACCTGGTGTTGGGCTTCCGCCTTCTCCTTGCGTTCCTGCTCGCGTTCCCTGTTTGCTTTGTGGAGGTCCGCGAGCGCCAGCTCATACAAGGCGGTGAGGTCCTGACCTGGGGGACGGCTGCTGCTTGGATTTGTTTCACCGCCTGGGTTGACCGGGGTGTTGAATAGTGCGCGGTTGATGTTTACCGCTGGGTGGGCGGGTTGGGGAACGGCGGACTGGTCTGCCTGCTCCTCGACATTTCCCCCGCTATCGTTAGTCATGGTAATTGTGATGGGATGACTTTTTGTTCAAGGTTTCCCACAGACGGCGTTCAAGGTTTCATGACAAACTCTGAAATTTCATTTCAGGGCTGGGACTCCCCACCCAAAGTAGTTCATTATTACAAAGTGTCAAAAAAAAAAAAAAACTATGGAAGTCTCAGCTAGCTTCAGCGGTTGTCTTCAGCTTCTGCGGCTTCAACTGGCGGCGGCACGACCGATCGGCTCGCCTGATCGGACCCTCGAGCTGTCGGACTGGGAGTCTCTATAGTACCGTCCGCCCGGGTGTGTGCCTCCAGAAATCCGGCACGTGACACCTCCGACGGGGTCTGCTGGGGAGTCTGCCGGGACCTTTCCGGCGGAAGGGAGCCACTTTCCCCGCTGCCCGAATGAGTACCCGCCGCAGGGTCAGGCACGACTTCTGTCTCCGGCGGGACACTCTCGACCACCGGCACGTCGGGCTGTGACGCCTTTGCAAAGTCAATGGCGCCCTTCCGCGTCAACATGTCTATATTGGCCCGGGCCCCAGACTTCGCCGCTTCGGTCAATGTCTTTTTATACTCCGCCGACAGCTTGAACGCTTCAACGGCGGCGGCCGCAGAGGAACGCTGTTCATTTTTCAGGCGGTTAACCTCCCCGTCCAGCCGCTGCACCTCATCCAGTCTGGCGGCAGACTCCCGCTGCACAATAATGAGCTTCTTATCTTTAGCGGCTATCCGCTCCTGCAGCAGCGCGATCTCCTGCTCCAACTTGGAGACGCGCTCATTCCTCTCCAGATCCCGCCGGATAGCCGCATTAAGCTTGCCACGAGCGTCCGCATAATCACACTCCGCCTTGACCAGTCCCCTCTCGACCTCCGCCAGTCTCTCCTTGGCCTCCGCCAACTCCCTCTGGAGACCTCCGATTTCTCCCCTGAGCTCTTCCTCAATCCGGGGCTGCTTAGACGCCGCCTCGAACATACCATGTAATCCCGCAGATATTTGACCAAACGCCGAGCTGAAGGGCGATTGGTCAATTGTCGTCGGGCGCGATAGGCCCGCCAGACCCCCGAACCCCAGCCGCTCGTACAAATGGAAAAGGAACGCCCGCTCCCCTTCTGTCATGAATGGCGTATACTCGGCGAAGGAGTCCAGATCACTGGCGGCTGCCGCCTCTCCCTCCGCCACTGCAACCTTCGACGCAGCTTGCCGGGCCTTCTTTTGTTGGCGGACTCCGATCACCACCCCCTCTTCCTCTTCCTCGACGGGGGAGTCAGGCTGCCGGCGTTTTTTCTCCAGCGCCCTTTGTGTCCCAGCAGCGGTCCTCGTCACCCGCACCGGCGGCTCACCCCTGGACTCGGTGGCAGTCTCCGTCGGCTGCACCGTCTTCTTTTGAGGACCGCGCCGGGTGGTAGGCATCCGCTCCCGCGGCCCGGTAGCAACAATCCCCCTATCCCCGCCGCCCGCTTGAGTATCCGCCTGTACTACCGGCAGACCATCCTCACCCAGATGGGAGTGGTGCACAAATAAAAACCATTCAACAGAAATGTGAGAAGCTCGGTAAGCAGATCCATTAATTGACAGAGATTTAGATAAATCTCACAATGGCTGGCCAGTAAACTTCTCAACCATTCAATTTGGCTACAACCAATTTGGCAATTCAAGATCAAGGGTACTTACTTTTGTTCAAACCCTTGTCTTGGTACATGTAGCTCCATAAAATCAACTCTTTTCAAAAACAAAAAAAGCATATAAATAGTTGAACATTAAAAGAAATGTGAGAAGCTTGGTAAGCAGATCCATAGACAAAGATTTACAGAAGTCTCACAGTGGCTAGCCAGTAAACTTCTCAAAATTTGATTTGGTTACAGCCACTTTGGCAATTCAAGATCAAAGGTACTGATTTTTGGTTCAAATTCCTTCTCTTGGCACATGAAGCCTCATAAAGAACTCTTTTTCAGAACAGACACCCATAAAAAGCATATATCCAGTTGAACAGGAAGTAAAGCTTCTTTCTTCTAATAATTCTACTAATTTCTCAACTCTAGTTCCAGTTGTGTTTTGATTCAGGAGGGCTAGATTTATGTGGGTGGGTATATATTATCTTATTGTTATAAACATTGGTAAAACACTTATCATTTTATTACACTGCGGCAGACAAAATTTATTCTGCATCTTAGACCATGCAGTGGAGAAAAACTGAATTTATGCATAAATATGTATCTTCATGCGAGTGCATTTGTGCTTGCAAGAACTAAAGCAATTTCAAGAGATATCATACATGCCATTTAATTCTGAATTGGTACAACCAAACAAACACAAAAACAATGTCGAACACAATCAAACAACAAGTTTATATTCTGAATTGAAAAGATAAAATCTAAGACTTTGTGAGAAACTACTGATGCAATTACAACACTAATGACTTCAAAGGAAAGCTTATGTAACCCATTCTGTTACAGAAGCTCTGTCTGTTGATTGAAAAGATAAAATCTAAGACTTATCCACATAGCATGCTCACAATGCAAGATACAAGATATGCCTAAAATTTGATTGTACCTAACTGGCAGGCTTAAACACTTTAACATATTTCATACAAACGCAGCACGCCCCTTGTTTCAATTAAAATCACTCACAGCAGAAACTTGTAATATTTTCATAATGTCAACCAATAAGCATAACAAACACAATATTCAACTTCCACAAGATAAAAACCAATTCCAAGGTTCAGTCCGGAAAATAGTCCAAACTATAGGAGACTGTGAACAAGGAGAAGGCTGAGAATTTGATTACCTGCTGTTGATGGCATCAATCTCATGAAGTGAAACGCAATGCACAACCTCCTTATGCTTCTGCAACTCCCCATCAAGACCACTGCACTAACTTAACACTGGGTCCCATGGCATCATAGTCCCTGAACTTGGAAAATGACCAACCGACCTTGGTGATCTTCCCATATGCTTTGTCAATGGCGACCTTGGTGATCTTCCAAGCAAATTTAGGTATTGAGGCCAATTGTTAGATGCTAAAGCTTGGGGGCTTATTAATTGGTCTGAATGGCTTTGAATTGCAATATTACCAAATTGGAGACTGAATTGTACTCTTCAATCTTGGTAAACCTTTTTCTGCATAGAGACATTGAGTCCCATCCTCTTGGGGAATCTCATAATGCAACTGTAATGCTCATTCCCTTGCTGAGACTGGTTGGAGCATGACCATGGTGTTATCTTATTTGAGTTTGCTACTGCTTCTCTTGATGACCTCTCTAAAGTTTCTAGACCTAGGCGCACTCTACAGCTTGGCTCTTTTCTCTTGCTGTTTTAGGTCCTGTTTAAGACCTCCATGTAACCAAAGAAAAAAAGTAGAGCAGCACTCCAATCATAAAAGTAGCTCCGAAAGAGTTTTCCCTAAACGCTAAACAAAGCAATGCTCAAAACCAAACTCTCTCCCTCAAATATTGTCCATATCTAAAACTCAACAAGAGAGATAGAGAACCTTTGACATGTATAAATTTGTTATCTCTCCATATTTCCCAAAATGACTGCAATAGAGATTCAAAGAAACATCACTTTAGTTCCAGACCATGGCAGAAGAAAATCGATTAAATAAGTAAAGAAAAAAAATCAACAAATGACATTAATGTTGTAAATATTTGTAGATAATCATGTAAATAGATGATGAGTAATAGGTGTATCTCTATAGATTGGTGATTGATAGGTTGTAATTGTAGGAGTGATTGGATTGTAATTAAGCATTACTCTCATGTAGTCCTATATAAGGCTCCTCATGGTGAGATGAATGCGACACACAATCTGATTCTCTGTGTCCAAACGCTCTCTCTCTCTCTCAAAATTTTTTCTGTTTTACAACACGTTATCAGCACGAAGCTCTACCCCAAACCCTAGCCAGAAAAAAAAAAAACCCCCCTGCTGTAGCCTGTTTGCACGCCCCGAAACCTCTTGATCGGGACCTCAGATCAAAATCTTTCCTTCATCAAAGTTGTTCGTCTCTGCCTCTTCTATCTGACCTCCAAATTTCAGCCCTATTGGAGTCGTTTTGAGACCTTTACACCAATCGAAGTGGGAGCTGTCCAGAAGAGGCGAATAGCTCTTGGATTGGCTGAGAAGACAACCTTCTTAGTTCTGCACACATAAGTTGAAGATTTATCCGTCCTTCATCAAGTAATGTTTTCCAAAACCTAATTTTATATTCATACTTCTTGCTTATTGAGCCTATTGATTGAATATGAAAAATCACTATAATGCATGAACCCTAGCAAATCCTACATGATTTATTTACTTGGTATACGTATTTGTATGTATTTTTTCATGTGTTTGGGATTGTTTGATTGGAAAAGAAAAGAGAAAAATTTATGGACTGCAACTATATATCTGTAGTACTTGGTCCAGTAGTACCAAATCAATATCAGTAACATCAATTCAAAAGAAAAAAAAACAGATTATGCAGTTGCTGGGATTCGAACCTAGCTAAAATAGGTACCAACTCAACATGTTGTCCGCTGTACAACTATGGCAAGTTAGTATGTGTTAACACTATTTAGTATTAATTCTGCCAGAAGCAGATTTGAGGCCAATTAATTGGTGATTGATCAACCCGTGATTTGATTTTGATTGATTTTATCCAAAGCAATTACCATTGTAATTTATGCTCATTACCACAATCACTTCATTATCACAATGAGACAATTCTGAATTATTGCGTGAATTATGATAGAAGAATTATGGGCTTAATTTTTGGTTACACAAATTTGAATCTGTCATTATAATTCTTTATGCTAGAAGCATTATGGGCTAAATTATTACGTGATTATTACATAAACATTATGCCAGAAGCATTTGCCAAATTTATTACCTATACATAATGCCAGAAGCTTTAATGGGATTTGAACCCATTTCCTTAGGTATATAACCGCTGCATTAATTTATTTATGTTACGATTTAATAACATATATTGAATTTGGTTATGTTATAATTGTGAATATTAATGGAGGCTGAGTCAGAAGCTCAAATCAAGCCCAAAGTCATAGCAACAAATTCGAGCCAGAAGCTCAGGCCTAAGTTGCAAGGCCAGAATAGAAGCTCACTAAATGTTACCATGACAAAAGTTATGAATCTTCTCAAACTAGGCTCATCCAGTTGGATGCGATGTCTAGGAAAGGTTCAGATGAGGCCGTGTACTTAAGCGAGCCTCGCTCCACCTAAACCTCATCTTTCCTTACCTGGTCGTATTCAATTGGAGTTACCGAAAGGGTTGAGTAATAACTTTTCATTCCTTGGTAGACTAGCCTGAGCCCAGCAGGCCCACTCTCCCTCTGCAGGACCTAGCAGCCCAGTAGGCCTCACATACTCTTTGACTAGCGCATGAAAGCGTAGGTCACGAGCCCGTAGACTAAGCCCGATAGGCTTCACTATCAAGCCCACTCCTTTGGTCCAGCAGAATCAAAATAAAAGGAAAAATGATTTCATATTGAAAATAGATTCACCATATTTAATATGTGTAATTAATTGCCAGAAGCATTTATTTACATAATTGTGTGATAATTAATCTGTTATATTACTAGCATGCAATTAATATCTCAATTGATTTATGATTTCCATTTATCCAATTTGTGAGATATTATTACAATTTACTTTATTCAATATTATTGTGTTACTTGTCTAAATTTTCGCATTAGAATATATGTGTAGAAAATGCAAGTATCTGATGAACCAGTAGTTCATATATAAATCGAACTTGTAGTTTCGATAATGCCGTTTAAGAAACTTGAAGTTTCCTTTCATAAATTCACCACACATGATAAAACCAGTAGATTTTACATGTCTAATCCCATTTTTCATACCGTGTTATAGAACCTGAAGTTCTCATTACTTGCTTATGGATGATATTACCCAAAACACTAATATTATTTGTTCCTTTCCTGTAAGAAATGTCAAATCTCAACATGTTTGACTTTGTTGATTTGGAGGTCTCCAGAAGAAACTATCTAAAGTGAACTCAAGGTGTGAAAATTCATCTGACTGCAAAGAAGATGAGATCAACAATCAATGCTAACAATGTCGTCATTGAGGCTTTTAATATGAGTGTCATAATTTTCAAAGGAAACATATGGAGAAAACACTCCAAGCTGAGTATCCGATGAAGAGGATATACAGATTCTTTGGGTCGCTCTAGAAGAGCACTTTCACCATCAGATGACCATTTCTTGCTTGAAGCAAGACATGATTGGCAGAACGAAATTAACCCATATGACCGTCTGCCACTTGGGAGGCCACGTAATTAGGCTCCACATGGTAGGAACCATGATGCCATAACTCAGCAAGCCCGAGTTGAAAGGAACACTGGTCCGGCCCCCTGCCACCAGAATCAGCATCGATGTGGAGGAATTGACTGCTGGTCCCGCACCTGTTGTGCGATAGCCGAAGCAGTAGATGAGTATTACGCCGGTTGCGGAACTCGAAATACCAACTTTATTGAAGGGTAATTTTCTATCGATTCCACACTAGAGATCATGGATTTTCAGGCAGTTACTGAACATACCAAGGATTAGAACTCGAAGACATGGGTATAATTCACTATGCCAAAAAAGGCCTTCAGACGACACGCATCAGACGACATAAGTTTTGTTTTATGTCGTCTGAGTTTTTCAGACGACATAATTTTTTTTTCTGTCGTCTGAATATACACTAAAACCATACTGGTTTATTTTGGAAAAATGGTGAGCATTCAGACAACACATTTGTGTAGTTGTAGAAGGTGGTGATTTTCTATCTTAAATTTGGATAAATGGTGAGCATTCAGACAACACATTTGTGTAGTTGTAGAAGGTAGTGATTTCCTATCTCAAATTTGGATAAATGGTGAGCATTCAGATAACACATTTGTGTAGTTGTAGAAGGTGGTAATTTTGGAGGGATATCCAAAAGTTGATTGAGTCTTTTCCCTCTCAAATAGCCACGCCCTAGTTGACTAGAATTTGTGACATTCAGACAACATTTAAATGTTGTCTGAGTGTGGGTTTTAAAATTTTCCAAGTTATTTTGACTTGTGGTGTTGGACATAGATCCCTCGCAATTAAGTCATTTTCTGTCATTCTCACTCAATCAGCTCCCTCAGCTTGACCTAGAACTCGCAAAACTGAAAACCTCAAAAACCAGCCTCTCTCTTTCTCACTCAGCTCCTTCAGAACTCGATTCTCACTCTCTCCTTCGTCTTCTTGCTCACTTGATTCTTGTTCTTAGTCTCTCCCTCTTCTTCTTAGTTTCGATTTTAGGTTTGATTTCGATTAGGTTTTTCTTCTATTTGGGGTGATTGGATTTTACTTTTCCTCTTATCCTCGTCAAAATGAGGTGTTCCAATTACTGAAAACCCAGACCTCTCTCTCTCTCTGACTCTCAGCCTCCTTCACTGTCGATGGCGGCGAAACGGCGGCATTCAGTGATTGTTGTCTTGGTCTCTCCATGAATTCGAAGGCAATCACTTAGTGACTCGTCGTCTCTCTCTCTCTCTCTCTCTCAATCTCTCCTGGACGGTCGCCGGCACTAGCCCTCTCCCTCTATCCTCGAAGGTCGACGGCACCGACCCTTTCTCCTCGAATTAGACTGGAGTAGTGGAAGGCGATACGGTTGGAATCGAGAGAGCGGGAGAAGAAGTCAGTTCGCCTTTCATTTGGATCAATCTTGAAAGCTTGGCTATCGAAGGTATTGTTTCCCAGATTCCTATTTTTTTTGTTTTGATTGGGGTTTTTGTTGCGGTTGGGTTTGGATTGATATGGGTTTCAATCTTTTTGCTGTGGTTGGTTTTGAATTCAATTGGGTTTCGATTTTGTAGGGGTATTGTTCGGTTTTGCTGTGAGGAGGAAGAGGACCTGCGTTTTGGATAACTGCATTTTGAGCCAAGGAGAAGATGAGGAACTTGGGTATAGGGTTGTGATCGATACTTAGTTTTTGGGGTAAGTTCATGTAATTTCGATTTTGATTGAAATATTGAAATTCTGGTTTTGATTTCAGTATGGATTCTGTTTGATTGCTGGGTCAGTGAACAATTTTGAGAGTTGTTATACAATTTCTGCTTAAACCTTACTTTGGTGTTGAATGAATATGGTTAATGGTTCTAAATGTTTAATGAACGTCTTTGACATTTTCCCCTATTGCGGCTTTTGTCATCTGCAGACGTGTTAGTGCAATAATGTTTGCTAGAAGAGGTCCAAGAGGCTGCGCTTATGCAGATCCAGAACGACACCTTATTAGTCCAAAGGTATTACAATTAGTTTGCTCTCTGCTTTGTCAGTGTCATGCTGATTAACCTGCCAATTACAATACAATTTGAATTCACAAAGTTAGTTCAGTTGTGATATGTCCTTGAATGGCAAGCTTATTATGCCTTTTACTTGCAGGAATATCAAAGTTTTTGAATTGGAAGCAATGGAAATCTACAAGGAGTTGGCCTTTTCATAGGTACTGAACCAAGAACAGGTCATCTGGTTAGTGAGATCATACAAAAAGAACCTTTCTTTGTTTTTATTATTTTCCTTTTGTTATCTATGCTCACGGAGAAACAAGTTCTAGTATTAAGCACTGTCACTTGTAGTGAGCAGTATTTCGAGTAGGAGAAAGAAATGTATACATGAGCACATGCTCATGAATATAAATTTAATCGGAAATTGCAGGTTGTTATGTCTTTTGTAGACGGTAGCCCAGCTGCTCTTGCTGGTATTCATGAGGGAGATGAGTTGGTTGAAATTAACGGTAAGCCACAGATCTAGTATTTGGCTTCTTCCTTTTCTTTTCTTTTTTCTGTTTTTATTTATTGTTTTTATAAGGCTGGAAAGGGCTGGTATTCCTATAACTTTTGGTACTTGAATCCTAACATTATTACATTGTTTAGTTGGTCAAAATTCAAATTCCATAAAAAAAATAAAACCTTGTGGCATGAGCTCTCTCAAGACAAAGTAGCATTGATTCATAAAACTAATGCTCCCAGATTCTTGAACTTAAATAAGTTCCATTTCTCAAAAGTTCTTTCTACCGGACTCCCTGCTACATTGTTCTGCTTCTTCAAACCCACTAAAATTTTCTTTTGATTAAATCAAACTTTAACTACTTTCTGCATTGTAGGATATTCCTTAATTATGACAATGTGTTGCAAAATTCTGTTTCTCCATGGCCTAACTAACTTGTCGAATATTAGTTTCAAATAATGTGTGTATCACTTCAGGTGAGAAGTTTAATGCATGGTGTTGACACTGAAGCAGCAGTACAGAAGCTTAGAGGCCGAGTTGGAACAACTGTTAATAAAGTTAAAGTTCATTGCATATTGAAGTTTATCCTAACTTTTTCACTTTTATGCCTTTCATTTTTTAGGTAGTCAATGATGGAGATATGTATCTATGGAGAGAGCTAGGTGTGAATTCATGGCTAACATTTGCTGTTGTTGGGCCCAATGGAAGACTTCTTGCTCAACATTTGGAGAAAGATAATGATCCCCGTTTGTTTACATCTCCATTAAAGTTTCCTGGAAAGCTAGCAGTTGATGTCGAAAACAATAGGCTCTTCATTTCAGACAGTAATCATATCCGCATAGTAAGCTCTCCAATAGAGGTCCTAACTTAGAAGATATTTAAATCCTGTAACTCCTTGTGTTTCCTGCTACTAGAGAATATAAGAAATAACAAGACGAAATCATTATTAGTTAAATATTTAAATATAAGAGCTATCTGAATTCTTCACATTTGAAAGCATTCCTGAAACATTAGAAGGATTTCTCACTTCTATTTCAAGGTTATCCTGTGCTTTTTCATCTTTTACAGGACAATATAATGATTGATGTGGTAGTAACCCATCTGCTGACATTTTATAAATGAGTTCCTGTCATAATATAGCTTTGAAATTGTAGGGAGATTGACTTTGTTAACGAAACAGGCGTACTGTAGCTAGAACTGTAACCAAAGGCCCTGATTACAGAGGAGGAAAAGGAAGCACTCAGATAAGATTAGAAATACCTTGAGTTTGAGTATGTAAACCTTTTTTTATTAGGAATAATGAACTTTTGGTGATATCTCTTATTTTAATTGAATTACAAAATTCTTGGATATATATCTCTATTTTATTAAAGAATCTGGTTATATTATTCAGCTACTCAACTCTCCATGGGATGTCTGCTTTCATCCAGTCAATGAGAAAGTTTATATTGCCATGGCTGGCCAACATCAAATTTGGCAACTTGATACAGCTGATGGGATTACTAGAGCATTTAGTGGTGATGGTTATGAAAGAAATCTGAATGGATCAAGGTAATTGATAATTTGAAGATGCTAATGTCAATATGAACATTTTTCTGCTATTATGTAATTCCAGACTTGATTTGGTCCTTTTGATCTTTCACTGGGATAGCTCTTCAAGCATATCATTTGCACAGCCTTCTGGAATTTTATTATCTCCTGGTATTATAACACTTCGACACATTTCAAAACTTGTTATCATCATTTAAGAATATCATTTTTCAAAGTTCCATGTCCCTCTTCTAATTCAAACCACACAAGCTTGTTAACTCCAATTTAGTTACTGTTTTCTAATGAATTTTACCATCTTACTTTCAATTTGGCTACTGTACTTTGACGTTTTCAGCTTTTTGTCAGTTGTCATGTATAAATTTTAAATGCAGGAAGCTCGCAGTAATTTTAGTGTTGAAACTGAGCCTGAAACTGCAGTTCTTGTTAATATGTACCCCCTGTTTACTTCAACACATTAGTCCCTTGATCTTGTTCTTCCATTTTTGTGGCTGAAAATCAATTAAGGAGAAAAATATTAATTCTCGCTGCTTAAAAATAATCTCTGTGCTTTAATGTTAATGTTATAATACTACATCATAGATTTGGTTCAGCTTTGCTTGTGAGCTTGAAACAAAAGTCATCTTCTATTTTTGCTTCTGGCCATCAATATCCAAATGCTAAAGAGTGTATTTAAGGATGGTAGATAATGGCTTACCTCAGATGGTAACTCTTTATTTGTTTGAAGACAAGAATTTTTATATACTTTGTTGAACCTTTTTTGTTACATTGTTTGAATAGGTGATATATCGAGATTTCAAATCCTCCAACGTGCTCTTGCATGAGGACTTTAAGCCAAAGCTCTCAGACTTCGAGCTTGCTAGAGAAGGGCCAACCGGTGACCGTACTCATGTATCGACAGCAGTAATTATTTTACTACTAGCCCAAGTTCTTTAAGGACTCGATGTCAACTTCATCTGGAGGTTGGCAGCATCTTGTTTGAATTGCAATATTGAGAGGACAATTGGTATTAGTTGTTATTTGCCTTTCTGGTTCTTTGCTTCTATTTCACAATTTCCCTGGTTCATGTTGTATTTGCTTTTGTTATTAGGTGGTAGAAAAAGAGGGAGTGAAAAGAGTGACAAAACACTCGATCACTCATTAGAAAGGGTAGTTGATTTTATATGGCTTTGATGATTTCACCACCTTAGTGTCAAATGATCTCTTGGAGCTACAATGTGCACTTTCTTGTTTACTGGTGTGTGATGTATGAAACCTTGAAGAAACTACTGTACAATATACATCCGTTTTTGGTTGCTTGTCTTAGAAATTAAGCAAAATTGTTATATTATCTCACATTCATCAGATATTTGATCTCTTCAAATATTAGTGAAGTTGCATGTATATATCTTTTTGGCTGCTATACTTGGTCTATCATTGTCCCCTGTGAGTTTATCTATTTTATAGATTTTGATGTTTCATTTTCTTACTCATTTTACTGCCTTATGTTTTTCTTCTTAGTTGGAAGTTTTAAGTAAAGGTTAACATCAATTTGTTCTGTTTATGTGGGAGTTAAGATGTTCTTCTCTGTTGTCGATCAGGTGGTCTGCAGGAGTTTGATGCATCTAGGAATCCTTTTGCTGTTATTCTGGTGGTTCAGTTCAATGCTGCATAACCGGTTGATAGAAACATTTCAAATTATTTGGTACTAGACATAAAGGTATTGCATTATTAATGTTGTTATCCTATTTTCTTTCGAGTATCAGTCACTTTTTAATTCCTTAGTTTCATGTTTGAATATGATTCTTATGAAGAAGTTAATTTTATAACCTTTGATGAATCAAGCATATCTCAATGCAATTCTTCTCATATACCTGTGTACTCACGAGGTCATGAAGCAAGCAGAAAATACTACAATGATTGCTCCGAGTAGGTAAAAAGCTCTGATAAGATTGTGAAACTGGTACAGCAGTACAGCTAGCTAGTTCCTTTATTAACTTGTGTCTAGTGGAAATTCTTCCTTCATTAAGTATTTGGACTTGTCTGCAGATCCAGATTAGTAGATATGGGTCATTTTGAACTGATGTTCATGATTAGGTTTGTGTACATGAGACAATGGTGGATTAATGGAAATTGCAATGAATGATTTTGGATGTGGATTTTATGGTTTCATACTTTTATGAATGGGCAATTTTAATTTTTAGAATACATGCATACCAATTGTAACAGGGGACTACTAATATGTGTTATCTCAAATTGCAAGCTACAACAAAAGCACACCAAAATGTGTGGTTGCAGCTAAACAAAAACAACACAAAAATCAAATAGAAGTCTATTGTCTTTTTGGCATTGGGACGACAGAAAATTGTAGTCTAAAGGGCAAAACAACAACATAAGTTAGACGAAAGTGTTGGCTAAAACGTATAATAACAACAAATAAGTGTGGTTGGAATCAATCACAGACAATATAATAGACCTCATAAAAGGCCTTTCACACAACACTTAAGTGTCGTATGTATGTACCCTAGAACGACACTTAATTGTCCTCTGATGCTCTTTACGACCACATATAATTGTCGTTTAAAGTAAATTAGCACAACCTTTAAATGTTGTTGTATGAGAGAAGACACTACATACGAGTCTTCATATTTCTTATTTAAGGGCATTCAGACCACACAAATAAGTCTTGCAAATATGCTTCACACAATAGTATTTAAAAAATATTGTGGTTGTTTTGTTTATCAGACAATACAAAACTGTTGTTTGAATGCTTTTAAAGATACAGATCACAATGTTCCCAAAATGCAAAACTCATCAGACGACACAAGACTTTTATTTTTTTATGTCGTCTGAAAAATCAGACGACAGAACACTTCTGTCGTCTGATGCCCCCAAGAGACGACACCGTACTAGACGACACATTTTTGTTCGTTCAGACGACAGAACAGTTCTGTCGTCTGAAGGCTTTTTTGGCATAGTGATTGGTCCCTTGTGTCATATCTATTTCATCTTAATGAATGAAACATCTTCGGATTATTTTTGGTGATTTATGTTTTCAATCATTTTGGATTATGAAAATGTGGTTATGTTCGAATATATTTAATTCAATAAACTTATTTATACATGTGATCCATTGAATTAAATAAATGAATAGACATATTCTGTGGGGAAGTTTGTTGTCTGGTTAAAAGTGCTATTACACACACCATACTCCCAGATCGGAGATGTTTTTCAAACTTATTGTCTATTCATATCTCTGTGACAACCGTATTAGGGCAATCCAACCTGACAGAGGGCTACGACAAAGCCTACTTTATGTTGTCCAATGGTACTGAACTTACCATTAATGAGGCCTTATATTCTCCACGTTCCAGAAGAACGTTATTGAGTATTAATGATATTCGAACCAACAGTTACCACGTTGAAACCACTGAGAAAAATGCGTGGAATATCTTTGCATAACCTCCGAGTGTGCGGCCAGAAGCGTACATTGGAGAAATTGAAATCTGTTAGCTAGAAGCTAACTAATTCAAACAACTACTTGCTATGGCATGACCGTTTGGGACACCCAGGTCAAAGTATGATGCACCATATCCTCAATTCATCGCAGGTGCATCCCCTTTTGAATAAGGGTCCTGTATATAATGACACACTATGCCATACTCGTTAAGAATATTTAATACTAGACCATCATATGCAAAGACTAGTACATACACCACCATTTTTCTGCACAGAATGCAAGGAAAATTTGTGGACATATCCAACCACCATGTGGACCAGTTAAATATTAATGGTTTTGGTTGATGTATTGACAAAGTGATCACATGTTACACTATTGTCTGCAAGAAAACGTTGCTTTTGCTAAACTCTCACCCAGATCATGAAATTGAGGGTTCACCACTCGGATTATCCCATAAAGTCTATAAGACTTGATAATACCGGGGAGTTTACATCGAAGTCTTTCGATGATGATTGCATATCCCTTGGGATTGAAGCTGAACATATAGTTCCCTATGTTCACACCCAAGATGGTCTCGCAAATAGAATCTTGGTAATTCGCACCAAGCTTCTAATTTCTGCATGGAGCTATGCAATCTTGCATGCAGCTATGTTGGTCCCGTTGAGGCCCACTGCTACCAACCTTACTCCGAGTTACAGCTAGTGACTGGGTACGAACCTGATGTTTCGCACTTACACGCATTTGGGTATGCAGTCCTCGTGCCAATTGTGCCGTCACAGCGTACAAAATTGGGTCCTCAACAAAGGATGGACATACATGTCGATTATGAATCCCATCCATTATGTGCTCTTTCGAGCCCTTGACAGGCGATCTCTTTACCGCTAGATTTGCGGATTGTCACTTTGATGAGACGGCCTTCCCGCCGTTAGGGGGAGATAAGAACATGACTGTTCCTGATGAACGGCGTGAATTAACATGGAATGTCCCTACAATGTCTCATTTTGATCCCCAAACCGAATGAAAATAGTGAAGTGCGGAGAATTCTAGATCTACAGAGTGTAGCCCAAAATATGCCAGACGCTTTCTCTGATCTAGCTAAAGTGACGAGATCATATATACCTGCTGCAAATGTGCCTGCAAGGATAGACGTCCCTGTAGGATGTGTCGTCCCAGATGGACGAGGTACGACCATGGCGGCTAACCAGTCATATGTCCCTGCCCTGAAGTGAGGTAGACCATTAGGTTCGAAGGATTCTTATCCCTAGAAGAGGGTAAACTTGGCACAATCGAATCCTCTTGACATCGTAATCTCAAACCGATTCATCTCACGAGATAAATCTGGATTATGGGTATGTCCTAGAAGAGACTATGTTGGGGGACGCTCCAACATTTGAACCCACTCCCGAGAATAGAGAAATCTCGGTAAATTTAGCGAGATTTGGAATTGGAATGAGATCATCATCGATGATGTGTTTGTATTTGTGGTGGCCACCGAAACTATAACAAGCAATGAAATTGAACCTTGCTTTGTTGATCAATATCAATGAAGAGACGACTGGCTAAACAGGGAAATAAGCAATCCAGGTCGAATTAGATTCCTTGACAAAGTGAAAGGTGTTTGGACTTGTTGTTCCCACACCTCCCCATGTTAAACCCGTAGAATTTAAATGGGTATGTGTAAGGAAGCGTAATGAGAAAAAAGAGATTGTGATACACAAGGCTCGTCTAGTGGCGCAAGGATTTTCTCAAATGCCCTGTGATTGATTACGAGGAGACGTATTCTCCCGTAATGGACGTCATAATGTTCCACTACCTTTCCAGTTTGGTAGTTTCCGAAAAACTGAATATGCAGCTTATGAATGTGGTCGTAACTTATCTCTATGGGGATCATGATATAGAGATATACATGAAAGTTCCTGAAGGACTTATGATAACCGATGCAAATAGTTCTAGACCACGGAACACGCTCTCCAGTAGTTTTGAGGCTATCACTTTATGGATTGAAACAATCCAGACGGAGGTGGTATAACCGTCTAAGTGAATATTTAATCGGGATGGGATATGTGAATAATAAACTATGCCCATGCATGTTTATTAAGGAAACAAGTTCCTAGTTTGGAATTGTGGAGGTCTATGTCAATGACATGAATTTGATCGATACTCCTGAAGAGATCAAGGAAACCGCAAAGCACCTGAAGTTGGAATTTGAGATGAAAGGCCTTGGGAGAACAAATTATTGTCTCGACCTAGAGCTCGAGCACAGTGCAGATGAAATTTTGGTCCATCAACCAAATTACATCCAGAAGATGTGAAGATGTTTTAATGAGGATAAAAGCAAGCACACCCATAGTCGTCTGAAGTTTAGAGAAAACCGTATCGTCCTGCAGATGATAACGAAGAGATATTGGTACCAGAAGTCCCATATCTAAGTGCAATAGGCACATTATTGTACTTAGCTTAATGACCTAGACAGGACATCTCATTCGATGTGAACTTGTTAGCTAGATATAGCTCTGCGCTAACACGCTGCCACTGGAATGGCATAAAAGACATTTTTCGCTACCTTAGAGGTACGGCGGATATGGGCTTATTCTATCCCTATGCATCAAGGAATGGATCAAACCCCCTTGATCCTCAGAATGATGCTCGCCTTGTTGGATATGCTGATATAGACTATCTATCAGACCGGCACAAGGCATGTTCCCAGACTGGTTATGTCTTTACCATTGGGAATACTGCAATTTCTTGGAGGTCTACGAAATAGACACTTGTTTCTACCTCTTCGAATCATGCTGAGATACTAGCTCTTCACGAAGCAGTATGTGAATGTCATGGCTAAAAGCCGTTACAAACCATGTTCGAAGCACATGTGGACTGCATTCCACCATTGATGAACCAACCATTATCTACGAGGATAATGCTGCTTACATAGAGCAGATAAAGACGAGTTTCATCAAAGGAGACAACACCAAACATATTGCATCGAAGTTCTCCTTCAATTAGCAACAATAGGAGCATCAGAAGATTGAAGTTAAGCAGATTTGATCTGAAGACAATCATGCAGACCTCTTCACCAAGTCACTACCAAAGTATACATTCCAGAAGCATGTTAAAGGTATTGGTCTACGTAAACTATCTGAATTACCTAACATGTAATTTTCAGGGGGAGTCGAAATCAGGGGGAGTATCTTGAAGCATACTCACTTGACCATCGTGTACTCTTTTTGTCCTTCATCCAGGGTTATTTTGTCCCACTAGGTTTTGTTACCTGGCAAGGTTTTAACGAGGCACATCTTTAGCATGGTCACCCCACTTATACTACATCCTGAAGATGCTTTGATTCTATATATACATGCATTTGCTCATCTTTTCCCTTCGACCACGGGTTTCTCCCACTGGTTTTACCGGGCAAGGTTTTGGTGTAGCGACTCTAATGCATCTCTCTCGTAGACATACTACCTACTTATGGTGCTGATAAGAAGACTTCACCTATCTCTAAAGCTGTGATACTGCTAGTCCACACTCAAGCGCGTTGTGCTCTTTTTCCCCTTCGACCAAGATTGTTTTTTTCCCACAGGGTTTTTATTACTTGGCAAGGTTTTTGACGAGGCAACTTAGAAGCGCTCAGCCTATGCAACACTATTGACATGGAATATCCAAGGGGGAGTGTTGTAAATATTTGTGGATAATCATGTAAATAGATGATGAGTAATAGGTGCCTATCTCTATAGATTGGTGGTTGATAGGTTGTAATTGTAGGAGTGATTGAATTGTAATTAAGCATTATACTTTTGTGTACACCATGTAGTCCTATATAAGGCTTCTCATGGTGAGATGAATGCGACACATAATCTGATTCTCTGTGTCCAAACGCTCTCTCTCTCTCTTAAATTTTTTTCTGTTTTACAACAATTAATACCTCAAAAGTTGGCTTCTGTCATAGATTGTGGGATCCTTGCAACAAATATCCTGGTAACTTTTCTTGCAAATGCTCTCATCTCTTCCTGCAAACAAAAAATATTAGCACAAAAAATTTATGCTACTGAAAATGAAATGAAACATACATACAATCACAATTAACCAAGATAAAAAAAATTATGAGAGTAGCATTTCAAAAATACTAATGCACAAGACTTTGAGAACCTTTGGGGTAGCGCTTTAACTTCCAGCATTCAATTACCAAGAAAGTTCTCACTTGATGACACACTCTGCAGCTAGAAAGATGTTAGCAATTAGGCATTTTGATATACTGAAAGTGGATCTAACCAGAAGCTATAAGACAACTCAGCTTGGCATCTTCAGCTGATGCAAACTTTACATATCCAAATCCACGAGATCAGCCAGTTGACCGCTCCTAAAAGTCATGGAAACAAAAGTCATAATAGATACTTCTGAGGTCCTGACATAAGAGTCAATAATGCAAAAATGCATCAAACTCAGAACATTATGGAATTAATTTATTTCACATACTACATATTTCAACGTAATCCACACAAGTATCTAGTACAGTGGCATAAAAGACACAAAATTTTCATCCAGATTAGTAAACTAAACCCCAAATAACAATGCAAGGTACAAAAAGTAACAATCTTGGACTAAAGGGTTGAGTATTGGCTAACCTTCATTACAATACAATCCTCCAATTCCACATATTTGCTCATATACTCTCTCAACCTATCTGTATCAATATCCCATGGAATGCCCAAAACCTGAAACACAATCACAAAAGTCAAATGAAACCAATCAATAACCAATCCTCTCATCCATATTCCAAAACCTATAAATCTATAACCCATTATTGATTCAGAAACCCTACTATAGCAAAATAGAGAGTAAAGTAAGTGTTGGATTCAAAGCACATGCACCTTGTTCTATATGAAAATAATTATTTCTAGGATTTTACTTTTTATCAAGGGAAAATTTTCAGATTCACCAAAAGGAACATGAAACACCTAAAGCATCCATATACCCAAGTTTCCACCATCCAGAAAGAAACAACACTAAAATCCATAGCAGTCATCATCCAAGTACACAACTAAACCCAGATTACCTGAATTACCCGTTTCAATGACCAGAGGCAGGAACCCTTATCTTCCCAAGTACTCGAACTGAATGCCCTTAATCTCGTCATAGCTCAGCTTCTTCAAACCTGGAGCTCTGACAGCGACGAGAACCAATTGTATGTGTACTCCCTTCACCTTCCAAATGTTGGGCTTGTGGGTCCGATTCCACCCAACACGCTCGGGCGGCTGAGTCAGCTCCGAGTTCTGAGTCTTCACAGATTTCACCAATAGTGCTTCGCTCCAAGGGAATTGGCTCGATCTGGAGAGGCTGAATCGGCTCGATCTCAGTTCTAACAACTTCACAGGCTCAATCCCATTCGCGGTCAACAATCTCACGTAGAGAGATGAGATTGGTTAGAGAGAGAATGAGGGTTTTGGCTAGAGAGTGAGGGTTTTGGTTTTGGGTATGTTGAGAGTGAGGCGAGGTCGAGAGTGAGGCGCTATCGAGAGGGGGTTTTGGTTTTGGGTCAGTTTTGTTATTTTTGTTATTTTTTTTGCTTAAGTACGTGCACTATGCCAAAAAATGAATCAGACGACAGTTTTTCACTGTCATCTGATAGTGAAAATTTCTGTTGTTAATACTCCTGCCGTCTGATGCAGGTATCAGAAAACATCACGAAACTGTTGTCTGAATCCAATTTGGACAAGCGCTAGCATTAATATGCATGTTGTCTGAATACCAAAAAGGACGACATACGACTGTGTAGAGTCCGTTGTGCAAGTCATATTAAGTCAGCAGCAATCTCATGGAAAGTAACTTTTGAAGCAAAGTTTGACAAGATGAGTTGTGTAGAAACTGTTGTCCCTTTAAATGTTCTATGACAGGACCCGCCCCAAATTTCACCCTGAAATCCGAGGTGGCCCTGTGGGGCCCACCTTAGGAATAGCTCTACCAAAAAATTTGGCAGAGTCACCCCTAAAATGGACTACCCAAAAACCTGTAAAACACACAAAACACTTCAAGCAAACCAACCTTATACTCCTGGAGCCACCCTGCTCCCAATTACCATCAACTCCACTTTCACAAAACACAAAACTCAACAATTACTAATCCCAAAAGGTTATCAGAGCAATACTAATACACAAATATATAAAAAGAAGAGTAAATGATCAAGGGATCCTACACCGCGGAAGTAATGACAACTATGCCTCAAATGCCATGTACGCCCGACCTCCACTAATTCGCCTGCAAACTGGGCATTAGAAACCGAAAGGCCCAGGGGAAAGTAGACAAAAACATTAGCGTGAGTGGACAAAAATGAACAATTTAAAAGAAAAAGGATTTCATACTTTCCCACATTTATTCTCTTTAAAAACCGATGCATGCAACAATTAGAAAACACATTTAGCTTTAAATCCAAGAATTTCAAAACGATAAACCGACTAGCCTTGCTAGTCACAACATTCGAAAAATAGATCGTAAAACCGAAATCTCGTTTCTCAAAAAGATAAGACCAGCCCTGCTGGCTACAGTGAAAATCAGACTAGCCCCGCTAGTCAAGCAACGATAAGATATGGGGAAGAAGTATCACCATACGAAAGAAGGGAGCCTCCCAGGCTTGGGTCGGAGTGTCCCACACTCTGGAGCATCCCATGCTCTGCTCGACTCACCCGTGAACACATACTAAGCAGGGAGGAGTACTAATAAGGCTCGACTACACCCACGTGAGTAGGAGAACTAAATGACGACCCATGTATGGTGGGTAAAAACCATACGAAAATCGAAAATCAGTACGGCTTCCCCATAAGTCCCGCAAATAAAACAAAAACACCAGTACGATTCCCAACCATACCCGGAAATTCTCGATAAAAAGTCATATAAATCAACAGCGTGTCCCACACGCTAAAAGAATAATTAGATCATCATCAAGGCATCCCCAATGCCAAAACCGAAGGTCGATAAATAAATATGAAAACTAACTCCATCGAAATCTCATTTCGAAAATCTCGTATAAAATCTCAAATCGACGAATAGAAACATAATATAAATAGTATAATTCCGGAAATCACCTCGGAAATAAATAATTCGTCAAATAGGATTATAAATCATAACCAACTTCGGAAACAAATCATTATCGAAAGAAATTATATCAGATAAAGTGAAATCAATCTCCGAAATTAAATCATATGCTCGAAATGTAATATGATAATTAAATAGAGCAAACTTTAAGAAATAAATGCATGCATCATTATTTAAAAACAAAAGTCCACTCACAGTACTATTGGGTGACCACGCTAACGAGTTCCTTCATTTAACCGTAGCTCGCGGCATTGCCCTGTACACAATTATATTTCCGTAAACGGCAATCCGATAAAATAATTACGAACCTAAACGAAACCCGAAAATCCCTATCTCCATTACTTCTCAAATTCAACCCAAATCTCTTCCACAACACCAATTCCTCAATTAACATATTTCACAATGAAAACGAGGGAAATCCGGCGGTCGGATTTCCCACAATTCAATCTCAAAACTCCGAATTTGGGAAATCACAAACAATTCCAAACTCCTCCAAAATTCACCAAACTTCACATACAAGCTCTACAACATTTCTACAATTTAATGGGCTAAAAACTGAAATTAAAACACTGCCCTACACGCCTCCACGCGCTCCCAACAGTGACGGCGCGTGGGCCCCACGCGCCACCGGCAACCACCTTTGATGGCCACAAAAATTTGGCAACACCACCTACTCAACAAACCCAACCTCTTTCTCAACTATAACAAGTTCCAATTTTACCTGGAAGAGCTCCAATTTGGCCGGTGAAAAATTTCCAGAAATTTCCAATTTGGCCGGATTTGAAATTTCTTCGATTCGACCTCCACACTGCAAATCGTGGCTCAAGGCTAGGGGGAAAATGATCCTTGGCAAAAACCCCACCTTCGACGCCGGTTTAGTGGCCGGAGGCGGCCGGAATCGCCGGAAATCGACAAAACTCCCAAACCGCTACAGTGAACTTCACGACTCAATTCCGAGCTCCACCGGTCGAGTAACCGCAAAACACCACCACAGGCGTGACAAGGATGAAGAGGCGAGCTTGCCGGTGCCCGGATTCCATCGTGGGGTGGCCGGAGGAGGAAGAAATCGGAGGAAGAAGAAATAGGATCGGGGGAGAGGAGAGAGAAAAGTTGGGCAAGTTTTCCAAAAATGGAAACATACCACAGTAACTTGGCTATTTATAGAAACTTACCACATGAACAGTAACTTTAGTATTTCGCTTATAACTTTCACATACTAATTCCGATTTTTACGTACCACATATGCACGCGCTCGGTTTAACGTCCTCTACAACTTTCATGAAGAACATTTTCTCAAATTTTGACCCGAACAAAAAGTCAACTTTTAGGGCCACTAAAAGTATCAAAACAGAGTAAAAAGTGAAAGTAATTGTCGTTTACCGTCCAAATGACTAGTAAACCGATATATTTAGGTTCGGGACGTAACATTCTACATCATTTTTTTGAGATAACGTTGTTGTGTGTGTTTTTTTTTATTATTTTTTTTAAGGGTTTGGAACCCCACGCCCGGTTCCATTTATTATAGAGAAATTATGCAATGGAGGGGACATAAAACCTGACCCCGTGCCATACAAAGAGAGCAAAGGGAATGGGAGGTTCAACTAAGACCACTCCCAAAAAACCCAAAACAAAAAATAGAATGACCAGTTAGTACAACTTGGAACTCTAAAAAAAGAGCCCAAACAAAAAAACAGATCTAAGAGAATCTATAACTAGTACGTGAATTATAATCATGACTATACTAAGTACTGATGAACGAAGGAAGAGAAGCCCACCAGACAGATCCTTCATTTAAAGTGCCATAGTTAGGTAGCGCATCTGCAACACTATTTCCTTATCTATATATATGGGATACATGAAAAGTAAGTTGGCTAGCTTGAAGCAAACAATTGTACCATCAAGTTCTAAGTCTCCAAGGAATAAGACTTGGGGCACGAAAATAATGTAGTACAAGCATTGAGTCTGTTTCTAACCATATGTGAGTCCAACGCCTAACCCAAGCCACCTGATTGGCTTCAATAACAGCAAGCACCTCAGCATCAATAGCACTAGGAACATCAACTCTGGCCGAGAAAGCACCAATAAAAGTTCCATCTACATTCCTAAAAATGCCACCATATCCAGCCCTAGTAGTGCCTCTAAAAATAACGTTGTTGTGTGAATTGAAGCAAAACAACAGAAGTATGTAGAAAGCATTGTGTGTTTGGGTTTGATACACTCAAATAAGACAGTATTGAGAGAATGAATTTTCTGATATATTATTACACCCATTCTGTGGTGTATATAAACAGGTTACAATCGTACTACAACGTACTACAACTATTGTGTACTACTATACTACACAACATATACAAGGTAAGTAGTTACAACAATATATTCCCTTGTAATCTATTCCTAATAGGGAACAAAGACTCACACTAACACTCCCCCTCAAGTTGGCGCATATACATCAACCATGCCCAACTTGCTTAGTGAGTCATAAAACGCCTTCCTGGAAACTCCTTTGGTAAGTACATCTGCAAGTTGCTCTTCAGTTGGAACAAAAGGAAAGCTAATAATTTTGGCATCTAGCTTCTCCTTTATAAAGTGACGATACCTCCACATGCTTAGTACGATCATGCTGTACTAGATTCTGTGATATGTCAATAGCTGCCTTGTTGTCACAATACAACTGCATGGAATTTTTGAGTTTGAAACCCAGATCACGTAACAGATTTCTCAGCCACGACAATTCACACACTCCGTGAGCCATACCTCTATACTCAGCCTCAGCACTAGAACGTGCCACAACTTTCTGTTTGTTACTCTTCCATGTAACCAAATTACCTCCCACAAAGGTGAAGTAACCTGATGTCGACCTCCTGTCTGTGATATTTCCAGCCCAATCTGCATCTGTGAAGCCACAAACCTCAAGAATGTTGCTATGTTTAGAAAACAGTACTCCCCTTCCTGGAGCTGACTTCAAGTACTTCAGAATTCGCATAACAGCATCCATGTGACTCTCACTCGGATTATGCATGAATTGACTCATCACACTCACTGCATATGCAACGTTTGGTCTAGTATGAGCCAAATAAATCAAGCGCCCAACTACCCTCTGATAGTACTACTAAAAATAATTGCTTTTGCGACGCCTATTTTGCGATGGCAAATTGAGTTTTCACGATGGAAAAAACTTTTCGCGACGGCAAATTGAGCTTTTTGTGATGGAAAAACAAGCATTGCAATAGGTGGCGTCACAAAATCCAATTGCCACGGCAATTTTCCGTCGCAAATACTTTTTTGCGACAGTAGTCTTTTGTCGTAGCAAATTTATTGTTTTGGGACGGCCCATTTGCTACGGTGACTTTCGTCGCAATGTCTGTTTCAAGATAATCCATGTGGAGGTACTTGCAACGGCAAGGTTGCCGTCGCAGAAAAAGAAATTAAAAAAAAAAAATATATAGTGCAAAATTGCACCATATTTCATTACATGCATAAATGAAAACTATTATACATGCATTACAGAAGCACAATGAACAAAAAGCTACAACCCAAACAAGTTGAAAATCTAAACATATGATTCTCTTAATCAAACTGAAGTATTTACTCTAGTGAAGCAAACCAATTAAATTGACCTTGTGAATGGTATAATATATATGGAGCCCAGACATGTTTATAATCTTCAAAGCGATCAAATTCCGCAGTTGGAAAAGCCGAAAGATATCCACTGCCAATTTTCTTCTGACAAAGAGAAAGACTTGACACAATCCCGGACATCTTCTCTTTGAGAGTATCATTATGAGTGCTTGCCCACATCATCGCTGAAGCACTCAAATAATGCCCTTCAAGATACAAAAGCAAGTTACTTGGTATACACTGTACAAATGATTATCTAACACTAAAATTGGAAATCTAATAATCGAAAAGGCACACAGCCATTTTATCTTTGATAGTATTATTATGAGTATCTGTTGCATATTATTCATTCTCTGCAAAATAATTATAAAAAAAAACCCCAACTATTTCTCCAAACCAAGGTGGACTCAGAAGTAGCTCCCTTTCTTAAACTATATAGTATACGGAATCTAATGAAGCTTTACACAAAATTGAAAGCAGCTTTAATAAAATCACAATTAGAGTATGAGAACACAATGTCAATAAAGAAGAGACCAATTAACATGTGACAAAATCAAAATTACAGACATGCAAATAATGTTAACAAAGAAAACAAAACAATGATTTAGTAAGTATGACTAACCTACAAAATGACCACGCAGTTCACTAATTGATGCCTCCCACGAATCTTTGGCATCATATGGTGCACCAGGGGTTTCTAAACCAGCTGTCTTTCGAAAGCTCCAAAGTAATTAAACTATCAGAATCCAACATCAACAGGTACTTCAGATTTGTTTGCTGTGTCTTCCCATATTGTGAAGTTGGATCCAACCTCACATTATGCAATGACACTTCCTTGAGGAAACCTCCAGGAGCCTCAAAACCACCACCGGAGTTTTTGATCTTCTAGTACATCACTGATCACTCATATTCATCTTCCTGCCTCAATATCTTTCTTGGGAGCAAATTCAACCAGGCAGAATCATCAGTTGGTGTCAAGTGATAGTGTGAGAACACCTCATTCTTCAAAGTTTCATTATTGGAAGATAAAAGCGTAAAGCGAGAAGTATGTGATGCCATCCAGGGAAAAACCTGGTTTGTACACTCCTTACCCTCTGCCAAACCATATCCACATTCACATACCAAAAAAATCACAAACACAGGTGACATATTAATAAACCCAAAACTCACTATTACAAAAAGGTCATCAGACGACGATGATTTTCTGTTGTGTGATGACCAAACTAACCGTGGTCTAAACGAGTGTTGTGTGACAATAGTTTGCTCAACAGAATATCAGTTTTCGTTGTGTGAATTCTGCGTAGGCATGTGCCTGGCATGGCATGTGCGGGGATGTGTCGGTACATTCAGACAACAGAAGAAAGAATTCACTGTTGTGTGAGATTCATAACACACAACAGAACTTTTTTTCTTTTGTTGTTGGTTGTTAGTTCACACAACTACTCTATTTGGTTTCTGTTGTGTGTTATGAATCTCACACAACAGAACTTTGTTTTCTTTTGTTGTTGGTTGTTAGTTCACACAACTACTCTATTTGGTTAGCTGTGGTGTGAATGTTGTAATCAAATTGGGTTACAAACCAGTGACTGTTGTAGGAAAAGCCTCAATTTTGAACTCTTTTACAGTCAGACAACACATTGATTTGCATTGTGTTGTAAGACTAAATATTGGACAGTAATTACCACATAAAAAGTACTCAAATCCATATCATTCCATTACCATTTTTCAAACATCCATACATTCAAGTGACTAGGTAATGTACCAAACAAGAAAGCATTCCTAGCTAGCTACACATGAATCAAAAGCTGATATAATATCTTTTCGCTTCAACAAAACCTTCTTGTGCCATTTTATCAAGCATCCTGTGCACTATATATATTCTCATTTGCATCATCTCCAAGCTTATTGTGAAGCTACACAAGTTAGCACATATTGCAGCAGATGCAGCATCCTTAAATTGCATATTCCAATTCTGCCTGCCCGAAGAACTTTCATCCCCAGGAAATACATGCATTCCCATTCGACTACTTCTGGTTTCTATATGAAAATGTGCAATTAAGTATTAATAGAAGAGAAATTCAAAATACAACCACAAAATAGTTGAATTCAATAACCACAATCTTTATGTGACAAATTGATGTACCTGAAGATGTCGTTTCTGGATGAAATTTGGCAGATGTGATTGCTTTGTTGGCAGAAACATTTGTAGAAGCAGAATCCTCCAAGTGACGTGATGATCTTGCATTCTGCTCATTAGAATTCATAGGTCCATCGTGATACTCATAATTTCTGCGTGGAACTTGAGCAATTGGAGGTTGATCAGGTAGAGGTGGACCAGAGGGAGGTTCCACATGAGCTTTACTGGCCATGCTATTAGGCGGAACTTGGACATTAGGAGGTCCCCTGACATCATGAGTAGGTGGAGGTGGAGCAGAATCCATACTGGACATTCCAAACGTATTTGGTCCATTCTGCAGAAAAGTAAAAACTATATTAATCAAATGGCATGTCCAAAACAAATGCAGTGTACATAAGACAAACACGAAGCTACAGTTTTATGTCATCTATATCCAGCAATAAATAAATGAATAAGAGCTTAACCATTCTTACCAGCAGGTCCTCAGGAGGCTTCTCTTCAAATGCCTCGGGATCCCATTTGACATTATGTTCTGCAATTGCAGCCAAAATTTTCATCTTGGTAGGGCCATCAGGTGATTTGGTAGATAATTTCTCTATTAACTGACAAGAAAACAGAAAATATAATCAATAACAACAAATCTGTTGACTTTTGACAGAGTCCATATTGAGATTATCCAAAAAAAGTATACAAGGTATAGAAACGTACCATGCGGCTTACACCACTATCTGGCCGCAGTTCAACAGCTACAGAGACGAACTCCTTTCGGTATTTTTCTGTGAAGTGCTTGCGGATATCCATGAGTTCTGGTACGTCGGCACATCTAGGAGATGCAAAAATTACACTTGATACTGCTTCCTTCAGATCAATTGGGCAGTTTCTGTAAAGAACATTAAACAAACCAACATGAATCAAGCTCTTTTGAAGATATAACAGAGCAATGAAATATCAAAAATAGTAAAACAATAACTTATCCCATTAAGAAATAAACAAAGACAAGATTAGGCTCCAAACTCCATACCATAATTAGGACCAGATAATAAGTCATACTGGTAACTTTATGACTAACTTATGAATCTATCGGAGAATTTCATGCTAAAATTGTGCACTTAAGACTTGATGAAGCTACATAGCACTCATGTCATTGATCCGACTGCAAAGCCGACAAGACTAGTTCTATCTTCCTCTATCGGCTCCCCATCTTGATACACCGACCAAGCTATTCAACACAGAGCCGATAAACCTATAAGCCCTTTATCAACCAAAACCTTACGATCGAGTAGGTTCTACTACCAGTACACGAACTGATTTGTATTATAGGTCACAAGCCTCAATAACTTACCATCCAATCTAGGCTTCAGTCCACATCTTTGGTTTATAAGCCTTGTTTGGAGAGAAGTAGTCACAATAGAAGCCATATCAAGCGTTAATCTGTTGAGACAAACAAATCATTATGAAACAAAAAATAAATAAAGAACCAAGCTAACAAGCCACACTGAGGCAAATGACAAAACATGTTCTTAATAGCTGAAAATTTAACCACAAACATGACTCTCAAATCAGGTGACAATACAAATCGAATGCATCTCCAGATCTCTAATATGAGAAAAGGTTTTAGTAATGTATACCTACAGCACTACAAATCCAAGCACATAATTAAACAAAAAGACATGGCCATCATTCAATCATTACAAAACAAAACCTCCATGAAAAGATAAAAAAGTAATGACAATATGACCAACAGAAAAGAGAGAGAGAGAGAGAGAGAGAGAGAGTAAAGATCAACCATGTGTAAAGAAGAATCATTATTCATGTCTACCATGACGATCTCTAAGAAGACACACCATTGAGTAGCAACCCCACTAAGAAGACAGAAGATAACATGAACGCCATCCACAAATGGATTCCAGAACATGAAAAGTAAAAGATTAAGAAAGATAAAAGTCAGACGGACTTACAACAGGATCAGGGGCATCATCTTGTTTGCACAGGATCCAGGGGAAACTAGTGTTTAATCCCACAACCATTTGAGCTGCCCAGTCAGTGTAGGCTTTACCTGGTGCACCAATTTTGTATTCCATGGGTCCATACTCATTTTCAATCTGTCAAAACAATGATAGTAAAAGATATTTCTCTCAGTTCCCTATTCATCTGGAGAAAAATAAAGTAAAGAAAAAAAATGCAAGGGAAGTTTTATACCTGAAGATTGGATTAGCGACCTGGGATAGATCTATAACCGTAGACATCCAGATCTGAAATTATTTCTTCAACCAAACAATATTCAGTCTGCAACCCTTCAATCTCCAATTTCGAAATTTCGAACAAGCTTGTTGGCGGCTTAGACCTTCTCGTCACAGAAAACGGAACTCAGCACAGCACGTCTCATTACAAAAGACAATATATTACAACAAAAAAAAAAGCAAAGGAATTTGTTCCCGAAGGACTCACCTTTTTGATAAAAGGAAGAAGTCCTGAGACAGCAGAATGGATATAATCTCTGAGCTCAAGGTGCCGAGCTATATGAACAACCAAATTCATATTCTTCCTTCTCTCAACAGCACCTTCAACCCAAAAACCAAGCAATTTCAAACATTAAACCGACCTAGTGAAAACTGAAAATGCATATATAAAACTGCAACTAACTCTCAGTAGAGTTCCATTACTATGAAGGCTTGTTCTAATTACAACAATTATATGCACGCAATTCCAGAATTCCCAAAACATGCAAAATAAGACCCAGACCAAACTTCTTCTTATATATGTATAGCTAAATAATCCAATCTAGCAATTTCACTATACCATATTAACTTATTTATAGAATTAAAATTTGCCTATCATTAATTGGCCCCTAAACACTTGGTCTAAATCAACGTAATTCTTTTAAATGAGTGAACAAATTCAACCAAAGTCCAAATTTACAAGTTCAACCCATCAAAATATACACTACTAAAGCAGCCCCTAAACATTTGGTCCAAATCAACGTGATTCTTCTTGGGAAAAATTCACCAACGGTGTCTGGACACTTAGGGGACTTTCAATATGATACCTGAACTCACAACGTTATCAATGTGATACCCAGACTTTATATTTCATATCAACGCGATACTTCCGTCAGTCCACTGTTAGTAGTTCGTTAAAAATTCACGTGACTGGATTTTAAAGGGTAAAATTGTCCTTTTATACTAAATTTTATTTAAAAAAAAAAAGGGTTAAAGCAATCTTCTTTAAGAAACCCGATTCAAACGAAAAGGAACAAGAAATTTCTGAAGAAGTTCATAAATTCTTCAACCCACACCTAAACAAACAGAACAAAAAGTTGATATCAATCCTTATCATCCCGGACCAAGCAATTCATGAAGACCTCCAGGTTGTTTCTCCTTGCTCCCTGTTCTTCACGGCACGCAATTCCCATCAAATCGATCTCAATGTCAAGTGATCTACAGCATAGCTTAGAGTCTCTAACAGTAGTTTCTAAGGGAATGGGGTTAGAGTTGGACTGGGGTGGAGCTTCTTACTTGTGTAATGGCCTCTGGCGAATTTGTTGGAGTTTAAGATCACAGAAATTGTTGCTCCGATTGATGCCCGTTATTGCGTTCAACTTTAAGCTATTGTCTCAAACCCGTTAGATCTGGTTCTTAAAGAATAAAGAGATTGTTTTTCAGTGAGTTGGACTTCTATAACCTCTTGGGGTGAGTGCATGAGACTATAGGCCAGCTAGTTGCTCTTCTACCTTCCTCGTAGTTCTTCTTCCTCCCACTCTGGAATTTCTCTTTGTTAATTGTCCAATTGTTCCTCTATCAGGAATTGATAACGGACCACTCCCACCTCCAATTTTCATTCAATTTTGGTGAAAGGGAAATTAAGTATTTGGGTATTACTGAATTTGATTAGGATCCTGGAATTTGCAGAATTTGAGAATTTTGTGTAGTTGATGAAGAACCCCAAGTTATTCTCTGCCCAGCTTCATATGCGTCAAAAATCTTCTCTGCCAAAATTGATTCTTTTTTTTTTTTGGGTATTTCTTTGGTGGTGCCTACCTTCACGAACAATCTTGTTTATTGAGTCAGCCTTATAGTATATGTGGTTGTTCTTCATGTTTAGGCCTTCTGGGTTTTGTACTTTATCCCACCCTACTGAGTCCCATCACCGAACATGGATTAGATTGGTGTTGTGCAAGGAAAGATGAGGATGGATGAAGTCCTACGAGTAAAGTTACTCAAAAATATCCGGATACCAACCAACCAAACAATCCCATAACGTTAATGGGAATTGAAGAAGCAAATAAAAAGGAGGGATCTGGGCTTGGGTGGTAGAGGAAGAAGAAGGTAAGAGGAGGCAGCAGCAGCCGAAAAAGCAAGAAAAGGAAAAAAAAATTACTTTTGAGGGTAAATTAGTCTTTTTTCCTCCACATAGTGCTTCATGTGCGTTACACGTGATCAAGTTAACAGCTCGGTGACAGAAATTGTCCGGAGGTATGATATTTATAAGAAAAAATAAGTTTAGGTATCACATTGATAACTTTGTAAGTTCAGGTATCATTCTGAAAGTCCCCTAAGTGTCCAGGCACTGTTGGTGAATTTTTCCCTTCTTTTAAATGAGTGAACAAATTCAACCAAAGTCCAAATTTACAAGTTCAACCCATCAAAATATACACCGAAATGTTTGATTGTTATCACCTAAAGTTTCCATCAAAAGAAATAATCTCCATCACAAATAAATTGACCAAAATCCTCCAAGGGGCCAATCCAATATTGAAATGACTAAAATTAGTAGAAAACAAGTATACCCAGAAGCTAATTTGAAGAAAAGTGAAACCTGAAATATAGAACGTCTACTGGGCTCACCAAAAATCCTCTTTGATCCACTATCCTAGTCGCTCGCTCCAAGTTATTACCATAAAAGAAATGCAACCTGGATTTACAGTAACAAACATTCTAATAATTAGACCCATTTGAAGAAAACAATAGCTTTCTCAAGCACAAACAGAAGCATACCAATAACAAACAAATAGATGCAGAAAGAGATATATTAAAACAAAATGACAATGCTTACATCAGCTGTGCCCTCAGATGCAATATCAGCATATGTATCAAACGATATACTGCTAACCCATATTGTAATATGCATTTGACAAAAGATTAAAAGAAGTTATTCTCAATATTATCATTTAAGCTATAAAAAAAAACAATTTATCATACCCAGATAAATCTGGAAGCAATCTTTGGCCTCCACTCCAGCATCTACCTCCCAAATCCATGAATACGAACAAAAGAAATCAACAAATTAGCTTCAAAACAAAAGAAACAGCAACAGAGTGGGTTCGGAATCAGCATTTCAAACTAGAATCAGAAACAACCAACCCAAAACAATACTGAGATGAGAGCTTCCTCGAGAGTTCAAGCCTCGAACTGCTTGGAGAAGATGTACTTGGCTGTCTTGGTGGCCAAATCGAGTAAAACTGCAACAATAAGAAAGAAAAAACCAAATGTTAAAACCAAATCGGAACCAATTAAACCTGAAAAACAAGGAAAATTTTAGATTGTGGGAAAGGGATTTGAACATTTATGTTACTAGGAGACGGAGGAGGCTTGGGTGGCGAGAGCGGCGACGAGGGAGATTCGGACTTCGAGAGCGGACATGGTCCTTCTTCGCTGCGGCGGAGAAGATACGGCAACGCGGTTGGCGGCCATGGAGATGTTAGCCTGTTAGAGTTTCGTGACAGGGAGCTTGAAGAGTCTGTTACTCTTCTGTATCTCTTCAATTGACCATAGTTTGAAGGTGAGGAGGAGGAGATCTGAGAGCAAGGAGGAGGAGATATAGGGATTTGGATTGGTATATCAGCGAAGAAAGGCGGAGGAGGAGTGTGAGAGAGGACTGAGATTTCCTTTCATGTCGAGAGAGTGTCGAGTGTCGAGAGAAGACTAAGTGGAAGACTTTGTTTTCTTTTGTTCAAACCTAGTCAAAAAATTTCAAAGTTATTCACACAACAGAAATCTCTCTCTCACTGTCGTCTGAGTGCATCACTAAAAATTAAAATGTGAAATCATGGAGGGAAACATGGCGCCTTCAATATTTTTGGTTAAAATGTTGCCGCCCAGTTGCATGTTCACACAATAGAAAATCTTAAATCTGTTGTACAATTACAATAGCTTGCACTAGGCCTATCTAGGTGAAGACATTCAAGCAAGCATCCTTCAACTTTGGTGCTTAGTTTTTCAATCACACAACGGCAATAGTAAAACCCGTTGTCCTAGTAGCCGAAATTTCAGTTTTTCAAGATCCAACCAAAACTCCAAAGTGGAGGGAAATCTGCCGCTAAAGTTTTTAAGGCTCAGACGACGGACCATGCTTAATTCCGTTGTGCAATGTAGTTCCGATAAAAAAGTTATCACTTTGTTGGCATTCACACAACATAATATAACTAGCACCGTTGTATAACAAAACTGACTTCAACACACAACAGATGATTTGTGTTCCGTTGTGTGATTAGTGTTGTGTGATTAACTTTTTGTACTAGTGACCCTTCATTTCCATCAAAAACAATACACCAAATTCCCAAATGTGATTGAAAATAGGAAAAGTAAGTACCAAGACAATAACTTTACAGCCAATTTGTGTTCAAATCCGACTCCCAACTTGAGTATTCAACTTTAACAAAGACCCAGAAAGCATAATATCTGAAAACTCCAAAAGAATTCAACTTTGAGCTCAATGTTTCTATCTGAGCAAAACCCAGAAGAGAGTAGTGACCTCCAAGTTCAGTACAAATAATCTAAACAAGTTGAAAACCTATCAATCAGGCTCTTTAATTTGTAAGAAAAATCAGATTGGATGAAAGTTGAGTATTGTTATATACTTGGTGCCTTGGTATCTCCAATCTTAGTCTCTTATTGTTCTCCCCTCGTTCACTGTTTCCCTTGCTCCCTAGGTTCTCTGAAACTACAACAGCTACAAAACCTTATTTTTTATCTCTTAAATCTTCTATCTTTCTAACCCACCATAACCATTATCACACCACCCTTGCTTTGTCCTACATCAATATATTTCTGAGAATAGTATAAACGTAAACATGTCATGTGCCCAATCAAATAATAAACCGTAAACATATGGGCATGCTTCTATAATGTATTGTGCTTTCTCTGGTTAATTACCCACAAGCCATTATTCATATAGTGAGTACTAGAGCAAGAACTGATTCAACATCATACGTATGCGTGCAACCAGACAAAGTAATAAGAATAGTGCCAAACTGAGTGTACACTTCCTTTCTAATAACACTTCTGCAGTGAAGAATCAAGATTTTGATTATCAAAAAGATTAATATATTCTCACACAAAAACACAAGTAAAGGACATGCATTGTGCATAGCTGTGTAGAGAGAGAGATAGGCTAACCTGCTCAACGAAAGCCAAGAGCAAATGCTGAAGCAAAACAGGTTGAGCCCTCTGCAAATGTGCATGTGTAGCCAGGAACAATCAAACCCTCATTCTTTGTCACCAAACAGACCATCAAAAACCTACAGCTGCTTAATCTGCATCAGAATTGCATCGATTGCATCTCCGTGCTTATAGTATCACTACCAAATTACAAATGAACAATTAAAGCTAGCAGGAACCATCTGACCACATGTGCTATAAACAGTAGATATACAATATTACCAACAAGCAAGTGTTTGAAACTTTGCTCCCAAAGATAACACATATAATAAACAACAAGATACAGATAACCTCTGCAGTCCACTACAAATCGCGATCAAAACGTTCAACATAAAAAAAAAAATTTAAAAAAAAATGAAAATCAAATCAGATCTGGAAGCTAAAGACTCAGATACAAACAGTAAACGAGCTATCAATTCCATCCAACTCAGTTCATAACTATCAGATCGACAGTGATGAATCCCTAATAGTAGCCAAATCAAACCCTAGAAACTGGGAAATTGAGAGAACTGAAAATGGAGGAACTAAAGTGAAGGACCTGTTTGGACCTTGCTGCCCATGATGTCATGCTTGTAGAGGGCTTTGTCGAAGGAGATGGACTCGGTGAAGGGCTCGACGGCGTTGGTGAAGCGCTCGATGGCATCAGTGATGCCCTCCTCGAAGTGGCCTCCCTAGAGCTTGGCCTCCTTGGGCTCAGTGGCAGCGCAGTGGAGGTGGAGCTTGGGTATGGATCTGTGAGAGGAGGTTGTGATCGACAGTTGAGGTTTGGGAAGGGAGTGGTGGTTAAGTGAGGAAGAGGAGTGATAGGGAGGTGGTTTTTTAATAAAATAGATATGTATATGTTTGCGACGGCGACATGAAAATGTGTCGCAATTAATAACTAATCCTACTACGGTAAAGATTTACCGTCGCTAATAATAAAAAGTATTCGCTATGGAACATTTGTCGTTGCAATTGATATCAATTGCGACGGAAATCACTGCCGAAGTAAAAAACCGTCGCAAATGCAATTTTTTTAGTAGTGTAGCGAGCTCGATCAGTAGGTACCTGATCTGGATACTCAGCTAAACAATGGTTCTGCTCAATAGGAGTGTCAATAGGTCTGCAATCCAACAAACCTGTCTCTGTCAGCAAGTCAAGAACATACTTCCTCTGGCACAGATAGATTCCTTCTCTCCCCCTGGCTACCTCAATTCCTAAGAAGTACTTAAGCTCACCCAAGTCCTTCATCTCAAACTCAGAGGCTAGCTGTCTCTGCAGTCTATCCATCTCAATAGTATCATTACCAGTGATCACCATATCATCCACATAAATAATTAGAGCTGTTACCTTCCCTTGTTGATGCTTGAGAAACAAGGTATGGTCTGAGTTGCTCTGCCTGTAACTAACCTTTAGCATTAATTGTGAAAATGATCCAAACCAAGCACGAGGTGACTGTTTGAGACCATACAGAGATTTCTCAATTTGCATACAAACTCACTAGGGGAAGCAACTACATACCCTGGTAGAAGGCTAATGTACACTTCCTCGGCTAACTCTCCATGAAGAAATGCATTCTTGACATCAAACTGTCGGAGTGGCCAGTTTAAACTAGCAGCGAACGAGAGCAGAATCTGAATAGTATTCATCTTGGCAACAGGAGAAAAAGTTTCATCATAGTCTATACCATACGTCTGAGTAAATCCCTTTGCTACAAGACGTGCTTTATATCAATTCACTGATCCATCTGCATTATGCTTCACGATAAACACCCAACGACAGCCTACAACCTTCTTGCCTTGTGGTGGAGGCACAAGTTGCCAAGTATTGTTCTTCTGCAACGCCTCCATTTCTTCATCCTTAGCCTTCCTCCACTTTGGATCCCCCAACGCATCCTGCACTTTGTTAGGTACTGATACAGCAGATATTTGATTCACAAATGATTCATATGACTTAGACAACCTCCTAGTAGACATATAGTTGGCTACTGGGTATTTTGATTTGGCAGTAAAAGTAGGTTCATATCTTTTGGCTGATTGACCTCGAGTGGTCCTATGTGGTAACACATATTGTTCAACATTAGACTCACTACTACTAGTATCAGTGGATGGACATACCTCAAATGTGTGATCTTCAGTACCAGGAAGCTGTGGGTCAGGGGTAGAAGTGATGGCAAGAGGGGCAGTTGTGTCTTCAACCTCATTCTGAGGGATGGAAACTGGTGCTTCTGCTGCAGGAGGTGGCGAGCTAATAGTCTCAACCGGATCACTCAAAATACCTCCTGGCTGTGTGGCTTCTCCTTCTCCTTCTGATTCCTCCCCCTCTCTATGATATAGCTCTTCAAAATTCTCCCCCTGAAGAGCTGTATCTGAAGAGGAGAAATAACTCATGTCTTCAAAGAAAGTAACATCCATAGTGACATAATACCTTCTGGTTGGTGGATGAAAGCACTTGTATCCCTTCTGATAGCCTCCGTAGCCAACAAACACACACTTATGGACCCGGGCATCCAACTTAGACCGCTGATTTTTGGGGACATGGACAAAAGCAACACAACCAAATACACGAGTGGGAAGATTATGAAATGATGGTAAGGAGACATGAGAGGCGAGAACCTCAAATGGAAATTTTCCCTGAAGGACACTGGATGGAAGACGATTGATAAGATGAGAGGAAGCATGTATAGCATCGCCCCAAAGATACTTAGGCATATGAGCACTAAAAAGAAGGGCACGAGCCATATCAAGTAAATGTCTGTTTTTCCGTTCGGACACTCCATTCTGTTCTGGTGTTTGTGGACACGTGGTTTGGTGAGCAATCCCATGGTTTTTAAAAATTCTTGGAACACATAGATAACATACTCCCCCCCATTGTCAGAACGAAGGACTTTAATGGTGCTATGATATTGTGTTTGAACAAGATTACGAAATGTTTGAAAATTAAGCATGAAAGACTTCATCTTTAGTTTTAAGAAGAGCAACCCATGACAATCTCGTATAATCATCAATAAACAACACAAAGTATCACATACCCGATACAGTAGGCTCTCTAGAAGGTCCCTAAACATCAGAATGAATCAACTCAAAAGGAATAACATTTTTATTAGAAACACTAGGAGAATAAGTAGCATGATGACTCTTGGCCAAAACACATGTTTCACAACGTAAAACTGACTCATCCACACCAATAAACAGAGTAGGCATGGTTTTTTTCATAAGACTAAAAGATGGATGCCCTAAACGGCGATGCCACAACCAAATTTCACATAGCTTATCAGAATTCGAAGTCAAAGCGGCTCGGGACTGTACCCCTAGTTTCTCTCCTGCGTATGTCTGATCTAGATGGAACAACCTACCCCTCAGATACCCCCGACTGACTATCTCCCTGGTGAGAAGATCATGAAAAATCACATGCATTGGATAAAAGGTTACAGAGCATTTGGACTCAGTGTTCAATTGTGGGACAGATATCAAGTGATGAGATAAGTCAGGCACATATAACACATTATGAAGTTCTAAAGTGGGGGTAATACGCACTGACCCTGATCCTAACACAGGAAAATCCTCACCGTTGGCATTGGTTACATAGGACACTGGTGGGGAAGACAATTTAGTAAAATATGATTTGTCATAAATCATATGATCGGAGGCACCAGAATCAATAATCCATGTATCAGAACCAACAAAGTTAGAAACCTTTAAAGCCATACCAATTTTACCTCAACCAGCTATAGAGGTTGTAGGAGTAGTTCCACCGGCTGTATGATGATCTTGGCCAGCCACTCCATAGAAATCTGGTTCTTGAACCAATTGAACAGCAGCTGCTTTTGCCTTAGGACGATAACCTTGCTTTTTAGGTTTGAGATGCAGATTCAGTTTCCAGCAAGTCTCTCGAATATGCCCAACATCGGTGCAATAAGAACACTGAGGACGAGGACGATTAGCATAGCCTGGCGGATGTCCTTGCTGATGAACTGGGACTGATCTCTGCTGCTGAAGAAAAGGTGCTGGTGCTTGAATAGCTAGGCTGGATACTTCAACTTGTGCCTGTTTGAGACTTTCTTGCTGAGACTCATCCTTATGAATGTATGTAAAAGCTGTGGTCAAGCTAGGAGGATGTGGCATTCTAAGCAATTATCCTTTGGCACTGTTATGTTTGGCATCAAGTCCTCGCAATAATGCATGAACCCGCTCAAGTTTCTTTTCTTTCTGGTACCATGAAATATCCTCCTAGTTCTTGATCTTGTAAGGACGCTTCTGATCAATTTCAGCCCATACATTCTTTAGCTTGGTAAAAAAACACTGACACTGGTTGCTCGTTCTGTTGCATTCCTGCAGCTTTGCACATCAATTCATGAACCTGTATAAAATCAGACTCATTTGTATAGAGATCTCCCAATGTCTTCCATATCGCCTCAGCAGTTTCACATTCCTCTACCATCTGTAGCACATCATCAGTCATGGCTCGAAATAGAATCGACATTACAAATCCATCATCATCTTCCCACTTAGCATAGGCCTCCTTATCATCTTCACTAGGAGCCTTGATTGTTCCAGTCACATGCCCCATTTTGTGTATCCCACAAAGATAAACAGACATAATCTTCTTCCATGTTCGGAAATTGGTACCAGTGAGTTTGGTACCCCCAAAAGAACCACCTTCTGAGCTCTTGACAGAGACTTCAACCCTCTGGACCTCATTGGTCTTAGAACTCATACCTTCACTGTCATCACCACCCATTGCAATAATACAAATAGAAATAATACACAAAGCCCAAAGTACGCAGCGGAAATAAGAATAACAGATGTCCCCAAACAAAAAACAAAGAGATAGTAACAGTTTTTTTTTTTTTGTTTTCTTTTTTTTTTGAACCTATTTGACTAAGCTGAATGGGTTGACCGAGTCTGTGTTGACCGAGTTGAATTGAGTTGACTCACTGGTCGAGTTGACTCACTGACCGAGTTGACCGAGTAAAGAGATTGATCTGGAATCGTCCCGAGTTTGGGCGAGGATCGGATCGTTTTCTGGGCTGGAATCGATCGATCTGGGATCCACTTGAGTGAGCGATGCTTGATGTGAACCGGGCGACACGGCTGTGCAGCCTACTGTGGCTGAGCGATGACACTGCTGTGGTTGAGCGAGGATCGTGGGCGATCTGGAAACCGACCAGTCTGGACGACGCACAATGGTTGACGGCGCACTGCGGTTCTGAAGCAGACGGACTCAATCTGAGCAGATCAGAATTAATTGAAAGCTACCGGTCTTGGTGATGAACGATTGCAGGCGAAGATCTGGTCTAAACCGATCTGTGACAAGACGAAGATCGGTCTTGGAAGAGACGAAGATCGGTCTGGTCTTAAACAAAGAATTAAGGAGACAAAGTCCTTTCGGATCTTTGCTCTGATACTAACTCAAATAAGACAGTATTGAGAGAATGAATTTTCTGATATATTATTACACCCATTCTGTGGTGTATATAAACAGGTTACAATCGTACTACAACGTACTACAACTATTGTGTACTACTGTACTACACAACATATACAAGGTAAGTAGTTACAACAATATATTCCCTTGTAATCTATTCCTAATAGGGAACAAAGACTCACACTAACAGATACTACAGAACATGATACTTTATTGTTGTGTCTTTTTTCGTTGGACAATTGAAAGTGTTTGAAAAGTATTGTAGTTAAATTGTTCATACAACAGTTTTTGAATTCCATTTTATGATGTTCCATTGTTAGACAACAATTTTTATTTGGAATGAAATGGCATGAGAGAGAGTCACAAGACATATATTACTAAAACCAATTGACTAACACATTCGAAAACACATCCATTGATTGAACATTCAAAACCAGTTCATTACATCATCATCCCAACATCAACATACTAATCCTACCTAAACATAAAGGCCAAAAACATCAAGGCCAGAAACATATTGTACTTGTCCATTTCCTTCTCCCCATCAATTTCCTCTATATAGTTCCTTCCTCTTCCTTCTCAGCAACAAGATATGCAGAGTAGAACTCAATACCAAACTGGCCAATCATGTTAACAATAGCTCTAGCAACTTCCATGATTTTTGCCATCACTTCACACATATGTCCCTACACAACAATAGTGGATGACTCTACAAACTATAATAGGCCAGACTGAGCAGAAATCTAACCAAAAGCAAGACTATGAAAATTAGTTTACAACTGTTAGTTGCATCCAACATTCTTGGTGAAGGGTTATTCCATTTTTCATTTTCCAAATCAATGGTGTTATTTGGCTTTGTCGATGAGGCTAATGCTGTTGCTTCTGTGGATGCCATGACCTGATAGGCAAAGTATGGGACTTCAGGCTAGGGGTGCATAATCCTGAGCTACTTGTAGACTCGCACATCTGTGCCTGGGCAACAATAACAGAACAAACACACAGTAGCAATTTAAGTAGCTGAATATGTCAAAATTTGGCAACTAATTAGCACTTATCCTACTGCTAATCTCGGATTTGTTCTTGGCAGGGAAAGAAGTTGGATGCAGATTTTCTTTTCCATGTACAAACTACAAGAAAGTTAAAGTTTGGTCAAGTCATTAAAAAAACAAACAATTTTCTTGCACAACTGAACAAATCATCTAAAAACACCAATCAGATTAGAGCAAAGTATAAAGGCAGCATAACCCATGTAATATAACATAATCACAAAACCATCAAAGGTACCAAAAAACAAACTCATCGACATATTCAGCATTTAGAGAAGGCTCCAAAATTTCAGAGTCAATATGTTTGTGTACAGAACCGACTTTTATAACTAAAGAAATTGTGTTACAACTGCACTGACTACTAAAATAAACACAATGACACTACCTCATTGACTAACACTTTTTTTTTTTGGAAGCGAACTAAGGGCTAGCTCATCGCCCTTAGTCGAAATTTTATTGAAATAGAAGAAAGGTACAAGAGGAAGGGGGGACTAGGCCAAAACCACTTCCAAGAGGCGCAAAGCAACAAGCCGGGCATACCCAAACTTGCAAAGGAACAATACATAAACAGTACAAAAAAACAATCCGACAAGAACAAAGGACAAACCATAAATCTACAGGAAAACCTAAACTAAGAGAAGCGATAATTAATTCTTGAAGACAAGTCTCTACCAAACTCTGCGAGAAAGGAAGAGGGTAAGGTTCTCCACCAGACTGCACCAACATTTGAGGCTCCATAACTGGCAAATTTGTCAGCTAAAGCGTTCCCTTCTCTAAAGATATGCGTCATTCTAAAAGTGATCTGACTAACCTTGTGTAAACAATTCATCCATGAGGTACGCAATCTCCATGGTATTAAACCAGGGTTCTTGAAGTACTGGAGTGCCAATATTGAGTCTGTGTCCAACCAAATATGAGTCCAGCGACGGACCAAAGCAGCATTAATTGCTTCAATAATCGCGAGAACCTCAGCATCAATAGCACTTGGCACCGTAGCATTATATGAGAAACCCCCAAGAAAAAGCCCCTCAGAGTCTCTGAACACACCCCCAAAACCTGCTCTTGTAGGGCCTGAAAATGAACCATCTGTATTTACCTTTATCCAACCCAATGGAGGAGCCTCCCAAACCACTGGTATAAACTTTAGGGCCTTTGCTCTGAGTGGAGAGACTCCTAACAATGAATAAACTGGCACTGCAGATGCTATTCGAGCACAAGGAACAAAGTAACATAGCGCTGATTCCTTGAACGAATTAATGAAGAACTGTTTAAATCGCCAAGAAACAAACACTCTCCCATCAAACCTTATTTTATTTCTTTTAGTCCATATACACCAAAACAGATTGCAAACAGCTAACCTCCATAAAAGTTTTGAAGCAAAAGGAAGCTAGTTTAATAAATCGGGAGAGAAGAGCCCCTGTAAAGAAAATATCGCTTGGCGCTGTAGGCGGAACATGTCAAACAACCAAGTCCATACGTCATGAAGCATAGGGAAATTAAAGAAAAGATGGTGTATAGATTCCATATTCGATTGACAGAGTGAGCATTGAGAGCAAATAATCTTACCTCTTCGCTGCATGATCTCATCAACCAAGATTTTGTGATGGAAAACTTTCCAAGAAACAATGCTAATATTAAAAGGTGGCAGTGCATTAGTAGTTTCTTTCCTATAATGATGGCATATAAGCTAATATTTGTTTACTTCAGTGAAAGCAGGTTAACTTTCCTTAACTTCCTCATAAATTCTAGTCAAGGTACAAATGATTTCCTAATTTGAGCACCAGCCAACAACTTAATGTCAAATTGTGACCAAGTAGAAATTACTTCAGCAGTAAGAGCTTTCATTTTCTATTAGCTTTCTTTCAATCTTAAAAGGCCAAATCAGTCAATCCCAAGATTATATGATGATAAAAGTGGCAAACCATTTTCTACAGCAAGCAACCTAACTAAACATAAGAACAAATTACAGTACTGCCTCATCTATTGTGATAACAGTGCAACTAACCCAACCAATTCTTTGTTCATTTTTTAAAATCTAAAGAAAAATACAGCTGTTGTATTTAGAGTTCAAACACATCCCCTGATAATCAGTATGCAAGAAGAAACTAGCTGAACCTGATGAGTACAAGTCTCTTACTTGAACCTAGTCTTTTTCCAAACCAAGCTGAAACTTTAGCCACCTATTTGTAACTATCCTCTATCCGTCTTCTATGTAACTGATCTGTAGAAGAAACTAAATTTTTCTCATACATCATTTCACAAGTCTAAACAAGCTCTTTGAGCAACAGTACAATCATACAAATATTACTGTTCGATTAGTTTTAAAGTTTAAATGGCAGTTCTCAAGTGCAAGCTTAAGAAGCTTCAAGAGTTTAAGAACACTACAGATATCAAAATGCACAAGATAAAGGTCTAATGGAAACACTGGTAACCTATTTCTAACTATCCTCTTCTTCACTGTTAACAAACGAGTGGTGAAAACTAAAGTTGTATCTCATAAATAATTCATTTAACAAGTCAATTTGAGTCATTAAGGGACCATCAATTTGACTAACCATAGCGTCTGACATATGAAGGAATCAAATTTTACATGCTGCAATGTTGTTTACTTGTATATAGAGATCCTCTAGAGGCAGCAAGTAACAATCTTTTCTGCTTGACTATGTTTTTACTGAGCATAACATCTACTCAAAAGTATACTCTTCCTAAACTGTTGTTGTTTCTCGTACATTCATTTCACAAGTCGAAACTGACCATAGCAGCATCTGATATCTCAGGGAAATGTGAAAGTTGCAACTGTTAAGCTCAAGGTAGTGAACCATATTTGAAGTGTAAGAACCCTAAATTAACTCAAGTTTGTATCTTGCAGATCTAAAAATCTCACACCACCAAGTGTACCTAAGCAATATCTTAGATTCCTAACCAAAACAAAACAAAAAATCACACAAAGACTCATCACCTTGCACCAATTGTTAAAAGAAGCAATGAAAATTGACAATAATTACGATTTCATGACAATACTATTATTGGACCATTTTTCTTTCAAACACAAACAATAGAATCTAAGTAGATATAAATTGATGAACCAGAGAGAGAGAGATATAACTTGGAGTAACAGTCTTGGAAATGGGCATCGTGGCCTCCATTTCTCCAAATCAAAGAGACCTAAGTAAACCCAGTCAATTCAAATCAAACAAAGAACAGTATCAGTGTCACTAACAATCACAAACAAATGAATACTTAGATCTTGAACAAAATCTTTCAGAGACTCTGAAAAGAAACAAAAATCGAAAGAGACGGAGAGAGAGAGCAGGAAGAACCTTGAATCTGCAAACCCAGAGTACCTGATGCAGGTTGTGTTTGGTTCCTCCGTCGCCGGCGTTTGGTGCTCGAAGTCACACCAATCAAGAAGGATAGACTCCATGGAGGACTGTTGGACCAGTTGGGGTTCGGATCTCGACGCAAGGACATGGTGCCATTGGATGAGAAGCACCGGCAGAGGCGATGGAGCCGGTGAGGGGACAAAGGCCATTAACGAGGGAGAGATAGTAGCTGTGGAAAGAGAGCAGGAGAGGAAGGAGGAGAGCTCTAGGGTTTCAGGGAAGAGCGAGAGAGAAATAGTTGAACCTGGAGAACGAGCTCAGGTCGGAGAATGACCTCGTGGACAGATCGGAGAAGGAGCTCCACGCCACTCAGGTCGGGGGCTCAGGTCTGGTTGGAGAAGAAGTTAAGGTCGGGGGGGGATCAGGTTGGAGACGCTGGAGTCAAAGTGATAGACAGAGTTAGAGAGAGAGTTGGGGAGCTGGGCCTCCGAGAGAAGTGAGAGAGGTTGAATCGATCTGAACATTTATTTATTCTTTCCCAAATTAAAATGATGAGTTTTGTGAAAAGCCAGGAGTTTAAATTTTCGCCAAAAAATGGGCGGGCAAAGTCGAAAGAGGGAGTCAAAAAAATTGAGTTTTGGCTAAGTGTGGAACTTAGACAACATAAATTCATAGTCATTGTCTGAACTAGAGTCGCACAACAGATTAAAACATCAATAAATAACTGTTGTCGGAAGCCATTGTCTAAAGGAGACTTGAACAATAGAATAAAGTAGCACTAAATAATTGTTGTCTGAGTAAAATCAATCAGACAACATCAAAAATCAACCATTGTCTAAATACAAATTGCACAACAGTAAAGTATCAATAGATAACTGTTGTCTGTTGCCATTGTTTGAAAGAGAGTTACACAACATAATAAAGCACAAAAAAACAACTGTTGTCTGAATTAGATTAGTCAGACAACATCAAAATACCACAATTGTCTAAATAGTAATTGCACAACTGTCAATGTAATAACTTTTGTCTAAAATAACTCACTCAGACAACATCAAAATATAACCATTTTCTGAATGACAATTGAACAACAGCAATGTAATAACTGTCGACTGAATTGAAAATTTAGACAACAAAATAATTCTTGCTGTCGTCTGATATAATCAGACGACAGTTCAAAATTTCGCTGTTGTTGGAAGTGTGTCGTCTGATTCATTTTTTGGCATAGTGGTGTTAGGATTTCAGCCAGGTTTTTAAATTTGGAATTGTCTCCTATCAATATGACTCCCGACGTTTGGGGAGTTGGAGAAAAATGGTGGTGGGAAATCTCCCTCCTTTCTGTCAAACTTTTGGTTAAACCACAGTTATATTATTTCTCATCGTATGATCAATACATGTTGGACAAAATTTGGGGTTTCATAGGGGGTTTAGCACCATTTACATGGTGGGAAACTTGGCGCTCAATTTTTTTAAGCGTCACACAACAGTTTTTATCTTAAACGTCTTCTGAACTAATTTCTAAGTCCCTATCAGACGATTGCTCTTACAAAAACTATGTCTGAAAAAAATAATAAAAAATTCAATCACACGATAGATAATTGCATACCGTCGTCTGAGAGGTGTCATCTAATTCAATTTTTGTAGTAGTGTGCTGAACTGGATTATGTGCAATCTCAATGGCAGCTGTATTATCGCAACGCAAATTCATAGGCTTTTTAAGCTTGTAACCCAGGTCTTTCAAGACATTACGAATCTATAACATTTCACAGACTCCGTGTGCCATACCTTGGAACTCAGGTTCTGCACTTGATCTGGCAACAACTTTATGCTTTTTGCTACGTGAAGGGACAAGGTTCCCTCCAACAAAAGTGATGTACCCAGATGTACAACGTCTGTCAATTTTATCACCAGCCCAATCTGCATCTGTATACCAAACAACTTCCAATTCATCTTTTTTCTGAAACAGTAACCCTTTACCTAGCGCCATCTTCAAGTACCTCAAAATACGAAAGACTGCATCCATATGCTCTTCACTAGGACAATGCATAAATTGACTAACAACACTCACAGCATAAGCAATATCAGGTCTAGTATGTGAAAGATAAATCAACCTTCCTACAAGACGTTGATACCTCCCTTTATCAGTTGGAACTTGATCAGGATAGATAGCAAGTCCGTGATTTATCTCAATGGGTGTCTCGATGGGTCTGCAGTCCAGCATCCCCGTTTCTGCAAGTAAATCAAGAACATATTTCCTCTGTGAAAGTGAAATCCCCTTCTTAGACCTTGCAACTTCAATACCCAAAAAATACTTCAGTTGTCCCAGATCCTTCTTTTCAAACTCCCTAGACAAATACTTTTGCAATTCATTTATCTCTTTCGGATCATCCCCTGTAACAATCATGTCATCAACATACACAATAAGAGCTGTAACCTTACCATTCTTACGCTTGATGAACAAGGTATGGTCAGAATTGCTCTATCTGTATCCAAAGGCTTTCATGGACTTTGAAAATCTTCCAAACCAAGCTCTTGAAGACTGCTTCAGGCCATACAAAGACTCATTCAATTTACACACCTTGCCAATGTCACTTGGGTAATTCTTAACACCTGGGGGCACATCCATGTACACTTCTTCCCCCAAATTCCCATTAAGAAATGCATTCTTCACATCAAACTGGTGCAAGGGCCAATCTTTGTTTGCTGCAAGTGAGATTAGAATCCGGACAGTATTAATCTTTGTCACAGGTGCAAAAGTCTCCTCATAATCAATCTCATCAAGGACTAAAAAATCGAAATTTTCGGCGATATTTCGCCGAAATTTTCGGTTTTTTCATATGTCGAAATTTTCGTAACCTTCCGTGTAGATTTCGGTGGATATTTTGGAAATTTCCTGAAATTTCTGAAAATATCTCGATTTTGGCGAAATTTTGGGTATTTTTTTGGAACATTCAAAGGATATTTTGGAAATTTCCCAAAATTTCCTGAAATATCTCTATTTTGGCGATATTTTGCTAAATTTTGGGTATTTTTTTTGGAACCTTCCGTCTCTTCCCAGTTCCCACTCTACCACTCTTTCTCCACAAGGTCACCAAGGCTCGAACCTTGGTCACTCCATTGCCTTTTGAGAGCCTTGGCCAACTCTGCTGCACGTACACTCATGTTATCTTTGCACCATTCTAATATATATTCATTTAACCTACGAATCTGAAAATTTAGGTACATGTCCAATCAATAACTAACATAGAACAATCTATTACATTTTGAATTTTATTTACCAAATTTTCAAAAAATTTACAACAACATTTCAATTTTGAACTTCTATAAATAGGGTTTAGGGTTCCACTCATTCCTTGCACCGAAAGAATAAAGTTTCTTTCTTCTTTCTTCTTTATTTTACTACTTCTTCACTCTATAATTATGGTAAGTAATAAGTTAATATTATTAACCATTTAGTTCTTATTGTTTATTCAGCATTTACAGTTTCATCTTAAATTATTACAAATTACTATATAACAATGTTTATTCAAGGTTTTCTTTTCATATATAGTAGACAACTGATAAAACAAACATATCCAAAAGTTTCACCTAAAATTTCCATATTTTTCTTCAAATTTCCATCATTTTTCTTTATTTTTTATCAAAATCGATATATCCTCCATATTTCCGTCGAAATTTCCATTTTCGGGACTATCGATATTTCCTCGAAACTCAATATTTTAGTCATTGAATCGCATAGCGTTGTGTATATCCTTTGGCAACCAACCTCGCCTTGTATCTATTAATAATTCCATCTGCATTAAGCTTCACAGTAAATACCCAATGACATCCTACAGTCTTCTTTCCAACTGGTATAGGTACTAGCTCCCATGTTGCATTCTTTTGAAGAGCTTCCAATTCTTCATTCATCGCCTTTGTCCATTTTGGATCCATCAATGCATCCTGCACGTTACTAGGAATAGATAAAGTAGATAATTGATCAACAACAAGTGCATGTGACTCAGAAATCCGATGGTTAGACATAAAATTAGCTATAGGGTATTTAGCTTTGGCTTTGATATCTGGTTCAAATTGTTTCTTAGGAATTCCCTTGGTAACCCTTTGTGATTTCCTAGGTTCGACACTTTCTAACCCAGAGGACTCATTAAAGTTTAGGGGTACTTGAGGTGGATCATTTTGACCGGGATCTTTAGTTGGTGATGCAGAAGGGTGAATATCTTGTGTGTGAGCTTCAGATACGTATTGATTTTGATTCAAACTATCCAGGAAAGTCGTCTCTTCTGTCTCGGAATTCACAACACTCTGTTCGACAATTACATTTTCTGTTTCGGAATTCACAACACTCTGTTCGGCAGTCGCATTTTCTGTTTCAGAATTCGCAACACTTTGTTCGGCAATCATATTTTCTATTTTGGAATTCACAATGCTCTGTTCGGCAACTGCATTTTCTGTTTCCAAATTTCTACCTTCAAATCTATCCTCCAAATTTTCCAAGTCTTCAAAGACATCAAAATCAATAATAGAACGAGGATTCCCTTCACAACCTCTCTCCCCCTGAAAGGAAGACTGAGAAGCTCCCCCTAAGTAATAAGACTCGGATTCACGAAAAACAACATAAAGAGAGACATGTATAGTGCCAGTAAGAGGATCATAACATCGATAACCCTACTGGAAGTCAGCATAACCCACAAATATACACTTACGGGCACGGGAATCAAGCTTGTTGCATTGAGGCTTGGGAATATGAACATAGGCTGCGCACCCAAACATCCGGGGCTCCAAATTTGGCATAGAAGGGATGGTCAAAAGTGTATGAAGCTTCTTATGAGGATTTTGAAACTCAACCACCCGTGAAGGAGTACGGTTGATAAGATATGCTGCTGACTTCACTGCTTCTCCCCAATAGGACTGAGGTACATTCATGCCAAACAAGGAAGCACGAACAACTTCCATCAACTGCCTGTTCTTCCGTTCTGCTAAACCATTCTGTTGAGGAGTATAAGAATTGGAGGTTTGATGACAAATTCCATGTGACCGACAAAACTCAATCATAGGGCCATTCACAAACTCTCCACCATTGTCAGACTGAAACACTTTGATGGATTGTTGATACTGAGTTGCCACCATTTTGTGAAATTCAGTAAACATTCCAAATACATCACTCTTATTCTTCAGTAATGACACCCATGTCATGCGAGTGCAATCATCAATAAACGTTACAATATACCAAGCTCCAGAAAGAGAAGGAATTTTCGCAGGACCCTAAACATCAAAGTGAATCTTCATAAAAGGAACAGGACTTTTATTAAGACTTGGTGAATATGAGATACGGTGACTCTTGGCCAGTTCACAAATGTCACAGTGGAAATCCAACTCACTAACAACTGAAAACAAATGAGGTTGCAGCTTCTTAAGATAACTAAAGGATAAATGACCTAAATGGCGATGCCATAACCATACAGCTTCCTTCACATTCTCTACCCCGTTGATCTGATTAGCTTGTCCCAGAAGATGCTTTTGTTTCTTTCCAGTCTCTATCAGATCTAGATAGTATAATTTCCCCCTTCTAACACCATAACCAAGAATCTGTCTAGTCAGAATGTCCTGAAACACACAGAAAGACGAATAGAAAGTCACAAACTCACAATACATGCAAGAGCTAAAATAATTTCACTAACAGATAGAAGATTATAAGCTAGTGATGGAACAACTAAGACAGATTCAAGAGTTAAGGTATCAGATAAAGCAATAGAACCTTCTACGGTGACAGGAGTTGGAGTACCATCAGCAGTAGAGACAACGTTTTGAGGGGAACATCTAAGGTTTTTCACAAGACTTGGGTCATTGGTCATATGGTTAGATGCACCTGTATCAATTATCCATGTACTATTAAAAATAACCTTACCCTTCATACCTGACTGTGCTACATTAGCGAAGGCATTGTCTAGGTAAACTTCCTCTGTAGTAGCAAACACGGCCATGCCCAGATTCTTTCGCTATTTCTTGGTGAAGTCCCACCAATCAGGGTAACCAATCACTTCATAGCACCGCTCCTTGCTATGACCTAATTCCCCACAGATAATGCACCTTTTGTTTGCATATGGATTTGGTTTACCTAGAGGACGACGTGGAGAAGGTCCTGAGAAGCCTGGAGGAGGACCTTGTTTGCGTTGAGCCATAACAGAAAATTCAGCAGTTACCGAATGCCCCATAGCCTATTTCTCTGATTGCACCATTGAGGAATTCATGATTTTCGTAGGATTGGATTTTCTAGGGTTTCAAGATGGATATGAATGTTTTGGTTTTTTTTTTTTCTTTTTCCGAAAAAAGGTAGGGTGATGGTGGTTTGAAATTCAGGATGGTTTGATTTCAACGGTGGTTACGCAACGGTTTGTGGTGTTCTTCGGGATTCAGGATTCAAAGGATGCAGCGCAAGTCCAAAGGATTGAACTTGCTTTGATACCAAGTAGAAAAGAATACTTCAATTCAGGGTTAATTCGATGATTCTATTCATCCCACAATGAGGGTATATATACAAGTACAAAGGTGTAATCTAACTCTAATAGGAAACAATCTTTCCATAATTACAGGATATCCTAATTACATACAGATATCCTACACGTAGTTATATTTGAAGAAGAAAATAAAATTGTATTTCAATTTTCATGTGGAGGCCTCATTTCAATTGTTCGCCTCAGGTCTCAGGGCCAGCCTTGTCAAGCCCCAAGCAAATTAGTGTTTGGGCGTATGTAGTTTTGAGGATATCGCGATCAATCAAAAAAGAGGGTGTCAAAAAAAAATTACATTGCATAATGAGAATAAAGTCTAAAGTTTAACACTTATTAACATTCTACTACATGGAAGCCCTTCTAATGAGGACCACTAAAATAAAAACTAGTTGAAAACTTTCTAATTAATAGTTTGGAAGACCTACTTTTGGATTACATTACGGCAAATAAACTGTTAGATGTTTATGTATGCATGAGTATATCACTTCTAAATTTTTTTTTTTCCTAATTGCTAACCGTTAAGGTACCGAACTAGATCAAATCAATGTTATGGTACCGAAAATCAGTGGACAAATCAAATCTATCAAACATGAACCGTTCATGTTCATAACTGACAAATCACAATTATGAATGTCTTAACGATTTTCAATTTGGTTGAAAAATTGCATAAATGATCTACACATAAATATTTAAACATCTAACGGTTGATTTGTGGAAATGTGATCGAAAAGTGAGTCCAACACAAAAGTCCTTAACTAGTACTCATTTTAGTGGTCCTTACTAGAAAGGCTTTCTGTACTACATTACATTATGAAATCCCAAAAATGAAGCCCAAAACAGTAAAAAGAAAATAAACAACCCAATCAAACCAGGGGTCATTATGGACTGGGCTAGGGCCGGGGCTTAAATATGCTAACCCCTACCCGCCTGAAAGGCCTGAGCCATAAGGACCGAAAGGACCGAATAGGGCCAAAATGGGCATTAACTTGTTTAACAAAAAGAAATACATTATTTTTTTTCTCTCAAAATGTGGCTAAATGGTTATATAAGTAATACAAGGCTCGTTGTTTTTTGTTGATCATATTTAATATATATATATATATATATATATATATATTGGAATTAACTTATAAGTTATAACATTTATAAATATTAGTTAAAGTGGTTATATTCAATTAACTATCTCTCTAAATCACCCAAAATTAATTGTTGTTTAACAAAGGAAATAAAAATTAAAGAAAATAAAGCTTAGGAAATCAATTACAAAAAAGAGATAAGTTGTTTGTTATAGAAAAAAGAGAAACATACTTAAAAAATAGAAAAAATATAAAATTATTGGTGCTTTAGGAAATCAAAAATTGGGAGAGAATGAGTTGTATCTTTCATTGATAATAGGGGCCTCTTTATATAAATGATTACAAGCATAGAATCAGAGTCTTACAAGGAAACATAATCGTACAATGATTGGATATCTACGAAGATATCTCCGAGAATATCTGTAAGATTAACCCTATTACAACTCAGACAAGTAACTAGAGTTTTCCAGATATACAATTCAGATATACTTCAACACTTCCGCTTGTGTCGCCCAAACATAGCGTTCCTCTCGTTGCCTTGTCAAAAACCTTGCTGAGTAAAAAAAAACCCAGTGGGACAAAAATAACTTCGGTCGAAGGAGAAAAAAAAGTACAACACACCCTTCATGTTTCGACACCATACATGTAGACATCTCTCCCTGATATCTGCATCTCCTCTTGATGACTACGGTCATGGGAGTTAGGATAATTTCCGTAAACGATGCTACCAACATGTTTCATGAAAGTGGAACTTAGGCAATGACTTAGTGAACAAGTTTGTCATACTATTCTCAGATCGAACCTAGTTCACTTTGATCTTGAAGAGAGTCTGTTATTGCTGATTATGCTTGGTGTAGTCGCATTTGATGTAGCCTTGCTTTATTTGTTCAATGCAAGCGGCATTATCCTCATAAATGCTTGTAGGCTCATCTATAGTAGACTTCAAACCACAATTGTTTCGAACATGCATAATTTTAGATCCAATCCATATACATTCATGAACTGCTTTATGAAAAGCAATAATCTCTGCATGGTTCGAAGATATAGCGACTAGGGTCTGTTTTGTAGACCTCCAAGATATCGCGATTTTACTCATAGTGAACACTTAACCAGTTTGGGAACGACCATTGTGTGGGTCAGAGAGATATCCAACATCAGCAAAACCTTCCAAAACACTTTGTTGTTTTGGGATGGGGATAGGTAATGCAAACTAGTGTTGGCGGCATTCCTGGTGTGATGAGTCTGAATCCATCATCGCTCTGTAGGGATAGAACAAGCCCATATTACCAATCCAATGGCGTCACATTGACGCAAAGCTATACCTAGCTAACAAGTTCACTGCAAATGAGATGTATGGTCTTGTACATTGGGGTAAGTACAATAATTCGCCTATTGTACTTAAGTAGGGCACTTCTGCCTCCGGCACATCTTCATCATCATCCTTCGGACGAAGAGGATCCTTTTTAGGATCAAGACTACAGACTATCATGGGCGTGCTTGAAGGCTTGACTGTGTCAAAAAACCTAAGCATCCATCAATGCGATACTCAAGTTCCAAATAAAGACATAATCGTGTTTTCCCAAGATCCTTCATCTCAAACTTAGATTTCAAGTGTTCAGTGGTTTCCCATAACTCTTTGAGGGTTTCCTATGAAGATCATGTCACCAACATGAAACTGCGATAGAATCCGAAACTTTTCATATAAAAGTAAGGGCATTTACATATCTCTTCCCAATCAAGTAGTCACTTTAGTGAGCGTTTCAACCTCATTGCAAACGTGCTCCATGGTCTAGAGCCACTTGACTTAGGTGAATGAAGTCCACCATGATCCTTCATGTATATTATGTATTTGGATCCCCATAAAGATACGTAGTGACCACATTCGTAAGCTGCATATTCAATTATTCAGAAACTACCAAATTGACAAGGTAGTGGAGTGCAATGACATCCATTACAAGGGAATATGTCTCCTCATAGTCGATTCCAGAACGTTTTGTGAGAAGCCTTGCGCCATAAGGCGAGATTACCATATCTTTTTCTCATCACGCTTTCTAACGAAGACCCATTAGTTAATAGGTTTTGTGTTATGAGGTGTTGGCATCACTGGCTCTATAAATCTTCTTCTTCGTTAGAGAATCCAACTTAACTTGGGTCACATCTTTCCATTTAGGCCAAATTTCTCTACATTGGTATTCATGAACAGAGCGTGGTTCGATATCATCGGACTTAACAAACTCATGTGCAATGAAATGTGCAAATACATCATCAATCATGATGGAGTTTTTATCCCACATCTCATGTACACTAGTGTAATTTTCAGAGAGCTCTATATTCTCAGGAGTAGATTCTGATGTTGAGGCATCCCCCAACAATAACCATAATCCAGAAGATTCTTATAAGACGGATTTTGAGTGTCGATGATCAAAGGATTGAGTTGTGCCAAAATATCATTCGAACCTAGGGGCCTCCCACCTATCCTAGCTGGGGCCATGGCCTGTAATGCCAAAGTGCCACTCTCTATGGCGCTGGTGTCATGCCTACCTCCATGTAGGGTGGCACTACATCCTCTCGTAGGGACGTCCATCCTTGCAGGCATGTTTGATCTCGTCACTTTAGCAGGGATCTAGATGAGACATAGTGGGGACAGACCACGACAATTCCTGTCATTCCTATTGAACATCCATGTTCTCATCTCCCCTAACGACGGGAAGACTGTCTTATTAAAATGACATTAATCGGTAAATCTAGAGGTAAAGAGATTGCCTAGCAAGGGTATTAAGTGGCGGATGAGTGTTGAAGTCTCATATCCAACGTATTTGCCCATTCATCTGTGAGGACCCATCATAGTACACTGTGGCGGCGCAATAGGCACATAAATGGCTCACTCAAATGTGCGTAAGTACGAGATACTTGTACCCAGTCACTAACTGTAACGCAGAGATACATTGAGTGGTGATGGGTCGTAGACGAATTAGCATAACTGCATGCGATATTGCATAATCCCAAGCAGATATAGGGAGATTGGTGCGCATTACCAATGTCCAGGCTACCATATCGTAGTCATTTCTACAAGACCATTTGGGTATGTACATGGGAGTATGATGTCCAACATCAGTCCCAGTGATATGCAATAATCATCAAAAGTCTTTGATGTAAACTCTCTAGCATTGTCAAGTCCAATTGACCGAATGAGATGATCTGGGGAGTGAGCCCATAGCCATATGATCTATGCTATGAGTGAAGCATAAGCAACATTACAAGTGGACAATGACACAACACGTGACCAGCGTGTTTGCGTGTCAACCAACATCATAAAATATTTAAACATTCGCAAGTTGGTTGAATAAGTCCACAGAATCCCCTTGGATTCTATATAAGAACATAATAAGTATTTTCGTATCCTTTGCGTAGAAAGGCCTCAGTCCTAATAATAGTCTTTGTAGATCGAGCGAGGAGCCTTAGAAGCAACCAATGAGGATTTTGGTTGGGCCTGAGCGTCTGTAACGCTATTTGAAGCAAAGTTGGTCAATGCAGCATCACCATGATGGACGCCATCCACGGAGTCATGGATATGGACTGCGCCAGCCCTAGGCTGGAGGTGGATGGCAGTTGCGCTAGAGGCAACAACGGTCACACTTAGTCCAGGAATCAACCTTTGAATCGTGCTTCGTTTCACTCAAAAGAATGGATGTCCGTATGAAACCTTTAGTAGATGGATCATCATATCATGACTAGGATAACCTATTATGTTGTGACAAAGCCAATATGTGTCTAAATCCAGAGATCTTCTCTCATAACTTTATTGGATTTAATAGCTCAAATAGTGGTGACATAAAGTCCACTAGAGAGTCTACATAAGTTTCTCTAAGATGCGCCTTGGTTTGCAGTCATTAGAGGTATTGCAAAGGAACTCTTTTCCGTTCTCTACATGCGTTTTCACATGGAATCCATCAGTTCAAATAGCTCAATAGGGTTTGATTCGCCCTAGGAACATAGAGAGTTTCTGTGACGGTAATCAACGTGCCATTTATGTTCATTTGGTAAGCGGAATTGGGCCATTCCATGTCCTTGAACTAATTCTGATGGCTCAGCCATCGTAGTCACAAAGTAATATGCTCATAATCAAAATAGAGTCATAATGAAAAGAACTCAAAATTTTATTCATAAGCCAATGAAGTACATCATTGTTTAAGAGAATCTAATCCAAATACTAGCAAATACAAAACAATAGTAGTCGTTTGACTTCTTTTGGTAACTTCAAAATAAATATGACCAGGTGAGTAAGGAGATGTCGGTGGAGCAAGGCTCACTCAAGTACCACTTATCTCAAAACCTTCACTTCAGTACCACTTATCTCAAAACCTTCCTAGACATCATACTCACTTTGGATGAGCCTAGTGGAAAAAAAAAAAAAAAAAAACTAACTAAATCAATGGCATTTAGTACAAAATATATGGCAATTGCCTATTACATCTCTTGGAAAAATAAGACTTTATTCAAAATCGCCAGTCTCTTGATCTTGGACTGATTTGAAGTCTTCAACCCTTAACTCTAGATCACCATCTTGATCCTCTTGTTCCACATAGTGAGCTTTTCTTACTTCACAATACGCTTTGTAGGCGGTGACAACATTCTCACGAGCTCTATAAATGTGTGCCCAATGACCGAATACTCCACATCGAGAACATACATCTCTTTGCTCAGACTCCCATGATTGAGGTGCTTTGAAAGTGTCATTAGAATGGCTTTTAGTGTTGGTGCTGCCACCAACATGGCTAGAGGCGCTGCCTCCCTCTCTCTTTCCATGTTGACCTCTTCGGTTCTGTGTCTGCTTATTTTGGCGGTTACCTTCCTCAATAGAGAGAGAATATGGACCAGAACGTCCAGAATTGTCCATAGATTTAGGGTTTCGCTCTTGGCGCCCTCCCTTAGGGGAGCGATTATAATTGGACTCCGGAATATGCTCTGTTCCCAAGGGTCTCGATTTATAGTTCTTCGCAAGGATGTTGTCATGCTTTTTAATGACATTCATGGCTCCAATGAGCTCATGAAACCTTGTGATCCATCCTGCAGTAACATCGATTCGATAATTCTTAGCAACCATCAAAGCATAGAGGGGGAAGGTAGAGAGAGTCTTCTCAATCAACATTGCATCTGTGATATTTTTTCCATAGAATTCCATCAATGATTTAATGCGAAGTACTTCCGAGTTGTAGTCAAGAGTTTTCTTGAAATCACAGAAGCGGAGATTAGACCATCTCACTTCTACATCAGGAAGGACGTTGCCAAAGCGTTCTTCGAGTGAGACCCACAGCCTTCTGGGGTCTTCTTCATTCATATACTCATGCTAGAGCGAATCATCATATGACGAGTCATTAGGATGATGACTTTCGCCTTATTTGCCTCCAAGGATGCTCTATTTGCTTCCAAAGTTTGAGCTTGCTCGATAGTTAGCACATCCTACGTAGGCTCAAGAATCGTATCTAGGATTCTGTGGGCCTTGAGATGCTGGCAGACATCTCGAACCCACATGTGATATCAAGAGCTAGTTGTTCCCAATGGAGCAAAGTCCAGTTTGTTCAGGTTACTCGACCTGAAAGAGAACAAGAAAAATGGTTAGTTTCGGAGCAAAAAGGTTACCACGAAAATAATAAGAATTTCTTAGCGTAATCGCTCCCAATAAATTCAATTCCAAGAGGTATTGGATTAGATCAAAACAATGATGTGTGTGGTTGATCATATATTCTCTACAAACTCTAAGTTTGGAGATCTCAATAAGCTCCAAGCTTGGAGATAGCACGAACCCCCACAGTTCGACTTAGGTCTCCCCATGAAAGAAGAAGGGGGGGGGGGGTAGAAGACGGGAGGTTGAGAGTCCCTGAGAAAAGAAAAGAAAAGAATTAAAAGTACTGAAAGATGCAACTTTTATAAAAATTTACCTCGAAAAGTCGTCGGAAAAGTCTTTGAAAAAGTAGCCGAAAAATGGTCAATGGCTGGCGGTGGCCGGAACTTGGATGGGGCTGGCTATAGGCTAGGCTAACCTGTTGCTTGGGCTGTGTGAGGCTTTGCAGGCTGTGGGTGCAAGGGCTGGCCGAGGTTGCTGTCGAGGCGAGGCTAATCTTCTCTGAATGAGGCAAGGCTAGCGTACGGGGCTGAGCCCGGAAGAGGCCAGAAAGGCTAATTTGTCGCACTGCTGTGGCGAAGTTAACGCGGGGCTGGCAGTGAGGCGAGGCTAATGCAGGGGCGTGTGCGGAGAGAGGCTAGCAGGCGAGGGCTTTGGTAGGGCGAGGCAAGGCTAACCACAGTGCAAAGGGGCGCACGCGGAGGCAGGCAGAGTGCGCAAGTGAGGCTATCCGGCGAGGCTAACTAGACCGGTTCATATTTTTCGATGGCCGGTTCTGGGCTTTTCAGGCCAGTTCTGGTGGTTCCGCCGCCGGTGTTGAGCTTCTGGGATCGAGGGCTAAAAGGTGTGCAGCAGAGGTAGCTAGGGTTTGAAGGTTACGATTTTAGGGTTTCAGGATTATGGTTTCGTGCTGACAACGTGTTTTAGAAAATCATAAATTGAGAGACAATGAGTTATATCTTTCATTGATAATAGAGGCCTCTTTATATAGAGGATTACAAGCATAGAATCAGAGTCTTACAAGGAAACATAATCGTACAATGATTGGATATCTACGAAGATATCTCCGAAAATATATATAAGACTAACCCTATTACAACTCAAACAAGTAACTAGAGTTTGGGCCAGACATACAATTCAGATATACTTGAACAATTAGGGCTTAATTGGGTAGGCTTAAAGGGTCGGGTCGGGCTTGGCCCTAAGTAGCTCAAACGGGCCGGGCCGGGCTTCATTTGCATGGCCTATACCCTACCCTATTTGAAAAAGGGTCGGGCTGGCCCACCATAATACAAGGGCCTAGTCAGGCTTTGGGTGGGCTTTGGGTGGAAGGGCAAAATGATGACCCATAAAATCGGGTGTGCGAGAATTGGGTAATCCACTATCTTCCTGCTGTCGATAACTCCACCATCTGAATTCAGGGGTGTGGCTAGTCTTTAGCAAACACATTCCTCATCATTGATCTATTTAAAACTTCTCAAAAATGTTCCTCAATGCACGAGTAGTACAACTTTGACTTCCAAACTAGCAACAGTGAACTTGAGCTTTTGGGGCAGCCCGGTCCAAATAAGTCAAAAAGGAGAGCAACAAGGGCAGCCCGGCCCAAAGAAAACGTTCCTAAAACGGCAAAATTTCCCTATCATGATTTAGACAGAAATAGCAAAATGTCCCTATTTTCCATCACTATTTACTGGCTTGCACGACACTTCTAGTCCAAACCCACATTGTGAGATTGTTTTATTAATAAATAAAAATGGGACTAGTCCTTGTCCTAATTAAAAAGAAAAAGAAAAGAAGAATGGGAATAGTGGTCTGAGATATTAGATAGCAAAAGCATATACCATACACATAACGCCATTACAGTAACCAGAGAATCAAGCCCAAGATCTCCACCTCTCTCTCTGCCCCAACCTCTCTCTCTTCGTCTCTCTCCTTCTCTCTTCTCTGATTCTCAGTTTCCGAGCGAATTAGGGCAAAAGGCAGATCGGAAATGGAAGAAGGTCGAGGGCAATCGTGGCATTGCCGATTCTGATTTTTCCGGTGGGCACTGAGGTCGATACCGGCGCGTGAGTATTGATCCGGTTCGGTGATTGGTTGATTCTTTAGGGCCGAATTGTGGTTCCAAGACAGAAATGGAATCGTTCTGGAGCCACAATGCCGCCCCAGACTCGTTGCATTTCCTCGTCGCCGTCTACTTCGCCGTTGGATTCTTCTTCGCTAGGCTCTTCCTTGATAGAGTCATCTTCACCGTAAGATTTCTCTCTCTCTCTCTCTCTCTCTCTCTCTCTTCAAAGTAGCTTAATCCTGCTCCTGTGCTTTTTTCTTTGAATCTTGAATATTCTTCATGAATCTTGGATGTGCATCATCTTGTGGTTCTTATAGTCTCTGCATCATCTTGTGCTTCTCGTGCTAATAATGACTCGGTTGAGCTTGGTATAGAGTATTTATGATATTTAGATACTATGATTAATTGATCATCCCAAAAAATGGGAGCGTTCATGCACTTTTTAGCTTCACTATGCAATGCATTGGTGGTTCGAAGGATTGACGTATTCCTTGTAGTTGTAGTTGGAGGGAAAGAATAGTAGTTGAGGTTAGCAGACAGTTTGGAATTATGGCAGTCGAGTAGCTTTGGGTCTATTGGGATTCGGAGGCGAGATTATTACTGAGAAGTTTGAGGATGTTATGGTTGTTGTCATTTTCGGTTAAAAGTTGTTCTTCTGGTTGCAGTTTGTTAACTTTATACTAACTTCAGGGAAAACTTGAGATTTCTGATTATTTGTCAGATTTTGGGGTTTAGTTTGAGTGGTTTATTGTTAACTAGATATTGATAGTGGGATGATCAAGTATCCGGAACTGCAAGATTTTGGTCTAGCATCCAGAAAGGGTGGTCTTTCTATGCCTTAAACATTATAGTTGCCTAGCCTGCCGAATACATGAAAAATTGACTTGATTTATCAGATTTGCGGTGCAAGTTGATGGTCTATTATCAACTTGGTTGATAGTGGGTCATTCAAGGTTTTGGCCTAGCATCTGAAAATGGTGCTTTTTGTATTCCCTACTTGTCGGTTGTTAAATGAAATGTATACCTGTGTTGATAATGGAGGTTGTCTCAGCTGGTGAGATTGGCTTATTTGGTGTCAGCTTTTAGTTCAAGGCTAACTATGTTGGGTTAAATGTTGTTTATCAATTTCATTTGAGACTAAATTCTAGACCCTTAACTTGGTTCTGTTTAAAGTAGAATGTAGGGCCCCCAGTAATATAGTCTGTTTACATCCTGTTAAATTGCTTTAATTTAAGCACAACTGGGTCTATTAGTCTGAGTGAAGACTAATTTCTAAAGAATATACTAAGGAGACTTGATGTCTTGGAGTTCTATATAAAATGCCAATCTACTCTAGCCATGGGCTATATCCAATTATTTGTCCCTGTAGTGATATTTGTTCCTCATTTGGACATTAGGGATAAGTTTCCTCAATTTCTGTCAAGTGTCCATCTAGCTGAGAAAGTTAGAACCATGTCCTCCTTCCTCTTTGGTTGTAAAAACCCCTGTTGAAATGACTTGATCTAATTGCAAAAGAAGTCGTTTCTGTAGTGATATTTGTTCCTCATTTGGACATTAGGGATTAAGTTTCCTCAACTTCTGTCCAGTGTCCATCTAGCTGAGAAAGTTAGAAGCATGTCCTCCTTCCTCTTTGGTTGTCAAAACCCCTGTTGAAATGACTTGCTGTAATTGCAAAAGAAGTCATTTTATTACATTTTCATTGCAAATCCATTATTTTTGGAGACAGGCTTAAAATTTGCTCAACAAACTTTTCTCTTTATTCTGGAAAATTTGGTCCAGTAGATGATTATAGGACTATGCTGAATGCCTGAACATATTGGGTAAATATGCTTTGAATAGGAATTCTGCATTCTGTACATTTTGGCATTTAGGTTTAGCAATTATTCAGTGGCTCTGATCCAGTGTGTGTACATTATAGAATTGTGATGGCCTTCAGATTCAGGAATAGATCTGCATCAGTTTGTCGCCATAATATTAGCTGTCAAGTGTTACGATAGGTGTGTGTGTGTGGAAGAAAGTAGACACACACACACACACACACACAGAGTTTCGCCTAATATTTTGTTGGCCTTTTTGTCTACTGTAGGAACTGTTGTTAACTTCAGCATCAAGTTAAGCTCAGTGTATCTAAGACACTTATTTTAGTTAAATATATTTCTCAAGACTCGGGACAATTTAGATGTGAAATTTTGAATTTTGGATTTCACTTGAGAATAATTTCATTTGAATGTACCTGGAATTCATATAAATCTGGTAAAGTGGCATGCTTGCATTTTTTTTTTTTTTACTTAACCAAATAGGATAATTATCAAATCTATTGCTGGTCCTGTTCAAGGACTCAAGGTTGACTGAGAAGCCTGGGAGATATTCAATTGTCTACTTTCCCTCTTTAAAAGAAACTTTTTCAAACCCACAGACATAAGGGTATCAGGTTTTCTTCGAGTTCCCTTTTAAGGACAAATGATGAATTTATCAAGAACGTCAATTCCTCTGACCATAGGGGCTCTAGGTTTATAGATCATCTTCTTTTTTTTCTGCTTAAAAGTTGGATATTCTTTTATAATCACTTTGTTATGAGATAATATTATAATTAGCAATTAAGAAGGCCTGCATGTCATTATCCATGTAAGCAATCCATGGTCTGGTGATCATGCTCATGTTCATGGACTGATTTCTGATTTACTAACAGTTCTGCTGGTGTGCCTTTCCAAATTGGTTGGCACTCTTGATGTTCTTTCTATGACGTGAACTTTTTTTATTCATGTGAAAGAAAGTTATAGAAATAGTGTTGACTGATTCATCTGTCATTTGTTTTTGTCTATTATTCATGTTTTATATTTTTTATTTTTCTGCATTTCAGAGGCTTGCCATCTGGTTGTTGGGTAAAGGTTCTGCTCCATTGAAAAAGATTGATATGGTCCAACGGGCAAAGATTGTAAAATGCTCAGAGTCAATGTGGAAGTTAACATACTATACAGCCGTTGAAGCTTGCATTCTCAGTATAAGCTACCACGAGCCATGGTTCACAGATACAGCAGAGTACTTCAAAGGCTGGCCAAACCAAGAGTTGGGGTGAGTAACTCATACGGTGGTTACTTGTCCTACATTTCCACTACTGATTAGATGAACTTTTATTCAATACTGAAGATTTGAAATGATTTGTTTTAATATCTAAAAGAACACGAGAGACGAATTTCTGTTTATGTTCCCTACAGACCAGCATTAGCGGCTGGTATTGTTACAGATTTTAGTAGAATAGGCAAAAGGCTTACACATAAATATCAAGGGAATTAATTAATTGGGAAGTTAGTAATTTGCAGTTTTGTCGAATGCTGGAGGCATATTTTTTGTTGCAAAATAAGCTGTAAATATGATTTGCAAACCATATAGTTTTAACTCTATTTTTCTTCATTTCTAGTTGAATTGTTTGTTGACATGAACTCTGTTATCTCCTGGCCACTCTAAAAATGTCAAATCTTTCTTTAGTATGGGGTCGTTTTCTTTTTGCAATTCATAATTTTTAAGGTAATGTACCATTTACCTTTGGTCTCAAGACATAGGGCAATGCATTTCAAGTTCTACTCTTATATATACCATATTGAAGAGCTTCATCTGTTCTTTAGTTAATGTATAAGAAGGCGTTGCCTTGCAATTGTAATTATTGAAGGATGTCAGTCATACTAATGTATTGGTCAAGATGATTCTGGGATATACTTTCATCCTTATCCATACAGATTGGAGGGCTGTGTTGTCTCAAGTTTAATTTTTTTTTTTAATTTTGATGCATGTTTTAGTTTTTTTTTTCTTTTGTTTTTGTTTGGTCATCCTATGAAATTTTATAATGTTTCTAGCAGCCCGTAGGTTAGAAGTTCTGCTTGTTGTTTAAGCATACAGCTTGTTTATGTATTTGTATCCTAATAAAATCTGTTTTTTCTCATGGAGAAGCAACTTAAAAAGAGAATGAATCATTTTTGATGACTCAGATTTAGCGGCATAAAATTTTCGAATTGATTATTCTGATTCTGTTCCTTTCTCATTTCAGGCTTCCCCTAAAGCTTGTCTATATGTGTCAATGTGGATTCTACACCTACAGCATTGTTGCTCTCCTTACATGGGAGACTCGAAGGAAGGATTTCTCAGTGATGATGTCTCATCATGTAATTACCGTCTTCCTGATTGGATGCTCATACGTTACAAGGTATGTTTCTGTTTATGTGCAATGCATTATCTATGTTAGTACTACAAATATGTGTTTGCATGTGGAGGATATCATGCAATAATTTTCTTTCATTCTTTGATGTAAGCAAGTAGAAAACCAGGTAACCTGGCTCCATAACAGTCTTAACTCTTAACCTCTATTGTTAGTTTGATCTGGTGACGTGCAGTAGCCATAGTCCTAAGTTATCAATGTAGGAAATCACCTGTTGAGATACTGTTTTGATAGCACCGAGTGTCCCTTAAACTCTGGGGGATAGTATTAAGTAATGAACTTTGACAGCCCTGCCTCCCTCCTTCCCTCTTTTACATTGGGAAAAGCACTCTTTGAAGCTTAGTGCATTTAAGACCATCAGTATATTGAGAAAAGTACTCATTGCATATGATGACATATAGATGATATGAAAATCTTAAGTATTATTATAAAGCTTAAAAGCTAGGCTCCTTTCCAATCTTATAGGCTTCACCAAAATATGTATCGGGTAAATGCCAAAGAAATGAGTTGATCAAACACTCTAGCTTTGGTACTCGAACGCCCAATGTATTTTATTTGCTTGTCCATGCCACTAATGTCTACACCTGTGCAGGTAGAGATATATAAATAATATATAACTATAGATAAACCTGTGCACGGATGTGAGAGAAATCATAAAAGGGTCGAGGCTTTAAGGTCAAGCTGCCCAATATACTTAAAATTATCTTGGTTTGTACATGTATTAAATCAGTTTCACTTGAAACAATCAACTAAGACTAAAAGTAACACACTGTCCACTTGCAGCTTTTTCCGGATTGGCTCAATCATTCTTGCCCTGCATGATGGGAGTGATGTATTCATGGAAGCTGCCAAGGTCTTCAAATATTCCGAGAAGGAGCTTGCAGCAAGTGTGTTCTTTGGATGTTTTGCTGTTTCATGGCTCATACTGCGGTTAATATACTTCCCCTTTTGGGTCATAAGCTCAACAAGGTCTGCTCTCATGGTAAATCATTTTATTATACCACACATAGATGTATGGTGGCTCCTCCCACTTATCTGTTCTTATGGTTGCTTTTTTACAGCTATGACCTTCTTAAGCACTTGGATTTGTCAAAGTCCTCTCATATAACACTGTACTATGTGTTCAATACGTTGTTACTGACGCTGCTTGTGTTCCACATATACTGGTGGGTTATGATATACTCAATGATTAGGAGACAACTGAATAATAGAGGAAAAGTTGGAGAAGATATAAGATCAGGTAAACCATATATACTGCTTACAAGTTTAAATTTTACAAAACCCTGTGCTGCTTATAATATTCAATTTCAGTAATTATATTATTATCTGTGGAAAGTATATACACTCCACCGCTCACTCTTTGGTTGAGTAATGCTAGAAGCATTTAGTATGTTATGCAAGGAAATTCTTCAACTCATATGTGGTGGTTTGGTATCACTTGTCTGTACAGACCTGGTTGTCACTGATTTTGAGCTGTGGAAATAGCTTTCTCCGTAAATGGGAATATGGCTTTTTGGCTTAATATGTTTCTCTTTCCATACTTTGTATTAGCCTCAGCTTGGTCCACTGGGCTGCTCTTTGTATGGTTGTATAGTGAATGGGTCCCAAATGACATAATTAATATTAGGATTTGTTTGATTAGTGTTTCAATTTTTCAGTCAAGTCGTGTTCTTCATTCATTATACTCGGACCTACCTTGTTGTGTTGTTGAGACCATATGTGACCACTACTCTCATGGAAGGTCAAACACATTTTAACAGTGAATACCTGTTTGTAGGTTTGGCTAAGCCTGGAAAGATTGTTGTGTATCAAAGAATAAATCACATTTTAAAATTATACACATATATCTTGCTGTGTTGATTTCTTTTAATGGTTTTAGATGTCATTACTTGAGTTCTGATGATTTTCTCTGCTGTTTACAGATTCAGACGATGATGATTAGGCGGAAGATTTTTTCCAAGGTTTCTTTGTCATTGTTAATGCTGACCTGTATGTAGGTTATAGCTGCACTCAAAAGTGGCCCTTATCTGTAGGAAGGGGTTGATAATCTCTTCCATTATCAAATTTTGTTTGAGCCTTCACAGATCATGGCTCATATTACCATGTATTCTTTTTCTTTTTTCTTTTTGGATGGAGTCTCTTGTTATATGGTGTATAAGTAATAGGTAAATTCCTGTATAATTCTTCTCTCTGGATAATCACTTGTATTGAGATTAGCCTTTCCTATGGAGAAATGAAAGGTGTTCACAAATTAGTAAAGAGAAAATATCCATGTAATGCTTTTTCTTCAAAGGTATTAGTATTATTTTGGATTTCTCATTGTTGCTTTTAAGGTTAGATATGTCTAAATGCTGTACAGTACTCGCATTCTGGGATTTTGAAGCAACTGTATGAAGTTTAAAGAGAGTAAAGAATGGACACAGTGAGGTATCTCTATCTTCTGCACCCAAAAACATGTATGGTTTCACATCAAAATCCAAAAAAGATTAGTGAACGGATGGAGGTCGTGGATTTCCAAATTCTTGCTTATGGTATTTTGACATTTCCTGTCAAGGGACAATGAACATGAGTACATTTGAGAAATTTGCGCATTAACTCTAATACTTGCTTCTGAGGTACAGAATCTTGATGTTCTAGCATCCATTCAATCCACTAGACTAGTTTCACTGGAAGGGTTCCAAAATTGTGCCTTCGAAGTTCATATAAAATGCGTACTAAATGCAACAGAGTGATGCGATTTCTATGTGTGGAATTTCTTTGGAAGGAACAACTTGGACAAACCGGGGCACTTTTATTTGCCAAGTCACCGCCAGTGATTTCCAGATGTCCTTATTACAAGGTTCTCATCGTAGACTCTTCCTATATTTGAACTAGTTGTACGAAAATTCCAAAACATTATATGCTGCTAAATTTTGACATGGGTATACCAATGAGTAGTTGAGTACGTTATCCATTTTCCATGGCTACATTTCAAAAGGTGTCCAGTTTTCAAAGGAGCATAATCAGCGGCTAAAGGAGCTCAAAGCTCATAAAAACTTACAATTTTTGAATCCAAAGCATAAGGTAAAAGAAGAATTCTATCTAACCTGTCTCTTTTGGTATCATGAAAACAATGTCAAGTGTTTCTTAACGTTTACGGTAACTCGTTCCATCTCTTTTCCGTTTTACAGAAAAACGAAGGCTCTCACCAAACTAAAGACGAAGATTATCCCCAAAACTTAACTTGGAAAATTCAGGGTGTTGAGTTGGAAAATTTATCCTTGGAAATTAGGGGTGCCTGCATGATTGACGTAACTGGAAGCTGATTTTTCCATCACTCCTCGATCTGGTATTGATTAGTTGCCAAAACAGTGATGCAAACGGACCCCTATATATAGAATAAGCTCAACACGAAAGGATTGCTTCATCACAAATCAGGAGAGACATGAATTCACTAAAAATTTCCCTCCTCTGTTTCCTACTCTCTATCATTTTCATACCCAACTTCACTGCTTCCCAAATCCTATTTCAGGTACTGAGAGAAGCGCATAATCTCTCTCTGTCTCTCTTAACGTTTTTTTCTTTTTTTGGTTGGTTATTGGTGGTTGGTGATCTCAGGGGTTCAATTGGGAATCGGCAAAGAAGGGAGGATGGTACAACATCCTGAAACAGTCTGCAGCTGAACTAGCTTCTTCAGGAATTACACATGTTTGGCTTCCACCACCTTCTCATGCTATTTCAGATGAAGGTATATATTTTGTTACTTTCCCAAAATTCTCTTTTGTACTTGATTTGTTACCATTCTCAAGCAAGAATTTGGTAAACTTTCTGAGCTACATTATGATCTGATCTGAACTAGTACACAACGTCAACCACAAGAGTTAGATTGTAAAACTTTGTCTCTGGTATAGAAATTAAACAATTTTGCAAGTTTGGTTGGATAGTAGTTTTGTAACAACATGAATGAGAAACTATTCGAAAACAGGCCTCTCTTCGGAAAAATGTGGAAACATCCTTTTAAAAGATTTCAAAATTGCAGAACTGTTACAGATTTCATCTGTGAGCCATCTAGCTACCTACACCATATATAGTTTACATGATGTAACTTTAAAATTGGTAATTAGTAATTACATCAATCAGTAGGGACAATTGCATTTTTGATACCTATGTTTCGAATTTGCAATTTAATTTAGTTCATGTGTCTTAACTCTTAACACCCTGTGTCATTTAGCAAACTTGTTAGAAGAAATTTTAACTTGCGAAAATCATAGCGGTGACTAACATAGCAATGTGATGAAAGCACAGAGATAAAAGCCACATTTGTATTGTTAGGCACATGATTTATCATATAAGCGGCACAATTCATCAGGAAATGTCAATGATTAAGAGTTCAATATCAAACACTTTTTTCAGTTTGTGCATTCGATTTGTTAAACCAAACCGGTTTGCTATATTCCAAGTGTACTAGTACAGATCTCCTCAGTGTTTATGCTAAATGTTGATAGCATTGTATTCGGCTATTAGCATCAGTTCTGTGATTATTATATGACAATTAACTGAACTCAACTTCTTTGTTTAAGGATACATGCCTGGCAGGCTGTATGATCTCAATGTATCTAAATATGGAAATCAAGATGATTTAAAAGCACTGATAAAAGCCTACCGTGACAGTGGGATACAGAGCATAGCAGATATTGTTATAAACCACAGATGTGCAGAGAAGCAAGATGAGAGAGGAATATGGTGCATTTTTGAAGGAGGAACACCTGATGATCGCCTTGATTGGGGGCCGTCTCTTATTTGCAGTGATGACACACAATATTCTGATGGCAAGGGCAATCCTGACACTGGAGCTGACTTTGGGGGTGCTCCTGACAAGGGTCCAGAATGAGCTCTCGGATTGGATGAATTGGTTAAAGACCGAAATTGGGTTCAGCGGATGGCGATTTGATTTTGTCAAGGGATATGCTCCAGAGTTCACCAAGTTATATGTGGCAAACACAAAGCCTAGTTTCTCAGTAGGAGAGTTTTGGAACTCCCTTGCTTATGGAAGTGATGGTAAACCGGAGTACAACCAGGACAACCATCGTAAAGAGCTAGCTGGATGGATAGGGAATGCTGGAGGAGAGGTTACCGCATTTGATTTTACAACTAAAGGGATACTTCAAGCTGCTGTCCAAGGTGAACTGGGGAGGTTGAAGGACTCAAATGGAGGGCCTCCTGGATTGATTGGAATATCGCCACGCAATAGTGTGACTTTCATAGACAATCATGATACAGGTTCCACACAAAAGTTGTGGCCATTTCCATCAGATAAAGTCATTCAGGGATATGCTTACGTTCTTACTCATCCAGGGATCCCATCGATAGTAAGTCCTTCGTTTTTTTTGTCTTAATTCGTCTTCTCACAAACTAAAGTGACATAGTCATAAGATCAGGTTGCTATTGCTCAAGTGAAAGTGCATGTTCATAGTTTTATCACTTGTGGTCCATTATTCTAATAATTTTTTGTACATCTTGCAACAGTTCTATGATCATTTTTTTGACTGGGGATTGAAAGAGGAGATCTCGAAACTCACTGCGATTAGGTCCAGGAATGGGATCAAACCCGACAGTGCCGTGCATATCCTAGCAGCTGATGCAGATCTCTATTTAGCTTCCATAGATGATAAAATCATAACCAAGATTGGTCCAAGATCCGACGTTGGGAACCTTGTACCTCCAACATTCAAAATTGCAACCTCTGGAAATGATTATAGTGTTTGGGAGAAAACAGCATGAAAATGTTGTTTATAAAGAAATAAATTAATAAAGTACTAGTAATTGATGTATTGCAAGTGCGTATCAAGGAGTAATACAATGGAAAAGTAAGCCTATAGCCTTATTCGAATTGCCGGTTTCAGTTTAGAATAAGAAAGAAAATTTCATAATGATGTTATAATTGAGCCGAAACCGATTAATCTTCGATAAAGCTGCTGCAACCATGAACAATCAACTAAGGTTGCACAATCTCTTACTAGTCTTGGTAGTCGTCTTCAGAACTAGAGTAGTCAATTGCTGCTCTGGGTGCCATCCAATTCGATGAGTCCCTCAACTCAGAGTCTCTTGCATCTTTCCTACCTCGGAGGCTTACATTGAGATGAACAAGCCTGGTGAAGAGCAAGTCTCTCTGAAACATTCTGGAAATAAGAGAACCTGCAGGATTCACAAAATTTGATGAGCAAGGCAAATTAATCAATAATGTATGGAGCATGTAAAACAAATACGTGAACTGAAAGAGAGCACAGTATATACAAGCATGCAATTGCACCGAGATAAACGCACCCCAGCATCAACAGCGAATAAGCATTTGTTTCGCAAGCTTTGAATTCTTCAAGACAATCTCGGTGAGTCAAAAAAATATTCCAATGGCCCATCAAGAAACGAAATGGGCCTCAACTAATTAAACAATGGTTGTTTGACACAGATTTTGTACATTTTCTTTGTTAGAATACTTCAAATAATCACAAAAATCAAACAAATTTATATTTGGAGTACCTATTGTGGCCTCCTCGGCTCCTCCGCACAATTTTCGGATTCCTCTCAGACCAACTCTTCCAGGCTCCTAAGTCGCAGAAATTCTGAAACGAAGGAAAGAGATTGAAGGTTCTTGCATTTGAATATATCAACACCTCGGCAGTTACAATCAGTAACTTTTAAGGATTTGAGACTTGAATTCGAAACTTCAATTTCTAAACTCTGGAAGCCATCAAAATCTAAATATGAAGATAGTGACAAATACTCGATGGATGGGCACCCTTAAATAAAACTAGACAAAGCCTTGGACTTCAGTTGCACACTCTTGAGGACAGAGTTTTCAGATACATAATTAGGGTTTTGAGATGAGTCATGTCAGAATAGAGTTAACTCATTTTTTATATTTGTCTCCATTGGTTGGGTCATGTCTCTAGGGTAGAATATTGTTCATTCAATATTCTATTAATTTATTGGATTAATTTCAATTTAGTACCCTGTGGTTTAGGGGTAACATCATGTCAGTCCCTACTCTTTCAATTTAATCAGCAACACCCCTGTGCTTTCAATTTCAATCAGCCGTGCCCAAATTTTACTGTTCCGTCCAAATTTTACTTTGTCAATCCAGTCAAAGTTAACGTTCAAATTGGACGGAACAGTAAAATTTGGGCACGGCTGATTGAAATTGAAAGCACAGGGGTGTTGCTGATCAAATTGAAACAGCAGGGACTGACATGATGTTACTCCCAAACCACAGGGTACTAAACTGAAATTTATCCTAATTTATTTATTGTAAATAAGAAATATATGATGTAAATAAATAGTAATGCTTTTCTGATGAAAAATATCAACTCATTTATTGATTAACGAAATTATACATAACGACCTACTCATGTAGGCTGACAAAAGAGTCATTACCTAAGCAAATAAATATATTTTAAAGATCAAGAAGCACATCCAAAACTATCATACAAACACCCATGAAAATCAAAATGGCACAGGTGCTGCAGCCTGCAAGACATTCTTGGTGACATAACTCAAACTTGAGTACGGACGAATTCCTTCCCCAGAGAAATATGAATTCTTAAAAAAATAAACAATTAAAAATAAAGCTTAAAGCCCAAAAACAGACCACTCTGTTACAACCAGCCTAACAAGTCCTCCTCCTAAGCCCAGTATTAGTAATCCAGTAGGCCCAGTAGAGTAGTTGAGAGTTGTTATGCTTAGACTGATGTGTTGGTGGTCCTGTACCACGCGTCAAGCTCCCCTTTTGTATCAGATGACATCCCATATGTATATCTTTGTATTCAAAAGCCAATTTTGGCATTGAAGAAATTAACAAAAATAGTTTATTTAACAGTACTGGTTCTTGGAAAAGACAAAGATCAGAAACTGGATTCAAGGAATGGAGAATGAAAAGCCGCGATTTGTGAGGTGGTCAATAAAGGAGCTGTTCAACCTGCAGAAGCTCCACCAGAATCCAGACTGGCCGGAGGAATTAATAAAAGAAGGGCCGTGGTTAGAACATAACTTCATCAAGTTGTTGGATATGGAAGAGGAGTAGGAAACACCAAGTTTCGGCAACTGGGTAAGTTAGCAGGTACATTGGAACTTTACAAATGGTCTATTGCGGGGCAGTAGACCTATATTGGCCCACCAATACAGGGTTTATAATGTCTCTATTGGGGGGCAATAGATATTCTATTGCCCCCCAATACAAGGTTTATAAAGTGTCTACTGGCCCCCAATAGACGTCTATTGCCCCCAATATTGGTATTTTTTTTTTGACTTTTTTGTTGTTTTATTGGTTGCAGGTTCCGCAAGCAAGTCAGGAATAGAAAGAAGAGAACATTAGGCACTGGGATGAGAGTTCTTCTAAAGGAGATGAATACAATGATTGAAGACGAAGGTGACAAAAAGAAAATGGAGGAGAAAATGAAGACTATCTTACAAGCAAATGAAAACTTGGCAAACCATATTAAGGTGCTATGGGAAAAGATTATGGTTGCCGATGACAAGATTTTGTCTATGGAGAAGAAAGTAACTGAAGTGATGCAAGAAAACAGAGCGCACAAAAACCACATCAGAGCTCTGAACATATTGTTGGCGAAGGCAACTGGGAGGAAACATGATCAGGAAAGTAGTGATCAGAGAGCTAATCAACTTCAGATGGTGTTGGCGTCAACGGAGCAAGAAGCTGGAACAGGATATGAATATGATCGAACCCAAGTTGAATATCTACCTCAAACACCAGTCAATGAAGAACCAAAGGGAGGTGATCCAGTTAACGCAGTTCCTCTAGCTTTCAAGAAGCCAGAAGAGGAAATAATTGAGCAAGCAGATGAGGAGGAGATACTAAATGTTGTAGAAGCAGAAAAAATAAATATAATCGTGTCAACACTTCTCGAAGCAGCTAATTCGGCATACATGGAAAAACCAGAGCAGAAAGAAACTGCTGCAAAGACAGAAGACACGAATGAGAAGAAAGCTGGAAAAGAAATAGCAGTACCATTGGTTCCAATATAGAAGGAAAAGGTTGCCATGCATTCTATTGAGAGGAATGTGAAACAAAACAAGAGAAAGGCAACAACTAAGGACAAGGATGAGGATTTTGAGTATGACACTCCGGAGATCTTGAAGACTTACGGAAAGAAAAGAAAGACTGCTCCACAAGAACAGCTAAAGCAGAGAAAGAAAGCCGAACAGAAGCTGGCAACAAACCTGCATAAAGGGAAACAAGTACAGCAGCCAATCCAAATTAAAGATGTGAATTGCGAGAAGTACACATGGAAAACCTTAAAGCCTAAAGTCGCAAGACACTACCAGCAATTTTTTGAGATGGTCGATGACGATTTGTAAGTGCATAGCATAACTATTAAAATTTGAATATTAATGCTTTATAGACTAGTAATAACTATACATTTTTCTGTTTGTGCATATATACCTACTGGACAAGTAGAAATGGCATAATAGGGATAACAAGGAGAGACATGAAGATTATCATCCAAGAGGAAGATGTGGGTATTAGTGTAAGTTTTAAATTTTTGTTTGTTTTGGCCCCCAATAGTCACCTATTGCCCCCTAATAGGCACATATTGGCCCCCAATATGTGCCTATTGGGGGGCAATATAGGTGCTAAACTTCACATATATAATACTAACAAATTGAACGATTGCAGGTGATCAAGGCTTACACTGAAATATTGCAGAATGAACTGAAAGAAAAGAAGATTCAGATTGGATTGCTGGACATTGAAGCGGCGGTAAGTAATGAAACAAAAATAGCAGCGTGCCACTGCACCGCGGCACGAAAACAAATTTTATATTAACAATTGAATGATTTAATATGTGTCTGTTTCCTATATAGTACTACGCTGTTCAACATGAAAAGAAACTGGCAGACTTCAAGAAAGGAGGAAAGAGCCTTTTGGAAGACGACTTTAAAGGCCACGAGATTGATATAGAGTTATTTCTAATTGAACAACTGTGGAGTAACTTCAGCTACCCCAAGGTGCTTATCCCGATCCACCATTGCTACAGCCAGCAGTACACACTGCTTATCATCGACAATGAGAAAAAAGCTTTGTTCACATGAACTCTATGCTACCTCCAAAGAAGGAATGGACAAAAGATAACCACCACTACACCAACGCAAACTGGGTGGTAAGTAATAATATTAAAACAATGTGTTTATTTTTCAAAATGGTCAAATTTAGAAAGTCTATTGATGCTTTATATATCTGTATCAAACAGGTAAAGCACATAAGGAGGTTTATCCGCAATGTGAACATGACAGCCAGAAAATTTGACGCTGACAGCCAGGATCAAGAGAACACAAGAGAAAAGTGTAAAGGTGAGGACGCTCGAGGAGAATTTATCACCGAGGTTGAAGAAATGACAGAAAGAGAGAAAGAGGTCAGAAGGTGGATCTTGGATAATCATATCGGCGAACAGGACTACGAGCTTGTAGAAGACTTCAACTGCCCTCAGCAGAAAACCTCATTGTAAGTGCCTCAAAATCCTTTAATATTTGTTTATGATGTGAAAAATGACAATTTAATTGATACATTTGTGCCAAGTTTTCAGTCTATTGGTCCCCAAAAGGGGTCTATTGGGGGGCAATAAGTGCTTTTGTTGAGGATCACTAACTTTAATTCATGCTTTATAGAGGGGAACCCAACAAGAAGAAAGCCGATGACATGAGGAAAATAATTCTTGAGAGGTTTGCAAAGGAGGAACATGGTTGGATGTTGAAAGATACCATCAAGAAGCTGCACTTACTGTAGGAAACGCAGAAAGCTAGAAAATGTAGATTTTATGCACTTAGTTTCGGTTGAACTTATTTTGATTTGGAATATTAATACTACTACTTTGAGATGATTTGAAAGCTTTTCAATATATTTTCTATTAAGTTGAAAGAATTTATTTTCAGTTACTACTGTTGAGCATATCACATAGGTCAATATTTAAAATACAGGCCCATATTACATACATGGTGCCTTTAGTCCCCAGAAACCAGGTTCTATTGGGGACCAATAGACCCTTATGGCCCCCAATAAAGCTTGTATAGAGGGTCAAAAATAAGATAGTAGGACATCAAACTACATTGGCAATATGCAAGTGTAAAAATTTCACACTTGTTGAACTTCAACCCTCCAAAACTCAAATTCTATTGGGGGCCAATAGATGTCTATTACCCCCAATATATGTTTGTAGGGTCAGTTTGCTTTCACAACACGTTGGAAAAACTTGCAACTCAAAAGCAAACATGTTAAAATGAAAATAAACATAAAATCAACTATTGTATTAGTGGAAAAGTCAAAATGAAATCAAAATGGATAGAGGAACCGGAAAAAATCTCAATACAAGTTCTTGAAAAACTTAATCGATTTCTCAGTTAGCAACAATACTCAAGTACCAATCAATGTCAATAATCTTCGAAAGAAAAAATGTTATACTGACTCTAGATAAAATCATCTATTGCTCCCTAATAGCTTATTACTGCCCCCTAATACAACTAAACAGAATGCTAAAACAATTGACAACTTTACATTCAAATAGGTTCAGTGCAGGTCTTCTTGTTATGCTGGCCCATTTTGCCACATCGACCACAACGAATGAGCTTCTTTTCACATTCTCCTCTAAACTTGAACCTCTTGAGCCTAGGCCTCCCGGGTGGCCTCTTTGTGTTCGGAGGAAGTATGAAGTCATTGCTTGAAGATTCCGAAGAAGCCACATCAACATTAGATATTGGATAAATTGGAAAATCATAGCACTTCTTGTAATAATCAACATGAAAATGCTTATCAATAAAATCATAAACATCCATTGAGGCAGCTTGAATTGCAACGAGACCATGGCAGCAAGGCAAGCAGTTAATCTGCCATTTTTTACACGAGCATGAAGGAGTTCCAAGGTCCACAACATAAGAATACATTGATCTAACCTCATAAATATTTGTGTGGGAGTAATGGACATTGAAACGGCAAGCTTTCTCCATACATTCTTTCCAACGACCCTCCATAACAGGAGTAAGTTGTGATATCCAAACCTGAGCCTCGTCTCTCCTTTCACTCATCATTTGCATCACCTTAATCCGAGTCTGATCAAGCATAGTGTAAATTGGCATCTCACGCTCAACAGCAAACCAAGCATTAAAAGATTCAGATATAATATTAGCCATAATTCCATAACGGCATCCAGGGAACAATGCGCGGCACCAATTTTCAAGAGGCATATCAGTAAGAAATGGATCTATAATATCAGCACCACCAACTTCTCTCAACTCTCTTAAATGGAAATGTTATTCCTTTTCAGTACATGAATATGCCAACTCAAAAAACTTCTTTTTAACATCATCTTTCAAAACAGAAGACCCTTTACCGTTGTATTTACTCATAAGGTTATGCGTCAAGTGCTTGTAATAGAAAATATGAGGATTACCAAGAAATATCTTATCAAAAGCACTCAACAGTCCAACACCTCGATCACTAATAAACGTAATCACTCTACCATGAGGTTCTAGCAAGCTCTTCAAGTGTTTGAAGAAAAAGGACCAATTAGCATCCGTCACAGAATCATAGACACACATTGCAAGAGGAAAGAAACCTACAAAAAGAAAAGAAAAAAAGACGTAAGTCTATTTAGGGACAATAGATGTCTATTGGGGGACAAAAGATGTCTATTGGGGGGCAATAGAAGATTGCAGCGTGCCGCTGCACCACCAACGGCTGAGAGCGTGCCGCTCCATATTTTCAACGAACAGAATCCAAAAACAATAATAAACATAAAAGAAACAAAAAAGGGAAAGAAATCACAAGAAAATAAAGGAGTATTGGGGGCCAATACATGATTGCAGCGTGCCGCTGCACCGCTAACAAGAGCATGCCACTGCAAAGTTTCAACAAAAATAACAATAAAAGAACATAGACATCAGAAAATTACCATGATTTCCATTCTTTCCGGTTGAACAAAGAATCTGCCCCTTGTAGACACTCTTCCCAAAAGTGCCATCAACATACAACACGGGAAGACAGAATTCAAAGCCTTGAATGCAACCAGCATAAGCTAGGAAAAGCCTCTGAAATCGATTACTCAATGGATCAACTTCCAAAACAAAAGAAGATCCTGGGTTAGTCTCAAACTGTGACGTCCCGAACCCGAATTCACCGGGTTACTAGTCATTTGGACGGTAAACAACTTTTACTTTCACTTTTACTGTCGTTTCAATGCTTTTAGGGGGTCCTAAAATTTGACTTTTTGTTCGGGTCAAAATTTGAGAAAATTTCCTTCATGAAAGTTGTAGAGGACGTTAAACCGAGCGCGTGCATATGTGGTGCGTAAAAATTGGACTTAGTATGTGAGAGTTATGGCCAAAAATGTAGAATTTACTGTTCATGGTAAGTTGTATATATATATGGAAATTACTGTTGGTAGATTTCCATTTTTGGAAAATCTACCTAGCCCCCGGTAACTTTCTCTTCTCTCTCCCCGACCCTTCCTCCCTTTCGGCCCGATCTCTTCCCCCTCCGATTTCTTCCTCCTCCGGCCGACCCAGAAAGTAATCCGGCCACCCCCAAGCTCGGTTTCTTCCCCTTATCACGTCTGTGGAGGTATATTACGGTGATTTGGCCGGAGAAGCTCGATTTGGAGCGGAGGAAGCTACGGTGGCAGTTAGCCATTTTTGCCGATTTCCGGCGATTCCGGCCACCTCTGGTCACCATTTTGCCGTCGAAGGTTTGGTTTTCCACGGAGATCATTTCGCCCCTAGCCTCGAATCAAGATTTGAAGTGTAGAGGCAGAATTGAAAATCTAGGGTTCTTGATTTTCTGGGTTTTCTTCACCGGTTGAATTCGACTGTTTAAAGGTAAAATTGGGATGTGTTGTAGTTGAGAAAATTGATCAGTGTGTTGTGTAGGTGCTGCTGTCAAAATATGGTGGCCATCGGAGGTGGTTGCCGCCTGCGCGTGGGTCCCACGCGCCGCCACTGTGGGTGGCGCGTGGAGGCGTGTTGGGCTGTGTTTTAATTCCAGTTTTTAGCCCATTAAATCCTATAAATATTGTAGAGCTTATATATGAAATTTGGTGAATTTTGGAGAAGCTTGGAATTAATTATGAATTTTTGAAGTTTAGGGTTTCGATTATCGAATTACGAGAATCCGGCCGTCGGATATCTCTCGGTTCTGCCTTGCAACCTTTAAATTAACGAAATGGTATTAGTGGTATAATTTGGGTTGCATCCGAGGAGAAGTGGAGATGTAATTATGAGGATTTGATTTTGAGAATCGTATTTAATTGTTGAATAGTTATTCACGGAATATAATTGTGTACAGGGCGATGTACCGAGCTATTGCTCGACGAAGGAACTCGTATGCATGGTCGCCTAAATAGTACTGTGAGTGGACATTTGTTTTTAAATTAATTCCGCATGCAGTATTATTATTATTTTCTTCCAATTGAGATTTAATTATGTTTTGAATATTTGAGATTTAGTTTATTGAGATTTATTTATGGATTACGAGATTAGTATTGAAATTCCTTCCCGAGGGCTTTTAGTAGATTTTTGAGATAGTATTCAGGAGTTATTGAGTTGAGAAATGATTTTCGGGAAGTGACTGATTCAGAAAATATTATGAGAATTTTGGATTTCGAATATCGGTTTTTTATGAGGATTCACGAGTACGAATGTTTCATCGAATATTTGAGCATGATTGATTTATAGAAATTTATTGAGCTTTGAGCTCCGTACTTATCAGCTTTGAAGTTAGATTGAGTTTTCTTTCCGAAAGCATTTATTGATTTACAGAGTATTTGATTTTATGCTTTCGAGGATGCTTTCAAGGATTTATTGAGGTTTGATTTAGTGAGTTAATCCTGAGTTATGCTTTCGGTGGATTATTAATGATTTATTGAAGTAATACCCAGTTTCTTTCCGAAAACAAGTAATTGAAAGAGGTTATTTTCAGTTTCTTGAGGAGGCTATTCAGTTTATTAAGGAGGCCAGTTTTGGCGCATGCGTATCTTACCTAGTTGGCAGTCCCTTCTAGGTAATAGTCTGGTTGGCAGTCCCTTCCAGACTACAGCTCGGTTGGCAGTCCCATCCGACGCGTCACCTGGTTGGCAGTCCCTTCCAGATGACATGAGGTAGTTAGTCGGCAGTCCCGTCTACTACCTGTGGTTAGTCGGCAGTCCCGTCTACGACTTGTGGCTAGTTGGCAGTCCCTTCTATCCACCGCCTCCTATTCCGGTTGGCAGTCCCTTCCGATGCGTCATCTGGGTGGCAGTCCCTCCTAGATGGCATGAGATGACTAGACAGCAGTCCTTTCTAGTCATCAAACGAGCCTCATGAAAATGATGTTTTTATAAGGATTGAGGATGAGATTTTAAGAGACTTCAAGATGTTCTTATTACGTGATTGAGATTTCAGTAAAGAGGATGAATAAGAGTGTTTTCAAAATTGTTACTGCATGCGAGGTTTTAGAGAATAACTTGGGAAAGCATTAAGTTTTACTTATTCATTTGAAATTACTTATTTTTCGTCCACTCACTCTAACGGATTTTAAATGTTTTCCCCTGAGCCCTTCGGTTTTAAATGCCCAGTTTGCAGGCCAGTTTAGCTTGAGGTCGAGCGTACTTGGGGTTGAGGCATAGCTGTCATAGCTTCCGCATTATAAAAGTATTGGTCGTTTATCTTGTATTCTACCTTCTTGTACGCCTGAGAAATAGATTGCTCTGATATCTCTTGAGATTAATATTCTTAAGTTTCAGAATTGTTTTGTGATATGAGAGATGTTGTGATATAGGGAGCAGGGTGGCTCCAGGAGAATAAGGATGGATGATTTAGAAGTGTAATTGTTTGTTTACAGGTTTTGGGTTGTCCATTTTTAGGGGAAGTTCTGTCAAATTTTTTGGTAGAATTTCTTCTAAGGTGGGCCCCGCAGGGCCTTTTCGGATTTCACCCTGAAATCCGGGGCGGGTCCTGTCAGTTGGTATCAGAGCTCTAGGTTTTAAGATTCTGTAGACTTGTTTCGATCTGGTTACCTTATATGCTTGATGTTACTCAGTACCTCCCGAGTGATGGCCCGACTGCAGCGGTTCCCCATCGTTTACTCTTCGGTGCTGAAGTATTCATCAAGTATGTAAGGTACGTGGTTAGTTGATTTTCCTTCAGGTGCTATGCCTCTTATACGCCGACCTCATAGGGATCTGTCTGCATATCAGATTGTTTAAGTGTCTTGCACCTTTTCATGGTGATGGTGATGTTAGATTACCTTACAGGGTTGAGTTATGCTACGAAATGTGATCCGAGGGAATGTGGTGGTTATCTCTCCCTCGATGCCAACAAGTTTGTTGGGGTAAGGTTTAAGGTGCAAGACTGGAGTTCGATTTCGTGTTTGATTGTTAGAGTTGAGTGGGCATAGATTTGGGTTGTCTCAGTTTACTATAAATTGCTTTAGAATCAGAATTTTTGATGGAAATGGAACTAGTAATATTAGTGGTTCTGACGTTGAACCAAGTTTCAGGAGATGTGTTACGTGATGTGATATGGCATGTATGTGACATTTGTGATATCATTGATAGTTGTTGGAGATTACTTGGAAATCATGACTGGTTATCTTGGCTCTTTGACCTAACCATGATATTTGGATTTTGTTTGTTCAGATTGGAAGGAATTGATTTTTGATACATTGACTTATAATTGATCCTTTTGAAGTTGTGGATCGTATTGAGTAAGGAGATAGACAGAATTTAAGTTTGATATAGTTTTATGTTTGAAACTTGAGTATTTAGTTGGACGCATAGAGCTTTACCGTCGAGTTACGATCTTTGCCAGTATTTAATTGAGAAGATTAGAAACATCTTTTGTATATGAGATTGTGCCTATGCGTGTACTAAATTGGTTATCCGTTTTGGCTGAAATGGTTGTACCTAAAAATTGGAGAATAGTGGTAGTGATCTCGTTGGGATTCATAATGGTGCAAGTGGAATTACTTGTGATACGGAGTATGATTTGAGTTATAAATTGTGGAGCCTTAAAGATTAATTGTGATAGATCCTTGGTGAAGTTTTTGCTAGACAGTTAGATTGGGATATTGTAAGAGTGGTTAGTGGAATAACTTTGAGGAAATAAGTTTCTCAGTTGGCTCCAGAAATATTTCAGATTAAGGTTTGACCAGAATTCTTGTTATATGTGGGTCAGACGTAATGCGGTTTGTCTTGGCAGTGACGTATTTCAACAGTGATTAAATGGAGGAATTGGATCGCCAGGTGGTTGGAAAAATTTCAGATCCAGGTACCGCTTTGTGTGAAATGAGATGTTGGACGGGTGTCTGTTTTACATCAAGGTTGTTGTTCGAGGAAAGACTCTGTGAACGGTGTTTGTCATCTAGGAATTTTGGTGGTTGCTTGAGTTGCATACATATACTAACAGATTGCTTTGAAGGAATTAAGTGAATTTTACTACCTTGGTACCGTTACTGGTGGAATTGGTTAAACTGTTTGAGATTTAATTCACACTTTAATTGATATTTCTACCGTATGGTGGCCCATATTTGGAGAAGTACAGGAAGTTGTTAGTACGATTGATATTCGGTCACCATCACGGGTTTATAGGTACGTTGACTTAGCGGGATGTTGGAGTTGAGTTTGGAAATTACTTGTTTGGACCTTGGGTTTTATCAAGGGTTTCAATTTACTCTTGAAGTACTAAATTGTTGAGCGAGTATGGTTGAGTTGTGTTGTTGGATTTATGCTTAGCGAGATGAGGATTGAGAAATTTTGGTGCAATCTTAGTTAGCGCGGATTAGTTTTTGAAATTGTTGTTGTAGCTAGAATATTATTGAATAAGTGTGTTAGAGGGTGGATCTTCAGCTACTTTATCCGCAGTTTAGCGATGACAGCGTCGCTTGGGGATACCGGCTTTGAGCCAGGCCAGGAGAGTTCGCTATACTCAAGTACTTGCAAGTTTAACGTTGATTATTGGAAGATTATGGTGGGGAAACATAGAGAAGAAAGAATGGACTATCTTGCTAGCAGTCTGGTACAAAATTTTGAACATAAACAGGTGTGTGAATGTGTCGCCTTATGGCCAGCAGGGTATATATCAAAGAAGTTTCTCTAGTTGACTTAGATGTCATCTCAAGGCTTTGATCAATGTTTTAGTCAGATATCAAAGTAGCGCAATGAAAGTGTAGTGGCCCCATAACATGCATGATTAAGAACTTATAGGTTGGTTCGAGGCTACTCTTTGATATGTTTGACGACTATGGGATCTCTACGTGCACGACATTCGATCAGAAATCCAAGCACAAATAGACAAAGAGGAAGTGTGGTTTTTGTGGTTGCTAAGGAAATTGGTTGTTGAAGACATGTGGGTTATCAGTGAGCATCTTGTGGTGTTTTATTAACTGTTGGACTTTCCATAACCCGTGTACGAATTGAAATTGTTTTAAGTGTGAGTAAATGTATTATCATGTTGTTGGTGAACAAAGTGGATCTTCACTGTACGAGTTATATGAAAAGGTATGAATGCTACTATTCAAACTGCATAGTTTGTGATATTGATACCATGAGTCATCTGAACTATTATTTGACCTAAATTTTTTTTGACGTCGAAGTTGTGTACTTGTGAGTATGTACTATTACATAGTTAGGTAAGACAATGGTATCCAACTTGGAACATTGATACATTTGGGATTCTAAGTATATGTTTTGGTTGCTTGTGTAATCGAGATTGTCGAGATTATCAGCTACTCCAGTCGTTGACTTAAAATTGCAAAGGGAAAACTTAATCCAAAGAAGATTTGATTTTCGTTATGCAGTTTCAAGGTGTAGTTCGTTCAAGTAACCGACCTTGATTTAGCCTTGAGCCTTTATTCTGAGAATTTTAGTAGGTGTTTCTGCTCACATAGTTGAACAGTTTACAGATTGCTTCAAACATAATGCTTTGACGATGTTCTCCCTCAGTTGTTAAGGACTGTCAGTAATGAGTGGAAGTAAATCTATCTACTAAGACACTGAATTTAGTAAGAACGCTGTGGGAATTATTCAGATAGCAATAATTGGCTAGATTTCAGCTAGAGAATTGTTTCTTATAAGGGTTGATCTCCATGTTCTAATTGGTCAAGTTTTGGATCAGTTTTGAAGGTAATTTCTACATGATTTGAGCAGACTTGCACATCTTTTCTGTGCCTTATCATCGCCACGGCCGTACGATTGATGTGCTATTCATCTTGTGACTGTTTACTATGGATTGGCGTGTGCACCCATCTCTACTTCAACAGTATGGAATTTCGAGGACGAAATTTTTATAAGGTGGGGAGATTGTGACGTCCCGAATCCGAATTCACCGGGTTACTAGTCATTTGGACGGTAAACAACTTTTACTTTCACTTTTACTGTCGTTTCAATGCTTTTAGGAGGCCCTAAAAGTTGACTTTTTGTTCGGGTCAAAATTTGAGAAAATTTCCTTCATGAAAGTTGTAGAGGACGTTAAACCGAGCGCGTGCATATGTGGTGCGTAAAAATTGGACTTAGTATGTGAGAGTTATGGCCAAAAATGTAGAATTTACTGTTCATGGTAAGTTGTATATATATATGGAAATTACTGTTGGTAGATTTCCATTTTTGGAAAATCTACCTAGCCCCCGGTAACTTTCTCTTCTCTCTCCCCGACCCTTCCTCCCTTTCGGCCCGATCTCTTCCCCCTCCGATTTCTTCCTCCTCCGGCCGACCCAGAAAGTAATCCGGCCACCCCCAAGCTCGGTTTCTTCCCCTTATCACGTCTGTGGAGGTATATTACGGTGATTTGGCCGGAGAAGCTCGATTTGGAGCGGAGGAAGCTACGGTGGCAGTTAGCCATTTTTGCCGATTTCCGGCGATTCCGGCCACCTCTGGTCACCATTTTGCCGTCGAAGGTTTGGTTTTCCACGGAGATCATTTCGCCCCTAGCCTCGAATCAAGATTTGAAGTGTAGAGGCAGAATTGAAAATCTAGGGTTCTTGATTTTCTGGGTTTTCTTCACCGGTTGAATTCGACTGTTTAAAGGTAAAATTGGGATGTGTTGTAGTTGAGAAAATTGATCAGTGTGTTGTGTAGGTGCTGCTGTCAAAATATGGTGGCCATCGGAGGTGGTTGCCGCCTGCGCGTGGGTCCCACGCGCCGCCACTGTGGGTGGCGCGTGGAGGCGTGTTGGGCTGTGTTTTAATTCCAGTTTTTAGCCCATTAAATCCTATAAATATTGTAGAGCTTATATATGAAATTTGGTGAATTTTGGAGAAGCTTGGAATTAATTATGAATTTTTGAAGTTTAGGGTTTCGATTATCGAATTACGAGAATCCGGCCGTCGGATATCTCTCGGTTCTGCCTTGCAACCTTTAAATTAACGAAATGGTATTAGTGGTATAATTTGGGTTGCATCCGAGGAGAAGTGGAGATGTAATTATGAGGATTTGATTTTGAGAATCGTATTTAATTGTTGAATAGTTATTCACGGAATATAATTGTGTACAGGGCGATGTACCGAGCTATTGCTCGACGAAGGAACTCGTATGCATGGTCGCCTAAATAGTACTGTGAGTGGACATTTGTTTTTAAATTAATTCCGCATGCAGTATTATTATTATTTTCTTCCAATTGAGATTTAATTATGTTTTGAATATTTGAGATTTAGTTTATTGAGATTTATTTATGGATTACGAGATTAGTATTGAAATTCCTTCCCGAGGGCTTTTAGTAGATTTTTGAGATAGTATTCAGGAGTTATTGAGTTGAGAAATGATTTTCGGGAAGTGACTGATTCAGAAAATATTATGAGAATTTTGGATTTCGAATATCGGTTTTTTATGAGGATTCACGAGTACGAATGTTTCATCGAATATTTGAGCATGATTGATTTATAGAAATTTATTGAGCTTTGAGCTCCGTACTTATCAGCTTTGAAGTTAGATTGAGTTTTCTTTCCGAAAGCATTTATTGATTTACAGAGTATTTGATTTTATGCTTTCGAGGATGCTTTCAAGGATTTATTGAGGTTTGATTTAGTGAGTTAATCCTGAGTTATGCTTTCGGTGAATTATTAATGATTTATTGAAGTAATACCCAGTTTCTTTCCGAAAACAAGTAATTGAAAGATGTTATTTTCAGTTTCTTGAGGAGGCTATTCAGTTTATTAAGGAGGCCAGTTTTGGCGCATGCGTATCTTACCTAGTTGGCAGTCCCTTCTAGGTAATAGTCTGGTTGGCAGTCCCTTCCAGACTACAGCTCGGTTGGCAGTCCCATCCGACGCGTCACCTGGTTGGCAGTCCCTTCCAGATGACATGAGGTAGTTAGTCGGCAGTCCCGTCTACTACCTGTGGTTAGTCGGCAGTCCCGTCTACGACTTGTGGCTAGTTGGCAGTCCCTTCTATCCACCGCCTCCTATTCCGGTTGGCAGTCCCTTCCGATGCGTCATCTGGGTGGCAGTCCCTCCTAGATGGCATGAGATGACTAGACAGCAGTCCTTTCTAGTCATCAAACGAGCCTCATGAAAATGATGTTTTTATAAGGATTGAGGATGAGATTTTAAGAGACTTCAAGATGTTCTTATTACGTGATTGAGATTTCAGTAAAGAGGATGAATAAGAGTGTTTTCAAGATTGTTACTGCATGCGAGGTTTTAGAGAATAACTTGGGAAAGCATTAAGTTTTACGTATTCATTTGAAATTACTTATTTTTCGTCCACTCACTCTAACGGATTTTAAATGTTTTCCCCTGAGCCCTTCGGTTTTAAATGCCCAGTTTGCAGGCCAGTTTAGCTTGAGGTCGAGCGTACTTGGGGTTGAGGCATAGCTGTCATAGCTTCCGCATTATAAAAGTATTGGTCGTTTATCTTGTATTCTACCTTCTTGTACGCCTGAGAAATAGATTGCTCTGATATCTCTTGAGATTAATATTCTTAAGTTTCAGAATTGTTTTGTGATATGAGAGATGTTGTGATATAGGGAGCAGGGTGGCTCCAGGAGAATAAGGATGGATGATTTAGAAGTGTAATTGTTTGTTTACAGGTTTTGGGTTGTCCATTTTTAGGGGAAGTTCTGTCAAATTTTTTGGTAGAATTTCTTCTAAGGTGGGCCCCGCAGGGCCTTTTCGGATTTCACCCTGAAATCCGGGGCGGGTCCTGTCACAAACACAGCTTCCCTATACCAAGTTAGCATGTTAAACGAATCAGCCTCAGAACCGTAAATCATTTCCCTAGCCTTTTGCTTTGCTTTCCAAGCAACCTTGTACGATATATCAAACCTATAAGCTGATTTGAACTTGCTGATAATTTTCCTCGGCTTCAATGACAAGTTATAGCTAATGTCATCTTCAATACATGTCTTGACAATTTTCGATCCCAAAAGCTCATGTTTTTGCTTCCGAACAAAACTTTTGCAAGAGTGGACATTGTCCAACTCACCAATAATAAAGCATCCATTTGCAGGCAATACATAACCACGAACATTCCACTCACATCCTTCAGTTCCCCAATTGGAACAAACCGCATGAATTCTGTCCCAATCATTTCTAATAAACACAAAGCTGAACCCAACTTCAATAGCATACTTTCTGAGCTTGTCTCGAAACTCAGGGGAACCCCCACGAAATTTCTGCCCTACACATTGAATGTAACTAGCCCACTCATTTGACAAGTAAGACTTTTGAACTTCAGTCCTAAATGCCTCAATGAGGTAATCATCTTCATCCACAATACCAGAGCAGCTATCTTCAAATGAAACAGAAGCTTTTTTGCTTCAACTTACACTATTCTTCAACACCGTAATATCAACACAATCCAACTTGTAAATCTTGGCACCGCTAAACAGCATCTGGAAATCATCATCATTGTGAAGAAAAAAAAATAGCGCATCCAAGAAACGAATAATGAAGCTCAATACCATCAGTTGCAGAAAACTTGAAGCGTTCACAAATGTATTCAAGCAAATGAGCATAGCTCATATATTCATTAATACGAAACATGAAACCTTGTCCAGAATGAGTGCACTTAACAACCAAGGAACTATCTATATTCCTGAAAAAAAAAAAATAAACAAAACAAAACAAAACAAAATCAAACCACTGTTGCCCCCCAATAGAGGAGTCTGGAACACCAAAATCACTTCACAAAACAGAAACAAGTTACTATAAACAACTATTGCTGAACTTCAGTAAAAACTAAGCGTATCAAAAAAGAAGAAAAGCAGCTCTGTGAACCATCTATTGACCCCCAATATGGGTCTATTGGGGGGCAATAGACACTTCACAAATACCAAAATAGATCGAACTGTTCTAAAACAAAACCACACAAACTTAGCACAACGAAACAGATCAAACTTAGCACAACAAAGTTATAAGCATGAAATTAGCAAATCGAACCAAATCAAAGATGAAATTCACGCTTTTCGAAAAGGAAAAAAAATGGAATTAACGAAACACGTACAGACCAAACTTAGCGCAACGATTCAGAAATAACAAAACACACAGGAAAACAAACTCAGATTCAATGGAAGTGCATAGCAAACATGGATCCAAAAAAAAAAATCGAAGAAACGGAATTGAAATCGAAGAAACAATTCAAACCGAGCTGAAGTAGAGTTGAAATATAGAGCCACATTGCTACTTTCTCTCTCCATGCAAGCTTCTCTCTCTCCGTTCTCTCTCTCTATCGCGTGAACCAGAGTTTCTATCTCTAAGCGAAACTTCTCTCTCTTCGTTCGCTTGAAATTTTGAAACACACGGGTTTAATTGGGTGGGACGCTGGGTAGTTAAGAGAAGGGCAAAAATGTCAATAAAAAGATGTAAAAATGGAACTTTTGTGAAAAAGGAAATAAGTCTTTAGAGTGTTTTGTGTAAGTACGTAGGAATTAAAAAAAACTTAATGGGGTAAGTGAGAGCATTGACCCTAAAATTAGGGTAAATGGACAAAAACCCAAAAAATAATTTTGAACCGCAACTCTAATTTAAAGTTTATCGGGTTTAAGGATTAATCAAGTTGGGTGCTCGAGCTTTCTTTTATTGAATATCCAAATCAGTCATTAGTTAGTCAAGCTCTCTGCACATTTTCAAATTTTCGATTCACATTGATAAACTCGTATACGAGTATTAAGGCTTTGAATCAGTACGTCGAGGCTAAACCCTAGTACGTCGAGCTACGTTTAATAAAAGAAGAAAGAAAAAAAGGGATCTCTGTTTAATAACACAAGTAAGGTCGACTAATTAATTAGGCTAAGCAACAGAAGCTAAGGCATGCATTAGATATGGTTCTTAATTAACTTTTTAGTTTGTTCATATTCTAGGGAATTAGGATCTCTGCAGCAAGAGTACACACACATACAAACACACGTGCATGGGTATTATCACTAGGCAAATTCGCCAGAAAAGAATCAAGTTCATTGTTAATATAGAGGCCGTGACAACGACAACATTAACACTACCTGGTTGTTCATTTCCAAGACCTCCCGTAATATAAATGAGCAATTAAAAAACCTAGTTCACCATCACCTTCATACAGAAAAGGTAGCGAGAATCGGAACCTTTGCCGGCAAGAGCTACGTACACAGGTCTAGCCCTAGGGCGCCATGGCAAAGTCGAAGCTGATGATGCTTTTTGTTTCATTTTGTTTGTTATCTGTGTTTAGTGCATCTGAGGTAGCTCCGCCTGCGGCCATTTTCATATTTGGAGACTCAACTGTGGATGTTGGCACCAATACCTTGTTGCTCCAAAGTGGAGCAAGGGCTGATTTCTCTCCAAATGGGGTTGATTTTCCTTATTCTGTGCCTACTGGGAGGTTCAGCAATGGCCTTAACAGCGCTGACCAAATCGGTACAACCATCGTTAAACTATATTATTGTGTATATATATCATCTATAATTCTATAGATCATGCATGCATGACCCATATTATATATACTAATTAATCTCATACCCGTGCGATTCACACGTGATTGATCGATGAAGACTCTTCAATTGTTATCCACTTCTTTAGAAGCAAAAAAAATTGTATTTATTTATTTAAAAATGATTTCATGATCATCTGTTTTTAGACTAAAATGTATTTTGGGCAATTTGAAATTTAGTAAAGCTTTTAAGCGTTTAGCTAGTGTGTGTGTGTATTTAGATTTTTGATATTTTAAGGAAACAAAATTTTAATATGAAGCAATACAATTTAAATAAAATGATACACCATACATCTAACCAACGTGTCGATACACTATAACTAATACTTTAATTGGACCATCTGATGATGTGGAAGGATTTAGCTTGACCTTTTTTTTCGACGACTAAAAGAAGAACTGAAACTACAAAACAAACCCTCTACTTACACCTCCTCCTAGCTAATCTAAATGGAACGCTGGGGACACAGGAAGGGGTAGACAAAAAAACCAAACAGAAGGACTAGAGTACTGGTGAGCCAAATCTGCCAAACGATCCGCTACAAAATTCACCTCTCTCTAAATATGTCGGAAAATAATAATTAGCTTGGCCTTAGGTATGAAAGTATGAAACAAATTGTCCCGTAGCGCTGGAAGTAAGCAATAGCTAATTCATATTATTCTGATTGATGAGTTTGGTTGGTGCTTTGCAGTGAAACTATTTGGACGCCGGAAAAGTCCACCACCTTTCTTGTATGCCGCGAGTCATATGTCCACTTTTAAAAGGAATATACTGCAGGGAGTCAACTTTGCTTCAGCAGGAAGTGGCATCTTCCAAGACACGGGGATAAAAAGATGGGTAAGCACAGATAAATAAATTAATGCTAATTAGTTAGTAATTTAACTATAGTCAATAATTAATCCACAAAACTTACTTTGCACTTTTGCAGACAGAAGTTGTGTCACTGGGAAATCAGATCCAACAATTTGCAGCGGTGCGTGGAAATTTCACAGAGATAGTTGGTTTCAAAACAACTGATACCGTGCTTTCCAAGTCTTTGTTCATCATCAGTATCGGAAGCAACGATCTTTTCGAATTAGTTGAGTACTTTCCAAATGCCACGGACTTGTTTAAAGCGGAACACATGGAACGTCTTCAACTAACGTATAAGAACCATTTGAAGGTGTGTGTCAATTATTTTATGAGTAATGTTAGGTGAACCACATTTTTGGTTACCACATATATTCCACCTTATGTAGTATTATTCTTATTTTATTTCCCTTCAGTTCATTTTAATTAACTCAGTTAGCAAAGAAATATTGTATCTATCACTTGATTTCAGAATTTATACAAGCTGGGAGCTCGGAAATTCGGGATTATAAGTGTTCCTCCAATTGGATGTTGTCCATATGCCCGTGTTCAACCAAATGTCGACCCTAGTGTTTGTGTGAAGGAACTAAACAAGCTTGCTCAAACATTTTTCATAGAAACACACGCTCTCCTGCGGAAATTGAGCTCGGATTTGAAAGGGATGAGGTATTCACTTGGAAATGCCTATGAAATGACCATGAGTATCATTCAAGACCCATTAGCCTTTGGTAAGCATCAAATGCATTTTGATTTAATATTTTAGGTTTGATATAAAATTAAAATTGGATTAGAGGACGTTTTAGTTTTAATATTTCCTTATCTTTTGTGGGGGTGGGTAGTTGAATCTGTCTTATTTATTTTGGGGAAATTTTACGGTACTTGTATGTATGTATGTGATACACTCATTTACAGATCTAACAATAATTTTGTTGTCATTGTGGTAAATAGAGTTATTTTTTGGGTAATTTTAGTTCTATTACAGGTAATTACCCACCTACGATATTTTTACAAGTTTATAAATAAATTGTTGTCGATGTAGTAACTTGGTTCAATTATATGTAAATGTGTAAAACAAATGTGATAACTTTGTTGTTAATGTTATAAATTTGGTTCAACTAAATTATAATTTTGGTTCAATTAGATGTAAATGAGTATATGATAAATATCCAAGTACTCTAGACAACCCCTTTATTTTGACAATCACTTGTTAAAGGCCATAATTAGATTTCAGGCTCCTTGAAAATAACAGTCATTTTATATGTTTTACACGAGCACGTCTTGGAAATAACTTCGTCTTAATTTACTTGTGACTTTGATACTTTAAGATGGAGAAAGTATATGAGCCGATTGAGCCCTATTAGAATATAACAACTGCCATACATTGTCAAAGTCTAGGATGAATGCAGTCTTGAACGGACTCGTTGCTATCAAGACTAAAATTTTATTGTGGCAAATATGGATATTGTGATTTGCGAGTCATATTGCAGTTTTCAATTTGCTAGGGTTTAAGGACGTTCAATCAGCCTGCTGTGGTTACGGGAGGTTAAATGGAGAAAAAGCATGCGTTACAATTTTTGACCCCAACCTTTGTTCGAATCGTCAGGAGTTCCTATTCTGGGACTTGTATCATCCTACTGAGTTTGCGTCGCAACTAGCAGCACGAACACTTTATGGTGCAGGAACAAGATATATGACACCCATGAACTTCAGTCAGTTGGTGGCTAGCTATTGATGTTTTATATCAACTCTCACCCTCAACAAGAATAAACTTGTCCAGTTCGACCAGCTAGCAATACCATGCATATAGCAGTAAACTCTCATTTCCAGCTGTACTGAAAAATAAGTTGAGTTTGTCATGATTTTTGATGTTAAATGGTTTTGATCAATTGTTAATTGCCATTTTGCCCCAACCCCCCCGGGGGGTCTACCATGTTTAAGAATGAACAAAGGCCACAACAAGAAACCGCATGAGCAAAAGATCGAAGGGCCGACACAATCTTTAAATTCGTTCCCCTAAAAAAGTTTAGGCCTGTGACTGAAAGCTTAAAGTTCACCGGAAAAATATCGAGTCGTACGTAAGCCAAGTTTTAGTAAATCACTTCATGTGACAGTTACTATTTCATTATTTAATAAAAAAAATTGTGGAGTGATTTCTATACCTCATAAAAGACGATATCTAGTTTATGTCAAAAAAAGTGATTCAATTAACATTATTCTGATTAATATTCTAATATTCAAAGCATTTTGAAGATAACTCATTTAATTTCGTAATAAGAAACCAATCATAATATTTTTATATTACATGCATGATTCAAATTGGTTAATTATTTTTGAATTTTTCTTCAAGAATCATGCTTACAAAAAAGTGAAAACCTCGAAATTATATTTTCTTTTGTCAATCAAATCCAAAATCTTTTAATCATCATCTAACTTGATCAAACAAATTAATAAAAGTCAATACTATTTTCAATCAATCAATGCATATTGTGACAGTCTCATCAAATAGCTAATCAACTTCAAGGTTGCTTAATTCTTACTCAGAAGAATTCGTTATGCTAGATCTTAACTCTTTAAACTAGGGCTGTCACTCGGTCGGTTCGAATCGGTTATAGGTATTACCAACTTCAAAATCAAAGCTTTCGGTTTCAAAACTGAGCTACCAATTACCAACCAAAATTTTCCGTTGTTAATTATTTCTACCAAATTCGGTATTTCAATTTTCAGTATTACCAACTTTAGAACAATTAATTCTTTATAATATAAATTAGAAGGAACAAAACTAGGTTTTTGAATTTTGTAGTCATAAACTTTGTATTCATCTACTAATTATAGCTTTCTTTTGTATATATGACATCAAGTTTTAGCAATTTTCAATAACACTAGGTTATTTAACCATCGTTGACTAGGTTACTTAAAATACATATACTATTAATGTAGTCTATGTAGTAATGTTCATACTATTATAAAAGTTTTTATGTTTATTTCTTAATCTACATGTATGTGTATTGAAAACTGTAGTATATAAATCTAATATTTAGATAATCGGTAGATTTGGTATTTACCAAAACCAAACTAACTTTTTCGGTAATTTTCGATTTCGGTTTTACCGGTCTCGGTTACCAAAAAGTCGGTTTACCAAACCTAAAATATCGGTTGGTATTCGGTCAGTTTGGTAATAGTTTGGTAATTACCAAACCAAGTGGCAGGCCTACTTTAAACTGTGAATTTACTGTTGAAATAAGATCTCTGCAGCAAGCATGTATACACACATATATAACACACACAATTGTGTACACAAGCACTCACTAGGCGAATCCGCCACAAAAGATCGATCAAAGTTCTTTGTTAATACAGAGGCTGGGACAGTGACACCATACATCATAGCGGTCGTCACCTGGTGTTTTCCCTTTTTGGGACTTCACCCATAAATAAGCTCTTACTGCCACCGAGAGTGATCATTATAAAGAAAAGGTAGCAGATAGTAGAGCCTTTGCCGGCAAAGCCCTCTTTTATTGGATTATAATGGCAAAGGCAGCTGATCTGTTGCTCTGTGTTTCGTCATTTTCTTTCTTAGTTATCTTTCATACTTCTCTGGTCGTACTCGTAGCCGTTACTAATGCAGATGACCAGGTGGCTCCTAAACCTGCAGCTATTTTCATATTTGGAGACTCGACTGTGGATGTTGGCAGTGGCGGAAGCAGAAATTTTTGTGAGTGGGGTTAAAAAAAAAGATTGAACAAACAAATATAAAATACTACAATGAATTAAACATAATTTTTCAATCTTTTGACATGGATAATATTTTCAATGAATACATATTCTAACTTCCTATAACACATAAACTAACTTTAAATCAATATATTTCTTGACACATATTTTTTTCTATCTATTTACCATAAAGTACACTTACTATATTTCCTAGCAAAACAAAAAAATGAAAATACAGAATCATCATGCATTAGAAAGAAACCCACTGTTACCTTTGATAGAGCTCAGACTCCTGACCTCTCAAATGAGAGACCAAAGCCTTACCACTCCACCTTAGGGAGAATTCTACAAATGGTCACTCAACTATTACTCATTCGACACTTTGGTCACTGAAGTTTCAAATATATCACTTTGGTCACTCAACTATTACATTGTCAATCACTTAAGTCACCCAAAGAGTATTTTTTATCATTTTTTTTAATGAAAAAAATTAACAAAGTGACTTAAGTGATTGACAATGTAATAGTTGAGTGACCAAAGTGATATATTTGAAACTTTAGTGACCAAAGTATCGAATGAGTCATAGTTGAGTGATCATTTGTGAAATTTTTTCCCCCACCTTATTACAATTTATGTTAGTGATAATCATGTAGTTCATAAAAAAAAAATTAAAACTGATTAATTATGAAATCATGCACATGTGAAACTGTTATAAAGTAGAAATATAAAATTAAGAAGAGAAAGACTTGCGACTTGTAAACAAGTCAAATGGTTGCATAAATTTACATGTGTAAGTTTCCTTACTTTAATTGCATTGCTGTGACTCTCTGAGGCAGCAGATTACACAATAGTCAAGTTTGGGGGCAAAACCAATGAACATATATATATATATATATATGAAGCTGTTGAGCAAATGAAAAAAATTCATTGGGGGAGGTAGTCCCCACTCGTCCCAATGTGCGTCTGCCAGTGGATGTTGGCACCAACCAATTGTTGAACAATAGTCATTCGAGAGCTGATTTCTCTCCCAATGGAGTTGATTTTCCTTATTCTGTTCCGACGGGGAGGTTTTGTAATGGCCTTAACAGCGCTGACCAAATTGGTACAACCTTGTTGTATACTTGTATATAAACCGCATAGCTAGCTACGTTATTCTGTCCCGAAACAGTGTTCTGTGATATATCCATGGATTTTGTGGATGGGTTCCCAAATTTCCATGGTATGAATGCTATCTTAGTGGTTGTGGAAAGATTGTTCAAGTATGGGCTCTTCATTTCAGTCACCCACCCTTACACTGCTTCCTAGATTGTAGAGGTGTTCACCAAAGAGATCTTCAAGCTGCACGGGATGTGCAGATCCATTGCCTTTGATCAAGACCCCATCTTCCTTAGTCACTTTTGGGAGGATTTTTTTCGATTGCAAGGCACTTAATTGTGAGCCCCGGAAAAGTTTAACGAGCCAAATTGAGATTGTTCGATAAGTTATTTATCAACCTCGGTAATGATAAGACATGCTCGAGAATATTTTCAAAAATTTTCACAAAATGAAAACCTCGATTTAAGAGTTGGATAATAAAGTACACGACACGACGACTTCATCAAAATTTTCAGAGAAGTTTTCGAGATTTATCGCAATTTTCCCAAAGTTTTGGGATTTTAGAGAAAAAGAGAAATCACTACAATGCAATTGTAGCCCTCCATCCAATCATCATTTCATACCAGCCATTGGATTAAACTAAAGCTTAGGAGCATCTAGTCTTCTCGACTCGAAACCGAGAGCCTGCGACCCGATCTCCTGAACCGACCGGTGCTCCACCGTCCGGCAGCCTCCGGCTGGTGCACGAGCATCATCCGCTTCATCTCACTGTCGCCAACGTCCCTCTGGACTCGGATCTTACATGCAGAGACTGTCATTGGAGAATCGACGACCATAAGCTCCGAGTCTTCTCCGACGATTTCAGCGAATTCTGGCGACTTCGGCCACAGGTTGGCTTGCGTGTGGTATGAAAATCACTCCCCTCGTTGTGCTCTACATGTTTGTGTGCTTAGTTTTCAAAATTGATAGAGTTTTGTTGATTTGATTTCTGGGTTGCTCTCTGTTCCGGCGCTGTTCTCTAATGCCGGCGATCTCTCTGGCCTTTTCGGGCTCTGTCTCTTACTCAGTTGCACTTATAGGTCAACAATCGAGAAGCTGGTTGAGTTGTTGGCGTGAAAATCATCAGTTCATCACCATCTCAGTCTCGATAGTGTGTTGAGCTCGATTTCAGTTGGTTTCCGAAGTTATAATTCGACCTTTGAATCGAGTTTTGTTCGTGTTAATGATCGAAGTGATGCTACTGAGTTTGGTGTGGCTTGATTGAAATTAAAAATTCTATTTTTCTGTACACTTCGATAGTTTGATTGCTTGTGTAGAATGGGTTGTTATGTCTTGACATGAATGGATCGTGATTATCAAGTTTGATGTCTTGTTAGTGTTGCTACAGTAGTTTGTTGGAAATGGTAGTTTGAGATTGTTTCTGGTTCTACAAGTTAGTGTTTTTCTAAGGTTTACTAACGTAGGTTGTTCGAAATGGTTGTGGATCAATTGAAAAATGGTGAAGTTATGATCTTGGGTGTCCTTAATAGTTTTAATTTGGGCACACCTTGTGTGAAAATTGGAATGAATTGGGTGTCCATGGTAAATTCCGTCGAATCACTATGTGGCAAAATTGTTAAAGAAAGAAAAGAAAGTAAATGTTCGATAATTTGGGTTAATTATCGAACCTGTCTTGACTTGTCAAACATTGGTTAAAGTTGGTCAACTCCTGGTCAAATCAAGAAAAGTTGGTTGGATGATTTAATAATCGTCGAGATTTTGAAAGTTGTTTAATAGGTATTAATTATCGAAATGTCGGAATTTAGGACTCCAGTTACCCAAGGAACAGAAGGTTCGCGACTGTCGGAGTACGTGAGGGAAAGCATCGGAATCCAGGTAGGGATTTAGAACTCTCCTCAATATGCGCATTTACTTTGTTAAATTGTTTTTAAAGTTATGCATGTTAAGTGATGTGGCTTGGTTAAGTTAAAATGCGAAACATGCTAACCAAACCGTATGAGAAATGTGATGGTTTGAGAGCGAAGGGGGCACTGACTTCCTTGGATTCAATCCCTAAACCTCCGGAGGGTTAGCTACACCGGTCGAACAGTGAGCGATCGCAATGACGACCTGACTGTGTGTGTAGCTAGGTAGCAGATGCTCTCGCTACGCTTATCTGGTTTATAAATTAGGGCTAATTACTGTTTAGTACCCTGTGGTATGGGTCGAACATCAATTCAGTCTCTCGACTTTTAATTTCAACAAAAACACCCCCACACTATCATTTCTCGTCCAATAGGTCCATCCGTTATGATTCCGTCAATTTTAGCCGTTTAGCTGATGACGTGGTGTTCCAAGTCAGCACAGGTGGGGCCCACACAGAAGTGAAATTCCCAAACTGGCCTTGGCCAACCAAATATGGAAAAATCCAAAATAAATTCCAGACTTTGAGGTTGGGGAGACTCGAACCCACACCAACACATATGCAAATGAAAGCCCCAACTACCAGACCACTTGCATGGTATTGCAATATCACAAACAAAAATAACATATGTATAATAGTTTAAAAAGCACTTTGTCATCCTCCTTCTCCACCCACCTCTCTTCTCCTCTCCTTTTCTTCTTCCTCTATGCCTTCCCAGTTTGCCGGACTTGATGCACCTGCCCTCACCCTCCACACGCACCGACATCACAAACCTTCTGTACAAGCAATACGGCCACAACCCGTACCCGAAGTCCCCACTGCTCTTCGGGCTGCATGCTGGGGAGTTCAGAACAACCAGAGCCCTGCTGCGGTTACCTGACCTGAGGTCTAGAACAAACTTCCCGCCTTTGTTTAAACTCAGAGTCGACTCGGCCAGAACAATGTCGCCGACGCTTATGCTGCTGTTGGTGTCGGGTATGAGTTCGGACCTCGGCACTTATACTCGTTGCAAGTCCAGCAAACTGGGAAGGCACAGAGGAAGAAGAAGAGGAGAGGAGGATGGCAAAGTGTTTTTTAAACTATTATACATATGTTATTTTTGTTTGTAATATTGCAATACCATGCAAGTGGTATGGTGGTTGGGGCTTTCATTTGCATATGTGTTGGTGTGGGTTCGAGTCTCCCCAACCTCAAAATTTGGAATTTATTTTGAACTTTCCATATTTGGTTGGCCAGGGTCAGTTTGGGAATTTCACTTTCGTGTGGGCCCCACCTGTGCTGACTTGGAACGACATGTCATCAGCAAAACGGCTGAAATTGACAGAATCATAACGGATGGACCTATTGGACGAGAAATGATAGTGTGGGGGTGTTTTTGATGAAATTAAAAGTTGAGGGACTGAATTGATGTTCGACCCATACCACAGGGTACTAAACAGTAATTAGCCCTATAAATTAATTGAGGTAAGGTCGTGCAGTGGGTCTATGGGACCGGCCATTGGGTAAGATTCAACGCACATGTTTACTTGAGTTTCTTGCATCAATTTTTGAGTCAGAAAGAATTTTTATAAAGTTTGTCGTTCCTTTTAAATATTTGGTTTAAGCATGTTTTCATACTAGAGCTCCAACAAATTAATTATCGGTTTCAAACCTAGTCGAGTTAGAGTTCCTATTGAGCAGCAAGGACGAAAGCTCACTCCTACAACAGTATGCAACAGTATGGATGCAAGTACTGTGCACTGGTGACGGAACAATAGCGGACGAAGCTGGGCGTGCAGAATAAGTTTGGTAAATCACCATTTGGATTTCATTCTAAATTCTATTTCTCGAACTTCGTATTCCCTGCCTTGTTAATTAGGTTTGTGCCAAATCTAGTTGAACTTTGTTCTTTGAAGTTCGTACTTTCCGTGTGAACATTCATTCCAAGTTTTAGACGAATGAAACGAATGTTAGTGATTCAAAGATTTACACTTCAAAAGTATTTGTAGCTTTCGCAGTGCTTTTACAAAAAGTTTTTCAAACAAAATTCCTAGCGGTTCTCTAGGATGTAAATCGAGCGTTCGGTTTATATTTTAGAGATTCACGGCACTGTAATGAGTTTAACTTGGTGAGGTGTAGCTTGGGGCGTGGGGCGTTACAGAAAATGCCGGAGTTCCGCCTATCATCCCTAGTCCGATGGCCAGACGAAGGTTGTGAATCGATCGCTTAAACACTACCTCCGACGCTTCGTGGCCAACAAGCCGACTTCATGGCACAGACTCCTACACTAGGTGGAGTGGTGGTATAACACTTCATACCATTCAACCATCAAGATGGCTCCTTTGCAGGCCTTGTATTGCATCCCCCCACCTACAATCCATCGTTACCTTCTAAGCACCACCTCGGTCCATGCAGTTGACTCGGCCCTTCAATCTCGTGATGAACTCCTGCAATCACTCGAGCATTACATGCTCCAAGCACATAACGGAATGAAATAGACCGCAGACAAGAACCGTACTGAGAGGGAATTCAAAATTGGCGATTAGGTGTTTCTTAAATTGCACCCTTACTGCCAATGTTCCTTGATCAAGCGACCATCACACAAGCTTTTCCGGCGATTCTATGGCCCTTCAAGGTCACTGAGCAAATTGGGAAGGTTGCTTACAGGTTGGATCTGCCTCCTTCTTCCAAAATCCATCCTGTCTTCCATCTGTCTCTCTTGAAGCTTCGTGTCGGACACTCTATTCCTACTTCACAAACTCTACCTCACTTCAATGACAAAGGGGAAGTTATCTAGACACTAGCCAAGGTCCTTGACATGGCTGTCGTGTAGAAGAAAGGGAAGACAACGACTCAGTGGCTCATTCAATGGACTGATCTTCCTATCGATGATGCAACATGGGAAGACGCATAGTTCATCACGGCCCTTTTTCCTCAATTCAGCAACCGTGGATGACTTGCCACTTAAAGGGGCATGACTTGTTCCAAACATCCCAACAAATCCTCCTCCTAAGCCCAGTATTAGCAATCTAGTAAGCCTAGTAGAGTAGTTGAGAGCTGTTAAGCTTGGACTGATATGTTGGTGGTCCTGTACCACGTGTCAGCTCCCTTTTTGTATTAGATGGCATCCCATCTGTATATCTTTGTATTCAAAAGCCAATTTTGGCATTGAAGAAATTATGAAGAAACTTTGAATTCTCTTACTTTGATTTTCAGTATAGTTTTGGCTCCACCACACTCCCACTTGTAAAGGCACAACCTTAAGCCCATTCAAGAAGCGCTAATGCACCTTGCATCTTCCACCTTGTAGCCACCACTCTGCTACCACCATTGGAAAGCACTCTGATTCAGCAGCCGCCGCCATAAGCAACATCCCTCCACCAACCGTGCAATCCCAGCCACCAATCAATTAAACAAGCCATCCCCTACAATCAAAGCCATGCCAATACAAGCTAATTGCATTGCACCAACAGTGCTTACCAAGCCTTCATTCTCCATATATAACTATCCTCTGGCCTTCACCTTGACATCGCAAATCCATCACACCAACAACCACTAAAGTATCACTTCTTACCGCACCACCACCAAGTCGAGATGGTAGCCCAAATCCAGGTCACATGAAGACCACCATGGCTGCACCATCGAGGAATCTACCTGCAAGAAGCCAAAACCCCCTCCAAAAAGAGGAATACTGAACCCGCAGAAACATAGCTGCCCCTAATACTTGAATTTACATCGGATTCCAGAAGCCACATTTGGAGAACCAGATTGTAGATCAAGCAGATGAAGTAGAAAAGATAAGAAAGCAGAACTTTTCGATGTAAGGCACCACTGATGACAAGATCCACAGCCACCACCCTCGTGATGGCCAGAGAAAATAGAAACCCTATCTCCCTGAGCCAATTTCGCAAAGCCGTCATCAGAAAGCAATAACCGCAACCTCTCTCTCTTAGAGAGAGTAACCCTAACATTTTTCTTCGTGAGAGATATAAATAGTAATGATGAACATTTTTAATAACCTACTGACAAAGCGATTTAATATTTTAGGTTAAAAAAAGGCATCAAGATTTTTTTTTTAGACAAATTATGAGTCACCGATACTTTTATTATTCACACTATCATCGACAACTTTGAACGAACCAGATCACTTGGAACATTATTCAATCTGACAATTATTATCTATGTAATTTTATCTAACATTTTAGATAAAATTATGCAGATCGTAATGTTAACACGTGTCATTATCATCTTATCATCTTTTATATGAAAAACGTAATAAATATACTCTTCCTATATTGCTACTAGTTGTTGCATGTATGAAAATTCCTAAACAATATAACGTGTTAACTTTAGACTCTTCCGAAATGTAGTCATGAAAATTCCTAAATATAGACTCTTCCTATATTGCTACTAGTTGGTATATATCAATGGGTACATTATCTTGTTTCCATGGCTACATTTCAAAATGTGTCCAGTTTTCAAAGGAGCGTAATCAACAGTTAAAGGAGCACAAAGCCAATAAATTTACAATGTTGAGTCAAAAGCTTTTTTTTTTTTTTTTTTACTTTGTGAAGGGGAACCCAAAGGCTTCCTAGGCCCAAGATAAAACTCCTTCAGCGCGCATGTGAAATGCTCCAACTGTGCATTGCATCACAGTGTCTGGCCACTTTAGTAGGCTGCAATGAATACCAAAGTGGGCCAATGACGCGGCCTCTTCTCCTCCACAGAAAGCGGCGAAATTTTGTTGACTGCTATCATTCTGTTAACTGTAAATCCGGTGCCGTTTTAGTAAAAGGTTGAGGGGTTTCTGTTAACACAGTCCAAGTTTGCTTTGCTGCCATTTGTGGATGCATGTCAATGTCATCTTCTTCGAAACAAAGCATCAGTTCGATCTGAATTGGATCCTTCTGCTGTAAATTTAGGATTTCGGATTTGGAAAGTGCTTATCTGATTTCATATTGGATTTTATTTTTATTTTAATTTTTCAGGCCTTTCGTTTATACCTCGATGAAATCTTTCACCCTGTTGTTGCCGTTTTACTCTGTAACATTTGTTCTAATCTTCAGAGAGGTATTTTGCCTGCTCGTAAGCTCATTGAGATGCAATGGGATGTTGGGATTGCGATTGACTTGTGACTTGCCATTCACAAGCTATATGCTCAAGATATGGGCTTTCTGATGGCTTGTTCGCATTCTGATGATCATCTGCTATCCAATCTCCTACCCAATTGGAAAAGTAATGCTCATAGCCTTGCACTAGCTAGACCTCAGTTTTGCTTTATTAATTGATTTTGGTTATTGGACATTAAGTATTGCACCTAGTCACCTGCACTCAAATTCTGTATTTGCACTCATAATTATGTTTCTTTATCACTAAAATCAGAGTAAGCAGTGTATTCATCTAGGGTATAGGGTTTCAGATTATAATACTATTTCTTTAAATTTATGGTTTCAGGTTCTTGATCTTGTACTTGGACATGGAGATGATTTGTTCAGGCGAGCACAGTCGAAAGCCCTCGTCTCTGTTCACGACCCTGAGGTGAGCAATTTAAATTGACAGTTTGGATGGCATACCACCACTTGCAATTTCCCATATTTTGTTCTAATTTCTAATTTCTTTTGGTGAAGAAAAATGTTTATGTAAATAATTTATGACTAGTTGTTCGGGTTGAATGTGACTTCAGATTAGTGAGTGGCTGCTGAAAATGCCGGAACAGTTATGCTGGTTCTCATGGTTTCCTGTTCTTCCTTAATTGACATACTATTTCTGTCCATTGTAGGTTGGAAAGGGAGTTGAACTAACACATGATAAGGCAATGATTATCAATGGAGTGCTAGATTTAACTGAAAAGGTGCCTAATGATTTTAAACAAGTGTTCTATACTTGAGTGATTATAAATTCTTTATTGCATCTTCCATATTTATATTGGGTTGTCCATGCCAGTGGTCCTTAGTATTATACGTACTATCAACCTTTTGGTTTCTTTCATGGTCAAGTGCATTCACGGTGTACTTTGTTTGTTTCTGATATTGCTTTGAATATATTTTAATGCTAGTTTCCAAGGTACTTTAGTTTTGCTTACATGTTTCAGTTATCTTCATGCAATTTTAAGCATTGAGATAAACTCTCTTTAATCTGTGATCCAAGTGTTCCTAATAATAAAGCATCTTTCAATTTACAGACTGTCGAGGAGGCTATGACACCTATTGAATCAAGAATATGCTTGGATGTTGATTCAAAGTTAGACTGGTACGTCTTTCGTTGGCCTTGTTTGGTTTTAATATATGCTGGAAGTGATCTAGTTTTCTTCCTTCCACTAATAAGGACATTTCTTGATCCTTACTTTCTGCTATATTTGCTGTTTATTGAGCAGATCGAGTATAGTAGAAAGTTAAGAAATGAGAAGGAATTGTTATGTTCATATGGTAGCAGTTTAGATGTGTCTTTCTCTCCTGCTATATAGGGAAAAGACTTTATAAGAGTGGTATAAATGCATACGTCTTCTTTTTAATCAGGGCTTAACACATTAAAATAATTTTTTTCTAATGCAGGGAAGCAATTGGGAAAATTCTTGCATGTGTTACAATGTGTTGCTGAGGTCAGTTTGCTTTGAACTGGGATTCATTTAATATGGGAAAATATTACTTCTTGTAATTACAATTGTTGCTGTTGTGCTAGCATAGATGCAAATTTCTCAAATTCTAAGCTTGCTCCAATCTGAATTATATATGTAGACAATATCATGCTATTGTCTTAAATGCCTTTCTCATCAAATAATTTAATTGACTTCATAGGAAAGAATGTTAAAATGCAATTAGAAACTCATTTGTTCAGACGACCATACATGTTATTTAGGGGGTTAAGGTCAACATGTCTTTTAGCTTAATACTTTTTTGATCTGGTTTTGATATCAGATTATGTTGTACTGGAAATCAAGTTGTTAGTTCTTAATTCTTTCAAATGCTTCCAGCAATGCACTTCTGAACAGTAAGGAATGTGATTACGGAAACTGCTGTTCTATACTCTCCCTTCTTAGGAATATAGAGAAGCAAATGTGAGGATATGTTAATTAGTTTTTCTGTTTGACCTGAGTTATGTACCAATTGTTGAACCAATCAAACTAATACTCTAATAGTAATATGGTGTGCAACAGAATTGGTATATGATAGGAAGAGAGAAGACCATTATAGTAGTGGTGATTATTGAAATAAAAATTGCTAAGCTGTGTCCAATTTTTATGTCTGATACGTTGGTGATCTCTTATTTAGGAGGATTGTTGGGTTGGGTGTGTCTAATTTAGGCCCTATGTGCATTTCTAATTGAAGATGTTGAGGGGCTCTAGTCTAGCTTACTGATTCTCTGATTTTGAGTGGATGCCTAGAATTAATCACCTTGATGATCATTTGTACAATTGCTTTCCTGGTAGGACTGGTCATAAGTGAGATTTTGGCTTCGTCCTATCAGACTGAAGGATGCCTACAGTTCTTCTCTTTGTGTGACTTATGAACGGGGAGAAGTTAAAAATTAAATGTGGTTTCCTTTATCCGCCCATAGCTAAAAGCCTGGCATATTTGTAATCTTACAGCTTGTAGGAAAGGGTGCTTTAGCTGAAGGAGACAAGATCACCTTAGAAACTGCAAAGCTGTTGAGAGAGAATTCTCTTGCGCAGGATGCATTTACTCCATAAGTTCCTAATCTAATCTTTTCTTTGATCCATATCTACTTTTCATTTTGATTGGGACTGGTAGTCACTAATGATCATTTACCTGTTGTAAGGGTGACAGATATGATATATTCTGCCCTTTCTACAAGTCTTTTTGGATGATGCGGAATATCATCCATTTCTTTAATTTAGCAAATCAGATGAACCATTCTGTTCAAATCCTTTCTTATATGACCTACCATTATGTTTGAAGAATTCATGTCTATTTAGGTTGAAGCATTTTAGGGCAAGGAAAACAGATAATATTGTCTTTCCTGGTCTTAGATGTTTAATTAGATAAGTGAAGGTATCAATGTCTACGAGCTGCAGAGAGAGCAGCTGATATGGATGATCAAAACATCAATTATAGAATAATTGAGCACCGTATGGGAGATCTCTTTTACCGTCTAATGTAAGTGACATCATAATGCTGAACATTTTAATATTTTATGGTAATCACGTCTTTAATCCCTTACTGGTGATACGCAGGTCTAAAAATTTGAGGAACCTGCTGAAGGCGAACAAGCTCTTGTGGCAAAATTTAAGAAGCTACACAATTACCTGACAATTTGAGGATGTAACTCGATGATTGGACTTAGACATTTTCTAGATGGTTCTAGTTGCTGTTATAAATTGCATGGTGATGACAATTGGAGTTACTGTGGTTTTTGTTGTGCATGAAAGAAGGCAGCGTTAGGTTTTTGTGACGCCATTTTTGCTTTACTTTTGTGGTGGTTGCTCTAGTTTGGATGTGTAGTTACAATGATTGTATTCATGTCACTCCCTTCAGGTTTTTACCCAGAATAAGAGACTAGATGTATTTAAGCAATACGGCATTCAAGATTTTTTCATTTTTGATGATTCTTATTTGCCTCTATATCTTCGTCTTCGACAGAAAAATTAACAGTTAAACTGAGGGAAAAACCAAAAAAATAAGGAATTTCACAGAACTTGACAGCCAACTTTGAAAACAAGTATACCGTGTGTATCAAATTGATGTTTAGGAAATTTTGGGTACGGGTTGTTGGATGAGCCATTTGTGAAATTAGCTCAAAATAAAAGAAAAATGTTCAAGTTGCACTATTTGAGAGTACTCTTAGATTTGATAAGCAAAAGCGCCCACACTATTGCCGCGGAGTTGTTGTTAACAATTTTGTATGTACGGCTCTGGATGAGTTTCATACAATCAGTTGAAACATAACAATAAGCTGAATGCAGTCACTTGTCAAGATCAAGAGACCGGTCATAATGCTAACAAAAGGCATGCAGAAAACTAATGTATGGCACAGAGCTAAGGGTATATGCATGCAATGATTCTATTCTTGGGAAATGTTGTTCACTGCTTGAAGAAAAAGAACAATCAAATGGTCCACAGAATTAATTTGACAAAAGGTAACCAATGTGAAATTGAAATCAGCTTTACCACTTCAGGATCAAGCACCGTCACAATACAATCATTTCAAACTTGAGGTGCTTCCGTGTGTTGATAAACTACTATATATACTGCTAAACACCCAAAACTATCCAATAGAACAAATGGCCAGTAGCAGCACTTGTCAAAAATATGCAATGACCTAAGTAATTACAAACTTGTACAGGATGGACCTTAATTAGACTCTGCTAATACCATTCCAGATATGCTAGTATTGCTTATATCAAATGAACATTTTAAGCGGAAATCTCTTCGGTAGGGCATGGTGAATTGAATTCATTTGATACAACAGTAAACAATTATGCTCCACAGATGATACTAGCAGTCAAAAATGTGAATTCCCATCAACATTCTGGGTCAGTAGGGCACCAACCAAAGATCTGAATACTAGTGATTCTAACAAAAGGTTTCGAATAAAACAGTCTTGTGTTTTCATGTCATGCCAGGAATGTCTTCAGTACTTGCTAGCTTTACAATTTTCCCTGTCTAGCAGTTGAGTTGGAGGCTCTTCCTCTTTTTGGACTTCATCAACATTTTTGGGGTTCAAGAAGCTCGGTTGGTTGGTTGAAGAAAAGAGTTGTGGCCCAGATCCTATCGGTAATCACAGCCTAGTTCTGGCTCTCAGTAATATGCTATATATCAAAGTAAAAAAAGATCAATATGTGAGTCTTAACTTCAAACTCTAAGAGCAACTTTTTGAATGAGATACATACTAAGACGATGAAGTTAAAGTAGAAGCTTCCACCATTCAACTATTCAAGTGTGACGATAAACACACTTGTAAGAGAAAGGATAACTACAAACCTAACTAAAAAGCCTGTGAACCCTGCCATTGCTCCACGAACGGAACTTTGAGCAAGCAACGTCCAGTATACATTTAACCTAGAAAAAAATTGCATGTATTGACTAGCTTCTTAGGTGGAACACCTATTCTTAGTACTTTTCTTGTGTTATTTTACGAGTATTCCCATCCACCTAGCTAACAATTAACCTAGAATGAAATTCTATAATGAAGAGAAAATATGCATCAATGTTTGTAGCTGCATATCTAAATGGAGATGATCATCACTTTTCTAAGTGGCTCGAACAAGAGGTGGTCTTTTCTAGTGTATTTTTTTCTCCACTAATCTCTTAATCTATTTAAAAGGTGGTCTTATCAAAACCAACATAGAAGTGCGCTGAACAGAAAGCAAAAAACTGAAAACAGACAAAAGGTACCACAAATTTTTAGGAAATATTGCAATCCTAAGAGAATCCCTTTCCATAACCTCATTAAGTAGATTAAGCAATAGAATGAGAGAGCAGTAGCTACAATATGTGTGTACTGTACAATGTGTGTACTGTGTACGCGCTACATACTCTGATATTATCTAACGATTCAAAATGTAAACTTTTAAGAGATCCCGGTGCAAAAGTTTCGTTTTTCAATTTCATTTTATTAGCAGCAGCAGTATAGAGCTAACTCCAAATTGGTAAAACAGAAAGTAAAGAACCCACAAGGCTACATGCAGAGCTTGATGAGATGATGCTGAATGCAAATATTGAATAGGGGATTTACTCACCCACTTAAGAGAAAGAGGGGAAAATTTACAATTACACTAATTGAAAAGAAAAATTAGAACAAATTGTAAGAAGGATTAAACAAAGAAGCACCCACAAGGAAGTATAGAAACAGACAATAAAATGAAGCTAAATATAGAGTGTAGCTTACACTTGTACACATCTTGAATAGATGAAACCATTAGCATAACCTCTATAGGACACATAAATCTTACCAAATTTTCTATCTCCTGTCAGTCTAATTTTGTTCGATATCACTTATATAAACAATTTGGTTCCATTGAGAAAATATATGACTTTCTGACAGCTACCACAATCTGTGCCTATCTACTGTTATATAACTCGGACAGTTTTTCAGTAAGAAACTATTGTAGACTTCTTTGCTTTCATTATCGCCTATGTTCCTACCTATATGGGGAAAAAAAGAAGAAGAAAAATGATGGATCCAGGACTTCATGCCTTGAGGGGATAACATTTCCAAAGTTTTCATGTATGAAATCCTCCCTTTCCAAGTCTCTTACCATTCCCTGTTCTTTCAACCAAAATTGCCACAAAATCCATAAGAATACAAATCACAATTAAATTGAATACAACTAAATCTTAATAACAAAATGAAAGCTAAGTTCAAAAAATTAACTCCGGAACAGTTTGAGCTACTTCAGAAAAGCTTTATATATCAACCTGAAATCAGTTAGTGACAACACAACCCTAACAAATTCTGAGAAACAACCCATATAGTAATAGTTAGTAAATGTTAAACTTGTTGGAGAGGAAAGATCTCACATTGGAAAAGTGATAAATAAAATATAACTTATAAGTGAGTGGATCTCACCCAATTGTACCGAGGCCTTTTGTGATTAAAACTCATTAAAACCCAACACCTAATAGGTGGTTAAGTTGGGACAGTATCGGTACAATGGTGGGCCACGGGCCACGCTTGTCGCTATTTAACATGGTATCAGAGCAGGTCTCTCCAATTGCTTCGTCATCATGGACCTGGATATGGGTTCATTCATTAATTGATTCATCAATCTTCTCTCCAATCATGGACCTAGTTTGGGTTCATTAAATTGGCCATCGGAAGTTTCCGATTGGATTATTACCAAGGTGTTCGATGTGAGCGTTGGATTGTTATGTGATTGGTCAAGTCTCTAATGTGGGACTTGTGACCCGATTTCCAATGTGGAATCGGGTTTGTCAATTAATTCCACGTGCATACCTAGAGCTAGGTTGCACGTGAGGGGGCGTGTTGGAGAGGAAATATCCCACATTGGAAAAGTGATAAATAAAATATAACTTATAAGTGAGTGGATCTCACCCAATTGTACCGAGGCCTTTTGTGATTAAAACCCATTAAAACCCAACACCTAATAGGTGGTTAAGTTGGGACTGTATCGATATAATGGTGGGCCACAGGCCACGCTTGTCGCTGTTTAACAAAACTATGAATAAAATGAAAGTAAAATTGAGTAACTAAAAAACAGGACTCATGATTTCAGGTTTTTCCATTCAAAACCAAAAAATAAATAAGTGTATGACCAAAATGGCATCTCAGTAGTAAGTTGAAAAAGAAAAAGAAAAAAGAAAACAGAAGGAGAAGAAGGAGGAGAAGGTAATTTGATACCATCGCTGCATAAGTTACTCTATTTTTTAATCGATAATAAGAAAATACACAAGTGTATAGGGACACATTATCTGTTTAACAACAATGAGGAAATTAAAACCCCCCTTTTTGTTTTTTTGCAGGTTGTTTTGAGGAATTGCAGGTATCTGAGGTGAAGTAGCAACCTGAAAACTTTGCCAATCGACCTGAAAACTTAACATGCATAACCAGAGAATCTAACAACCTGACTAAAAAAATTTGGAAAAAACTTCCCCTAAACCAGTTTTAGAAAATTAACCACCCCCGATATATGAAGATACAAGATACAACTAAAAGGAGCTTTCAACTATACAATCTCAAATTCTAATGCTCCAATCCAAGCCTCCAAAGGCTGTAAAACGTAAGTTGACCTTATTTTTACTGTCCTCCAAAGCTGCTTGCTACTGAATAACTTGGAACTTATTATAAGAAGTCCAAGAAGTCCATGCAATCAAAGTTCTAGATTAACCTAAAACTACCATCCTGCCAACAAATGAAAAACATTCAGTATCATCCATCATTTTTTCAAGTTTGAACTGATTTGGAGTCCAAATCATGACCTCTCAACAAAACAAATATAATTCTAACACTTCAGCTAAGAACACTAGAATTCGAATGTGAGCAGAAGTATCAAAAATCATTACCAGTATCCCAATATAAATAATATGAAACCAAGATATCCTCTTTGCAAAATCAAGCATATGAGCAAACCTGAAAGTTTCTTTAGAATGGAAATTTCATCATAATCAAGAATAGTTGAGAGCAGAATTGCACACCATAGTATAAAAGCACAAACTCTTAACAATCTAATTCCGGTATAACTAACTACAACCCACAGCAATCCAAACCTCAATTCTCAATAAAACTATGAGCAAATGGATGAAATACAAGTAAATTGAAATTGGGTACTTGAGTGATCATGAGTTTTATATACATTGCTCAGCCAAATTAGAATTCAATGGAACTGAAGCAAGTGGCTTTCACAAACAAAATATTACAAAAACAGGTGATAATAGGAGGAAGAGAGAGAGAGAGAGAGAGAGAGAGAGAGAGAGAGAGAGAGAGAGATACCACGTGCAGAGTGTTGCAGGATGAAAAAAGTGGGTGGGGATTGTTTGAGAAAAGAACCAGGCAGTTATTTGATTATCGTCATCGGAGAAAGTCAGGCACCACGTATACGTAATTCTAATGGTGTCGGATTGGGAAGACTAAAAAGAAGAGAAAGTTTTGATTGAGAGAGAGAGGACCAGTATTGGAGACGCACGCGGAGGTCGTTTGAGAGAGAGAGAGAGAGAGAGGCAGACTTGACTGGGTTTTGGATTGAAAGAGTGATTAGCACCCAACAAGGTACAACCCATTTGCATTTGAATTGAATTATTATTGTTGGATAGGTAGAGGAAGAAGCGAAGGGCTCGGCTATAGTAGCCAAGTCCGATGAAAACCCGCTCTCTTCCTCGATGCACATGCCTTCCTCCTTCTTCCTTTAAACGCCCCTCTGGTAACAACAGGAATAACAGTTTCATCTTTCCTATCCTATGCGAGTTGACGGGGTCAATCTAACAGAAAACCTAACGGCATCTGTTGGTCTACAAATGTACTTCTCTTTTGGTAGACGAAAACAGTGTCAGGTTTTTCGTAGCGTTTACTGTAAGATGTTCCAATTTTTTTTTTTTTTTGGCAATTAACAAAAAGACGAAGACTTTCACCACAGACGGAAGACTTGCACCAAAACTTGACTTGGAAAAATGAGCGTTAGGCTGGAAAACATATACTTGGAAATTAGAGGTGCCTGCTGATTGACGCAAATGGAAGCTGATTTTTCATTACTCCTCGAATCTCAGGTGTTGATTAGTTGCCAGATCGAACCCTATATTTTGCTTCATCCCAAAGCAGGAGAGGCATGAATTCACTAGAAGTTTCCCTCCTCTGTTTCCTACTCTCTATTATTTTCATACCCAACTTCACTGCTTCCCAAATCCTATTTCAGGTACTGATCAAAGAAGCACATCTCTCTCTCTCTGTTAACCTTTTTATTTTATTTTTTGGTTGGTGATCCCAGGGGTTCAATTGGGAATCAGCAAAGAAGGGGGGATGGTACAACATCTTGAAGCAGTCTGCAGCTGAACTAGCTTCTTCAGGAATTACACACGTTTGGCTTCCACCACCTTCTCATGCTATTTCAGATGAAGGTATATATATTTTGTTACTTTCCCAAAACTCTCTTTTGTACTTGATTTGTTACTGTTCTCTAGCCAGAATTTGGTTAAGCTTGCTGAGCAAAATGATGATCTGATCAGAACTAGTACACAATGTCCACGATATATTGTAAAATTTTGACACACATAGGATTTAAATAATGATGCAAATTTGGTTGGATAGTAGTTTTGTAATAACATGAATGAGAAACTAGTTGAAAAACAGGCCTTTCTTCGGAAACTTCCCAAACATCCTTTTCAAGTTTTCCAATTTTATGAACTGCTTGTTGCAGATTTCATCTGTGAGCCATCTAGATACCTACACCATATATAGTTTATATGATATTTCTTTAAAATTGGTAATTAAATATATATATCAACCAGTAGGGACAATTGCATTTTTGATACCTGTATCTTGAATTTGCCATTTTAATTTAGTCCATGTGTCTTAACACCCTGCGTCATTTAGCAATTGCTAGAATCTCTGTGTCAAAGTAACAAAAAAGTTTAACTTATGAAGTTCATAGCACCGACTAACATTGCAATCGGAAAACAGTTTTTTTTCTTTCAGTTTTTGCATTCGAATTGTTAACCAAACCGGTTTGCTATTTTTCCTTTTAAGTGGACTTGTAAATATCTCCTTATTTTTGGTGTATGTTGATACAACTAGTTGAACTCTTAACTTTTTTCGAAGGATACATGCCTGGTAGGCTCTATGATCTCGCATCAAAATATGGAAGCCAAGATGAATTAAAGGCACTGGTAAAAACCTACCATGACAATGGGATACAGAGCATAGCAGATATTGTTATAAACCACAGATGTGCAGAGAAGAAAGATGAGAGAGGAATATGGTGCATTTTTGAAGGAGGAACGCCCGATGATCGCCTTGATTGGGGCCCGTCTCTTATTTGCAGCGACGACACAAAATATTCTGATGGCAAGGGCAACCCTGACACTGGAGCTGACTTTGGTGGTGCTCCTGACATTGATCACAAAAACTCAAGGGTCCAGAATGAGCTCTCGGATTGGATGAATTGGTTGAAGACCGAAATTGGGTTCAGCGGATGGAGATTTGATTTTGTCAAGGGATATGCTCCAGAGTTCACCAAGTTGTATGTAGCAAACACAAAGCCTAGTTTCTCAGTAGGAGAGTTATGGAATTCCCTTGCTTATGAAAGTGATGGGAAACCCAAGTACAACCAGGACAACCATCGCAACGAGCTTGCTGGATGGATAGGGAATGCTGGAGGAGAGGTTACCGCATTTGATTTTACAACTAAAGGGATACTTCAAGCTGCTGTCCAAGGTGAACTGGGGAGGTTGAAGGACTCAAATGGAGGGCCTCCTGGATTGATTGGAATATCGCCACGCAATAGTGTGACTTTCATAGACAATCATGATACAGGTTCCACACAAAAGTTGTGGCCATTTCCATCAGATGAAGTCATTCAGGGATATGCTTACATTCTTACTCATCCAGGGATCCCATCGATAGTAAGTCCTTTTTTTTATCTTAATTCGTCTTCTCACAAACTAAAGTGACATAGTCATGAGATCAGGTTGCTATAGCTCAAGTGAAAGTGCATGTTCATAGTTTTATCACTTGTGGTCCATTATTCTAATAATTTTTTGTACATCTTGCAACAGTTCTATGATCATTTCTTTGACTGGAGATTGAAAGAGCAGATCTCGAATCTCACTGTGATTAGGTCCAGGAATGGGATCAAACCCGACAGTGTGGTGCGTATCCTAGCAGCTGATCCAGATGTCTATGTAGCTTCTATAGATGACAAAATCATAATGAAGATTGGTATGCGATTTGATGTTAGCGAATTTGTACCTCCAACAACATTCAAAATTGCAACTTCTGGAATGAGCTATTGTGTTTGGGAGAAAACAGCATGAAGATCTTGTTTGTAAGCAATGAATTAATAAAGTAATGCAAAGGTAAAGCAAGCCTATAGCCTTATTGGAGCCGCGGGTTTCAGTTTAGAATAAATTAGTCTTTATCATAGCCACAGCTAAATTTTACATTATATTACCGTGTTCTTATATTAGCTTCAATCCGGGTTCATTAACTGAAGAATTTGAACAATTTGTAATACATCAGAAGATATCAACTCATCTGGAATGATCGTAAATAACCAAATCCAGACAAGAAATGAAAATAATCTCTTGGGAAAATTTGGTCTTCCGAATTGGCTTACCAAGTTGAATATCAACAACCAAGTTGACGACTAGTGGAACACAGGACAATCTCTTAAGAACTGCTTTAACTACTTACTTTCTTCAATTCAATTCTATTACTTCTTCTCCGAAGGATCCCTCCACCACATGTTATCTGATGTTTCCACTATTAGAGATTGAACCAATATCCATTTTCTCTGAGCTATGATCAAGTTAGACTCCATCTCTTTTTACCAAGACTAATGTTCTGCTTTGTGTGAAAAAGCAGAGCAAGAGTGATGAACGATGAGCACTTATGTTCCAGTTCCACTTTGAAATTTCTGTGGTTTTTCCTTGATGATCTGATTTCCTGTATCTTTGTGGCTTTATCAAATTTTTCCAAACTATAATTGACGTATGATCACCGGCCAGCTGGTTGAGATTTGAGACTTGAGACTCGAGTGGGTTCACATGTTTATGTAGAAGTCATCTCTGTGTTTAATTAAGTAAATAAATGGGCAGCGGATTAGCACTTGGCCTGTGTTTGAACAATTTTAATGGAGTCCTTCAATTGTGTGGTTTTTGATTAATAAAACAGGAACGTATGGATGCAGTTGGGGTTCTTTTACTGGTTTCATAACTTCATAGACTGCAGTCTAACGATTGATTATAAAATTGGAATCATTGACTGATCGAATACTACCATTAACGTATGAATTCACCTGCATGCGTTCGTTATTAACGACCACCTCCAAGTTGGGTTTGGTCCTCATCATCGATCTGGATGAAGCAACGGCAACACCACCTGATGTAGTTTTGGGTCACTTAGCTGTGAAACCATGTTAAAATCCGTCAAATGATATTCGGCTTCTTCTTGTTTATATATGAAGGACTGCAATGTAAGAGTTCTGTTTCTTGGATAATTGTTGCTAACATTTTGTATGTTGAATTCTAATACTGTAAAACAGTGGACCGTGGATCAATTAATGGGAAAAGCGTCTACAGGTCTTGACATGGTATTGAATCGAAAGAACTTCCCCTTTCTTCTCAGACATGCAAGATATATAAAAAAACAGAGCAACATAAAGAATGCAAGAAATCACATAACTAAACAGAGCAAAACTTCCAAAGCCAAAACAAGCAAGTATAGCTCTGGAAAGCAAGTAATAAAGCTTTCCAGGTAATTTTGGGTCATGTCCAACTAGTTAAAATTCATCAAATGTTATTCGCGTCTTCTTGAAGCATATATCAGAAGGGTTGCAAACTTGCAATGTTTGCAGGTAATCTGGATAATAGTGAAGTTGATACTAAAACAATTAAAATGATGCTAATGTTTATATTGAAGTTAAAAGTGATAATATCAACTAATGATAGATCTATAAAGAAGTGCAGATCGAATGCAACAATAATGAAAACTACATCATCATGAATTTATAACTGCCTCAGTCAAATCAATCTTTAATTTAAAGCTCATCAGGCAATTATCTAACTCTTCCCCTAATGGGTCTTATGTTATGCCTGCAAGAAAAAATGGGCAAAATAATTAGTCCTAAAATGGTCCTATGTTATCTCCAATCTGATATGCAGTAGCCAAGTGATATCCATATCGCTGCCCAATATACTCAAAATTATCTTGGTTTGTACATGTATTAAATCAGTTTCACTTGAAACAATCAACTAAGACTAAAAGTAACACACTGTCGGCTTGCAGCTTTTTCCGGATTGGCTCAATCATTCTTGCCCTGCATGATGGGAGTGATGTATTCATGGAAGCTGCCAAGGTCTTCAAATATTCCGAGAAGGAGCTTGCAGCAAGTGTGTTCTTTGGATGTTTTGCTGTTTCATGGCTCATACTGCGGTTGATATACTTCTCCTTTTGGAGTTTTGGGTCATAAGCTCATCAAGGTCTGCTCTCATGGTAAATCATTTTATTATACCACATATAGATGTACGGTGGCTCCTAGCACTCATCTGTTCTGATGGTTGCTTTTTTACAGCTACGACCTTGTTAAGCACTTGGATTTGTCAAAAGTCCTCTCATATAACACTGTACTATGTGTTCAATACGAGGTTACTGACGCTGCTTGTGTTCCACATATACTAGTGGGTTATGATATACTCAATGATTAGGCGAAAACTGAATAACAGAGGAAAAGTTGGAGAAGATATAAGATCAGGTAAACCATATATACTGCTTACAAGTTTTAAGTTTACAAAACCCCGTGCTGCTTATAATATTCAATTTCAGTAATTATATTATCTGAAAATTTATTTTTAAGTAACCCAAGGATAGAATCCTTATTCTTATACAATTCAATTAACAAACCCTGCACAACACTTTCTTGACATTACAGAAGATCTAATATAAATTGAGACACACATCTCTAGCATGGCCTATACCTCCAACATGCTCTTGGCGGTCCCCACAGCCCAAAACCCCACTGCAGATTAAGATAGCACAATTTAATGAGTTAGTAACTGATCTAGATTACCCGCGCTTTAAGGAAATGCTAAGCATGTGGTGATAGAAGTTACTGCAAAGAGTAAAGTGGGGCGGTAACCATGACAATGGGATTTTCATTTATTAGTTTGACATAACCCTGATCATTGAATTGCTTTTTAAAATATACAACGTGCAAGGTCATTAAATAAAGTATGGATCACATCTTATTTTTGTTTTATAGACTCCAAAAAACTTTAAAAAGTAGTTCTCAATCATACTCATCGAAATTGAATTGGATATGAGCACTGTAGAAAGTATAGAAAAAAAAATTATCATATGCAAATTGAAGAAAGTATCCCAAGTAAAAGAAATGAGAAATACCTTGAGTTCATCAGTCTCAAGGTATACTTAGTGCACTCTGTTTGTTCGGGTCATCTCTGGTACTTGCTTTGGACATTGATATTAAACGAAAGTTAAAAAAAAAAAAAAAAAAAGACTAATATTGAACAAAAGTGTAAATAAGACAACCAAGGTCTAATAATTTTGATGGTTGATTGAGTTTTAGAAACTTTTTAACTGATCCCACATGTAGTTCTCCAATTCCTCTGATTTTAACAGTGATATGTAACTTCAATATGTTTTCTTCTTGTAAAAAATGGAGTCCCAAAGTTCACAGAAAAGATACTTAATTAGCAGGTACCTAACCAGCGAAAGTTGAAGATAACAAAACATAGAGCAAAATTAAAGAGTAGTACTTTAGTTGGAATAATGAATTGGATAATGGAGAAAAAGGGATTACCTCAAATTTGGCGTTCTATGTTGCAGCACTCTTGGTGAAGTTTACGCTCCCTGAGACAAAATAATAATTAAAGAGTGTATAAGTTACATATTAGCTTTTTTTCTCTTTTTGATTTGTACTATGAACTGTAGTATAGGAGATACTCAAATCAAATTTTAAGAGCTTAGTACTAAATTGACCTTTTAGTATGACATTAAGAAGCAAAGTAAAATCCCAGTAATAATCATTAGCAGAAGATACAAAAAGTAGGCAGAGTTTGTGAGTTTTGGTAGAGTAATATGATCTTCCTATTCTGACTCAAGTTCAAACAGATATATTGAATTTTTAATTCCATAAGAAGGAGAAATTGAAAAAGAGAAGCATCCAATTTCACAAATTGAAAGTAAATAACTCTGAAAAGAAGGAAAAAAACCAGACTTGCAGCCCTTTAATAGATTCTGAGTTTGAAATATGCTTCAGTCTTATCTGGCAACTAATATAGATTGTTGGTGTTGTTTAATAGATGTCTAATCCTTCAAATGATGTTTACAATCATGCAAACCAAAGTATAATACAATAGTTTCTAGTGTCAGATTTTAAGCAAACTACATCTGTGCATGTTCTTTGGTTCAAAACACTTGATAACATAACTCAAAGGTGATCACAAACCCGAGCAGAAATATCCTAACATAAAGCAAAGAGTCCTGCAATCCTAAATGCAGCGATGGCAAGAATGAAGCTCTTTTTTCTGCCCCTTAGTTTGAGAAGATATCGCATTTTGAGGAAGAAAGGCATTCAAACAATAAACTAACTGTCCAGCGATCTCACAGGCTCTATGTGAGATCAATGAATTTGAAATGAAGTATATTTCTGGACTCTATTCAATGTTAGTATTCATCAAAGCTTAACAGAAAAAGAGGAGGGAAATGAACAATAAACAAAAATGATCAGAAAACTGAACAAAAGTAACTAAACTGAGCTAAATTTACCTGCAGCAAGGAGTAGGAGAGTTTGCAAACTCAGTGACCAGAATACAGTCCAGAACCTAGAACCCTTTCTTCATAACTCAATTAATCAACTGATCTTTCACTCTAACTTAGAAGTACCTCCTTTATTTGGCCTGCACAATAAGGCAAACGGAAATGTCAGACAAAGGATTTAACCTTTAGAAGAAAGCTGCTCTCCACATACATAAAAAGGTATAGTAGGACCCATCTATATTGATTTGTTAGGTATGGTTTTAATAATTCTGTAGCTTAGATATCAAGAATTCATACAACAAAAATAAGATAACAACATGGTTTGCTGGAAAATGGTAACTGATATCTTCTACTAATGGAAACCAGTGACAATTTACTAAATAATAACAAAGATGAGTCAGATTGAAAACGAAACCTGTTGGATCTTGGAACCTTATCATAGTTTCTGATGCCATCCAATAATCAATCCAAAAAAAAATATATATATATATATATATATATATATCGAGTGCTTTGCAGTGATATTAAGCTTTAGGGAGGGTCACCCAAGAAAACCCCAAATTCAATAACCCAAACCCCAAAACCTAATCAAACAACCCAACCCAAAAACACTCAATTCCCAATTTCCAAAACTCTTAATCACAAACAGAAAGCGATAAAGATAAAAAATAATAAATAATAAAAAAAATCTGGAAACAAAACAAAAAAAAAATCTGGAAACAAAAGGTTCATTTCAATCAATCATATTAGCCAATTCTTCAATTAAGCATAAACACAGCAAAATGACTAACTGAAATTAACTATCAACAAACCCGAAATCGAAATTCTGAAATGAGAGAATCAAATTCAATCACCCAAGAAAACCCCCAATACAGTAACCCTAACCCTAAAAGCTAATCAAATAAAATTAAAGCCGTAAATCTTTCCGAAACCCTAAATCAGAAACAGAAAGTGATAAAGATAAGAGAAACGCACCAAGATTAGATCGAAGATCCTGGCTCTGACTGACACAACTGTCAATCACAGCAACAACCGATCTGTCTATCTCTTCTTGCAAAGCGAACAAACACACACACTCTCTCTCTCTAAATTATTTCGTCGGCAACAATCGAATGAGAAAAGCTTGTAGAACAATAGGGAAACTTGTAGAACAGCAGGGGGAAAAAAGGAGGGCAAAAACGTATGAGAAGCTTTTTGAACGACAGCAGAAAAATGGAGGGTAAAACCGTCACTCCACTGTCCTATGAACAGTGATGAACAGGGCAACCACATTTAGTATATGTAGAACTAGGAAGTTAGGCCCGCGCGTTGCCGCGGGAACTGATTGTTGATTGTTTGTGAGTGAAAGGAACGTTCATTAAGAGATTGTTATGTGTTAGAAGCTGTCAAAATAAGTTATAGAAGAGTAAAGAAAGGTGGAAATACACATGAGGAAAAATGTTTTGGAAAAAATGGGAATATATATACAGGAGATTGTTATGTGTTAGAAGCTGTCAAAAGAAATTATAGAAGAGTAAAGAAAGGTGGAAATACACATGAGGAAAAATGTTGTGGAAAAAATGGGAATATATATACAGGTTGTCTATATACAGATTTGATTGAAGTGTCTGGCAGAAGCAGAAATTAGAGGAGCAATTCAACAACTTACAACTTTACAAAGAACTTTGGTTCTGGCAGGTAGTAAAGTTAATTTTGGAAACTGTTTTTATCAAGATAAAAAGTAGAATAAAGTAGTTAATAACTCAGAAAGAGAGAAGTGGCAAGCTGGAAGGGATACAAATTGAGGTACTGTCTTTTTTGGCTTTAGGTCAATCAAGACATCAAATAGGGAATGAAATTATTATGTTCGAAGATAAGTGTAGGATTAACAAAATGTTAAGACCCATACCATGCCTGTTTCTTTCATATGACGCTTGTCCAATGCTGTGTTCATGTGAAACGACATTTTCAACTTCTTGAATGTTGGACATACTCGGACCAGAATTGCAGCTTGTTTCAGCAGATGTAGTCCTTCTTCGTTTGCGTTTATCAACACTTTCAGCATTTTGCAAAAGTAAATCTCTCTTAACTTTTTCTCCGCTTAGGCATTGGATCTACAAACAAAGAGGGGGAAAAATATTGAGAAGAAGAAAATGCAGAATTCGGATCTTGTGTTAGTCTGCTAGCTAATTGAAACAAAATGAAGAGAACAACTGAGTTGATGACAATATTAACAACCATTATGAAAATAATAACAATCTTGATTATTGTAGTTTCTGCAATAGTACAATAAAAATCCTTTTCACAGCGCTTTTACGATACTTTATACATCAATATTTATAATCATTTAATTTAAATTTGAATATTAACTTTATAGCTATTTGGTGAAGAGCTAAATAACTGTATGAAAAAATAAATAACATAGAAAATTCCACCTGACACTGCGTTTGAGCAAGTTTCCATATCTATTGATATTCGTTTTGCCAACAAAGATCTTCAGAACCCAGCAACAACCTGACGGCAAAAAAGTAGCAGCACATTAGAGATTGTACATTCGACATGCATAATTGCATATTACGAAATGATCATATCAAAGACCATTCACAGCCTATCTATAAATCTAACCAAGAGCTGGAAAATATATCAGCATGTTCATATTGATTTAAAAATTATCGACTGAAATCAAACCTTCCAAAAGAACTGAAATGAAGGTTCAGATGAAATCAGCAACCAAAAGGTTTGAGTGAAGTATGTAGGCAGTAAGAATAGAAAACCATATTCACAGAAAGAGACAGAAACCTATGAAAAGGTATATACCTGAGAAGCTAAGTTACTTCAAAGCCTAGAATGAAAGAACAGCAGCACAAAACATAAAGCTGAAGAGAAGAGTAATGTTACACAATTTTTTATTGTTATCCTAATTTGGTTATCTTTCAGCTAAGGCTTTGAAACTAAACAACTAAATGAATGCTCCGACGTTACACCCCAAACGGAGGCATTCCCGACAGAATGTTGACCTCAGTGGCTGCGTCCCATTTGCTCATCCTTAACAGTCAATGAAGTAATATACAAATTCTCCATTTCACAACCAAAAAAAAAAACTTTTTACAAACATGGGAAAAGAATAAAGTGGGAGGTTGAAAGTTCATCTCAAAAGCATACAATATCGGTAAAGTGTGAAAACCATTAAAATCAAAAGATGAAAACCAGAACAATTTTCAGCTTTTATGAAATCCAAAGGTAGATGTTATTATGTATGGATTGCAAATTCTAAAAATATGAGTAATATAAAATAACATCACAACAGAAAGAACATCATAATATGCAACTCAATCATGACAAAAGTTCAATAAATCAAAAGGTAATATCCCCAATATTTTCTGATTTTGTACCACCAAATACTGCAAGCAGTCTTGTTTCTTCTTATTGTTACGTATAATCACGAAAACATAAATCGAAAACAGAAAATCATACCAAATCCTTACCGGACACAGAGGCCAAGACTCGGACCGCACGAAAAAAACGCAGCTTCTAACCAAACTTGTGACAATCACAACAACAGTAAAACACAAAATCCAATAGCTCAACATAACTGAAGTCAAGTAGCAGAGAATAAGAAACAAAGCTGATCTTCTTTCTTTTAGACTGAAAATTTCATCATAGCTTCAAATAGAAGATATTGCTACAACAAAGCACCACAATCCTATAAAGTTATTCTTCAGTTCTGCAAGTATTGTCCTTCAAATAGAAAGATATTGTTACAAAAGGGCACCACAATCCTATGAAGTTGCTGCTGTTGCATCAGTGATGCTTCAGTTCAATAAAGGTACTACTACATACTACCACAGACCAGATTAATAAAATAAAAAAGGGTTAAAACTCAAACCTGCTTTACTTTCTAACGCCACTATTCTGGTCCATCCATCAGTGTAAAATAGCATGATCAGTATCTTAATAATTAGTTGAAGATAAGCATGATCAGTATTTTAATAGCATTAAACTAATGGTGATGAAAGCCATCGCTGCACACACGACTGGTTTTTAAGGCTGGGGGCTGAGATTAATATATTTAATTGAAGATAAGTATTTTAATAGTATTAAACTAATGGTGATGAAAGCCATTACTCCACTGGTTTTTAATGGAATTGGGGAGCACCAGTTCTTTGCTCTCATTGTTATCATTATTCAAGCTTTGTGAAATTCTAGTGTAAACTGGTTAATACCAAGAATCAAGTCAAATACAAATTCTCAAAACTTAGATCACGCTATAAAATTGAGCCCCTCTATATCATAAGCATTTCATCATAGCTTCAAATAAAGAGATATTGTTACAAAAAAGCACCACAATCCTATAAAGTTATTGTCTAGTACCTGATCAAAACCTAGACCCCAATGCTAGCATGCACATTACATTGCAGATGACTACAAACCATTTTCAAAAGGAGAGGATAGCTCCAACAAATATGAAATGTGTCAATGGGGAGTGTCAGGTGCTGGTTCATTTGGGCTACCCGCAGTTCCTATGATTTTTTTTTTTGTTCCAACATAAGGTGGATGAAAATAGATTTAAAGGACAATCTTTCATTTGGTTCAAAGTTTTGAAGTTCTCAAACATGATCATACTCATGATCATAGAAATTAAAAAAACACCAGAAGTCAAATAGTTATATCATCCTTCTTGACATATACCATCAACCAACAATTAATATCATGAAGGAAAAGAAATCAAAGATGAAAAATTGAACTACCCACAAAAAACAAAGAGAACAAATAAATAGATAAACAAATGATCGATGATTATATATGTCATGTGCAAATCTGACCTAACTATATCAACTTCTGAAATCTGTAAATTATTACATGAACATTCTATCTCATTTTATGGTGAAGAAATAAGATTCCCAAGGCATGAAGAACATGATCTGAATCAGCAAATATCTAATTTGATGATTGAAAAACACACCAATACTATTTACTGACGGATTCATAGATACAGATCTGTATATATGAAATTTGGTGATCCTTTAACAAAAGAAAGAATGAAAAACACACGAAGGACCGTACCCAACAAGTGACCGAAAAATTTACATAAAGAAGTTACCTTTTATGCCGCCAAACTGTCTATGCCGATCAACAATCTCCCTCACTATCAATCTAAGCGACACGAAGAACCACAGCAAAGACCAAGACTGAACCGAACCGAACTTATTGTTTGGAAAGAAACATAACCTTAGCATGAACACAAAGAATCAATGTTTGTAAAAGAAAATGGCATGGTTATGCAAAAGCAATAGTAGAAAAAGAAGGCATGTTTGTGAAAGAAACTACGTCAGACAACCATCATTGTCTTTTGTCTTTCTTTTGACAGTTGTGTGTACGGATTCACAATACTTCTGTCTGGGAACCACTTTAAAGACAAAAACAAAAATTTAGAAAAAATGACCCAGAGAGGTAGAAAGACACATATAGTTATGCTGATATCTACTACCAATTGTATCTTATCTGCTTAGCCAAATGAACGGAGAAGTAAACGATAAAGCAAATACTGCCTAATATCCCATTCAACTGATGAGAACAAAAGCAGCTTAATCTAACCAAGGTGAGGCTTAGTTCTACAAATTTAATACAATTACTTTATCCACCTGAGGCAAGGCTTCTAATTTTCAGACATCAGAATGCTTTGGGAGTTACTACGTAGCTTTCTATAGCCAGATACCCAATGAAAGTAAGATATGTTTTCTACACCATAAATGAATTATTGATCAATCGTAAATGAACTAACAAAAGCATTGACAAAAACAACAGCTTCCACCTTAGCAAAACTGACCCCAAAAAAAAATTTGAAGCTTAACTTTCTTTGAGGCAGGAATAAGCATTGCCAAACTTCTTTGTCAATACTCCGATTACTTTTTCAAACTCCCTACTTCTCTACTTTGTCTAGTCTCTCAGTTAATACTCCGATTACTCAAATCATATTAAAGACTTAAACTCAGATAGGACATCATGCCTGCATGCACTTTTCCTCATAACTCTTAGGGCTGAGATCAATTATAAGCAGTTATAAACCAACCTATTTTACATATTTCATCATTCTTTATTTTATTTTATTTCATTTCATTTAGGATTTTAGATAATCCAGTACAAACAAATAACCTTTTTGTAATCACATTTATGTAAATCTTCACTTGAACATGACTCTTATTACCTGTCAACTCCAAACCATTTCCCATTCCCCTTCTTGGAGTTCCAATTCACCTATACTTTGATATAAGGAAATAAACTCCTCGATTACCTGCAGTATTAATATGGTAGCCAGAAACCATATCAGCAAGAAAAGTTGTTTTGACATACAAAGTACACATTTGGATTCACAAATATACCTCTTTAACTCTTGTACCAGTGGACATGATTGACAATAGTCTTTGCCTAAGTTCAGCTCTCTCTTGCAGAACAAATGTTGTTCCCTGCACTACAAAGTTATTTGTCGATATTTTTAGCTAGGAGCAACTGAATTTTAGTTTTAAGTAACTATACATCACTACATGGTCGGATAAAATAAAGCAGTCAACAGTTAGAATATAGAGCGTGCTAGATATTCAAGTCACTATCACCTTATTTCTTCTTGAGATACGAAAATTGCCAGATTGGGACAGATATGTGGTATCCAACCAACCCTTTGCCTCATCTCCAAGTAGTGATGTATATTCGTTTTTGATTATTGCTTCTGCCTGTGCAAAAACAAAAAAATTTGAACATAAAGGAGAAGAAATACTCCAAATCTTTTATAAAATTTGCTTATCTTCTCCTTTAATGTTCAATAAAAAATGGTTAAAGTAACTCTTCTTATTTGAAAATGTTGGATTCTTTCCCTCTTTCCTCCCTCCACTTGCCTGCTCCTATTTTTGAAATTTATTATCATCACTCAGGCTTATAGTTATTCTCTCCTAATATCTGGTGTTTGATCATGCCCATCACACAGTATTCTGATCACACTATCTTTTGCCTAACTTGAGACTCCAAATGCAAATAAACCTTACAGCAGATAATGAAAATTTATAAGAAGATAAGCATATATTATACTGATCAGTAAGATGTAAGCTTACTTACAGGCAGTCTCTAATTGTTACACACCTAATGGACACAGGACACAGACATAATAAACAAAACCGAATAAACACATCGAAAAAAAAGCACTACCCTAATTTCAGGTGCTATCATAAATTTCTTGAAACTAATATATAGAAGATCAAAATCATAGAATGCATGCAGTCATGATATGACTAAGATTAATGCAGTCATCTGGAAAAAAAAAAAAACACTACAGCTTCATATATTATTCATATAAACTATTGCATATTCCATTATTAACAATAACAATGACGCCATAAATAGAGATTAGAAATTGAGAATCAGACCCTTTACAGAGGAAAAGCTCATTCGTTGAGGGAAAAGTTCAATGCCAGTAAATAGTAATCACTCTCCAATCCATGGCTTCCTCGTTCACTCTTCAATTGCTCATATGATATATATGAGTTGAGCTCTGTGATATAATCATACACCAAATACATTGAAAAGTATTTATTCAGGTAAATCAAAAATGATACAGTAAGCGTTAATATTTATCAAGAAATCCGATGACTAAGGGAATGCAGCAACATACCTTGTCTGATATGTCATTAATGATATCATTCAGTTGAACTCAGTCTACGAAAAAATTACATTGAGGTAAAACAATCGATATGATAATTTGCGGTCAACAGACTTTGCGGAATTATCACCTTCCGACATAGGTTGTTTTGCAATCTCACCAAATTTCTGAACCTCTGCATGAGTACACATAATTCAATTAACAAAAGGCACAGCAGAAACTTCTTCAAAAATTGAAGCAAACCAATTTATCTACAGTTTTCACATTCAAGGCTCTAGTAAAGCATAAGCCACCACTTAATCTCACCACTGCCATCAACATCTTGTCAACTAAATTTTCAGTCCTCAAGTTATAAATAGAGTAGACTAATTCAGTAACACGCAAACAGTTCAAATCATCATGCACACTCTAAACAAAACAAACAAACCGTTACGAACAAATGTCAAAACTTTGATCCAGACATTTACTTTTATGGCTCTATATCGACAGCAAACAACTAAAACACTAATCCTTGAGTAAATCAAAGACCTATCCACCAATCAAAAACAAACCTTACACTTATACCAGAAGATAAATAAGCTGATTCAACACAAAACAGTAGACAATCCCAGTAAAGGGCTCAAAATCAATACCAAATCAATCAAAGAATCAAACCCACACCCACAACAAAACTCCAAAGAAAACAAAAAAAAAAAAAAAATCAAACAACACCCACAAAATAAAATCACAGGAGAATCAAAGTGAGCTTCAAATTGTTAAACATTAGAAACATAGCTTGACATGTTTCCAATTAATCAGCCAAACTCCAAAGTGGAAGATAAACAAAATTGCTAAAACATAAAAATCCATATCAATTGAAAATCAATAACAACAAAAAAACCAAGCAAAAACCAAAGCATATAAGAAGTAACAAAAACAATAGAAGACAAAAACTTCCAAAACTGGAATCTTCATAAAAAAAATGGATTCAGCTTATGAACAATTTAAGGCTAATCACCATCGTCAGCAGAAAGGTTACATAATAAAGAAAAGCTCTTACTCATTTACATTACATCCAAGTGCTGAACTTGAAGTTGAGCTTCCCGCAAGTGAAGTTCGTCTAATCCTGTACCCAGAAAATAAAGGCAACCAGATAACAAAGGACAAAGCACCAAAATAATAAACCGAAAATACAAATTGGTAAAAGAGAAAAAGAGGAGCACAGTTTCCCCACTTTTACAGAATCATCATAATTAATATATGATGGTGGATTCTAGCTCACCTGGCTATCGCATAAATCCTTTGTGAAGCAAGCTCGTTGTATATACACCACTCCAACGACAATTCTTCCTTAATATCAGATTTCCACTTTAGTTTTAATTAAACCCATTAACGAATAGAATTCAAACCAAGAATTAGAAGGATCACCTTTCTTGGTAAGCAGTGGTTCCAAATTGATGTATAGAAGGCAATCAGGTAAACAGCCAAAGGGAAAGCAGTGGCACAGCTGCAAAAAAATTTCAAGCGAGGGCAAAACCGCCAATTCGAATGAACAGTGTCTAGGAACAATGCTATAAACAGTGTTTTCAGCTTTAGATGTATGTATAATAATAATAAGGGGTTGTGCCCGTTTGCCCAAAAACTCATGGTATTTTGCCCATTCAATCCATCATCCTTGTATTTTGCCCATTTACACAACTTTTAGGTGAAAAGACTCATAAGGGTAGTCCTTTCTAAGTAGTGCCTAGTGTATCCTATGCTGACTTTTTGGGTCCAAAACTCATTTTTTCTTAGAAAATCCTGTTCTAACTTCTGAAAAAAACAAAACTAGCCTTCAACATGCCCAAGTTTTTCACCTAACGGTTGATTTAACAGGCGGAATCACTGCTGCTTGTTTCAATCCTAAGCTGTGGCAAGTTTTTTCTAAAAAACCAGGAATTCTGAACTTAAAGAAAGTATAAGATACTGGCTGAACATGATTAAAGATAAGAACATAACAGAAAACTTGACTTGCTAACACTTAAAAACTGATGAAGTGGGTGAACACACTGAAATTATTTATATAAACATAATTACAAAGCTAAAATTTCAGAGCCTCATTCTCAGGTAAACAGCTAAGAAGCTGTTTAGCTATCCATAAGAATGATTACAGTACTTACTTGAAATGAAAGCACACTTCTTCACACAGGCAGGAAGGAAAAATCACTCTGCTACTAGAACTAATCTGAACTGATATCGAAATTTTTCGAATGCCTTCTAAGGGAAGCTAAAGCTCCTTATATAGGGAGCGGAACTCAAATTACAATTCAAAACAACAAAATGTACAGAACGACTCCGTGATTTCCTGCTTTCCTTAGTGCTCCTGCTGGTGGAGGTCGACAGGGGAAAAGCAGATTCTTTTAGGTGAAATGTTTTTCACCTGCTTTTTGAAAAGCAAAAGTCACTTTTGGGAAGAGTCCAAAAGAACTTTCGGTGTTTTCTACACCTGCTGCTTCACATGTTCTCGTCAGTTTCTGAGTTGTGACCGAGGACAAATGAGTCGTTATCTTCCTGGGCCATCCTTGCTGTTGTTGTATTGTCTTCGACATCTGTATCAACATACATCTTGTAATGGTTGTCTGTTTCAAGCTTTTCCACCCATCATAAGCATGCCAGTGTCGAATCTATCTCCTTTCTAGTAAGAGATAGGAATAAGTCACTGCTGACTACGTCAGGATGATCGTAAGCAGTGATGATAATTTTCTCTCCTGCTGCCAGGAAGGTATTGTAGGTATCTTCAGAGATGATCTTTTTGATATATTCTAGAGTCATGGCCTTCATCCATGGGATGCTTGAGTTTGGCTGGCCATTGTATCCTACACAGGCTGGTTGAAGATATTTCCTTTGAATAATTCTTACATAATGATAAGGAGGAATATATTCAATTTCACCGTTTGCCTTCTGGATCCATTCTGGAGGAGTGGATCTGAACTTCAGTCGAAGCATACAGTCCTTCTTTCTTACATTTTTGACTGTGTTGACAATGATAGGCGGCAAACCTTTTAGATCATCATTTGTTTTAGTCCACAGATTATGGACAAAACCATTTTCAACAAGCCAAAGCTTGTGTTCTTGAGGATGTTCACTCTGAACATTAACCAGGTATCTTCCAACATAAGGACCTGAAACAATAAAGAGAGTTGGAGGAACTAGGTCTTCTGGATTATGTCTTCCTATCAGACTATGGAATTCATGCCAGTCTGATTCATTGAGTGCCATGATAGGAACCCTAGCACTTTCTGGACTTTCAAGGAAGAGAAATTTTTCTTTTCTTACAGCACTCTGCTGTATATGACTTTCTTCAAATTGTGGTCTGGCATTCTCATATAGTTCTTCAGCTAGTGCAAAGAGTGCCGGGAACATTAGACCACTGCTTCTTTCTTGAAAGGCAAATAAGAGATTATCTAGGATTGCCTTCTGGTGATAAGCAAGTCTCCTGCCAGTTCTGAACACAGGAGTATCAAAAGTTCTTAATTCATAATTAAAAACATTTATGACTCCAGTTGGAGTTGGTCTGCTTTTTGGCAAAGCAGCAGCCATCAACGGTCTTGATGAGCCTTTACCGTCTGCCGTTTGAGACGGGCTAGCCAATCCTTTACCCTGGGATTGGTCAGTTGAGGCTAATCCTTTAGGACTTAGCAGAAACCTTTTAAGAACCTTTTCTTTGGTTTCCATAGGATCTTCTTGAGGTTCATGTTCTTTCCCAGTTCTTCTGCTTCTGGGATTACGACCTTCGTCGTCTTCTCTTTGGTTGAACATTGCCATTTCCCTGGTCAATGCGTCTGGAAGATAATTCTTGTTACCTGCAATTAATTCAACATTATAATCATATTGGTTAAGAAATAATTGCCAGTTTGCTAATCTCCCTCTATCAGCAGCTTTATCAAGTTTGAAATTTTTGAAATTCTTTACTCTGGCACAATCGGTGCGGACAGTAAAGGGTTTTCCAAGAAAAGCTGGAGAATTTAAAATCGTTTTCTTGACAGCCAAAATTTCTTTTTCCCCTGTGGGATAATTCAGTTCTGCAGGGCTGAATTTGCCACTACAAAATTTGCAGATCTTTTCAATGTTAGTTCCAGGCGTTTTTGCCAGAACCACACCAGACCAATAATTATCGCTCGCATCTGTCTGGAGAATAATTTCATCATTTTCTTCTGGTTGTTGAAGAGGAGGGAGGTTTTTGCAGAGATTTTTTATCTGCTTCACTATCTTTTCATCATCTTCTGTGAAGTTCCATTTTCTTTTGGAACTTGTCTTAGGAGATAACATTGCTGTTAACCCCGAGATTTTGGGAATGAAATCTCTCCCATAGTTTATGACACCAAGGAATCTCTCTAGACTCTTAGCATCAGGAATTCTATCTGGAAATTTCCAGATCTTCTCAAGGATATGGGGTTGGAGTTTTATGACTCCATTCTTGATGTTAATTCCTAGGAAATCAACTTCATCGAGGATAAAGAAGATTTTCTTTTCTCCTAGGATAATCCCATGCTGAACTATCAGCTTTACTACCTCATGGAGGTGTCTCATGTGTTCTTCTCTGTTTTTGGAGAAGACCAGGATGTCATCTATGTAGACGACACAGAACTCCGCTACATGCTTGAAGATGTTGTCCATCTTTCTTTGGAAGATCGAGGGAGCTTGCTTTAGACCAAAGGGCATTACTAACCATTCGTAATGGCCTTGTGGTGTTCCAAATGCAGTGAGAGGAATGCTCTCAGGATGCATCTTGACCTGCCAGAAACCCGACTTTGCATCGAATTTTGAAAAGACTTTGGCTCCTCTGAGCTGGTTAATCAATACTCTTACTTGAGCAATTTGATAACCGTCTTTGACAGTCTTCTTATTGACGTCTCTGTAGTCAATAACCATTCTAGCTTTTCCTCTTAGGTTTTCTGCATGATTTCTCACGTAGAATGCTGGAGCATGATGAGGACTAGTGGAAGGTTGAATCAATCTCTTTTTCAGGAGATCTTCAATATCTTTTCTGAATTCCTTCTGATCTTCCTCTTTGTAGTGAGGAATGGCTTTGACATGACAGATGGCATTCATGTCATGTAATCTTAATTCACAGACCACTGGGTCTTTTTCCCAAAACTTCTGAGGGTCTACATCGATATTTTGTTCGAGTAGTTTCTTGATTCCTTCGAGAGTGGGAATTTTCTGAGACTCAAGCTTATTCTGAAAGTGCTTGAGGTTGTGCTCATGGATGAAACTAGCTTGCTCATGGATGAAACTAGCTTCTTCTTCTTCTTCACTAGTTTCCTCTTCTTCAGAGGATTCTTCAACAAGTAATTCTTCTTGTTGCTTGATTTGGAGTATGGGTTCGAATTTTGGTTTGTAGGGGGTAAGACCACCACTATTCTGTTGTGATCTCTGATACTGAGTAGTAAAACCGGGACCAACCACAGTTCTGGCTTGTGTGAGGCGGTCTGCCCAGAACACCCGTTCTCCTTTCCTGAAGCTGATTGCTTCTTCATCCTGAATGAATCGTTGTTGGAGAATAAAGTCATTTCCCAACAAGAAATCAGATCCTTGGCCTTCAGATTGCCAAACATTCTGGATGATAAATGTTCCTCCACCAATGGTGATATGAACATTTTTTGCTACTTTTTTCATGGTGAGATGGCTTCCATCAAAAGTAACACCAGTAGCTGACTTTTTCTTGTCTTCTTTCCAGAGTTCATCTGGAATTGCAAACCTCTTTGCAACAGTAAATCCCGATCCATTATCTACAAAGGCATGTAGATGATATTTTCTATGATCCGGGAATTTTAGCCCGATCTCTATGTAGTTGCTGTATCTACTGGTAGAGACGACCTTCGATTGATGAAGCTCATTTTCTTGAGCTTGTTCCGTTGGAATGAATGGTTTACATTCCTCTGGAACATGTTCCTGAGTGGGAGATTTATCATCATCCCAATCTGTAGGAATTATTTCTTTGATGTCTGGATTACTGAGCCATAACGGAGGGTCATATCTGACTTTATAGTCAAACTTGCCAGAAGGTTGGCCAAGTAGATCCCATGTTTCAGTATCCTCTTGTCGTTCTAAGAGATGAACAGTTTCTGGTGGTTTCACCAGTTCTACCTTTTCTGGTATTTCAACCAGTTCAACGTCTTCATCGACTTCTTCTTCATTGATGATTTCTTCCTTTTTCGAGGAAGAAGGAGGAGAAGGTTCTATAATTTTTTGGAACAGAGTTTCTACCTCTTTTTCTTCTTCGTTCTCTTTTTGTTCAGAGAAATATTCTTCATATTCTTGTTCAACCAATTGGCTGACAAGGCCATTCTTGGTTTTTCTTCTTGCTTCAGCTATGAAGCATTCTTTGTGATAAGTCTTCTTAGACTCTTCACAGAACATAGGGAGACCATTCTTTTCATGACATAAGCAATAGTCACAAACGAATGTACCAGGGTTCACCTGATAAGAAGACATTAATGCTTCTGTCTTGCTTTCTTCCCAATTTTTGATTTTCAAAACATTCATTTGTCTGGATTCGAAGTACTCTACTTCAGAATCTATCTCAGACTCTTCTGATGATTCTTCTTCTTCAGACCAGGCAGAGTAGACTGACCTGTCATCATCTTCATCATCAGAATAGGCTATTTCGTAGCCTTTCATATTTGCTACTTCTACTATTTGCTCATATTCTTCAAAGAGAGCTTTAGTAGATCTTTTACTCTTTTCAGGGCATTCGTTGGCATAGTGCCCTTCAGCTTTACATAACCAACATCTGCAAGCTTTCTTGCTTGGTTGTTTATGCTGATTAGTATTCTTCTTTTTCTTGAAGAATTTCTTTTTAGGATCTTCATCCTTTTGTTTCTTGTAATTGGAACTCCTCTTGAATTTCCAATCCCTTTTTTGATTACTCTTTTTGAATTTTTTAGAGTAATATTTTTCTTTCTTTTTTCTGTGGAATTTGGATTCATGACATCCCCAGTTCGTGGGCATATCTAATATTCCATAACAGAAATTGTCAACTCCTTTGAGTTGTTTCTTGGCCATCTTAGCTCTAAGATTGGCTTTGCATTGCTCTTTCAGTAATTGTCGGATTCTGTCGGCAATTCCTCCAACTGAAAATCTTTCAATTGGTTTTTCAGCTATGCTTTCTCTCACAGCTGTTCTCCATGGTTCAGGGAGTTTTCTGTGCAACAGATTAACTAGATCAGTATTCTCTAGTTCACCAATTGTACAGTAATATTCCTGAAACTCATTCAGGTACTCTTCGAAATATCTCATGTCACAGATTTTGAGAGCATAGATATTCGACTTTGCCGTTTCTTTGGCTTTCTCACTCAGATTTGAAAGATCTCCACAGAACTGATCATACAGTGGTACTGCAAAATCGTACGGAGACTTTGAATTTTTGATTTCTTCAAGCCAGTCTCTTCCTCTGGCAGTTTCTTTGAAAGATAGGTAGTACTTTTTTGCTACTCCTGTGAGAGTAGTTTCATAGTACACCTGCAAATCTGGTGCTTCAAATTTGCCAAGGGTAAGTGCAGAGGCCATCATCAGGCTATCTACCCATTGGTCAATGGTTTTTCTTTTGTCTAGACTCTTGTCTAGATTTAACCAGATACCGTAGTTCGTGATAGGGACTCTAGGCAGATTATCCTCTGGGACAAATCTTTGGGAATTTCTCTCCCCTTTTTTACCCGTGGGGGCTTTTTGTAATGGGAGTTTTACTTTTCCTTTTTCTCTGCTAATGAAAGTTCTGGAGCTTTCTCCTTCTTCCATTTCAATATCTTGATAAGGAAAGACTTTTCTCGTCTTTCTGATTTTGAATTCTTTCATATCCTCGATTAGTTTTTCTAATCGTTCAGGATTTTCACAATTCTCAGCTTCTTCATAGAGATCATAGAGCTTCTCAACTCTGAGCATGTGGACTGGTCTGCATAGATCAGCTTCCAGATCTTCTTCTGATATTGGCTCTTCAATAGTGGGTTTTGTACCACTAACACTAGCTTCTCTGGTGCTGTAGCTTTTTCTCAGAAGACTGCTGTTTATCCTGAGGTTCTCAGGACATACATCACTTTTCCTGTGATTGTCAAAGTTGAGGCTGATTTCTCCAGTTCTTCTACTCTCGTAGATTTTTGCTTTTGCTCTTTCCGGTTGCTTTTTTGGACCTGATAATTTCCATTCAATAGGAAATGTTACTTCATTCCAAGTAACTTTGTGGATCTGCTGTGAATGGTTCTTCTGATTGGTGAGGAATCCAGTAGTAAGACCTGGGATGTTTGTTATCCTTGTCTTAGGGGCTACTGTGGTACTCATCAATTTATAGTATATCCTGTATACTATTGCGAGTTCTTGCATGTCTTCTTTCATGGATATACCATCTGTCTTGACTCTCAGTCTGAGGCAGTGGGCTGCATCTTTCAAGCTGGTGGTGAAGTTGGGGAAGCAGTTGAAATATGCCACTTGGTCGCATAAGGATGCTTCGAGTGTTCCCAACAGACTAGCTTGGAAGTCTGTTAACCTGTTGTCTTGTAGAACGCATAGGACCGAACAGTTTATTCCTTCACGAGCAAGCAGATTTATGCCTACTTGGACTGCTCCAATATGCATAAATTGGTACTTCTTTGCTTGAGCTCTGGCTACTTCTGCTGGAGTGATTAGTAGAAGATCAGTCTCTCCACCTGCTGTAGCGGGAGTTGTAATTTCTAGTAGCTTAAAATAATGGCTATCCATTAAATCAAACTTTCCTCTTTTGTAGATCTGTTTGAAATCTAACTTTGGGATTGAGGAATTTTTTACTTCTTGTTCGATTTCGTTGAATTCGAACTCTTCAGCATTTAGGAGTTGTACTCCTTTCTTCTTTCCAAAGATGCTTAACATCTTCATTTCTCTTTTTTCCGGGTTTTCATACCGGATACTAGTCTGGCTAGTAGATGGTTCCAGAAAAATCATGTTTGGAACATGATTTATGTCTGGTTTTTCTAATGGTTTGAATCCATTAGTTTTCTTTTTTACTGTAGGCACTTTCTTGTCCTTCAGTATATTTTTCATAGAATCCAGCGTTTTTTGCTGTTCAATGATTTTTTTACTGACAACTGTCAGCTTTTCTTCTTCCGTTTTTGGAAGTTCCTTGATATAATCCAGTTTGTTTTCCAATCTTTCCAATTGGTGGATTATAGCAGGTAATTTTTCTAGAATCGACTGACATCTAGATACCTCTAATAACAGCTTCTGATGTTTCTCATCAGAAGATTTTAGTAGAGAATTTATTTTTTCTAATAACAATTCTGACATTGTCCCCATTAAGGAGGGGTTCTCCTTGAGCTGTTTTACAAGCTCTGATACCAGTGATGTGCGGATCTGCGGATCTAACCAATGCTCAAATAATCAAGAGGTTTTTGTTCCTCTTCCAGAACATCTAAGAGATTATCTATCTCCTCTTCTATTTGATAGATTCTAGTCTGTAGTCTATAGATAATATCCCAGTAATTGGGAGACTCTCTACTAAGATTATCTCTATAAGTTTTTAATTTTCTTAATTTTCCTCTCTCTTTTTGCAGTTCCTTAGTAGTAATTTTGCAGATAGCAATCAACTCGAGTCTATCAACAATCGAAATTATGAATATTAAGATTTAACTGTTTACCTTCGAATAGAGGATGCAATTTAGCTGCAATTATATCTAGACAAATAATTTTGAGATGGGCCCACCACGTTTCATCAAAGGAAAATAAAAAGAAGCAAAAGAATAGTAAAAGCAAGAGAGAGGGGTATTAATGGGATAAACATTAAGTGAAAGGAATAGTTGGGAGAAAAAGAGAAAACTTTTGGGTGATTGGGGTTGAAAATAAGTTGGTGGAGTGTATGGGGTTGTATTTGGTATTCTATGGGTAAGTGGTCATTATCCCTAATAATAATTCCCACACACACTTACTACCTCTGTGGTACAAAACAATTAAATCCGTCTAAACCAATCTGAACACTTGACTTTAGAGCATATCTAAACTCAAGAATTTTAGGACCCTTCTGTGTTCCAATACACCCCAAAGGTCAAAATAGAGGATGTGAAACGCAACAGGTTTGCGAACTTGCTTCAGCCCTTAAGGCTTTAAGTTCAGAAATCTCTAACTGTCTCAAAAAAGAGGTTCACGTACCGGAGGCAGGAACGTTGGGTTAATAGGTGCAATAACTATCTTAGAAGGCAACACCCTCACAGTGTAGAATTGAAGAATTGTCCCGACAAGACTCAAAGCACCTTATGCTTAAACAAAAACCGTGAACCATATCAATGAACAGATAGCAATTAACAAATCATATCTGTAACATATAACTCTTCAAATTTATGCATCCATATAATCTCAACATATGGCCAACCCACACTACTTGCAACAATGAACTCGATAAATGCAAAACGGAGTACAACCTTCACCCACACAAAATGCCAATTGTTCAAAATCAGTAATTTTGATCAGGCAATGAAAAACGCTTCAAAACAAAACCAGATTACCTGCCCAGAAGTAATGAATAAGATTTCTAGTGTTTCCTACTCATGAGTCAGTTCATAATTTGTTTAATAGTTATATTTGTATTGTTTTAATTGTTGTTTGGCTGATAAACAAACTACTGCTCTTACTAAACAATTTGACCATTAAATGGGGAAAACTTCTTCTGTAGGGATATAATCCAAAGACATAATAAAATGATAAGGACATATTTGCTTATTAGTATAATCAAAATCCATAAATCCAGGGACTCAAAAACCGAAGGTTGCAAATTCTTACACATCATTCTTTATCGAGAATATTTTCTAATTTAAGTTCATTGGAAGATCATTCCAAACAGTAACCAACAGAAAGTTGACTCCAAAATGTTGTAACAATTTATGCACCAGAAGGAGCTAGATGATGCACACATACTCCAGCCATGTTGAAGACAGAGAAATCCACGGAACACAAAACAAAAGGAACAGATAGAAGTGCTTACCCAACGGAACAGTAACTTGTGCTTCGATATAATCAACCACTTGTTCCACAATTTTCGTTCAAAGAGTTATTAGGCTTACTGTCAATAATTATTCTTAAACCAAATGACACAATTCTGATATAATTATAATACAGATAGAAGAGAAAACATAAACAATTTTTTAAACTTCAAATGATAAATCAAAATAAAACAAATGAAGAGCAGTCCATAGGTTACTTGGATCTTGAAGACCACACTCCTACTAATTGATATCTGGCTGTATCCTTTGAATGTAAGTTCAAAATCTTCTGTTGTGATTTTATTAATAATTCTTACTGGTTACACAATTTTAAGTCTATTTTTTTTATTGCCCTGAGCAGCCATTACAAAAGTTGCTGCTGGAGTATCTTCAAAGAGCTAGCTGCTCTAGTTGGAGTTATACAAAAAGAGTAGTTGCTTGATCACCTTGTAAAAAGTTTTTGCCGTAGTCTTCCTGATCTTCGGTGCCATAACTGCATTGAAAAACCATCATTTATCATTCTCCAAAAAAAAAAAACACACACACCCACCTCTATTTCTCAGCAATTTCATTTTTGTTGTGTTGTTGTTGAAAGTGATATTCTATGTTCATTGATGACGCCAATTTGTCTTATTTCTACACCTTAATTGTGAACTCAAAACAAAAATGATCCGAAAGGAATTGTAAATATGCAGCTATAAGCATTCTGAAGCAAATATGCAACTGTTGGAAATTGAGCAGAATTATGTGCATATGGAAGAAGAAAATAACGGAAAAGAATAATGAGAAGAGGTATTGGGATCTCATTGTCTTACTGTTGATGTGTTTGTGGATTGGTTCAGTAAGAGAGAGTAGGATACTAAGGTGGAGAAGTTGATCATAAGGTGAAGAAAGGAAGTCATTTTAAGGTGGAAAGACCATGTCATGAAGAATATAATAGTGTACCTCTTTCTTGGCAAGGAAGAGGAATAGAGAGCTAGGGAGTTTTGCTTGGCAGGGCAAGAAAAATCAAAGGATATGTGAATGAAGTCAGTGGGGTATGAATAGGAAAATGATGGTTATGATTCAAGTGTATTGCTTATTGTTTAATGCAAACTTTACAGAAGAAGGCTTGTAATTCAAGTCTTCATAATATAGGCAGTTACAGTTTTCTGTCATACTAAAACAAATAAAGTAATGAAATTTAAAATATCTGTGCAAATGTATAAATGAAGTCTTTTAAGTTTCAAGGGGGGAGAAGGATAAACCAATTAAGAACAAACAATACAAACTGCAAGGAATTCAAAAATAATAGGAACAAAGTTCCGCATACTGTGAATCTAGAATAACTGCTCAGATTGTATCTCCTTTTGGATATACCAACGGAAATGCATGGTGTTGAATAGCAAGTAAATCAATTTGTACAATCTTATATGCGCATCTATTTCTTCATGCCTGACGTGTCATCAACATTTAATATATAGTAGCTAGAGGGATAAAAACTATGAATACAGAACACCAGAATAAGAGAAACAGAAACTTACAGGAATTTAACACCACAGACTACAACACAACGGCTTGTCAAATGAGGAGAAAATCAGTATGCCTAATCTGTACTTTTTGACTATTACTTAAGGCAGTATGCCTAATCTTATAGGATACTCATAATTGAAACCCAACTCATGAGGTGCATGACATCCTGTAATATTTAAATTAAGAAATTATCAAAATTCAAACAGAATATCATAACAATATTCCTTTTAAGTTCTTGGTACATATTGGACAATACTTGTGGGAACCAATACCTGAATGACAATGATAAACTATATGATGGCAACCATTACCTGTATATAGTGGTGAGTAATTAAATGTGATTAAAGAACGCGAAGACCACCCCAAAAAACCATGAACAATTTGCTTAGGCTGGCAGATTATTAAGTGTGAGGTAGAGAAAAAGGGAATCCAAATTCAAAGAGAAAACTATCGGATACAGTAGACATGAAAAAGGTTCGTAAACCTTTAGTTAACAAAAGCAGTGGTGAAAAAATGCATTAACTTTAGGATATATATATTCTTCAAGTAATAGTTTTTCATTTCTAGCCCTGAACTATATTTTCTTTCTCTGTATATCAGTGTGAAAACAATATAAAACTATACTGACCACAACCCCTAAATAGTTAAACTTGGGAAGTACAGCCCCACCTAAAGAAAAAAATTACTTGCGATTTTTACTCAGACTCGATAACAGAAAAAGCACAAACACATTAGCTCTATATGAAGATCAACCAGAGAATAATAAAAAGCACATACCTGAATAAGAATAAGTGATTGAGATAGTGAAAAGCAATAAACAGAGGAACAACAGCAAAAGAATGAGGTCTACGCTTTCACATGGAATCTGCAAAAGCCAAACAAAACAACAATGAAATCCTGAAATTAATCGTAAAGTCAGCTACTTCAAAAGAATAGAACCAGATTTAAGCAGAAAACTTATTCCTATTTCTTTTCAAATTTAACAAAGAAAGAGTTTGTTTTATCATGAAGGTTTAGCAATTTCTCTAGACAGTTATAGAGAAGGATAAGATTTGTGTATATGAGTTTTACCTGTGGTATTGGCTTGCATGGAGTGGGGAAGCTTCCAGTCATGTGCCTCTTGAATTAAAATTTTTATTCGTGTCTCTGCAAAAGGTAGATACCGTGTTTAAATAAAGAGATCAATGAAAAGGAACATAAAGCCATGTTCTTTCTGCTAGATACTATTAGAGATAGAAGGCTTGAGAAAGGGGTACAGTAAATTACAAATGCACTTGGAAAAGCATGGTGGCTGGTAATAACATGTACTACAGAAAACTCAGGTCGAGGTTGCAACATAGGATTTTATCTATTTTTAGAAACAAAAACAGACTTTTCATGACATATTATACTTGGAGTCATACAGGTAGAAAACATAAAATCAATTAACACACAGTATATCAGTATATGTTACATGGTAGCAGTCAAAAAAAGTATCAAAAAACCAATTTCCCAGAAACTTTGCATTGTTAAGAACCAAAGCAAAAGAATTACAGTTGTGCAAAGAATCACAGTAGATATGAATGAAATTGCAATCAAGAATCAGATAAAAAGTAGCATTTCAAATTAACGCCAACAATTTACTGTTATTTACCTCAGATTGAAGAAATCAGTTCACATTTTCAAATTGATTTTCTATCCGATCAATCCACAAAGCATCAATCGATCAAAACCCCAAAATTTACATCAAACCTCATAAATCAATCAAACAGGGTTTAAGCTTAAATAAACAGTTGCAGATCAAAAGATTTGTGATAATTTACTGAATATAACAAATATGAATAAGATTAAAAACCAAACCTCTTATTTGTTTTCAGTTCAACTTTTATCTCTGAGAGTACAGAAAATTTTGGTTGTCGGAGCGATTGAAAAGTTAAAGTACAGGCTACAAAAGAAAACCAAATTTCATACATACATGAACAATTGAATCAGATAAGCTTTGATTAACAAAACAAACCAAATCCTAAACGGAATAGGTCCACCAAATCCTAAACTCAATAGGTTTCCCACAGGGAAATCCTTTCTGATAGCGAATATATTCCCTATTCCCTTAAGGAAAGTAATCCTAGAACTCTATATAAGGCGTGACCACCGTATGTTTAGAGATATCTTTGAAATCCATCACCCAGACGCTCCAATATCATGGCAACCAAATTGGCACCGGAGCAAGTAATTCCTTCAGACGAGATCAAGCCTATGTCGATATCTGATGCGCCTGAAGACCAAAAAATGACTGTCTCCGAGAGGTGCAAGCTGATTTTAACGGTTGGGGAGCAGTGTATTAAAGTAGAGGAGCTTCAGAATCTGCTTGAACGCAAGCCTGAACCCATCGCCTACGACGGGTTCGAACCCTCGGGCAGGATGCACATTGCTCAGGGAGTTATGAAAGCAATCAACGTGAACAAGCTCACGAAAGCCGGCTGCAGGGTGAAGATTTTGATTGCAGACTGGTTCGCGAAGATGAACAACAAAATGGGGGGTGACATGCAAAAGATTGAGACCGTGGGACACTACTTCATTGAGGTTTGGAAATCTATAGGAATGGACCTTGAAAAAGTGGAGTTTGTGTGGTCTTCGAAGGAGATTAATTCGAGGGCACATGAGTACTTGCCTCTTGTTATGGACATTGCAGGACGAAACTCGATAGAGAGGATGAAGAGATGTACACAAATTATGGGTCGAGAAGCCGGTGATAACATGCCTTTAGCACAAGCCATGTACCCATGTATGCAATGTGCAGATGTATTCTTTTTGAAGGCTGACATCTGCCAAATGGGAACGGATCAACTCAAAGTGAACATGCTTGCGAGAGAGTACTGCAATCAAATAGGGAAGAAGGACAAGCCTGTGATCTTGTCGCATCGGATGCTGCCCGGCTTGAAGGAAGGGCAGGATAAGATGTCGAAAAGTGATGAGTCCTCCGCCATATTCATGGAAGATGATGAAGCCCAAGTGAACTTGAAAATCAAGAAAGCTCACTGCGTTCCCGGAGAGGTCAAGGGCAATCCGTGTTTGGAGTATGTGCAGCACCTGATTTTCCCATGGTTTAATGAGTTTGTTGTGGAGCGAAGCGAAAAAAATGGCGGAGACATCACTTTCACAAAATTTGAAGACCTGAGTAAGGCTTATGCAAGCAGCCAGCTTCATCCTGGCGACCTGAAACCGGCATTGGCGAAATCCTTGAACAAAATGTTGGAGCCGGTAAGATCACACTTTAAGAATGACCCGACTGCAAAGCAACTACTACGAAGTGTGAAGAGCTTCAGAGTCACCAGGTGATCAATGCCAGCACTCTTCCTCCTCTTTCACGATGGTCCTCTCCACTAAAATCTATCGACATTTTATGGTTAATAAAGGCTTTTGTTCTCACTTTTTTGCAACACTTTTATAGTGATGGCTCTGACTTGAATAGAATGGTTCCCTCAGACACCTTGTCGAATTCCGAATCCCTTATGCGCCATAATCTTTGTTAGTTGATGAACTACTAGTTATACTCTTGTCGAGGCATATATAAACAACTTATCTCTCACCAATAAATTAAGAACAACGACCCTAACTCTCAACAGCCCCAACTCATCTTGGCATGAAAAAGAACATGCCTTCATGAATAAAAGTAGGAAAAAGAAGTGTAAAGACACGCAGTCGTTAATCACTATACTTGTTTTCCAAAACGGCGTGTATATGAAACCGATTTCAAGATAATTCTTCATATTTTGACATGAACTAACATAAAAAAATTATGAAAATGCTGCAAATAATTTGTCATTGAAGAATGCAATCACCAATGAACAGGTGTGAACAGGTAACATGTCTTAAATATATTTAGAATGGTGCAGCATATCTTAAAAATAATTTCATATTTAAGAGGTGTGCTTAAGTAATCAGTGCAACCAAGCTTCATAAACTTCATGACTGATTTCTTACTTTAGAAGTTATCACTGCAACCAAAACCTGGAATCACAATTTATGCATCTTTCCCCATCCAAATTTGAGGTTGATGTGCACTTTCACAGTTGTCATGTGCTGTACTTAGTCACACAGTTGAATAATCAACTCTACCTTTATCAAATCTCGTAGGTTTAAAGATCCAACTTAAAATACATTGCTCTTGGTATTCTTGTACAAAATTTTAAATACTGCAAAACAATTTAAAAGGAAGACTTCGTATTGTGAAGCACATGATTTCCAGTATATATAACTGGTGCTTTATGTAGATAACAACTGTTGTGTTCCAGTATCAAAAGCATCATCTGACTGTCACATTAGATAACTGAACTTTGGTCATTGTCTACTCTTTGGCTGCCTAAGGAAGACGCTGGTGAGAGAAGAATCCCAAAGAAAAGGTGTAACCAAAAGGCGAAAAGCCTGCAGAAGTAACAGCACAACAGAAAACAACAATTACGGTATTAGATAACAGTCAGTCTGGCTAAGTAAGAATACCTGAAGTTTCAAAATAGAAACGCAAAAAGAAGGTAAAATGTAGTCGTTTGATGTTGCAGTCGCGCTAATACCTTGAACATGCTCATCAGTAAGTTTAGTATTGATAATGTAATTCTCTTCTTTTTGGAATTTTCTTTTGACAATGTAGATTGCCAGAAAATGGTTCTGCAACATAGGTATGCTTCTCAGTCAATTTATTTGCTGGTTTATCATCTTAGTACCAAATCTAAAAACCTGAAGTAAAAATATAAGCAATGTGTTTAGAAAAATAATAATTATTATTATTAAAAAAACGTACCTGTGTACAAATACTTGAATATGTGTGTGCACGTGTTCCATGGATCAACCAAGTAAAGAGAGTTAATTGGGCATATCTGAACACTCTGATAGAAGCAAATCTTCCCATTGCTTGTTAACATGCCATGGAGGATGAACCAATATCAGAATCTAGATGAAGTGCAAGCCGATCAAGTTTGACATACTGAAAAGTGAAAAGCAAATGGGGAAATATATCATGAATTTCTAAGTAGTAGGGAAGCAGTGACCAATATATTGAAGAAGCTAAGGTATTGATAAAGACACTGCTGAAATCATGCAATTGCCAATAGCGAATGCAATTCTGCAACAGTATCAAGTCCCCTGCTTGTGATCAGGTTACCATCAATTACTACTTTGGTGTTGTTCACCAACTCATTTAATTTATTTTGATAGATGAGTAACAACATCAGAAACTAAAGTTAGTGACAATGGAAACTATACCAGCATAGTATTCACATAAGCTTTTCGATAGAAGTTTACTTAATGTGGACATGACATCAACATTTTCACTTAGCCAGTTGGTCTCTATTTTTTCTGAAATATTTTCATAATTAACTGAATGTATTTTACAGATCCAGCTCCTCTAAAGTTATTTTTGGTGAAGTTTTGTGAAATTCGTAAAATCTCAATCACAAGTGTAATCTAATGGTTTAAGAGTGAGGCATTTCATTTTTCTTAGCATTTTTGTTTTTCCTTAAACATTGAAACAAATTTATTCCAAAAAAAAAAAGGGAATTTTGGCCGTTAACTTTGTGTTATAGGCTGAAGAGAAACTCTTTGTTTCTCAATTCATCTCCAATTAACTTCTGAACTTGGATTTTCTTCTTCAGAAACATTGACTAACAATGGTTTTAATGTCAATTGTTGGGATCCGAGGGGTGTTAGGTAACCCTATTTCTCTCTTTGATGATCTAATCCAAGTTTGATGCTCTTAAATTATATGCATATGGAATATGGGAGAATGTTTTGATCCCAGATTTGTCTCGATTGTGATCCACGTTTCATGAGGGGAAGAAAACACGCTCCTGATATGCTTTTAAATTAATGTTTACATCTGACAGTTTCTTCTGTTTTGTATCAATTTGGCCATGGGAACTATTAGGTAAAGGGAATCATAAACTGAGAAGGGGAAGATAAAGACTAATAGTGAATTTGAGGTGAAAAAAAGACAAAAAAAAGACAAAGAGGGAGAAGAAGGAAGAAGATGAAGAAGAGGGGAAGATAGGCAATTGAGGAATTGACCAAAAGAATATTTTAACTGATGTGGCTTAATAAGAACCATGCGATTACAAGGACGATTGAGATTTTACGAACTTCACAAAACTTCACCAAAAATAACTTTAGAGGAGCCGAATCCGTATTTTACCCTCTCCGATTTGTTATATTATTTGGTACCTTTCCCAAAAAAAAAAAAACTGAAGTGCTGCCACTTAAATACAGCATTGCAAACAAATGAGTTCAATTTGAGAAAGTACATTACCTTAACAACAGAAGCTCCTGTAACAAACTTCTCGCTAACTTCTCTGAAGCTTCACTAAAAAAAATAAATAATAAAAATAATAATAATAAATAAATAAATAAATAAAAATAAAAATAAAACTATTACAATCAAACATATCAAAATAAAACTATTACAATAGAAAACCAAAAGATGGAAGACAACAGACTCTCACCCAAGAAGCTACAGAAAAAAAAAACAATAGCAAATGGAGTATGAATTATTCCATATCACCATATTCATATGAAATGCAAACGTGGAAGAAAAGAATTCTGTAAAATGAAGAAAATTTAAGGAACGTTGATATATACTCATTATCATTTTATTTAAAGAAGTCATTACCAAGTCAAAACGATCATAAAAAAGAAACAGAATTTCCCAAATTATTTTGATGTAGTTCTAAGCGTCCACTGTATGAAAGAAATTATAGTCAATTGTAATTGCTTCTACAAAGAAAAGACTTAATTCTTGACTAAATTTGGCACACAAAAGTCAAACAACAATTTAGGGTATACACGATATTTCCAGACTACCAGATTACCAAAAGTGGAATAGAGACCAAAAGACCAGGGAAGCCATTGCTAATACATTTGACTGATTATATGTATGATACTTAATTGACTGATTATATACATGATATTTCCAGATTACCAAAAATGGACATTATTTTTGTCATTTTTTTCCAGGCCAAAAAGAAAACAAAGGTAGAGAGACTGAAATATACAGAATAGAAAACATAAATTTGTGTCAAATTATTGAAAGTGAGCACATGAAAGAAATTTCAAAATTCTATCATAGAGAAAGAAGTGATTGCAGAAAACCAGAATAACCACAGATTAAGACTAAACAATAGTTGAATTGTAATTTCCACAACAAATAGGAAAACTGTTTCAACCGAAACACAACTAACAGAAAGCAAGGGCTTTATGCCACATATAATAGAGGTACAGAGTTCGCTAAAAACTAAGTAGCTTCAGTTACCTCTTCAACTGTGGCAGATAGATCCTTTGTGTCATTTGTTGTCATTGTTTGAATCCTTAGGGGATGCTCACTGCCAATAGCCACATTTCCAACTATCATTGTTTGAATCCTTAGGGGATACTTTTGTCTGGGAACTACTTTAAAAACAAAAACAAAAACAAAAATTTAGAAAAAAAATGACCCATAGAGGAAGAAACACGTACATATATAGTTATGCTGATATCTACTACCAATTGCATCTTATCTGCTTAGCTAAATGAACGGAGAAGTAAACGATAAAGAAACTACTGCCTAATATCCCATTTAACTGATGAGAACATAACAGACTAATCTAACCAAGGTGAGGCTTAGTTCTACAAATCTAATACAATTACTTGGTTCACCTGAGGCAAGGCTTCTACTTTCAGAAATCAGAATGTTTTGGGAGTTACTATGTAGTTTTGCTAATAAAAGCATAATCAGAACTAATAAAAGCATTGACAAAAACGACAGCTTGTCAGCTTCCACCTTAGCAAAACTGATTGGGGAAACAATCCAGTGTTTCAACTTTTTATAAAGACTGTAAATCACAGAAAACCAGTTTGAGATCAATAGATTTTCAGGAAGATAATAATAAGGCAACTGTAATAAGATAGAACTCGTTTATGCAAGGATGCTACAGCTGTAAACATGCAATAGCCATACCATTGGAGCTCAAATTGATCAATCTTTTTCTTTGATGCCTTAAAAAAAAAAAAACAAAAAAAAAAAAAGTATAATAAGATCTACAGAAAGTCTGATAGTTGTATCATTCATTTCTGCTAAGAACAAGTTTTATTTCTATTACAGCACAGCAACATTAGTGTCTGTTGACAATTGAAATTTCTTTATATGTGCAGAAAATGAGTTGGCTCGTTGGCTCAAACAAACTTGAGAATTGTCAGGAATTAGTTAAACCGAAGTATTTCATAAGTACTTCAGGTCTGTCAAAGAGGAGGTACCAGATTACCTTCCTCACTTTTACTTTGGTATGAAAGGAGGTCCAAGTTCAATTGCCTGAGATTCCCAAATCTTGGCAAAGTTTGGAATGTTTTCTGCACATAAAGATTTAATTATGAAAGTTAAAAGGCATCAAAACATCAATTTCATGCTTTGGTATCTCAAGTCAAATTATCAATAACCAAAAGATCAATTAGTATAATTGAAAAACTAAAAGTTGCAATAGTCTGAAACCATTAAGTCCCAAGTTCATTAGAAAACAGAGAATACAACGTATTGGGATAGAAATGATATGATTAGTATAATCGATAGTTTGCTGAGCAAGATTACCAGAAACTCTGCAGCATGAATAGTTTCTATTTGCTGATCCTCAGTTTCCTAGTATTTGATGATAAAGTGTTTTGATCTGGGAATTGGTAGGCCCATTTGCTCAGCACATCTCTACCTGAAATCCATAGAGTTTAGTTACTTCCTCATGCATATTAAAAAACCAAAAAAGCTAATCATGTCGTATAAAATTTTTATTGTACATTTCACACTGAGTGGCTTATTTTCACGTCTACAGGCAACGAAGACGGAAGCAGCTGCAACTGCGTCTGGAGTCCTAAATTTGAGAGGTTTCTGATCGGTCTTCTTCTTATATATGTCATTGGCCGGATCATAGTGAAATAAATCCGTGATTGAGATAACATATTCCTGATAACCAAGAAAGATAGTCCAGTTTCATTGCATTGATTAGTGCTTCAATCACTCTGTGAATCAAATGGCAGATCCTAAATCAAAGAGTATCAGTTTCTTGTATCTGCTTTCAATTCAATATATTCTGTAAATCAAACAGTTAGTTCTTACCTTAGATAGAATATAGTTCTTGTATAAATCCAGGCATCGTACTGTAAAGCAATTATCTAATTCAAATTGACTAGAAAGAGCGCCCGCGCGATGCCGCGGGGTTTTATTGTCAATTGATCTAATTATAGTAATACATTCTTTTTTTGACTTTGTCAAGGGGAACCCAAAGGCTTCCTAGGCCCAAGATAAACTCCTTCGGCGCATGTGAAATGCTCCAACTGTGCATTGCAGCACAGTGCCTGACCACTTTGACAGCTTCGGGATTCCAACCTAGGTTGGGGAGCACACCCAACTAGACAAGAACCATTAAGCTACTTGCAGTGGTTTATAGTAATACATTCTAGCAAAGTTGTTATTGACGAAAAATTATTGTAACGAAAATATTTATCTACATTGTGAGGTGCGGTTAGTAACATGCTCATGTAGATAAATAACAATTTATTAATCTACTCACTCTTAATAACAATAGGAACTGTTCGAAATGAATAAGTTTAGAAGATGAAGAAAATTTATTTTTAAGTAACCCAAGGATAGAATCCTTATTCTTATACAATTCAATTAACAAACCATGCACAACACTTTCTTGACATTACAGAAGATCTAATATAAATTGAGACACACATCTCTAGCACGGCCTATACCTCCAATATGCTCTTGGCGGTCTCCCACAGCCCAAAACCCCACTGCAGATTAAGATTGCACAATTTAATGACTTAGTAAATGATCTGGATTACCCGCGCTTTAAGGAAATGCTAAGCATGTGGTGATAGAAGTTTCGGCAAAGAGTAAAGTGGGGCGGTAACCATGACAATGGGATTTTCATTTATTAGTTTGACATAACCCTGATCATTGAATTGCTTTTTAAAATATACAACGTGCAAGGTCATCAAATAAAGTATGGATCACATCTTATTTTTGTTTTATAGACTCCAAAAAACTTTAAAAAGTAGTTCTCAATCATACTCATCGAAATTGAATTGGATATGAGCACTGTAGAAAGTATAGAAAAAAAAAATTATCATATGCAAATTGAAGAAAGTATCCCAAGTAAAAGAAATGAGAAATACCTTGAGTTCATTAGTCTCAAGGTATACTTAGTGCACTCTGTTTGTTCGGGTCATCTCTGGTACTTGCTTTGGACATTGATATTAAACAAAAGTTTTTTTTTAAAAAAAAGACTAATATTGAACAAAAGTGTAAATAAGACAACCAAGGTCTAATAATTTTGATGGTTGATTGAGTTTTAGAAACTTTTTAACTGATCCCACATGTAGTTCTCCAATTCCTCTGATTTTAACAGTGATATGTAACTTTAATATGTTTTCTTCTTGTAAAAAATGGAGTCCAAAGTTCACAGAAAAGATACTTAATTAGCAGGTACCTAACCAGCGAAAGTTGAAGATAACAAAACATAGAGTAAAATTAAAGAGTAGTACTTTAGTTGGAATAATGAATTGGATAATGGAGAAAAAGGGATTACCTCAAATTTGGCGTTCTATGTTGCAGCACTCTTGGTGAAGTTTACGCTTCCTGAGACAAAATAATAATTAAAGAGTGTATAAGTTACATATTAGCTTTTTTTCTCTTTTTGATTTGTACTATGAACTGTAGTATAGGGGATACTCAAATCAAATTTTAAGAGCTTAGTACTAAATTGACCTTTTAGTATGACATTAAGAAGCAAAGTAAAATCCCAGTAATAATCATTAGCAGAAGATACAAAAAGTAGGCAAAGTTTGTGAGTTTTGGTAGAGTAATATGATCTTCCTATTCTGCCTCAAGTTCAAACAGATATATTGAATTTTTAATTCCATAAGAAGGAGAAATTGAAAAAGAGAAGCATGCAATTTCACAAATTGAAAGTAAATAACTCTGAAAAGAAGGAAAAAAAACCAGACTTGCAGCCCTTTAATAGATTCTGAGTTTGAAATATGCTTCAGTCTTATCTGGCAACTAATATAGATTGTTGGTGTTGTTTAATAGATGTCTAATCCTTCAAATGATGTTTACAATCATGCAAACCAAAGTATAATACAATAGTTTCTAGTGTTAGATTTTAAGCAAACTACATCTGCGCATGTTCTTTGGTTCAAAACACTTGATAACATAACTCAAAGGTGATCACAAACCCGAGCAGAAATATCCTAACATAAAGCAAAGAGTCCTGCAATCCTAAATGCAGCGATGGCAAGAATGCAGCTCTTTTTTCTACCCCTTAGTTTGAGAAGATATCGCATTTTGAGGCAAAAAGGCATTCAAACAATAAACTAACTGTCCAGCGATCTCACAGGCTCTATGTGATATCAATGAATTGTAAGATCAAATATGGACATAACACATATCATCATAAAGTAATTGATGATTAGCTTAATATCAATCCTAGTTTAACATGGATACAAACAGTAAATCAATACTAGTGACTTAATGAATAGTGTATCAATTCATTAAGGATAGTAATCTATTGCTTAGTCTACAAGGAAGGCTACAAGTTGTGATACATTAAGAATCTAACTAGGAAACCTAAACCGATATGGATAGCTTTAATGGGAAGCTTCTTGAGGTTTAAGTCACCTATATATACAGATGAATTGGTCCCTGATTACTACCGACGTTTTGCATATTGTTCTGTCCATTGAGAAGCAAGTTGGTAAGTAACAGAAGGCTATATTCAGTGTTCGTGTTTGCAGTTGCATAAGATGGAATCCATGCCAGTAATTGCTGAAGGTAAGCCTTAATCCCTTTTATGATTGTGTGCATATGTTGTGAGCATGTATATGGTTATTTTACAATTGGTATCAGAGCATAGGCTCACAAGTATCAAAATCGTTTTAGGGTTTTGCAAAACAAACACAAAAAATAAAAAATAAAAAATAAAAAAGGGTTTTTGCTTTACGGACCAAGTCACTGATCAGGTAACTGACCATGTAACTGGTCATGTAACTGATCAAGGTAAGTTACTTAAGTCAATTGCTGCATCTGGTTAAATATCAAGTTCACGCTTCCGCTGTGATTTTTAGCAGCAAATTGGGGAAAAAGCAAAAACAGGTTTTTCTGTGAAATTGATTTCGATTCATAGCATGATAATTGAATTTTGATTGTGCTCAAGAACACTAGTTGCATTCCCGGCGTGCGTTAGGTTAGAGTAAATGGTGACCGGATGAAATTTACAATTTCTTGATTGTTCTGTGGTTTCTTGGAATCGAAACAATTTTGATTGTGCTTGAATATGCATGATGAATTAATTGATGATATGGTATTGTATCTGTGATTGTGTAAAAATTGCATGAAGAACAAAAATCTCCCAGATTTTGTTTACACATTATTAAAATTGACAGATACGAGAGCTTAATTTTCTTACAAGGATGAATCTGGGTAGAATATAAAGTTAAAAGCTCATGGGTTTTGTGGTTTTCTGTTGGCATAAGTGATTATGATGCACAAAGCATTCTTCATTGATGTTGGCAGAAAACGATGATCAGGTAACTGACCAACTAGTCAGGTCACTGACCATGTAACTGGTCGGGTCACTGACCAAGTAACTGGTCAGGTCACTGACCATGTAACTGGTCAGGTCACTGACCATGTAACTGGCCAGGTCACTGACCATGTAACTGGCCAGGTCACTGACCATGTAACTGGCCAGGTCACTGACCAAGTAACTGGTCAGGTAACTAATCAAGTAACTGATCGAATAACAAAACTGAAATTGTGTTTTGTGTTTTAAAACTATGCCTCAGTTTTATCTTCCAAAGAAGTGGTCAAGTATGGTTTTAGAATACAAAACAGCAATATGCGTGCTTGATGAAAATAAATACGGATACTTAGAAATTTTGCTTCTGTCTAAAGATGTGGATAAATTTCTTTGGATAACTTGTTTTCATTGAACATGGTATATTGATAAAGAACTCCAGGATGTTATGCTTCTGCTCAAAAGTGTTGCTTAACATTATTTTTGGTTATGGACTGATATGAATGCAAGTATGGATTGTTTAGGTTTTCTGTATGTTCTTGTTTTGGTTGCTTAAAGCTAAATAAAACACAGAAAACTTAAAGTTATTTTCTTTACAAATTGAGAACTCACACGAATTTTTGTTTTGCTCCTTAGGTAACTCTTACATGAACTTGAACAGTGTCTTGATGCTAACTGGAACCAACTATAGAGCTTGGCTAGATTCTGTAGAAAACTATATGGGAATGCATGAGAATATAGACTATTGCTTTACTGAGGATAAGCCTATAGAGTTGAATGAAAAGAGCACCAAGAAAGAAACTGACCTTTACAAGAAGTGGCATAGATCCAATAGAATGGCTAAGAATCTCATTCGTACCTCTATGTCCAAGACTGTCAGGGGAAGTATAGAAGAACCTGAGCTAGCATCAGATTTTCTGGAACTCATAGGTGCTAAGTTTAAAGAAAGTGAAAAGGCAGAAGCAGCTAGACTAACCAAGGAGTTTCATGATTTGAAGTACATGGGTTCAGGGGGAGTTAGAGAACATATTATGAAGATGATCAATATAAATGGCAGACTCAGGGAGCTCTTGATGGGCGTTAGGGATGAGCAGGTAGTGCATTATGCACTTCATTCCTTGCCTAACAGTTTTAGTCATCTTAGGACCAGTTACAACTCTCAAAAGGGAAACTGGACTTTAGATGAACTTATATCCATCTGTGTTGATGAGGAAGCTAGGATCAAGGAAGAAAAAGAACCTGCTACAGCCATAAATCTCATAGAGAAGCCTAAGAAGAAAAAGCCCCAGAATAAGCTCAAGCCTACCAAAGCCATAACTAAGAGTTCAACAGCTGCAGTGGCCAAGGAAAACAGGCCATTTAGGTTCAAGTGCTACTTTTGCAAAAGAGTAGGACACATGAAAAAGGACTGCACTGGCTATAAAAATTGGTTAGCCAAAAAGGGTAAGATTTTTTCTAATACAGTTTTTTCTTTAGAAATTAATCTTATAAATATTGAACCACAGTCTTGGTGGATAGATTCAGGCTCACCTATTCATATTACTAATTCTTTGCAGGGATTCATAAGGAGCAGAATCCCAAAAAGTGATGAAGTGAACCTGTGTGTAGGCAATGGCATGAGAGTGGCAGTCAAGGCTATTGGAACCTTAAAGCTCGATCTAGGATTAGGAAAATTGTTAGTTTTGGATAATGTTTTTTATGTACCTTCCATGAGAAGGAATTTGGTTTCAGTTTCTCTTTTAGTAAAATCTGGTTGTAGACTTGTTATTGATAGTAATGGAATTCTTATTTCTAAAAATTCTGTTCAAATTGGTTCTGGTGTTATCTCGAATGATTATTTACAGTTAAGTTGTTCAATGGCTCAACAAGAAATTTTACTTGTTGAAGATAACACAAACAGTACTAGCACTTTAACAGGTGTTAAAAGAACCAAACTAAATGAAAAGTCTGCATTTTTATGGCATAGAAGACTCGGCCATGTTTCAAAAGAGAGACTGAAAATTTTGGTGAAAAACAACATCCTAAATGAACTTGATTTTTCTGATCTAACAGACTGTGTTGAATGCTTTAAGGGAAAAATAACTAATACTAGAAAGAAGACTGCATATAGAAGCCAAAATTTATTAGAACTCATACACACTGATATATGTGGACCATTTAGGCATCAAACTATCTGTGGGAATGTGTATTTTATCATATTCATTGATGACTTTTCTAGATACAGTTATATTTATCTACTTTCAGAAAAGGCACAAGCATTGAAAGCCTTTCAAATCTTTAAGTCTGAGGTAGAAAATCAACTAGAAAAGAAAATCAAAACAGTAAGGTCAGATAGAGGGGGAGAGTTCTATGGAAAGTACACTGAATCCGGCCAACAAAAGGGTCCATTTGCCTTGTTTTTGCAAGACAATGGAATTAAAGCTCAATACACAACACCCTATAATCCACAACAGAATGGTGTTGCAGAGAGAAAGAATAGGACTCTTTTGAACATGGTTAGATGCATGATGTGTACAACTGGTTTGCCTAAATTTCTGTGGGGTGAGGCTTTAAAAACTGCAAATTATATTTGCAACAGAACACCTAGCAAAGCCATAGAAAATACTGCTTTTGAGCTTTGGTGTGGCAGGAAACCTAGTCTTCATCACTGTCATGTTTGGGGATGTCATGCAGAAGCTAGGATTTATAATCCAAGCTTGAATAAACTTGACCCCAAAACTGTTAGTTGCTATTTTGTAGGTTATCCAGATAAATCTAAAGGCTATAAGTTATATTCTGCTCATCATTCACCTAGAATTTTTGAAACACATCAAGTAAAGTTTCTAAGTGAAAAAGTTCACAATACAAACCTTGAGGATTTAACCTCAGTTTTTGAGGAAATTGTGTCAGATGAGAATTTAAGTGTAGCATTGCCTTTAGAACAAGATGTAACTGATCATGTCACTGGTCACGTAACTGACTATGTCACTGACCAAGTAACTGTCCCTGGTCGAGTAACTGGTCAAGTGACTGACCATGTCACTGACCAAGTAACTGTCCCTGGTCGAGTAACTGACCAAGTCACTGACCATGTAACTGTACCTGATCAAGTCACTGCCCATGTCACTGCCCATGTCACTGCCCATGTCACTGACCATGTAACTACCCAAGTAACTGTACCTGGTCAAGTCACTGCCCATGTCACTGACCAAGTAACTGACCACGTAACTGGTCAAGTAACTGAACCTCAAAATCCTCCAGTAGCTCAACCTAGAAGATCACAGAGAGCAAGAAAACCAACTTATGGGGGGGAAGAGAGTGACTACATTGTTTATCTACAAGAAGCAGAAATTGAAATGGACTGTGCAGAGGACAATGATCCAACTACATTTAATCAGGCCATTGAAAGTAGTGAATCTCATCAATGGCAGCTAGCAATGGAAGCAGAAATTAATTCCATGAGTCAAAATGCAGTTTGGGAATTAGTTGAACCTGACCCCAACCAGAAGCCTATAGGTTGTAAATGGGTTTTCAAAACCAAAAGAGATGCAAATGGCAATGTAGAGAGACATAAAGCAAGATTAGTTGCCAAGGGTTTTACACAGAAGGAGGGCATTGACTTTACTGAGACTTTTTCTCCAGTTTCTACAAAAGACTCGTTTAGGATAATCATGGCTTTAGTGGCTCATTTTGATATGGAGCTGCACCAGATGGATGTTAAAACAGCTTTCTTGAATGGCGAACTAGATGAAGTGATTTATATGAGGCAGCCAGAAGGGTTTGTACAAGCTGGAAGTGAAAACTTAGTGTGTAAGTTAAGAAAATCAATTTATGGCCTAAAACAAGCTTCTAGACAGTGGTACAAGAAATTTGATTCTGTGATTTCTACTTTTGGATTTACAGAAAATCTTGTTGATGAGTGTGTTTATTTGAAGACTGTTGGGAACAATTTTATTTTTCTGGTACTCTATGTGGATGATATACTTTTGGCTAGCAGTAACATTAAATTGCTTAAAGATACTAAGAGTTTTCTGTCAATGAATTTTGACATGAAAGACTTAGGAGAAGCATCCTATGTACTAGGTATTGAGATTAAAAGAGATAGGGCACAGAGACTACTTGGTTTGTCTCAACACAATTATATTACCAAAGTTTTAAAGAGGTTTGGTATGGAGAAGTGTGCAGCTGGAGAAGTTCCCATGTCCAAAGGAGATAAGTTAACCAAGAAGCAAAGTCCCAATAGTAATGTTGAAAAGGAAAATATGGAGTCAAAGCCTTATGCCAGACTTGTAGGAAGTCTCATGTATGCGCAAGTCTGCACTAGGCCAGACTTGTCTTTTGCAGTACGGATTTTGTCAAGATTCCAATCTAATCCAGGCCATGAACATTGGGTAGCTGGGAAGAAAGTGTTGAGATACCTGCAGAGAACTAAAAGCCATATGCTAGTTTATAGGCAAGTGGAGGATCTGAAACTCATAGGATTCTCAGACTCGGATTTTGCAGGGAATTATCCAGACTCCAAGAAGTCGACTTGTGGATATGTGTTCATGCTTGCAGGAGGTGCTATTGCTTGGAAAACCATGAAACAAACACTTGTTTCAACTTCTACTATGCAAGCTGAATTTATTGCAGTATATGAAACTGTGTGTGAAGGACTTTGGATTAGGAATTTTCTCATGCAGACCAAAGTATTGAGTCACATTGTGGCTGGAACACTTGCGATTTATTGTGACAATGAGGCTGCAGTTTTCTTTAGCAAGAACAGTAAAAGGTCAAATAATTCCAAGCATATTGATCTAAAGTATTACAGTGTTAGAGAAAGAGTAAAGCATGGTGAAATAGCTGTTTTGAGTATTGACACAAATTCACAGCTAGCAGATCCTTTCACCAAGGCATTGTCAGTAGCAGCATTCCAGAAACATACAGCAAGCATTGGAATTTTAGCTAATATAGATGCTTAGGTTCAGTAGAGAGTTAGTCCAGTTGGAGCATTTAAAATTCTAAGGTTTTTTGAGTTCTTGTGTTTTAGTTGTGATCTTTTATTTTGTTTATCACAACTTGTTTGTAATGACAGATTTTATTATTAATAAATTTTGAGGTATTTTCAGATTTTGGTTATTACTGCAGTTTTTGTTGAATGTTCTGAAAATTATCGATTTTGTGTTTAAAGTTATACTTGCTATCAGATGGCTTAAATCATGTGAAGCATGATGTTAAGGTTCAAGCAATATCTTTAAGCCATCAGTGTTCAGTAAATTTGCTTGAGTTTTTGGTTTTAGAAACATAAAGTAGGACCTAATATATGTTTACTTGTTGATACACATTAACATATATTGTATCACTTCTGGTTTGACATATGTGGATTGCAGGAGCTTGTGTTTGTGGTTTTGAAACTCTGCATTTTTGTTAAAATGTATACTGTTTCTTGCTCTGCATAAGTAACTGTGATCTGACCATGTTGGAATGGATTTTCGATTTAAGTTTGTTATCTGGCGCGCACTTCAGTAAGTTAAGTAGGTTTTGATGTTCTCTGGTGCAAATCATCGAGCATGATATGTGTGAGTCCAAAGGGGAGATTGTAAGATCAAATATGGACATAACACATATCATCATAAAGTAATTGATGATTAGCTTAATATCAATCCTAGTTTAACATGGATACAAACAGTAAATCAATACTAGTGACTTAATGAATAGTGTATCAATTCATTAAGGATAGTAATCTATTGCTTAGTCTACAAGGAAGGCTACAAGTTGTGATACATTAAGAATCTAACTAGGAAACCTAAACCGATATGGATAGCTTTAATGGGAAGCTTCTTGAGGTTTAAGTCACCTATATATACAGATGAATTGGTCCCTGATTACTACCGACGTTTTGCATATTGTTCTGTCCATTGAGAAGCAAGTTGGTAAGTAACAGAAGGCTATATTCAGTGTTCGTGTTTGCAGTTGCATAAGATGGAATCCATGCCAGTAATTGCTGAAGGTAAGCCTTAATCCCTTTTATGATTGTGTGCATATGTTGTGAGCATGTATATGGTTATTTTACATGAATTTGAAATGAAGTATATTTCTGGACTCTATTCAATGTTAGTATTCATCAAAGCTTAACAGAAAAAGAGGAGGGAAATGAACAATAAACAAAAATGATCAGAAAACTAAACAAAAGTAACTAAACTGAGATAAATTTACCTGCAGCAAGGAGTAGGAGATTTTGCAAACTCAGTGACCAGAATACAGTCCAGAATCTAGAACCCTTTCTTCTTAATTCAATTAATCAACTGATCTTTCACTCTAACTTAGAAGTACCTCCTTTATTTGGCCTGCACAATAAGGCCAATGGAAATGTCAGACAAAGGATTTAACCTTAATTTAGAAGAAAGCTGCTCTCCACATACATAAAAAGGTATAGTAGGACCCATCTATATTGATTTGTTAGGTATGGTTTAATAATTCTGTAGCTTAGATATCAAGAATTCATACAACCAAAATAAGATAACAACATGGTTTGCTGGAAAATGGTAACTGATATCTTCTACTAATGGAAACCAGTGACAATTTACTAAATAATAACAAAGATGAGTCAGATTCCATAAGCCACATTTGGAGAACCAGATTGTAGACCAAGCAAATGAAATAGAAGAGATAAGAAAGCAGAACTTTTCGATGTAAGGCACCACTGATGACAAGATCCACCGCCACCACCCTCGTGATGGCCAGAGAAAATAGAAACCCCATCTCCCTGAGCCAATTTCGCAAAGCCGTCGTCAGAAAGCAACAACTGCAACCTCTCTCTCAGAGAGAGTAACTCTAGCATTTTTTTCGTGAGAGATATAAATAGTAATGACGAACATTTTAAACAACCTACTGACAAAGTGGTTAAGTATTTTAGGTTAAAAAAAAAGGCATCGAGATTTTTTTTTAGACAAATTATGAGTCACCAATTCTTTTATTGTTCACAATACCACCGACAACTTTGAACGAACCAGATCACTTGGAACATTATTCAATCTGACAATTATTATCTATGTAATTTTATCTAACATTTTAGATAAAATTACGAAGATCGTAATGTTAACACTAGGGGTGTGCAAAACATGGTACAAACCGGCCAAACCGGTCAAAACCGACCGGTAAATATGGTTTGGTTAAGGTTTTTTAAACTTTAAAAATTGAAAGCCGGTTCAATACCGAACCAAACCATTTATGAATTGAGTTGGTTTGGTTTCTCTTTTGCTTAAACCGCGGAACCCGAACCGACCGATATGTTTGAAATATAATAAGAAAAAGTGTTAAATATAAATATATATATATATATATATATATTCATTTGTCCAGTCGTTGTAAGTAAGTTCTAAATATCCGATTATAACTTTATTCTCAAATGATATACTACCGTATCGAATCCAATGCCCAAAGACCTAGAAATCTAATATATAATCGCTACGATTAATTTGATCCTCTCATATCACATATCACATATCTCAATCTCTTACAACGACCATATTAAACTAGTATTTATAGCTAAGCCATCAAATAATTCAATCACTCTGAATCTATTCTAGATTTTGGTTTTTGAATATTATTTTTGGATTTCATTATTGTATTTTAAATTTAGATTATGCTTATTTAATATAATTTTTATTATTTAGATTGAATTTAACTAGACATTTTTTTTTCATAAATAGTATGTTAATATAATATAGGTTAAAACCGCCTAACCGACCGAACCAAACCATCTTTAATTGGATTGGATTGGATCGGGTTAAGGTTTTTTTTTTTAATGATCGGTTGTCCAAAATGCTTAAACAGCTCACTTTAGTATAGAGACGGTTTAGAGTCAAAACCGAACCAACCCAATCCGTGTGCAGCCCTAGTTAACACATGTCAATATCATGATCTTTTATATGAAAAATGTAATAAATTAGTTGTTGCATGTATGAAAATTCCTAAACAGTATAACGTGTTAATTAACTTTAGACTCTTCCGAAATGTAGCCATGAAAATTCCTAAATATAGACTCTTCCTATATTGCTACTAGTTGGTATATATCATTGGGTACGTTATCCTGTTTCCATGGCTAAATTTCAAAACGTGTCCAGTTTTCAAAGGAGCATAATCAACGGTTAAAGGAGCACAAAGCCAATAAATTTACAATGTTGAGTCAAAAGCTTAAGGTAAAAGAAGAGAGAGGTACATATAACTCTCTTTTCGCAGATGAAAACAGTGTCAAGTTTTTCGTAGCGTTTACTGTAAGTCCCTTTTTTTTTTTTTTTGGCAATTAACAAAAAGACGAAGACTTTCACCAAAACTTGACTGGAAAAATGAGCGTAATGGTGGCTGGAAAACATACCCTTGGAAATTAGAGGTGCGGAAAACTTATCCTTGGAAATTAGAGGTGCCTGCATGATTGACGCAAATGGGATTTTTCATTACTCCTCGAATCGCAGGTGTGATTAGTTGCCAGACAATGATGAAAACGGGAACAGAATAAGCTCAACACGAGAGGTTTGCTTCATCCCAAAGCAGGAGAGACATGAATTCACTAGAAGTTTCCCTCCTCTGTTTCCTACTCTCTATTATTTTCATACCCAACTTCACTGCTTCCCAAATCCTATTTCAGGTACTGATCAAAGAAGCACATCTCTCTCTCTCTCTCTCTGTCTCTCTCTCTCTGTGTTAACCTTTCTATTTTATTTTTTGGTTGGTGATCTCAGGGGTTCAATTGGGAATCAGCAAAGAAGGGAGGATGGTACAACATCTTGAAGCAGTCTGCAGCTGAACTAGCTTCTTCAGGAATTACACACGTTTGGCTTCCACCACCTTCTCATGCTATTTCAGATGAAGGTATATATATTTTGTTACTTTCCCAAAACTGTATTTTGTACATGATTTGTTACCGTTCTCAAGCCAGAATTTGGTTAAGCTTGCTGAGCAAAATGATGATCTGATCAGAACTAGTACACAACGTCCACTACTAGAGTCTATATTGTAAAATTTTGACTCTTGTATAGGATTTAAATAATGATGCAAGTTTGGTTTGATAGTAGTTTTGTAATAACATGATTGAGAAACTAGTTGGAAAACAGGCCTCTCTTCGGAAACTTCCGAAACATCCTTTTCAAGTTTTCCAATTTTAAGAACTGCATGTTGCAGATTTCATCTGTGAGCCATCTAGATACCTACACCATATATAGTTTATATGATGTTTCTTTAAAATTGGTAATTAAGTATATACATCAACCAGTAGGGACAATTGCATTTTTGATACCTGTATCTTGAATTCGCCATTTTAATCTAGTCCACGTGTCTTAACACCCTGCGTCATTTAGCAATTGCTAGAATCTCTGTGTCAAAGTAACAAAAAAGTTTAACTTAAGAAGTTCATAGCACTGACTAACATTGTAATCGGAAAACAGTTTTTGCATTCAAATCGTTAACCAAACCGGTTTGCTATTTTTCCTTTCAAGTGGACTTGTAAATATCTCCTTATTTTTGGTGTATGTTGATACAATTAGCGGAACTATTAATTTTTTTTTGAAGGATACATGCCTGGTAGGCTCTATGATCTCGCATCAAAATATGGAAGCCAAGACGAATTAAAGGCACTGGTAAAAACCTACCATGACAAGGGGATACAGAGCATAGCAGATATTGTTATAAACCACAGATGTGCAGAGAAGCAAGATGAGAGAGGAATATGGTGCATTTTTGAAGGAGGAACGCCCGATGATCGCCTTGATTGGGGCCCGTCTCTTATTTGCAGCGACGACACAAAATATTCTGATGGCAAGGGCAACCCTGACACTGGAGCTGACTTTGGTGGTGCTCCTGACATTGATCACAAAAACACAAGGGTCCAGAATGAGCTCTCGGACTGGATGAATTGGTTGAAGACCGAAATTGGGTTCAGCGGATGGAGATTTGATTTTGTCAGGGGATATGCTCCAGAGTTCACCAAGTTGTATGTAGCAAACACAAAGCCTAGTTTCTCAGTAGGAGAGTTATGGAATTCCCTTGCTTATGAAAGTGATGGAAAACCCAAGTACAACCAGGACAGCCATCGCAAAGAGCTTGCTGGATGGATAGGGAATGCTGGAGGAGAGGTTACCGCATTTGATTTTACAACTAAAGGGATACTTCAAGCTGCCGTCCAAGGTGGACTGGGGAGGTTGAAGGACTCAAATGGAGGGCCTCCTGGATTGATTGGAATATCGCCACGCAATAGTGTGACTTTCATAGACAATCATGATACAGGTTCCACACAAAAGTTGTGGCCATTTCCATCAGATAAAGTCATTCAGGGATACGCTTACATTCTTACTCATCCAGGGATCCCATCGATAGTAAGTCCTTTTTTTTATCTTAATTCGTCTTCTCACAAACTAAAGTGACATAGTCATAAGATCAGGTTGCTATTGCTCAGGTGAAAGTGCGTGTTCATAGTTTATCACTTGTGGTCCATTATTCTAATAATTTTTTGTACATCTTGCAACAGTTCTATGATCATTTCTTTGACTGGGGATTGAAAGAGGAGATCTCAAAACTCACTGCGATTAGGTCCAGGAAAGGGATCAAGCCCGACAGTGTGGTGCATATCCTAGCAGCTGATCCAGATCTCTATGTAGCTTCCATAGATGACAAAATCATAATGAAGATTGGTCCAAGATATGAGGTTGGGAACCTTGTACCTCGAACATTCAAAATTGCAACTTCTGGAAAGGACTATTGTGTTTGGGAGAAAACAGCATGAAGATCCTGTTTGTAAGCAATGAATTAATAAAGTAATGCAAAGGTAAAGCAAGCCTATAGCCTTATTGGAGCCTCGGGTTTCAGTTTAGAATAAATTAGTCTTTATCATAGCCACAGCTAAATTTTACATTATATTACCGTGTTTCTTATATTAGGTTCAATCCGGGTTCATTAACTGAAGAATTTGAACAATTTGTAATACATCAGAAGATATCAACTCATCGGGGATGATCGTAAAAAACCAAATCCAGAAAAGAAATGAAAATAATCTCTTGGGAAAATTTGCTCTTCCTAATTGGCTTACCAAGTTGAATATCAACTACCAAGTTGACTACTAGTGGAACACAGGACAATCTCTTAAGAACTGCTTTAACTACTTACTTTCTTCAATTCAATTCTATTACTTCTTCTCCGAAGGATCCCTCCACCACATGTTATCTGATGTTTCCACCATTAGAGATTGAACCAATATCCATTTTCTCTGAGCTATGATCAAGTTAGACTCCCTCTCTTTTTACCAAGACTAATGTTCTGCTTTGTGTGAAAAAGCAGAGCAAGAGTGATGAACGATGAGCACTTATGTTCCAGTTCCACTTTTAAATTTCTGTGGTTTTTCCATGATGATCTGATTTCCTGTATCTTTGTGGCTTTATCAATTTTTTCCAATCTATAATTGACGTATGATCTCCGGCCGCCTGGTTGAGATTTGAGACTTGAAACTCTAGTGGGTTCCCATGTTTATGACTTTATGTAAAAGTCATCTCTGTATTTAATTATGTAAATAAATGGGCAGCAGATTAGGACTTGTTGTATATGACGGCTGGAAATTGTACAATGGGAACCATTTTGGTTTTGCCGTCAATGAACAAATTATCGCCCATCCACCAAACAACTGAAACAAGTTGTATGCCGGTGGCCTGTGTTTGAACAATTTTAAAGGAGTCCTTCAATTGTGTGGTTTTTGATTAATAAAACGGGAACGTATGGATGCAGTTGGGGTCCTTTTACTGGTTTCATAACTTCATAGACTGCAGTCTAACGATTGATTATATAAAATTAGAATCATCGACTGATCGAATACTACCATTAACATATGAATTCACCTGCATTCATCGTTATTAATTAACAACCACCTCCTTGTCCTCATCATCGATCTGGATGAAGCAACGGCAACACCACCTGCTGTGGTTTTGGGTCACTTTGGTGTGAAACTCATGTTAAAATCGGTCAAATGATATTCGGCTTCTTGTTGTTTATATATGAAGGATTGCAATGCATTATGCAAGAGTTCTGTTTCTTGGATAATTATTGTTGCTAACATTTTGTAAGTTGAATTCTAAAACTGTAAAACAGTGGACCGTGGATCAATTATTGGGAAAGGCGTCTACAGGTCTTGACATGGTATTGAATCGAAAGAACTTCCCCTTTCTTCTCAGACAAGATATATAAAAAAACAGAGCAACATAGAATACAAGAAATCACATTACTAAACAGAGCAAAACTTCCAAAGCCAAAACAAGCAAGTATAGCTCTGGAAAGCAAGTAATAAAGCTTTCCAGGTAATTTTGGGTCTTATCCAACTTGTTAAAATTCATCAAATGTTATTCGCGTCTTCTTGAAGCATATATCAGAAGGGTTAAAAACTTGCAATGACGCAGGTAATCTGTATAATAATGAAGTTGATACTAAAACAATTAAAAAGATGCTAATGTTAATATTGAAGTTAAAATTGATAATATCAACTGATGAAAGATCTATAAAGAAGTGCAGATCAAATGCAACAATAATTAAAACTACATCATCATGAATTTATAACTGCCTCAGTCAAATCAATCTTTAATTTAAAGCTCATCAGGCAGTTATCTAACTCCTCCCCTAATTTAATTGGTCAATTTGGTCTTATGTTATGCCTTCAAGAAAATATAGGCAACATAAATAGTCCTAAAATGGTCCTATGTTATCTCCAATCTGATATGCAGTAGCCAAGTGATATCGCCACACAATCGACACCCCAACACTACTTGTTAACTGAAAATTCTCCCCATGCTCCTATGGTATCTTTAAAACGGAATACTAATGCAAAGTTTGGAGTTTGGAGTTTGGTATAACTCAGTACAATCACAAAAATACATAACAAAATGAGTTGCATCACAATACTTGACAGTATTACTGAAATGTTACCATGTCAGATGCCACATTGACGACAACAAACGTGACAGCTAGAGCATATTTCTTTCACATATCACATGCACATATAGAGAAGCTTGCCAGTTGCAACAGATATATTACAAGTTGAACAAGTCGGGGGCTACCCCAAGCAGCAGATAATTATGTAGACCGAGGTCTAAGCGCGCAAGCCCAACGTACATGAAAGAAACACAAATACAAAGCTCAGAAAAGCACATACCTAACGAGAGTTGGGTGCATTTCTCTTTGGGACCATTTCACGGTAATTCAATTTGATTTAGCATTATTAATTTGTTTTAATCAAGTTCAATACAATCACATAAACAAGGCACAAAAAAGCACATAATTCCTCATTAGCTAACCAAGGCCAACAACAGAGTCAGCTGCATTGCTCTTCGCATCACTTCAACGTCTCCAGTACCTTAGATTCATGTAAACATTGATAAAGTAATTTGGGGTTCACATCCAAAACCAATTGGCAATGGATGGAGTGGCCCAAACCTTTATAAACCCATAGGCAAGGTCCCATTTTTCCCATGTGGGATGTATATATTCTCAACACGCCCCCGCACGTGTGGCGAATTTTCAAGCCATGCACGTGGACAACTTTGGGTGACGTGGAGCCCGTATGGCCGTTAGGCATGCACACGTGGGAAACCCGCTCTGATACCATAAAGAACAGAAGAAAAGATTGGAATAATCTATTTGTCTTTGTTATTCTTTTACAGTACAAAGCTTGGATTTATACAAGGATTGTAGACTATCTAAGGTAAGAACTAATTGTGTGATATACAGAATATATTGGTTTGAAAGTAGATACATGAAATGGTTTGAAAGTAGATACTTTGATCCTAAATCAAAGTATATTGATTTTCTGATTGTTAACCGTTTAATGTATCTACTTTCAAACCAATATATTCTGTATATCACACAATTAGTTCTTACCTTAGATAGTCTACAATCCTTGTATAAATCCAAGCATTGTACTATAAAAGTATAACAAAGACAAATAGATTATTCCAATCTTTTCTTCTGTTCTTTATGGTATCAAGAGCCTAATTTCTATAATTTTTTTCTCATTCTCCAGTCCCATTGCCTCCTCATCCTCCACTGAGAATACTCCTTCTGTTTCCAACTTCCTCACAATTAAGCTTGACCGAACAAACTATCCCCTATGGCTTGCCCAGATCACCCCCATTCTGAAAAGTAGGAAACTGTGGGGTTTTGTTGATGGTACCAATCTGTGTCCCCCTTGCTTCCTAAAAGACAAAGCAGGACAGCTCACAGATCAAGTTAATCCGGACTTCGAGCCTTGGATTCTCCAAGATCAAATGGTCCTTAGTTGGATCAATGGTTCTCTCACTCCCAAAGTCCTCTCAACTGTCGCACGCTCCACCTCTTCTCATGCTACGTGGACTGCATTAGCTACCCGATTTGCTTCTCAATCACAACACCGTGTTCTTCAACTCCAAGCCGACCTCCTTCGCACCACTAGAGGTACTATGTCTATCTCAGATTACCTGGACAAACTCAATTCCATTGCAGACAACTTGGCCCTTGCCGGTTCTCCTGTTCCTGATACAGACCTTGTCAACATTGTCATGACCAATGTTGGCCCTCTATACGAAACAACAGTCAGCTCGGCTCAAGCCCGTGATTCTCCTATCACGTATGAAGCCCTTGAAGCTCTCCTCCTTAGTGCGGGACGCCGCGTCTCTGAATATGCTCATCCTGTTGCTACCGACGGAATCCATGCCCTTCATGCCACTCAATCTAGGGGACGAGGTCGGAACTCATTCACCTCTGGACGTGGGGGTTCCAACCGTGGAGGATCGCATTCTCATGGATTCACAAATTCCGGTTCTGCTCATTCTAGAGGGCGTGGTACATTCTCTCTTTCTCGTGGCTCCTCTGGGTCTCGTAGATCTTCCATCTTGGGTCCAGCCCCAGGTACCACTACCAACAATGGCAACTCCTTCTTCAATACTGGTCGCATTCAATGCCAGATCTGCCCTCGCCCAGGCCACTCTGCTATTGACTGTTTCAACCGTCTCAATTTGTCTTATGAAGGTCGTGTCCCATCTTCCCGGCTAAATGCCATGACTGCTCATCACTCTCCTTCTGAAGAAACATGGTTGACAGACACCGGGGCCAATTCTCATGTGACACCAAACCTAGGTAATATTGATTATCCTAAATCTTATAAAGGTATTGATAATCTTGGTGGAATTAATTCTGATTCTGGATTGTCTATTAAACACATTGGCTCGTCTAAGCTTAATTCTTCCTCTTCCTCTTTTCATCTCAATGATATTCTTCATTGTCCCTCTGCATCTACGAATCTTCTCTCAGTCTACAAATTCACTATTGATAATCATTGTTATTTTATCTTCTATCCTAATTATTTCTGTGTTAAGGATCTGAAGACGGGGAAGATGCTCTACCACGGGAAGAGTGAAAATGGCTTTATCCATTCCGGTTTCCTTCAAAAACATCCAAAGTCTCTAGTTCATTGGCTTATGTTGGCTCTCGTGTCTCCGCTGAAACTTGGCATTCTCGCCTTGGTCATGCTTCTTCTACTATAGTATCTAAAGTATTATCTAATAAAGCTGTTCCAGTATTGGGATCAAGAAACTTCTCTTTTTGTCAATCATGTCCATTAGGGAAAAGTACAAAACTTCCCTATCAATTATCAGATTCTGTTTCAAATTTCCCATTAGAATTAATACATTCGAATGTTTGGTGCTCCTCTCTCTTATCTCATCAAGGTTTTAAATATTATTTACTCTTTGTCGATGACTATTCCCGATACTCTTGGATATATCCAATGAAACAAAAGAGTGAAGTTTTCCAATTATTTATCACCTTTCGTACTCACGTTGAAAAATTATTTAATCGTCCTATCAAAATACTTCAGTGTGATGAAGGCGGTGAGTACAAGAGTCATATTTTTCAATCCTATTTATCCACTAATGGAATCTTCCAAAGATTTTCTTGTCCAAAACACCCTGAACAAAATGGTTTGGCTGAACGAAAGCATCGCCATATTGTTGATACTGGCCTCACTCTTTTGGCCCATGCACATATGCCATCCACGTATTGGGTTGACTTGTTCAATACGGCAGTGTATATCATCAATCGTCTTCCATCCCGAGTTCTTAACTATGCCTCTCCCTATGAACAACTTTTTCATCGTGTGCCTCAATATCACTCTTTAAAGGTCTTTGGTTGTGCTTGTTTTCCTTATCTTCGTCCCTATAACTCTTCAAAATTACAGTTACGGTCCAAACGTTGTGTGTTCTTGGGTTATTCACTCAATCATCAAGGATATCGTTGTTTTGATCCTTCTTCGGGTCGTGTTTATTTGTCTCGTCATGTGTTATTTGATGAGTCCAGCTTTCCATTTACCGAACCTGCTCTCACTTCAACCTCCTCCATTGATTCCTCAACAGATCAATCCATAATAATTTTTGGCCCATTATCAGGCCCAAGCCCATCTCTATCTCTAAGTCCTTCTTCTTCTCCTTCTCCACGTATATCTGCGTCTCAATGTCAATCTCAGTCTCCTTCCCCATCTGCCGCAAACATTGCTCCTCCTCCAACCCATGAACGTCCACCACCCACACCATCTTTACAAGTTTATACTCGCAACCCACAATGCCCAGTCAACAAACATGTCCTATAAGATAGTGATGGGACCAAGTGTGATATTTTGCTTGACAGAATTGACCAGGTGACTTGAGGGTACTCCTCATAGACTCTAAGGAAAACAACCACAAACAGTACAGAAGCAACAAATGCCAAAGCTCCGAAGAAAAACAGCACTGAGTTACAGTACGGAAGCTGAAACCCTACAAAATGAATGAGCAAACAAACCCACAATTTGATGAGCAAAGCCGCAAAGAAATATATTTGACCAGACTATATAGGACGCAAACCCATTCAGATATTTGCTAATTATGAGAAGCAGCTTCAAAGATTGCTCATAATTGAACTATGGAGTCTCTGTTTTGGGCCAAGATTGCTTGGATTTTAGGTTCTTAAGAAAAAGTTTATGAGAAGATTGTTTGGTCATTTGGGAGTGGCAATGCAGTTATTTTCTGACCCAAAAGAAAAATGAAAAAAGAAAGAAAGAAAGAAGTGCTGTTGTTAGGTGGAATTTATGTTAATGGAATTGGTTATGGCATAAGAACACAGGAAACATGGCAAAAGAACAAAACGAAATCACAAAACAAACATCTAAGAATCAAAACGAAAATAAGCCAAGACCAAGAAAAAGATGCAAGATTAACAAACATGGTTAATTGAAACATGCATAGAACTGAATTAAAATGGTCCAAAGAAGACCTTAACTCTTAAAGTGATGCAAAGTTGATCATATGTTTTCATATTTCTTCGTATCTTTTCAAGGTTGGTGTCAAGATTAGATGGCACTCATAATAGTCTATCCTAATCAGAGGGGTCAGTTTGATTTGAGGGACTAACCCAGCTCGTTAACCTTCAAGAGATTCATGATTCAAGATGGACTTGTTAAATTTTATCTCATGTTCTTTTCTTTTAATTTTATTTTATGATAAGGGAAAATGATCATTTACCTAATTTTGGGGTTAATTAACCTCATTTACCCAAACACTCTAAGAGATCATTTTCCTAATACTCAATTAAGTATTTTTTTTTATTCCTTTTTATTTATTTTTGGGATAATTTTGTCCTCTTCTTTTTTGTCACTTAGAGAGAGAAGTCATCAAAGACCTTGCCAGACTACAGTGACCAGTGCCCGGTCGCGGACTCCGGCGACCGGTGACCAGAATCCGACGACTGGTCACCGGAATCCCTAATCCTGCTACCGGACTGGTGACCGGATTCCGACGTCTAATTTTATTGCACCCTAATAATACCCTATAATTATATTATTGCCTCCCAATAGTCACATTATTGCCCCCCAATAATTATATTATTGTCCCTCAATATTCATATTATTGCCTTCCAATAATCATATTATTGCCCTCCAATAATCATATTATTGCCCTCCAGTGAATTGCATAAACTCGCAAAACCAAATGTAATAGCCTGTTTTTTTTTTTATTCAAAGCAATTTAGTGGCAAACACCTTTGTTAAAGGTAATGTGTACCTTGATTCAAAGCCGGTTGCTTTAATCATCATACATGTCTGAATAATTGAAAGAAACAGACAATTCTCTCTCTCTCTCTCTCTCTCTCTCTCTCTCTCTCTCGACTGAGACGAACTCAAAACAGAGCAGAGGCTCTCCAAACTCTCTCTCTCTCCTCAGGTCACCTCAAGGCCTCAGACCAATTCCACATCTTCGTCTCTTCCTTGCGCAGCTGCCAGTGGCAGCCTTACGCCCTAGAACAGCCGGCAGCGGCGGCGGAGAGCCGGTTTGTTTAAAACCCCGTTTTGGTTCCAATCGAGATATCTCACGCTACCGGCCACCGATCCTTGCCAAACTTCATCCTCGTGCTTGCATCAACCTACTGAAGCTCCCAGAAGCGTCCTTACACGGCGGCGCAGCCCGTAGCAGCAGCTGCAAGTCAACCCCGCTAAGAACGAAACCGGAGCTATCGATCCAAATATCTCGAGCTACAGGACGTCGTATTGAGTGTTTCTTGGACTAGTGAACTCAAAGTGAGGATCTGAACAACTTTCCAGAAGGGATCGAGGCCTGAGGTTGCAGATTTTACGTCGAACTAGGAGCTCGCCGGTTTCTGGGTTTTTTCCGGCCAACTCGACTGGTTCGAGGTAATTTATATCCCTTCCGGTCATTTTCAGCTTACATGCTAGTTAGGAAAGTCATTAGTCTTGATGAGACGAAGCAGAGCAGCTTGGCCCAGACACCATTGGCGGTGGTCGGCGGCGGCTCTGACACTAACTCCGGCGGCCATTTACGGCCACCTCCGGGGGTCACAAAGACAGTTTCTGTACATTTTTAGATTCTACATTTCAATACGATCTTGTCGATATATTATACGTAATTTTTGGATATCGTATGATTAAGTTATGAATTTTACGATTTCGACCGATTTCAATCGTTCGATTTGTGATCTGTGAAGATCGGACCGTCCGATGGACTTGTAGTTTTGTTATGTTGATCTTATGACTGTCCCAGTGGTTTTGTGTGGTCATGGGCTAAGATCCGACCGTTGGATCTTCGTATAATTGTAAAAAAAGTGGATTCGGAAGGCGATATGTGAGAATCCGACCGTCGGATTTTCTTATAAATTTGTGAAGATGTTAGTAAGGACGATTCAGGAAGATCCAACCGTTGGATCTTCGTAATCATTTTTAGAGGATGATCCTAAAGGCGATCCGTGAGGATCCGACCATTGGATCATCATTTAATTTCGATCCAACCGTTGGATTGTCGTTTGAGTATGTTTTTGAGTTATTGGCTAAGTTAAGGTCATGTTTGATTAGGTGATTAACGGTCTTCCTTGGGTGAGTAGTTTCGGTGTGTATTGTGTTAAATTGAAGACGCAGCGGGAATTTAGAGGTGAGTAAACCGCACGTGGTTCATATTACGAACCGAGTACATTTAATTACTTTATTTTGTCGTAATTGTGTGAAAATATTTATGGAATAAATATTTGTTTTAAATCATATGGACTTGATCAACTACGGTCCATAGGTAAGTAAAATGATTTTAATTATACAAAATGAATTTCACGATTTTATGCTTGTTGTTTCCCGTAAGTTGGTTGACGTTTGCATTGTGGTTGTTGAGATTGTTGATTGTTACTTGAGTTAAAGGAATTGAAATTTAATAAATCAACAGTTCATTCTTGTTTAATCATACGAGCTGTCAAAAGCTTACCGGGTTTGGTGTTGTTGCAATCCCGGTACACTATTCAAATTGTGTAGTGGGTAATCCTGCAGGTCAGGAGAATCAGGGCGGTGATCGTGCGGGTTAGAGTATTTGTTATAGATTTACAGAAATTGTAATAGTGAGGTGAGTTAAGCTCATTTGAGCCTTACAATTTGATTGGTGAGAGTGTGCTGTAATAAATAACTTGAGGATTTGGTTTATTGTATTATTGAGAGGTGTGAAGTGCGGTTGTTTGTGAGAAAAGATTTCAGGACGTTATTTGTAATTGTTATTATTCATGTTTCGGACTTGAATTGATTATTCAAAATTCGGGGCGTGACACCAAACTAATTCCAAAGTAAGTGCTTTTATAAAGCCCTAGTGTGTATACATGTTCACTTTTTTTTTTCCTTCCCCATTATAGAAGCTCACAGTATACCAAAAAAAAAGAAAAAAAAATTGGCCACCTAGAATTTGCTCTGGGCACCAGATGGGTGATTGGCGCGACCGGGACTTGTGGTCGGCAGAGACAAAGAAGGAGAGTGCCGGAAATCCGACTTGAAATCTAACTATTCAAACGGTCTTGTGACTCGGCATCTGGCAGTCCGGCTGGAGAGAGAGAGAGAGAGAGAGAGAGAGCAAAAACAGTATAGATCGGAGAGAGAATTCTGATTCCTCACCGTGCCAGAATCGAGAATGACATTGAGTAGGGGCTGGAGGTGGAGATTGATAGCAGGGCTGATCAAGGTTTGCGTTGGCGTCGAGCATCTGTCAGATCGTGCTAGAGTGGAGCAAAAACATATTTTCCGATGGTCTGGGTTGTAGTCTGGTGAGCTGGAGGCGTCGATTTCTGGTCTGGAGTCTGATTTCCGTTGTAATTCCAGCGACGGTGGAGAGGGCGTTGATTTCTGGTCTGGAGTCGGATTAGAGAGAGAGAAAGATTGAGGGGAATGAGGGCAATATTGTCAATAGATGTTAGATTTGGTAAATGGGAGTAAAAACTCTTAGTGGAGTAAGTGGGCAATTTTTAGACTAAAATTGGGTAAGTGGTCACGGCCCCTTATGATAAAGCCTGTATAATACTAGGTAAGATTATGGTATGTTAATATTATCATACATCTGTTGGCTCAAAAATTGTCTCGGTCACGTGTCACTAGGCCTAGGTCTTCTTGGTTGCACGCGTCCTTCTAGCTTGGTAGTAGTTATGGCCGTCAGCGGTTCCGCCTCTATCTACTTACTGTTGTAGTCAATGGCGACGATGATGTACTTGAACTGGCCCTTAGCGGTTGGGAATTTCCCAAGCAAGTCCAGGCCCCACGTGGAGTGGATCCATGGGCCAATGATGATCGATAGGCACTTCGCCGGGGCATGGGGAAGGTCAGCATATTGTTGACACTTGTGGCAAGACCTGGAGACCTTCATGGCATCATCGCCGAGCGTGGGCCAAAAGTAGACCTGTCGCATTGTGCGATTGGCCAGAGACCTGGCACCGGGGTGGTTTCCATATTCCCTGGCGTGTATCATTGGAAGAACGACCTTTCCCTCCTCTGGGGTCAGACATCGGAGGTTTGGATGGGAGAATCCCTGGCGGTAGAGTTTACCATTCTGGATATTATAGCGGGTTGCCCTCTGCTTAAGTTGCCTTGCTTCGATCTTGTCATCGGGTAGGGTTCCATTGCGCTTGTACTCTATGATTTCATCCATCCAGCTGGGATTGACCTCAATGTTGAAGATCTCCGCCAGGGTTTTGGTCATGCTTGGCTTGTCAAGGCATTCCACCCTTATGTCCGCTGGACTTTGGTGTGGTTGGGCGGTTGCTAGTCTTGCCAGTGAGTCTTTTCCTTAGGGATTTGGGCATTCCACCCTTGAGCGTTCTTTTCCCTAGGGATTTGGGTGATAGTGTGAAATTTGAATTTTTTGAGGAGTGCCCTGACATACCCCAAGTAGGCCGCTAACTGCTGGTCCTTGGCCTGGAAGCTATCGTTGACCTGGTTAATGACTAGCTGGGAATCGCTAAATATGTGGACACTGTCAGGCCCTAAGTCGATGGTGAGGAGTAAGCCGGCAATGAGCGCTTCATACTCCATCATGTTGTTTGAGGCTTTGAAATTGAACTTTAACGCGTATTCCACGTTTAGTCCCCCTGGTCCTGTCAAGATAACTCCGGCGCCACAGGCCTTGGCGCAAGCGGAGCCGTCGATGTGGAGGTTCCAGTCTAACTGTTGTTGGGGGGCTGGTTCCTAAGCGATTATCATTTCTGTGTTGGCCTCTTATGCCGCTTGGTTGGGTTCATCCCGACGCTCGGTGAGCTCAGAGATGAAATCTGCCACCGCCTGGCCTTTCATGGCGGTCCGTGGCTTGTAATCAATATCGAGCTCACCCACTTGCTGAGGTGCCCAAAGTGCTCAAGGTTTTGCATTACCTGCTTCAGTGGTTGGTTTGTCAAGACATGGATGGTGTGAGCCTGGAAGTACTGGCTGAGGCGTCTAGTGGAGACAATGAGTGCAAGAGCAAGCTGCTCTAGGGGGGATATCTTGTCTCTGCCCCATTCATACCTCTGCTTGCGTAGAATACTAGGAGTTCCTCCTGGCCCTCTCACCGTACAATAGCGCAGCTTACCGCTGATGGTGATACCGCCAAGTAGACGTACAGTATCTCCCCTTGCACGGGAATGGAAAGAAATGGGACTGCCGCCAAGTACTCTTTCAAGCTTTGGAAAGCCGCCTCACAGTCTAGGGTCCAGTCAATTTCCTTCTTGTGGGTCCTCTTTAGAACCTTGAAAAATGGGAGGCACCTGTCGGTGGGTCTGGAAATGAACCAAGAGAGAGCAGGTAGATTACCTTGGAGGCTTTGAACATGCACCTTCCATTCCGGAGCCTTCATGTTGACGATGGCTTGCACTTTGTCAGGATTGGCCTCTATGCCCCATTCACTGACGATGTAGCCCAGAAATTTGCTAGCGGTGACGCCAAAGAAACATTTTTCTGGGTTGAAGCGCATACCATAAGCCAAGAGAATGCCGAATATGATTATGAGGTTTGCCACTTGTCCTCTGGCCTTGATGCTTTTGACTAACATGTCATCCACGTATACCTCTATGATTTTGCCGAGATGCTCAGCGAACATGGCGTTCATCAACCGCTAATAGGTTGCACAGGCATTCTTTAAACCGAAAGGGCATGACATTGTAACAGCATAGGCCTTTGTCGGTGGTGAAGGTGGTGCATTCCTGGTCGCCGGGGAGCATCCTGATCTGATTCTAGCCGGAGAAGGCGTCCATCATGCTGAGCAACTCGTGTCCAACAGTTACGTTGACCAGTTGATCAATGCGAGGTAGCAGAAAGCTATCCTTGGGACATGCCTTGTTAAGACCCTTGAAGTGGACACACATCCGCCATTTTCCGCTAGGCTTCTTGACCATGACCAAGTTGGAAATTGTAGATATCTCTACTAGCAAGCTAGTTTGCTATATCACCAAGCATAAGTAACACCCTCTTTGGGGCCCACAAGCCATGGTGGGACCCAACTGCGACTTGCATCTTGTAGCCTGATGTTCAAGCTACGCCACGGTAGTCGGAAGCGGCCAATACCTCACCGGGAAGCCACATTCCCGGTCTTGCCAAGTTGCCTCCATAATAGGCCTTTCTACACTAGAATAGTGGGTTTGCATCCCACATTGAAGAACATGTAAGTGAGAGGGGTTCCCTTACCTATAAAAGGGACCCCTCCTCACACTTAGAAGCCATCCCATTACATCTCATGTAATCCTCTTGGGCCGTATGGCCCAACACACATAGTTAAGATTTCAAGTGGATCTTAGCGGGAGACGAACCACTATACTCTTTATGTGTGTGTGTGTGTGTGTCTCTCTCTCTCTATCTCTTTATTTATCGTTGATTAGACCTCTCGGTCACATACATTAACATTGGCGCCGTCTGTGGGAAGCCAACACAAAGGCTTCGTCACCTACCACAAAATTTCACCAGTGAGCGTCTAGTCAACGGTCGGTCAACATCAAATCAGGGCTGGTCAACGCCCATTGAGGCCTATTAACGCCGGTCAAGGCTAGTCAACGCCCATAGTAGTGGTCAACGCTGCACTTACCAAAAAAAAAATATTCTTGTGTCAATTTACTTTGGACACCCAGAGTATTATTGTGGACACTCAGAGTTTCATAGTCTGCCTTCTTCCATAGAGTCAAAGTCCAGCAAGGTTGTTGTCGCGTCAAGGCCAATCCTAACCAATGCTTCTGCTAAGCTTCATCAGTGGCTACTCATCACCCACCGCTAGCGAGGCTAGCGAACAGCGCCAGCAAGCACCCCTCCTAGCAAGCCCAATGACAGCGGGCACGAGCGCCAGAAATAGCCAGGGCGCTAGTAAGGCTAGCAGCCCACGACTAACAGCACCAGCGCTAGTGCTAGCGATAGCCAGCGGCCAACCCCGCCGCTAGCAAGGCTAACCCAGCTCTAGCGTTAAGCAGCAAGCCAAGCAGGACCACCGCGCAAGCTTATGCTGCTAGGCTAACTACATCAGCGGTATCACCGAAAAGAGCTACCGCTGACCAAGACCAATGGCTAAACCTCCGCAAATCATACTAGACAAACCTGGCACCCCCGCAAAGCGGCACTATCGCCAACCGCTAGGTAGCGCTCCACCACCGCTAGCCTGCATCAGCTGGACAATCTCCGCAGGACAACCGCTAGCCTGCATCAGCTGGACAATCTCCGCAGGACAACCGCTAGCCTGCATCCGCCGGCCAAAAAGCATCAAAATTGTAATTGATCCCGAATCGGCGATCACCTTTTTTATCAACATCAGTTCCCCAGCGGAGCTTCAATCCCTAGACGAGCTTCAATTTCAAGACGGAACATCAGTCTACCAGTCACCCAGAAATATACTATGGACACCCAAACTTAGCGGTAACCTCACTCTGGATGCTCAGCGCTGTGATACTCAATTCACTCACTGCCGCCACCATACACATCAAGCTAACCCACTGCAAGAGAATACCTCAACAGCCCGATCACTCACTCTGCACACCGGATTCAAATTCTTAGTATGTATGTATGTGTGTGTGTGTGTGTATACCCAAGAGCTCCAAATCGTGCGCGTACCCATGATTCTCTTCATTGAGTCTCCACTGCTGTGCTGGCATACAAGACTCTTTCGCAATTCTACTTCTGTGCTCAACCGGCAAGAATAATCAACGGGTGGTCGACCAACCCAAAGTCTAGTACCAGTCATCTCTGAAATGGTGCAGCACCTTCAAAGTTGACTTCAACACTAAATGCCATTGGGCAGCACAAAGATAAGCTCCTTTATTTATGTCGTTATTCTCCAGATGCTACTAAACTACACATGCCGCGAATTATGTCCATTACACATGCCTACAACCTGCATATATGGCCACATGATTTGTTATAACATGCTCTGCCATATGGCCCATATCTCATTTTCTATGCTTAACGAACAAGTGCCACGCACTAACAGCATGAACACTTGTCTACCTATACATGTACAACGTACATCTACCCAGTTTCTTGTCACATGCATCTTAATTTTTATTCAAATCATGTTTATGCTAAACACTCATTTATTTGTCTTCATTGGAGGATCAGTTAGCATTTACCGCTGCTTGTCAATGATGCTAAACACTCCTAACATAAGAATATATCCCATCATACATGTTTGTTGATTAGCCACATGTAGTCAACATTATCATGCATGCTAATTATGCTAAGCACTTCCAATATAAGAATGTATCCTGCCAATCATCATTGCATTATACAGTGGGTCATGTGCCAATTATCATATATAAGACAATTATAACGACATGATATATTGGTGGTCCTGGAACATATTTGCTATTTATGTTTTCAGTATGCACACAAGAACCGACAAAGGGCTCATGCTTCTGACATGGTTTATGGGCAGGAACTCATACAAATATATAGGCTATTGCATGTATACATCAAAGTGATTTTCTCACTTGTGCCATATGACTAATGCATTCACATATAAATGATGCCGTCAAGGCTATGTTCAATCATTACACATAAGGAATTCCGTTCCTCACAAATTTAACACTCAAAATGGATATATATATATATATATATATATAATGCAACTTATTTGTCATCAACTACTACATTTGCTTATACAGTTTGCTTACAATTTTATCAAAGTTCATGCAATTAGCAATATTTACATATACACTATATGCAAATATGATTATCTACCTTTCGGGCACCATACTTTGCCAAAACTCTCCCCACGGAAAGGAGACATAAACGGGTCTTGACTCCACGAGTCTATGGTCTATGACCAACCGCCAAGTGGTAAGGCAACGCCTCATAATGACAATGACTGCTATGCGGCATTGCAGCCAAGCTTTGCTCCTTTAAGAAAGAGTAAAGGGACCGGTTAACGTAGCCTACGGCAGCCATTGATCCGGCAGTTAACTCTCGACGCTTTGGTATCAAAGATTCGGTTCGCTACCTAACGCCCACTGCTCATAAGCAGCTCCCCTCATCAACCAATTTTCCGACCATATAGAGGTCTATATCCAGGAGTAGGGGACTCCTTGGAGGGTCTAGCAGGGGCCCACCCGAAAGGGCATAAGCGTTTGCTCTGACCAATTCTAGATGAACGACACACTTGCACTAATTATACTCGCAATACGGCACAAAGCCACACTTTGGTATCAACCCCGCTGAAAACCCTCCTTGATCAGGGACTTGTACATACAACCCAGCATAACTAGCAATGGTTACACTCATGCCTCAGGGCATCACCTTCGAGCTACCCGTTAATGCCTCATGGCAACACCCCGAGCTTCCGCTCATGAGCTCTAACGCTCACGCCTTCCCGGCAACCACGAGCTTCTGCTCAAGCCTTCCCGGCACCCATCGAGCATCCCGCTCATGCCTTCCAGGCAACCACGAGCTTCCGCTCTCGCCTTCGCGGCAACCCCTAGCTTCCCGCTCACGAGCTTCCACTCATGCCTCAGTGGTAACCCCCGAGCTTCCCTCTCATGCCTCCGCGGCACTACGGAGCTCCACGCTCATGAGCTTTCCGCTCATGCCTTCCCGGCAACCAAGAGTTTCCACTCGCCTTCCCGGCACCCATCGAGCATCCCGCTCATGCCTTCCTAGCAACCACGAGCTTCCGCTCACGACTTTGAGGCAACCCCGAGCTTCCGCTCATGCCTTAGCGGCAACCCCCGAGCTTCTCACTCACAAGCTTCCGCTCACGCCTCCGAGGCATCACCGAGCTCCGCACTCACGAGCTTTCTGCTCATGCCTTCCCGGCAACCACAAGCTTTCGCTCACACCTTCCCGCACCCATCGAGCATCCCGCTCATGCCTTCCCGACAACCACGAGCTTCTGCTTATGCATTCGCGGCAACCCCGAGCTTCTCGTTCACGAGCTTCCGCTCACGCCTTCGCAGTACCCCCGAGCTTCCCACTCACGAGTTTCAGCACAAGCCTTCCCGGCACCCCTGAGCTTTCCTCTCACGCCTTCCCAGGCACCCCCGAGCTTCCCGCTCACGCCTTCCAGGCACCCCCGAGCTTTCACACTCACGCCTTTACAGCACCCCAAGCTTTCACACTCACGCCTTCATGGCACCCCTGAGCTTCCCGCTCGCGCCTTCCCGGCATTCTCGAGCTTTACACCCATATCCCCTCGAAATAGTACACGTTAATGGAATATTGAATTCTTCTACCATTTGTCGTTTGCCTTCACGGCACTCATGCAACTTACACCGAGCGTAACCTTGTCTACTCTACCTCGTTCGTTTTCTTGCAAGCACCATGCGCATTCATATGCAATTCATATGCTTATTCGTGATATGTTCATGCAACCATGCGCGTTCTCGAGTTTATACACCATAATCGATCGTACATAGCGCCATTCACATATATACATCAATATGTATCATGCACCTCATACATTAATATATGCCAATGCATATCAATGCAACTCACATACGTTGCTCAATACAACAAGTATTCTCCATATTCATGTTTTTGTCTTTGTTGTGCAGGTTAACGAGTCTCTTCTTGCTTAAGGAGTTTGGGGACTTGAAAGGACTCCGTGCCGCCTGGTTGCTTATGCTTGATGACTTCATGATTATAACTCCCCAACCAAGAAGCTCCTCTTACTTGGGGACTTAGTGGACTTGTAGATACCTCTACTAGCAAATTAGTTTGCTATATCACCAAGCATAAGTAACACCCTCTTTGGGGGCCCACAAGCCATGGTGGGACCCAACCACGACTTGCATCTTGTAGCCCGATGTTCAGGCTACGCCACGGTAGTCGGAAGCGGCCAATACCTCGCCGGGAAGCCACTTTCTCGGCCTTGCCAAGTTGCCTCCATAATAGGCCTTTCTACACTAGAATAGTAGGTTTGCATCCCACATTGAAGAACATGTAAGTGAGAGGGAACCTTACCTATAAAAGGGACCCCTCCTCACACTTAGAAGCCATCCCATTACATCTTATGTAATCCTCTTGGGCCGCAAGGCCCAACACACATAGTTAAGCTTTCAAGTGGATGTAGTCTCCCGCTAAGGCGGGAGACGAACCACTATACTCCTTGTGTGTGTGTGTGTGTGTGTCTCTCTCTCTATCTCTTTATTTATCGTTGATTAGACCCCTCGGTCACAAACATTAACAGAAATCCACTGAGAGTAGTTGACTTGGCGGATGAACCCAATGCTCTGAAGCTTGGCAACTTCTTTCCCTATTGCACGATATTTCTCTTCGTCGAATGCTCTTCTCCGCTGTTTGACCGGATAGAAGGATGGTTTTATGCTCAACTTGTGCGTGATGATTTCAGAGGAGATGCCTGGCATATCAGCATAGGACCATGCAAAGACGGCGGCGTTGTCACGTAGGAACTGAGTGAGTTCAACCACTACCTCTGGGGCTAGATGAGCGCCTATGCGGACTGTCTGCTCAGGGTGATCGTCGGAAATGCTTATAACCTTCAATGATGTTTCTGGGTTGACAGGCTCCTTTTTTACATATTTTTTCTCCTCATCCCTAGGGTCCTCAAAAATGTTTTGTGGCGGTGCATGGTTTCCTACTGTTAGGATTTCATGGTGGCGCGTCAACCGTGCCACCATTGTTGAATAACATTCCCATGCCTAATTTTGGTTAACGCAGGTCCGATAGGCGGACCGCTACTTGCAATGTTCTCAAAGCTTCCACTATCTGTCAAATAAAATACAAAGTGGCGTCAAAGGGAGACCGCGCTTGGCGGTCTTCTCTTCTCCGATGCTTAAGTCAGTCAATGTATTTGTGTTGATAGAATAACAGTAGGTAAGTAGTAAATATGTAATTAATGAGGAGAGAGGAGAGAACCTTTTATAGGTGGGGAAGAGGCTGATCTCTTACATGTTTTCGATGTGGGACTGATATGCTTCAGTTCCTAGCTTCTAGAGCTTCTAATGCCATCTTGACGTGACGGGTCGGAGGTGATCTGAGGGTGAGCCGGGGCTCAGGCGGTAGCCTGCTTGGCTGTGCTTCCGTGGGTCACTCCTCTAGTGGGAGTTGGTACCGCTGGCTAGCATGAGCGTGGCTTATTATAGCTAATTATGTTTGGCAAATGCTCATGTAAGTACAATACCAGTAAGTAAAATGACCTGAGAGATATTGTAAATTGATAGAGTGCAGAGATACGATTAGAGAATTTGAGAATGTTGAAATTGTATTCAGCTGTTTTGTTTTTGGTCGTGGATCTCTAACAATGATGTCTACAGCCCCTTTTATAGTACATAATAAAGATAATAAAACAAATACAATCTCAGCTTTAATTGTTAAGACTAGATTGATTACAAATTAAATTCTAAGAATAAAATTCTTTTGATGTGCATAACTGGAGATCAACCATCATGACTCTTCAATGCTTATTTTTGTAATGGCCACAATTAGTGCTATAACGTCTCTGAACCTAGAATTTGGCATTTAGTAGCTTTTATCTTCTCATAATGTCCTACCATCAGCGTCCCTGACCAATTGAAACGAGCATTGGATAGGACATTCTCAGCCACAAGTAAACGATACCTCGACTCAAGTGAGTCGGGCCTCGGCTGAGGTGAAGTGAGCTGGGCCTCGGCTGAGGTGAAGTGAACCAGGCCTTGGTTGAGGTGAAGTGAGTCGGACCTTGGTTGAAGCGAAGTGAGTCTGAGCCAGGCCTCGGCTGAGGTGAAGTGAGCAGGCCTCAGCTGAAGTGAAGTGAGCCAGACCTCGGCTAAATACTTATTATATCACCGCCCATCATGACCCAGTCCTACCTCTTGTGGGCCCTAGCTTAATTTTCTGCTATGTGGGCCTTGCCAAATTTAGGTTCAAACAACATCAACTATGTGTATCACTTTGAGGACTCATTTTACCACTTTAAGGTAATTATATGCATGTCATACATTTAACACATTGTAGAATTTTCCTAAAATACTAAGTTACACATTTGAGGAAACTATGCACCAAAATACTCAAAAGTTTCTCCTCTAATAACTTTATTACAGTTTTGATTCTTAAATTAGGAAATAGAATAAGTACAAAAATAATTTACACAGACGAAGATTTTGACCATGAAAAGTGAGAATTGGAAGAAATAGAGGAAATGATTGATATTGGATAAACATAAGAAGATTGCTGCTGTAAATGGAATTAGTTGTTTGATAAGAACAGAGAAAACAGAGCAATAAGACCAAACACTTTTCTTGTTTTTTACTGTGGTTTTTCCTCTCCCATCCTCGAACATTCAGCACACATAAGAAAAAAATTATTGAATACAAGTTACCACAGGAAACAGTACTCAAGTGTAAGAAAGAAAACTGTAAGAAACAAAAATGCGGAAAATATAATCACAAAGTAGATGATGTTTATCAGTTCTCGAGGTTCCCGGTTAGAAATGCTAATGTTGAATTTCTGGGTCACAGGTAAAACTCGATCTAAAGCTTAAGTATAATAGCCCTTGCAAGCGATGTTGCTAAATTACCAATAATTAACACCACCTTATCCCCCATCACAACTTGTTAGTTGCAATTTTGTTCATTGTCTTATGGGACTCTTTAATGCAGATTTGAAATGATTATTCAAAGTTTGGAGTTCGGTACATTTCAGTACGACCACAAAAATACGAAGGAAATTAGCTGCAATTACCACCCTTAATAGTATTACAAAAATGTTACCATGGCAATTGATGAGAACAAACGTGACAACTAGAACACATTTCTTCACATATCAAATTCACATGCACATATATAGAAAGCCAGCCCAACATATTGCACATAATTTCTTCCCTAGAACACATTTCTGCACACATTACAAGTTGAACAAGCCAGCCCAACATACATGAAAGATACAGATCACAAAGCACAAAAAAGCACATACCTTATTCCTTATAAGCAAGCCAGAGTCAGGTGCATTGTTTTTCACGACCATTTCATCGCCTCCAGTACCTTTGACTTAAGCAAACATGTCTTCTGTGATCACCAAATCTTTCTTCCAGCTGTGGAAATATCTTTAGAAGGATATTATACATAGCTCTGTAATACCATTTCCTCCATTTCTTGCAAAACAAAAGTGAGCCAATGGCAATTCCGAACCCACATGTGAATCCAACCTCAACTGTAATCAGATTCCAATCAATCTCATCTCTATGGCTTTTTATCGATGCTGGTGGTGAAAACCGTGTTGTGTTATCTTCAGTCAAAGGAGGTCCGAATAAATCTTTGTTACCTTCAAAGGAAGATTTTGGAAATGTTGAAAATTGATTGCTGCTTGGAATCCTGCCGACCATTTGATTGTATGAGAGATTCAAGAATGAAAGGAAAGTGAGTTTTGTAAGCTGTGGTGGAATTTGACCGCTCAGGGTGTTTTGTGAGAGGTCTAAAGACTCTAGCTCACTCAAGTTACTCATTGATGGTGGAATTGCACCTGTGAAAGCATTATTTGACAAGTTGAGGACTAGTAGTGATTTGAGTTCTCCAATTTCCTCAGGTATTGATCCGGTAAACTTGTTGCATGAGAAGTCAATCGAGGTGAAGACTGTTAAAATCTTTACCAGCTCCATCTCTATACCTTTGTTGGTAACTGTAATTGTATCCTGATAATAAATGCCACCAGTTCCATTGTCCTGAAATTGAAGGTGATTGAGCTCTGATGAGGCAACATCTTCATTAGTCATCATTCCCTGCCAAGTTGTCAAATCTCTCCCTGGTACATTTCCACTAAAATTGTTGTGAGCTAGGTCTATAATTTGAAGCATCGGCCAAGTGCCTTTAATCTTGGGACATCCAATGCCTCCATAGAGTTTGTTGGATCGCAAGACAAGGACACGCAGGGTAGATGTGTTCTTCAAAAAGCATGGAAATGGACCTGTTATTTGATTCTTTCCAAGGTTCAAAACCTCTAATTGAGGGCAGTTTACGAGTGATTTTGGAAGCTGACCTTGTATATGATTTTCACTGATGTCTAGAGTTCGCAAACTGCAATTGTGAGACAACCTGTCTACATTTGTAAGATTGTTTCTTCTTAAATTAAGTACTGAAAGAGTGCTCAATGTAGTCAAGCAGTGAGGAACCGTGCCACTCAAGGAATTATTGGACAGATCAAGAACCTCAAGGTTATGTGAATTGCATATTGATCCTGGAATGATCCCCTGAAGGTTGTTGCTTGAAATAGAGAAGAATCGAGTGTTAGGCAGCAGATCAGCAATGGAAGTCGGTATGGTAGAGCTGAAGTTATTCCTAGAGTAATCTAGATAATACATGTTAGGTGATGATGAAATTGGGATTTTCCCATGAAGCTGGTTAGAATGAAGGTCAAGGAATGCCATAGAAGTGAGATTGATTGTAGGACCTTCTAGAGTTTCTAGAGAGTTGCATGAAAGGTTTAGGTCAAACAGATTATTGAACCTCCAAATCCAATTGGGTATCTTGCCCTGTATCTGGTTATCTGAAAGATACAAAACCTCTAATTTGAATTGATTTCTCAAGAAATCAGGGAATGTTCTCAACTTTCCCGAAGCCAACCTCAAGTCTTGAAATTGAGGAAAGGAAGAATATGAGTAATTGGTAGCACCATGGCTAAGAAACAAGCTATTGTGTGAAAGATCAAGAAAATAAAGATTTCTCAGATGTTGAAGACTATCCAGAGAAAATGAGCCACTGAAATTGTTTGAAGAAAGATCAAGAGTTCTAAGACCTTGTAAATTAAAGATAGACATAGGTATTGGCCCTTCCAGATTGTTTATACTCAAATCAAGATCTTTGATGAAGTAGGATGAAAGATTAGAAGTTTCAGGAAATTGACCAAAGAACTGGTTCCAGGAAAGATCTAGATTTCTCAGCAACGGAAGAGAAAGCAAAGACGATGGAATATTCCCATTGAGCATATTGTCTCCCAAGGCAATATAGCTGAGTTTAGTAAGGTTTCCCCAGTAGGTGCAATTAATATTACCTGTTAGACCATTTGAAGAGAGATCTATTCCTTCTAGATTCTTGGCCCCACTGAATGACGGAATTGAACCTTCAAAGTTGTTTACATACATCTCCAAAAAACGCAAATGCGTAAGGTTTGTCATTGAAATGGGGATTGATCCAGTAAAATTGTTGTCATGGATGTATATGGTTGACAACATTTTGAGGTTGCCAATAGAGTCTGGTAATGATCCTGAAAAACTTGTCACACTTAAATCCAAGTTCTGAAGAGATCCATTGTTTGGAAATTCTGGCAAGGAACCATGAAGTCCTTCATTATGCGAAAGATCAATACTTTGAAGAGAAGATAGCTGAAAGACCTCTTTAGGAAATGTTCCCTGCAAATTACAATCTTTGAGAATCAAGGATGTCAAGTTTGAAAAGTTGGCAAAGAATCTTGGAACTGGCGCAGAGATATTGTTGAAACTCAATTGAATCACTAATAAAGACTGAAGCTTAGCAAGGGATTCGTGAAAAAGGCCTGAAAGATTACAATGGGACAAGCTCAACACCCTGAGGTTGGGAAGGGAAGATGATATGGCTTGGCACCACTCACTTCCATGTGCTGATATTTGGACATCATCAAGATATAACTTTGTAAGCTGTGTGAGGTTCTCTACCAGCATGTGTAAATTTGGGATCTCAAGTTTTAACTGAGCGTCCAAAAAAAATCTTCCAGAAATATCAAGAACTACCAACCTCGTCAAACGTGAAATCTCAATTGGAATTTTCCCTGAATAAGCATTTTCAGATAAATTTAGATACCTCAAATTCATGAGCTGCCCCGACTGCAGATGGAATTGATAAGCCGTTGCCAAGTTCGTTGTCCGCCAAATTGAGGCTTTGTAGATGCTGAAGATGGAAGAGACTGCTGGAATTGTCAATCCCACCTGAGATTGATTCGCTGCTGATGTCAAGACCCAGAACACTGCCATTGGTGCTGCAAGTAACGCCGACCCAAGAACAGCAATCGGTACTTGAATTCCAGGTAATAAGCTTGGAAGAAAGAGAGGATTTGAATAAAAGGCTGCTCTTGAAATGAAGCAATGATAGTTGCTGTTCTGGATTACACTTGCTATGAACTAGTGGGATGATGATGCTACTAACACAGAGTGTGACTAAGGAAAGGAAGAAACGTAGCCAAGTTTTCACTTTGGATTAGCCTTTCGGAGACGTCTTGGTTAAGTCAAGAACTAGCTCTTAATGGTTTTGATGGCTATTGTAAGGTGGAATCGGAAAACTCCACGAGATTACTAACCACAGAAAAACAAAATTTTATATGTATGATTGAATGCAAAAGACTTTGGCCCGACAATGACCATGAGAGTCGCAGTCACACTACTGGACTGTAGGTTCAATTATTAATGTTGAATTTCTGGGTTGGAAGTTTTTTTTTTTTTTTTTTTTTTTCCCTTAAAGGCTGTTGGTGTGGCTACCCTCAAGCCTTGTTTAATGAACCTCCAGAATATAAAAAGGGGGGACATAGAGTCTGAACCCCAAATTCTATGTAGTCTAACATGCCCAATTAGCAAAGAGTGCTCAACTGGCTACTCCATTGGGTTTGACATAATTGTGACATACTGGAAATATAACTCTATCACGAAGAAACATCATTTAAATAGCTCATCTTTTCTGGGTTGGAAGGTGTTGAAAATTCTAATATTTAGATAGCTAGTTCATGGAACTAAGTTAGACCCTACATATATTTTGATGGTTGAAATTGCTTCTTTTTCTAGTAATTTTTTTTTTGGCAAGGTAGATGCATTAGAATGAGCTGAGATAAGTTATGGGGTTAGTAAAACTGTCAGATATCATTTGATTTCTGATGGTCTGTAATTTGAGTTACGTCATCCTTTTAAAAAAGATGAGGTGATTTTTGGATACCCCTTCTTATACGCTAATAGAGGTGATGGTATTATGGTAACGGACATGGTGGCTTCAGTGGTACCGTGGAATAAGGGTTCCATGAGATCTGTACAGGCCCGTCCCTAGCCCAGGGCAGGCAGGGTGATGGCCCAGGGCCCAATGTAGATGGATAAAAAAAAAATGTTGTTTGAGAGGCTACAGTACATCAAAAATGCAAAAGTTGTCCAAAAAAGGCCCAACACTATGAGAGACAAAGTCATGAGAGAGAGAGAGAGAGGGATGTGTCATCATGGGCCCAATTTTTTCATTAATATGAAATATTTTTGAATTTTTTTTTATATAAAGGGCCCAATATTATTCTTCGCCCCAGGCCTTGAATTTCCCAAGGCCGGGCCTGGATCTGTAGTTGCTTGACTATCAAGTCTTCTCCATTTGTAAAGGTTATTTTATTCAATGTCGGTTTCCTAGTACTTTACTCAATTGATGTAAGTGTTGATATGGAATATCAAAATACTTCATCAAACCTCCAAGACATTTGTGTGAAATACAGGAGAAATTTTTAGGTGCTACCGTCAAACCAGCTGGGATTGCCAGCTGATCTGACGCCCCACTAATATTTTGACACGTGGTCTCAATAAATATTTAATTAACTTATAATATTTGTAGAAAGACAGTTTTAGACTCTCCCTCTCTGCTTTGTTCATCGTCATCTTCCAACTTCCAGATCTTTATTCCCTTTTCAACATCAGGTCGCAATCAATATTTAGTTCTCCTCAAAATCATCTTGAAACAGTCATACATTTAGCAATGGTTGTTGTGACCAACAGCACCAAAATCTATTCTTTACGGGATTTGTACCAATACATCGCTTGAGATCAACGATAAATTGTCAAATATATATAACTCCAGAAGTTGGTCCAATATAGAAATTAACAATAGGGATATACGAGTAGTGTTGATTGTTATTTGATAAACAAACAATAATCCAATCAATAAGAATTAAATTCATTCACCTGTAGATGTAGAGTTTCACCAAATCCAGTTTCATTATATTGTTTAAAGCCTTAACTGCAAAGCTGTGCCTCCAATTCCAATTGGTCAAAGAACCAGATTCCAATTGCTTCCACCAAATTTGCAAAAGAAACCTCAATTAATGGATAAGCAAGATGAGGATATGCATCACAGTAGCCATTGACAAAAAACCCAGATCGATGATAACAAAGACCCAAAAGGGTCCTTTCACAAAAGAACTGAAAAACTGACTTTTATTTGTGTTATGCAAAAATCCACGTGTCAAAACATTACTCAGCGTCAAACCAACTAGCAATCCCAGCTGGTTTGACAGTAGCACCTAAAAATTTCTCGAAATACAGAACAAAAATAAATAGATTAAACCATACCTTCTACTAATGACACGATTGACACCAGTTATAACAATATGTTTAAACTTGGAAGTTCAACCCCAAAAAATCGACCTCATACACATCTTGAATCACAACACCTAAAAAGCCTTCCCGAGATTCTATTTCAATCGCAATAATTAGTTGCAGCTAACACACTTCATGCTGAGGGTTTCTCTGTGTAGTGCAAAAGAAAAAAAAATCATGCAATTTCCTTCTTCAGTTTGCATATTAACCAAAGAAACTCTAATTAAGTTGCATGTGCAAGGGGCTTAGTTTTTGAGTCAGAGTCAAATAGTAGTTGTAACTCGAATAAAGTAATATCTCTTTCATTAAAACATATAACTATAGAATTACTTCATGATTAATCAGGGAACTTTTGCATTCAGTATGCCTCTTTAGAAAGGCTAAGGAATTCTGAGATTCTAGTGATAGATATCGTGGAAAAAGCCTCCATGAGATTGCTCGACTTTCAAGTCTTTTCCAATCTGTCCATAACCAACTAGTGGGAAAGAGACTAATGTGCATAAATTAAGAGAAGACTGGAGAGAGCGTGAAATTTCAGTGGCCATTCAGTAATGGAATTAAGAGCCAAGTAGATCGAGAACACCGGAGGGAACATGAATTTCGGCTTACAAACGATGATGACAACGATGAGTCACACTCACAACACCTTGCTCTATGGATTTCCATGAATAAAGGTTCACTCGTATTATAGACTTTTTGGATCATTTTGCATGTATGTTTTAATCAAGGGTTAAAGTATTGGTTTTTACATATCTAACGGAACTCTGAAAAAAGGAGATATTGAAAATATCGGGGATATATCAGATAGAGATACTCTGAAAAATATATTTGTTTTGAAATAGTCTAAATAGTCAATATATTGAATTTACATATAAATAGATATGTCAACTTCATCTACATCCAAAAAGAGACTCTAAGTGGTTCCACCAAGTTTTTGAACTACAATGAGTTACTTTTTGAAACATGGCTCCATCAAGTTTGTTTTCTTTTGCTGAAATTGCTCCGTCATGAATTCTCCTCACTTAGATTCTTCTTAAGGGAATTTCTCCTCACCTAGATTTCACTCCTCACTCGAACTTCCTCGAAGGGAATTCTCCTCACCTAAATTTGCTTTGAGGAGATTTCTCCTCACCTATATTTTCCTTAACGAGATATCTCCTCAAAGATTTACATTTAGGTAATTATCTCTCACCTAGATTCTCCTTAAGAGGGTTTCTCCTCATCCAGATTCGCCTTGTGGGAAGTTCTCTTCACCCAAACTTGCATTCAGAGGTTTCACTTTGAGGTATTTTTCCCAAATAGTTTAATTTGCCTCTTTATTAGGCCATATCATGAATCCTCATGACTAGAAACCGTGGTTAAAATGACCTCCATATTCCATAATGCATGTTTACTGTGAATAACTGAGTTTTTTTTTTTTTTTCCCAATCAGATTTTATAGATATTTCATCATTTTATCGGGATATATTCTAAATATCTTATAGCACTAAATTCAGTTTGCCCCCTCAAACTTTAGGGCAAACATTAATTTAGTCATTGATATTTTTTTTAGTCTGATCATCCCTGCACTTCCAAATTACTTCACCCGAGTCCAAATCTCAAAAATATCTCCATTTGTGACGTCATACCGCTAACAATTGGCACCGACATGAGAGCCAATTTTTCAGATTTTGACCCTTAATTTAGACGAGTGTCCAAACTACCCCTCAAAACCCTCTCTCCTTAAGCCTCTCTCTCCCTTCGGCGAATACGACTTTCCCATTTTCTTTCTTCCAGTTCTCCACCACCAAATTCTCTTCGATTCCACCATAAATCCATCCTCAATTCCAAAATGGTTTGAAACAAATGGGCATGAGATTTGGTGGCCGGATCTGATCGATGGGGCAGAAGTCCGCAACAGATTTAGGGATGGAATTGGGGTTGTATTTCAGGCTCTGATTGACTGGGTATGTGCGTGCTCCGGAGTAGGTGTACAGTGGCTGGAGCTATGTCTGGCGGGCTTAGGCTTGGCGCAGGCTAGGGACAAGGGATACAGGCAAGGGCGCATTGGTGATTGTCAATGCAGCAGCGAAGGGCTGACTCGACTGGTAGCCGCTGCCCACGATCCAGTCACCACCCTGCTGGCGCCGTTCCACCTCAGGAATCACTGCCAGGAGAATCTTTTCTCCAATAGTGCTGGTCGATAATGTCTATTGAGTGGAGGAGAACAAGATAAAGCTGGACCCGGCGATTGGACTGAGATGCGCTGCCGAGCCGGAGAAGTTGATGGCGACAGAGTTAAGGGTTTTGAGGAGGGTGAGAGAGCAATTTGTGGTTTATGGTGATGAGAGGGTTTGGGAATGTGAGGGATGTGTATGAATGAAAATGGCTGAAATTGGAGGTGGATGAGATTGAGTGCGATAGTCTTGATCCTGATGGAGCTAAGGAGAATATTGAGGAGTTCTTAAAGGAAAATGGGGTGAAGTATTTGTACTCCGAAGTGACGAAGTTTGCGATTGTTTAAGCTGGATGTTGCCTTCTTCATTCAATGTGGTGAATTTTCTGATATTGGATTGAGGAGGAGAAGCTGGGCTAGGATCTCGGCTTCCATCTGAAACCACATAGAGAGAGAGAGAGAGAGAGAGAGGTCTTGGAAGAGAGAAGGTTTTAAGGGTAGTTTGGACATTTCATCTAAATTTAGGGTCAAAATCTGAAAAGTAAGCCCACATGTCGGTGCCAAGTCAGCATGTGACATCACAAATGGAGATATTTTTGAGTTTTAGACTTGAGAGATGTAATTTGAAAGTGTAAGGATGATCGTGATTAAAAAAAATATCATGGTCCAAACTATTGTTTACCCTAAAGTTTGAGGGCAAACTGAATTTAGTCATATCTTAGATATCGAGGATATTTGATGATATCGGAGAAATCTCGCAGAAATGGTGGACGATAAGATATTTTCCCCCTATGATTTATCAATCCCTTCAAAAAGGGAGATATCGAGAGACATAGCGCAATATTTCAATCCTTAGTTTTAATCTTATGGATATAGCTTTATCAAGGCCACTACTAATCTTGACAAAGTATCATACAAGTTGACATTTGTGACCACCAGAACAAGTTAAGGACATATAATGATGGGATTTTGCCTGCCGAAACATTACTGGACAAGTTGAGGACATATAGTGATTTAATTTGCCTGACATACCTTCTACTAATGACCCAAGTAATAGCAATATGTTTAAACTTGAAGTTCAACCCGAGAAAATCGACCTCATACGCATCTCGAATCACAACACCTGAAAAGCCTTCCGTGGGATTCTATTTTGATCGCTATGATTAGTTGCAGCTAGCACACTTCATGCTGAGGGTTTCTCTGTGTAGTGCAAAAGGAAAAAAAAAATCATGCAATTTCCTTCTTTATTTTGCATATTGACCAAAGAAACTCTAATTAAGTTGCATGTACAAGAGCCTCAGTTTTTGAGTCATGTTAGAAAGAGCATAATTCCTTCAGCTCATTAGAGTCAAATAGTTGTTGTAACAAGTGCCTGCCTAATTGGGAGATAAGAAAAGAGATGAGCAATTTTGGGTTTGAATCTTCTTCGATCTGGTTCGACCTCCAAACTCTAAAGTCAGTCTGCAATTTGCAAACCAGTGATATTATAGACCTTGAGGACTTTTTGTCTAGTTCTCTGTCGCTTATTAGTCTCTCATCTTCAATCACACGCATATGTCAATGTTGTGTGGTCCTTAAGGCCTTCATCCACAGGCATCTCTATCACCTTTTTGGGCAAAACGTCCTTTCATTCTCAAACATATATATGATCACTTAGAACAAAAATATGTGAATGCTCGTAGGCCCTGAGTTGATGATGGCAGATACATTGAACACCATATAATTAAGGGTTAATAAGCTTTGCCTTTTTGGTTGATGAAAAGAGATAAAGGGTTCGATAACCCTTTCATTAAGACATATAATTACTGTGGAATTACTTCAGGATTAATCTAACAACTTTTGCGTTAATTCAGTATGCCCATTTACAGACCCTAAGGAATTCTTAGATTCTAGTGATAGATATCGTGGGAAAAGCCTCCATGAGATTGCTTGACTTTCAAGTCTTTCCCGATCTATCCATAACCAACTGGAAGGAAAGAGACTAATGTGCAGAAGTGAAGAGAAGACTGGAGAGAGCGTGAAATTTTAGTGGCCATTCAGTAGTGGAATTAAGAGCCAAGTAGAGAAAACTAGAGAGAACATGAATTTCGACTTACAAACAATGACGGCAACAATGAGTCACACTCTTCTTCTTTTTTTTTTTGGTCTAAGATGAATCACACTCACAACACCGTGCTCTACAGGTTTCCATGAATAAATGTTCACTCATATTCAAGAATTTTTGAATCATTTTGCATGTATGTCTTAATTAAGAATTAAAATATTGGTTTTACATATCTATCAGAACTTTGTAAAAATGAGATATCAGAAATATCAGGGATATTCTGAATAATATATCTTTTCTGAAAGAGTCAATTTATTGAATTTACATATAAATGGATATGAATGTCAACTTCATTTACATCCAAAAAGAGACTCTAAGTGGTTCTACCAAGTTTTTGAACTACAGTGAGTTACTTTTTGAAACATGGCTCCATCAAGTTTGTTTTCTTTTGTTGAAATTGCTCCATCATGAATTCTCCTCACTTAGATTCGTCTTGAGCGAATTTCTCCTCACTTGGATTCCACTCCTCACTCAGATTTTCCTCGAAGAAAATACTCCTCACCCAAATTTGCTTTGAGGAGATTTATCCTCACTCATACTTGCCTTAACGAGATCTCTCCTTACATAAATTTGCATTTAGGGAATTACTTCACCTAGATTCGCTTGAGAGGATTTCTCCTCATCCTGATTCACCTTGTGGGGAGTTCTCTTCACCCAAATCTACATTCAGAGGTTTCACTTCGAGATACTTTTCCCAAATAGTTTAATTTGCCTCTTTATTAGGCAATATCTTGAGTCCTAGATCATGACTAGAAACAATGGTTAAAAGGACCTCCATATTCCATAATGTATGTTTACTGTGAATAACAAAATTTCTTAAAATAAATTATAACCTAAAGCCCCTACTATAACCAGAACTAAACTGATCAAAATTAAAAGCAGACAAAGCTGAGAATGGCAACTTTTTGGACCAAGTGATAGCAGATAAAGAAACTGTTATTGAAAGGTAATGAGTAAAAAAATTTAATTAATATTTCTCTTGGCATCATGCAGTGTGCTTTATATATTACTCCCAAACCAGGCTTTTCGTGGGAGAAACCTCCATGAGATTTGGGCATATATGGCTGGCTTGACTTGCAAGTCTTTCCCATCTATATTTATGTAAAGGCTATTTTTATTCAAGTTTGTTACCTGAACTTATCATCTATTTTATCGATGGTACATGAACTTCAATTTTGATCACAACCAATACCTGAACTTTTCCATTTTATTTCAAATTGTACTTATCACTAATTTTCGTTAATGTTCCGTTAAAAACTGACATGTGTCAAACATGTGACTCATTTTTCAAGGATAAATTTGTAAAATTACCTTCTTTTTTTCTTTGTGATATCACTTATTTTCACTTATATTGTGGCTATAAAAAATGAGACTATCAAAAGGAAAAACTTTCAACTTCAATAAAAATATGAATGATAGAAAAAAAAAAAAAATTATGAAAGCTTTTATAAGTTTTTTGCTTTAAATGTTTTATAGTTTGTCCAAAAAAAAAAGTTTTATAGTTTTATTTGAAATATTTTGTCTATATCTATAAAACAATTTTATTTTTGTTGAGATCTTGTTTTTAAATTTTATTTTCATAAGAGGGTAGAGATGCATTTTTAATTGAACTTCTATTTTTATTAACTTATTAATTAATCAAAATATCTAGTAAACAAAATTATTTAAATGGGTATTTTCGTCAAACTACTCTTGAATATAGGTCATGCGTTTTGCACATATTAGTTTTTAACAGAACATTAACAGAAATTAGTGATAGGTACTATTTGAAATGAAATTGAAAGGTTTAGGTACTGGTTGTGATCAAAATTGAAGTTCAGGTACTATCGATAAGATAGAGGATAAGTTCAGGTACCATTTATGATAATAACCCTAGCCTTTTATTCAATGTCGCTTTCCTAATACTTTCATTCAGTTGATGTAAGTGTTGATATGGAAGATCAAAATACTTCATCAAACCTCCAAGATATTTGTGGCAAATACAGAACAAAAAAATTAAATTAAACCATACCATGACACCAGTTATAACAATATGTCTAAACTTGAAGTTCAACCCAGAAAATCGACCTCATACGCATCTCGAATCACAACACCTAAAAAAGCCTCCACTAGGTTTCTATTTCAATCGCTATGATTAGTTGCAGCTAACACACTTCATGCTGAGAGTTTCTCTGTGTAGTGCAAAAGAAAAAAAGAAAAAAAAAATCATGCAATTTCCTTCTTTATTTTGCATATTGACCAAAGAAACACCAATTAAGTCATGCAGTCTCAGTTTTTGAGTCATGTTAGAAAGAGCATAATTCCCTCAGCTCATCGGAGTCAAATAGTAGTTGTAACTCATATAAAGCAATATCAAACCCACTGATTAAGACATATAACTGTGAAATTGCTTCAGGATTAATCAGAGAACTTTTGCATTCAATATGCCCCTTTAGAGACGCTAAGGAATTCTTAGATTTTAGCGATAGATATCGTGGGAAAAAGCCTCTATTAGATTACTTGATTTTCAAGTCTTTCCCGATCTATCCATAACCAATTGAAGGAGACTAATGTGCAGAAATTAAAAAAAGACGAGACAGAGCGTGAAATTCAGTGCCCATTCAGTAGTGGAATTAACAGCCAAGTAGAGAAGACCGGAGAGAACATGAATTTCGACATAAAAAAGATGATGACAACGATGAGTCACACTCACAACACAGTGCTCTACGGGTTTCCAAGAATAAATGTTCACTCCTCTAGACTTTTTGGATCATTTTGCATGTATGTTTTAATGGAAATTATTCTATGCATTGACGGTGCAAATGACCCAACACTTCTAAGATGATCTCAACCCTTGATATTTATAATTAATATTTTTATTAATTACCTAAGAGTGTATTTAATATAATCTAACCATCCATTTATGTCGGTGCAAGTGCACGTCGGTGCAAGTGCATGTCGGTGCACTGAATCCTCCCCCATGTTTTGGAGGATTCAGTGCATCGAAGTGCACTTGCACCGACATAAATGGATGGTTAGATTATAGCTTTATCAAGGCCACTACTAATCTTGACAGAGTGCCGTACAAGTTGACATTTGTGACCACCAGAACAAGTTAAGGACATATTGTAATGGGATTTTGCCTGCCAAAACATTACTAGACAAGTTGAGGACATATACTGATTTAGGTAACAACAGTCCATGACAAATTCGGTATATTAAAAAAAAAAAAATCAAAACGGTACATGACTTTCAAAACCTGACCTGCTTTTTATATATGGCGTCAATAACACTGTTAACCTTATGCAATTATTCAATTTTCAAAGAGTAATTTAATATTCTCATCTCTCATCTCTCTCTCTCTCTCTCTCTCTCTCTCTCTCTCTCTCTCTCTCTCTCTCTCTCTCTCTCTCTCTCTCTCTCTCTCTCTCTCTCTCGGACACCCAAATCTGGGTACCCTTTCTCCTTCTTCTTCTTCTTTTTCTTCTTCTTCTTCTTCTTCTCCTCCTCCCTCTTCCTTCTTCCTCCCTCCTTACCCGATATCAAGGTTTGATTTGGACACCTAAATCTAATTTTCTTCTCCTCCTCCTCCTTATTCTCTTTCCTTCTTCTTCTCCTTCTTCTTCTTCATCTTCTTCCTCCTCCCTCCCTCCCTAATATCAAGGTTTGATTTGGACACTCAAATCTAATTTTCTTCTCATCCTCCTTCTTTCTCCCTCCCTCCCTCCCTCCTCCTCAATATCAAGGTTTTATTAGGATACCCAAATCTGATGTTCTTCTCCTCCTTCTTCTTCGTTCTCTTTCTTCTTCTTCTCCTTCTTCTTCTTCTTCTTCTTCTCCTTCTTCTTCTTCTTCTTCTTCTTCTTCTTTTTTGTGTTTTTTTCATCAATAATAGACAGATTTGCCCTTCTAAATTTGACCAAAATCACATTGACTAATGGTGGATGTAAAGACATGTACATATTTTTGGTTGAGATTACAAGTTCATGTATTGTGTTAATTTTTTTGAAAGATAATGTAGAACTTCAGAGTGGCTCATTGCTGGAGTAGTCAAATAAGAATGCAATTATGATCAGCTATGAATGCGGTCTTCATTACGACTATAAATATGACGATCATTACAGCAGTAAGTACGAAGTTTATGGGGGCTTTAAGGGCAGTGGCGGTTACGCAATTAGTACAGCAATAATCATCGTCATAAGTATGTACGTAAATGCAGCCATTAAACTCAGAATAATGACGGCTTGTCCTCTAAGTATGTTGTCACCTATATAAAAAAAGGTTTGACGTTCAGGTAAACCATCTTATTCCGACTCTTCTTACTACACTACTAAGAAACGTAATGACATAGGCATCAGAGGGTTTTTTGCAGGTACCTCCTCTCCTCCTCGAGCCGACTGTCAGACTTCGAGTCAACGCTCAATGGAAGCCTCTCGATCGATCTCCGTCAGCTCCCGCTTCAGCCCGCATCCATTAGCGAGTCAAAATCCTCAACTGAATTTTTCGTCACCAAACCACACTAGCTTGTTATCACTCTTATTGGAAAAATCCTTTACAATTATGAGGCAAAAATGTTATCCTTTAATAGTTCAGCACGCAGTACAATAATGACTTTGTTAGAAAAAGTCATTACTTAGAGCACACTACTCTAAAATACTCCTCCCACAGGTATGCTACAACTAGCATACTCTTAGTACACCCATCTTTTATAACTACGCGAAAAACAAAAAAAATAAGCCCTCTGAAAATTGGGGGGGGAGTGTACATCATCTTGTCATAAAAAATAATGGAGACCCAAAACTGAAATAAAAAATAACAGTATAAAAATCTATAAGCCCAAGACGTCCAAGCCCACAACAACACCCAATAGGCCCAACTTGAAGTCCTAGCAGACCAGAACCCGGCCCAACAAGCCCAACTAGGACAAATCTTAATTGGGTAAAAATCAGGCTCAGTCACAGCACTGCCACCTCCACCGCCGCTGTAACATCCTTCGGCGTGTCCCTGTAATAGCCTCCTTGGCATCCAACTGTGACATGATTTGACCAAGTCGCTGCAAAGTGTCGATTGCAGTTCATATAGACACCAAAGTCATCGTCACTGCGCAAAGGAGAGTGCAAACCATCTCGCCCGATCGAACCACCAGAAACACCTAGCACCGTCTTCGAGCCACAATCGCTACTGCCCACCACCGCAGTATGTCTCCGAGCCGGCATTGACCAAGTCAAATCCAAATCACACCATTCAAAACACGGCTCCGCGAACATGGCCAAACCACCTGCGCGTTCCTCCATCTGAGGTAACAAACCCCCAATCAGCCTCACCAAATCCAAACCCGACCGCCTAGCCCGCCTAGGCTACCCTTAGGCGCTGGGCGGCACCTCTCCGCCTCAAGTAATGCATAATAGGAGCCTCTGGGCACTGGGATTTTAGGCGGGAGGCCTGGGCAGACTGGGCGGTTGGCTGGGCATTTTCTAGAATCACTAATCCGATCTTCTATAATCTTTCCTGTAACAAACGCCAGAGCCCAGAGATAACCCCACCGAACCTGAAAGCAAAGCAAAGCAAACAAAACTAGATATAGTTGCTTACACGATCTCTGAAAGCAAAGAAGAATCTCACAACACCCAAAAAGGAGTGGCCTTTATTCTCATGTCTTCATTCACATCATCTTCGGTTTCTTTTCTTGTTCGCTTTCTGGTTAAGCAGAGCCTATATTCAATGAGATCATACTGTACTCGAGTGGATCAGGATGAGATCCACTTTCAAATTTCTAACTCAGAGAGTGAAATTGTGAGATAGATAGATAGAGAGAGAGAGAGAGAGAGAGAGAGAGAGAGAGAGAGATTCAATGATTTCGATCCAGCTGTTGGAGAATGGAGATAGAGAGGGAAAGAGGAGGAGAGCAGTACTGCAGGAGGTGGTGAGGAACAGAGATAACCTTTTTTAGTTTTCTCTTTTTGACAGAATCACTCAGTGGTCTTCCACCCTTCCCTATGTTCCCCTTTTTAATTCATTAGTTATGTTTGAATCACCTGGGCACTAGAATCTTGGAATAAAATATAGTTTTATAGGATATCTTAGTATTCTTTTTTATAAGTTATAATAAGTCTTCAGTTCTTCATATATTCATTTAAAGGCTATATACTTACTCTCATATATATATATATGATATAAAATTAAATAAAAATTAAAAAATACAAAACCTCCTAGGCGCCTGGGCGCTCCTCCCCAGCCCACAGCCCGACTAGCGCCTAGCGATTTTTCGAACCTTAACCGTAACATGTTCCATTTTTTTCCAACTAACAAAAAGACGAAGACTCTCACCAAAGAAGAAGACTTGCACCAAAACTTGACTTGGAAAAATGAGCGTAATGGTCAGGATGGAAAATGTATCCTTGGAAATTAGAGGTGCCTGCATGATTGACGAAATTGGAAGCTGATTTTCCAGTACTCGAATCTCTGATGTTGATTAATTAGTTGGCAGACAGTGATGAAAACGGAACCCTATATAGAATAAGCTCAACACTAAAGGTTTGCTTCATCCCAAAGCAGAGAGACATGAATTCACTAGAAGTTTCCCTCCTCTGTTTCCTGCTCTATTATTTTCATACCCAACTTCACTGCTTCCCAAATCTTCTTTCAGGTACTGATCAAAGAAGCACATCTCTCTCTCTCTCTCAACCTTTTTATTTTATTTTTTGGTTGGTGATATCAGGGGTTCAATTGGGAATATCAGCAAAGAAGGGAGGATGGTACAACATCTTGAAGCAATCTGCAGCTGATCGAACTAGATTCTTCAGGAATTACACATGTTTGGCTTCCACCACCTTCTCATGCTTGTTCAGATGAAGTTTTATATATTTTGTTACTTTCCCAAAACTCTTTTGTACTTGATTTGTTACCATTCTGTGATCCACCGCGCCTTCAAGATGTTGTACCATCCTCCCTTCTCAATTGCTGATTTTATGATGATGTCACTTTAATTTGTGAGAAGATGAAAAAGACCTACTATTGATGGAATCTCTGGATGAGCAGCCACATTAAGTGAGATGCAGGTGATATACTAAAAAGATGGTTCACCTAGCATTATTCCACCATATATAGTTTATATGATGTTTCTTTAAAATTGGTAATTAGTATATACATCAATTAGTAGGGACAACTACATATTTGATACCTGTATTTTGAATTCGCCATTTTAATTTAGTCATTCATGTGTCTTAACACCCTATTTCATTTAGCAATTATAAGAATCTCCGTGTCAAAGTCACAAAAAAAAGTTTAACATATGAAATTCATAGCAGTGAGTCAGTGACTAACGTTGCAATCGGAAAATATTTTTTGCAGTTTTTGCATTCGAATCGTTAACCAAACTGGTTTGCTATTTTTCCTTTAAGTGGACTTGTAAATATCTCCTTGGTGTTTTGGGTATTTGTTGGTACAATTAGCTGAACTCAACTTTTTTTGAAGGATACCTGCCTGGTAGGCTCAATGATCTCACGCCAAAATATGGAAGCCAGGATGAATTAAAGGCACTGGTAAAAACCTAACATGACAATGGGATACAGAGCATAGCAGATATTGTTATAGACCACAGATGTGCAGAGAAGAAAGATGAGAGACGAATATTGTGCATTTTTGAAGGAGGAACACCCGATGATCGCCTTGATTGGGGCCCGTCTCTTGTTTGCAGCGACGACACAGAGTTTTCTGATGGCAAGGGGAACCCTGATACTGGAAATAGCTGGGGTGGGGTACCTGACATTGATCACAAAAACACAAGGGTCCAGAATGAGCTCTCGGATTGGATGAATTGGTTAAAGACCGAAATTGGGTTCAGCGGATGGCGATTTGATTTTGTTCTGGGATATGCTCCAGAGTTCACCAAGTTGTATGTGGCAAACACAGAGCCTAATTTCTCAGTAGGAGAGTTTTGGAATCCCCTTGCTAAGGGAAGTGATGTGAAACCCGAGTACAACCAGGACAACCAATCGCAATGAGCTTGCTGGATCAAGCTTTTAAAAAATGTTAGGCCCTAGTCTGGCGGTGACCCGGAGCCTAGGAGGAAACTAAGGAGGTTTTTTATTTTTTTTAATTATTTTTATCACTTTATGACATATATTTAATATTTAAAGTCAAACAATTCATTGTAAATAATTATCAAAGTAGAGAAAACATAACCTGGACCTCTCATCTATAATTAGGCCTTAAATCCCAATTAGCCCCCTGCTAATCAAAATCTCCTATCTCCCCACCCTATTGAGCAAAAAAAACCAAAACCAACAAGCCATCTCTCTTAAGTCTCAACTACCTAACCATCTATTCTCCGTGGAAAGCTCAAACTTTTGCATTGCCCTCTTTCATTTTTCAATCCCCAACGCCATCCTCATAGCCTACCCAGAACCCCTTATCACAAACAAAGAAAAACACAATCCTTATTCTCTTTCCCCCATCGTAAAGTTTCAATCTTAGCAGTGCTCTATTTGAAATTCAAACACCCAGAAACCTAAATCAAAATGCAATTCGTATTTCTTCATTTCTGTGTTGCCCAATTCACCAAGTTTTGATTTTGCTATCCAGGTGTTTCTGGAAATCTCTCCACTCTAATCATCATTTCATTTGCAGTGAAAACCCCAAACCCATCAGAAACCGATGACTCCAATTCGCATTCGATCTCAGAACCATCATTGATTCCGATTTCTTCAAGAGAATAGGAATTCAATTCAGAGCAGACGCTATCGCAATCAGAACTGCTGTCGATCGTCGAGGAGACTAGGAGAGAGGTCGCGCTGTCAAGGGGACTGAGAGAACTTTCAGTTTCAGACTCAGAGTTTCAGTGTTTCAGTTGAGAGAATGGGGTCTTGTTTTGTCTTTCTTCGCCGTTTTGATTTTCAACTATAGAAAAACACGAGAATTATTTTAGCGCCCAGCTCCAGGCGACTCCGCCTAGAGAGCCTTGGTGGACGCCTAGTAGCCCAGCGCTTAAGGCAAACACCTTGGCCAAAATCTGAACGGCTCTTTGACGCCTAGTGCCTAGGTGGCCGCCTAGGCCGTTTTTAGAACCTTGTGCTGGATGGATAAAGAATGCAAGAGGAGAGGTTACTGCATTTTATATTACAACTAAAGGGATACTAACACTGCTGTCCTAGGTGAACTGGGGAGGTTGAAGAACTCGAAGGGAGGGCCTCCTGGATTGATTGGAATATCGCCATGCAATAGTGTGACTTTCATAGACAATCATGATACTGGTTCCACACAAAGTGAGTGTCCATTTCCAGCAGATAAAAGTCATTCAAGGATATGCTTACATTCTTACTCATCCAGGGATCCCATCAATTGTAAGTCTTTTTTGTTGAAGAATGTTGACTTTAGTGTGTCTTGCCAAACTAGGATTAATTTTATAGTTGTAATAGGAGAGATTTCCAACTCCGAGTTAGAATAAGAATCCTTGTACTTCAAGATTATGTACTTTATAATTCCTATATATAGTGCTCCTATTATCAATGAATATACACAACTATTCTCCCAATTCCCTCATCAATCTCTCTTAAATCTCATATCCTAAAATACGTTATCAGCAAAAGCCCTAGCCGCCTTTTCAAGAAGCCAAAGTCCCCATTTGCTGCGTACCTACCTCCGTCAAATACAACGCCCCTGCACCATTTACTTTTACCTACCTGCCCAGCACCTGCATGCCTAGTGTACAAGGCCGCCTGCACACATCTAGGATTTAAGCTCGACTGTAATCCTGCCCTCGGATCAAAAGTGCACCAGAAATCCTACACGTCTGCAATCCTACTAGGCAATCGGGATGGCGAAGCAGCCTACAATCCTACTTCAGGATTGATAGCAAGTGGCAATCCTAAAAGCCTACATGCCTGCATCAACATGCGCGTGTATTGAGAATTTCAAGCTCTGAAATTCATAAGTTTTCACAAGTTTTCCCCATTTTTGAAATTTAAATTTTTTTTATTTTCTTCGGGCTCACATAATCCCTTCTCCTACATCCCACCTTTCTTATAACGTGGGTTAGATTCACAAAAGCGGAACCATGGAGAGTTCACGCTAAATTACAAACTAAGAGCGTTCGTAAGCATCAAAACATTACAGACTAAGAGCATTCGTGAGCATCAAAATTTGACCATATAAACGTCATTGTTTTCAATCCAAATCCAAATTTTGAAAATTATCAACAAAGATAGTGGTTATAACACTTTCTCATTAGGCTCATCCAAATTAATTGTGATGTCTAGAAAAGGTTTGAATTGAGGGAACAGTTTTACAAGTGAGCATAACTCCACCAAAATCTTGCCTTACTCTAACTAGTCACAACCAAATTGGAGTTACCGAAAGGATTGATTAACTACTACTTGTCTAAGCTTGATTATCATTTTTAGATTAAATTTTGATTTAGAAACTGTTGTTACGTTTTAATATTTTATTTATTATTGAAATTAAATTTGGGTGAATTTATTTTGTGTTTAAAATTTGAATTTATTTGTGTGTTTAAATTCAGATTTTATTTTGTAACTCATGGTGTTTTTATTTTGATTTATTTTGGGTTTTAATTCTTGTAACCTATGGCTTTTGGTTACTACCCTATTAATAGTAGGGAGTGTCCTAAGAGCCTATAAATAGCACCATTTGTTGCATGCTCAAACACATCATTGCTTTTACGTAATATTGTTACGAAACACTACTATTCGCCCATCAATTTTCTTTCCAAAAATCTCCCAAAGTGTCTTGTGTGTTTTTTGGCCAAAGAAAGGTGTTCTTTGGTGGAGCTTTGGGTTCCTCCAATTTGTGCAGATTGGTGTGAGCCACACAACTTGTTGTTGGGCTGTTGTATCCTGGAGGGGACAAGTCAAGAGATTTCTGGTGCACCGGCATTGTTCCGCAGAGGGCTTGAATCTCCTTAAAGAGAGCGAGATACCTGCGCCTCAGCCTTTTGTCAACGAGTTTCTCATATAGAAATTATAATTTTATTGTAATTTCACCCAACAATTTTAAGGAGATTCAAAGAAGATGGAGCGTACTTAAGAGAACCCGCTTGACAATGTGGGAGATCTCAACAAGCCTTTCCGCTTCAAAGGTGCACATTTCAAGAGATGGAAGGGAAAAGTTCTCTTCTACCTTAATCTTCTCAAAGTTGCCTATGTGCTAACGGAGAAGAATCCATCAAAGAAGAGTACCGAAGGCATGAAGGATGATGAACTCCTTGCTCATGAAGAAAAAGTTGAAAATTTTCAAAAAGATGAGTATAATTGTCGGTACTATCTCTTGAACTGTCTTGCTGATCATTTTTATGATTATTATGATACAACATACTCTTCTATCAAGAAAATTTGGAAAGCATTACAGAGCAAATATGACACCGAGGAAGCTGGTGCGAAAAAATATGCTACAAGCCGTTTTTTCCGCTATCAAATGGTGGATGGCAAGTCGGTTGCGGAGCAAGTCCAAGACTTCCAAATGATTGTAGCTGAAGTTACATCTGAAGGTGTCAAAATTGGTAAAAATCTAGTGGTGGCTGGTATCATTGATAAACTTCCACCTTCATGGAAAGAGTTTCAAAAATCCATGCGTCATAAATAAAAGGAGATTTCCTTGGAGATCTTGACGACTCGCATCCGAGTTGAGGAGGAAGCAAGAGGTCAAGATATTCTTATGCAAGATACAAACAATGATACCTCCAAGGTAAATTTAGTATCTTCCAATAATAATATGTCCAATGGTCATTTTCATAAAAATTCTCTTATGCAGCCAAAGAAGAAAAATATGAAAAAAGTTGGTAAACCTCACCAACAGAATAAAGGCAAACCAAGCTATGTGAATAAGAACCAATATCCTCCTTCAGAAAATAAGCAACAATATACTTGTTATTATGTTTGTGGCAAAAGTGGGCATATTGCTCGAAATTGCAATTATCGAAAACGTGAGGCTGTTCCTCAAGCTCACGTCACTGAAGAACCATATGTGGCAATGATAACTGATGTAAATATGGTTCAAAGTGTTGAAGGATGGTGGGCAGATTGTGGTGCTAATAGGCATATCTGCTATGATAAAGATTGGTTCAAGAAATACACTCCTTTTAAGGAGCCCAAAACAGTTATGCTTGGAGATTCACATATTACTCATGTACTTGGAACTGGTGAGGTGGAACTCAAATTTACTTCTGGTAGGGTGCTAACTTTGAAAGATGTGTTGCATACACCCTCCATGAGAAAAAATTTAATGTCTAGTTATCTTCTTAATAAGGCTGGTTTTAAACAAACTATGGAATCTGACCAATATGTGATCACCAAAAAAGGTGTATTTGTGGGCAAAGGTTATGCTTGTGATGGCATGTTCAAATTGAATGTTGAGAACAATAATAAAGCATCTACTTCAGTTTATATGCTTTCTTCTTTGAATTTTTGGCATGCACGTTTATGTCATATAAATAGTAGATATGTGGGAATCATGAGTAGTTTGGGTTTAATTCCTTCAGTGCAAAAAGATTTTGAAAAATGTGAGACTTGCAGTAAAGCAAAAATTACTAGAAGGCCTCACAAAATTATTGAAAGGAATACCGAGTTATTGGAATTAATTCATACAGACTTGTGTGAATTTGAGGGAATTTTAACTCGTGGAGGTAACCGGTACTTTATCACTTTTATTGATGATTGTTCTAAATATGCTTATATCTATTTGTTGAAAAATAAAAGTGATGATTTTGCCAAATTTAAAGAGTTCCTCCTTGAGGTTGAAAATCAATTCAGTAGAAAAATTAAAAGACTCCGAAGTGATAGAGGGAGAGAATATGATTTTTCTGAATTCAATTCTTTTGTTCAATCTTTAGGAGTGATTCATGAAGTTACTCCACCTTATTCACCTGCATCTAATGGTGTGGCAGAAAGAAAAAATAGAACTTTGATTGAGTTAACAAATGCCATGTTAATTGATTCAGGTGCTCCCTCTAATCTTTGGGGTGAAGCAGTTTTAACTGCTTGTTATGTGTTGAATAGAGTGCCACATAAAAATACAAAAATTACACCATTTGAGGTGTGGAAGGGGCATAAACCAAATTTGGGTTATCTTAGAGTTTGGGGTTGTCTAGCTTTTGTGAGGTTAACTGACCCTAAAAGACTAAAATTAGGTGCTAGAGCTACTAGTGTTTTCATTGGATATGCTTTAAATAGTACAACCTATAGATTTCTTGATGTTGAAAATCATGTTGTGATTGAATCTGGTGATGCAATTTTTCATGAAGAAAAATTTCCTTTTAAATCAAAAAATAGTGGGGGTCAAGAATCTAGAGAAAATATTTTTTCACAACCTAGTTCTTCTTCTTCTAATTTGCATATACAAGAAACTAATGAAAATGAACCTAGAAGAAGTAAGAAAGCTAGAGTTGAAAAAGATTTTGGCCCTGACTATTATGTTTATAATGTTGAGGAAAATCCTATTTCTTTACATGAAGCTTTATCATCACCAGATGCAATTTTTTGGAAAGAGGCTGTAAATGATGAAATAGAGTCTCTAATTTCTAATAATACTTGGAAATTAGTAGATTTACCAACAGGTTTTAAAACCATTGGGTGTAAATGGGTCCTTAGAAAAAAGCTCAAACCGGATGGAAGTGTAGACAAATATAAAGCTAGACTTGTTGCTAAAGGCTTTAAGCAAAAACATGATCTAGACTTTTTTGATACTTTTTCTCCGGTTACAAGGATTACATCCATTAGATTATTGATTGCTATTGCTGCAATTCATGATTTGATTATTCATCAAATGGATGTGAAAACAGCTTTTCTAAATGGTGATTTAGATGAAGAGATCTATATGGACCAACCAGAAGGTTTTATAGAACCTGGTCAAGAGCACAAGGTATGTAAGTTATCTAAATCCCTTTATGGTTTAAAGCAGGCTCCTAAACAGTGGCATGAAAAATTTGATTCTTGCATGATTGAAAATGGCTGTAAATCAAATGAATGTGACAAGTGCATATATTATAAATCTTGGAAAAATTCACATGTTATTATAAGCCTCTATGTGGATGATCTCTTAATTTTTGGCTCAAATTTGCATGTAATTGATGAGACAAAAACTATGCTTAAGAGCAATTTTGATATGAAAGATCTTGGTGAGGCTAATGTTATTTTGGGCAAGAAAATAACAAAAACATGTGATGGTATTTTTCTTGATCAGTCACATTATATTGAGAAAATGTTGAAAAAATATGATTATGTTGGCCGCAAGCATGTGTCTACTTCTTTTGATTCTAGTGTTCACTTATTTCCTGTTGAAAGTGAAAATGATGTGATTAATCAAAAGGAATATTCTAGCATAATTGGCAGTTTGCGCTATGCAACTGACTGCACTAGACCTGACATTGCATATGCAGTTGGAGTACTTAGCAGGTTCACAAGTAAACCAGGTAAAGAACATTGGCATGCAATTGAGCGTGTTGTGAAATATTTGTTTGGTACTAAAAATTATGGATTATTTTATAAAAAAATATCCTGCTGTACTTGAAGGCTTTTGTGATGCCGATTGGAATACTCTGTCAGGTGATTCTCTCTCTACCACTGGTTATATTTTTTCATTAGGTGGATGTGCTATTTGTTGGAAATCAAAGAAGCAAACAATAATTTCTAATTCAACCATGGAAGCTGAACTTATTGCTCTAGCTTCAGCAAGTGAAGAAGCAAATTGGTTGAGAGATTTATCGCATGAAATTCCCTTGTGGGAAAAACCTATACCACCTATATTGATTCATTGTGATAGCACTGCAGCACTTGGTAGAGTAAATAACCGTTATTATAACGGTAAATCCAGACCTATAAGAAGAAAACACAGTACTGTGAGATCATATTTGAGTGATGGAATTATTAATGTGAATTATGTTAAATCATGTGATAATCTTGCAGATCCTTTAACTAAGGGCTTGGCAAGAGAAAAGGTCTGGAATACATCGAGGGGGATGGGATTGAAGCTCATATCATCATGAGCCATATATGAGGACACCCAACCCGGTGATTAAAGATCCTAAAAACTGGGTTCAATGGGAAAAACGAATCATAAGGTGGCCGTAAGAAAAATGCACTATATTTTCTTACTCATCCCTATGATGTAAGTGCATTAATCTTGTAACGTATATGAAGGTTGAGTTCACTTAAAACTCTTAATAAAATATGTAGCTCATATGAGTGGGATGTCATAGTTACAAGAGCATCCTTGACGAATTTTGCCTATATGAGTGTGAGAGTGGGGCCGCTCTCTATAAGAATTGGGCTTATTCTTGAAATATACTCATGAAAACCGGGATAAGCACAAGGCCGTAACGTGCTGGCTAATAAAGCTCATATTAACACCTTAATTATTATGTGTGAGCAGTAGTTCTTATTTTCCCTTAAGCAGTTGTAGTTCAAGTCTGAGACCACTATCAACTCTGAAGTAGGGATTGCTGTTTCACTAAGTGAAGGTTCAATGCAGAGCACACCTTCATGACGCATAATGGTTTGTCTTTGGCCGGTAACTTTGGTTGATATTTGTTTTTAAAATATTAAAATGAGTGGGGGAATGTTGTTACATTTTAATATTTTATTTATTATTGAAATTAAATTTGGGTGAATTTATTTTGTGTTTAAAATATGAATTTATTTGTGTGTTTAAATTCAGAATTTATTTTGAATTTTATTTTGTAACTCATGGTGTTTTTATTTTGATTTATTTTGGGTTTTAATTCTTGTAACCTATGGGTTTTGGTTACTACCCTATTAATGGTAGGGAGTGTCCTAAGAGCCTATAAATAGCACCATTTGTTGCATGCTCAAACACATCATTGCTTTTACGTAATATTGTTACGAAACACTACTATTCGCCCATCAATTTTCTTTCCAAAAATCTCTCAAAGTGTCTTGTGTGTTTTTTGGCCAAAGAAAGGTGTTCTTTTAGTGGAGCTTTGGGTTCCTCCAATTTGTGCAGATTGGTGTGAGCCACGCAACTTGTTGTTGGGCTGTTGTATCCTGGAGGGGACAAGTCAAGAGATTTCTGGTGCACCGGCATTGTTCCGCAGAGGGCTTGAATCTCCTTAAAGAGAGCGAGATACCTGCGCCTCAGCCTTTTGTCAACGAGTTTCTCATATAGAAATTATAATTTTATTGTAATTTCACCAAACAAAAATTTTGACGTAATCATTGGCTTTCATTGAAATAAAGTGTCGATTTTGATTAGAACTTTATTAATTCAAGTATGTTTTCTGGAGAGCTAAAATACCTCGTGGCTAGTGCTACTACACACACCATACTTCGAAATAGGCAGTTATTTTTTGCGATGACACCTTCTCAATCTTCAGTGACTACGATGGCAGGGTCATCTAAATTAATTCATGGTCGAGGACCAACTCAATTCTTGTTGCCAAATGGCACAATCATTCATGTCACTGAACCTCTCTACCCTCCTAGGGCCGGAAGAACCCTTTTGAGCTTCAAAGATATACGAGCCAATGGTTCATGTGGAAACACATTGTGAGAATGCACAAGAGTTCCTTTGCATCACCTCTAATGACTACAGACATAAACGAGTATTAGAGAAACTTATGTGTCGCTCTAGTGAGTTGTATGAAACTACTCTTTGTATTCAAATCATTGAGTCCAACCATGTCATGAGAGATGACACATATAGGCTTTGGCATGACCATCTGGGACACCCAGGTCGTGACATGATGATCTGTATATTAAAGACTTCACACAGACATCCATGCATTCTTCAGAACGAAGAAAAGTAAGAACCAAAAATGGGTTCGAGGAGTTCCATCTGCGCCTCACGGCGCCATAACTGTGCAAAACTGACCACACATGGTCGGCGCCGCCTACCCCTCGTGGCCACTATATAGCATTGACGCCATACCCCCCAATTTGCCTCCTCTTGTTACTTCTAAAGTCACTTGTGACTTCATGGCTCAACCAAAATCCTCATTGGTTGTTTCTAAAGCCCATCTTTCATTCTGCAAAGCCTGCTCTTCGACAAAATTAAGATCGAGAGCATCCTATGCAAAGGACACTAAAGAAAATATTTCATTCTTAAAAAGAATCCAAGGTGATATTTGTGGACCTATTCAACCACCCTGCGGACCATTTCAATACTTTATAGTGTTTGTTGATGCATTGACACGCTGGTCACATGTCATACTTTTGTACACAAGGAACGCTGCATTTGCTAAACTCCTAGCACAAATTATTAAGTTAAGGGCTCACCACCCTGATCAACCTATTAAGTCAATATGTCTTGACAATGCTGGGGAGTTTACATCAAAAACTTTTGATGATTATTGCATGTCCATTGGGATTGAAGTTGAACATCCAATTCTTCATGTTCACACCCAAAATGATTGCAGAGGTTGCCATTAAATGACTAGAAATGGTTGCTAGAGCATTAGTAATGCACACCAATCTCCCTATTTCTGCTTAGGGCTATGCAATATTGGATGCAGCTATGCTTATTCATTTGAGACCCACTACCACTTAACCCTTTTCTGCATCCCAGATGGTTACTAGGTATGAGCTTGATGTCTCACACTTACGCATATTTGGGTATGCAGTTTATGTGCCAATTGTGCCACCACAGTGCACCAAAATGGGTCCTCAAAGACGATTAGGCATTTATGTTGAATATTATCCGCTACTTAGAACCCTTGACAGGCGATCTCTTTATGAAAAACTTGACATGCAGCTTATGGATGTGGTTACGCACAAATTATTAAGGTCTACAATTTGGTAGTTTCTGAAAAACTTGACATGCAGCTTATGGATGTGGTTACAGCATGTCTCTATGGGGATCTAGATTCGGAGATATATATGAAGGTTCCAGATGGACCTCAATTATCTAAATCAAGTGGCTCTAAACCACGGAGCGTGTTTTCTATAAGGTTAAAACGCTCACTATATAGATTAAAACAATCCGGACGGATGTGGTATAACCGTCTAAGTGACTACTTGATTGTGAAGGGATATATTAACAATGAAATATGCCCATGCGTGTTCATTAAAAGGACAAGTTCTGAATATGCAATTGTAGCAGTTTATGTTGATGACATGAACCTAATTGGAACTCTAGATGAGTTAAAGGAAACTGCTAAGTACTTGAAATCCGAATTTGAGGTTAAAGATCTTGGGAAAACACAGTTTTGTCTCTGACTAGAACTCGAGCACCGTAGTGATGGGATTTTGATCCATCAGTCAGCATATACTCAGAAATTACTAAGGTGCTTTAACGAAGATAAAGTAAAGCCTGTGAGTACTCCCATGATTGGCCATAGTCTTGAGCCTGGAAAAAATCTATTTCGTCCAAAGGATGAGGACGAAGAATTATTGGAGGCCGAAGTGCCCCATCTAAGTGCAATAGGCGCAATATTTTACTTAGCTCAATGCACAAGACCGAACATCTCATTCACAGTAAACTTGTTAGCTAGACATAGCTCTGTGCCAACACGCCGCTATTGGATTTGTGTAAAGACAATCTTTCGACACTTAAAATGTACGATTGATATAGGCTTGTTTTATTCCTACAAAGAGAAGATGATCGATGGAAGAATGAGATCAGACCTCATTAGCCAAAGTATGGCCGCCGGCCATGTCGCGGCCGGCGTCCTCCTCCTCCCATCTATCAGAATGATGATGATGTTTTGATGGGTTTCACTAATATATATATATGGTACCTCTCTGACCCTCACAAAGGTCGGTCCCAAACGGGTTATATCTTCATCATGGGAGACATCGCAATATCTTGGAGGTCTACAAAACAGAACCTTGTTGCTACTTCCTTAAATCATGCAGAGATTATTGTTCTACATGAAGTTGTGCGTGAATGTATATGGCTAAGGTCTACAATTAGACATTCGTGGAACTTGTGGTTTGAACTCTACCACATATGAACCTACATGCATTTATGAGGATAATGCAGCTTGTATTGAACAAATGAAGTTAGGTTTCATCAAAGGCGACAACACCAAACATATATCGCCACAATCAGTAACAACAATCACTGCTAAAGATTTAAGTGAATCAAATCCAATCAGAGGATAATGTAGCGAACTTATTTATTAAGTCGTTTCCCAAATCCACCTTCAAGAAACATGTGAAGAGCATTGGATTGAGAAAGTTATCCGAACTTCATTGATTGTAATAATCAAGGGGAGATGTTAACATCAGGGGGATGTTTGATGTCTACATGTTTGATCTTGAAGAGTGAAGGACGTGTTGTACTCTTCTTCTCCTCCTCAAGGTTGTTTTTGTCCCACATGATTTTTATTACTCGAGCAAGGTTTTTAACGAGCCAACGATCAAAGCGTCATCACCAAATTTGAGCGGCACAAGGGGTAGTGTTGAAGAATGTTAACTTCAGTGTGCCTTGTCAAACTACGATTAGTTCTATAGTTGTAATATGAGAGATTTCCTTTCTCTGAGTTAGAATAGGAATTCTTGTAATCTAAGATTATGTATTTTGTAATCCCTATATATAGGGTTCCTATTATCAATGAATACACACAACTATTCTCCCAATTCTCTCATCAATCTCTCCTAAATCTCATATCCTAAAACATTTTTCATCTTCTCACAAACTAAAGTGATATCATCATAGTTTTATCACTTGTGGTGTTTATAGTTTTTGTATATCTTGTAACAGTTCTACGACCACTTTTTTGACTGGGACCGGGGCTTGAGAGTGGAGATCTCGAAACTCATTGCGATTAGGTCTAGGAATGGGATCAAACCCGACAGTGTGGTGCGTATCCTAGTAGTTGATCCAGATCTCTATGTAGCTTCCATAGATGACAAAATCATAATGAAGATTGGTCCAAGATATGAGGTTGGGGACCTTGTACCTCCAACATTCAAAATTGCAACTTTTGGATTGGATTACTATGTTTGAGGGAGAAAACAGCATGAAGGTCCTATTTGTTAGCAATGAATATTATAAAATAAATACTAGTAATTGATGTATATTGCAAGTGCGTATCAACAAGTAATGCAAAGGTTTTTTACCATAAATTTTTTAATTTGTCTTCAATATCTTGTACTTCCTGAAATGCCCTTAAGTCGGATTTAGTGTTTTATTTTTCTTTTTTTGCTCTCCTTGAAGGCAGCTTCTTCGTCCAAAAGATGGATATCAGCCTGCTCTAGACATTGTGGAATATCTATTGTGGTCTCTTTAACAGAATTTCCACAACTCCACAATCGCAAACAACACAAGCGATGTGTGCGGATGTTGATATATTTCAAGTTTCTGCAGTTGAATATATTAATATCATGGCAACTGCAATTAGTAATATACAACGATTTAAGACTCGAACTCGAAACTTCAAGTTGCAACATCTCTGAGCCATTGAAATTAGAACATGCAGATAGTGACAGATACCCAATGGAAGGGCATCCGGAAATGAAACTGGACAAAGTCTTGGAAGTCAGTTGCACACTCTCGAGGGACATAGTTTTCAAAGACGGAAAGATCTCAAGGTCATCACTAGTATTGCAATCCACCTTTACTTTCAAAAACTCCAAATTTAAGGTAGTTAAAGATTTTGCAACACTAGAAACTTCAAGTTGCAATATCATCGAGCCATGGAAACTAGAATATGAGCATAGTGACAAATACTCAATCGAAGGGCAACCCGAAACTAAAAAGAAACAAAGCCTCTGAAATCAGTTGTACACTCTTGAGTGACAAACTTTTCAAAGACGGAAGGGTTTCAAGGTAATAACTAGTATTGTCATCCACCTTTATTCTCACAAACTCCAAACTTAAGGTCGTTAAAGATTTTGCATCAAGAAGGGTCTGAAGTGATAAACAGCAAAGGAACGGCCTATGCTTAGGTCTTAGGCTGATGTCTAATACTTTGAGGCTTCTCCCAACTGCAAAACTCAAAACACTTATTTACCACAGCAGAGTCTCTTACTATACTGAACGTAGTCATGCGAAGCCTGAACTTTTCTAAGAGCTTCTTGTTTTTTGCATTCCGGAAATACCTATCCAAGATGTTGATGAAGTTTGTATGTTGAAGTTTCTCAAGCTTATTGTCACCATCATGCGCCGGATCGCCTTCATCCAAATCTAATACAGAGAGGGAAAACCATACAGCTTGCCATAGCTTTGAAAGAGAGCTCATTCGGATGGCAGATTTGGTGGGAAGGAGAGGGAGAATTTGATGGATAACATCATCCACGGCCATGGGGTTCTGAACATGATGATCTTTCTTTCGCTGGCTTTGCTTTCTGATCTTTTTAGTTGAGTTAGGTGTAAGATCAAATATGGACATAACACATATCATCATAAAGTAATTGATGATTAGCTTAATATCAATCCTAGTTTAACATGGATACAAACAGTAAATCAATACTAGTGACTTAATGAATAGTGTATCAATTCATTAAGGATAGTAATCCATTGCTTAGTCTACAAGGAAGGCTACAAGTTGTGATACATTAAGAATCTAACTAGGAAACCTAATCCGATGAGTAATGCTTTAATGGGAAGCTTCTTGAGGGTTAAGTCACCTATATATATACAGATGAATTGGTCCCTGATTACTACCACGACTATTGCATAAGTTCTGTCCATTGAGAAGCAAGTTGGTAAGTAACAGAAGGCCATATTCAGTGTTCGTGTTTGCAGCTGCATAAGATGGAATCTATGCCAGTGATTGCTGAAGGTAAGCCTTAATCCCTTTTATGATTGTGTGCATATATTGTGAGCATGTAATTATGGTTTTACAATTGGTATCAGAGCATAGGCTCACAAGTATCAAAATCGTTTTAGGGTTTTGCAAAACAAACACAAAAAAAAAAAAAAAAAAAAAAAAAAAAAAGGGGTTTTTGCTTTACGGACCAAGTCACTGATCAGGTAACTGACCATGTAACTGGTCATGTAACTGATCAAGGTAAGTTACTTAAGTCAATTGCTGCATCTGGTTAAATATCAAGTTCACGCTTCCGCTGTGATTTTTAGCAGCAAATTGGGGAAAAAGCAAAAACAGGTTTTTCTGTGAAATTGATTTCGATTCATAGCATGATAATTGAATTTTGATTGTGCTCAAGAACACTAGTTGCATTCCCGGCGTGCGTTAGGTTAGAGTAGATGGTGACCGGATGAAATTTACAATTTCTTGATTGTTCTGTGGTTTATTGGAATCGAAACAATTTTGATTGTGCTTGAATATGCATGATGAATTGATTGATGATATGGTATTGTATCTGTGATTGTGTAAAAATTGCATGAAGAACAAAAATCTCCCAGATTTTGTTTACACATTATTAAAATTGACAGATACGAGAGCTTAATTTTCTTACAAGGATGAATCTGGGTAGAATATAAAGTTAAAAGCTCATGGGTTTTGTGGTTTTCTGTTGGCATAAGTGATTATGATGCACAAAGCATTCTTCATTGATGTTGGCAGAAAACGATGATCGGGTCACTGACCATGTAACTGGCCAGGTCACTGACCATGTAACTGGCCAGGTCACTGACCATGTAACTGGCCAGGTCACTGACCATGTAACTGGCCAGGTCACTGACCAAGTAACTGGTCAGGTAACTAATCAAGTAACTGATCGAATAACAAAACTGAAATTGTGTTTTGTGTTTTAAAACTATGCCTCAGTTTTATCTTCCAAAGAAGTGGTCAAGTATGGTTTTAGAATACAAAACAGCAATATGCGTGCTTGATGAAAATAAATACGGATACTTAGAAATTTTTCTTCTGTCTAAAGATGTGGATAAATTTCTTTGGATAACTTGTTTTCATTGAACATGGTATATTGATAAAGAACTCCAGGATGTTATGCTTCTGCTCAAAAGTGTTGCTTAACATTATTTTTGGTTATGGACTGATATGAATGCAAGTATGGATTGTTTAGGTTTTCTGTATGTTCTTGTTTTGGTTGCTTAAAGCTAAATAAAACACAGAAAACTTAAAGTTATTTTCTTTACAAATTGAGAACTCACACGAATTTTTGTTTTGCTCCTTAGGTAACTCTTACATGAACTTGAACAGTGTCTTGATGCTAACTGGAACCAACTATAGAGCTTGGCTAGATTCTGTAGAAAACTATATGGGAATGCATGAGAATATAGACTATTGCTTTACTGAGGATAAGCCTATAGAGTTGAATGAAAAGAGCACCAAGAAAGAAACTGACCTTTACAAGAAGTGGCATAGATCCAATAGAATGGCTAAGAATCTCATTCGTACCTCTATGTCCAAGACTGTCAGGGGAAGTATAGAAGAACCTGAGCTAGCATCAGATTTTCTGGAACTCATAGGTGCTAAGTTTAAAGAAAGTGAAAAGGCAGAAGCTGCTAGGCTAACCAAGGAGTTTCATGATTTGAAGTACATGGGTTCAGGGGGAGTTAGAGAGCATATTATGAAGATGATCAATATAAATGGCAGACTCAGGGAGCTCTTGATGGGGGTTAGGGATGAGCAGGTAGTGCATTATGCACTACATTCCTTGCCTAACAGTTTTAGTCATCTTAGGACCAGTTACAACTCTCAAAAGGGAAACTGGACTCTAGATGAACTTATATCCATCTGTGTGGATGAAGAATCTAGGATCAAGGAAGAAAAGGAACCTGCTACAACCATTAACCTTATTGAGAAGCCTAAAAGGAAAAAGCCCCAAAATAAGCTCAAGCCTATCAAAGCCATAACTAAGAGTTCAACAGCTGCAGTGGCCAAGGAAAATAGGCCATTTAGGTTCAAGTGCTACTTTTGCAAAAGAGTAGGACACATGAAAAAGGACTGCACTGGCTATAAAAATTGGTTAGCCAAAAAGGGTAAGATTTTTTCTAATACAGTTTTTTCTTTAGAAATTAATCTTATAAATGTTGAACCACAGTCTTGGTGGATAGATTCAGGCTCACCTATTCATATTACTAATTCTTTGCAGGGATTCATAAGGAGGAGAATCCCAAAAAGTGATGAAGTGAACCTGTGTGTAGGCAATGGCATGAGAGTGGCAGTCAAGGCTATTGGAACCTTAAAGCTCGATTTAGGATTAGGAAAATTGTTAGTTTTGGACAATGTTTTTTATGTACCTTCCATGAGAAGGAATTTGGTTTCGGTTTCTCTTTTAGTAAAATCTGGTTGTAGACTTGTTATGGATAGTAATGGAATTCTTATTTCTAAAAATTCTGTTCAAATTGGTTCTGGTGTTATTATGAATGATTATTTACAGTTAAATTGTTCAATGGCTCAACAAGAAATTTTACTTGTTGAAAATAACACAAACAGTACTAACACTTTAATAGGTGTTAAAAGAACCAAACTAAATGAAAAGTCTGCATTTTTATGGCATAGAAGACTCGGCCATGTTTCAAAAGAGAGACTGAAAATTTTGGTGAAAAACAACATCCTAAATGAACTTGATTTTTCTGATCTAACAGACTGTGTTGAATGCTTTAAGGGAAAAATAACTAATACTAGAAAGAAGACTGCATATAGAAGCCAAAATTTATTAGAACTCATACACACTGATATATGTGGACCATTTAGGCATCAAACTATCTGTGGGAATGTGTATTTTATCACATTCATTGATGACTTTTCTAGATACAGTTATATTTATCTACTTTCAGAAAAGGCACAAGCATTGAAAGCCTTTCAAATCTTTAAGTCTGAGGTAGAAAATCAACTAGAAAAGAAAATCAAAACAGTAAGGTCAGATAGAGGGGGAGAGTTCTATGGAAAGTACACTGAATCCGGCCAACAAAAGGGTCCATTTGCCTTGTTTTTGCAAGACAATGGAATTAAAGCTCAATACACAACACCCTATAATCCACAACAGAATGGTGTTGCAGAGAGAAAGAATAGGACTCTTTTGAACATGGTTAGATGCATGATGTGTACAACTGGTTTGCCTAAATTTCTGTGGGGTGAGGCTTTAAAAACTGCAAATTATATTTGCAACAGAACACCTAGCAAAGCCATAGAAAATACTGCTTTTGAGCTTTGGTGTGGCAGGAAACCTAGTCTTCATCACTGTCATGTTTGGGGATGTCATGCAGAAGCTAGGATTTATAATCCAAGCTTGAATAAACTTGACCCCAAAACTGTTAGTTGCTATTTTGTAGGTTATCCAGATAAATCTAAAGGCTATAAGTTATATTCTGCTCATCATTCACCTAGAATTTTTGAAACACATCAAGTAAAGTTTCTAAGTGAAAAAGTTCACAATACAAACCTTGAGGATTTAACCTCAGTTTTTGAGGAAATTGTGTCAGATGAGAATTTAAGTGTAGCATTGCCTTTAGAACAAGATGTAACTGATCATGTCACTGGTCACGTAACTGACTATGTCACTGACCAAGTAACTGTCCCTGGTCGAGTAACTGGTCAAGTGACTGACCATGTCACTGACCAAGTAACTGTCCCTGGTCGAGTAACTGACCAAGTCACTGACCATGTAACTGTACCTGATCAAGTCACTGCCCATGTCACTGCCCATGTCACTGACCATGTAACTACCCAAGTAACTGTACCTGGTCAAGTCACTGCCCATGTCACTGACCATGTCACTGCCCATGTAACTGCCCATGTCACTGACCAAGTAACTGACCACGTAACTGGTCAAGTAACTGAACCTCAAAATCATCCAGTGGCTCAACCTAGAAGATCACAGAGAGCAAGAAAACCAATTTATGGGGGGGAAGAGAGTGACTACATTGTTTATCTACAAGAAGCAGAAATTGAAATGGACTGTGCAGAGGACAATGATCCAACTACATTTAATCAGGCCATTGGGAGTAGTGAATCACATCAGTGGCAGCTAGCAATGGAAGCAGAAATTGATTCCATGAGCCAAAATGCAGTTTGGGAATTAGTTGAACCTGACCCCAACCAGAAGCCTATAGGTTGTAAATGGGTTTTCAAAACCAAAAGAGATGCAAATGGCAATGTAGAGAGACATAAAGCAAGATTAGTTGCCAAAGGTTTTACACAGAAGGAGGGCATTGATTTTACTGAGACTTTTTCTCCAGTTTCTACAAAAGACTCGTTTAGGATAATCATGGCTTTGGTGGCTCATTTTGATATGGAGCTGCACCAGATGGATGTTAAAACAGCTTTCTTGAATGGTGAACTAGATGAAGTGATTTATATGAGGCAGCCAGAAGGGTTTGTACAAGCTGGAAGTGAAAACTTAGTGTGTAAGTTAAGAAAATCAATTTATGGCCTAAAACAAGCTTCTAGACAGTGGTACAAGAAATTTGATTCTGTGATTTCTACTTTTGGATTTACAGAAAATCTTGTTGATGAGTGTGTTTATTTGAAGACTGTTGGGAACAATTTTATTTTTCTGGTACTCTATGTGGATGATATACTTTTGGCTAGCAGTAACATTAAATTGCTTAAAGATACCAAGAGTTTTCTGTCAAGGAATTTTGACATGAAAGACTTAGGAGAAGCATCCTATGTACTAGGTATTGAGATTAAAAGAGATAGGGCACAGAGACTACTTGGTTTGTCTCAACAGAATTATGTTACCAAAATTTTAAAGAGATTTGGTATGGAGAAGTGTGCAGCTGGAGAAGTTCCCATGTCCAAAGGAGATAAGTTAACCAAGAAGCAAAGTCCCAATAGTGATGTTGAGAAAGAAAATATGGAGTCAAAGCCTTATGCCAGACTTGTAGGAAGTCTTATGTATGCACAAGTCTGCACTAGGCCGGATTTGTCTTTTGCAGTAGGGATTTTGTCAAGATTCCAATCTAATCCAGGCCATGAACATTGGGTAGCTGGGAAGAAAGTGTTGAGATACCTGCAGAGAACTAAAAGTCACATGCTAGTTTATAGGCAAGTGGAGGATCTGAAACTCATTGGATTCTCAGACTCGGATTTTGCAGGGAATTATCCAGACTCCAAGAAGTCCACTTGTGGATATGTGTTCTTGCTTGCAGGAGGTGCTATTGCTTGGAAAACCATGAAACAAACACTTGTTTCAACTTCTACTATGCAAGCTGAATTTATTGCAGTATATGAAACTGTGTGTGAAGGACTTTGGATTAGGAATTTTCTCATGCAGACCAAAGTATTGAGTCACATTGTGGCTGGAACACTTGTAATTTATTGTGACAATGAGGCTGCAGTTTTCTTTAGCAAGAACAGTAAAAGGTCAAATAATTCCAAGCATATTGATCTAAAGTATTACAGTGTTAGAGAAAGAGTAAAGCATGGTGAAATAGCTGTTTTGAGTATTGACACAAATTCACAGCTAGCAGATCCTTTCACCAAGGCATTGTCAGTAGCAGCATTCCAGAAACATACAGCAAGCATTGGAATTTTAGCTAATTTAGATGCTTAGGTTCAGTAGAGAGTTAGTCCAGTTGGAGCATTTAAAATTCTAAGGTTTTCTGAGTTCTTGTATTTTAGTTGTGATCTTTTATTTTTTGTTTATCACAACTTCTTTGTAATGACAGTTTTTATTATCAATAAAATTTTGAGGTATTTCCAGTTATGATTTTTCTACAGCTTTATTGTTTTGTTTTGGAAATTATCATCTTGTTTTGAATATCATACTTGCTATCAGATGGCTTAAATCATGTATAGCATGATGTTGAGGTTCAAGCAATAATTTTAAGCCATCAGTGTTCAGTAAATTTGCTTGAGTTTCTGGTTTTGGAAACATAAAGAAGGACCTAATATATGTTTACTTGTTGATACACATTAACATATATTGTATCACTTCTGGTTTGACATATGTGGATTGCAGGAGCTTATGTTTGTGGTTTTGAAACTCTGCATTTTTGTTAAAATGTATACTGTTTCTTGCTCTGCATAAGTAACTGTGATCTGACCATGTTGGAATGGATTTTCGATTTGAGTTTGTTATCTGGCGCGCACTTCAGTAAGTTAAGTAGGTTTTGATGTTCTCTGGTGCAAATCATCGAGCATGATATGTGTGAGTCCAAGGGGGAGATTGTAAGATCAAATATGGACATAACACATATCATCATAAAGTAATTGATGATTAGCTTAATATCAATCCTAGTTTAACATGGATACAAACAGTAAATCAATACTAGTGACTTAATGAATAGTGTATCAATTCATTAAGGATAGTAATCCATTGCTTAGTCTACAAGGAAGGCTACAAGTTGTGATACATTAAGAATCTAACTAGGAAACCTAATCCGATGAGTAATGCTTTAATTGGAAGCTTCTTGAGGGTTAAGTCACCTATATATATACAGATGAATTGGTCCCTGATTACTACCACGACTATTGCATAAGTTCTGTCCATTGAGAAGCAAGTTGGTAAGTAACAGAAGGCCATATTCAGTGTTCGTGTTTGCAGCTGCATAAGATGGAATCTATGCCAGTGATTGCTGAAGGTAAGCCTTAATCCCTTTTATGATTGTGTGCATATATTGTGAGCATGTAATTATGGTTTTACATTAGGGTCCTTTGGCATGTTGCTGCGTCTTTTTGCTTTGGTAGCCATAATAGATCGAGGCAGCGGCCAAACGCCACAAAACACTTGTGGCTTACGAGATGTATATAATTGCAATTGGATTATATCTCAATCACGAAACTACGAAGAAATCAATATGTACAAAAGAGATAAACATTTTCAAGTGATAAGGAATTTGAATTGTGTGAGAACTGATGAAATAATTCCAGATAAGGATACACATGTTTCAGAGAGGAGGCCACGCGTGCTAGGGCTTTACCCGGCTGGGCCTTTTGGGCCTTGAACTTGGGTTGGGCTCTGTAAGACACAGAGCTTGTTTTGGGTTTTGTTATATGATTTCGTTTATTTATTTATTGTTCAAGTAAACCTAAATTTGTGTTTGACCCAAACTCTATGTTACTTGACCTAGTAGCAATAGGGTTAAATTAGAAGGATCTAGGTTCCTATTCAATGTACGATTACTTTCCTTATATGATTGAGATTCTATACATTGTAATCCTCTATGTAAAGAGACCCCTATTATCAATGAGAATATACAGCGAATTTCTCTCAATTTCTGATTCCCTAAAACAAGTTATCAGCACGAAGCTCTAACCCTGAAATCCAAAAACTAAAAACCAAAAACCCAAAAAAATCTCAACCTTTCCACCAATGCTCCTAGCCCGTGCTAGTCTTACTACCACCGTTGCACGAGCACCAACAGCCTCCTGCGACTGCCCAACGCCTCCACTGCACCCATCAATTAGCCGGTTAGCCTCTGCTAGCGAAACAAAACAGAAAAAACCAGAAATCAGAAGGAGGAAGAAGAATACGCATAGAAGAAGAAAGGAAAGAGAAGAAAAAGGAGGAGAAATAGAGAGTGGGCCTAGAAGAAAAAGAAAAGAATGAAAAAAAAAAAAAAAAGGAGTGGGCCCAAGAAGAAGAAAACACAGAAGAATAAGAAAGAGAAGACAAAAGGAGAGAGGCGGGCCCAGCAAAGAAAAAAAGAAAAAAACAAAGGGGGCAACAGGCCCCAGCCCATATCTTAAGAAAGAAAGAAAAAAGCAAGCCCAAGCCCGTGAAGCAGCCCAAAAGCAGGCCCACTGCCACGTCAGCAGATCTGGTCAACAGCCACGTCAGCAACCCGGTCAACGCTGGTCAACGCTGGTCAACGACTTTTCTTGCCACTTTCCGGCGACTTTTTCCGGTCAAATTTTCCAGCGACCTATTTCAAGGTATTTTTTACTAAACATTCCCCTTTTTTTAGAGTTTTTAAACTCAATTTCTCTTCTTTTTCGGGGACTTGTAACCTCCATTCTTCTACCTCCTTTCTTTATCATAGGGGAGACTAAATTAAGCCGAACTGTGGGGGTTCGTGCTCACTCCAAGCTTGGAGCTTGTAGAGTTCTCCAAACTTAGAGTTTGTTGAGATAAAACGATCGACCGCAAACATCATTGTTTCGATCTAATCCAACCCCTCTTGGAATCGAATTTCTTGGAAGCAACTACGCTCGGAAATTCCTAATTTCTTGGAAACGACTACGCTCAGAAATTTTATTTGTTTTCGTGGTAGCCTTTTTCGCTCCGAAACTAATCCTAATTTCTTGTCCTCTTTCAGGATGAGTAACCTGAACAAATTGGACTTTACTCCATTAGGAACAACTGGCTCTGAATATCATAGGTGGGTTCGTGATATCCGCCAGCATCTCAAGGCCGATGGAATCTTGGATACGATTCTCGAGCCTAGCCAGGACGTGCTAACTGTTGAGCAAGCTCAAGCTTTGGAAGCAAATAGAGCAGCCTTAGAGGCAAATAAGGCGAAAGCCATCATCCTAATGACTCGTCATATGGATGATTCGTTCTAGTACGAGTGTATGAATGAAGAAGACCCCAGAAGGCTGTGAGTCTCACTCGAAGATAGATTTGGCAACGTTCGTGACTCCTTACTTCCTGACCTAGAAGTGAGATGGCATAGCCTCCACTTCTGTGATTTCAAGTCAGTTCTTGACTACAACTCGGAAGCACTTCGCATTAAATCCTTAATGAAATTATGTGGTAAAGACATCACAAATGCGATGTTGATTGAGAAGACTCTCTCTATTTTCCCCGTCTCTACATTGATGGTTGCTAAGAACTATCAAATCGATGTTACTGCAAGACGAATCACAAGGTTTCATGAGCTCATTGAAGTTATGAATGTCGCTGAAAAGCATGACAACATCCTTGTGAAGAACTATAATTCGAGATCCATGGAAATAGAGCATATTCCGGAATCCAATTATAGTCGCGCCCCTAAGAGAAGGCGCCAAGAGAGAAACCCTAATCTTAGGGATACTTCTGGACGTTCTGGTCCATATAATCGCTCTACTTGGGAAGGTAACCACCAAAATAGGAGAACACGGAACCGGAAGAGGTAAACGTGGAAAATAAGAGGGAGGCAACGCCTCTAGCCATGTTAGTGGTGCCACCAACACTAAGAACCATCTAAATGATGCTTTCAAAGCGCCTCAATCAATGGAGTTTGAGCAAAGAGATGTATGTTCTCGATGTGGAGTGTCTGATCATTGGGCACACATTTGTAGAGCTCGTGAAGAACTAGTCATTGCCTACAAAGCATATTGTGAAGCAAGAGAAGCTCACTATGTGGAACAAGAAGATCAAGAAGATGATCTAGAGTGAAAGGTTGAAGAATACAAATCTGGTTGAGATCAATTGAAGTAAGTTTACAATATTTGAGTGACTCGATTGCAAATAAACTGCTTCACAAATATCAGAGAGAAATCTTGATCCATCTAAGGTTTGCTGGGTTGCTCGTCCGGCCGCATCCTCGTGCCTACGGGGGCCTTTGGCTTTGGCGGGGCAGGGTGGCTGCTGCCGCTGTTCTCCAATGCATTATGGTAGGTGTAGGTAAGGAAATAGCGATCAGTTTTTCTTCTTTTTGGATTATAGCGGTGGCAAATCTGATTAGGACAAGAACCATGGGACGGATCGTGGTGGCATTCAATCGGGCTTGGAGTTCTCTAGGTGGCCGTGTAGGTGGTTTGAGGCATCCCTGATAGATCTTGGGTGGTGATTGGGTGGCGGTTTGCAGGTAAAATGGGTTGGTGGTAGAGGTGGTTTAGGGTGCCCGATTTGGGTTGGTGGTTTAAGACTCAAGTTCGAGAGTCTTTGGGCGATTGGCAAGGATGGGATTACTGGGTGAGTGGTGCGTTGGCGGTGTACGCCAGAACAGATGGAAGAGATGCTGCAGTTGCATGCATATGTCTAGCGACAAGAATTTCTGGGTTGCTATTGTTGGATTCAATGGGAAGGAAACTTGATTGCATTAGTTTCTTTTTGGTTCTTTTAAGGATGTTCTTTGTTGGTTTTTTAGGTGTAGTAATAAGCCCCTACTCATTTGAGATAGGGTTTGGGATCTTGTTCTTACTATGCCATTTCTATGGTCTTCTTCCCGGGGACTATTAATTAAATTGTCGGTGCTTTCTAGTTATCAACGTGATGGTCAATTGCCCTTGCACGTGATCTGGTTATTTTGGGGACTCAATGTTGAAGAGGGTGAATCGGTTCGTCTTGATGTTGGTGGCGAGGTCGTATCGTAATTCTCGGGATCGGTTAAGTTTTATTGTAGCCCGTAGTTATGGGCATAAAACTTGGTTAGGGGTTGGGCTCTTTCAACTCATAGATGTCTCTTATAGGGACGGACCCGTACTTAGTGTTCATGGTGGAAATATGTGTTGTGGTGTTAACCGTGTTATACCCCAACCGGTTATTCCAATTCGTTGTAATCTTTTTGTTTATTATATTAATGATATTATCTTATTCTAAAAATTAAAAAAATGTTAATGTGTCCTTGACTTCCATCACGGATTATATGAGTAAAATAATATTGCAAGAGTGCCTCACAGTTTAAAGGATGCACCTGATTAATGTTGCAATCAGCTACAGCTGGTTAATATAATCTAGTAAAACCAAAATTGCATGATTGCGAAGGATAATTTAGTAGCCAAGATTGTACCAAATGTTGCAATCAATTAGTTAAAATGTACATATAAACAAAGAATCATTATTCACAGACTCCAAAATCAATAAGTTTATATACTGGTTTTACTTGTTCAATCTATTTGTTTAAGGATAAGAGAAATTGGGAGAATAGTTGGATACTTTCATTAATAATAGCGTCTCTATATGTAGAGAATTACATGTACAATATCTTAGAGTACAAGAAATCCTAATCAAACATTGATTAAGACATTTAGAATATTCTACCCTATTACAACTAAAACAAGTAATCTTGTTTGGTTCAGGCACACATAATTCGGGTTTCCTTCAACATTATCTTAATTTTCATATAAATTGTTGATGAGATCAACAAACATACAATATTTCTCTCTACCATAAAATTTCGCTGACAGCATAGGGCAAAATAACTCCTCAAATGAGATCAACAAACATACAAAAACTCCTCTCGACCATCAAATTTCTCCGACAACATAGGGCAAAGTAACTCCTTAAACTCTTTTGCTTGAAAGCTTGAGATAAGTGATCACTTTTTTTTCAATCTAAAATTTAACATTTTATTGAAAGGGGGAAGGGAACATGAAAGCCAAAAAAGCCCTCTTAAAAAAAAAAAAGGATTAATTTCAGTTTACCCCCCTGAGGTTTGGGGGTGTCATCATTTCACCCCCTGTACTTTCAATTTTGAATTTTTACCCCTTAAACTTTCCAATTTCAATCAGCCGTGTCCAATTTCTACTATTCCGTCCAAATTGGACCTTAAGTTTGACTTTTGAGGGCTAAAACGGTCATTTCAACATTAAAAAAATTTTAAAAATAAAAAAATTTATTTTTTTCGGTTTCTTCGCTTTTTTTTTTTATGTTTCTTTTTTTTTTTTTTTTTTTCTGTTTCTTCATTTTTTTTATTTATTTTTTTATTTTGTCTTCAACCTATACACCACAAGTTATAATAGGTTTATGAAAACAAAAAAATACTCTAGGTAGTTGAAAGCCGCTCGCTGGTCTACGATATTTGTGACATATCTCCGATAAAGTGAAGAATTTAGGATATATCCCCAATAAAGTGAAGAAATATATGTAAAAAATAATTTTACACTTCATCTGTAAATAAATATCTGTAAAAAATGATTTTACACATATATTTCTTCACTTTATTGGGGATATACAAATATTTATAGATAAAGTGTAAAATCATTTTTTACAGATATTTCTTCACTTTATTGGGGATATATCATAAAATTCTTCAATTTATTGGAGATATATCACAAATATCGTAGACCAAAAATAATTTTACACAGATATTTCTTCACTTTATTGGGGATATACAGATATTTATTTACAGATAAAGTGTAAAATTATTTTTTACAAATATTTCTTCACTTTATTGGGGATATATCCTAAAATTCTTCATTTTATCAGAGATATATCACAAATATCATAGACCAACGAGCGGCTTTCAACCACTAGAGTATTTTTTTGTTTTTATAAACCTATTATAACTTGTGGTGTATAGGTTGAAGACAAAATAAATAAAAAATTAAAATTTTAAAAAAAATGAAGAAACAGAAAAAAAAAATTTTAAAAAATTAAAAAAAATAATAAAAAATTATTTTTTTAATTTTTAATTTTATTTTAATTTTTTATGTTGAAATGACCATTTTAGCCCTCAAAAGTCAAACTTAACGTCCAATTTGGACGGAATAGTAGAAATTGGACACGGTTGATTGAAATTGAAAAGTTTAGGGGGTAAAAATTCAAAATTGAAAGTACAGGGGGTGAAATGATGACACCCCCAAACCTCAGGGGGGTAAACTGAAATTAATCAAAAAAAAAATTATGACAGAGCAATAATCCTTATTAAGGATAATATGCGCAATATATTTGTATTTAGGGAAAATGAGTTTTTATCATAGGTAGAGCCTAAACTTTCTCGGATCGGACAAAATTGTACCTGAACTTTTAAAGTGATCAAATAAGTGCCTAGACTTCCAAAACCACATCATTGAGGTGTTTCCGTCTATATTCTGTTATTCTTCCATTAAGTGCAGGGGTAAATAAGACATTTCACTCACATCAGTCACTAAAATGACTGTCATAACCTCATCTGACATGGACAAACACATTTCCTTCCTTTCTATCTTACTTTTCCTCTAAACTCTTCCCCCCCTTCCCAAACACTATTCATGCGAAATTTTTCATCAAATTTTACCTCCAATTATTATGTCCCGATAAATAATAACAATATCCAACATTCTAACATCATGTTTTCTTGAATAATTTTTATTGTTCTTCAAAAATTAGCCCAGAATTTGCAATTAATTTTTACAAAGTAAAATTAAGAGAGAAAAAAGTGATTATACAACAAAATATAGCATAACAATAAAAATGAATTGCAACACTGCGGTGGCCTTTGTTTGTTAACACGAGGGTTCGTGCGTTTGCAGTGCAGTGATTAGTCTGGCAACGCTGGGATACACTGCATAGGGGTGTGTGCGTGGTTACTATTGACGTCTTGCCCCTCAAAAAGAAAAAGAAAAATTAATTGCAATTTTGATTTTAGTGGTCAATATGAGTGAAATGTCTAATTTGCCCATGCACTTACTAGAAGAATAATGGAATATAAACGGAAGCACCATCACTGTTTTGGAAGTCCATGTACCTATTTGATCACTTTGAAAGTCTATGTACAATTATGTCCGGTCTGAAAAAGTTCAAACCCTACATGATACTGTAGGGGTCTTCCCATACTAAGTTAATGAGATTTAGCTGTTTAATTGACCTTCCCTATCAGTACTCCAACTCACAAGGACAAGTCGAAAACAAATCATATGAAATTAAATGCACAGGAACAGTTTTTAGACCTAAATATTCTCTTTGGTCTTTCACCGTCGATAAATTTTGCCGTCTTCATGGCTAATACAAGCCTGTTTAGGAAGTACTACACTTGGACACCAAAGACCATTGTGCGCTAAAGGACAGGTGCAGATTTTCCAACTGCAGGTAGTTAGTTCTGGAAGAATGAGAAGCTTCTTAAAATGTGATAGTGCGAAAGACACTGTCATGGATCCAAATGAGCCAAGCATCAGAATTTGATGTGAAACGAGTACGGTGCTCTCTCTACCGCAACCATTCGTACCAAGATGTCTACTTCATAGTTGAAAAGCCAACCCCATCAGAATATAGATGTTCATGATTGATCTCCTTTTTAGTGCGGTCCAGAGTCATTTTACTTGTTTGGCTTTATTTTCTTATTTTTTTTACATGTGAGATATACTTGGAACAACCAAAACGTGCGTTATTTCAAATTTCAATACACTGTTTTTCTGTCATTTTGATACCATGGTGGCACTCAAAACCAGTATTGCTATGATTCCCTATTTTGTGTTTTGTTTTATGATATTTATAGTAAGCAGAAGTGTAAAAATTATCTGTAATGAAAAGAAAAGGAAAAAACGCTATTGTTATATTTGGAACCACACCGTCATGTTTTTATTACAAGTTTGCATCCATTATGTTGTGAAAATTTTATCAGATTCCAAATATATGTTATAATTTCTTCTTAAAAAAAAAAAGCTATAATTTGAGTTTTTCACTCGTTTGATTTGATGAAAATAATGAAATAATAAGTTCAATGACAAAACTTTCAAAATATATTAATACTTTTTGTAGGTATGAAATATCAAAGTCCGATGATAATGATAGCGAAAAGAGTAAAACATAACTCTTATAGTCTTATAGCAATAATCGATTCATTAACAGTCGATGTTGAATGAGAGAGATATCCCCTATATTAACTTGGACGGAGAACATCTTTTTCGTTTTGATGTGCTAAGCAGCTGAGGTTGAAGCTTCCCCGTTGAGATGGCCAGTAGGGTACTTGGAAACAAGGATGTACCTATATAAAAATGTTTGACAATTTTTGAGGGTCAACGATCTCCACAAATGTTCGTAGCCTTTCACACCTCGGTTGGAGTCCAGATTGGCCTTTTCTGGGAAGCTTTTGTGGCCCAGCTTTTGTTTGGTGCTTATCCGCAGTCCGTACTGCGTACAGACCGTGTGGGCAACAATGTTGATTATGACTAATGACATTATCAGTGTTTTTTATATATTGGAAAAGGTCCTAGCTGCCAAGTAAAAGGGGTCCATCATATGTCATATATACTACTGCTGTTAAATAAGTAATAACCGACCAAATTTATCAATAACTTCAGTAACTTCTTTTTTCTTTTTTTTTAATTCAAAACAGGATCAAAGGATTTCACTCCTATTCTCCTACCCCATGGTGACTCGAACTCATGACTTCGTACATAGGTAATGGGTGCTTTACAGTAACTTGTATATGGCCCGAATCGATTAGTTATTAATCTAATGTTTTTTTTTTACAATTTCATTAAAATCTAAACGAGATAGAGCGTACACAAAACTTAGGAACTTACAAAATTCATCCGCTCTTGGTTCTACCTTCTATAAGCGAAATATGTTATATGTGAATGATAATCAATTATTGGTTTATTTATACTTAAGAGGTTTCAAAAAAAAAAAATTGCAAAAGACATTATTCGGCATGCTCTGTTTCACTCTTCGTGTCCAGTATTTTACCTTTATTATATTTACATCACTACATGCTGAAACTTTTTTTTTCATTTTTTTTCTTCAGACAACCTAGAAACTATTCATTATGTAAGCTATTAAACAGTATTGATCTTGATTTTCAACTCAATTAGAAATCATTGTGTTAAACAAAAAGCATTCCTAATAAAACAACTTTCAATAAAAATGGGGTCTCAACTCCTCCTAAACCCTACCTGTCTTGACTTCGAGTCCTACTTTGAGATGATCGAAGGTGTTTTGGCCGATCTCTGACGGGTGATGCATCAATTGGAATCACGACCTCTAAGGCTTGCGAACAATGAAGCGGCTTGATGGATCTAAGGATGGCGGAGAGAAGTGCGACTTTGGTTAGTCTATGGATAGACGCTGAGTGCGGCGAAGATACGCTGTTAGCGATGGTTTGGTGCCTTGTTTTGGGCATGAGTTTTTTATCAGAAATGAAGGCAGAGGCATGTGGCTCGGGGTTCAATTCCATGGTGGCGGCGTCAAGAGACTTCGTGCTCCTTGTAGATCGTGTGGTGAAGGAGCATGTCATAGTGGTGAACGTCGGTGATGCAAGAGGGAGGGTGCACCCGTTTCTGGTAGAGTGCCCAAATCACTTTGCTGGCCCAAAACAATTTGGGTGTTTTCTTGTATTTGGGGCCGTTTGTGGACCAAATAGAGGGACTCTAATTCTCTAGGGCTTCGTATTTGGGATCTAGGAGGATTGACTCAACTAATCACATCTTATGTTTTTTATATTTGAGATGAGTCTATGTACTATGTATATGTTCAATAGTTTAATAGGCTTTTTTGAAATAAGTGAGCGTCAAATGTTCTAATGAGTGACCTAATTCTGCGTATCAAATCTTCTTTGTTATTTATTAATGACAACGGGAGAGTATGTAATGACCATTTTGGTTTGATTAAAAAAAAACATTTATATTGAGACCCTAAGCCACAATTTTGGAAGAAGAAAAATATTACTTTAGGTTTAATTTAAAAGTTTGAGATTGAAATACTTAAAAGTCTTTTACTTCAACTTTGAATATTAAATTTAAAGATAACTGTAACTTTGACAGTTCTGTTTTCTCTAACTCGAGTGCGGCAGCAGGTTTTGTTTTCAAGGATTCCACTAGAGAACCTATCCTAGCTACTTCCAATTTTGTTGCAGCTCATGATGTTCTTCTTATGGAAGCCTTGGCCTTGCGTGCAAGCCTCCATGCAGCGTGGCTACATGGTTTTTCTAACATTGAAGTGGAAGGTGATTCTAAATTATTGCTCGATAGTATTAATGGGTTGATCTAGATTTTTTGGCGCCTCATTCAGATTCTAAAAAACATCACATCTCTTGCTCAACTCACTCAGGTAGTTTTGTTCCAACACATTAAGGGAGGGGCCAATTTCCTAACTGTTGTCATTGCCAAATTTGGACACTACAAACAAGCTCAGAGCTGGACTAGAGCACTTTCACTTTCAGCTTCCTCAGCTTTTCTTTTGGATAATTTGAGCATTGGTTGTAGTCGTAGGTTTTGATTGTAATATTTTTTTTTCTTTTAAAATTCTTTTAAAATTTAGGCGTTGGTTGTAGTCACAAAATCTTTAGTCACCGTATAATCAACACTCTTTGTAATTATTTAAAGATTATTAAAAAGCTTAATCAGAAGGTAGGGGTAAATTAGAAGAAATCAATCTAGATTCTAGAAGGTAGTACGGCTGAATGATTGCTTCATGATAAGCGGTTGTCTCATCAACGATCTATGCAGGACCATGACGCAAGCACTCCCGTAATCAAGTGTAAAACCGGCATTACGTCACTCACTCCCTCTGTTTTAACAACAGGAAACTTCAGGTGCCCCATCCATAGCGCAACATCTCCCGTTCCCAAAGCGCCACGTATGATAACCTTTAGGAGTCCTCCAAACCACCGCGTGAGCCTCACTCGCCCCTCCCTAAATCGAAGAGCCAGTCTGACTGACACTCCCTGGCCCCCACTCAAAACCCAACAAAAAATAGCCATGTGCGGATGCTTACTGCGTGTTTGATCTGTGTGACAGCTGTACTCCCAAAGCATATATATACGCCCCCAAAACCGCTCTGACTCCCAAACACTTCCAATTCAAAGCTTTTCCCACCACAACAACAAGAAGCCTTCAACAGCAGAGCTTCTCCACAGCATGCAAAACTCCTTCAATCGATCCAAACTCGACACCGCCGGAGATCCACAACAGTTGACCCAAAACCCAGTTCCTCCTCCGCCGCCTCGCCGCCTCACCCAAGAGCAAGAACTCGCCGTAATCGTCTCCGCTCTGCGAAACGTCGTCGCCGGCACCACTACCACCATGGACTTCAACTCTCTCTTCCCTTCCTACCATTACCCGGCCGCCGCTTCCTCCTCCTCCTCTCCCGCCCTATTCGAAGCGTCTGATGCCGAGACGTGTCCGGTTTGTAAAATTCAAGGCTGCCTTGGATGCAATTTTTTCCCGCCAGCACAGGAGGAGAACAGCAACAACAAGAAGAAGGCACCCAAGAAGAGGCTGAAGAAGAATTACAGGGGAGTGAGGCAGCGGCCTTGGGGCAAATGGGCCGCCGAAATCCGAGACCCGAGGAGGGCCACTCGGGTCTGGCTCGGCACGTTCCACACTGCCGAGGAGGCGGCCCGTGCATATGACAAGGCTGCCATTGAGTTTCGCGGTCCCAGAGCGAAACTCAATTTCCCGTTTCCGGATAACTCATTGTCGATGAACCAAGAAACTTCGACGCCGCCCACACAGCCCATTCAAGAACCCCAGAAGCAGCAGACGGTTGTTACAGATACTAAGCAAGAGAACAAGAGCAAGGATTCAAATGAGATGGAATGCGAGTTCTGGGAAAGGATCGGGGAAGACGAGCTGTTTCAACAGTGGATGATGACGATGGACTACGCACCTGATCATTCGTCGGATTCTGGGAATGGGTCTGCCGGAAATGCTCACAGTTATTGATTATACTGAATTAGATTCAATTGTAGGCAGAAAAAATAATCAGCTCGTTAATTTGTTCGGTTTTTTTTTTTATTAACATTGATGTGAAATTTCTGTTTTTGAGGGGAAAATCACATTGTGTTACTATTTGGCCAAAGATTGCGATGTAAATTTGACAAAATATTAAGAGATTATCTTATCAATGGCTGCCAATTTTGAATTACGCACGCTATAAAATTGTGTTTAAGGCTTCAAGCACTTTTTACCGAGTTAATCCGTGAGTAGGTCCCACGCGGACCACTTATTGACTGGCCGGTTGACTTGAATTTTTAGAAGGGAACAATATCCTGTAATACAGCACGTGCGCTTATAGAGAGGGCCATCGTTTTCATATCGCTGTAAGCATCGAGTGTGAAACGACGTGTGCGCTTTAATTTTATTTTCTAGTGGTTAATCAATTGCTTTCATGTTTCCCACGTTTTTAATTTTAACGTGTGAGCTGAAACTGAACTAAAGTAATGGGTTATCCATAATCGAGTTCATTTAATTAATCCAACATACAACTGGATAATCATTGAAATTAATAAATCATTCTAATAAGAAAACTTGCATACCGCTTTAGGAGTTGGTTCAAGTAGTGCGCAAGGTTTTAAATATCGGTATTTTCATATCTATCGGTACTTTGAAAAAGGGAGATATCGGATATATCGGGGATACAGTGTACGAAAATATCGTTTTTGAAAAAAGTCAATTTATTAGAAATTTAGAACTACATATAAATACATATGAATGTAAACTTCATCTACATCCAAAAAGAGACTCTAGGCGGTTGAAAAGCCGCTCGCTGGTCTACGAAAATGCAATAATCAGACCAAGACATATGACCCATATAGTGCGAATTGTAATGATGAGCATGATAGTTATAGATCTCTTTAGAGCTGCCGACTGTTTCCCTTATAAGGGTATAAGGATGAACCCAACTAGATGACTGATCATATACTTCTCTATATTGATTATATCCATAAGCATCATAACCAAATTAATTGTTGCCTTCATGAGATTCATTTGAGATCCCACTGCGCTCTGTGCCTAAACTGATAGAGTCAAAACTTAAGGCAATTGAAGAAACATCAGATGTGGTACTTTGATTATCAGCTGCACCTCTAGTCCTCCTCCCATATCGGGTCTTCTCTTGAGCACCATGACCAGCTGTTCTCACTCCGTGGTCTTCATCTTGGGTGGCATGATCAAAATTACCTTCACAGGTAAATTGGATGAATTACATAGTTTTATCAAAATTGTATAGTTTTATAAACATTGCACTTAATAAAATAAAATCAATAAAAAAGATGAATTACATTTAACTATTTAACCGTCTGTAGTTTGCTTCATATCATTTATCACTTTCTATTTTTAATTATGTTGATCCACTAAAACAAGAGACAACTTCCAAAAAAAAAATTCAGGTTTAAGACACAGACTACACAGTAGCTTCGTTATTCCTCACTTTTTCAAGATGCATAGCCAAAATTTAATACTCCGTACTCTGCACTCTCTTCTCATCATGTCATCCATATATGGTTCCTTGACTTCCTTCTGCAATGTCATTTGGCCTCATGCCCTCATTTGAATAATTGAACCTTTATGGCTTTATCTACTTTCTATTATTCAACTACAAAGTTACAAACTACATACAGAGTTACAAAAATAGTCACAGACTACACAGTACCAAATCTCTCCTCACACAGATTTGCATTTAGACTTTTAGAGAATTACTTCTCACCCAAAATCGCCTTGAGGGTATTTATCCAATTCTCCTCACCTAGATTCGCCTTGAGGGGATTTTTTTCCTCACCTAGATTCGCCTTGAGGGGATTTTCTACTCACCTAGATTCACCTTGAGGGGATTTCTCCTCGCTCAAATTTGCCTTTAGGAAATCTCTCTTCACACAGATTTTCATTTAGAGAATTACTGAGTTTTTTTTTATTTTTACCTCAAATTTTATAGATATTTCTTCACTTTATCGGGATATATCGCAAATATATAATATATCGGGGATATTTGACAATGTCGGAGAAATTTCGCAGAAACGGTGACAGATAAGATATTTACGCCCCTAGATATATCGGTCCGTCGAAAAAAGGAGATATCGGGGATATATCGGAAATATCACAGAGATTTAGAACCTTGCGAACAGAGGGGGAGTTAAGAATTCCTGAACATGGAAGTTAAAAAAGGGAAAAAATTGAACTCATTTACAGTGTTATATTTTTTTTGGCAAAGACTATTTGGGAGGGGGGAGGTAGGTCTCCCCGGCCCAGGAACTTTATGAACAGTGTTATTCTATTTGAACACTCAACAATTAAATTGTATTCTAAGAGGTAGGTATAGCGGCGCTACCATATCGACTGGAATCCATCGTGCCTAGCGACACCTGCTATTGAGATCTCTTCTTCAGAGGATTGAGTCTTGAGCATAGTTTTCTAGTCTGCGTTTATTTGACAGATCTATCAGAGTCGGTGGCGGTTTGAGTTCTTGGGAACCAGCGGGGACTTGCCTCGCCTGAGGAGGTTTCAATGCGGATTAGTCGACCTCCAGACATTAGATTGAAGGTGGTGACAAGTGCAGGTTGTCTGCTCCCTTATCATTTGGGGGGATCGATTGCCGGAAGAATTCATCCTAGCGGTGTTGCCCTGGTCGATGGTAGTGTTGACTATGATGGTGGAGACTTGGGCTTGGAGTTGGAGTTGGGGGTTTGACTCTAAGTTTGGACTGGCTGGGCCTAAGTTATGGGCTCTCAAGGAGGGTGCATTGTCAATCTCATAGATTACTTGTGCTTTGGGCTGGGCTAGTCCGAGCGTTTGTCCTCCTTGGGCGGATTTTTGGGCATTTTTATGGGACCGGTCTTAATTTAAATAATGATTTCGATGGAGTTGGTAATTATCTCAAGTTTAACTAGTGTATTTCAAGCAGTTTATGGATAAGGAGTTGGCTCCTAAACAAGGATGCAAAAAATCACAAGGGTACGTGGTAGAACAAGTTGCGAGAGATCTTGAGGAGCATTCTCATATTTGTAGCAAGTAGAAGCAAAAGAGGAAATCTTGGTGTCCTATAGTCTTAGAGGAAGAGGAAGAGCTGTGAGAAGAAAATGTCCATAAGAAAATACAAGCTTAAAGCTTATCATGTCTAACATGTCTAACAGTAAAGGTTATCTAACCCAACTTTTGGTTAGAATTAAACAACATTAATTAGATTAAAGCAGAAATATCTAATCATATTTCCATAAGCAAAGAGTGTAAAGTAGGTGCATCAACACTCTCCTAGATGAAGTATGAATGTCACACCCTGATGCGGGAATCATTTTGATCCTCAAATTGAAGTGTGATTCACATCCCAATTATAGAGAATAAGAGGCTTCTACAATTAGAATGTGAGAAAAAGTAACGCAAAAATAAAATGTAACCAGAGTGACTATAAAGTGGAAGGAAAATCGAAATAGAAGCTTAAATTACAAAACCTTAACCTACAAACGAATGTATAGGTTACAACTATACACAAAGTCTCTTCGGCTTTTATGTAATGAAAGATTAAATAAAAATACAATGCTCTAACTAAAAAGTCAAATCTCAACCACCATCTCAAACTTCTAAGTAATCAGTTTGGTACCTGCAAAATAACCTATGGTGGGGTGAGCTCAACCAGCGTCTTAGTAGGGATAAGAATCTCTAATCATGGTTAATTGACTAAATCAAATTAAGTGAAATACAATTATGTTATCAAACAATGTTATATAAATAATTATGAAATTGATGCATGTTAAACGAGCTCCACTTAATTACCTGTTAGTCCATATATCAAAACAAGAGATCTTACACATCCCATACCATGTATTTTACCAACCGCAGGTGACTCTAGATGTTTTGAATATATATATGATCTAACACCCGCTACAATTCAATCCCACATACCCCTTTGTTAGTCATCTTGTTTATTCATGGTCTTCAAACCTGAAACTTGGACATATCCTAGAATCGTCGTTCCGAAACTCAAACTGATCATATATCTTGAATGTCCCATAATGTAAACTCAACTACACATAAGCTACTTCCCATAATTTCCATTGTTTCCATATCCATTCATATTATGCATAACATAATCAAGATCCATTTCAATCGCCATCTATCGATTCTTGAACATGTCATGATGAATAATGATAATATGTCAATACTCAAATGCATCAATAGTTGATGAATGACAATGTAATGAAGAATAGAGATAGATAACTAGGCATTTAGATATCACTACACCAATAACCTTATCAGACGACGGGAGAAAATTGTTGTGTAATTTGGAGTGCCACTGTTGTAGACCGAGTCGTTGTCTATTGAAAATTCAGACAACGGTGGAACACAGTTGTCTGAGAAACACACAGGCAATGCGTATGTGTTATAAGTGTTGTGTGATAGCTTGGCAGATGCCAGGCGTAGCTACGCAGCAATTGAGATGCTGCCTTCAGACAACACAGCTTGTTTTCAAGCTATTATATGTTAAGCTTGTCATACAACATACTTTTATTTTGTGTGTTGTCTGCTTGAACTTCAAACTTCAATTCTTGGACTATATCTGTTGTATGATTTACTTTTGGGATAACTGAGTTCAATTGCTTCTGTTGTATGATTTACTTTGGGACAACAGAGTTTAATTGCTTCTGTTGTATGATTAACTTTTAGGACAACTGAGTTCAATCACTTCTGTTGTGTGAGTATAAATTAGAAGACATTGATTTGTTAAAAACCGATGTGTGATATGAATGATTGTAACGTGTGTTTCTCCCATTTTTGGCCATTTAGACAACGGGCAGTCGTCATTATATCTATTCTATTGTCTGATAATTTGAACATCCCATTCCTGAATTAAATTGTGCATTCATTTGGTCCATTTACCAAATGAACAGTAGTTCATCAAATATAAACATTGCAAACCATCAAATGAGTAATCTAACCAATACTTTAAACTTCAAAAACAAAAAGGGTGCATTTCTCAATCATTGAAGCCAACATTTTAAACAAGAAAAACATTTTAGTGCATGCCCATCTACTTGGGACATCAAAAAGCTGACACACATATATCTATTGTCCCAAAACATGCCACACATGGTGCATGACAATGCACCAGCAGAGAAGCACAAAAAGGATGCTTTCTAGAAGGGTGAAATCAGACTTCAACTTGACTTCATCCACAGAAATTCAGAGGAGAATGTGGTGTGGCAGGAAATAGCCCTTTGTTTCTATAGAAATTTAGAGGAGACCTTGTTTCCTTGTCACTGAATCTGCCAATTCTTTTAATCCTACATAGAAACTCAATTAATAAGAAAGTACATATCTATTTCTAGCAATTCTTTATATATTTCATTATGGTAGATTTCAAACCAGGAAATGTAGAAAGCCATAATAATCATAATACTTCAATTTGAGCAACTGCACAATTACCTAACAAAGATAAAAGCAGGATTATCTCCTTATTTCATACTTGTTCACAAGTATAGAACAAAAGCACAAGATTTAAACTTCTAAACAGCATGCTTAGTTGTCTCATGAAATTCTATATAGTCATGTTCAAAATAGAACTTAGTACAATGAAACACATATGTTCATCAAGTTATCTCATTGATAAAAAAACCAGATAACTAGAATCAACTTTATCCTTTACCTAACTAGCACAATGATTTTGTAGACATGTTAAAAATTAACAGAAAATATGTAGAACAAATGCATAACCTATCATATTGACTCTAGCGTATTTTGCTAAACAATTGATAGAAATCATAATTTAAGTAATATTGTTGATACTTACACATAGTTGAGGAGATTCATGTCGGTAAGGTTTGGTATTGGGCCAACCAACTGATTTTTAGACAAGTACCTGAAAACAAATGATCAATAGGTTATATTACTAAATTGGATTCAAACAAGATATTTAAAACTTTTTTTGGCATTCCATGCGAACATTCAGTATAGCCATGTCTGACAGATTGTTAAGGAGATTCCCCTACCACGTGGCTTTAGGGGAACCCAATCAGAAGAAAGAATATTTTCTCACTTTTCCGAAACTGTCCCTACTTTTTAAAAGTGCAATACCCAAAATACCCCTTGTTGATTCCTGATTGGTCAGCCGCACTGCCACGTGGTGCGGCTGACATACGTAAAACTCTCTCTAAGGTCTGAAGGCACTGGCCCACTTAATGAATTCTAACCAAGGTGCCTCCTGTACCACAACAAAATATATTCGATGCAACTAAGTCTATAGAGGCATGGGCCTAAACTAATCTTTTTATAAATCTAGTTTAGGAGATAACAGAGATACTCACACTATCTCTAGAGTATATACAAGTCCGAGTGTGGAAGGGATCTCGCCAGTTAGATTATTTCTATCTAATAGCTTGCTGCACAAAAGTATTCAAGATCATAAACATAATCTGTTTTTAGAATTGGAGATTCTGAAATGAAATGGCTTCAATTACTTAATTACACATCAATAATATATCATCCAGTATTCCATACAAAAAGATGCAGACTAGGCAATACTTTTTGAAAAAGAAATGTGCACTAAGGAGTGACATATAGATATAAACCTCCCCATACAAATGAGCAAAGCGAACACCTTATAGCAACTAGGTGATTTAACAAAACTTACAAGTGCACCAGAGCCATCTTTGAGCTGAAAGGTTGAGTTGAATTCCGCTTGAGAGCATTGTTTCCTAAATGGCTGCATTTAAAGAAAACAACTTATCAGATGGGAAACAAATTGACTAACCAACTCTAAACTACTAAGAGTTGACATACAAATGTTGCGAGTTGTGTAACATATCAAGACCCGGTGTAGCCTCACTATAAACTGGGATGTATCCTAGCCTTGAAGGTTGTTGCCAATTAGGTCCAGATAGAAAAAATTCAAAAGATTACCAATTGAAGGTGGAATTGCCCACTCAATCTATTGTTATTCAAATCTCTGCAGTAGTATATAAATATGAAGAAACTTCCAGAGTTTAGTGCATATTTTGTCCCAGAGATAACATCATTAAAACCAAAAGTAGTTATCATAAAAAATAGTTTTAATAAAAAAATAAAAAGTTTATTTTTATGTTTTGGGTTATAGTTCACTGCACTACTAGAAATATGGCCTATAGCCACAACCCCAATAGGGACGATCACCCATCTGTGGCCTTTATACACCCAGTAGGGAGGGTTTGAATTTTTATGTGGAAAATTTAGACATTGCCATGGCATCCGTCTCCAACTGAGCCCAAATGGATACATCATGGGCAATATGTTGATTCAGCCACAAATTAAGTTGTACCTCCGTCCCAAAGTGATACCCAAATCAATACATTTGGCAGGATTGGCAAAAGCAAGGTTCTTGCCTTGGTTGGCACCCCCATCCAAGGTTCGAACCCCAGAGTTGTCAATTTATCCTTTGTTGGTAGGTTGCTTATGAGTGCCGGGGTCTTGTAGGGCTCATGTGAACGCTGGTGAAATGTGGCAAATTCACAGGTGTCTAAGTCCATCGAGGCTTGATTGCAGATGCATGCGGGTCCTACCACCTAACTACTTCAGTGTGGTAGTGTGGGCTTTGAGACGTTGCGGGGTCTGTCTACTCCCAATTATAACCGATTCGGGGCCCAGATATTAGTTGGGCTTCCGCCAAGGCCTGCCTCGGATAATCGGAGCAAACGGTCAATCATAAAGTTTCTGGGGCGGGGGCTCCCAAATACTCTTTGCCAAAAAAAGAAAAAAACAAGTCTCCAAAATGCCGAGTCTCAGAAGACTTATCTAGACGTCTTGTTCTTTCTTCTCTCTCTCTCTCTCTCTCTCTCTCTCTCTCTCTCTCTCTCTCAGTCTCAGTCTCACACTCTGCAATTTTCGGTCTTCAGATCATCTCTTCGATGGCCACTCCGACCACACCCACCTCTTTTAATCACTCTCTAATCATTTCATCTTTTGCCTGTCACCCAAAATTAAAAAGCTTTGTCTCACTCTCTCTTGAAGCTTCTCAATCTGGATCTGGCAATCGCTGCCGTATCCGACCATCAACAGTCGTCTCCTCTTTTTCCCTTACGCTTTCAGCTTCTCAAATTTAGTTGCAGGTTGCAATATTTTTAAACTTACTTAGGGGCTTGTGCAACAACCTATCAAATATGTTACAAAATTGGAGTTTATCTCAACATGCAGATTTTTACGGGTTTTTGGTGGTTTAGGGCTCACGGGTTGTTCTACTATTTGAAAGGTGGGCAGGTTGATTATGGTGAAGAACGCAGCATAGCCTATAGGCATTCCCAAGTTTGGTTCTCTTTTTCCTCATGTTTTAATGTTCTCTTGTTTGATAAAAGAGCAAGAAATGAGATTGCTTTCATAATAGACCTCATATCATAGCAAGTCTCAAGTTTTGGTTGTGGTTGAATTGCAAGGCCGGCACTACCCTGAATGGGATGAGGATCATCCTATTCACTTTGTGGGCCATTCTGCCGGAGCTCAGGTCGTCTGTGTTCTGCAGCAAATGCCCGGTGATAAGGTGAGTCCAAATTTGCAGAATCAAATTTGTGGGAATTAGAGTGAAGGAGCTACGAATTGGTTTAGTAATAATCTTGATCCATTTTTCAATACTTTACTCATCTAGTCCTAGTCCTAGTCCAATTCCTGCAGTATGGATAATGGATATGCCGGTACTTGAGGTCAAGAAGCATGGGGGGTGGCTTTTACCAAAAAATTTAAGTAAAGCAATGTGCAACCCTTGTGCTAATGTTTCAATGTGGTTTATAATTATTTCCAGATGTCTTGGAAATAATTGGAAGAGAATTGATAATGTTTTAGGGTGAGAATTACTCTATCTAGATAATGTTGATGCCTGTATATGTGTCAAGATCTGATTTTTGTGTAATGTGCAGAACATTGATAAATCCCTCTGGTGAAATGTCCTGTGCTGGTAATACATCTAAGTACTCGAATCTGTTATTCTGCATTTTGTTCTATTATTTTTTTTCTGTACCTGTGAGGCTGTGACATAATCTTTTAACCAACAGTACAGGGAACATGTTATTCTTCTATTAATGCAGAGAAAATGATTGTTGATTTGCAGGGTTAAGTGAACACAATTGAGTTTGATGCAGGGGGGAAGTTACAGCAATACATAAGGTAGAAAGCCAGCAATCTATCCATTTCTTTACAGCAGTTTCTTCCTTTTATCTTCTTTCACCTGTTTATCAGGTATCATGTTTCTGATTGTTCTTAATGGCTCTATGGTGTTATCAAAAATCGCATGTTGATATATCTTTAGTCTTTACTATGTTCTTCTATCTATTGCAATCTGCAGATTACAATGTGAATTTTACAAGTTTTCAATCAAATTCAATCAGTGGCCAAGTCTTCGATGAATTTTACAAGTCTTCATGGCTTTATGGCTCTGCCTGGTCATATGGGATCTGATATGATCACTTCTGGTTAGGTATTATTTGTTTCTTTTTATTCTTAAAAGAATTGTGCATCTTTAATGCATTTTTAGTCGTGTATATGAAGTCCATTATACTTGCAAGGAGAGGAGCTTCTATTGTGTGTATTGATTGAAAGCTCTGAGGAACCACAGACAATGAAAGGAAGACATTGAAGATCACCAGATCTAATCGCGTGTTAATAGTTTCCTAAGTTAGTGAATAGTGATAGTTGAACAATTTTACTAGTTGTTGTCCAAGTATTTAACTTTCATCTATGCGTGGTTTTATAATAATATAATATACTTGTTCTTTTTGTATGTTTCTCTAATTGCTGGGCACGTGAGATTTCATTTGCATTTTGTTGACATAATTATGTATTATAATAATTGGTCACTATAAAAGTAGAAAACAATTCCATTTTGCAAGGCTTGGATAGAATTGACTGAATTGTGCCGAGCCTGATGGTTCGGACCAATTGTTTTTGCGTTGTGGAACCCATATGGGCACGGACATGAAAAGAAAAATTTTAAAATATTGGTGCTTACACATCAAATCTGTGGACAAATCGTCTCAGACATCAAATCTAAAGACTAATAGATACAGTAATCTGTCCCTAATACCATCAATGGCCATGCAATAATGGCTGTCCCATAGGGCACATTTCTAGTAGTGTTAGTTGTGTGACTTGTGTCAAGTTTCCAATTAATGTCGGAATTGGTCCGGTCAGGGTCCATATTCAAAGATAGGTCCCTGTATGAAAAATCATGAGACATGATCGAGTCACATAAAAGCAATAATTGAGGAACCTATTATCAAATAGAAGAATAAGTTCAATGAGTAACTGAGGAGTTGACCAACATCAGTTGAAATAATTTATCAATGATCGATGACATGTTTTTCAAAACATGCAGTTAGTGCCTATGACACATATTGAGCATTGAACCTCTTAATATATGGCACTGCAATCCTGGATTGAGCAATAACTGATGTAAAATGCAATTGCCTACAGTCTTTAGTTCGGACAACAACTGGATATCGCTAGGTAGCTGACCTTTCAAACCCATGGCTGCCAATGTTCTGAAAGTAAAGCAGCCATTTCATTGTCCAAAAATGGAAGGAAGCAACCTTCGGAAATATTAGAAGGTCAAAACAGACTAAAAACTCGTGGAGATAACACATGCATTTGTGCATTTAATACCTTTCCAGCCATGAGCACAAGGATCTGAACCCACCCAACTTGGAGGTCTTATGTCCCACGCTTGCATCAGAATCTTCAGGGAAATATCTGCATGTCAGAAACTTTAGTTTAACACCAGGTGGATTTATGATTTATCAAGCTGACATATGATATTAGTGGAGAATGCATTGACTAATTCCATCAGAGAATACAGAAAGATCAATAGCCAACAATACACTAATCGATATGCAGGATTGAACACGACTTACAATCCATGTTGTTTGCCTCTGCTACAATACCAACAAATCAAAACCCAATTAGTAAATTCAATCCGCAAAGCCAAGTAATAAAGGGATTGTCTATAGTACATTAATGTACCGATACATCAAGTAGACTATGTTCAATACAGAGGTAAACTAGCTTAGTACATGGGTAGACATGCATGGAGTTAGTCTACCCTTGTACCGAGCTAGTCTACATCTATATTGAACCTAGTCAACTTGATGTATTGGTACATTAATGTACTGAAGTATTTTCCAGTAATAAAAGCATAACAAAAATCTAGAAAACAAGAGGAACATCAAACCATGAAGCAACCAAACCATCCAAAGCCCCAAACTTCACCTCCACTAAAATCAAAGCACTATATTTTACCCAGAGATCGAATATTCCGAGACCTCTCATGGGCATCGCTCATAGTGAAAGCCCGGTCACTCTTGGAGCTGATTTCACGTCGCTGAAGCTTCTTAACACTGTTAACGAACCCCATCCACGCCGCCAATACGGGGTCGTTTCCTCGCTGCCACCAGCCTTCGACATTACACGACTGAGGATTCACCAATATCCTCCTCCCTCTTCCATCAAATGAAATTATGAAACTCAAAACACTTCCAAACTTCAATTCAACTCTTAAACCTAAGAAAAGATTAGGGCTTTAGGTGATTAGAGAGACTAGAGGCGCTCTCTCTCCCACTCTTGGTCTAAACTAGTCGTAATGACGTTGATGAAGGAGAAGGTGGTGGAAACGGCGATAGATTGGACAGCCGGTTGTAACCTTGATGCTGTTGGGCAAGAGTTTGGAGTCGGACGACGGCCTGTAACGACGAGGGAGTGGTTCAAAATTGAAGGAAACTAGGATTCAGAGAAATTAGGGTTTGGAGTAAATTTGGGAATGGAGGTAATCTTTGATTGGATTTATGTGAATTGAAACGAAAAGGAAACTAAGCAAAAACGGAAGACGAAGACGTCTAGATGTTTGATAATTTGAGCTTTCAAATTGCATTAATTGGGGAAAGACTGTTTGAGGAGATGGCTCAAAAAAAAGAGCAAAAGACTCTATTTCATGCAGGTGTTGAAAATGACCCAGTATTTTGTCTAAGATAGAGATAGCTAGCTCTTTTTTCTTTGTACTTATGAATCAGACAACAGAAAGACAAGTTATGTTGTCTGATTATGTAAAAATTAGGGGCTGTGACCACTTACCCAATTTTTGGCTAAAAAGTGCCCACTTACTCCACCAAGAGTTTTTTAACCTCATTTACCCAATCTAACAGTGTTTGACAGTATTGCCCTCATTTTAATTAACAAATTAAACTCATATCTCTCTCTCCTCCCCCTCATCGATTTCTCTCTCTCTCTCTCTCTCTCTCTCTCTCTCTAACCTCGTCTCAGGCTCTCTTTCTCTCTCTCTCTCTGAGCCACCACGCCCACCACTCCACCGTCGCCGCTCCGTCCCACCGTCGGACCACCAGAGGATGACGCCATCTAACTCCACGATCCCAACTCCTCTGGGCTTTGCCGGTTTTGTTCGTCAGATGTCCGGGAAGCTCTCCAGGCCGGAATCTGGTCTGGGCTTCGCCGGTTTTGTTCATCAGATGTCCGGGAAGCTTCGAAGCTCCAAACCGGAATAGGGTCTGGGCTTCCCTTGTAGGTCTCGGACAACGTCAAAACTGTGGTCTATTGGGGGGTAATAGACAGATTATTGCCCCCCACTAATTTCTTAACTGTGGTTAATTAATCACTGAAATTAGAGTTTTGATAAGTTTTATGTTGTTTTGAGTTTATTAAAGTACAATAATCTGTCAATGATAATTAAGTGAAGGGTTCTGACTTAAAACGAAGACATTATTTGGGGGTAGTAATGTGTCTACTGCCCCCCACTAAACCATTAAAACTTGCACCAGTTAAGTGAAGGGTTCTGACTTCGTATGAAGACATTATTTGGGGGCAGTAATGTGCTTACTGCCCCCCACTAAACCATTAAAACTTGCACCAGTTTCAAGGATTCACAGTGTATTGCACTTTATCACAAACAAATCAACAAGAGATGATTACTGTCTCCTAAGAAAGACATTATTGGGTGGCACTAATGTGTCTACTGCCCCCCAATAGACCATCAAACATTACACCGCTTCCTATGTTTAACAGATTATAGAAGTTATTCACACTCAAAACAACAGATAATGTCTAAAAACCTGCATTTTGAGGGTCAATATTCTGTCTACTACCCCCCACTAGACTGACACAAACCACACAATTTTTTTCATTTATTGACTACTGCAATTTAACACTACATTTACTTTGGAATAGCAGTTTTCAGTCCGTCAATAAATAAAGCAGTCATCATTGGCCCCCAATACAAAGTCTACTGGGGGGCACTAATGTAACAACTTTTATGGTTATGACTGCACAATAGCAGATAGCAGTTTTCAGTCCGTCGTCGATTCCTTCAGAAGGTCAACCTCGGCCTCGCCGACCTTCTAAGCGACGAGGACCGTTGGCTTGGCGTCGAGCCTGGCCGCGGAGAGCACGACGACGAGTTTCGGCGCCGCGATGGAGAGAGCAGGCGTCGTGGGCGACCTGCTGGAGGGATGGAGGGAGGGAGAGAGAAATCCAACGTCGTCTAGAGAGAGAGAGAGAGAGAGAGAGAGAGAGAGAGAGAGAGAGAGAGAGAGAGAGAGAGAGAGAGAGAGAGAGAGAGAGAGAGAGAGAGATCGGTGAGGGGGAGGAGAGAGAAATTGGTGAGGGGGGAGAGGGCAAAAAAGTCCCAAAAATAAGAAAAAAAGAATTAATTGGGTAAAGGGGAAATAATCCCTTAGAGTGTTTTGGGTAAACGGGGTTAAAAAACAGTTAGTGGAGCAAGTGGGCAAATTTTAAGCTAAAATTGGGTAAATGAGCATTTTCCCTAAAAATTAAACTTAAATTGAGGTTTCAAGAAGATGGAAAGTTCCCGCTATATGCAATCAAAGTATGTAGTTTGGTGCTAGGTAAGAGGGAAAGTTCCCGCTATATGCAATCAAAATATGTAGTTTGGTGCTAGGTTTAGGCATTACTCATTTACACAACATACATAAGTAATTTTGTTGTGGGAGCATGCAATCACTAGATATATCTTGATCAAAATCTGTAGGTTATAGGGGGAATAAGTGCCATTTTGGGGCAAATCTATACATATCCAAACATTTACGATATATCTTCTTTTATCACACGACACAAATTCTACTATTAATATAATAAATGGAACTGGCCGTGGGGTTGAGCCTCTCAGCTAGATTGCGTTCCAAAATCCTTTCAAAAAAAAAAAAAAACTGTTGTATGATATTTTGCAAGCTACACTCACACAAAAGATATAACTATTTTGTTGTGCTTTGGAGTACTAATTTGGAGCCAAATTTGAGTCAGGCTAGGAGAGAAATCTGCCGCAATTTTTTTTTTCATTCACACAACAAACTATTCTTGTGACTATTGTGCAATGACCTTCTAGCTAAAAAGTTTAGAATTTTAACCACCTAATACAACGTAAGTTTTGTAAACATGTTGTATGATTCACTTTTCTTCATCACACAACAATTTTTTTTTTTTTTTTTTGTTGTGTAAAAAGTGTTGTGTGTTTAAGTTATTGGTGTAGTGTATGTAATCCATGCTCACATTTGAGTCACCATATATCAAACAAGAATGTTATCTCAAACATCACAAACAAACCATAATTCACAAAGTTTAATAAAATCTACCACCATTCATTTTAGAAGGTATCCCCAAGACCCTCTACCTTGATTCCAATGCTAACTAGCTCTATGTTAGCTCCACTTCACTGCTGTACTTGTCAAAGAACAGCTTCATCCAACTTGGAGGTTCCTATGAAAAATACAAACTAATCAAAACGTAATCCTATTTCTAATCGCAAAGCTAAACTCTAGGACTTCATTTTGGAACCTAAGACTTTATGACACGAACTCTATCATACAATACATCTTCAAGAAGACTAAGCGCAAAAGCATAGGCCAATTGGAGTTGATTTCAAGTGCCAAAGAAAGTAATAAACTTTCCTATGCAGCAAAAATACTAATGCATAGAGCTAACTCTGTGGTGGCATAAGTCCTTAGTACGAACTCAAAAAAGAGCAGGGCTAGTTTCATTTGAAAGTGGAAATGCCTAATTTCAAGTACTGGTGCATCAAAGTACGTTTTAACAAAGAAGCCCACTAAACAAATAGATAAAAACAAGACATTGTGCTGCAGTTTCAGAATTTCCTGCAACGGACTTGTACATTTGAAAAATCATAACTAATTCTAGAAAATCTTTATTAGGAGATTTCAAATCTCAAATACACACTTACAAGTCTACTACAAAATTACAGAAGAAAATAACTTCAAATCATGAACATAAATGTTCAGTTTTACAGAAACAGGTGGCTGGGTCTGGAAACTGTAGTTAATGAAACAGTATGTATATTGGTGAAAACCAATTTGATAAGCACATCCAAACCCATTCAAAATCTATGTAAACAGAGCTTGAGTTCTGCGGTTAGAATCTATCTCCTTAACTGAATAATAGAAGAGTAAACAACAACACAATTTCAAACCACTAAACAAGTTTGCTAACAAAAAACATAACGTACAGTATATAGTGAAAACCAGATTTGGTATTGAACAGGACAAGAGCACAAAGAGACTTGAATAGATTGGTAAGACTTGCAAGGCTAGGCAGGTTAGTTTTGTAAGTGAATATATATCTATAAATAATCAGAACAAGGTTGTATTTTCCACTAGATAAGAAAACTAACTTGATTGAGACAACAAAACAAATGTTTGGTATGCAATACCAAAACCAGACATAGATGAAAGATAGATGTTTTCCATTGAAATACTTACCAATATAAGTCATGGAACTTTTATAAGAAGGCAAGGCTCTGTTTAAGAACCAGAAAGAACTAAGAAGCAAAGACAGAGCATCAAATTCTTTGTAAACAGATAACAATAAGAGCTGGAAATTAATATAAAAAAATCAAAGAACTCAGACTCAAATTGAAAGACATAATCAATTCAATAAACAAAGCAGAGGAGAAACTACACCTTTGGATGGGAAGAGTTTGAGAGAAGGATATGAACAAGTAAAGAGAGACTTTGGGAAAGGAAGAGATTAAGAAAGAAGTTAAATCGGTCTGATCAAGATAAATCCTTGAGTAGTGGATAAGAAGAGAGATGGTGATGGACTGAAACGATAGGAATTGGCAAATACCGAGCAGGAGGTGTCGCACAGAGAGTGAAAATAAGAAGAGTAGGAGCTGTTGCATAAAGAGGACAGAAAATGACATATGATTCTTCCAACTCCATTAAAATCCATGCCATCTCAAGCTAAACCATTTTTTCTATTCGAATTGATTATCTACCAAGTACTTCTAACGAAAGAAAAGGTCTGACTTAGAGTAAAACGATAGAATGAGCAAATAAAATGGATTGGGTAGAATTTTCGTACAATTTCAAATATATTAAGGAAATTGGAATCAAAGAAAATTTCCTTCAGTTATACGACTGAAAGGAAAGTAATCATAATTAAAAATAGTAATATATAAAAACAATATCATATATAAGAAATTATAATATATCTTTGAAACTTGGGTCTCCACAATGAGTATTAACTTCAACAAAATAGAATACAGAACTTTATGTAAAAAACTAAAACAATCTTTATGAATCACAAGATCGAGTAAATAATACAACTACAATGAATATTCTACTGGTAGAAACCTACCTTTAGCAGAATTTCTAAATGATAGAAATAACGACTCTCAACAGTCCATCCCCAAAAGCAATGCTTTATTATATCTTATGAGAAAATAACGCTGATGGGGTAGAATCTCTGCAGATGGTGCTATCCAAGCCAAGGAGGAATTCAACCTGTAATGTCTGTCCTCGAATGGAACTAAATAGATTAGTTGCAGCTGCTTGATACTAGGTAATGGTGGAGACCATTCCATTCTGCAAGGTTCTGGTATTATGACTCCCTACAAGCCATATATTGTCAACAACTTATTAAAGAGGGAAATCAACATATATAAGTAATTACAAACGGGATAATTACAGTTTTCACTCTTCAATTATGATTTGTTTTTCAAACTGCACCTTGTTTCTGTTCAAGAGGATACAATTTCTTATATCCTCAAATTGACAAAAAGTAACAATTTAACCAATGCCAGTGTTATAGGAGCATAGATGTCTTGTCTTGGGTCACATTTCACAATCACGCATATAGCAATGTGGGTAAAACTACTGTAACTTTTCTTAGTTAATTAAGGCTATTGGCACAACTTGGTGCAATGTAAGAAACAGCAGGCTGCAAAATTTAAAGAGCACTAAAAGAATCGAACAAGAAATCATATATAATACCTCAACATCACGAATAGATATCTCTACTTCCCTGGCGCAATTGAAGCTTTCAAGAAAAGCTTTCAGATCAGAATAATAATTAAAGGTCGACTGACGTTTCTCGAAACAAACGCCAATTTTAGCATCTAATAAATTTGATGGAGCTTCAACGAAATGAACCTTCGCCTTCACACGACCGCTAAACAGAACAGAAACTAGATTTGGAGTGAAAATGGAGTTCTCCATTCTGCAACAGCAAGAGAGCAATGAAAGTTTTTTCAACCCCACACTAGAGATGCGGAGATGTTTCAACTTGTCGCAATTCATTAAAGTCAAGTCGTAATGGTAGGGGTAGGAGTACTCTGAAACCAATTTAAAAGATACAAGATTGATAGTCTCAACTACTAAATCCAAAGAATGGCAATCCATAATTTCCAAGGATTTGAGACTGAAACTAGAAATTTTAAGCGATAGGGTGGATAAGCCAAAATTGCACTGATTTAATGATAAGTGTTCGAGGCTAGGGCACCCCGAAATTAACCTAGGGAGGGCGCGGTGGTCACCATCCTTCTCATCGCACTCCACATGCTTGAGGGACATGGTTTTCAATGACGGTAGGCTTATAGGAGTACCAGTTGCACGACTGAAATAGCTCACATTCTCCAACTTGAGACTAGTTAAACAGTTTGAAGAGAAAATTCGTTGCGGTATGAGGTAGAGTCTATCAACGTCTTCGTTGAGATCAGTTGTCCACACATCTCTGAATTCGCCGCCTCGAACTAAACAGAGATCAAACTCTTTTACACATGTCAGGATTGCGAAAACTATCCAATCGTCTACAATGTCTTCGTCCTCTCCAACTCCATGGTATCTCATTCGAAGCCTGAACTTATCTACGAGCGTCTGTTTCTCGCAGCGTTCCAAACAGTTCCTTAAGAATCTGATGAAGCGTTGATGTTTGGCTGGGTCGTCTGGATTGGTGGGATCGCCCTCATCGAAATCAATTATAGGCAAGGAAGGCCACAAGTCAGCCCACCGCTTCGAAACGGTGGTTGCCTGCGTCACGAGTTTGATCGGAAGGAAGGAGAGGATTTGTTCGATAACGTTGTCAGGTAAGAAAGGAGTTGTGGTGGAGTTGGCGGCGGCGGTGCCGGATTGGAGGTTCTGATCATTTTCTATGTTGTTTAGGGTTTTGAGTTGTCTGCTTTTGGGGGAGATCATTTTTGCGTGTTTCTTTGCGGAACTTGGGACTTTAGGTCTTCATCTATATATACAGGACCGTAACTCGGAAAGCATTATAAAACATGTGGCCATTTGTAGTATTAATTTGGAAGTTTTGGAAAGCGGGAGTTTTTTTCAAACAGCTAGTAAACGACTTACATGTGGCCATTTGTAGTATTAACTCGGAATTGCTTCATTAATTTTTTATTATATATACAGACAACTAGTGCAGATAATAGTCGAATTCAAGTATTTCCACTTATAATAAATAAAAACCTTATGGTGCTAGCCATGGTCATTGAATAATTCAGTGAGTTTAAATTACAAACTTCTTTAAAGGCATTTGTCAAAAAACCTAACCTGTCGCTTTTGCTCTACTAGGGTTTTTTGGGTAGATAAACAATTAATGAAAAATCTCACCAAACCTCCATGGCTAACGCTATTGCCAGTCTTGTTGCTGCCTTCTCCCATTATGAGGCTCCTCGCATCGATCTAGGGTTCGCTGGAGCTGTTGTGCTGCAAGAAGATTATCATTATATAGTGGATTGTCTTCTCACCCACGAACTTAAGGTTGCGGGCTTCACAGGTACAATTCTATCCGTTTGGAGGGTGTGAACCAGACTATCATTTGTGTTCATGTCCCATGAAGACATATCAGAACAGGATCCTTCATACAAGTCCGTGATTTTATAAGAACACAATGGTGGTACTTGCTGAGTATGATGGACTTGCTCCAATGGACGATTATCTTGTTTCGCTCTTTGAAGACTTGGGTTACAGTGGAAGGACTATCGCCAGAGTTTTGCAATTCGGTGTTGCTCTCTCTGGTGGCCTTTTCTATATGGAGAGAAATACGATTTAATTAGTTGGCTTTGCATCGTAAAGAAGAGAGGAGAGGAATGCATATAGCTAAAGATGGATGGGCTAGGGTTCACAGGCGTTCCACTTTTTCACCAGCAGTCGAGCTGGATTTGATATTTTGTTTTGGACTCAAAGGCTATTGCAGAGATAATGGTCTCTTCAAACATGAAGCTAATGGGTGTGATCGACAAGTTTTTTTATTTTATTTTTTATATAAGAGAAAATATATTAAATAGCAAAGCCTCTGGGGCAACTAGAGTTTACAAGATCAAATAGTAAGGCCTTAGAGGCCTGAGGGGGAACCCTATCTCTCGAAGTGGAATACAAGGTAGTAACTTAATTGTCCTAAATTAGTTGAGGCATCGGCAACAAAATTAGCCTCCCTCAAAACATGCTCGAAAGAAATTGAGTGGAAGCTGGTGGCAATGTTTCTAATATCTTGAACAATTATGATTAATCTCCATGGGGGAGTAATCACTCCATTTACTGCATCGATTACTAACTTGGAGTCTCCTTCCACTTCCATGATTCTGAGCCCTTTTTCCTTTGCATGGATTAAACTGTTTTGGAGAGCTATTGCCTCAGCAACTGGAATAGTTGCACTTCCAGTTGGAATAGAGGCTGCAAACAGAGGTTTACCAACATGGTTTCTAATGACAAAACCTCCTGCGGCTGAATCTCTATGGACAAAGCCATCAAAATTTATCTTCACATGATCTTCTTTTGGGGGTTCCCATCTAATTGTGGACAGTCTGAAATTCTCCGGTTTCTACCTGGTTGCACATTAGCTTCAGTGAAGCTTTTAAGCATGGCAGCTGAGTCTGCAATTACAAATGAAGGATGCTAAGATATCCCTCTGAAAATAAGGTCATTTCTTGCTTTCAAAACCTGCCAGCAGATGGTGATCATATTTGCAAACAGATCACTCTGATAAGGTTTTTTAATGAAAAGTTCCTCGAACACAGAGATGTAACCCTCTTCCAAGTTAATTGGGATATTAATATTAGCAAGATTCCAAACTTCTTTTGTAAAAATACACAAACCAAATAAATGGTTAGCAGTTTCATTATCACTATTACAGTATTACATAAAGGGCAAGTATTATCATTAATTAAACTAAACCTGGACAATCTATCCCTAGTCTTTAGTCTTCCCCTAAGAAGCAACCAGCCAAAAACTTTAAGTTTTGGATGGATATTCATTTTCCATAACCTGTTGATCAGGTCAATTTGGCTATGTTTCTGGTGATCCTAAAGTTGAAGCCAAGTAGCAGACTTAACTGTAAAATGGCCATTTGAAGAAGGATCCCAAACAAAGTTGTCTTCCTGATCAGAGACTGGCAAAGGAATTTCAAGAATCTGTTTGACAATATAGCAATCCAAGGCTGCTAGAAGCTTAGGTTTGTTCCCAGATCCATTTAAGACATAATTTTCGACAGTTTCCTCCAAGTTAATTAAATGTTTTCTGTTTTTAGGAATAAAATTCAACAAGGGTGTATCAAAAACCTAATTAAAAGTCCAGAATTTTATAGTCTTACCATTCCCAACAATCAAGTGCGTACCTTTCAGAATGAGCTCTCTTGTATCCAAAATGCCATTCCAAGCAACATAATTCTTCTGTTTCTTTTTGACCTGAAAGAAAGAACAATGCTTTAGATATTTTTTCCTGATAATTTGTGCCCACCAATTTTCCTGATCATTGAAAACTTTCAAAGCCAGTTTAGCAATTGCAGCATTGTTGAAAAAACTAGAGGGTCTGATACCAAGCCCTCCAAGATATTTTCGCATACAAACTTTGTTCCAAGCCATAGGGGGGCATTTTGAATCTGAGCCCCAGAAAAAAGCTTTAGCCTGTTTGTCAATTTGATGTGTTAAGCTCTTAGGGCATTTAAAGCAGGACATAGTGTGATTTACCATGCTAGCAAGATTAGACTGAATAAGAATTAATCTACCTGCTCTTGACAGAGAAGATTTTTTCCAACCTGCCAACTTATTAGACATCTTCAAGAGCAGCTCTTTAGCATTGACAGGATTTTTCCAAAAAAATACATTATGGATGCCAAGGTACTTACTAATTGTAGACTTTTGCTGAATGTTCAAGATGTTAACAATATCCCTTTTGAGACCAGAGTTAACCTTAGGAGAGAAGAACAAGGAAGATTTATGATAGCTCATCTTCTGGTCTGAGGCTGAAGAGAAGAAGGTCAGGACTTGAGCTATGTTCCTTGCACTCTTTTTAGTTCCTTTTGCAAAAATTAGGCAATCACCTGCAAACATTAAATTAGAGATTCTAACTCCTAAGGGGGAAGAAAGTAATCCTACTTGAGATTTATAGCTGTTAGCATGGCCATTCAAATGTCTATAATTAGAGGTTCCATAGCAAGAATAAAGAAGTAAGGTGATAAAGGATCACCATGCCTAATGCCTCTTTGAGGTTTAAAAAAGCCAGTAGGAGAACCATTCACAAGAACTGAGAAAGAAACTGTTGAGACACAGTTCATAATTAAATTAATCCAAGTTTCATGAAAACCAAACCTTTTCAGACAATATGAGAGGTAAGGCCAGTTTAGCAAGTCATATGCCTTTTCCAAGTCCAGTTTCAGAGCCAAATCCCCCAATCTGCCATTTTTCTTTTAGTAGGTGTGCTCAACAAGTTGTTGTTGAAGGACATGGAAGAGTACATTGTAGGTGAAACAACAATTGTCAGCCATCAAAGGCTTGTCAATATTCTCTCTTCCGACCTCTAAGGTTTTTGACAAGGCAATTAATGGTTTGGGGTTGTAAGAAGACAACCAGTAAGGAAAATGAGGGTCAAGTGGTAATGTCTGATTAGGGCTTAGTTTGGGATTGCTTTTGAAATGCTGAAATTATTTGGTGGCGTTTGGTAAACCATGGAGAATCAGCTTCTGACCCAAAGCACTTCTCCCAACCACGGAATTGAAGAAGCTACAATTCGTAGCTTTTGATTTCAGCTTCTGCGGGAATCAACCCTCGACGTAGAAGATTAAATGAAATTCATCAAAATCCAAATTGTCCTCATGTTTTTCTCAATTTTACATCTTTCTCTCTTGCACTCTTCTCTCTGCAAAGATCTCGACAGCCTCATCTACAACACCTCCACCTCTTTCTCTTCACTCAAATTCAAGAGAGCAACATCCCACAATTTTGAAGAGGTAAAACATCTGACCCATAATCCCAAGCTCTCAAAATCAATCAGCAAAGTAGACTCAGACCCATCTCCATATCTCAAGAGCTCATCAACATCAAATTGAAACCCAAAAAAATCATCTCAAAATTCCCAGAAAAGAAACTCAGAATGGAACCCGGAAGATTGATAGCCGACTCAAAATCCCCTTCCCATCTGGGAAAAAACTCGACATAATTAATCATCACAGCATCTCACCATGGTTAAATTTCAGAGCCCAAAACAAAGCATAGATCAACAATTCATGAGTGAAGAGAGAGAGAGAGAGAGAGAGAGAGAGGGGAAACAAATATGGGTAAATGAAATTGAGCTAAGAAACGGAGTGGAAAGTGAAGAAAAAGGTAGATCCGGAGAAAAAATGAACAAGATCAAGATGAAATTGGCTATTTGGCTTTTCTTCCTTGAGTTCCTTCTGCCCAGATCGTTGTGGATTAGATGGGAATGAGTGATAATGGTCTTCTCTTTTTGTTTACTGTTCGTGTCTTGTTTCTAAGCTTTTGTTTTGTTTTTGTTAATTCATTTGTTTAAATTATCATCAAAGGTATCTATCTAGATTGTACAATTATAATAATACGTTAGGTTATATTTAGGGTTTAGGTGACATTGAACCGTATATATTATGAACTAGAAAGATTGTCTTGTTCGAAGGGTCTAGACACCTTTCCAAATCAATAGAAAAAAGCACTCCAAAAAAACAAAAGTAAAAAATCAATAGAAAATTTAAGAAGAATCAGATGAACATAGTTTTTTATTTTTTATTTAGTGGTATTTATTTTGGTATTTTTAATATTTATGTCATTTTTAGTAATTATAAACCGTCACAGCACTTTTTATTCATAGTTTACCAAACACTCTGAAATTGCTTTTCATTCTCACAGCACTTTTAAAAACAGTTTACCAAACACTCAGTTGCTTCTTCTCACAGCAAAATCAGAAGTGCTTCCTCTCACAGCAAATTTAAAAGTGCTTCCGCTCACAGCTCAGCAATCCCAAACTAAGCCCTAGGACAGGTTGAGGTTAATGACAACATTTTAAGTACAAAAGTGATCTCAATCAATACCACCAAAATCGATGTCTAGAAACTTCTTTATGGGCGAAATACCGATAGATAAACTCATCCATCTTCTAAAGATGGTTGACCTCCTCCACCAGACCACCAGTGAGTAGGTTAGGGTGGTTGTTTTGAGTGGGCAATAGTGACATCTAAGGTTGCTTTGGTACATTGGACATGGGAAGAGACTGTGTACTTTTGCGGTTCTGGCTAGTGCTGAAAAACAAACATAATAGGTTACTCCGATCTGGCTGACCTTGAAAATAAAGTTACAGGTCTCGAGACATTTTAGTACAATGAACTAATTTTGTTTAGTTAACCAATATAAAAGGATCTATTAAATGAATTTAAAATAAATATTGAATAACACATAAAATGAATGTGTTCCGATCAAAAACTTTTTTTCTGCAATTGAGAACTAAGATCAAATTATGCAAAACTCAATAATTGAAAATCAAAATCATTAGATACACATAACAATATAATTACTTATGTAGAAACTTCAAATTTCAATATTGACTAATAAACAAAATAAGAGAATTGAAGAAGATGGAGTTGAACTAGGCTTCTAACTTCTGTTAATGAAACTTTTGTCTTGTCGAGCGAATTACGAGCAACATAAGCGGGATCGTGGGAGAGCAATGCATTGTTTTGCTAGACAAAGTGGTGAGTACTGCACCGTAGATGTAAGAGTCTGTCTTTTTTGTATTTATTGTTAATGGGAAGGCTTTTAACAACGAATTGTCTCTCCCAAAAAGTGTATTCATTTTTAATTATTTATTTATTTTTGAAAGGGTTTACGGATAAGTATTACGTCGACAAAGGTGTGTTCATTTATATATTTTTTTGGGATCTTGTGACATACTATTCATCAACAAACATTTGTCTATCTATGTTATATCTTTTAACTTGAGACTTTACCAACAAAGTAATATAGCCCTTTTTAATTTATTTTTCATGAGAGGCTTTATTAACGAATATTTTTTCAAGCAGATATGCCTTTTTTATTTTATCTTTTATGGAGACTTTACATGGAAATTATTCTATGCACCGACAGTGCAAATGACCCAACACTTATAAGATGATCTCAACCCTTGATATTTATAATTGGGTTAAATACTGTTTACTCCCTGAACTTTTGTCCGAAAAACACTTCAGTCCCTGACCTTCTAATTTCATACGTTTAGTCCTTGTACTCTCAAATTTTGAACCAATAGGTCCAATCCGTTAAAACCTCCGTTAAATTGCTGACGTGGCATTTTTTTTGTATCAAAATGTCTATTATACCCTCACTCTTTTTTTTTAGCTAATTTTTTCTCTCCTTTTTTTTTTTCCCTTTTCTTTTTCTGTTTATCTCTTCTTCTCTCTCACCTCCAGAAATCTCGACACCCCTCCGTCTCCAACCCCTTCGCCGACTCACCAACCGGATTGAACACCATCAACTGCACATTGGTTCCAACTTGCCCAATGCCATCAGTTCTGTGTAAAAAAAAAAAAAACCAAGCCAACAACAACAACTCCTGCCAATAACAACAACTATTTCTCAAAGCTCGAATCTTTCTAATCCCAATCACCAAACACCAAATGATCACAACTTATTTGTACATTATATCAAACGTTTCTTCCACTAATTTCTTCAAGTTTTCATCAAACGATTCAATTCTCTTAGTCTTTGCTCTCAGAATAGGGTCTGGATACTCCACAATTTTCAGAGGCGTCTCAAATTCAACATTAGCAGCTATAAATTCAATCAATTAGGAACAATTTGATAAAGAATGAGGATTTGAGTTTGGAATCTGAATTACCAGAAGCTACTTCGTCTTCTTTGAGTGCAAAGCCTCGTTTGGCCATCTCTTCTTCCTGATCTTTGTCGAACCCTAAGCTTTTCCCCTCCTCTTGTTCTTCTTCTTCAAGCTGCGTCTCCTCCACTCCTCGCTTCACAGACTCTCTCTCTCTCTCTCTCTCTCTCTCTCTCTCTCTCTCTCTCTCAGAACCCAAAATTACCCAAAATATCATTTCGGTCTTCCAATCCAAAGCTTGAATCACCAAGGTCTCTGCCTTGAGCCACCGCATCGTCTCCCTCATCTCCTGCACCTAAGGCCTCCTCCCCCTCGACCCACCACCGCCGCCCAATTGCTCTACCTCCTTCACCACAAGCCACTATCAATTTTCCTTCAATTTCAATTTCAATTTGAACTCAATTGAAGAATCTGGGAAGCGCGAGGGAGGGTCTGGGAAGGGTGACAGAGGGACAAGATTTGATCTTGTTTTGGGCGGCGGAGCAACGACATTGGTGATGGCGGTGGGGATTGGGGCATGGATTCGGACCCGGCAGTAGTGGAGAGGAGAGGGGTTTGGGGATTTTGGGGGGAGGGGGGAGGGAGTTGGAGATTTGCAGGTGGAGACCAAATGGCGAGCTCGGCGAAGGGGTTGGAGACGGAGGGGGTGTTGAGATTTCTGGAGGTGAGAGAGAAGAAGAGATAAACTGAAAAAGAAAAGGGAAAAAAAAAGGAGAGAAAAAATTAATTAAAAGAAAAAGAGTGAGGGTATAATAGACATTTTGATGCAGAAAAAATGCCACGTCAGCAATTTAACAAAGGTTTTAACGGATTGGACCTATTGGTTCAAAATTTGAGAGTACAAGGACTAAACGTGTGAAATTAAAAGGCCAGGGACTGAAGTGTTTTTCGGACAAAAGTTCAGGGAGTAAACAGTATTTAACCCTTTATAATTAATATTTTTATTAATAACCTAATAGTGTATTTAATATAATCTAACCATTCATTTATCGCGGTGCAAGTGCACGTCAATGCACTGAATCCTCCCTCGGCTTTACAAAACGAACACTGCATCAACAAATGGGCATCCGTCTTTGTTTCTTTTTAATGAGACTTTTTCAATAAATACTTTGCTGAGAAAGGTGTATCCCTTATTATATATAAAATTTGGGGGCTCGTTGGATTGGGAGTCATTGGCCAGGGCCTAATCCCGCCTATGTCCAAGGCCAACTTTATCAGCAATGTTGGTTGTTAGTTTTTCCATCAGAAACCAAAGCGATCCCCAGCTCAGTATAATTGCATTAAAATGATTAAATCTTCTGTTTTCATTGATTCAATGAACCACATTACGTGTCTTTTTCTCATTGGTCTTTAGCTTCTTATGTTACTGATGTATGCACATCATTTTTTTCCCTAACCAATTTAATCCAAATCATCTTCTCATTTTTTTTTTCTTTTTTCCAAAACAATAATTTTATGGACAAAATACTGTTTACTCCCTATACTTTTAGGGTGTCGACGTTTCAGTTCCTGACATTTCAATTTCACTCAGATACTCCCTAAACTTTCTAATTTCACACAAAAGGTCTCTGCCATCAATTTTCAGTCACTTTTCCAGTTATACCTTTGGCATTAAGAGGAAAAAATAAAAACTTATAATTGCATACCCTAGATTCCTAGAAAGCCTTTCGAGATTCAATTAATTGCCTCTGAAGTGTACTAATACTAATGAGGAAGAAACCGCCAAGCCGTAATTCCGCATGGAGGACAACAAGGCACATGTAAGGATCAACAAGAACGATTCGTAATTTATAATTGTTGTATTGTGGTTTGGTTCGATTATGGCTATTAACGAGTTTAATTTGATTTTTATTACTTTTTTATTTTGATAATTATGATCTTATTTATTTATTTATTTTATCAAATAAACAACTCAAATGCTACAACTAGTCTTTCGTTAGTCGAACTCACAACTTCCCACTTACAAAGGGGAGACTATGCCACTAGACCAAATGGTACTGGGCCTTATTTTTTTATTTTGATAAATTATAATTAAAGGGTGTTCTCGATATTTTTCACTTACAAGGCGTGGTAAAACAGAATTGTTTCCAACGAAATGACGTGGCATCTCTCTCACCCTGAAATGACTATTATACCCTCATTTACTCTTTTTTTTTAATTATTGTTCTCTCTCTCTCTCTCTCTCTCTCTCTCTCTCTCTCTCTCTCTCTCTCTCTCTCTCTCTCTCTCTCTGCCTCCAAGGAAGAAGTGGCAGCAGCAGCAGCCCAAGAGGCGAAACGTAAACCCCAACCGAGCCAAAAAGCATCTTTCTTTGTTCTCTAGAGTGGTGCTCTGTTCTTATTCTGGGATAGAACATTAGAGGGGCGGAGGTTGGAGCAAACCCGAGAAAGAATAGGTCGAGCGTCATCTTATTGAAAAGGCCATTCGAAACTGTCGGGGTCCAATGCATCGGCGCCTTCGTACCCCAAATCGCCCAACAGTGCACACAGTGTGGCTCTGCTCATTCCTGATCAGAATCTCTCTTCTTCAGATCTTGATGGTTTTCAAATTTCAAATTGGAAGGTGAATTGATTTGGTGAAAGGTAGAAGGTGAATTGATTTGGTAGAAGTGTGCTCCGATTTGAGGAAGAAAGGGCGATGGTGAATTGATTTGGTTTGGGTGCTCCGATTTGAGGAAGAAAGGGCGGTGGTGAATTGATTTAGTTTGGGTGCTTCGATTTGAGGAAGAAAAGGCGATGGAAGGTGAATTGATTTGGTTTGGGTGTGCTCCGATTTGGTTTGGAGCCGCCATATGGAGAGGGGTGATTGGGAGGGGTCGTGGTACTTGCCGGCATGACGGGGATGATGGATGGATGGTGGGATGGTTAGTATTTTCTCGGAGCGGCGGGTACTCCGGCGGTGGTGGGACGACGAGGTTTTGGCTTGCGAGATGGTGGCGCGAAGATCACAGAAGTCTGCACTCTTAGCTTGGGTTTGCAGTGAAGATGAGGATGGAGATGAGAGAGGGGGGAAGAAGAAGACATTAAAAGACAAGAGGGAAAAAAAAATTAAAAAAAAATAAATAATAAAAAAAGTAAGTGAGGGTATAATAGTTATTTCAGGGTGAAAGAGATGCCACGTCAACAAGATAACGGAATTTTTGACAGACAATTGACAGCAGGGACCTTTTGTGTGAAATTAGAAAGTTTAGGGAGTATCTGGGTGAAATTGAAATGTCAGGGACTGAAACGTCGACACCCTATAAGTTTAGGGAATAAACAGTATTTTGTAATAATTTTATTGATAAAGTTAATAGCTATAAAAAATTAAAAATTAAAAATTAAAAATTAAAAATTAAAAATTAAAAATTAAAAAAAACCTGCCACGGTGTGGGCCGGGGATGGCAATGGGGCGGGTTGGGGATGGGGATCACAATACCATCCCCATCCCCGGGGTCATTTTCTACCCCATCGCCGTCCCAATCCCCAATAAAAATATATTGGGGATTCCCCGTCCCCATCCCCATTGGGGACTAAGCCTCCAAACCTGCCCCAAATTCCCAATAAGAATTTAGTAAATAAAATAATTTTTTCTCATATTGTCTTTTTTAAAATCAAAATCTAAAACAAATAAATTTAAAATATGATTAAATTCATAAATCATAATTCAGTGTGTGCAAAAGTCAAAACACCATTAAAGTAAAAATGTTGCCATTAAAGTAAAGTAATAAATGTATATATTTGTGATTTATATTATAAAAATAAATTAAAATATATATAAGTTAAATATATGGGCGGGTTTGGGGATGGGGATTATAATATAGTCCCCGCCCCATCCCCAATCTTAGATAGCGGGGATTGGGGATCCCCATCCTCATTCCCCATTTGTCCCCGAATTCTCCCCCCATTAGAGACGGGTATCCAATGGAGCCTCGCCCCACTGGGGATTTTTGCCATCCCTGCCCGTGTGGCTCGAGAAAATGAGCTCCCCACATAACACATACTTACATGTGTGTGTCTGCTTCAAAAACACATACAAATTAAGTAGTAAAAAAATTGTTTGCCATATGCATTACAAAATACGGACAATTGCAAGGACAGGAAAGTAATGACAACTTCTTTGTTTTGTTTTCTGCAGACCAATCCCTTTATACCGATATAAAAATTTCATGTGTTGTATTCTCTCTCGCAATGGTTTGGTTCTAGGGTTAGGGTTTTTTCTCGAGTGAGGGTTTTCAGCGAGCAACTTCACAAGATTGAAAGTGATGGCAGACATCAACACAATCACAACAAGACTGGCATCCTCTTTTGCTCTGGCGGAGGGGAAGAAGGCTGTGAATCTAAGGTCGTCGATGTGTAATGGTCTTCGACATCCAGAGGTCTATATGGTGGGTAAGTTACTTACTGTGTTCATTCTTGGGATGTTACGATCTGTTTGGAACATCAATGGGGATTTTAGGGTTGAACCTGTTGATGGAGATTAGGTCCTGTTTACTTTTTTGGATCCTGTTGGCAGAGCCTGAGTGTGGCGCGGTGGCCCGTGGGGTTCAATCGTGCCCCAATTTCTCTTGCCGAATATGATGGTATCGAGCAGATCGATCTGGTGCCGCTACAAAGGTCCTATTACTGGATCACGCTGTTGAAAATTCTACTGACTTTTCATTCTAAGAGGGTGATGCGTATGGTTACTTGGTTAGCAGTACGCTTGGAGACATGAAGGAATGGGATAGGCCGGCTTTCCGGCGAGGCGTGCTACCTATTCGAGTTGAGATTGAATTCACTCAACCCTTGCGTTTGCAACGACTATATTGCTTGAAGGATATGGTTGAGGTTATTGTGCATTTCAACTACTGTTCAAGTATGACAAACACTTCGGCAAGTGTGGCAGATGCAAGTTTGTGACTCATGTGGGCTTGCCCTGTTCTGGGCCGCCTCTGGAGGAAGTAGAGAATGTTAGTGGTGCATGATTGGGAGGGCAATAAGGAGTTCTGGCATTGCAGCTTTGGTGGCGAGTTCATTCCGAATTAGGGTTACTAATGGTGGCCCGACTTTGGTCTTCAAGGCGCAGATCCCTCAGGGTATAGCTCCCACTCTTTCTTATGTTTTTGCAGGTTCCTTCCTGCCCCAGAAAGCTCGGCACCAAGTCGCTATTAGGAGATTGGCAAACAACCACAGGCTATGTCACCCGTCACGGGGAAGAAGAGAAAGAGAGTAGAAGATCAGTCTGTGTCCCCGAAGAAACCAAAGCTCAGTTTGGCAATTGGGAAGAGAAGTATCGATGCTGCTACTATGGGATTGATCACACTAGAGCCGTATGTGGCTAGCTAGTCAGATATCACAAGATTTAGAGAATGAATTTTCTGATATATTATCACACCCATTCTGTGGTGTATATAAACAAATTACAATTGTACTACAACCGTACTACACAACATATACAAGGTAAGTAATTACAACAATATATTCTCTTGTAGTCTATTCCTAATAGGGAACGATGACTCACACTAACACTCCCCCTCAAGTTGGCGCATATACATCAACCATGCCCAACTTGCTAAGTGAGTCATAAAACGCCTTCCTGGAAACTCCTTTGGTAAGTACATCTGCAAGTTGCTCTTCAGTTGGAACAAAAGGAAAGCTAATAATTTTGGCATCTAGCTTCTCCTTTATAAAGTGACGATCAACCTCCACATGTTTAGTACGATCATGCTGTACCGGATTCTGTGATATGTCAATAGTTGCCTTGTTATCACAATACAACTACATGGAATTTTTGAGTTTGAAACCCAGATCACATAACAGATTTCTCTGCCACAACAATTCACACACTCCGTGAGCCATACCTCTATACTCTGCCTCAGCACTAGAACGTGCCACAACTTTCTGTTTCTTACTCTTCCATGTAACCAGATTACCTCCCACAAAGGTAAAGTAACCTGATGTCGACCTCCTGTCTGTGATATTTCCAGCCCAATCTGCATCTGTGAAGCCACAAACCTCAAGAATGTTGTTATGTTTAGAAAAAAGTACTCCCCTTCCTGGAGCTGACTTCAAGTACTTCAGAATCCGCATAACCGCATCCATGTGACTCTCACTTGGATTATGCATGAACTGACTCACCACACTCACTGCATATGCAACGTCTGGTCTAGTATGAGCCAAATAAATCAAGCGCCCAACTAACCTCTGATAGCGAGCTCGATCAGTAGGTACCTAATCTGGATACTCAGCTAAACAATGGTTCTGCTCAATAGGAGTGTCAATAGGTCTGCAATCCAACAAACTTGTCTCTGTCAGCAAATCAAGAACATACTTCCTCTGGCACAGATATATTCCTTCTCTCCCCCTAGCTACCTTAATTCCTAAGAAGTACTTAAGCTCACCCAAGTCCTTCATCTCAAACTCAGAGGCTAGCTGTCTCTGCAGTCTATCCATCTCAACTGTATCATTACCAGTGATTACCATATCATCCACATAAATAATTAGAGCTGTTACCTTCCCTTGTTGATGCTTGAGAAACAAGGTATGGTCTGAGTTGCTCTGCCTGTAACCAACCTTCCGCATAAACTGTGAAAATCTTCCAAACCAAGCACATGGTGACTGTTTGAGACCATACAGAGATTTTCTTAATCTACAGACAAAATCACCAGGAGAAGCAACTACATACCCAGGTGGAAGGCTCATGTACACTTCCTCGGCTAACTCTCCATGAAGAAATGCATTCTTGACATCAAACTGTCGGAGTGGCCAGTTTAAACTAGCAGCAAATGAGAGCAGAACCCGAATAGTGTTCATCTTGGCGACAGGGGCAAATGTTTCATCATAGTCTATACCATATGTCTGAGTAAACCCCTTTGCTACAAGGTGTGCTTTGTACCGATTCACTGATCCATCTGCATTATGTTTCACAGTAAACACCCAACGACAACCTACAGGCTTCTTGCCTTGTGGTGGAGGCACAAGTTGCCAAGTATTGTTCTTCTGCAACGCCTCCATCTCTTCCTCCATTGCCTTCCTCCAATTTGGATTCCCCAACGCATCCTGCACTTTGTTAGGTACTGATACAGCAGATATTTGATTCACAAATGATTCATATGACTTAGACAATCTCCTAGTGGACATATAATTAGCTACTGGGTATTTTGATTTGGCAGTAAGAGTAAGTTCATATCTTTTGACTGATTGACCCCGAGTGGTCCTATTTGGTAACACATATTGCTCAACAGACTCACTACTACTAGTACTAGTGGGTGGACATACCTCAAATGAGTGATCTTCCGTACCAGGAAGCTGTGGGTCAGGGGTAGAAGTAATGGCAGGAGGGGCAATCGTGTCTTCAACTTCATTTTCAGCCATAGGAACTGGTGCCTGGATGCTTGGAGCTACTGCTTCAAGAGGTGGCGGGCTGATGGTCTCAACTGGATCCGTCAAAATACCTCCTGCCTTTGTGACTTCTTCCTCTCCTCCTTCTGTTTCCTCCCCCTCTCCATGATACAGCTCTTCAAAATATGAATTCTCCCCTTGAAGAGCTGTATCTGAAGCGGAAAAATAACTCATGTCTTCAAAGAAGGTAACGTCCATAGTGACATAGTACTTCCTGGTAGGTGGATGATAGCACTTGTATCCCTTCTAATTCCCTCCATAGCCAACAAAGACACACTTAAGCGCCCAGGCATCCAACTTAGACCTCTGGTTTTTAGGAACATGGACAAAGGCAACACAACCAAAGACACGAGCTGGAAGATTATGAAAGGAAGGTAAGGAGACATGAGATGCAAGAACCTCAAATGGTATTTTTCCCTGAAGGACGCTAGATGGAAGACGATTAATAAGATGGGAGGAAGCCTGTACAGCATCGCCCCAAAGATACTTAGGCATATGAGCACTAAAGGGAATGGCACGAGCCATATCAAGTAAATGGCGGTTTTTCCTTTCAGACACTCCATTTTGTTCTGGTGTTTGTGGACATGTAGTTTGGTGAACAATCCCATTGGTTGTAAAAAACTCTTGGAAAACATGATTAACATATTCCCCCCCATTGTCAGAACGAAGGACTTTAATGGTGCTATGGTATTGTGTTTGAACAAGAGTACGAAAAGTTTGAAAAGCTGGAAAGACTTCATCTTTGGTTTTTAGCAGAGCAACCCACGACAATCTTGTACAATCATCAATAAACAACACAAAGTATCTCATACCCGACACAGTGGGTTCTCTAGATGGCCCCCAAACATCAGAATGAATCAACTCAAAAGGAGCAACACTTTTATTAGAAATACTAGGAAAATAAGTAGCACGATGACTCTTGGCCAAAACACATGTTTCACAATGTAAACTAGACTCATCCACACCAATAAACAAAGTAGGCATGGTTTTTCTCATAAGACTAAAAGAGGGATGCCCTAAACGGCGATGCCACAACCAAATTTCACTTAGCTTATCAGAACTCGAAGTCAAAGCAGCGCGGGACGGTGCTCCTGGTTTCTCTCTTGCGTATGTCTGATCCAGATGGAACAACCTGCCCCTCAGATACCCCCGACCAATTATCTCCCTGTGAGAAGATCTTGAAAAATCACATACATAGGAAAAAATGTTACGGAGCATTTAGACTCAGTATTCAACTGGGGAACAGATATCAAATGGTGGGACAAGTCAGGCACATATAACACATTATGAAGTTCTAAGGTAGGAGGAATACGAACTGATCCTGACCCTAACATAGGAAATGCCTCACCATTGGCATTGGTTACATAGGACACTGGTGGGGAAGACAATTCAGTAAAATATGATTTGTCATAAGTCATATGATCGGAGGCACCAGAATCAATAATCCATGTATCAGAACCAACAAAAGTAGAAACCTTTAACGCCATACCAATTTTACCTCGACCAGCTATAGAGGTTGTAGGAGTAACTCCACCTGCTGTATGATGATCTTGGCCAACTACTCCATAGAAATCCGGTTCTTGGACCAATTGAACAGCAGCTGCTTTCGCCTTAGGACGATAACCTTGCTTTTTAGGTTTAAGGTGTGGGTTCAACTTCCAACAAGTCTCCCGAACATGCCCAAGGTCATTGCAATAAGAACACTGAGGACGAGGGCGGTTGGTGAAGCCTTGTGGAAAACCTTGCTGATGAAGTGGGGCTGAACTCTGCTGCTGGAGGAAAGGTGCCGGTGACTTGGCCTGAATGGCTAGGCTAGATACTTCAACCTGTGCATGTTTGACACTTTCCTGTTGAGACTCATCCTTGCGGATGTATGTAAAGGCTGTGGTCAAACTAGGAGGGTCTGTCATTCTGAGCAATTCTCCCTTGGCACTGCTATGCTTCTCATCAAGCCCTCTCAGGAATACATGAACCCTTTCTAGCTCCTTCTCCTTCTGGTACCACACTAGATCTTCCTGATTCTTGATCTTGCAAGGACGCTTCTGATCAATTTTAGCCCATACATTCTTCAGCTTGGTGAAATACACAGCTATTGGTTGCCCATTCTGTTGCATACTAGCAGATTTACACATCAATTCATGAACCTGTATAAAATCAGACTCGTTGGTATACAAATCCCCCAATGTCTTCCATATCGCCTCAGCAGTTTCACATTCCTCCACCATCTGTAGCACATCATCAGTCATGGCTCGAAATAGAATTGACATTACCAGCCCATCATCATCTGCCCATTTAGCATAGGCATCCACATCATCTTCACTGGGAGCCTTGATTGTTCCAGTCACATACTCCATTTTGTGTATTCCACGGAGATAAACTGACATAATCTTCTTCCATGTTCGGAAATTGGTACCAGTGAGTTTGGTACCTCCGAAAGAACCACCTTTTGAGCTCTTGACAGAGACCTCAACCTTCTGTATCTCATTGGCCTTAGAACCCTGACTTTCACTGTCATCACCACCCATTGCAATAATACAATAGAAAATATACGAATCCCAAAGTACGCAGCAGAAATAAACAAATAGTAACAGTTTTTTTTTTTTTTTTTTTTTTTTTTTAACCTGGTTGACTAAACTGGATGTGTGGACCGAGTCGGTTGACCGAGTCGAGATGAGTGGACTCACTGATGGAGGCGAGTTGACTCACTGAAGGAGGCGGGTGGACTCACTGAAGCGGGTCGAGACAGATGGAGGCGGGTTGAGACCGATGCGGGTGACGCCGCAAACTGGTGTGGACGGAGCGACAAGCGTCCAGGCCAAATAGACTGGAGCAGGTTCGCTGGCTGCCGGAAACTGGAGATCTGGAGCAGCGTCGGAAACCGAGCGATCTGGAAACGACGGCGTCTTCGGACGCAAAGTCGATCTGGGCAGCTGGGTCCGAAGTCGATCTGGGCAGCTGGGTCCGAAGTCGATCTGGGTCTTTGACTGAAGCTGGAGTGATGAAGAGATCGGTCTTCGACTGAAGCTGGGTCCGAAGTCGATCTGGGTCTTCGAGTGATGAAGAGATCGGTCCTTCAAAAGAGACGAAGACCTGAAGCTTTGACAGAGGTCGGTCCCTCAAAAGAGATGAAGACTAGGCTCAGAGAACGACAAAAACAATCCTAGGGGTTTGGTTTTGTATCAACTCCTCGGATTGAGGAAAAATTGGGCAGCTAAAGAGACAAAGTCCTCTCGGATCTTTGCTATGATACCAAGTCAGATATCACAAGATTTAGAGAATGAATTTTCGGATATATTATCACACCCATTCTGTGGTGTATATAAACAGATTACAATTGTACTACAACCGTACTACAAAACATATACAAGGTAAGTAATTACAACAATATATTCTCTTGTAGTCTATTCCTAATAGGTAACGATGACTCACACTAACATAGCTCTGGCAAAAACAAAAAACAAAAAAAGGGGCCGCCCGGGTTGGCACCAATACAAACTGCCTTACAACACTGCAGGCAAAGGAAAGAAAGCTGCTAAACGAGGTGGAAAGAAAAAGAGAAAAAGATCCAAGGCTAGGAAGAATCTGACATCCCAGATGGAGGGACTTCGGGTGATGTTGCTAACTCCAACCTTAAGGGAAAGGAGTTAGCTATTATTTAAATATAAAAACTTTATATTTTCAAATCTAGTATGTGAAGAAGTAGCTTTTAGAGAGATGTTTCTATGTTTCAGTTGTACCACAACTGCGTGTAAGTAAGTGAGACGTAGATGAATGATTTTTTCTTTAGGCTTCTTTTTAGTGTACTAGGCTTGTTTTTATACGAGCTTTTCTTAAACTGTAATGAGCTGCAGTAAAACAACAGGAAAATGTATAAAACCACTATTGAAACCTATTATGCATTGCAGTAGATTATATCAAATACAAGAAATGGCCACTTTGTGAAATGTTCAACGAGTCGGCAGTGCAGCACACTTCACTGTTCAACCCTACTCTAATCTCTGGCGTCCTCCAGCTGCTTGGAACTAGGTAATGGTTGATCGATACCATAGCTTTGAAAAGTTCTGGAAATATGAGACCCTACAACATCATTTACAACAAACTAAGTAAAGAGGGAATTCAACATATTAGGATTGATAATCAATTGCACAAACTATCATTGATTAAACTATGTAAATTGAAAAGTTATTATATACATAAAATACTGACCGATGAGTATACAGGATAATTGTTTCAGAGAAAATCAATGTTTTCAAGGTAATCTCTAAAGGAAAGTAAATTATTCCGTATCCACTTTTATGATGGAAGGCCATGATCACGTAAAAATACAGGAGGCCTAAAGAAAACCACAAAAAAAAAAAAAAAAAAAAAATCAGAATAAACTTGAGGAGGCCTCCAAAATGTTTTGGTCTTTCAGCTGGTCATCACCAAAGGATGTTGATGATATGTTTCTACTTACAGACATTCCACCATTCACACAAGGTCACAGTCTCAAGCAGGGAAAATTCTTAAACATAAAAGATTGAGATTCAAATTTTCCAAAAAAAAAAATTCAAAGCATAAATTTCAAATGGCTGGTCTTTGCAATGCATAAACATCCAACAGTTTGAGACATGAACGTGAAGGGCATATCAACTTCGAGAAACTTAAATGCACAATATTCACCGCACATGTTTCTTTATTTTTGCTTTTTGGGTCAAGGATGCATTACCCATATCAGCGTAAATGAGGGACTCTCCCTTATCAGTACATATCATTAAGGGTCTAGTCCCAAGGAATGAAGAAGGTGCCGGTTGATTGTTTAACTTCACATGAATGCTTACATTATAATACATTATTACTTATTTTGAATAAGATAAAAATGTTTGTAAAGATCAATAAATAATGAATCACAAGAGTATACATATAGCAGCTAGCTACAACTGATCAATTTTCTCAATGAGCTCTACTGGTAGAGTAGTTTACCCTTGGCAGAAATTCTGAATGAAACAAATGTCTGACAGTCACTTTATCCCCAACAAATAATCTCTGCAGATGGTGCTATCCAAGCCAAGGAAGGATCCAACCAATAATCTCTGTCCCCTAACGGAACAGCAAAGGTTAGCTGCAGCTGCTTGACACTAGGTAATGGTGGAGACCCTTCCCTTCTGCAATGTTCTGGTATTATGAGACCCTACAAGCCATTGACAGCAAATAATTAAAGAGGGAGAAGAACATAAAAGAATTACACTTTGCTGACTTGTTTTTCACATTGCTTTTTGTTGCTCGTGAAAAGTAACACTTTGAAACAGCGAGGTGCAATATGAGAAACAAGAGACTGCAAAATATCTGTAGCACTAAAAGAATTGAAAAGGAGATTCTATAATACCTCAGCATCACGAATATCTATCTCCACTTTTCTGGAGCAATCGAAACTTTCAAGACAATCTCTCAGAAACGAATAACATTCAAAGGTCCACCCATAATTCGTAATTCTGACTGTAGCCTCTAACAACCTCGGTGGAGATTCCACAAAATGGACCTTGGCCTCCGCAACACCACTAAACAGAATATACTCCAGATTTGGAGTGAAAATTGCGTTCTCCATACTCTCTTCGCATCCAAGCAAATGGAGTTCTTTCAACCCCCCACACTAAACACGTAAAGAAGCTTCAGGTTGTCACATTTCCACATTATGGAGGGCACAGGTACACTTGGAAACGAACATAAAAGACTCAAGATTGATACACTGAACTACAAAATCCAACGAATGGCAGTTCATAATTTCCAATGATTTAAGACTCGAACACGAAATGTGAAGATCCAGGGGCGTGTAGCCAAGATCACGAGATGAGGGCAACCATGAATTAAGATCTCAAGATCAATTTCGTCATCGAATTCAACCTCTTTGAGGGACATGGTTTTCAGTGACACTAGTGTTATAGGATCATCATCAACTCCAACTCTAGTTTCGGCTTCGACGAAACAGAGCTCTAACTCTTTGACACATCTCTCAATTGCAAACGTCACACACTTGTCAATCTTGTCCTTATCGTCTCCGGCGAGACAGTATGTCAGCTTCTCTAAGCTCCTCTGTTTCTGGCACCGTATCAAGCAATTCTCCAAGAATCGGAGGAATCTTTGGAACTTGGCAGGGTCGTCGGAATCGGAGGGGTCGCCCTCGTCGAAACAGCGCCGCCCACTGCTTCGAAACGGCGGTTGCCTAAGCGGCGAGTTTGAAGGGAAGGAAGAGAGGATTTGTTCGATGACGCTGTCGGGTAAGTAAGGAATTGTGGCGGCGGAGGTGGTGGCGATCGGGGGGGCTCCGATCGTGGTCGGTTTTGAGTCGTTTGAATTTTGGGGAAATCATTTTTGCGTTGTTCTGGCGGAATGGTCGATATTTGTAGGAAGTGGGAATTTCACCGCGGAAATATCTCGCGAGATCTGTACAAGTCTGAGTTTCTCGGGAGAAGTTTGGGTGGGAAATTTAAGGGAGTGTTTGGATCACTCTTCCTTCTCTCTTAAATTTGATGGAAAGCAAATTACATCTTCCTTCTCTCTTAAATTTGATGGAAAGCAAATTGAGTTTTGTAAAATTGAAGGAAAATCTTTGAATCAAGCTAAAATATAAATATTTTTTTCATCTGTAAATAAGTGAGGTTGAGTAAACTTTTAGGCCTCATTTGGTTGCCGAGAAGGAAATTGGTTCTTTGGTATTTTCTATGAGCATGGGAAAGTAAATTTCTCACTAATTTCCCTGCCAATGTTTGGAAACACTAGGAAAGTAATGGGAAAATGTATTTTACTTTCTTTTCCGATGTTTGGTTTGTGCATTAATAGGAAAGTAGATAACATCAATTTTTCAAGAATATCCTTATTATCAAAACATAAACAATTCAGGATTCAAAAGTTTCATGGATAATTTGGTAATAACAACAATTAAAATAATCTTTAGAATAGGTAATTAATGCAGGGAAAGTATGAGGGAAAATGAATCCCATGGGGTGCGGGAGGATCCATTTCCCCTATATTTTCCCTTCATGCAAGAAAATTGTTCCTTTCCTTGGGTGTGCCAAACACAGGAAATGATCAACTTTCCTTTTCCAACCTTTTCATTATGCCAACCAAACGAGACCTTAGTTCCTTGAATTTCCATAATAAATGAGTGAAATGACAGATATGAGATTGAGTAAACTTTTAATTCCTTGAATTTCCATAACAAATGAGTGAAATGACACAATGAACTATAATGATGCATAGTCATTTGAAGAAGTCAGATTAGTACTTAAAGTTAAATAAAATATTACTTGGCTATTTGGGCTCGAATTGGCACACCTATGCATTGACAATTCACTTGAAAGTCCCTCGGTTGTCTCAACTTGGTGGCCAAGACAATTTTGAGACAAAGAAGATGTTATGAATATCCTGTAGAATAAGTTTAATCTTATTGTCTTGAGACATATCATTAAACCACATTAATTCTTGGCGTTCAAGTGTAAAGATTCATTAGAACTAGACATCAGCATTGTCTAGTTAAGCTGATATTTTTGAGAAGTTTAGAGTTCAAATAAATACTAATACGTTGTATATATAAACTTGTAATCGAAAATAGTTATATATATATATATATTTAAATCTGTTTGAATTAGAATTTCAAATGGTGTGGTTATCAATATCAATCCAATCTGACAAGGATAAGGAAGTTATGCAACAATTCCTTAATGGATGGAACTGCATAACTGTTTTGTCTGATATAAAGGATAAACAATGCCTGCATTAATCCCTGCTAGAACACCAAACCTCAATAAAATTGTCCCATTAACAATCTGAGATCAAGGGTGGATCTAGGAGAAGAACAATGGAAGGAGGCAGTGGAACTAGTTAGTATTTCTACACACCCTTTGTCTTTTATTTCAATTCATATCGTATACTGCCATATATATATATATGTGCTTATTGTGTTACAGGATTGCAGTGATTTATGCATCCTAACTTAGGATCATAATAACATATCAGTCCTATATTTGTCATAGTTGATTTTGTTCATGTAAATTTGCAGACACTAGGATAGATATATTGTTTCAGTCCTAAATTATGATACGACTATTACAGCAATCCTAACATGCAAATTATAGTATAACTTCTAACACCAAGTACTTAAAATACTTTTATTTGGTGGTGAGTTGTGTTAGGAATGGCAAACGGGGGGCGGGGTACCCGCGGCTTTTCCCCGCATTTGTCAAGCGAGGATGGGGCGGGGTTTCCCATTACCCATGCTGGTTCCCCTTTTTTTTTTTTTTTTTTTTTTTTTTTTCAACCAGGGCATTTTTATAATTTTTCTTATTCCCCATAAGGATCCGACAGTTAGATCTTCGTATAATTGTAAAAAGACGATTCAAAAGGAGATCCGTGAAGATTTGACCGTTGGATCGTCGTATAATATTGTGAGGATGATTCTAAAGGCAATTTGGGACAATCCAACCGTTGGATCTTCACATAATTTTGAGAGGATGATCCTAAGGGCGATCCGTGAGGATCCGACCGCTGGATCGTCATATAATTTTATGAGGATGATTGTAAGGGCGATCCGGGACGATCCAACCGTTGGATCTTCGTATAATTTTGAGAGGATGAACCTAAGGTCGATTCGTGAGGATCTGACCGTTGGATCTTCGTATAATTTTGTGAGGATGAACCTAAGGGTGATTCGTGAGGATCCGACAGTTAGATCATCGTATAAATCGGTAAATATGATCATCTAGGTGATCTGTAAGGATCCGACCGTTGGATCGTTGTGTAATTGTGATTTGTGAATTATTTTTTGTCAAAAAAGGAAAGGAAAAAAAATCTAAAAAGATAGAAAATAAAAACTTTCAAAATAGAAAACCAAAAAAGTTCATATAGAGAAAATGGAAAATGTGGGGGCGGGGCGGGAAATCCCCCATTTGAAAATATCCCCAGATGGGGAACGGGGCGCGAGGGAAACTTGAGGCGGGGGCGGGGGCGGGGGAATCCCCCGTTTGCTCATTCTTAGTTGTGTATTCTACTTGATTTCCTAATAAAAACTTATCATTGAGCCGAACCCCTCAAAAGCTCTCATGCGGATTAATTTTTGGGAGCTTCTATTCATACCCCTAAAATTGGTATTTAGACCTCTATCTTTTTCCAAATTATAGTTGATTTTGTCAACTCATGACAAATTACCAATAAGGACACAAAAGAGGGAAAAAAAAAACCCTCTTTTTTATTTTTATTTTTTTTAACCCCACCCCACCCCTCCTCTCCCATGATGTCAGTGAGGTTTGAAACTGTGACATCCACGATACCGGTTATCTTAGATAACCAACAGGTCACAGCTCACCGACAAAAAAAAGAAAAAAAAATTTTCTTATCTTTACAAACAGTATATTTCTATGAGGCAATTCGCAAAATTCTAAGTTGTGTATTGCCTATTATATTGCTGCTTGCGCTTTTTTTCCAACTCGAAGTAATTAGTAAATATGTCTCTCTCCAAGCTAAGGAGCATTATGTTGGACCGGCTTTGAAACACCATGACCACTTTCAGTACGGGCATCTGTACGTAAATCATAATTAAGTGATGAAAACTTTGAATCCAAAAACTCAGTTTAATTAAAAATTTTGAGAATTGAGAGTAATATCTAAACATCGCAGATAGCAGTATACAGTGGCGGAGCTAGGATTAGATTTCAAGTGGGGCACACAACATATCAAAACTTCATAATAAGGAGAAAAAAAAAACATTCACAAAATATCAAAACTTCATAAAAGAAAAGAAAAAATAACTTAAAATGATATCTTATAAATTGTCAAATGCAATTGGTCAATAACTATATTAAAGTTTTTGAAAAATAATTAACTAGTAGATTAAAATAATGTTAATGTCCAAAACATAATAATATAAACATAAACTGTTCAAACCAATATAAAAAGGAACTTGGTTGTTTGTCTCGAACCCATGACCTTCATGTTGCTATCTCATCAGCCATCCACTGCACTAGACTAGCAGGTTTGATTGAAAGCAAATTAAACTATATATAACATTACTGGGGCACAGGACCCACTGGGCCCTAATGTGGCTCCGCCCCTGGCAGTATACCAACGTGCTTCTATATTCAATTGATTTAATGAAAAAAATATTGTATTGACTACCAACTGGAGATTTTTTTTTTTTTTTTTGTGCAGCTTAATTGTATGAAGGGTAAAATAGGATTGTGAAATCTTCAAAAATTGAATGAGGTTCGACTACTGATTTTCGAGGTATGAATAGAACGTAAAAAAAGAAGTTTTTATTGATTTTATTGGACGATGGGCGTTGTGGAAAAATTAGGGAGGTCTAGATAGCAAATTGGTTATCTATAAAAATAAGTTGGAGGTCTATTAAGTTGGGAGGTCCAAATGCCAACTTTGGAGGTATGAATAGAAGCTCCCTTAATTTTTACATACTTCTTATCCCTTCTTTTTTTTCTTTTAAGAAAGAAACGTATGTTACAATTTTATTCAAAAAAGAACATAGGTTCAATTACACTCCTCCTTTAGGAGATCAACTAAAATAGGTATGGAGAATGAAATAAAGTAAAGACTAAAGGACTGTAAAACACATTTAGATTACTAATGAGTCATTTCATTGACCTTCTTGTAAAGATGATGGAACGAAGATCCTGAAAGCTCCTAGAGATGTCTACAAATATCTTTACAAACATGCCCCAAACATGACTCATACGAGTCAGTACAGGAAGATAATGCTATTGATGCCCAAAAAAGCACTAGACATGCCGTACGCACATTTCAACCTTAAAAGGGAAATATAAATGCAAACTACATGTGGAACGACAAAAAATTACATATCGAACCGTCATGCCATGCATGTGGACCCAAGCCACAACTACGCTCTTGGGGCTTGCAGAAGTGGGTGTGATGTGGAAGGTTATGAAAACACATAATACTCGTTTATTGATTTAGTGTCGTTGGTGATTTCAGTCTTGGGCCCGAAATCCAATCTTGATGACTTAAATCAAGAACGAAATGGTGATTATGAGAGTTGGCTCTCCTTTGAAACCCAAAGCCCATATCAGAAAAGCCCAACTTCCCTTTTTTTTTTCTTCTTTTTCATTTCTGCCTCATCTCTTTTCCTCGCAGCAACCTAATATCTTACATTCCTCCACGCAACAATCTAATACTTAAAGAGCTAGCCAAAATCCCTAAGTACGACTTATTCTCTCTATTTGTCATGCCCTGATCCCAAATTCGTAGAGATCATTGAGTCTTTGACAACCATTTACAACTCAAGAGACAGTAAAAGAAGGTAAAAGAATAAGCACTTCTTAGTAAAAAAAAAAAAAACATGGCATTTTATATAAACCACTCCAAAGAAACATATTACATATATACAATAGTACAAATGTACAAGAGTTTATATATATACAAGAGTTGAACTATATAGAAACATGATCAAAACCCTTACAGCAAGGGATAATGCCGAGTGGCACCAAAACATCAAAACTAAATAAGGAAGTTTACAAAGATAGAACTCTTAACACTCAGGCACTCTTTTCACAACGCTACTACCCAAGTATCTGCAAAGAAACAAAAAAAGAAAATAAAGGAGCATGAGCAACTAAAGCTCAGTGAGTAGCTAAACAAAAAAAATGAAAACGTAAAGACTAACAATCAGTACTCCAAATGAAAAGTAAACAACACCAGAATTTATCACCCAAGCCATGATCAACCCACTGGTATTAATCACAGAAAAATCTGAACTCCAACAAAACCAGTTGCCACATCAAACTCAGACATGAAAATAATCAGGCTTCCAAAGCCCCGGAGCTACCACAACTCAATGACCGTGCCACTAATCATAGTCACGTCATATGTAATTTGCACATTGCCAACACCACTCTCTTGTTGACTAGAGGATTCGAAAACACAATTAATGTTAAGGTAATTCTCAAATTACGATCCATAACAATTGCAGCACAATAAAACCAACATATTCACAATTCGAAACACATACTGAGTTGATGACTAACCGAACATATAATCAAAATCCAAAACCCAATACTCCAAAGTAAAAATCAGTAAGGAGATTAACAAAGTAAAGAAAACAGATAGAGGATACCACAAAGTAGAAGCATGAAACCCTCACCCTTGACTTAGTACCAGAGCTTCTTAATACCCAAACCAAAAACAAGCTTAGTTTGTACTCTATTTCAAAACCAAGGTCTAAATTGTTCTCTTTCTTCTCTCTTCAATCCCCAGTCTCAAAGAGAAGAAATCTGGAACCAAGTAGTACCCTCCCCAAATCAGTTTCTCGATGGGAACCAAAAGCCAAAAAGAAAAGAAGTCAAAGGCAAAAAGGTGGAAGGGCAAACATAAAGTTAATTTAATTAACAATCTCTATCAATACCAAAAAATAAAGAGAACAAGATAAAAGAACTCATTCTAAAAACAACCATAGGTAAAGAAAAATAAATAAAAGAAGATAAAAAATGAAGGAAAAAAAAATCAGTTTCAGGATATCATTGATAGAGAAACTTCATGACCAGTTAAGGGAATGTTCAACCCCCCCCCCCCCCCCCTTGTATTGTAATAAAGGGTCTAGGCTCAATGTCCCCCCCTGTATTCGACAGTTTCATTAATCATGGCTTGAGGGCAGCCGCACCAGCCCTTTATTCAAAAAAAAGGGGAATCGTTCCCTCTTTAGAATTTCAACTTCCGATATACCTTGTCCACCTTGTTCCTTGTTTTCTGTCACTGCGATGATTTCTACTACAGTACATGTCGACAATTACTGTAGCAACCTTCACTTTCTCCCAAACCCTTATCTCTCAAGTGAGCACCTATTTTCCTGATTTTTGGGACAGAAATTGAGTATCGATTGAGGAGGAAAGGTTTTATCCAGAAAATCAAATGCTCTGAGTCACCACAATACCCTCCAACCAAGCCTATAAAAATGGAGATTTGAGACTAGGATAGGCATCAGGTAACATCCAGCAATACCCATAAACAATCAAGCCTTCAAGCATAAACCCAGTTCTCAATCTCTTTTCCAAACTCTCCTTCAAACCAAGTTCCCAGAAACCCAAATCTAAGAACCCCCAAATTCTCTCATCGCAATGTGTTTCTAGCTCCCACACCATATACTTCACACTGTCAAGCCCTATTCATGATCTAAATCACATACGAAGTCCTCCCACTAATCGAATTATTGAGTTGATTTTGGCCTAATCGCTGTTTAATTCAAAAAGAACCCTCACAAGTGCATGAAAACCAACCCAAGGCAGGATGACGTACTCAAATCTATCGTGCCCAAGACATACTCAATAGCAAACTGACATGGCAACCTTCCTATACTAAAGCCTTCACCCTTATAGGGTAATAAACATGTTGGATATATAGTCAAAGACAACCCACAAGAAAGGAGCCCTCGTTATCTCTAGCTATCACTCAAATCTCCAGCTAGTAACCTCATCAAACGCACCATCCAATGTAATGCTACACCATCCCACATGCAGCAGACATACCCATCGTGTACGAGTCCTAGTTCCTTTTGAGTGTCGAGTATTGGCTCGACCATAAGTGTCCAGCCATGCAAAAACATGGACGCAACTTCCACAAGATTAGACCTTTTCAATTAAAAATTTTGCGGTGGGAATTCAGTTTCCTTTTTTGTACACAATTTAAATTCCCGATGCTTTATTTTCTTCATTGGTTTTCCATTACTTGTAGACTTGTACTTCAACCTTATTTTCTTACCCCTTGAGGATTCTAGCATTATAAAACTAGAGGTTATGACTCTTCATCTTTCACAAACTCCTCAGCATCTACTATGGCAAGGAAAATAAACATTTGCAGCAAAAACCCAACGAGCAGTAAAAAGTTCAAGGGAGATCATAGCCAAAGCGTCACGCCTAAGAACAAAATAGTACCTTACTTACCTGAAATTGTTGTCAATGAAATCCTCCAACGCATTCCTACTCGACTTGCTGTCAGGTTGTGCATTCTGTCAAAACAATGGCTAAATGTATGGTGTTCAATCCCTGTATTAGATTTTGACGAGGGTGACTCATATGTTCATGATGGCATTCTCAGCGAACGGATAAAGTTCATAAGATTTATGAATGGGTGCTTGAAATTCCGCCAGAAAGACAAGGTCCTAGATAAGTTTAGGCTTCATGTGAGATAGGGTGGAGGAGTTATGATTATAGACAGGTGTCTGAATTTTTCTGTTGAGAGAATGGTCAAAGAGTTAGGTATCAGCCTTCGAAGAAAACCTCAGGTCGAGTACAGTTTATCTCATACCATTTTTACTGCAAAATATTTAACTACTTTAAATTTGGAGAATGTTAAAATAATTAACATTGATGGTGCTATAAGCCTTCCTTCTTTGGAGACTGTGCATCTCAGAGTTGTACGTTTTGGTCACAGGGAGGTTTTTTCCCACTTCTTAAGAGAATGCCCTTCCATTAAGTACTTAGTACTCACTTCATGTTCTTTTGCTCTCTCACATCGGGCAATTAAGGTTTCGAGTTGCAGTCTTGAATCCTTCTGATGGTGCAATTTGGCTCTATTACAGTTGGTTACTGTTGCAGTCTTCTGTATAGCTAGTTGGTTACTGTTGTTAAATTTTGTCTGATGGCCATGTACTTCTCTTGGTTTTGATCTGTGTCCTTTAATTTCTTTATCTGATATTTGGCGATACAGATTGATAGGCTTACATGGCTAAAAATATGTAGTGTAGATGTTAACATACCATAGCATATACAAGTATAAATTGAATTCAAATTTCAAATCTATCATTTCCCACAAGTTGGTCTATGATAATCATTAATGTTGGAAAATAATTAAGGATTGAAACATAAATTAACTTACCAATTAAGGGCCTCTGTAAGATTGTAAGGCTCACCTTGAAGTGGGAAAAGCCTTTGTAAGGTTGTAAGGCACAATGGGAAAAGCCTTTTAATCCTATTAAAAATTTATTTAAAAAAAAAAAAACATTTAGCCCCCTTCAACCTTATATATGTCAGTGAGAATCGAACTCATGATCTTTACAATGTTGGTAACATGATATAAATTGGGTCTTTCTAAATGTACCCAACAAATATCTAAATACACCCAGCAATTTTTTTTACACCCATCATATGCATGAGATTTCTAACCGCACCCAAAATATTTTCCTATAATACCCTTTTCTTTTATTAAACCCAGCAATCCTGATCTGATTAATGCTACTGGAAAATTCATTACATTACCTATCACATATATACATGCTATCAGAAATTCATGAACGACAGCAGAATGATAGTTGAAGACTAAGTTTCAAAACTTGCGCTAGGATCTCAATTGTCTGATAATCTCTCTGGGCATAAACTCCATGAGACATCAGTACAAGAGCCTAGCTAGCATTAAAAAAGGCCGATGAAAGAGGAACGGGAGAGGATATTAATTGCACCAATGTTTATATACACACTAGCGTCTATGAGGCATCAGTACAAGAGTCTAGCTAGCATTTTATGAAACAATAACCAAATCTGTAGATAATTCAAGGGCTTAGTGGGGAAAAGAGGCTCGGAAAGAGGAAGACGAGTGCAGCTTCCAAGAAATTTACAAACAATTGAGAAAGCAAAAACAAACCTTCCAGAAATTCAAACCCTAAACAAAGAAATTAAACTCCTAAAAGAACTTTGGAAGGAAATTTAAACCAATAAAACTATAAGAGAGATATGTTCAAAGTCTGCAGGCGGGTATTCATCCGTCATACCAAATCAAGAAGGTGAATATCAACGAAGTTTGGTATTCTTCATCTCAGAAGAACGAGGGAGTAGTTTGCTGGGTGTTTGGTATTCTTTGTCAGGGTGTATGAGTTTTGCTCGGTTTAATTAAAGAAAAGGGTATTATAGAAAAACTTGTTGGGTGTACTTAGAGATTTTATAAATTTGTTAGGTGTAAAAAATTGCTGGGTGTATTTAGATATTTACTGGGTACATTTAGAAAGACCCTATAAATTTCTTTTATTTTGAGGACAAATAAAAAAAGACAGATAATCAATTCAAAAATCCTATAATCCGTAAGGATTTTAGTTTGTATAGGTCGGCGAGGTTTACAGAGCTAATAACAATAAAACAATAAAATTAAAATCCTACTAGGGTTAGTTGTCTATAAAAGAGAGTTCCTCTTCATCATATTTGGGAGTTCACAGATCTCACAACTATTGCGTCTATCATGACTACCGCCAAAAACCCTATACTACCTCAGTTACCTGATGATATTATTCACCAAATCCTCCGACTCCTCCCCACCAAATCAGCTGTTCGTATGCGCTGTGTTTCCAAGCAGTTCGAAGATCTGTGGTCAATAAATCTGGACGAGGGCGATCCACTTGACAAGGATGACGACAATCCTCATCAGCACACAGAATTCATCAACTTCTCGGAGACCTCTTTGGATTCCCGCAAAAACGACAAGCACGTAGATAAATTCAGGCTGCGCATGTTGAGGTACTCACCCAAAGACTCTGCTATTATATCTAGATATCTGCGTTTTGCTTTCAAGAGAAACGTCATGGTGTTAGATCTCAGCCTTAGATCTAAACCTGGGTTAGCATACTACAACATGTCCTCGGCCTTTCTCGAACGAAATTATATAACTACCTTGAATTTGGAATGTGTGAGAATGAACTTAGGAAATCATGGTATAAAACTTCCATTGTTGAGAACTATGTCCTTCAAAAGTGTGGAAGTGGACTCGCAAGATTCTCTCACACGTTTGGTTTCATCGTGCCCTAACATGGAGAATTTGTCATTGAATTTCAAGTACGCTACTCATGAAAAGTTTTGCTTATCGTTAGAGACTCTTCTGGGTTTGAAGTATATAACTACTTTACATTTGGAGAATATGAAAATAAAGAGTGATACTGATGATAGGAGGGTACTTTATACCAATGATGGTAGGGAACGCCATCTGCCTTTAAAAACTATGAGCCTCAAAACTGTCCACTTGAAACTTTGCACTTTCCATGACTTAATTTCCAGATGCCCCTCTGTTGAGTATTTGTCACTCAGTTCATGCTCTTTTCCTCGGCGGTCTTCGATTCAATTTTCATGTTCTAGTCTCAAAACCTTGGAAGTTACCGATTGCAATGCTCAGCAGTTTAATGTTGAAGCTACGAATCTGGAATCTTTCACCTTGGTTTCAGAAATCCCGCTACTTGGTTCAGAAATTGGGCAACTTACTCGAACTGCTTTGCATGATTGCAAAAACTTGAAACATGTGAACATTCGCTCTGAGCACCTGCATGACATTGTATTAGGCGGCTGCAGAGATTGTGTCGAAGCCACAATTGATACCCCAAATCTAAGGTATTTCAACTTTATTGGCAATTTGAAGACCACGATTTCTATGGAAGCTCCAAATTTATTGGAAGCAAAAATTACACTTCTGTGCGGGAGACAATTCCCTACTTTGGTAGACTTTCTTAAAATATTTGGTCACAGCAAAAAAATACTCCTACATGTTGATGATGCTGAGGTGGATTTCGTCTTTCCAGAAAGCTTCAGAAAAAGTGTCTCTTGTCCACCGTTGCCTAGTCTCAAGCATCTTGTAGTCTACCGTAAAGAAAAGCTCAAGGAAAGAGATTCAGATTTGCAGAATTCCATGCTTTGGATGGCACCTTGTGCAGAACTTAAAATAAAAAATAAATGAATTTGGCTACAAAGTTTGTCTGTAAGTTCCTGCAAATTTGGAGCAGTACGTACTACTATGTTTTTAATCGTTTTTTTTTTTTTTCGGTCTGAACTATGTTTTTAATCCTGGCCGGTATCAGTATTGATAATAAATTATCAGATTATGAATTGTTTTTGGTTAACTACTAAAACATGTTTCTTTCTAGTTGATGCTTAGTTGAAAAATCCTGGAGTAGTTAACTTGATGACTGGTTTAATAGTTTATCAAATCATGAACGGTTTTAGGGTTTAGTAATCAATTGATGGATGACAAGGGACAAGCCTCTTAACACACAATAGGAGCACATATCTTCATTGTCTTCATTTGTAGAGAATGACTGGCTAGTTTTTTTTAACCTTTTTAGCTATTTTCCAACTAATTTGATGAAAGGGTAACAAATGCCAGGATAATCTATTCCAATTGTTGATTTCATCAGTCAAGGAGCACTACTCGATCAGGAAAGAAACTTGATCGATCAGTAAATTTTAGGCTTCTAGTTATGTTCTAAGAGCGCGCAATCAATTGTCCATCGTGGAGCTTGAGCGACCTTATTAACTATGATGACGCCCGAGTGGCTCATTACAACCCTTGGAAAATATATGAGTCATTGAACTTTGAATTTTGAAGTGTGTTGGAGTACCGTGCTACTCTTCCCAACACCAGGTGGCGGGGACTTGATTGTAATTTTACAGAATGAATGAACTTCCTCCGTTGATTAATTAAAAAAAAAATTGCTGATTTTATGGAGTCGAGAAGAGTTCATGAAAAAATACAAAAAGTTTGATTTAAGATTAGTCACATAACTAAAAGTGACAGAAATCGGAATCTATCTAGGCCTCATCAACGGGCCGCCCGGCCCATTGGTGGCGGGCTTGGGCCGGGCCGGACCTTACTCCATTTTTAAATAGTAGCGGGCCGGGCTTCATTGTAAATTGAAGGATCCAAGCTCATCCATTTAATGCAGGCCTCGCGGGCTTTTTCGGGCAGGGCCTTGCGGGTTTTATTTACAAATAAATCTTTAAAGATAATATTTTTTATAAACTTATATTTATATATCATACACTCCAAAGAAAAACCTCTATCAACTAAAATAAAATGGAAAAACCGACCGTTGGATGAGATTATTATAATAAATATGAGTGTGGTAAAAAATTTAGCCAATTTCACCATATTTTCGAATCCGATTGAATTGGTCAACCGTTGTTACATGTATGTTTTCTTAGTTGACCGATGACATGACGACCGCGAAACGTGCTTATTTTTTCACATCATGTCTGTAAATATTTCATCAATGGATGTGCGTGGACATAAGATAAAAATTTCAATTTTAATTGCAAAGATGTTGGTCTATATCAATTTGCCTCCTAAAGTCGTATGACTTGTATATTACATTTAAATTGTTGAGGTTCATTCTAAAGAAACCATGAAGTGGAAAATGAATTTAGAGAAATCAACCGCTCGATTGAGAGATAGTAATATTTTATGGTGATTGTAAAAAATTCAGCTAATTTAATTCTCGTTTCGAATTCGATCAAGTAGGTCAAATTTAGTTACTCTTACAAACCTATATCTATATATCATACACTTCAAAGAGCAACCCCTATCAATTCAAAGAAAATGGAAAAATGGACCGTTGGATGAGATTATTACAATAAATTATGAGTGTGGTAAAAAATTTAGCCTATTTCACCATATTTTCAAATCCGATCGAATTGGTCAACCGTTGTCACTTGTATGTTTTCTTGGTTGACCGATGGCATGACGACCGCAAAACGTGCTTATTTTTTCATATCACGTCTGTAAATATTTCGTCGATTGATGTGCGTGGACATAAGATAAAAATTTCAATTTTAATTACAAAGATGTTGGCCTATATTAATTTGCCTCCTAAAGTTGTATGACTTGTATATTGCATTTAAATTGTTGAGGTTCATTCTAAAGCAACCATGAAGTGGAAAATGAATTTAGATAAATCAACCGCTCGATTGAGAGATTGTAATGTTTTATGGTGATTGTAAAAAATTCAGTTAATTTGATTCTCGTTTCGAATTCGATCAACTAGGTCAAATTTAGTTACTCTTATAAACCTATATCTATATATCATACACTCCAAAGAGAACCTCTATCAATTCAAAGAAAATGGAAAAATAGACCGTTGGATGACATTATTACAATAAATTATGAGTGTGGGAAAAAATTTAGCCAATTTCACCATATTTTCGAATCCGATTGAATTGGTCAACCGTCGTCACTTTTATGTTTTCTTGGTTGACCGATGGCATGACGACCACAAAACGGGCTTATTTTTTCACATCACGTTTGTAAATATTCCATCGATGAATGTGTGTGGACATGAGATAAAAAAAAATTAATTTTAATTACAAACACATTGGCCTATACCAATTTTCCTCCTAAAGTTGTATGACTTATACATTACATTTAAATTGTTGAGGTTCATTCTAAAGCAACCATGAAGTGGAAAATGAATTCGGAGAAACCAACTGCTCGATGGAAAGATTGTAATGTTTTATGGTGGTTGTCGAAAAATCAGCCAATTTGGTTCTCGTTTCGAATTCGATCCACTAGGTCAAACTTAGTTACTCTTATAAACTTATATTTATATATCATACACTCCAAAGAGCAAACCCTATCAATTCAAAGAAAATGGAAAAACCGACCGTTGGATGAGTTTATTACAATAAATTATGAGTGTGGTAAAAAATTTAGCCAATTTCACCATATTTTCAAATCCGATTGAATTGGTCAACCGATATGTAGAATATATATATATATATATATATGCACTAATGCACATATTCTATATAGAAGTATAAGAACTTCCACACACACATATATATATAAATATAATATTTTACGGGCTTTTACTGGCCGGGCCGGGCTGGGTTTTTGCTGGCTTTTGGCGGGCCGACCCACTACCCACTGAGGCGGGCTTTTGCGGGTTTTTTAACGGGCCGGGTAGGACTTTTAGCCCTCAGGGCCGGCGGGCCTCCATCGGCCCACTTGATCCGCGGGCTTTTTGATGAGGCCTAAATCTATCAATCACCAAAAAGAAAAAAAAAAAAGAAAAAGAGAGAGACAGAGAGAGATAGAGGTTCTGTTGTCACCTTTGTTCCTCTTCGGAGCTCTATTTTTTTCTTTTGGGCTTAATCTTAAAATGTGGGTGTACTCAGTGTGCGCTAAGTAATTTGCTCTTGTGTTTGGGTGTGCTGGGTAGTGTACTCTACGTAATGGCTCTTTCTGTCGGTCCGGATCATTTATTGTACTCATTAAATGCATAATGGATAACATTTTCAACTCAAAAAATGGTTACATTTTTTACTTCATACTTCAAATGTTGCTTCCTACTTGGAAAATTTGGTTATCCTCAACTATTGCTTCATACTCAGAAATTTGGTTATCCTAAACCTGGAGGTTTATTCTGGTGGAGTGAACTACTTCTGCTTCTTAGGATTAAATGTCCCTTGCATTGAAATAATAATAACAAAAAACAAAAGTTTAGTAAACTGTGAAATGTGGATCATCTTTTTGTTCTCAATGATTGTCCCTTTTTAATAAGGTTTCCTGATCTCGTAAAGGTTCTTAATATTGCAAGGGAAGTAGGTTTTACAAGGACAAGGCTATTCTACTTGCATTATAATTAGGAGATCGAGCCTATTAATTCTTCCATTAGCATTCACTACGCCTGTTGCATCTATCAAGCTATCATGGATTCATGGCTAACAAAACAGCAACACACAGCCAAAACACCATAACTTTGGGCTAGTCAAGACAACACGACCTCACTTACCTAAGGACATTCTCCGTCAAATTATCTCACTCCTTCCCCACTAATTCCGCCTTCCGCATGAGCTTTCTTTGAAAGCAATTTGAAGATGTATTGTGTTTTCTCCCTGTACTTAATCTTGACAAGGGTGATAATGACGCAAACCTCGACAAGCCAATTCAAGATATAAAGTTCCCCAACATCCTGAAAAGGTATCTAACATTCCGTGAGAAAGACTGCAAGCCCTTGATGTAGAACGGCTGGCAAGAAGAATCGAAGAACAACTCGATCAATCCAAAGGAAAACCCGGTTTGCTGCAAATTTGGCATTCGGTGTCCGAATCGTGATTGCTATACCTTTCTGGAAAGGGAATTATGACAAGAACAAAACTCGTCGTTTTGCCACGATGTGTAGGCTTTTTTGGGCTTTCAGGGTTGTTTAGGACCTCAAAACTGCAATTTACTATTTTTCAGAATTTTTGGTTTTCTAGTTTGTTTTGGATTTGTTTTGTTTTTACCAGTGGGCTTTAGGGTTTCATTGTTAGTCGCCCTAAGGTTTCTTTTCTCATATATAAGACACCTTAACGATTGCAGAACCTATCTTTTATCATATTATCAATTAAACTGAGAGTTTTCTCATTTATCTCTGGTGGACTCCAAAATATTTGTTTTAGGTTTATTGCTTATAAACCTAGGATTACTTTCCGACTGCGTCAGGTGGTATTAGATCAGGTCTTCCCTGTCTCTCCTATTTACCTTAGTAGCAATGGGTGAAGTTACAAAAGCAGATCTTGATGCTCTTACCGCAGCGTTTACTGCTACCTTCAACACCGTGAATACTCAGATTGGAGAAATTCGTGGATTGTTGGGAGAGAGGGATAATAACAACAACAACAATTGGAATAGAGGCGGGGAAGGAGGCCAGCGAGTTAGGGCTCCATGTGGTGAAGTTGTTGATAATAATTCAGAATCTGATTGTGAAGAAGAAATTGTGCAACCTGAACAACAAGGACAAGCGGACCAAGATTATAAAATCAAGGCTGAAATCCCTTTCTTTTCGGGCAACTTGGGTATGGAAGATTATTTGGATTGGCAGCTTCAGGTGGACATATTCTTTGAGATTATGGAGGTGCCTGAACACAAGCAGGTTAAGCATGTTGCCTAGTGATTGAAGAGTACTGCTGCAGTTTGGTGGGATAATTTGCACGATACTCGAAAGAAGTAGAGGAAGCAGGGCATTAAAACATGGCGAAGAATGAAACAGCTGATGATGGAGAGGTTCTTGCCAGATGATTATGAGCAGATTTTGTACAGGTTGTATATTGATTGTGTCCAAGGCACTAAGACCGTGGCTGAGTACACTGCTGAGTTCATACGCTATTTAGAGCGTAATGAACTAGGAGAAACTGAAAGTCGGAAGGTGGCTTGCTATGTCAGTGGGCTGAAGCCAGCTATTCAGGAGAAAATTGGGTTGCAAACTGTGTGGACTGTGACAAAAACTTCAAGCCTAGCATTGAAAGCAGAATTATTAGAGAAGCCTTCACGAGCTTCTTTTTTCCAGAGTTATACCTATCAAAGGAGCACAGAGTTGGTGAACTCCTCAACTAGCAAGGGTAAAGCCATACAGCAGAATACAGAGAGTGCTCCTAGGGTTTCCAATCCTCCTTTTAAAGGGACTAGCGGTTCTAGCAGTTCTAGTGTTGCTCAAAATAGGGTCCCAAATCAGAAGCCTAATAATCCTTATGTGAGGCCTACAACAAAAATCTGCTATAAATGCAACAAGCCTGGACATAGGTCTAATGTGTGTTCTGGGAGGAGACAAACTGCCTTTATGGATGATTATGATGAAGAAGTTGGAAGAGGAGATGAGTATGAAGGGGTTGACTTTGCAATGGAGGAGTCTCCTGAAAAGGTTAATATTGTGTTCCAGAGGATCTTATTATCTCCTAAGAAAGATGGGCAGTGACGCAATATTTTCAGGTCACTTTATTCCATTAATAACAAAGTGTGCGATCTGATTATGGATAATAGGAGCTGCGAAAATTTCGTATCCAAAAAGTTAGTGGATTATTTGCAGTTACCTACACAGCCTCATGAGGCACCTTATTCTTTGGGGTGGGTAAAAAAAGGTCCACAAGTTCGAGTTGCTGAGTCCTGCAAAGTACCAGTATCCATTGGTAAGCATTATAAAGATGAAGTTATGTGTGATATTATTGATATGGATGCTTGTCATATTTTATTTGGGCGACCTTGGCAATATGATGTGGATGTGACTTATAAAGGCAGAGATAATGTGATGATGTTTATGTGGAATAGTCATAAAATTGTCATGGCTCATGTTTATCAATTTGAGAGGTCTGGAAAGAAAGGGGAGAGTATTCTGACCTTGTCTAGCAGTGAATTTGAGATGGAGGAAGCCTTTAAAGAATTTGAAGTTATTTGTCCAGTGGTGATTAAAGGGTTGTTGACTGCAGAAAAGGAAGATATGGTGATCCCTAAGGAAGTGCAGAATATGTTGGGAGAGTTTGGGGAGTTGATTTCGGATGAGTTGCCCAACGAGTTACCACCTATGAGGGATATTCAACATCAAATTGATTTGGTTCCTGGAGCTAGTTTGCCAAATATGCCCCATTACCGCATGAGTCCTAAGGAGAAAGAGATTTTGAGAGAGCAGATTGAAGACTTGCTGAAGAAAGGGTTCATTTGTGAAAGTATGAGTCCCTGTGCAGTTTTAGCCCTCCTTGTTCCTAAGAAGGGCAATCAATGGCGGATGTGTGTTGATAGCAGGGCCATAAATAAGATAACTAACTGTGAAGTACAGGTTTCCTATTCCTCGTTTGGAGGACATGCTCGATGAGTTGGAGGGTTCCAAGGTGTTTACAAAGATAGACCTTCGAAGTGGTTACCACCAGATTCGAATCAAGCTAAGGGATGAGTGGAAGACAGCCTTTAAGAGCAAGGATGGGCTATATGAGTGGATGGTAATGCCATTCGGGTTGTCTAATGCACCCTGCACCTTTATGAGGCTTATGAACCAGGTTCTTCGTCCTTTTATTGGTTCTTTTGTCGTGGTGTATTTTGATGATATATTGATATATAGCAGGACCAAAGAAGAACATCTGCTACATTTGAGGCAGGTTTTAGGAGCTTTACAGGAAAATAAATTGTACATTAACCTGAAAAAGTGTACTTTTTATACCAGCAAGCTATTGTTTCTGGGTTTTGTGGTTGGAGAAGAAGGCATTCAGGCTGATGAAGACAAGGTACGAGCTATAAGAGAATGGCCAGCTCCAAAAACAGTTTAAGAGGTGCGAAGCTTCCATGGTTTGGCTACTTTCTACAGGAGATTTGTAAGAAATTTTAGTACCATTGCTGCTCTTATTACTGAATGTTTGAAGAAAGGCAAATTCCAGTGGGCAGAAAAGCAAGAAAAGAGCTTTGCTTTAATCAAGGAGAAACTTTGTACTGCATCGGTTCTTGCTCTTCCCAATTTCGACAAGGTGTTTGAGGTTGAATGTGATGCTAGTGGAGTGGGAGGAGGTGCTGTGTTATCATAAGAGAAGAGGCCAGTAGCATTCTTTAGTGAAAAGTTGAGTGAAGCTCATCAAAAGTGGAGTACTTATGATAAGGAATTTTACGCAATATTCCTGGCATTGAAGCAATGGGAGCCTACCTAATTCAGAGAGAGTTTGTATTGTTCACTGATCATCAGGCCTTGAAGTACCTTAACAGTCAGAAATTGGGTGAGTTTTTTGTAGAAATTTCATTTTGTGATTCAACATAAATCTGGTACTCTTAATAGGGTGGCATATGCTTTAAGTAGGAGGCTTCCTTGCTGGTCACTTTAGCTCAGGAGATTGTGGGTTTTGATCTCTTGAAAGAATTATATGAGGAAGACGTTGATTTTAAGGAGATTTGGGCCAAGTGCAGTACCAATCATGCAGTTGCATATTTCTATGTGAATGATGGTTATTTATTTAAGGGCAATCGGCTATGTATTCCTGGCTCATCGTTGAGGGAGAAACTGATCAGAGATCTGCATGGAGGGGGTTTGAGTGGACACTTGGGTCGAGACAAAACTATTGCTAGCCTTGAGGAAAGGTATTTCTGGCCACAGCTGAAGAATGATGTAGGAGCTATTGTAAGGAAGTGCTACACCTGCCAAGTTTCTAAGGGTCAGTCCCAAAATACTGGTCTTTATTTACCTTTACCTGTTCCTGATGATATTTGGCAGGATCTTGCTATGGATTTTGTGTTGGGGTTACCCCGAATCCAAAGGGGTGTGGATTCTGTGTTTGTGGTAGTTGACAGGTTCTCGAAGATGGCACACTTCATAGCTTGTAGGAAGACCGCTGATGCTTCTAATATAGCCAAACTGTTTTTCAGGGAGGTGGTTTGTTTGCATGGAGTGCCCAAGTCCATTACTTCTAATAGAGACACGAAGTTTCTTAGTCACTTCTAGATTACTTTGTGCAGGATGTTTGGCACAGCTTTGAATCGTAGCAGCACAGCTCATCTTCAAATTGATGGGCAGATAGAGGTTACTAACAGAACTTTGGGTAACATGATCAGGAGTGTTTGCGAAGATCGGCCCAAATAGTGGGATTATGCTTTGCCACAGGTGGAGTTTGCTTATAACATTGCTGTGCATAGTGCAACAGGGAAGTCACCATTCTCATTAGTTTATACTAATGTTCCTCGACATGTGGTTGATTTGGTGAAGCTTCCTAAGGTTTCTGGAGTTAGTGTTGCTGCTGAGGGCATGGCTAGAGATGTGCAGGCTGTTAGTGAAGAAGTTAAGGCCAAGTTGGAAGAAACTAATGCTAAGTATAAAGCTGCAGCTGACAAGCATCAAAGAGTTAAAGTGTTCCAAGAGGGCGATGACGTGATGGTGTTTCTGCGGAATGAGAGGTTTCCTGTTGGTACCTACAACAAGCTGAAGCCAAGAAAATATGGTCCTTTTAAGGTGCTGAAGAAGATCAACAACTATGCTTATGTTGTTACACTTCCAGATTCAATGGGCATTTCTAACACCTTTAATGTTGCTGATCTGCATGAGTTTCGTGGAGATGAGGTTCTTTATCCTGAAGAAAACTCGGGGTCGAGTTCTTCGGAGGTGGAGGAGACTGATGTAGAATGGCTGGTAAGAAGAATCAAAGAACAGCTTGATCAATCCAAAGGAAAACCTGGTTTGCTGCAAATTTGGCATTCGCTATCTGAATTGTGATTGCTATACCTTTCTGGAAAGGAAATGATGCCAAGAACAAAACTCGTCACTTTGCCACAATGTGTGGGCTTTTTCTGGCTTTCGGGGTCGTTTAGGGCCTCAAAACTGCAATTTACTATTTTTCAGAATTTTCGGTTTTCTAGTTTGTTTTGGATTTGTTTTCTTTTTTAGGGTTTCATTGTTAGTCGCTCTAGGGTTTCTTTTCTCATATATAAACAACCTTAAACGGCTGCAGAACCTATCTTTTAGCATATTATCAATCAAACTGAGAGTTTTCCCATTTACCTATGGTGGACTCCAGAATCCTTGTTTTAGGTTTATTGCTTTAAAGCTAGGGTTACTTTCCGACTGCATCAGCCCTTGGATAAATTTAGGCTTCGCATGGCGATGGACACGGTCAGAAAAGACATTGTGGAAAAGTTATTGAGGAGTTTTGCAGCTGAAAATAGTGTCAAGGAGTTGGATCTCAGCCTCAAAAGCGAACCGAGAGCCTACTGCTTAAACTTGACCCTTCTTAATCTCAAATATTTAACTACTTTAAGTTTGGAGTATGTCAAAATAAAGGGTCGTAAAACTTTTTTTCTTCCGTCTTTGAAGACTATGGTTTCAGCACTCTCTTGGTTTCGGCACCTTGGTTTCAACACTCTCTACTTTTTCAGCACTACTTTCTAAGTGCCCTTCCATTAAGTATTTGTCATTGACTTCATGTGATCTCTTGGGATCCATCGACGTTTCAAGTTCTAGTGTGAAGACTTTGGAAATTAGAGATTACAATCTTCAGCGTATTGTCGTACATGCATCTCATCTCAAGTCTTTTACATTGGTTTCAGAATCTCCAGAACTTAAGGCTGTTGGTTTGCATGGGTGCGAAAACTTGAAATATATCAACATCCGTGCAGAGCACTTGCCAGAGTTTGGGTTATACAGATGCACAGATGTGGAGGCCATAATTGATGCTCCAAATCTTGGTCGTTTTAATGGTCACCAAGAGCGTGGCGGTATGAATGGAAAGTATTTACCGAGTGATTTTCAATGGTAGAGAGCTATGATGACAAGGGTGAAGCCATGTTTCGAAGGAATTCGAAAAAGACTTCTCAACTGATGAAGTAGTGCTTTCATCGTTCAAACGATATATTATTTTCCAGGAGCTGTGATAAGTATTGCACAGGTTTTGTCTAGAGCAGAGTTTACTGCACTTTCTTTTATGTCTTTTTGGTGCAAAATATCACCAATGGTCACTGAGTTATGACTTATTCGACACTTAACTCACTGTATTTTCAACAATATCACTTAACTCACTCAGTTTTACATCCGTCTTTTACTTAACTCACTGCTGTTAATTCTACCGTTAAAAGCCATTAAAATTGAGGGTATATTTGTCAAAACACTTAAAAATCATTTTTAACTTTAAAAAACTACATTTATTAGACTTTTTTTCAATTTTCTGAAATTTCTAATAAAAAATGATTTTTTTAACTTAAATATAATTTGAAAAAAAAATTGTCTTTTTAAAAAAAAAAAGAAGTTAGAAATGCATTTTTATAGTGTTTAGACAAATATACCCTCAATTTATATTTATTAGACTTTTTTCAATTTTTTAAATTTCTATGATTTCTATAAAAAAAAAGAAGACTTTTTTAACTTAAATATAATTTGGAAAAAAAATTGTCTTAAAAAAAAAAAAAAGTTAAAAATGCTTTTTTTTAGTGTTTAGACAAATATACCCTCAATTTTAATAGCTTTTAACGGTAGAATTAACTACAGTGAGTTAAGTGAAAGACCGATGTAAAACTGAGTGAGTTAAGTGATATTGTTGAAAATACAGTGACTTAAGTATCGAATAAGTCATAACTCAGTGACCATTGGTGATGTTTTCCCATGTAGGTCAGTTGGGAGAAATTAACTCAGTATTAAGTCTGAGGATTTTATGATTATGCATGCTTCATGCTTTCTTGTTCTTATAAATTCCTTTCCTTGTAGAACTAAATAATGGATGGAAGGAAATACGTGCTAGCTTAGCTTCACTGATTTGCTTCACCTATATATTCGACATGCCACCGTTGAGAACGAAAATTCAATTGCAAAGTCATCAAATTCTTAAAATCACAGAGACCATCAATAGAAATGTGATACCCCGGAAATTCGTATTTATTTTCTGAGGATTTTCCGGAATTTAAATTATGGGTATCGGACGGTTTGTGGCTCGTGGATGGAGCGGAAGTGTTTCGGGTGAATAATCATTCATGAAGCGTCGTTTTAGGGGGGCGCAAGGGTTGACTTTTTAATCATTGGGATTCTCCGAAAACTTCCTTCACGAAAGTTGTAGAGCGCGTCGATACGAGTTCGTGGATATGCGGAACGTAAGAATCGGAGTTCGTATGAAGAAGTTATGGGCTTCGAAAAAACTTTCCATTTTGGTATAAAAGGACGAAAATTTCCGGAAATTGCAAATAAGGCCAGATTTCCAAAAACGGAAACCCAGCTCTGTTTTCTCTCTCCCCGAGCCCGAGTCGCCTCTCCCCTTCGCCAGCTTCGTTCTCCCTCCTCCGGCCACCATAGGATGCTATTCAAAGTGGGTTCTCTTCACCTCAATCCCCTCTTGAGGTCTGTGGAAGAATTGGAGCATGAAACGAGCCATGGAGGGCGGTGCAAGGTCGAGAAGTTCGCGGCGGAGCTACATTGGACCCAGATGTGAACTTCCGATTCCGGCCACCATCGCCGGTGTTTCTTGAGGGCTTTTAAAGCCCATAGGACGTTGATGCTTCTCCCAAAGCGGCTTGGGACGATTTCACTTGTGGAGGACAAATCGAAGCTTTGAAATTCTAGGGTTCATCGAATTTCAGATGTTGCGAGGTAAATTCCGGCCAAACGGCTATGATTTAGACTTTGTGTTAGTTATGAAAGTTTAAATTGGAGTTGAGATGAAGAACTTTGATGTTGGGAGTTTTGTCAAATCCCGACTTTGGTCCGGCGGCGGTGCCGCCACTGTGGTGGTGTTTTTCTGGCGGTTTCCGGCTAACTCAGGGATAGTTTCTATTCCTGAGTTCGATCTACTCGTCGATACGAGCATTTCGATATATTGTTTGTAATTTTTGGAGATCGTATGAGCATGTTAGGGTTTTTACGGTTTTGGACCGTTCGATGTTTCGAGCCGTGAGGATCCGACTATCTGATCGACTTGTGGTTTCGGTATATCGATCGTAGATGTATTCTGGAGACATTGGGTGGTCTCGGATGTGGTTTCGCCTCGATTGGCGTCACTTTTGGGATTTTAGTTCAAAACAGGGGTTTCAGACTTAAATCGTTTGTGAATTGTTACTAAGTGGAAACCGATTGTGATTAGGTACTTGACGAAGTATTCTTGGACTGTCGTTTTGTGGGTTGGCTGCCTTGTTCTGTATTGAAGATGCAGCAGGAGTTTCGAGGTGAGTAATCTCACAATGTTCATTCACTAAAGGGTTTACCATATTGTCTTGGAGTTATGGGATTAATTGTGACTATAGTGGTATTAGTGGCATTCCTGAGTGGATGATCATGTATATATATATGTATTGGTGGAATCTGTGTGATGAGTTGGATGATTGCTATCTATGTGATGACTGATGAAATTGTGTATTGAGTTGTGATTGTAGGATATCATGTGTTGAGATACCATGGGTCTAATATGCGTCTTAAGTGAGATTTAAGATATGGTAGCTTGTGTAGGAATATCTGTGTGATGAATCGATGACATTAGTATGGTGAATCTTTGTGATGATTGTCATGTAAAGCTTGTGTAGAAATATCTGTGTAGCTTGTGTAGGGATATATGTGTGATGATCGCTATCTGTGTGATGACTGGCCATATCTGTGTGATGATTAGTTAGATGATCTCTATATGTGTGATGACCGGCGATATCTGTGTGATGATTGCTATCTGTGTGATGACTGGCGATATCTGTGTGATGATTAGTTAGATGATCGCTATCTGTATTTGTGTGATGAATATGTGTGATGATTAGTTAGATGATGGCTATCTGTGTGATGATCAGTAGGATGATGACTATCTATGTGATGATCAGTAGGATGATGGCTATCTGTGTGATGATCAGTAGGATGATGGCTATCTGTGTGATGACAGCTCGGTAGCGGAGTTGAATTGTTATTAAGTTAACAAAGATCGAGAGGACTGTTGTGATGGTCGGGGTTACCTACAGACGTCAGAGTGTGAGATTACGATGACTACTTTGACTTGAATTGCTTGACTTACTGTGACCTCCTGAACTAAATTATATGCAGGGGTTACCATGATTTGTTTTGTTTGTTTTGAATTGTGATTGCCTTGTTTTCTTCTTGATTTGATTGATTGTTGGTTTGATTTATCTTGAAGACCATAGTGGTGACGATTGTGCTCTGTGTGAGGATAGGAAGGTGATTCACTGTTTTCACCTTGGTGTCATATTGATGACAAAAACTCCTAAGGGGGGAGGGAATGAGTGTGATTTGGAATTCGCCGTAGTGCGTAAGATTGGAGTCAAACATTGCTTGAGGAAGTCTTGTTTAATTGAATTTGTGTAATGAGATGCTAGGTTGAGAATCTGAGCATGTAGTTTAGTCACTAGTTGACCTACGTAAGCATGAGATAGAAGAGTGAAGTAGATGGCTGTAGGTGTGAGATGTATGCTTATCGTTGTTTAGGTTGGGGTGACTTAAAAAATGTGTTTTGCTTTGTGGTTTTGAGTTTACTCATACGGGCTTGCAAAATCTTACCGGGTTTGTTGTGTGGCAACTCGGTACACCATTCCAACGGTGTAGGGGTTATTTCTGCAGGTCAGGTTAATCGTGGCTGATGCTGAGGTATCGTGCTTGCAACTTAACGGTAAGAAATCAATTTTGTGACTTTACCGTTATAAAGACTTCTGCTTGTAGTAAGCTCTGAGGAGCATTTACATTTTATTTTGTTGTTGACAATTTAATTCGTAAGCTCGTGTATTATGTGACTTTGTGGAGCGAGTCAATATTGAAATTGTGGGTTCAGGGCATCAATATGTACTTGGGTTAAAAGAGAATAAGTTTCTAAGTATTTTGTATTGATGGCTGAACGTTTCACGCATATATAATTATGAGGTTATATATCGATTTTTATTGTGTATAAAATCAGGGGCGTGACAAGAAATTTCTTTCTCAAAAGGACCATGGATAAAATGCCTTATTCTAATTTAGAAAATTTGCGTGCGCAGTCCCAAATTTTCTCTAGGGTTTGTCACTGAATGAGAATTCTCCAGGGCCGTGCTTTCAGCAAAGGAGTAGGACAACCAGGGCTTCACTTTTAACGCAGCTAACAAAGGAGGAGATAGGCCACCTCCAGGTTGCACTCCCATCACTTTACAAGTAGGATTGAAATTGGTTTACAACAAAATTTCATTAACATCATTCTTATCCAACCAAGATTCTTGCAGTCAATTTAGATATCAAGTAGCTAGGATATGCGGTTCTTGTGTACTGACTACTGAAGTCACATTTGATAAATTTGTTTGTTATATGAACTTGTGCCATTCAATCTAGCATAATTAATGACTGATTTGGAATGTTAGTATATATGAATGGACTAAATTCTGCTTACTACCCTGTACCTTCAAGGGTTCATCAGTTCAGTCCCTATACTTCTAATTTAATCAGAAAAGTCCTTGCACTCTCTAATTTCATCAAATCGATTTCCGTCAATTTTCGGAGAAAATTTCCAAACTACTCTTTTGCATTCATAACACTGACGCGTCGGCGGACTGCCTAGCGATGGAATTTTCTCTGTGAGAAGGTCTCATGTCAGCATTTTAACAGCGAAAATTGACGAAATAGTGACGGATTAGATTAATTTGATGAAATTGGAGAGTGCAAGAACTTTTCTGATTAAATTATAAATGCAGGGACTGAATTGATGAACCCTTGAAAGTACAAGGTAGTAAGCAGAATTTAATCCTATATGAATCTACTAATAAAATACAAACGGCAAATTTTTTGATGTCCGTTGCATTGACCATAACTTGATCAATGTTGGTTCTGATGCAAATATTTACAGTTGTGAACTTCTGTTTTTATTCACCTACTCCTTCGAATGCTCCCTCAACACTATATATAGGCTAGCATGAGCTCCTCTCCAAGCAATGGGAAATATGAAGGCCCTTGAAAATATGAAGTTCACCAAAATCTTGGATAGGTATTTAAAGTTCCGTGAGAGTGACCCTCGGCCCTTGCATAAATTTAGACTACGTATGGAGATGAACCCGGTTAGAGAAGATGTTCTAGAAAAGTGGTTTGCGTTTTGCAGCTAAGAGAAGCGTCAAAGAGTTAGATCTCAGCCTTAAAACTGCACCTTCCATGATAGAGAAAGGCTTCAACTACACCATACGTACCCTCGACACTTCTTACTGTCGAGTCTATATATAGTTACTTTAAGTCTCGAGTATGTGAGCATCAGGGATGATGATACTATTGGTGCTATACATCTTTCTTCTTTAGAATCTCTGTCCCTTGAGAAATATAAGCCTGTTGAATTGATCTGTTCTGTCCGAACTAATCCGGGGCTCCCCTTCTATTGAGGATTTGTCTATAACTACATGTTCTATGCATATCTTTCACGTGTTTCGCGGCATGGAGTTGCTTGAAGTTTCCAGTTCTAGTGTCAAGTGAATCAAGTCTTTAGAAATCAGAGATTACGATCCTAAATATGTTTCCGTACATCAATCCAAGAATCTTGAATCTTTTACCTTGGTTTCAAAATCTCCACGGCTTGAACAAGCGGCTTTGTTTTGAAGGCCAAAGCTTGAGATACATCAAAATCCATGCGAAGCACCTGAGAAGCATTATATTACTCGAATGCAAAGATCGCGTGGAGGCCTCAATCGATAATCTAAATCTTCAAAATTTTAATCTCAATGGTTATATATCCAACAATGTGAAGGTAGGCATTCATGGAGGATTCTGCAAAAGGGATAGAACGAAGCAATGTATGGGGGAGGAGTCAAACAGTGGTATTTCATCTTTCTGGATTTTTTTTTCAATAAGAAAAGAAAATTACAATGAAAAACCCCTAGAGCAACCTAAACCATGAAAGTCAAAATTAAAGGCATGAAGGACAGAAAGAGGAAGGCTATGATTCCAGCAAGCTATGTCAGTGTCGTGACCCAAATCAGCAAGAGCATCTGCAACAAAGTTCGCCTCATGCCAAACGTGCTTGAATTCAATGTTCGAGAAGTGAGAAGCCAACAGTTTGATGTCAAAGACTAGCATATGAATCTTCCAAGTAACGGTGATCTTATTATTAACACAGTCAATCAGGATCTTTGAGTCGCCTTCAACTTTAATGTTTGACATACCATGAAGAACAGGCCTGCTCTTAGAGCCAAAGCTTCAGCTACAAGGACATTAGAATGACCTAGGTTCTTAGAAGAGGCTAGGATTCCTATTCCGAATAATAAACCCTGCAGCACCTTGTTTGTTATTTCGAACAGAACCATCAAAGTTGAGTTTAACAAAATTAGAGGGAGGAGGAAGCCACTTAATAATTTTAGTACTAGGAGAATGAGTCTTAACAACATCAGAGTTTCTTGAATAAGCCAGGAACATATTAGCAGCAGCAAAAGCAACCTGAATAGCCTCTTTATGAACATTTCTAAAAATAAGATTGTCTCTGGTAGTCCAAATATGGTAACAAATAAATAAAGATTTAGAGAAGATCGTAGAATCCTGAGACGAATTGTTAGTAGCAATATAAATCAACCATCATCTTTCTGGATTGTTGCAAGGCGTTGCGATGAGAGTTGCAAAGCTCATGTTTAGAACTTTTTTTTTTATTGTTCAATCACACGGTATTTTCAAAGACTTTCTAGGCCCAGAAACTAATCCAAGCTCATGTTTTTCGAACATAATTTAGGGCACTTTCTTCCATGTCTCTTTTGGATGTTTTTTTTTTTGGTAAAATGCAAGTCATTAGGGAGATTTAGACTCACGTTAAAGTGTAAGGGTAAGCCTTCTTTCCTTCACCTATTCCGACAAGCCAGAACAAAATTCAATTTCAATATCACCACTGTTAGAACTCAATCATCATATTCAATTGTACAAACTTATAGAACCATCGATAAAACACCATATTTCGTAAGTGTGAAAAAGCGCTAGATAAAAAACTCGAATAGGTACAAAGAGAAGCTTAGAACTACAAGGTAAGAACAAATCCAATGATCCGTAACAAAGCAGCAGAAACATAGCACTAGCTAGAGCACTTTAGTATGCACAACACTAACAAAAAATGTGAACATATACAAAGAGATCATCTTTTGCCAGAGAGACTGATCGAGCTGACTTTCATCGGGGTTGCCACCACCAGAGGAGCTTCAGGGGAGTCACTGACAGCATACTTATCGTGCATGAAACGGCTCTCCACAATGGACTCATCCTTCAAAAGGATCTTGTAGCAGTAACAACTCTTGAGGCCTTGCTGATTCCTGTAACATTCATGGGCACTATTCTTCACCTGCTGGAAATCCCATATCACACTGAACTTTCCCACTGTTGCAACAAGGTGACGCTCTTGTTTACCACTTTCAGTGACCTGTAAACAGACATGAACAAAGATATTTTCAGAAATCAACCTATTAAATAGGCAAAGAAATCTCAAACCCCAAACACGTGGAATTTCTCAAATTATACTATGATGATGGACACACAATCTAATGCTAGTCTTCTGTGTCCCGAATGCAAAATCAGGTACGAAATGAATGATGAAAAACTAAAAATATCAGATCTGCTAATGTGGAAACACTTTTGAAAGACACTGGATGAACAAAGGCATAATGTTTGCTGCCTGTTTATTTCTAGGGGAAAAACAGAGCAATTTCTATAGAAACACAAAATCAAGTACAATTCCATGCAAGTACACAAACTTTCTAAAGCCAACAAAGCATGCCAACAAACCTTCACATTTTAAGACAATTTCTAATCAGTTTTAAGTCTTACTACTACTGAAGAATGAGAAAATCAGGGCACTCTATCCTAGTGCAAAACCTATAAAGCCAAAACAACTGTTCTCATGGTATGATGCACTGCAAGATAAGCCATTGCCCATATCATAGCAAATGGGGCAGTGGATATTGATGAATTGACACACACGATATGAGACTAAGCAAGACACAATTAAACAAGGCTATAAAGCAATGTATGGGAAGCAAAATTATACATAGCTAGAAAAAAAAAAATTTTAAAAATTCCATCTGCTGGTTGCACAAAATTTCCAGCAAGATGAATCAGGGTTCTTTTCCAGCACAGTAAATTCAAAGTCTTCACCAGCAAACTTTTGATCAAAGAACTATTTCATGTTGCCTATTTTATCAACTCCTCACACATTGGTAATAAATGATACAGTTTGGTTTTGACATATAGAGCACTAGTTAAAACATGGTTGAATTATCTATGCTTATACATGGTTATAGAATGAAAATAAGGGTCCAAGCCACAACGAAACCAAGAAATCATGAACTCACAGGAAAAAAAGAAGTAAATAAAGAAGTTCAGAAAATCTAAGGGTTGCATATGAAAGATGCTGTATGGAAATTGAGCAAACATGAAAGGTGCAAGACTCTTTCAAAACTCATTGCTATAGATGGACATTAATCTAACCAAGACATATGAAACTGAAGTGTAACACTTGATGAAAACAGAACTCTTTTAAGACTCATTAATATAGATGGACAGTTGAAACCAAGAAGTATGAAACTGAACAAATTACCAACTACAGCAAACAATATCATAGACTGCTAAAATCTCATTAAAGCATGCATATCCAACAATTCAATTACTGCATAAATTTTTTAAGGGAAGTATCCTTACCCATGAGAAGTGGCCTCCATGAAACTTATTGTCTGCACCAGCCAAATGTGAGTCAAGAGGGATCAGCTTCAACAACCTGGGAGCTGGTATCTTGTTTCCCATTCTACCACTAAACCCAGTCTTGGTCTTTCCATCTTTGTCAGTGAAGAGAGTGCATATAAGGACCAAGTAAGTGTCAGTTGTACCCAACACCCACTTCCCATCATAAGTCACATCAACATGAGTAATGGGGGAACCCAGCCCTGGGAAAGCAGTCTTTGCCTGCCTCATAGAGGTCTTGGAATACAACCGTATCTTCCCATCCAGAGACCCAACAACAATAGACCCATCTCCAGTAGTAGCAAAGCACTGAAAATTCGTCCCTCGAGAAAACTGATGCCCCTGAGACCACTGCAGCACTGGCGAATTCAAACTAGCAATGTTCTGAACCATTCCTCTGCGTTCACGCATATCCCACTGGCAAAGCCTGTTATCATCCAAACCCAGAAATGTCGACTCAGAAGGATCCAATTGCGACTCCTTAGTGTCATTGGTGATATCCCTCATTGTAATCTCTGTCCCATCCTTCTCAAACTTCCATTCCGTGACAATCTTCCCAGTCTCAATGTCCAGCTGCTGAAGCCCATTTGCCTGAGGCTTTCCCTCCTTCAGTGGACTCATAAGCATCATATTAGTCTCCCCCCTCATAAGCAGAGCCTTCTTCGGTGTCGATTTCGAACCACCCCCACTGTCGAATTTCGCAACCACACCCTTCCCATGAATCCCATCTCTGAAATTCCTATACACCTGAACACCAGAATCATTCACCAAGAAACTATTATCCAATGCACCAAGCGTCAAGCTCTGAACACCTCCATTCGCAGCCTCCTCAAACTCCTCCATCAATTGCTGGTTGGAGCGGACCGGCGTCACCGAATTGGGGCTCCCGGCGGCCATGTCATAATCGTCAGCATACTCCCACGCCGAGTCATCCGCCGCCTCCGGCTTCACCCACCCCAAAAACTCCTTACCGTAAATCTTGACCTTGTTCTCCTCCGTCGCCTTAAGCCCGTACACATTCTCAAACAAGCAGTCCTGAAATTCGGTGACGAATCTCCGGTACTGCTCGTCGGTGAAGAATTTCAGAGCCCAGACGCCTCTAGACACGAAATCCACACGTCGCTGATCGCCGAACATCTTCAATTGCATGTCGGTGGAAACCCTAGCTCGGACCTTGCCCGCAACCTTGAGAATCCACTGTCCTTTACCATCCGACGAGGATCCCTCGTAGTCGTCGTCGCTGTCGCCGTCGACGTTGGAGGTCTTGACGAAGGAGAAGGAGGTGAGCTTGTTGGAGACGATCCACTTGGCATTGGGAGCGTTGCCGCCGATGTGGAGGTAGAGCTTGACGGCGTTACGTGAGACGGCGGACGAGGGGGTGGAGGAGGAAGAGGAAGGAGTTCCGTACTTGAGCTTCAAGGCTTGAAGCTTGGCGTCGAGATCGCCGATTGGGGTGGGCTGTTTCTCTAGAGCGTCTTGGTACTCTTCTGTATCGTCGGATCGTTCTTCTTCTTCCTCCTCCTCTTTGTAGTCGTCGGAGTCGGAGATGTAGTCCTCGCGGCTCTGGGAGGTTCCCATGGCGGAGAATCAGAGCTCAGGAATTTGGGGATTTCGGAGAATTGAGGGATTTGGAAAAGTTGAAAGCGGAGGATTTGGAGAGCGGAATTATAGAGAGTGAGATTTGCTGGGAGGAGGAGTTTTTAAAGTTTTAAAAAGTTGGTTGATGACTCGGTGGGCCTTCTTTTATAGGTGCTTTGCTTCTGCGTTTAAGACGAGTTAGCGAGTTCGAAAGCGAGTAGCGTTGATTTGACGTCCCTGGCCAAAAGGATAACTTCTTTGGCGAAGAAAAATGCTGTTTTCGGGTCTAGGAGACACGGACCTCACCAGTCACCAGTCACCACTGCTATTTAAGTTTCGGATAAAGCGGTAAAGGGCAAAACTTTGTAAATCAATTATTTTATTTTTTACTCCTACAAGAACGACCATGAAGTAGTAAAATAGGTTCTCATCAAGAATAGAGTCCGACACACGTAAAGTTTATGCCTTAAAATTTTAATTCATTATGAATGTTTTTATGCTGTCCAACCTTACCGGTCCACAGCTACCGATAAACTAATTCACTAATTTTTTTTTTGTGATTTATTAACTTGGTGAGTCAATAACTCAATTCATACAAATTTTCGATAAAAATCAAAACCTCAAACAATCGAGCAAATATATGATCATATTGATTACAGGGATCTACGGTAAACATTTTATTCTAATTTCGATACATTTGTCAATTTCTCGATCTACTGCATATTTCAACTAAATCTCAATAAATCAAATATTGTTTAAAGAAAACTGAATTGAGAGAGAATTGAGTCGTATTTTCATTGATAATAGGAGACTCTTTATGAGAAATTTTTTAATCCTACAGTCAAACCATGTCAGCTGCTGACATGGTTTGCCTTACCAATGATATTTTGAAACATAGCCTTGAGTTTAGGTTAATTGAAATTCCTTTGTTTCGTTATTTTGGGAAAAGACCTTTTTAGGTTCCCTTCATCTTCTTACAGTTACCACGTCTAGAGGAGACAGCGGCACAACGCCATCTCCGTCGAGATCATCATGTTGGAACTTGCTCTCTCGACAGCACGATGCTTCGAATGGTCTCTCTCAAGGTGGAACTTGCTCTTGCGAGGGATGTATTTCTAGATAGTATCAGTGGGGTTGATGTTGAAGACCAATTGGTCCTGGAAGATGTTGAGGACGATCACGATGAAGTCGGCGATGCAGTTGAAGGTGAAGTCGCAGGTCCAAAGGCGGTGGGAGGAGGTGAAGAGGAAAGGGAGAGTGAAGATCAGAGAGTGGGTGGGAGTGCCTATGGCTGGGGATGGGAAAGGGAGAATGATGAGAAGTTCGACGGCAAAGATCTGTGTTCATCAATGAGATAAACAAAATAATTAAACTCGATTCAATTAATAATTAAGATTCGAATTCTGTAGACTTACCTCTTGCTGTTAACCCAAAAATGTCACTATCTCAATAATACAGTCTATGAATTTATGAAACAATCTAAAGCCCAAACTTGAAACTACATCCATGAAATTTCCCAGACTACCCGATCAAAGGAACTACATAAAAATATCAATTAATGGTTTTAGATTTGGGAATGCTTTACATGTTCACAACACCCTGCATAATCTCAGTATAAAGAGTTGCAGAAGAGGACGATATTGAGATGGTGGGGATCAGTCTCCTTTTTTTCTTTATTCTAGTTGGTAATTGTTTTTAACCAGATAATTAACAAAGAGGGCTGAGAATTGTAGTTTATTGAAGTTTGGCTGTAGGGAGAGAAAATATTGAATTTACTCACGTTCGGTTTGCTGATGATACCATTGTCTTTTTTAGGATGATGAGCAAAGTTGTGCTGATCTGAATTTGATCTTAGAGAGCTTAGATTTGGTTTCAGGGTTGAAAATAAATAATGATCACCTTAGTGATTGGAATGGGGTTTCCAGATCCTGAGAGGTAGGAGCCAATACCAAAAGACCCAAAAAGGTCTTTTGCTAATATAACAAAACAATTGTATTTTAATTATATTAAATACGAATCTAGGTGTCAATTTTTTACTGGTAAGTCAAACCATGTCAGCATGCTGACATGGTTATACTGTAGGACAAAAAAATTTCTCGCCTCTTTATATAGAGGATTACAAGACATAAAATCAGAGTTGTACAAGGAAAGATAATCATACAATTAATCGGATAACTATGAATATCTCTGAGAATATCTCTAATTCAAAACCTTATTTCAACTAGGTCAAGTAACCTAGAGTTTGGGCTAGACACATATTCTGAATTTACCTTAACACTCCCCCTTGTGTCGCCCAAACATGGTGCTTCTCTCGTTGCCTCATTAAAAACCTTGCCGAGTAACAAAAACCCTGTGAGACAAAAATAACCTCTGTCGAAGGGGGAAAATAGCACAACACACCCTTCACGTTTCGAGACCATACATGTAAACATCTCCCCCTGATGTCTGCATCTCCCTCTGATGACTACGGTCATGGGAGTTCTGATAACTTCCGCAAACGATGCTACCAACATGTTTCTCGAAAGTGGAATTTAGTCAATGACTTAGTGAGCAAGTCTGCCACACTGTCCTCAGATCGAACCGAGTTCACTTTGATCTTGAGGAGTCTGTTGTTGCTGATTATGCTTGGTGTTGTCGATTTGATGTAGCCTTGCTTCATTTGTTCAAAACAAGCAGCATTATCCTAAATGCTTATAGGCTCATCTGTGATAGACTTCAAACCACAATTGTTCGAACATGCGTAATTATGGATCTAATCCAAATACATTCACGAACCACTTCGTGAAGAGCAATAATCTCCGCATTGTCTGAAAATATAGCGACTAGGGTCTGTTTTGTAGACCTCCAAGATATCGCGGTCTTACCCATAGTGAATACTTAACCAATTTGGGAATGACCTTTGTGTGGGTCAGATAGATACCCAACATCAGCAAAACCTTCCAAAACACGTGTCGTTTTTGGGATGGGGATAGAGGACGCAGGCCAGTGTTGGCGGCGTTCCTGGTGTGTGATGGGTCTGAATCCATCATCTCTCTATAGAGATAGAACAAGCTCATATCAATTGTACGTCTCAAGTACCGAAAGATATCTTTTACACCAATCCAATGGCGTCGCTCTGGCGCAGAGCTATAACTAGCTAACAAGTTCACAACATATGAGATGTCCGTTCTTGTGCATTGAGCTAAGTACAATAATGCGCCTATTGTAGTTATGTAGGGCACTTCCGCCTCTAGCACATCTTAGACATCATCCTTCGGACGAAGATGATCCTTTTCAGGATCAAGACTACGGACGATCATGGGGGTGATCATGGGGGTGCTTGAAGGCTTGACCTTGTCAAAATACCTAAGCATCTACCAACACAATGCTCAAGTTCTAAACCGAGACATAATCATGTTCTCCCAAAATCTTTCATCTCAAACTCGGATTTCAAGTGTTCAACGGTTTCCCTTAACTCTTTAAGGGCTTCCAATGAAGATCATGTCCAACATGAACCTCTATAGAATCTGAAACTTGTTATAGAAACGCGCGGGCATATCCCTTCCCAATAAAGTAGTCACTTTAGTGAGCGTTCCATCCTCATTGCAAACACGCTCCGTGGTCTAGAGCCACTTGAATTGGGTAAATGAAGTCCACCATGAACCTTCCTGTATATTCCGTATTTAGATCCCTATATAGATACGTCGTGACTACATTTGTAAGCTGCATATTCAGTTATTCGAAAACTATCAAACTGACAGGGTAGTGGAGTGCAATGACATCCATTACGAGAGAATATGTCTTATCGTAGTCGATTGCAGGGCGTTTTGTGAGAAGCCTTGCACCATAAGGCGAGATTACCATCTCTTTTTCTCACCACGCTTTCTAACGAAGACCCATTAGTCAATAGGTTTTATGTTAGGAGGTGTTGGCATCACTGGCTCGAAAACCTTCCTCTTCGTTGAAGAATTCAACTTAACCTGGATCACATCTTTCCATTTAGGCCAAATTTCTCTACATTGGCATTCATTCATCAACGGAGCGTGGTTTGATATCATCGGACTCAACAAACTCATGCGCAATAAAAAGCGTGAATACATCATCAATCATGATGGAGTTTCTATCCCACGTCTCATGTACACTAGTGTAATTTTCATAGAGCTCTATATTCTCATGAATAGGTTCTAACGTTGAGACGTCCCCCAACGATAACCATAATCCGGAAGATTCTCATAAGACGGATTTTGAGTCTTGATGATCAAAGGATTGGAATGTGCCAAAGTATCCTTCAAACCCACGAGCCTCCCACGCATCCTAGCTAGGGCCATGGCCTATAACGCCAGAGTGTCACTCTCTTTGGCGTTGGTGTCATGCCTACTTTCATGTAGGGTGGCGTTACGTCCCCTCTTAGGGACGTCCATCCTTGCAGGCATATTTGCAGCAGATATGTGTGATCTCGTCACTTTAACAGGGATCGAGATGAGATACAGTGGAGACAGACCACAACAATTCTTATGTTCTTATCTCCCTCTAACGACGGGAAGACTGTCTCATCAAAGTAACAACCCGCAAATCTAGCAGTAAGGAGATCGCCTTGCAAGGGCATTAAGTGGCGGACGATTGTTGGAGTCTCAAATCCAACGTAGTTGCCCATTTGTCTGTAAGGACCTATCATAGTGTATTGTGGCGGCGCAATTGGCACATAAATGGCTCACTCAAATGTGCCTAAGTACGAAATACTTGTACCCAGTCACTAGCTGTAACACATAGATACATTGAGTGGCGGTAGGTCGTAGACGAATTAGCAAAATTGCATGCGATATTGCATCACCCCAAGCGGATATAAGGAGATTGGTGCGCATTACCAATGTCTTGTATACCATCGTAGTTGTTTTCGCGAGACTATTTGGGTGTGTTCATGGGAATATGATGTCCAACATCAGTCCCAATGCAATAACCATCGAAAGTCTTCGATGTAAACTCTCTAGCATTGTCAAGTCCAATTGACGGAATAAGATGATCCGGGGAGTGAGCCCGTTGTCATATGATATGTGCTAGGAGTCTAGCATAAGCAGCATTACAAGTGGACAATGGCACAACACGTGACCAGCGTGTTTGCTTGTCAGTCAACATCATGAGATATTCAAACGTCCACAAGATGGTTGAACTAGTCCACAGAATCCCCACGGACTCTATGTAAGAACAGAATGAGTATTTTCATATCATTTGCATAGGTCGGTCTCAGTCCTAATTTTCCTAAGGAACGAGATTTGTAAAACGAGCGAAAGGCCTTAGAAGCAACCAATGAGGATTTTGGTTGGGCCTGAGCGCCTGAAACGCTATTTGAAGCAAAGTTGCTGATTGCAGTATCACCTATGGCGCCATCACCATGATGGACGCCATCCATGGCTTTACGGATAGGGACTGTGCCAGCCCTAGTTTGGTGGTGGACGGTGGTGGTGCCCTAGGCAACGGCGGTGGTCATACTTAGTCCAGGAATCAATCAACCTTTTATTCGTGCTTTATTTCGCTCGAAAAAATGGATGTCCGTGTGAAGTCTTTAGCAGACGGATCATCATATCATTACCAGGATGACCTATCTTGTCCTGACAAAGCCAATATGTGTCTAAATCCAAGAGATCATCTCTCATAACTTTATTGGATTTAATAGCTCAAATAGTGACATAGAGTCCACTAGAGAGACACATAAACTTCTCTAAGATGCGCCTTTGTTCTCAATCGTTAGAGGTATTGCAAATGAACTCATTTCCATTCTCTACATGCGTTTTCGCATGGAATCCGTTGGCTATTCATAGGTGCAATTTTCCCTAGGAGCGTAGAGAGTTTCTGTGACAGTAATCAAGGTGCCATTTGCAAGGGAAACTTGGGCTATTCCATGTCCTTGAATTAATACCAATGGCCTAGCCATCGTAGTCACAAAGTAATATGCTCAGAATCAAAATAGAGTCATAATGAAAAGAACTCGAAATTTTATTCATAAGCCAACGGAGTACATCATTGTCTCTTAACCATTAGGAGAATCTAATCCAAATGCTAGCTAATGCAAAACAAAGGTAGTCGTTTGACTTCTTTCGGTAACTCCAAAATAAATATGACCAGATGAGTAGAGAGATGTCGGTGGAGCAAAACTCGCTTAAGTACCACTTATCTCAAAACCTTCCTAGACATCATACTCATTTTGGATGAGTCTATCTGAAGAAAAACTAAACCAATGACATTTACTACAAAGTATTTGGCAATTGCCTATTACATCTCTTGGAAAAATAAAGACTTAAATAGAATTGGCGATCTATTGATCCCAGCCAGACTTGTAGTCTTCAACCCTTCACTCTAGATCATCTTCTTGATCTTCTTGTTCCACATAGTGAGCTTCTCTTGCTTCACAATATGCTTTGTAGGCTGTGACAATTTCTTCACGAGCTCTACAAATGTGTGCCCAATGACCGGACACTCCACATCGAGAACAAACATCTCTTTGCTCAGACTCCATTGATTGAGGCGCTTTGAAAGAGTCATTTAGATAGCTCTTAGTGTTGGTGGCGCCACCAACATGGCCAGAGGTGTTTCCTCCCTCTCTCTTTCCACGTTGACCTCTTCTGTTCAGTGTTCGCCTATTTTGGCGGTTACCTTCCCAAGTAGAGGGATTATATCGATTAGAACGTCCAGAAGTATCCCTAAGATTAGGGTCGCTCTTAGCGCCCTCTCTTAGGGGCGCGACTATAATTGGATTCCGGAATATGCTCTGTTTCTACAGATCTCTAATTATAGTTCTTCACAAGGATGTTGTCATGCTTTTCATCGACATTCATAGCTCCAATGAGCTTATGAAACCTTGTGATTCGTCCTATAATAACATCGATTCGATAGTTCTTATCAACCATCAATGCAGAAATGGAGAAGGTAGAGAGAGTCTTCTCAATCAACATCGCATCTGTGATCTCTATACCATAAAATTCCATTAAGGATTTAAGGCAAAGTGCTTCCGAGTTCTAGTCAAGAACTGACCTGAAATCACAAAAGTGGAGGCTATGCCATCTCACTTCTAGGTCAGGAAGCAGGGAGTCACGGACGTTGTCAAATCGTTCTTCGAGTGAGACCCACAGCCTTTTGGGATCTTCTTCATTCATACACTCGTACTGGAGAAAATCATCCATATGACGAGTCATTAGGATGATGGATTTCGCTTTATTTGCCTCTAAGGCTGCTCTATTTGCTTCCAAAGTTTGAGGTTGCTCAACAGTTAGCACGTCCTGGCTAGGCTCAAGAATAGTATCCAGGATTTCATCAGCCTTGAGATACTGGCGGACATCACGAACCCATCCGTGATATCTAGAGCCAGTTGTTCCCAATGGAGAAAAGTCCAATTTGTTCAGGTTACTCATCCTGAAAGAGAACAAGAAAAAGGGTTAGTTTCGGAGCAGAAAAAGCTACCATGAAAACATATTAAATTTCTAAGCGTAATCGCTTCCAAGAAATTCAATTCCAAGAGGTATTGGATTAGATTGAAACAATGACGTAAGAGTGGTTGATCATAAATTCTCTACAAACTCTAAGTTTGGAGGTCTCAACAAGCTCCAAGCTTGAAGTGAGCACGAACCCCCACAGTTCGGTTTAATTAGGTCTCCCCTATGATGAAGAAAGGGGGGTAGAAGAAGGGAGTTTACAAATCCCCGAGAAAAAGAATTAAAACATCAAAAACGGGAACTTTTAGTAAAAATTACCTCAAAATAGGTTGCCGGAAAAAGTTGCAGGAAAAATCTCGCTGGAATTCTGGCCGGGAAAATCTCGCAGGAAATCTGGCCGAAAAAGTCGCCAGTCACCGGAGCTGACGCGGCAGTGGGGTCCGATGATGACGTGGTAGTGGGGTCTGATGATGATGAGGCAGTAGGTCCCTGCACTGACGTGGCGGTGGGTGACTTAGCTGCTGACAGGCTGATGTGGCTGCTGATGTGGCAGTGGGCCGGGTCAGGTCTGTGGGCTTCTGGGTTTTTTTTCTTCTTTGGGCTGGGCGGGTGCTTCTTTCTTTTTGGGCCAAGCTTCTTCTCCCTTTGTTTTTCTTCTTTTCTTCTCTCTGCCAGTTCAAGGTGCAGCTACTATTAGAGGCCGGTTCAAAAGCTTTTGTGCCGGTTCAGGGAACAATTTTTTTCGGTTCCCGGATCCTGGGATTGAGGTTCTACTGCAGGAAAAAATTGGTAGCAATTGGAGGTCCTGAAGTTGGTGAACCGGTGGAATATTTGCTGCGGTGGTTTGGAGTTTCCGGTGGCCTGTTCGGTAGGTTTTCGGCCAGTTCTGGTCTTTCTGCCGCAAGTTCTGGATTCCTAGGGTCGAGGGCTTCAAGTTTTGTGGTGGAGACAGAAAATGTTTCAAGGTTTTGTATTCGGATTTAGGGTGTTAGCTATATGTTTCAGGGTTAGGGCTTCGTGCTAATAACGTGTTTAAGGAAAACTGAATTGGGAGAGAATTGAGTCTGTAGATACCTACTAGCATGACTAGTTTGCTACATCACCAAGCATAAGTAACACCTACTTTGGGACATCCACGAGACATGGCAAGGCCCAACCGCGACATCCATCGTGTAGCCCTATGTTCAAGCTACGCCACGGTATCTGGAAGAGGCAAATCCGTCGCCGGGAAGCCACGTTCCCGCCCTTGCCAAGATGCCTCCACAACATGGCTTTCTACATGCTTCTTGGACTAGCTAGAATTTTGTGGTTGCTTGTCCCACATCGAAAACCATGTAAAGGAAGAGCATTCCTTCACCTATAAAAGGAACTCTCCTCCCACTTAAACAGCATTCATTCATTCCATCCGACTCCATTACAACACACTTTGTAATCTTGTTAGGCCGCAAGGCTCGACACACACTAATTAAGCTTTCAAGTGGACGTAGTCTCCCGCTAAGGCGGGAGGTGAACCACTATACTTCGCTTGTGTCACTCTCTCTCTCTCTCTCTCTCTAAAGCTAACTAGAGATCCCACGGATCACTAACGTTAACATTGGCGCCGTCTGTGGGAAGCCAACACAAAGGCTTTGTTACCTACCACGAACTTTGACCCGAAAATGTCGAGTCGACGCTCATTCAACATCAAATTGGGGTCGGTCAACGCCCGGAGGGGCCGGTCAACGCCCAACATGGATGGTCAACACCCGGCGGGGTCGGTCAACGCCTGTAGGCAAAGTCAACGCCCATAAGGCTTGATCAACTTTTGGTCAACGCCCAACTCAAAAAAAAAAAGTCAGCGCTGAACTATTCACTTGGTCAACGCCAACTACAAAAAAAAAAAAAAAAAAATGGGCGGCAAAAAATTCTCTGGACACCTAGCCATCTTCTCTGGCCACCCTTGGGATTCTTTGCTCATCAGCGTCCTCTCTCTTCTTCGAGCTTCGATCACAGCAGGGCCAACGGCTCCAGCCCGGGAACTTCCGCTAACCAGCCCCGAGCTCCGGTCCAAGCTCCGCAGCTCCGGTCCTCCGCTGGGAACCAGCTCCGCCAGGTGTCTCCGCTGCAAGCTCGCTCGGCCGCGCCGCTTCGCTGCACGCTCGCTGCAGAGCTCCTCTGCAGCTACCTCCGTTGCACTCCTCGGCCGAACTGGTGCTCCACCGCTCAGCCCAGCGGACTGTAGCAACTCTTCTTCGCAGCTCCGCCGGGGATGCTCCGCTGCACTGATGCTTGGCCAGCTCCCCGCGCACCATGCTCCGCCGGACATCAATACCGCACTGTGCGCTTCAGCGGATACTATCTCCATTAGCCTGCCTCCGCCGGCCATGGAAAGACCACCGCTGACCAAAGCTTAGCAGACAAGCTCCGCCGACCAAATCGAACTCCGCTCCACCGACTCCACCAGCTTCAACTAGCTTCATGCTCCGCTGGCCTACTCCTCCGCCAGGTTGCAGCTCCAGGCCCTCCTCCGGAGAGTCGTCCGCCAGGGGACCCCCGCCGGCATCCTCCACTGGTTTTCTCCACTCAGCTCCACCAGACACACCGCTGAGCACCAGGTCCTCCGCTAGCCCTGGATGCTGGCACGACTCCGCTAGCTCACTGCTGCGCTCTCCGTCCACTGCAACCTCCGCCACACTAGCATTGCTCAGATCCTCCGCTGAGATTTGAACTTCCGCCGACCACCAACTCTTCACCCCTCAGCCGTCCAAGGCCTCCGCTAGCCGGTACGAGTCTCCGCCGGACTCTCGAGTCTCCGCCGGACTCTGGAATCTCCGCCGGACTCTTCAGTCTCCGCCGGACTCTGGAGTCTCCGCCGGACTCTTGAGCACCAGCGGCAAAACCTCCGCCCACCAAGACTACCGCCGGCGAACTTCTTCCGCTGATGGTTATTAGCCAGCCATACTGGGCAGAGCACCATTTCTGGGCAGCGTTTCTATCTTACCTGCACACCCGGACAACTGGTTTCCACACCCGCCGGTCTCACCCATCACAACTCTGCCTTCAATTATGCCATCGAACTATAGGCTTGTACGGTGGCCAGAGAGCAACTTGAAAAGCTAAGTCTCTACACCTCACATATGGACACGTGGTGGACTTTCCTTTCATTTAGTTGTGTGTTCCAGTTCACATGAGCACTTTAACCAAGTGCAAGTCCTACGATACAATTCATGCATGATCCTCACCACTAGGACAGACATGTCAAGCTCTACTCTATGCCACAATTTATATATGCCAATTGCCATGCATAAGGAGAAGTACAATATATTACCATGCCTCAACCATCGTTACTTATAACGCCTTCTATATGCCTCCTGCCAATCTGAAAATTCAAAGCAGCATTGCCAATATTCAATATGTTTGCTGCCACCTACAATTTTGCATATACACTTTGTTTCAAACTTTATCAAAGTACCTATGTTGATGTTGATTTTACAAATCCACATATTAATCATATATTTTGTTTCAAGGAAATTCAATTATTTCTATCGAGCATTCAACCTCAACTACGAGTTGACATACATTATCGGAGCACTTTATCCACCAAAGCAATGGACCGCCATGTTCGGCCAACTCCGCTAGCCTCCAAGTTGGCATAAGATAAGTCTTATCTCTTCCGCTCTTGCAATTAGAGCTATTGCCATGTCTATACATGCTTCCATAAACTTTTAAGCATGCCTACAACATTTCGTAGATTTGGCAACACTTTCTAGGTCTCACATGCTAGATATGCCATGCTTCGTATACCGATCTCAAACGATCTCTAAGCAAGTTTACAATAATACAATGTTATTAGCATCCACATTACAGGTACATGCTATACACATATGCCATGCTTCTATTTTAATTACAACTCAATTAAATAAACATAGGACACTCGAACAAAATATTATTACTTGCTCTATGTGTTTATCATTTTTCATAGACCAACCGCCAAGCGGTAAGGCAACGCCTCATAATGACAATGACCGCTACGCGGCATTGCAGTCAAGTTTCTCCTCTGAGAAATAGCAAAGGGACTAGTTAACATAGCCCACGGCAGCCATTGATCCGGCAGTTAACCCTGACGCTTGGGTACCAAAGATTGGGCTCGCTACCCAACACCCTCTGCTCCGTGCAGCTCCCCCTCAACAAACAATTTACCGACCATCCGGAGGTCCGTCGTGGCTGGGGAGTGGGGGACTCCCTGGCGGGCCTAGCAGGGGCCCACCCGAAAGGGCAAAAGCGTTCGCTCCAACCAATTCTAGATGGACGACGCACTCGCACTAATTATGCTTGATATACGGCACAAAGCTACGCTTTGGTATCAACCCGCAAGAACACCCTCCTTGACTGGGGACTTCGGGGACTTATACATACAGCCCAGCATAATTAGCAACGGCAACACTCATGCCTCAGGGCATCACCATTGAGCTACCAGTTAATGCCTCATGGCAACACCGAACTCCGCGCTCGCGCCTCAGCGGCACCGCCGAGCTTTTCGCGCTCGTGCCTCAGCAGCACCGCCGAGCTTTCATGCTCTCGCCTCAGCCGCACCGCCGAGCTTTCGCACCGCCGGGCTTTCGCGCTCGTGCTTCAGCGGCACCGCCGAACTTTCACGCTCTCGCCTCAGCGGCACCCTTGAGCTTCCGCTCACGAGCTTCCCGCTCATGCCTTCCCGGCACCCCGAGCTTCCCACTCATGCCTTCCCGGCACCCCGAGCTTCCGCTCATGCCTTCCCGGCACCCACGAGCTTCCGCTCATGCCTTCCCGGCAACCCTTGAGCTTCCGCTCATGAGCTTTCCGCTCATGCCTTCCCGGCACCCCGAACTTCCGCTCATGCCTTCCCGGCACCCACGAGCTTCCGCTCATGCCTTCCCGACAACCTTTGAGCTTCCGCTCACGAGTTTTCCGCTCATGCCTTCCCGGCACCCCGAGCTTCCGCTCATGCCTTCCCAGCACCCACGAGCTTCCGCTCATACCTTCCCGGCACCCACGAGCTTCCGCTCATGCCTTCCCGGCAACCCACGAGCTTCCGCTCATGCCTTCCCGGCAACCCTTGAGCTTCCGCTCACGAGCTTTCCTCTCATGCCTTCCCGGCACCCCGAGCTTCCGCTCATGCCTTCCCGGCAACCCCGAGTTTCCCGGTCACGAGCTTTCCGGTCATGCCTTCCCGGCAATCCTCGAGCTTTACGCTCATGTCTACTTGACACACCACACATTAATGGAACATTGAATTTTTCTACCATTTGTCGTTTACCGACCGCGAAAAATCAAATTCTTTTCGCGTTCCATTAATACGACCGAAAACCAAACAGACACAAACGTACGCGCGGTCATCGTTCATAAGTTACAAAAGCATACCTTCACGGCGCTCATGCAACTTGCATCTCACGAGCATAACCCCGTCAAACTCGACCTCGTTCGTCTCCTTGCGCGCGTCACACATTTATCATATGCAATCCATATGCTCACACGACCATGTATCACGCACCTCATACATTCGTATATGCCAACGCATATCAATGCAACTCACATTTGTTGCCCAATGCAACAAGCATTCTACATATGCCTATTTTTTGTCTTTGTTGTGCAGGTTAATGAGTCCCTTCTTGCTTACGGAGTTCGGGGACTTGTAGGGGCTCCGTGCCGCCCGGTTACTTATGCTTGATGACTTCGTGGTTATAACTCCCCAACCAAGAAGCTCCTCTTACTTGGGGACTTCGGGGACTTGTAGATACCTACTAGCATGACTAGTTTGCTACATCACCAAGCATAAGTAACACCTACTTTGGGACATCCACGAGACATGGCAAGGCCCAACCGCGACATCCATCGTGTAGCCCTATGTTCAAGCTACGCCACGGTATCCGGAAGAGGCAAATCCGTCGCCGGGAAGCCACGTTCCCGCCCTTGCCAAGATGCCTCCACAACATGGCTTTCTACATGCTTCTTGGACTAGCTAGAATTGTGTGGTTGCTTGTCCCACATCGAAAACCATGTAAAGGAAGAGCATTCCTTCACCTATAAAAGGAACTCTCCTCCCACTTAAACAGCATTCATTCATTCCATCCGACTCCATTACAACACACTTTGTAATCTTGTTAGGCCGCAAGGCTCGACACACACTAGTTAAGCTTTCAAGTGGACGTAGTCTCCCGCTAAGGCGGGAGGTGAACCACTATACTTCGCTTGTGTCACTCTCTCTCTCTCTCTCTAAAGCTAACTAGAGATCCCATGGATCACTAACGTTAACAGAGTTGCACTTTCATTGATAATATGGGCCTCTTTATATAAAGGATTACAAGACATAGAATCAGAGTTGTACAAGGAAAGATAATTGTACAATTAATCAGTTATCTATGAATATCTCTGAGAATATCTCTAATTCAAAATCCTATTTCAACTAGGTCAAGTAATCTAAAGTTTGGGCCAGACACATATTCTGGATTTACTTGAACAAATATGTCAAACTGTAAGGATTATTGAGCTGAAAATTAGTGAACAAAGGCCCATATTTGGTCTAAGCTATTGGTGGGTACACGGAACCAGCATACGGCTGCGTTCGTGTGATCATAACCCAGCACAAGCGCGGGCTTCGCACAACGACAGCTGGCAGGAATCTCAGCTCAGACCGCTGTTCGATCATAATTCATATATATATATATATATATATATTTGTACCCTAAAACATGAAAATTACTTGTTTTAAAGTTTACTTTAATGTTGACTAATCTAATTTCGTGTTTTGTAGAAAATCTTGACAAGAGGGAAAAAAAAAAAAAAAAAAGTGAAATTCCGACAAATTTTTCATGCATCACCACTTTTGGCAGCGTACCACCACTCGCAGTGATGCTATATATTTTCCGGCCATATTCATGGAGGATCACCATCATTCTATCTTAATCAAATTCCAAACATTTTGGTTATAATTCAACCATACACTCCCTATTACCCAAAAGTCCACCACCATCATCACTTCAATATCTATCATATTTTATGCTTAATCACCATCTCTCACTCATCATTTCCTATTCTAACCTACACAATCACTCCCATGCCATTTTTCCTTGATTTTGGGATCTATTATCACTCTTGTACTCCACCTCCATGCTTCTTACAAGGCTTGAGCTGCTCCTTTTTGCTTCTCAACACTATTTCACACATCTCTCTCTCCATCTATTTAAGCATCATTCTCTTAAGGAAGAAGGTATCACCCACACTTAGCCACTACAACTTTTTCTCTCTATTCTTCACACAATCCACTACCATCTCCTCCACAAAACCTCCATCTCCACTGCTTCATTTTCCAACTACATCTCTACTCATAACATCTTACATATATCAAGCATCATCATCATCTCAAGTCTTGAAGAATGAGTTCAAGGATGAAGCTAGAGCACAAGAGGATCCACCACATCATCTCCACGACAAAATTTTCATGACTAACCACTTCATCATCCTTCACTTGTGATCATCCCTAGTCATTTCTAGACTCTATTCTTTGATAACTTAATGTTTTCCATTATGTTGATGCTAGTTCATGTAGATATGTATGAGTAGTCTATTGTTGGGTTCAGCCCTAGCCAAACTTGTAATGAATTGATGTTTGAATCTTATTTGATGCAATTTCAATAATCATCTTCACATGCTAAATCAAGAAGTGAATGCTTGTATTTGAATTTAGCTAATTTGAATACTTAGCATTTGTAATTACATGAACAATGTTTAGAGAGTAGCTAGCTTTGAACATTAAAAGCATGATATCACAGTAGATGTGTATGTGAAGGTAGAGAGTTAAAACCACCTAGATCTAGGATTGGTTTGCTTGCTTGATTGTCTAAACTCAAATATTTATGCATCTAGGAGCAAGGAATTAATACTTATCCAGTAATATAACTTGTTCTTGGGTAGTTAGTTTCACACTTATCCAGTGGAAATTGATAAAATCAAAAAAGTTTAGGCCTTAGTGGTCTTATTCGGATGCTAAGAGGGTAATTGGATACTTTAAACCATCTCCAAAACCAAAATCAAACCACTACACCATCTTGCATATATTCACCATAAACTTTAGTTTCACTTTGTGAGCCCTTGTTTGTGATTTGTACATTGCATATTCATCTAGCACATTTTAGGTTTTCCCTCGCTAGAGTGGGTTTTCTCATCCAATGGGTATGATATCTCATACTCATAATCCCTACACTATAACTTGACCCTTATATTTGAGGGTGTCTATTTGGCTAACAACTGCCGCCTATATAAAGGGAGCCTCACTCAGGCTCGATGTATTCATTCCAATCCTCCCACTCTGACTTTCTTATCAATAGCTTCCGCTTTACTCACATTCTAACTTGAGCGTCGGAGGAGAGAAGTCCATAACCTTCCGCACTTCCTCCTAACGATCACAATTGTTGTATGTTCATTAGGAGATATCAAGTGAGAACGAAGTCACACCTTCCTTCCGCTTAACAATCCCCGTCCGGATTCATGTACAAACATAAGCTTCTAGTAGACAATTCAATTTGCTAAACAAAAACGGCAATTGTCAAATATGTCCACCCTTACTTCAGTTCACATATGTCAACCCTTAATTTAGTTCACTCCAATAACTTATAAACGTAACATATAAAATAATGACCTTATCTACAAACCTATAGAGTATCTTGAAATTGTAATGAAGAAATAATACCGAACAAAAAAAGGAACTCATCACTTGTCACTAAATGTAGTCCTAATAAGCTCATATGTAGGGCAAATAGGTGCAAATGTTGTGAATCATAACATTTAGAATGCATGCCTAAATTTGAAAGAGATAATTTTTCCGATATTTCCAAATGCGAGTTTTGTGAACACTTCTTTTTCTTTTTCTTTTTTTGAACTTTTTATTCTTTGGTAAGAATCGTCCTCAACTTTCACATGTCCTTTGGTGTACAAGCATGCGTCTTCCTCTTGTATTATTTGCCCCATCCTATCCTTTTCTCTCTCTTTTTAATAGAAGCGATAATCTTATTAATCAGATAGTAACATTACAAAGGAATCTATCATAGGGTGGCTCGATAAAAGTTCTCCATGCATAATATTACACTCCAAAATATATGAAAGGCCCAAGAACACAATTGTTAAGCAGAATACAAAGCTAAAGTAAAATAAGTCAACCCCACACCGAAATTAAACTATGTGATGCCCCATAAAGTCCACCCATACCGGTAAAGAACCAAGCGAGAAAGATCCGAAGAAGAAGATCCATGAGAAAATGAGAGGAAGGAAAAGCAAGATAAAATAGAGGTCAAACCAATATTGTCAACGGAAAGTATTGAGGATACCTAGAGCTACTACAGCTGCTAGTCTGCTACTCGGGTTAAGACAAAAGTTGTTTGGTTGCTAATGGCTAAATCAAATTTTCCGGTTTAATCCCAACTTTGGAAATTGCTTTTCTAATGGCTAAAGTCTTATTCCTTTTTTCTTGTTCTGTTTCTCATTTTGTTTTAGCTGTAATAGAAATATAGAATATACATGGTCCTTGCAAATTGATGTCTCTCTAATGCATCCGGAAATTTTCTTAGTTAAATTCGAAGGGGCCAAATAACTCATTTTCTCAATTATCTCTTGAAAATTGAGCTAATAACGAACAGTTTTCTTAGCGATAATCAGTGATGATAAGGTGGGATTACTCTTCTCAGCCTCACAATTTAAGGTAATATTGCATAGTTTCATTACAGGGTCTATAGGCTATAGCCTCGCAATTTAAAATTCCAGCTTTGCTGAAAATTACTCCAAACACCAGCAGACGGTTCAATTTGCTAATCAAAAACAGTGAAATCCTCCACTTTTCTGTTCCCTTGGCCACCTAATTGTACCCTCAATACCCAGAACATCAAACGAGTTGCAATGCTTTCTTCTCACAAGGCATCACGAGCAGCAATCCGGCATGTAATAGCATCAGCAAGTGAGGATATCCCCAACTCCTGGCTAGTTATCTTATAATGCTGAAAACACAAATGTTGATAATAATCATTAACTAGAAAAACCACCATCATAGGAAAACAAGTAGCAGCTAAAGTGAACAAGATGCACACATACCTTCTGCATCTGGGCTTGGTCAGCCCTCCCTCCCAGCTCCTCCAAATCAATCTCTTTTCCATTGACAAGTTTCTCTATTGCTTTCTGTTCTATCTACTACAACAAGGAAATTATCAAAACCGGAAGGGCGAACAATTTTCTGCCCTACGGAAGCAATAAAAGGTTTGAACTGCTACATCTTACAAGACAGAGGGATCTTACCTCATCAGAAGTAGCATTGAAACGGGCAGCAAGCACATAAGTTGAACTCTCGGAGATGCCACATCTTTTCAAGGATTCTGTGATCTGGTCATGATCAAAGCTAAAGTTTAGATATTTTCAGCAACGGGGAAGTAAGGAATAAATCATAGACCATAATAGTTAATTGGAAATTGATTACATGCTTGGATCCTGAGTAGTTATAAACAAGCTCAGAATGAAGAGTGCGTGTTGTCAGTGAGTCTCGGGACTTGGATATAAGTGTCTTATGTGCAGCTGCAAGCAATGGGAAAACATCTGGGATCTGTTTCCATGGTGAATGAAGGTAGCATTAGTGACACTCAGCAACAAGCATCTCAGAAAAGAAATACAAATTTGAGAGAAAAAAATATATATACAAGTTGGTCAAAGCATATAGGACTATACAAGTGACGCATTCAGAAATGCAACTTCCGGCTCTAATGTCGCAGCTTGCATAGAATCAAGCAGTTCCCTGCAAGATAATAGGTTTACTAAGGACTTTAGTTCTCACATAACGTATGTAATAACAGACACTGAACTTATTGCAGGTGAATGTTTCAGGGGAGAAGAATTAAGTCGATACTCTCATTTAGAATTACTCACACAGCATACATGGCAGGGAGTTTTATTCAAATATAACTCAAATAGATGTGCTCATTCTTACTTCTATTTTGGATGAGACTCCAACTTTTACTTGAGCTTAAACCCCATTTCAGTGTTCATAACTCTAAATTTGTTCCTTTGGTTCCTTTGGGGACGTAACTTACATTCACAAGCAATGATAATCTGGTTACAATTAGAACTATGCTACGAGATACATCATGATTGCCGAAAAGAAGAAGCAAAGTTTCTCACCGTCACATATATATATATATATATATATATATATATAAATGAAGTTACGAACAAGTTCATATTTATGCACCAATATCTAAGAGCACAAAATCCCCAATATTGTCCTACAGGATAGCAATGCATTCATAGGATGTATTCCCGGAATTTTCCACGAGAAAGAAACACCCAATTAAACTGGGCTTCAACAGAGGGAGAAAACGTACTTGGAATTGGTGACTTCAATGAAGAGAGCAAGAGAGAGAGTGCTTCCATTGACCTCAAACAACTTCATTGTCAGTCCTTCAAAGTAGTGAGCTTTGTGACACTGCAACAAAACAACGGAATCGAAGCTCACAATTTCTTAACTGGAATACAGAATCAAACAGCTCCCAAACAGTACTTTGCCAATTAGTAATCCAATGGTGAAAGTAAGCAGGCTAATAGTTTATCAGAGAAAACAAAAAGGCTTAAACGTATTCAATAGCTACAATCAATTGCATAGTAATTATGCCAAGAACAAGTAGAAGAACACGAAGTCACTTCCAGGTGCATTTCTAGAGCATAATGCCAATAACAAGTAGAAGAAGAACACTTGCAACTAAGCTAGTAGAATGAAAATTGAATCCTATCTAAAAGTTTGAAGCTGGACCCAGAAACTTAATAGCTTTTCCACAACTCGTTAATTAAAATCTATGGCAAATTCCCCACCCAATCCCTTTTAGAATCAGAATTGATGTTTTATAAAAATCAAATCTTTAATCAGACCAAATATTTCTGTAAAAGAGTTGGCAAGAGTTTTCTTTTACCTTTTAGAATCTGGAGACGACGCTGCTGCTGCTGTATCGAGTTTACTAGATACAGTTTCCCGCGCTTTGCTGCGGGAGTTAATATGATACTAATGAAACTGAAAATGAAGCAGACAAAAGTTTTTGAAATTGAAGTAAAGATCTAATCTAAGAGGGAGTGCAAGGAGTCTGCAAGGAAGTTCAGGCAAAGTTCAGTTGGTAGTGTTGTTCAGTTGGATGCGAAATTGTACTCAAGGACTCCCAACTGAACTTTGGTTGAACTTCCCTGGAAACTTCTTGAATTGCTCCAGGACTCCAAATAATGTGCACATTACGCGGAAATTTGTGCTTCCGTGAGCCACAACCAAAACAAAACCATTATTTAAACCAGAGCCATTATTAAAAGTATAGATGAATAAATAAGGATATAGATTGAAAACAATTGTTTTTTGATAATTGAAGTCCAAAATTGATCCCAAACCCACAATTGATCCCAAACCCAAAACTGATAATTGTAGTTGTGCTTCATTATTTTCAATAAAATCTGACCTCCAACCTCTTCCAACCTATTACTGAAATCGCAAACTCCACAACAAACAATATCCTTGAAACATGAACACCCATATCTGATTCTACCAATTTCTTATTTCAAGAACAACTCATCATTTCCTTCTCATAAATATGCACTACTGTTATAAACTTCAAACCGTAGACATGGAAACCATAAGGAACATAAAACCTCAAAATTCCAACTTCTAAAATCCTAACCACAACTGAAAATTGATTATATCATCTTCTAGAACTCGATCAGTAACATAGCCTTAAAATCCACCACAGTAGTTTATAAATAAATAAAAAAGAGCAATTTTTCTGCTATCAAATGTTTCAATATTTGCAGAACATCAAGTAAATCCCCAAACCCAATCACCAAACACCAATGTTTTGAACTCAAACAACTAAAAGCATCCCTTATTTCATATACAAATCAAGAACATAGCAATTAATCAAGAACATAGAATAAAAACAAAAGGTAATACCTAATTAAGTCGATGCTGGATGCGGCAAAATCCAATCAACAAAGCAAAAACAGGGACATACTCCAGTCCACAATACTGAAAACTGCGAAACCAACAGAGACACTATTCAAATTCATAAAGTTTGGATTATCTGGCTTGACATTTTAAATTAATTTGGTACCTCACAATTTATTTTTTACCACAAATAAAACTAAAAGTATTTGAATTATATATATCCAGGGGCACCATCCCTGAGCAAAACCCAATATTTACCTTAGTTATTTTGACTAAACATTGAATTAAACAATTGATTCATGGCTTTTATTGTTCAATCATTAGTTATTGAATTAATCCATAGGGCTGGGTCTCTCTCTCTCTCTCCATTTGGGTTACACACTGAGAGTGCAGCAATTAACTTATTTTGATAATATTTTAAACATCAATCATTCTGGTGCAGACCGAAAATCAACCTTACCTTCAATCACTGAAATCCGAAACCCAGCAACACTTCTTCTGTTTTCTGCAACCCAATTTCAAAAAACAATACAAACAATCAATAACCAACAATATAGATCCTTGGCTTTATTCAGAATCTTAGTTATCTGAAAATAATGAAGCACAGCTACATCAATTGAATGAAAAAATTATAGCAATATTGAAAAATAAAAAAAAAGGGGGCACTGATTATATGTGTAACCCAGCCCTTGCAAAACCAACTGACGAAGAATAAATGAAACAAATTAGAAGCGATGGTCCCTCACCTAGTTGATCTAGGACGATTATCTTCAAAACCCAAGCACGATTGGTTTAGTTGTAGCAGATCCCCTACCCAAACACAATTATCCTGAAACCAAAGATAAACCAAACTGTTAAAAGTCAGAAACAGAAATGAAGACACATTAATACAACAATACCAGAAAATAGAAATTTGGTACATACACCTCCCCTAATCTCAGTAAAAATTTAATCTTCACTTTACCCTATTCTACTGGAAAAAAAAAAAAAAAAAAAAACTGTGCATCTTCTTTGTCCGCTTCTCCTCACTATCTCTCTCTGTTGCTCATGCTTAACTCAAGTCACATGCTCTCCATTGCTGCTTTCTGACTTTTGGTTCTTGGAATTTTAATTACACACCTACCTAGTTACACTTCACAGTTTCTTCATGACCAAAGACCACTTTAGGTCCCCTTGATACTGCTTTTGTAGGAAGAACTTCTGTTTTATAAGCTTCTCAAGTGCATTTCTACAGGTGCTTTGTTAAAAAGCATGTAACACCTCAGTTACTTTTGTGAAACGCTACATTTCTACAGGTGCTTTGTTAAAAAGCATGTAACACCTCAGTTACTTTTGTGAAACGCTACCAAAAACACTTTCAACTCTCAAATTAGCAAAAGCCAAAAGGGCTCTGGGCATGAATAACTCTCCCTATAACCCTTCTCCATTTAATGATGTTTACTTTTGGTCTAATTTATTTAAAGTCCACCTCTGAACCACACCAACTTTTGGTTATGGTCATTAATCCCTGGGCTTTCACCCCTATTTCTCTTTGGTATTGTAATCTGGGTCTCTCTCTCTCTCTCCATTTTGGTGAAGCATGAAGACGGAGTACTACAGAAGGAGGAGTAGATACAATAAACTAAGCAGCTTGGAAAGTAGTGATGATGAAGAAGATCAAGACCAGAAGAGTCCAATTTTTGAAAGTGATTAAGCCAATATCACTTTCACAGTGCAATTGAGCCAGACTGATTGCAAAACAATTGACCAAGACTGATTGCAAAATCGTTGCAGATATATTCAATAAAAATCAAAACTAACCCAACTTTGATTCACACCCATACCTCTTCTCCTGCTGAAACCGGATCCAACCCTTGCTATCGACCTCTACTTCGCTGTCAGTGTTTCTGTCTCCCCCTTCTCCTGTTGAAAGATCCCTCCCAAAACTTGAATAACAGTGAAATTCTTCTTTTCCTTCTCCTTTTTCTTCTTCTTCTTCTTCTTCTTCTTTTCTTTGCTTCTGTTTCAACAAAATCCCAAAAGAAAAAACGGTTGTATTTCGATCTAATGAAATAGAAACCCAACCTCTATCGAGGACTAAAGAGTTGATCATCGGTGTTGCTACAGAAGAGAAAACAAATCCCAAAAACAATACAGACAATCAACGACAACCGATCAATCATCCGAAGACCAGATTAAGAAAAATGAAAAACTCACCAACGATGAACTTTAGCCAAACCGTCAAACCCAAGGACTGAAATCGCCTTCCGCAAGAGCGCGTTTGCAAAGATCTATAATTGAAAAAACTGAACAAATGAAAACCGCGCGCAACACAACCCTGTTCTCCTTAAACGACCGCAGAGAAAAGAAGAAGCAATCCACTGATTATAGAAATCCAGATCACACTCCCAATTTAGATCACAGCCGTAGAAAAGAGACAAAGCAACCCACTCTCTCAATTTAGATTAGACGACTGACGACTCTAGAAGAGAGAAGAATATAAAGATCGACACACAGAAAAACAAAAAAATCTCAAATGGCAGAACCGTCTTATCTGACCCTCCGGCACTGTAACTGTAATTAAGAACAAAACAATGGGCAAAAGCGTCATTTTACTGTTCACTCAAATGAACAATCCTTATGAATAGGGTCTGCTTTAGATGTATGTATAATTATAATTATAAATATACAAAAGTAAAATGGGATTTGTCAACAGTACACACAGTGTTTTTCCGGATTTGCCCCCAAAACAGATAGACATCTATCAAAACAAAAAAAAAAACGAGTCGTCGCTGTATGCGCCTGGACATACCCAAGAGGCCAAGACCAAGTATCTCTTGCTTCGGGAAGCATCTGTTTACACTTTACACCGACCTCCACTGTTACACCCAAATGCCCAAATCGGTGATCCCAATAGTACCGATTCTTCCGTGTCTTCTACTGCCGTATAAGCGAGATTGAGAGAGTTTGGTTCGTTGCTTTTGATCTGTGAATTTGGATTTGCTTTCTCTCTTTCTGCTCATTATCTCCTCTAATTTCAGGTTGGATTCGTTTGTTAGTTGTGTATTCTATGTTTTTTCGATGTGTGATTTTGTGATAGGCTTCTGAATCAGTTTTCGTTGGGTCTTTTATCAAGGCCATGTTCTTCTTTCTGAAATCATATATATCAATAATTGTGTTTGATCTCTTTCACCAAAGAGTCTAAATAGCTACATGTAATGGTGATGTCTGTTGTTAAAATAAGAAATAGAAGAATGAGTAAGCATGTCCCGCAGGAAAATGCAATGATTTTGAGTAAACATGTCCCGCAGGTTTATTTAATTGACCTGCAAGAGTTTTATTTATTTTCATAAGTTAGCACAGTTTCTATAACTTCTATTTAGTATCTACACTCAATTTTCCACTATTGCAATTTCCCATTGAGCTTCCCGTTTTGAATTAACCACTCCTTTAATCAGCATTTAAATGACATATTTTTCACATAAGTTCATCATAATCATATAAGTTTATCAAAAATCACCATCCCATTGTTAAATGAATCAATTTGATTGTCAATTTTGATTTTCCAAATGTCTTTAGAGCTGCAGGCTGCTGCAATTATCTTCTTTGATTTTGTCTATGCTTCCTTTCCTTTCATTTCTTTAGTTTGTCTGCTCATCTTGGTCACCAAAGTTTACAAGAAAAGAAAAGATTGTACCAATCTCAATTCCTTAAGTTCTGGCATATCATTTCTTTTATATTCACTTTAGTCGTTTAGATTGTCACAAAACCTCATTACCGGTAAAATTTTTATCTATTTTTCTCCAGTTAAGGCTCAAGCTGTAGTTTTCAAATGTTTAGATTCTTAGATATCACTTCTATTAAATCTGCTGATAGTATTTAACTATTTATTAATTCAAGAGTTCGATTGGAGTTTGAAGTTTTTTGTGATCAGAGTACTGATCAACATGGCTAAGCCTTACACAAAGGATGATATGTACCATTGTTTTGATTGCCTGTTTCTCACAAGGTTTGATAATTACGTTCAGCATTTATAATAACAAGTTGTTCTGTTAGTAATCATGTCATAAAGCTGTGTTGAGTGCTGATGCTTTCTCTAAGATCAAGTTGGTTAAAGGGTTGGAATGCCATATATGATACAGCAGGAATTTTTGGTTTTTCTATGTGATTCTAATTATGGTTGGAAGATAATTGAATTTGATCCGAGTATTTGATGCTGTCTTGCTCTTCCTGATGCTCTTTTTTATATCAGAAAGCTATATAACAAGATCAGGAGTTGCAATTGCTTTTTGTAGAGTTGTCTCTATGAACTGAACCTTTCAACGCAGTGCTCATGTGGAAGCTGAAAGTATTGAGAAACACCAATACCATATGAAGCTAATGGAACGCTACAATGGTGGTAATAATTCTCATTTCATGTCTATATTTTTGTATTCTTCAGTATCGTGCAAGTATCGATCTTCATACTTAATCTTTGTAATAGTTATGTTCCGATTCCTTATACAGTTTCATCTTAAACTGGAATTTTTGATACAGTTGCCATTCGAGATGCGGACTGTTGCCATTCGAGGTGCGGACTGTTGTTTGATTTATCTGTAACTATGTATACTAAGTTTCATCTTAAACTGGAATTTTTGATACTGTTGCCATTCGAGATGCGGACTGTTGCCATTCGAGGTGCGGACTGTTGTTTGATTTATCTGTAACTATGTATACTAAGTTTCATCTTAAACTGGAATTTTTGATACTGTTGCCATTCGAGATGCGGACTGTTGTTTCCGATTCCTTATAAGTTCTGTAACTATGTATACTACAGTTGCCATTCGAGACGCGGACTGTTGTTTGATTCCAGAGTCCCCCTTCTTTCTTAAAGGACGACTTGGACTTTTTGAATACATTGAAAAATGACTTGAAGAAAATGGACATATGGTTATTGTGATCGTTGAGGGAGCAGGACAGGGTCTTATTTCAGAGAGGTTGCAATCCGTGAACCAGCAAGATGCTTCAGGAAACAAGCTACTTAAAGATGTTGGGTTTCTTGGTCTGCAAGATTTTGATCACCTGAGCATGAACTTTCTACAATTTGTTATTGTATTTATGAAATGATGCAGACGAACTTGCTTAGCCTATTAACTCCCACAAATTGATATGAGGATGTGCAGTTGCAATGTTATAATTGATATAGCATTTTGTGCATATTATAATGATAATAAGTGAATAGTAAATTTAATAAAGGATACACCAATGAATTACTGACTGAAGATAAAATGAAATATCCAAACCGCCAAAAATATAAAAAATACAAAGTGAAAGCATTTAGGTAGAGATTAGTAATAATATTTGCTACAGAAACTTATAAATGTAAGCATGACAATCATTAGAGAGATGTAAACCTTTATTTTTATTTTACCTTAATATAAACGATGATATTTAGCAACTACATAAATTTTAATTATTCACTGTCAAATATAAACGATGATTTAACGTCTCTGCATAAATTTTTAATATCCGCTATCAAAAATCATCTAAAAAATAATTAAATTATGCCAGTTATTTGTCCCGCAGCATCGCGCGGGCACTGCATCTAGTATATACAAAAGAGAAACAAAATAATAATAAATAAAAAAACAAATCATGAAAAAACAAACATAACGAAAATCAATCATGATTGCCAAATGCCTAGACATCTCAAACCAAACTCCATAAGATTAACGCAAGTTCAAGCAATATGACCACAAAAACCACGAAAACTAACTATAAACTCATAAAACATTTGATCACCACTCCAAACCATTTGACCATTATAAATTTTCACTTGACCTGAACAAAAAGCATTTAGAAATCTTCTCCCACAAATTAAGACTGTGTCATCCTAGAAGTACGCTACACATTGAAATACTAATGTGTTAATAAATCTTGGTATTCGCAAATTCCAATTACACCACTAATTATGCAGTTTAAGTCACTTAATCGTTCACTTAAAATTTGACCATCTATATGCAGTTTAAGTATGATTAAATAGCCTCTTTGATTGCACGATACTATGATGATCATAATTCAGAATAAACTGATATAAAGTAAGACAACCATTTCGTGAACCTATCTTTAACTAATTAGCTGTCCTATTGTCCCAACCATTTCAGATAATTGAGTATTGCTTTGAGAAAGTCTAAATTGGACAATACTGAATCAAATTCCAAGTTATATCTATGTAGAATCAAATTCCAAGTTATATCTATGTAGAACCAAATTTGAAAAGCAATGATGTCCTCGTGACTGAAATTTATATAAAATAAATAAATAAATTTAAAAAAAAAAAAAAAAAAAAAAGAGATAGAGAGAGAGAACAGTAGTTAATTGTGAAAAATGTGGAAATTGTCTACAATCTTGTTTGTTGTAATTTCAAAAACTCAAGATTCTAAACCCCATATAATTTTACTCTATATTTGCGACTAATGTAGTAAAGCATAATTTTACTCTATATTTTAGTCTATAGATAACACTAACACTAAATTAATTGCCATTCTGTAGTTTTTATGTCTATTTTGGAATTTTGTTCCTCTTGTAAGACTCTAAAGGTAACAGTAACACTAAATCAGTTGGCATCTAAGTTTTCATTGCTGGATTGTATATTTGTATTGGCTATTGTATATTTGTTACTTGTCTTTTCAATTAGACAAACACAGAGAACAACTGAACTCATCAATTAGATCTATAGAAGTCAAAACCCCAATGATGAACATGAAAAATACTTGAGGCTTTTAAGAAAATAATGAAATAAATCCTAATGGGCAGAGCTTGCTTTATGATACTTTATTTGTATTGTTTCACATATAGTTGATACACCAAAAATCAAACACCTAAGAGCTATGCATTTGTCCTCATCTGATGAGCTATGCATTTGTCCTCATCTGATGAGCTATGCATTCTCATATATCCCAAACCAGTTGCATTGCGTAATTAATGATAGTGACATACTTGAATGTGCAAATTTCCAAATATACAATGACGTAGAAGGTTTGTAAATCAAAAAGAAAAAAATGGCGGCATACTTTTAATGAGAAATGGACTGTCCTAGTTCCCTAGATTGCTAATATGATATAGTTCGATCAATTCGCAGTAAAGCTATTTATATATATATATAAATATATATATATATATATATATATATATATATATATACAGATCCTATCCAGAGCGAGGCATCGCTTTGAAATTTCAGAGCGAGGTTAGGGTTTAGGGTCACTTTTCGGTCGCATATCCACATCTCAACCGTTCAGTTTCTAGGTACTAATGTATAGATCATCTCTGCAAAATTTCAGCCAAATTGATGGTCGTTAAGGCATTGATAACTGTCTTAAATCTAGTACGGTTCAAGTTGGACAGATTCAGTTCGTCCATTGGTTTAAGCGAGTTGAATACCTTAAAGACCATCAATTTGGCTGAAATTTTGCAGAGATGATCTATACATTAGTACCTAGAAACTGAACGGTTGAGATGTGGATATGCGACCGAAAAGTGACCCTAAACCCTAACCTCGCTCTGAAATTTCAAAGCGATGCCTCGCTCTGGATAGGATCTGATATATATATATATCTTTTTGCACACATACATCAAACATCTCTTACTCCACCAATCTATATTTGATCAAAAGTTTCGACAGTGTTGGACCTTTAATTGCTGTCGCTCTAGAGTACTGTTATTCCAAAGCAGTCCTTTCAATTAAAGTAACTTTGGACATCACTAAGTTTGTTATCATCAACAATACGACCTTACCTTTATCATCTGCATATCTGAACCGCTATTTTGAGCTTACACTCGAAATAACTGTTGAATATATGAGACTGATTTGAAGATTAAAACAATAAGCTCGTTTTCATATTAACAAAGTGTGACAACCAAAGCATGCCCTAAGTAAATCTAACATACATATAAATTGATCATGTGATAAAAGCATTGGAATCGAATCACAATTCTATAATCCAGCCATCATATTATATGCACATTTCAGAAACTACATATAATCCAAAATTTTTCATTTTGCCGAATGAAAGTTAGGAGAAACTAACTCACAGAGTCAGCTGCACAATTATGCAGTTTGATCTGAGTGTTGCAGGGTCAAAATAAGCAGAGCATTCGTCCACGTTTAGTCACAACAGGAAACAAAATTTGTCGCTGTCATTCAAAACAATCACCTGCAAATACAGATAATTACACATTAAAAATTGACATCAATGATAAAAAAAGGCCTAGAATAAAAACTCAATTGGAACATGAAGGTTTCATCAAGAACTGTTCATAACCACTGTCTGTGTGTTTTCATGAAGCAAGATATGCATGACTGTAGGAATGAGTTTACTACTTCAAACCAACAAAAACGAAGACCACAAATGAAAAATAGCAAAAAGCTTGATACCAAAAAGTAGCAGAGCATATAAAAATAATTTAGTTCTTATTTGTGATTGCCGTACTAAACTGGAATGCTATAACATATTATACTATATATTAAAGGAGGGTGCGGGATTTACTGTTCATCATCGGCTTAGTAACAGTACCGGCTCGAGCCGAGCCGATGATTGAAATTACAATTTTGTCCTTTTTTGGTAATTTACGGCCTTGCCATCTGCCCTAAATATAAAAATTCTTCTCCAGTTTGCGCCCAATTTTTTTCTTTCCTTTTCTCTCGCTCAGTCGCTCTGCTGACTCTCCTAGCTCTGAACTGTACGGAGCTTTCAAATTTCAATTGGTTTTGGAGAAAGCTCAGAAGCTACAAGCTACAACTTGAAGGCACCAATTAAACAACATAGTTTGCAATTCAGCGATTACATTTCAATTGATGGGAAGTTGTAAACCTAATCGAGAAGAGAAGGAAGAAGATGTATATGGGTAATTGGGTATTGTGGTTTAATTTGCAATGCTTTTTCACGTCTTCAGATATCCTAGAATGGTGCTCTAATTGATTTCCCAGGTTTCAAACTCTGTGCATGTATAAGTTTTTGTGCGGTTTTGGGTTTTTTTTTTTTTCCTTTCTTTTTTCCAAATCTCGGTTGCTTCTAATAGCTTCTGCTTCGCGGTCTTGGTTATTAATGATTTTGATTTGTTCGTTTTAGGTATTTTAGTCGCCTGCTTAAAGCTTTGAAATTAGGTTCCGGAGCCTTTGGGTCCGATAGAGGAATTTGAGTTGCAATCTTCTTCAGGTTAGACCTTTTTTTATTTCCAAGAAAATAAGTTTTTTGAAATTTTTAGCTGGTTTTGAAATTGGCATTCAAAAATTTATGTTCTTAAATTGTTCTTTTGTTGCTGATATTGCTTGCTTCTATGTTTTGGGGTTTACTCTTGAGTTTGTGAAGGGTAAAGATTGATTCTTTTCTCATGTAAATTAAGGGAACTGATGGGAATTTAAAGAAATGGGGTTTATGTTGTTAGTTAAAACGGGATGTGTGTCCCGCTAAACAAAGTTTGGGTCTTTTCTCATGTAAATTGAGAGGGTTGAAGGGAATTTGAAGAGATAGAACAGGTATACGTTCTATTCTGATTTTTGAATTTGGTTTGATTTCTGTTGTGATGTTCTTTTAAATGATTATGTCTAAAAATTAACTGTTCTCATCTCATACAGTAGATGACAAAGCTTCAAACTCTTATTTGGTTGGAGGGCAATATCGACAGAAAGAGTCCTCTGAAAATTTCAACTACTCCACAAGATTATGGTATGAATCTTCTAATATTGACATTGATAATTGTGAGAGATGTGTGGGTTCCTTACTAGAGGAATGTTATTGTAACGTCTCGTATCTCAATTACCCGTTTACTAGTCATTTGGACGGTAAACGACCTTTATTTTCACTTTTACTATCGTTTCAGTACGTTTAGTGGCCCTAAAAGTTGACTTTTCGTTCGGGTCAAAATTTGAGAAAATTTCCTTCATGAAAGTTGTAGAGGGCGTTAAACCGAGCGCGTGCATATGTGGTACGTAAAAATCGGAGTTCGTGTACGAAAGTTATGAGTGATTTAAGAAAGTTACTGTTCATGGTAAGAAAATTATATATATATAAGGAAAATTACTGTGGTAGGTTTCCAAAACCCTAAACCCACCTTTCTCTCTCCTCTCCCCCGATTTTCCCCTCTTTCTTCTTCGGGAAATCCTTCTTCCCTTCGATTGGCCGCCGTCCGGCCATCACCCGGCAGAAAGCCGGCCACCACAGGGTCGCCTCCTCCCCCTGGTCACGCTGGTGCCCTTAGTTTTCGACGACTTGGCCGGAAAATCTCGATTTCACGCTGGGAAGGTAACGGTTGCAGTTTTGGGATTTTGCCAATTTCCGGCCATTCCGGCCACCTCCGGCCACCGTATTCACATCGAAGGTTCGGTTTTTGCAGGAGATTATTTTGCCTAAGGTCTTGCTTCTCAATTTGCAGTGTAGATGTCGAATCGATCGAACCCGATTCTAGGGTTCTTGAGCTTTTCTGGAAAATTTTCACCGGCTTGATTCGACCACTTCGAGGTAAAATTGGATGATGTTATAGTTGAGAAGTTGGTTGGGCTTGTCGTGTAGATGCTAGTGCCGGAGTTGGGTGGCCATCGGAGGTAGTGGCCGCCGGCGCGTGGGGCCCACGCGCTGCCACTGTGGCGGCGCGTGGAGGCGTGTGTGGGCAGTGTTTTAATTTCAGTTTTAGCCCTTTAAATTGTATAATTGTTGTAGAGGTTAAATATGTGATTTTGGTTAAGTTTGGGAGAAGTTTGACATGGATTATGAATTTCCGAAGTTTGGGAGTTTCGGTTATTGAATTGTGGCAATCCGACCTTCGGATTTCCCTTGTTCCGATATGGAATACATTAATTGACGGATGGATATTAATGGTGAAGTTTGATTGGGTGTGGAAGAGGATTGGAGAAGTTGAGATTGGGTTTTGAGATTAATTATTGATTATCGTAAATAGTTATCAAATTGTTGTTTACGGATTATAATTGTGTACAGGACGTGATACCGACCTATCGCTTGACGAGGATCCTTACGCTTGGATACCACGTTAGCCGTATATCGTGAGTGGGCTTTTATTTTTTAAAGATTGATGCATGCATATATATTTATTTGCTTATTTTCTTCCGAGTTGATTATTTTATTTATCCATTTACCTTCTTCAGCATACGGTTATTTTCGGAAACGGTTTTGGTTAATTGATTTACTTGGAGATTTTATGGCGTGCGGGGTCACGTCATTGGATTACGCTTATCTTCTTTTATTTATTTATTTCCAATGTGATTTCCGGATTTATACTATTTATATTATACTTATATTCGGCAATTTGAGATTTCTATGAGATTCGATGAAGTTAATCTTTTTACTTATTTATATCCTATCTATTTTGTTGATGAGATTATTTTGGCGTGTGGAACACGTCGTTGGAAATTCAATTACGAGAATTGGGGAAGTTTTATGGATTTATATGGTTTTCGGATTTTCTTTTGCCATACTTTGGGTGACTTATCATTGCTAGCATTGATTTCCGCCTTTGTGGCGCGGTGATGGGATCACCGTAGCCCTTCCGCCTTTGTGGCGCAGGTTACTGTCTCTGTGACAGTAATTCTGTAGCCCGGTATCCTATCGCTACACTTAGTGGCGTAAGGGTATATTACGGGAGTTATGGGAGTATTTTAGCCTGGGAGACTCACTCGTATGGCTATCGCCTTCCCCTACTCACTTTACTACTTAGCTAGCGGGGCTAGCTCGATTTTTGTTTAACCAGCGGGGCTGGTCTTACTTCCCTTGAGTATCAGAGTTCCAACTTTTTCTTATAAATCGTATGTGACTAGCGGGGCTAGTCGGTTTTCATGAGTGGAACTCCTCTTGTTTTATTTTCGTTAATCATTGCATGCATCGGAAGTTTTTAGATAAATAAATGTGGGAAAGTATAAAATCCCTTTTATTTGAAATTGTTTATTTTTGTCCACTCACGCTAACGTTTTCATATACTTTTCCCTGGGCCCTTCGGTTTCAAATGCCCAGTTCGCAGTGTAGCTGTTCGGCTTAGGAGTTGAGGCTTAGCACCACCGCTGTCATCTATCCCTCGTAGGTTACTTGCTAACCTACTATGTGTATCATTGTTCTTTTGGTTCTAGACTACTCTGATAACCTTGAGATTTTTGTATTATCATTGTAACCTATGACTTGGTTGTAATTTGAGTTAATTGGATAATTTGGTACTCTAAATTGTGAAGTTGTGCGGTTTTGGGAGCAGGGTGGCTCCAGGAGTTTTGGGAGGGTTGTTTAGAAGTGAAATTGAAATTCTACAGGTTTTGGGTTACCCATTTTTAAGGGAGGTTATGCCGAAATTTTTGGTAAACCTTCTTTAAAGGTGGGTCCCGCGGGGCCACTTCGGATTCCAGGGTGGAATCCGGGGCGGACCCTGTCAGTTATGAACTTAGTGCGTTGCCATTTTTTTTCATTTTCTACAGAAAAATCCTTAATGAACAAAATCAGAATTACATTAATAGCATATACATGATTACTTATGTCCTATGCTAACATACAATGTTTCTTCAACTAACAGGGCACTAATTATGGTGATCATGATTTGACTGTGTGTGTAAAAACTCAAGAGGAAGTTGATGAAGACATGATCAGTAAAATGCCAGATGATGTTCTTTGCTTTCAGGTCAAGATAGGTTGCTATTCTGTACATATTCTTAAACACCTTTGTGGAGAGGAGACCTCACGTATTCCAAATGATGAAGAACCCAGTTGTGATGGCGTAAGCAGACTTGCAAACCATACATTCAGCCATATGGTGAGAAATGGATTAGAATCTAAACTCTGAAACTTATTTTTGACATACTCAGAAGGAGAGGTTTGGTTTTGAAGTTCATTGAGCTTTTTTGTTGTATAGTATTAAAAAAAAAAAAAACTTTTTCCTCCGAGTTTGATGAGTTTTTTTTCTCTGCTTCTTATTACTCGCTTACTCTGCTTGGCACTAGCTGATCGTTCATGTATATGGGGCTTATTAGTTCTTAACTCAACATGTCTTATTAAGTTTTAAGGGACAATCTGTTTTCTCAAATTAGCATGACAGATTAAAAAGTAAAATCTACATCCTAAATTTGAAACTTCTGACTATCAATAGCTACATCTTCTTCCTTCAGTTGACACCTATAGTTATTTGATCTATAACTTCTTATGTCGTACTGAGATTTGGTATATCAGTGAGAGATTCTATCTTTGTGAAGGACAGTGTTATTAACCTACATGTAGTTATTATTTTACAGTAATAAGCAGTTACATAAACTTTTTTTTTTTTTTATAGAAATCAGTGTGTTAAATTCTTCCCTTCTGTGTTGGTATGGAGTATAGGTTTGCTCTTGCTCCTATATGTTTCTGTCTGGAGAAATGTTTTTGAATTGCTTCGAGGTATAGAAATGATGCGATAACTCATGAAAGCTGTTTATGATTCCAAAGCAACTTTCAACTGTATAAAAATCTCAAGTTGTTTTAAATTTGGGAAAACTACAAACTTCCTTCTGCCATGAAATTACAGTAGAGATCGAAAGTTATTGTGAAATGGTTTTTTATTTTAACGCTGTGTTTACTTTGCACCTGAAGGGATTCGCTGCCATTTTATATTTTGCAGGGCAAGCATTACCCCTGGAGCTGTATTGATCGTTATGGCTGGAAGATTCAAGGGCAATAGGGTTGTCTTTTTGAAGCATCATTCTTCTTGCTTGCTTTTGGTCACTGTTAAGTTATTGTTTTTCTTCACTATGTGAGAAATTGTTTTTACTTTTGGTTACCAAGTAGTGCCTTTTGATGAATGTTACATGTAGTTTGCTATGTTTGAGTGTCATTGTGGATGTATAATGTATGTAATGTTTGCAAATGTAGTATTATTGCTGACCACCCGCAGCATCGCGCGGGCTGCAATACCTAGTATATGTTATAGGTGGCTAGGCCTGTGTTTCATTTGCATCAGAACAAATACATAGTGAGGTAGCTATACAAATGCCAACTAATTATTCCAAAAGTAGATGACTCACTAATCATACAATAACATCAATTAAGGACTGAATTAAAGAGCAAGAACAACACCTCCTACAGCAACGCTAAATACTGATCTTCAAACCAGATTATCCCTTTAGAATCTAATCTTCAATTTAATAACATGCATCAAAGCCGCTTTTTATGTTTTTTTTTTTTTAGGGGCGTCAGATCTTCAAAGCCACATTCTAACTATTTTGATCATAGAGGTGGGAGAGTTGTGAGCGGTAAGTTGTGATTCCTCATTTCGAATATGCCCATTTCTTGTTAAATAACATTATAACAAACCCAGAAAAAATTTCAAATCCAATCCTTGACCAACCAAATATACAACCCAGAAGAAATTTCAAATCAAATTCTCAAAAAGCCACAAATACCTTCCACTTGTGTTCTTTTAATCAAGAGCTTCCAGTCTGTCTCTTCTCCTTCTCTTCCTTCTTCCCCGTTCTGTTCTCCCTTTCTTTCGTCTCGCCTCTTTCTTTGTATTGGCCGAACACAAAAATCCGGATGGGGAAAAAAAAAACACAAAACAAAAACAGTTTTTATCGAGTGCTAAAACCGATCATCTCGAAGAGTCAATACCCTGAAAATTCAATTGCGCTAACCTTGGTTCTGAGCTTGGTTCTGCAGCAAAGATGGTGGCTTTGCGGTTGTCTGAGAAGTGGTTTTCTGGGTCGGCTTTGTTTTGGAAGTTATGGTCGGCAACACAGTTATTTGTGAGGTGGATTTTGACTCGCGTGAGAGATTGGAGCAGACGGCTCTAAAAGAGAGAAGAAGCTTAGATATTCAGATACGATCATACGATACACAGCGGAACAAAAAAATCTCAAAGGAGGGCAGAACGGTCTTTTCCAGCCCCAAGAACTATTCCTGACTGTTCCTAAGCCCAGGCACTGTTCCTTACTGTTGCCTTAGGAACAGTAAAACAGTGGAACTCAACTTTCGTATATAGTAAATGATGAGGAGGATTGATGCTCCTCAGTTGAATGACCCAAGCAGGTTCCAAAAACAATCCTCCCAAATAGTGGGAACCCAGAGTAAATTAGGGTTTGGAATCGTCCAATTTCTTCTGCCCAAACGACGTCGTTTGGGAAGGCCAAAAGTGAACAAATAAAAAAAGGAAAATAAATTTAAAAAAAAACCCTTTGAAATCGCGCCAGGTAGGGGTCGAACCTACGACTTTCTGCTTAGGAAACAGACGCTCTATCCACTGAGCTACAGGCGCTTGGTTGTTCTGTCTTTGTTGTAGAAAGATATTAATCGGCTTGTTCTTGGGGAGATGAAACCCAACGAAACCTTTATAAAAAGGGGTCTTTTCACTCTTTCTAAATGTGGGAGAGAGCTCTACATTTTACGTTGATCTCTTCCTCAGACTTCCTCTAATATTGACTCTATACGGTGATCTACGATCAAAACAACTTTAGCTTTATGAGACTTTGCATATAACCAATGTTGGATACAAAATAAATTTGTTTGGTCTTTATTTTACAATATATATATATTATTGTAATTTCATAATAAAAATTATTCTAACAACTGTAGAAAAATTTAAATAATATTGACTTGGTCAAACATGTGCTTGTGTAGTCTGTCTATCTTCAAGCAGAGCCCTTGATGTGTCAAATTGAACCAGGTCATCCCCAGCCTCCACTTTGGCCCGTATTCCTGTATTTCTCAAGAAAACTAAAAATTCCCATGGTTTTGCATGTTTTGGCTTTTTTTCTGGGCAAAGCTTTTGTGCCTTCCCAGGACAAACATGTCCCTCTGGCTCCTACTCCTATGGATGGTCACCATTCCTCTCCAAGCCAACTCTCAAAGTAACCCTAGAGGTCTGTACACATAATTATTAAACCACATTTTGTTCATTTTGCTTTTGGGATTTTTTAATATTGGCATTTTCACCCTAAACAATCCAACATTATCCTCTAGTTGATTGCTAAGATGATTGTTAAACCCATTTTGTTAATTTTCTCTGTTGGGGTTTGTTAATGGGTTTTCCCTTGTTTGTCTATGGGACAATTTAGACATGATTGATTTTCAGATTAGGGTTTGGGTCTTTATATTTCATATCAGCAAGTTTACATGATAAACCAAATTTTCAGGTTTGATCCCAATTTTCGGAAATTGTTTTTCTAATGGCTAAAGTTCTGTTCTTTTTTCTTGGTCCGTTTCTCATTTTGTTTTAGCTGTAATAGAATATAATGGTCCTTGCAAATTGATGTCTCTCTAAGGCATCTGGAAATTTTCTTGGTTAAATTGGAAGGGACCAAATAACTCTTTTTCTCAATATCTCTTGCAAATTGAGCTAAATATATCAAGAATTTACCTTAATGTCATATGAAAATTTATGTATGTGTTCTCTAAAGCACTACCAAAACTGCAGGTTACCTCCTAAACTGTGGCGCTGGGGCCTCATCCAATAATGATGTGATCGTAGGTAGCCTGAAGTATGTCACAGATGAAGGTTACATATCAGTTGGAAAAACGAGCAACATCAAGCAGAAAGACTTGGTTCCCATACTCACTACATTGCGCTATTTTCCAGACAAGTCTGGGCGAAAATATTGTTATGAATTTCCAGTGATCAAAGATGGAAAGTACCTTGTGAGGACGACTTACTATTATGGTGGTTTTGATGGTGGGAAGGAGCCACCGGTGTTTGACCAAATCGTGGATGGGACAAAGTGGAGTGTAGTTAACACAACAGAGGACTTTGCCAATGGACTTAGCTCGTATTATGAGATGGTGGTGTCGGCAAAGGGGAAGGAACTAAGTGTGTGTCTTGCTAGGAATAACATGACGGGGACTGATTCTAGTCCCTTCATCTCAGCTCTTGAGCTGGAGTACTTGGATGACTCGGTGTATAACTCCACCGATTTTAACAAGTATGGACTTAGTACTGTGGCAAGGGCGAACTTCGGAACTCCTACTAATGGTGACGTAATTGGGTACGAACTCCACTCCTCCTTTATTACGCACTGCATTTTTAATAATTTGATATTGTTGTACTAGATGACATGTTAAAGTACATCTAATACCATTGGTATCCTGTGTATACATAACTAATGAGGCAGGACTAATCTATAGAACTGAGTTCTACCTCTATTAGATAGGTACTCTACAATATGATCCAGATGATTTTATTGTAATTATCTTGGTACCAGTTGTTAGCTTGATATATGTTTGTTTGATGAGGTTATAGGAATTATCTAATTTGGCAAAGAGCTATAGTTTGTGAGGTTCAAACCTCTAATTCTCATCTCCCACTGTTGATATGAGTTGTAGTGTGGATCTGCACTTCCATATTTTCCTCAGTATTTGTTTGCAACTCCATGCTACATGAGGTGTGATTTTAAATAAAGGTGTTGGCTTTATAACGGCTTAAGATTTTGAGTGCAATGGTTTTTTTAATAGAAGTACGTACTACTACATCTGTCACATCTGTTGATCCATCTTGGTAAGAAATGTACGTAGTCACAATGTTGCCCATAAAAAGTTTCTCTTTTTATGCTAGCAAATATCAACCTTAGGTTACGTGAGAGGGTCATTTGAAAGTCATTTATGTTGTTGTAATACTACATTAATTGTATTTGTCGTTGATCCACCTTTGTAGAAATGTCATAGCAAAGTTGGCCGTAAAAAATTTCTTTCTTTGTACACGAGTGAAAACGAATCTTGAGTTATAATGCTGGAGATGAAATATTTGTGAAGATAAACCAGAAGGAAATATAAGTTAATTTCATCTTTGAATTTGGGCTTGTTTTTTGTGTCAAATCTATGTCATCTAGTGTAGACATCCATTAGGAATCAGCTGCAATTATAAATCATGAAGCACTATGGTCTGATGGTGAATGTGTAAATTTGAACTTAGCTTTCCAGATGACAAATTCAACCGGTTATGGCAACCATTCAAGGACAAGAACCCTGTGTCCACTAACAAGGCCGATGTCACTCCCTCTGATTTCTGGAATGTCCCACCAGCAAAATTATTCGAGAATTCTATCACAACAAGCCGAGGGAAGGAACTTCAGCTCCAGTGGCCACCTGTGTCACTCCCCAACGCAGCTTACTACATTGCATTGTATTTCCAGGACAACCGGAACCCAAGCCCTTTTAGTTGGAGAGTCTTCAATGTTTCAGTGAATGGCAAGCCCTTCTCTGGCAATCTCAATGTCACCACCAAGGGTTTAACAGTTTATGCAGCACAGTGGCCTCTGTCTGGAAAGACTGAGATTGTCCTAGCCCCTGCCGGGGGCATGGCTGTTGGGCCGGTCATCACTGCTGGTGAGATCATGCAGATTTTTCCTCTTGGATTAGCAACGCTCCACAGAGATGGTACATGGACTATTTAATCTCATGATTATTGTTTATCAAACACATCTTCTCTCTCTGGTTTAAAACAAGATTGTAATTTCTTGTTTGATTTTACTTTAGTCGAGGCAATGCATGAGGTGAAAAGGAGTTTTGAGAACCCACCTTCCGATTGGAGTGGCGATCCTTGTTTGCCTGAAGCCAATTCTTGGACTGGTGTTACATGTTCTCATGGAAATTCTTCTCGAGTGATATCTCTGTAAGTTCACAAAGATGTTTTACATACTAACTTCTTTTAACGTGGCATATATATTTGTATATCGTACTTATAAGATGATTCAATTCGTAGATAATTTTACCCTAGAGGATTTAATATTGATCTGCAGTCAATATGTTTGTCCTGTCATGTGAAGGAATTTAACTAGCGTCGGGCTATCTGGGTCACTATCACCAAACATGGCAAACTTAACTGCCCTACACCATATGTAAGTAATCATGCAATTGTTAATTATGTTACCAGCTTTCATGGGCTTCTCTCATCAAACCACCTTTTAAATGGTGCCTTTGATGGCATTATTTCCTTGCAGTTGGCTTGGCGATAACAAACTTAAAGGCGAGATCCCAGACATGGGCTCATTAAAGGAGTTGGAAACTTTGTAAGATATAGCTAGTCTTATAAGTATTCATTTTTCTATGACTTTCCCATACTTAATTATCAATCCATGCATATGTCTTCTGCAATGCTTGATTCTGTTCTCTGTTATCCTGGTAAAGGCATCTGGAGAACAACCAGCTTGAAGGACAAATCCCTGAATCATTAGGCAAACTTCCAAAATTACGTGAGATGTGAGTATTTGAAAAACAATTAATAGATCAGTCACATGTTTGTTTTAATGTTTTGTGGTAACATGCTTTTGGTTTACAGATATCTTCAGAATAACAAACTTAAGGGCAATGTGCCTGACACGCGACAAACGAAGAAAATACAGATCAGTAAGAAACAACAACCTTAATTTCTAGTTTGCATTTCATTAATTTGTGACTTTGTGGACACATATTAAGGTAACACTTGCAAACAACATTGCAGGTTGAAAAATCAGGAAGAGAGCAGATCAAAACTCCGGCTAAGATGTAATTTAAAAATTGTAGTTGCTGTAATGGAACTAAAAGAGTTGAGATTGACAGGAATGGAGCGATTGCATCATCGCGTGGAGAGACAACAGAGTGGGATTTATGAGCCCTAGATCAGTACTAGTTTGGTTTGGGAAGGTCTTCATGTCAATGTATCTCCTTTAATTTTCTCAAAATATCACCCCATACTTCAAACTCAACACAATAATTCCACCAGGACTGAAACCAAGACCTCAATCTCCACTAGAAAACCGTCTAAACAACAAACACCAAAACCTTGGCTCAAAATAATACTTATTTAAACTAATCAATAACTGAAAAACAAAATTCTAACAGAACCAGGGAAAAAAAAAAAGCTATGCCATCATGGAAAATTCTGCAATACATACATACAATTATCACTTTCAGAACTTAATTACTACCGAGGGAGCGAGGATCTTATTTACCTTAACACATATTTTTTCTTATTTATCACATGAGTCCTCAAAATGATAAATAGTAAATAAAATAAGATATGTATGAGTGATGTTAATGTACCATACTTTTACCCCTGCCGCCATGACCCACATACACATTGTAGCTTATAGGGATGGCAATGGGGAAGGTAGGGTAAGGGGATTAAATTACCATCCCCATACCCGACTTCATTCTTCATCCCCATACCCTTCCCAATCCCCGTATAAGATACTGGGGATTCCCCGTCCCCATCCCCATTGGGGATTAGGTCCCCATACCCGCCTCAATCCCCATTAAGAATATTACCAATTTATTATATAAAAATTTATACAAACAATTATGGATTGTAAAATATGAAGTTAAAATTGAACATTAAAATAAAATAAATTTCTTATTTCAATTAAGGAAAATTAATATGTTGATAAAGATCTTTTATTAAAAGAATCTTCTTCTTTTTTAACATATTTATTAACAAAATTTAAATATTGACAAAAGATGAAGTTTACATAAATATTTATTTATAAATAATATCAAAAAAATATATATATATATATATATAATAAATAAACAAATATATATATATATATATATATTTCGTATAATTCTTATTGGGTGGGTATGGGGATGGGGATCAAAATATCATCCCCGCCCCGTACCCGATTTCAGAAATCGAATACTGGGGATTCCCATCCCCGTTACCCGATTTTCCCCGAATTTCTCCCCATTAGGGTCGAATACCCTATGGGTACCCTACCCGATGGGGATTTTTGCCATCCCTAGTAGCTTAGTTTAATGGAGTAATCAACAACAACTACTTGTCATGCCGACCAATCATATTAGTCTAGACCACATTTATGTGGTGGTCTAAGATTATACAATAATTTATTTTAAAGGCTAACTATGAAAAAGTATATCAAACGTTGAATTTTTATAAAACACATTTTTATTAGATTTATTGATTCATATGCAAATATCATAATTTGGTAATACATGCATGCATCTTTATTAAGGAAGCAAGTTCAAGCCTAATTAATCAGGCCAATTATGATGTTATTGGAAAGCATGACCAATTTGATCATTTATAAAAACACCAATCATTCATAATTTTATACTACAACAAAAAAGTAAAATAACTTCTAGGGGACAAGCGAAGTTGAGCAAGTCAAAGCTATTAGCATTGGCTATTGTACTAGGAAGTTTGACAATCCATAAATTGTTTGAAGTGAGAGGGAGTGTCACGTTTTAGCTAGCTAAGTATCGAATTGCACTATCTACTGATTTCATGACATTACATATATATATGCTACCACCTAACTCTAACCCAGGCTAACTCTAATCACAATCATACTTTTGTGTCCGCGGATTCACAACGACCCAAACCCTAGGATCACCAATACGGAAAACCAATCACCCCCTACCCTTGAGCTACCACACAGTGTACCCCCACTACTCAAGTTTAGATGTTTGGGTGCTCGAAGTTAGTTTGGGTACTCAAAGTTAGTTTCTTCCGATATCTAATTTGATTTAATTTAATAAAACTAAGGATGTAAATATGAGTATACCTAGCAGACTACTCACCAATTCACTCCAACACCAAATCCATAGCTAAAAGAAAGGAATTGAAACAATGCTTTAATAAAAAATCATTAGTCCTTCTTTTGAAATTGCTGAAATCGAATTTGTTATGAGTTATGATTGCTTATAAACTGTATGCCCACAATTAATCACGCAGAGCATATGCCAGCCTCATACTAATCCTCACAAAACTGCTATGAGATTTTGCATGCCTCAAATTTCTGTGTTCAATATCTATTGCATGCTGTATTTGACATAAGAAGAAGGATTAAATTCAGTTTACCCCCTGAGGTTTGGGGGTAATTTCATGTTAGTCCATGCCCTCTCAATTTAATCAGTTTACCCCCGGAACTTTTCAATTCTCCTCAACCGTGTCCAATTCCTTACATTCCGTTTAAATTGAAAGTTAACTACGACCATATGGCCCACTTTAAGGGCTAAAATCATCATTTCAAAAAAAAAAAAATTGTAAATAAAATATTTAAAAATTTTCATCTTCTTCGTCCTCCTCCTCCTCTCTATCTGTGTCCATTCTCACTGCTCCCCAAAAACCTTCCCACGACCTCCACCAGGTGGCTGAAGCAACTGCAATACCTTACACCCTCGTCGCCGCCGCCGATTCCCCAAAAACATTGTGACAGAGTTGCAGACTACGACATCGACCGAGAACCACCAACCGGCGCGAACACAACGTCGGCCATCTTGGACCACAGTGATGTCGCGGCCGTCTGTACAAGAAGCTCACCTTCAACCTCATCCACTCCACCATCAACCTCTTCTCCCAGATCCAATCGATTTCGGAGCTTCAAGGTCTCGCCTCAAGTCTCATCGTCCTTAGGTTTTGGTTTATACTTCCATTTTTTCAAGTTGGGTTTTGCACAAAAGCTCAAATTGAAAAGATCAACCAAAAATTGAGACCCAATTTGGGCAAGCAATCTAAGGGTTTTGTTCAAACGATGAAGAATGCTTTGTTATCAACTCGATGCAGATCTGTGCCATATAGATCGTCTTCTTTAGCTTGTAGATTTTAGGGCTCAACAAATAGAGCTGTAGAAGAAACAGGGAAAGAAGAACATAGAAAATGGCAGCGAAAACAAGAGAACCACTACGAAGAGAGCAAAATGAGAGAAAGATTGAATTTTTCAAAGGATAGGAAAACTCAATCCAAGAAAGAATGGCCAAATCTGTGAGCATTGAATATTTGAAAGAATGGGAATTTGGATCAGATTCTACTCGACCTTTGATTCTCACAAGGTGTAAATAATGATTTTCTGGAAAGAGAACCTTTCAAATTCTGAAATTCTCCATCATCATTGAGTTCTTATTGTTTGAATCGGTGGGCCAATAGAATGAACTTGGGAATTTGGAATTGGAGCTTCGTTTTCTACAATTTGGCGTTGCTTGAGATGCATTAGTGGGATTTAGAATATGGGCTATGTTGGTGATGAATTTGAGTGATTTTGTTATTGGGATTTGGACACCTAGAAAGCTTTGGTAGTGAGGAGTCGTCCGAGTTTGGTGGCTAGGAAGCAGATTTGGTGGTGAGGGGCGGTCCGAGTCTGGTGGCGAGGCGGCGGCCATGGCAGAACAATGGGTGCCCAAAGCATTTCTGGGCAGTGATGAGATCGGCGTGTGACCTGGTTTCTGGTGTCACCAGACGACGCGAAGGCCGGATAGGGTTTTTCGGAGACTGGCGAGCATGGTGATGGTGGTGAGTTGAGATGAAGTGTGGTTTGGTTTTGGGGAGGAGGACCAGAGGAGGAGGAGGAAGAAGAAGATGAATTTTTTTATTATTATTTTTTTTAAATGACAATTTTAGCCCTTAAAGTGGGCCCTATGGTCATAGTTAACGTTTGATTTAGACGGAATGTGAGGAATTGGATACGGTTGAGGAGAATTGAAAAGTTTCGGGGGTAAACTGATTAAATTGAAAGGACATGGACTAACATGAAATTACCCCCAAATCTCAGGGGAGTAAACTGAATTTAATCCTAAGAAGAAACTTGAAGGCACATTCAACCACATACTTGTAGTATTAGTTTACAAATATACAGTGACACGTGATGAAACTTGAGAGTTGGGGTTAAAATTTATCTTCATAACCAATGAGATCAACAAATAAAGAAGTCTCTTATGATGAAATTGTAAGTATTTTGGGCTATTACCATTCAACACATACTTTCCCAAGGCCACTAGGAGAACAGACGTTGCACAAGACTAGGAGAGTACTTCTCCTACTTACCCGATGGTTCAAGGAAAGCAAAGAAACGTGCAGAACATGAAGAGGAAATCAAGGAGAATCATTCTCACTAATCTTGAGTTAAAGGTGGTATTCATTTCATATCATTTTACATGATTTAAAGCATATCAAGTTAAATTGATTTGATATATATACTTATCTGCATTAAAAGGTTTTCAAAATGCATATCAGATAATGATCGGATTTGCATATAGTTAGGTAAATTTGATTTCAGTTTTGCAACCTTTCCATGTTCATCTTATTCTGTGGTGAAAAAGAGATTTTGTTTTGAGGGGGAGTCTTGCTCCCCTATAAAAGGTTTCAAAACTGATCATGAAGGATAGAGTTATCGATCTAAGTTTTTCATAGTGTGTTGCTTAGTCTTCACAAACTGTTTTTGCATAACTCTCTCTAATATTCTTCTGCAAGTATTTCTCACTGCATTCATCATGGTACTTGCTCTTGAGATCAGTGAGTCATTGATTCTGAAATCAAGTGGAAGGTTGAGGGTGTAAGGCTTTAAGTCATCTGTGTGAGAAACTATATCAGTTGTAAACCAAGTTAGTTGTGTTGCTAGTGAATGTGATTGTGAAATAACATCACTACTTGTATTCTGTAAACATTTGATTCATAGTGAATTTGTTTCTCGTGTTGGCTACGTTACAAGCCACGCAGTGAAGTTTCCTTAGTGATGAGGTTTACATTGCGTTAGCAATTGCTGTGTTCTCTCTGAGTAAATTAATCTCTTGTCAAACAGATTTATCAATCATATTGCAATATATAGCTCTATCTGGTATTTTCAGAAATGCTTCAATTGATAACTACATATGTATCAGTAGAAGTAGTATAGGCTTTGTTTCACTTGGTGATATTGGGCGAGAAATTCTTAATGAGTCAAATGTGATATACATATAGCTATCAACTGAGTTAATGCCTTAATGGTGTATGTGTAACAATTTGGATGAAATTAGTTGTCCCCAATACACTATCCTCATTTTGTCCTCATGCATTCATTGGTCCACAAATATTAAGAAGATCTTGTGTTCCATTTTTTATTCTTTGTGAACCAATGAATGCATGTGGACAGAATGGAGATAGTGTAATTGGAAACAGCTGATTTCATCCGGTAACAATTACATAACATTTAATTACTCATAAATATGGTGCGAGGCAAATCTAAGTCAATTGTATTGTACGTGTGACAACTGCATAACATTAATTACTAAGATAACTATTTTACAAAAGAGAAATTCTCCAAGTTATGGTTAAGAACTTCAACAGCCCACAAGAAGTCAAAAGTTACAAATATTTAATAATTAAAATGGGATCTTGCATTTTGGTATCATATATTTGTGAACAATTCTTGGATCCACCCCCGGGTGAACCTGCTTGTTCACCCCTCTTCCAACCTACCAATCAGAAATAGCCACATATATGTTGAGTAAATAAATAAAACTCTACCTTAACTATTTATAAAAGAAATAATAAAAAATAAAAATAGAATTCCAACTCAATTAAGGAACGGACGTTAGCTAACGCCGTTCCCAAATCCATACCGTGCTCTTGGCCAGGACGAAGAACAGAGGAAGTTTTGAAACCTAGTGATGCCTCAGTCAATCCATACTGACTGAAGCTGCAACTATGGATACCATCTCTGACGAGGATGAAGAACAGATTGCGCTTGGACAGGAGGTAATATTTATATCAGCATATGGTTTTGATCAAGTCATACGGTTCAAGGAATTCATGATTAAGCTTTCATATTTTGTTTATATCATATGGGGATTGATATAGTATGTTTTGACATTTATACATATACATCTGTTTACATGTTGGCTTTTGGTGTAAAAGTTTATTGGCATAATTGGTTTTTACAAGCTTGTATTCCTTGTGGCGGTTCTAAAGCCCAGTTGAATGACTAAAATGGATAATTGTCCATTTGTTCTGATATTCATGACCATGAACTATTCTCAGGATAATTTTTTTTTTTCAGTACTTGAGTTAGATTTATAAATAGGTAGCTAAAAAAAGGGATGTGGAAGTGTTTTATCCTGTGAAAACAGGGAGACATATCATGTAGCTCGTAGAAGTATTCTAATCCTTATTGTGTCAGATTGTCTGGTATAGGAATGCTTCTTTAAGACTGCATAAGCTTAGCCTTCTTACCTCAAAAATTGTTCAAGACTTTGAAATTCTTACCTCAGAAATTTTTATATTTGTAAATGGAAGTTCAGAGATGGACTTTCTAGTGACTCCAAGTATGGAAAGACCTCTTGGGTGGTCAGTGATTTTGGAACCACTTTTGCTTAGGTCTCTGTTACCTGATTTTTACTAAATATATATAATTGGGACTTAACCATGAATCTCTTTCTTTCTTCTGTAAGATATTTTGAAGCAATTGATACCTGTCTCTCAAAGTCATATTGCATATATGGATTGTTTTATATCTCCACTTTGTCTGTGTATACATGGGATAAAAACACTTGTTTATTACTTGCCCGAACTGCTGCCTTCTTCTGTTAAAAAAAAAAAAAAAAAAACTTAATTCAAGTCTCTGTTGCAGTAACTTATTTTTCCTGGTCAATTGGAATATAGCTTGATCAATTTTTCTTCTTCGTTAATAGTTGATATCGTGGTCAAAATTTAAGTGAAGGCAGCAGTTCAGTTTAATATGTAGGTAACAAATAAAATTTAGTTCAGTTCGTTAATAGTTGTAGGTAACAAATAAAAATTTAGAATTAATATGTATTAATATGTATATTGCAGGTTACAAAGAATATAGTATGTATAAATAATGAGTTATTAAGTAGTAGAGAAGTTGCTTTTCTAGATGAGGATGAATTCGGTTTGCAAGGTTATGACGAGTTCAGTTTGCTGGGTGAGAATGGAATTCATTTGCAAGGTGAGGAAGAAGATGATTTAGTAAGTGAGGATGAAGTTGATGTGCAAACTGAGGAGACTTTTCAATATAATGATTCTTCTTTAAGTTCAAATGAGGACAAAGAGAAGAAAGAAGAACTATATATCGGAATGGAGTTTAGTTCTGATGAGAACGCATATAAAGCTTATGCTAAATATGGAGGAAAATCTTGTTTCAATGTGAGAAAACAACGAAAGAAGAGAAACAACAAGGGTTTGGTTGTAAGGTTGCTTTATTGCTGCTCAAAAGAAGGTTATCGAAAGACCAGAACAAAGAGGGAAACATCTTATTCATTACCAGTTACAAGGGTCGGTTGTAAAGCCCATCTGAGTTGCTATCGTCAAAGCAACGGAAAATTCAAGATTGTGTCGTTTGAGACAAATCACAATCATGAGTTGATTAAAACACCTATGAAGCATATGTTAAAGATTAATCGAAGTTTCTCTAAAGCTCAAAAAGAACATGCTGATGATGCTGAGATGTCAGGAATTTCAGCAAAAGCAACAGTTGAATTGATGAGTAGAGAAGTTGGGGGACGAGAGAATCTTGGTTTTATGGAAAAGGATTATCGAAATTACATACATCGAAAGCGAAGGGTGAAGATGGAAAAAGGAGATGCTGGAGCTATATTTCAATACTTCCAAAAAATGAAAGAGGATAATTCATCTTCTTTTTATTCAATGCAACTTGATGAGGATGATATGATCACGAATATTTTTTGGGCAGATGAGCGTTCAGTAAGTGATTATGGTCTTTTTGGGGACGTCGTTTGTTTTGACACAACTTATCAGACTAATGAATATGGTAGACCATTTGCTCCATTTGTTGGGGTCAATCATCATAAGCAAACAGTGGTATTTGGTGCAGCTTTATTATATGATGAAACCATTGAGTCCTTTAAGTGGCTTTTTGAGACTTTTCTTGGAGCGATGTCTGGAAAGCAACCAAAAACCATACTTACAGACCAATCTGCAGCAATGGCTAGTGCAATAGCAGAAGTATTTCCTGTAACTTATCATAGACTATGTGTTTGGCATATTTACCAAAATGCTGCAAAGAGGTTAAGTCGTGTGTTTCACGGATCAGAACAGTTTGCTCATGATTTTGGAAAGTGCGTATATGACTATGAGGATGAAGATGATTGGTTATTGGCATGGAGTAATATGCTCGAGAAACACAATTTGAAGGAGGATAAATGGTTAAAGAATTTGTTTGATATGAGAAAAAAATGGGCATTGGTATATGGGCGGCATACTTTTACTGCAGATATGATGAGTACACAACGTAGTGAAAGTATGAATAATATTTTGAAAAAAATATTTGAAGCCTAGTTATGACCTGTTGTGCTTCTTTGAACACTATGAGAGAGTTTTGGCTGATCGACGATATGAGGAATTAATTGCTGACTTCAAGATGATGCAACCCTCTCCTGTGTTATCTGCTAATGTAGAGATGTTGCAACATGCAGAGGAGGTGTACACCCCAGAAGCTTTTAGACTCTTCCAGCAACAATACACAAGTATTGGTGATTATGTTGCTAATAAAGTTAGCAAGTCTGAGATGAAATATGAATACAAAGTATCATATCGTGGTGTTGCTCGAGAGCATTTGGTAAAATTTGATGCTTCAGAGCAAACAATAACTTGTAGTTGCATGAAGTTTAATTTTGTTGGGATTTTAAGCCGTCATGCATTGAAAGTGTTGGATAGGAAGAACGTGAGAAGAATCCCTCCTACTTGCATATTAAATCGATGGAGTAAAGAAGCTAAGGCAAGAAGCATCACTTGTTATCATGGACCAAAGACTAATGAAAATCTCAAGCAGTCGATTGGAAAGCGGTACAGCCATTTGTGTCGTAATTATCGTGAGATTGCATCCTTTGCCACAGAACATGAGGAATTAACAACGTATGCAGATGAATATGCCATCGAGTTGCTTAAAAATTTGGAAGAAAAGAAGAAGAAACTTTTGAAAGAAGATGCATGGGTGATTCAAACTTCAGATGTTGGAGCTTTGGAAGGTGAAGTATCAAATGCACGTGGAGTTAAAAGAAAAGCTACTGTTGGACGACCACGCGGTCGTCATGGTAGATTTAAAGGTGTTCTTGAAGGGAAAAATTGTAAAGCCACATTTAAATCATCAACATCTGTAGCAAGTAAAGCCGCAAAGAAACAACTATCCTTCCAGGTATTTATTGAACAATTTGACAAACAAACTAAGCAAATTTATCTATTAACTAGATTTGTTTCTTTTTTCTTTTTTTTTATTTCTTTTTTTTCAATTTTCAGATTCAATCAATTGTAACTCATTATTATTGGGATAATACAGGATTCTATTCCTATTAGTGACAATTTTGAGCAACAGGAAGTCAATGAATATGAAGTTCCAATGCTTGATTTTGCAACTCAAGTAAGAAATTATTTCTAATCACAACTAATATTGGCAGTTCTCGCTCTTTTTGGATTTTTTTTTTCCCATCTTGTTAAAGTGGGATATACTAATGGAATAATATTTTATGATATATTTTTTCATAGGAATCCAATCTTAGCGCTGGTACCCAAGTATCAGTTTATGGTACAAGTGTAACTTTGCAGAATGACTTTTCTTTCACTCAAATGCTCCAGGTAAATTGCCTAATTTAGTTAGTATTAATTATTTTTAGAGTAAAACCCACCACTAGGGTCAAAACTTTTCTCCACCGGACAAAATAATACCCAACTTTTAAAAGTGATCAAAATGATACCTAAATTTTTAAAAGTGATCAAAATGATACCTAAATTTTTAAAAACAAATCAACTTGATACTCAACTTTCAAAAATGATCAAAATAATACCTAAAATTTTAAAAACATATTAATTTGATACCTCGGTTTATTTTTTTTTTTACTTTTTGTTAAAATTAATCACGTGTGGTGCAGTATTTTACGGGGTTATAATAATATTTTACACAAAAAACTATTTTTCAATTATTTTTTATTTTACTTTGTTAATTCTCTTCTTCTTCTTCTATCTCTGCCTCTCTCTCTCTTCCCATTTTTCTTTGTTTCTTTATAAGTTAGGAAACATCCGAACTTTATTTGTTTCTACGATCGATGGTAGAATTGAAATTGAATGGAAGATTTTTTTTTTTTTAATTCTATAGAAGAAGAAGATTGGGTTATAGATGATTAATGACCCTTTGACCACAAATCACTTCAATTTTTGTGCTTGATTTTGCATTTGATTTAACAAAGAAGTAAAACAAAACAAAAAAAGGGCTAAATACATTATACTACGTAGTTTGGGTCCAAAATCAATTCAGTTCCTAAACTTCTAATTTCATCAAGAACACCCCTGCACTTTCAATCTTGATCTAATAGGTCAAATTTGTTAGTCTTCCGACAATTGAGTCATTTAACTTGTTGACGTGGCTCATATATGGTCTATGTCTTATGATGTAGTGTTGAGGTGGCCTGCATAATCAATTTTGGAGTGAGTCCCACTATTAGAAATCTATCAAATAAATAGTTTTTCAACAAATAATCTAACTATAACTTGAACCCATAACAGAATATTAATGAATTGAACCTATTAGATCAAAATTGAAAGTACATGGGTGTTTTTTTATGAAATTAGAAGTCCAGGAACTAAATTGATTTTGGACCTAAACCACAGAGTAGTAACCAGTATTTAGCCCTAAAAAAAATAAACTGAGGTATCAAATTGATTTGTTTTTAAAACTTCAGGTATCATTTTGATCACTTTTGATCACTTTTGAAAGTTGGGTATCAAGTTGATTTGTTTTTAAAAATTCAGGTATCATTTTGATCACTTTTGAAAGTTGGGTATCATTTTGTCCGGTGGAGAAAAGTTTTGACCCTAGTGGTGGGTTTTACTCTTATTTTTAATCTATTTCAATCACTTAGATATTTTGAACTATATTTTGTAGGAAATTTCAATGAATCATGCTAATTCTTCACAAAGTAATGAAGAAGGCAAAAAGCAGCTGGGAAGTTGAAGATATGCAGAAAATTACTTTTTTTATTTGTTGAATTGTGTTAGTGCCATTTATATTGCATAGACACTGGGTCAGTTTTGTAGTTTGATAAGAAGTTTCAGACCATGACACTCTTTCATTGGATATGAAATGATAATATTGATGGCTTATTTAAGCTTCAAAGAATTATCTTGGCTTAAATGTTCAGAAGCTTTCCCAGATATCCAGCTTTTCCATAATTTTCTTCCTTAAGGATATCGGTCATCATTGTTTACTACTGATTAGCTTGCAGGTATACTCTTAGCTATGGTTGATTTCCTTACAATTTCATTTGATGATGCTAACCAGAAGATCAGTGCATCTGCAGAACAAATAATGGTGTATCCAAGCAGACATACTGAAATTTATTTCTAATGCTTCCAAAACCTTCCAGTGTGCTTATAAATTCAATCTTACTAAACCATAACAAAATTTTAAAACTTAATAAATTGTAAACTTCTTATTCGACAATATATTTGCACACATGTGCTTCTGCCAGTCTCATCACATCCATGGCCATGCCACTTTGGTACATCTCTTGGGCTCTTGCATAATAATACATTCACAAGAAAGTGATTCGAATTTGGCTCAAGTCTATGAAAACAAAAGGGTGTTGGTGAATAATGAAAAAATTGTAGTCTACTGTCATCTATCAGTGAAAAAATGGCCGGTATAAGGGCTCAGAATAATGATTACCTTTGAGATATGCTATTGTTGCTGTTGGGTTTCTAGAGCAAAATTCATGGCCAGTAATGAGACCTGGGCAGATTCTAGTAAGCTTTAACCCAGTTTCTTTGGCTAATGTCCATGCAGCTTTCTCTGCTAATTTAAGCTTTCCCAAAGCATACAGCAGTTGCCATATTTCAAACCCGATTTAAAAGTACTGATAATATGCTAATGAACAAACAATTGTTGCTTAGTTTTTGGGTTTTGTGTATGCAGAGCGACTCATTGCTCCAGTAGATGGTTAATAAAATCATGATCAAACTTCTTTCTTTACTGAGAGCATTTAAATTCCAAGTTTCCAACTCTTGAGAGCATCAAAATTAAAAGATCGTTAAAAGAAACACAAGAATCATAACTAATCAAGCTAATAGATAGTAATCTAAACATTGGAACATATGATCATACAAACAACTGACCAAAAAATAAAAAAGAAGAAGATGAAATTGTCAGCTGTCGAAGCTAATAGGTTCTAAAGTAAACTATCATGTACTATATGTATAATAAACTGAGATGGAATTGTCGAACATTAGAACAAGAAGAGTCATAATTGATCAAGCTAATAGAATACAATATATGATAATCAACTGACCAACAAAAAAGAAGAAGGAGATGATTGACCAAACATAAGAACAAGAAAAATCAAAACTGATTAAACATATAAAACGTAAACCAAATTCAAAGGCTAAAGAAAAGAAACATAAACCCCAAATAAAAATTACCTCAGTCCAATTAGCGCAATCTGTTCTTCGTCCTTATCAGAGATGGTATCCAAAGGCTAAAGAAAAGAAACAGAAACCCCAAATGAAAATTACGTCAATCCTCGTCAGAGATGGTATCCATAGTTGCAGCTTCAGTCAGTATGGATTGACTGAGGCGTCACTAGGTTTCAAAACTTCCTCTGTTCTTCTTCCTGGCCAAGAGCACGGTATGGATTTGGAAACGACGTTAGCTAACGTCCGTTCCTTAATTGAGTTGGAATTCTGTTTTTATTTTTTATTATTTCTTTTATAAATAGTTAAGGTAGAGTTTTATTTATTTACTCAACATATATGTGGCTATTTCTGATTGGTAGGTTGGAAGAGGGGTGAACAAGCAAGTTCACCCGGGGGTGGATCCAAGAATTGTTCTATATTTGTGGCTACCTAACGCAATACGACCAGCGTCTTGTGACTAATCTTTCAGCCTGAGTTCCATGATTACTGATTCATGCTTATGAGGATTTAAGATTCTCATATGTGACGGTGAAATACATTTTATGAGCAAACCTTTAATTCCTGAAAGCTGAAATAGATTCTCAAAATTTGGTCGTTTAAGGAACCAAAAACTTTGGAAGAGCTTGAACTGGCAGCCACAGACACATGAACAGAGCCCAAATCCATTCAAAGAATCCATACCATTCTGACTCTTATGAGTTAGTCTACTGCATAACCTTTTGAATAGAATAACTATATCTCCAAGCTAAAAGTACTGCTCATGTAATCAAATGAGACCTAATTAAATTACAACACCGTGTATGCTCAAACTAATAGTTTGTTCCAATATCTCATTTCGAAATTGCATTGATTAATAAATACATTATATGTAAAACTGTAGTACAGTCAAATAACTCTTCTCCCACGTATATCAGAATATGTAAATTTATAGCTAATAACTCTTCTCCCACGTATATCGATCAGAATATGTAAATTTATAGCTAAAAAGAACTGCAATTGATTGATATGTCGACAAAGCATATCACTTGATCACGCAATGCATGTCTGCTACTAATTTTCACAAAGGTGGTATGAAGATAAGAGCTTATAGCTCATATTAGGGATGTCACTCGGTCGGTTCGAATCGGTTATATGTATTACCAACTTCAATACCAAAGCTTTCGGTTTCAAAACTGAGCTACCAATTACCAACCAAAATTTTCGGTTTTTAATTATATCTATCAAATTCGGTATTTCGGTTTTCGGTATTACCAACTTTAGAATAACTAATTCTTTATAATATAAATTAGAATGAACAAAACTAGGTTTTTGAATTTTATAGTCATAAACGTCGGATTCATCTACTAATTATAGCTTTCTTTTGTATATATGACATCAAGTTTTAGCAATTTTCACTAAAACTAGGTTATTTAACCATCTTTGACTAGGTTACTTAAAATACATGTACTATTAATGTAGTATATGTAGTAATATTCATACTATATATTATAAAAGTTTTTATGTTTATTTCTTAATATACATGTATGTGTATTGAAAACTGTAGTATATAAATCTAATATTTAGATAATCGGTAGATTCGGTATTTACCAAAACCAAACCAACTTTTTCGATAATTTTCGATTTCGGTTTTATCGGTCTCGGTTACCAAAAAGTCGGTTTACCAAACCTAAAACATCGGTTGGTATTCGGTCGGTTTGGTAATTACCAAACCAAGTGGCAGTCCTAGCTCATATTGTCCATGTGATGACGATCCAAAATTAGTTAAGACTGACATTGAATTCTTGGAGAATCTACCCATCCTCAAGAATCAGAAGTCAGTTTCCCAACAAGTCCGTCGAAGACAAACGATACTGTCATAAAAAAAATTGTGGAACACCTCCCTGGACTAAAACTCTGAATTTTTTTTTTTTTAAGATATGAAAGTAAGAAAAGATTGAAAAAGAAACTAGGAATGGTGGACCATTCGACGATGTAAGAAATACCGCTGCCCGAATGAGCGAGACTAAAGAAGAAAAGGGAGAAGGTTAAGTTTATCCTTTTGGAGAAAGAGTAATTTTGTAACTTCAAGTAGCTTAGGCCGAGCTATATAATTACTTACGAGCTAAGCTCATCAGGATTTAAAATTTAATGCATTGAAGTCCTGTTGTTACAAAATCTTATGTATGTCATCGATCATTCCATACGATTAACGTGCTCGTGTCATTAATTATAACTTTTGAGAGCAAAACCTCATTATAACCAACAGTTCATGAACCAAATTCTTATGTATGCCATCATTCCATACGATTAACGTGTTCGTGTCATTGATTATAACTTTAGAGAGCAAAAATCTCATAATAACCATCAGTTCATGAGCCGAATTTTTATGTATGCCATCATTCCATATGATTAATGTGCTCGTGTCATTGACTATAATTTTAGAGAGCGAAAATCTTATAATAACCGACAATTCATGAGTCGAATTCACAACCTCCCACCTTAACACAAAGGCCTAAAATTGGAGTAGTCCGCTTGGTCGGCTATTTTGTTTGGTGCGAGCATAGTTCTACGTTTAACAGAAGCTACACGCTTCCACTTCACAAACAAACCACACCAGCCACACCACGTTAGCTCTCTTCACAAAAAATCATCAGTCCTTTCGAAATTGCTGAAATCGAATTTTTTATGAGTAATGATTGCTTAAAAACTGTATGCCCACAATTAATCACGCGAAGCATATGCCAGCCTCATACTAATCCTCATAGAACTGCTATGAGATTTTGCATGCCTCAAATCTGTGTTCAATATATATGGCATGCTGGGGTGTATTTGACATAAGAAGAAACAAGTAGGCATGCGCGCAGCAGTCTAATCAAGTTGAAGGTACATTCAACCACTTGTAGTATTAGTTTTCAAATATGGAGCGAGTCGTGATGAAACTTGAAAATGAAGGTTAAAATTTATCTTTTTAACCAACGAAATCAGTAAGCTCAATAAGAAAGTCTGTTCTAATGAAATGTTTCAATTGATAACTACGTATAATCAGTAGTTGTAGTATAGGCTTGTTTCACTTGGTGATATTGGGCGAGAAACTCTTAACAAGTCAAATGTGTGTGTGTGTTTGGGCCCAATAAATGTCCACTTACTTCACTAAAAGAATTATGTATTTATGTGCATACTTACCCAATTTAAAGGTAAAAATATAAGTTACCTTTCGAATAATTAAAAAGTCATTGGAGACTTTGTCGGATTCCGATCTCCGGAATCCGGTTACTGACCAGAGGTTTCCAAAGAGGTAGCCGGAGACTTTTATTATCTCTCAATAAAACCGAATAAATTTTTTTGGGGGGGGGCTAATAAAAAGTTTATTGAGAGGCAATAAAACCGAAAGCCGTACTCCAGTCACCGGTCGCGAGAGTCCGATCATCGGCTGGTAGGCAAAGGTCCCCAAAGAGATTGTCAAAGATCTTATATGTCACCGGAGAGGTCGCGGAAACTTTTGTTACCCCCCAATAAAACCTAATAAATTTTTATTTGGAGCAATAATAATTTATTGGGTATCATTGGGGGGCAATAAAACCGGACGCTAGACTTTAATCACCAGTCCGGAGGTTGCTAGAGGTCCCTAAAAAGGTCACAGAGGACTTTTATTAGCCCCCAATAAAACTGGCCAATAAAGTTTTTTTTTTTTTTGGTTGAGTTAAAGAAATAGTATATTCATCACAAGCCAGAATAGGCCGTTGCATACCCTTCCGCTGTCATTTAAGGTCATAGACAGACAAGAAGCTAGTGATAGTACCCACATGTATGTGATACGTACATATAGTCGTACTCATTATACATTCAAATACATAGACGTAGCAAATCACGCTCATTTGGTACTACTCCAGAGGCGCTAGAGATACATAGAGTACACAACGGTGCTTAGCTTCCTAAATACAAGGAATTTATTGTAATTAGACAAAACTAAAAACATAGGTATGGGCTTAGGGCAAAAACCCCTGACCAAATTACGCCCTAGAGGGCAGTCCCAAGAAAAGAGGCCTAGCAAGCCACGGCTGACCCACATCCAAACCACCATTCCACCACGCCTGCAGTAGCCCATAAGTCCCTCCACGAGCCACGCCGCCTACTAGTCCCTCCAAGAGTCGCTCCGCCACAGAGTCTCACCATGAGCCGCGCCGCCCAAGAGTTCTGCCAAGAGCCGCGCCGTTGAGCTCTAGCACGCTAGCACTGCCCCGAGCTCCACTCCCCACTCCCTACGAGCCGCACCATCGCCCAGAAGCTCCAAGATCCACGTCACCGCTGGATCTGGAATGCCCCATCCCTGCACAAGAACCATCACAAGATGCCCAGAAAAGCGACCCCAACCCGACATCAAAACCTCCAGCCAAACCACAAGCTAAGCATCTTCTCTCATGACCTTAGCCCAAGGCATTGAAGTGCCCATCCGACAGCAAGCACAGTGACAACGCGGCGATGCCGACGCCATCTCTGGCCGCCGCTAGACAGGGAATGATTTGGTGCTTTTGGCTTTTTCTCTCTCGCGGCGCTAGGGCTAGAGAGTTTAGGTTTTTTTTTTGTTAATGTACTTATTTGGGTATTAGGGCAAAAGATATATAATTTATTAGGTAGGTGGGCAAGCTCATAAGATGTTTAGGTAAGTATGGTTAATGTAGCTCAAATTTAGATAAATAGACATTTCCCTACATATATCAACTGAGTTAATGGTGCATGCATGTGTAACAATTGCCTAAAATTTAATTACTATTCTATGATAAGGCATCTAAGTCTTTTTTTTTTTTGAATAATCGAGCCAGTAGGGCGAATATATATTCATCACTAGCCAGAATAGGACATTACATACCCTTCCGCTGCCATCTATAGACAGACAAGAAGATAGTGTTAGTACCCACAATGGTACATAGAAAATAGACCCACTCATTGTACAATCAATACGTAGACATAGCGGGAATCCCCCTTTGGTACTACGCCGGAGGCGCTAGAAAGATACGGCCCCTCCAACCTAACTCTTTAACCAATAAACCTAGCTGCCTAGAGACCTCAATTGGTGTACACCTAGATCCACTAAGAATTAAGTCGGCAAGTCCAGACCAAATGCAAAAACTAAATGCACAAAAGTGCCTAGATTGTCCCTGAAAAATAGGGACTTATTGAAAATAATAAAATTACTATCCTAGATAATGCACTAGGGCCAAAACCCTAGCCCAAAACTCAAAGCCCAAATAGGGCAGCCAGCAAAGAAGTCCACCCAAGGCCCAAACAGCAGGTCCGGTCCAGTCCACCCAAACCAGCTGCTTCCCCGTCGTTCGCAACAGACCAACGAAGCTCCATCCGCCGCACACCGCCACGATCTGCACCTCCTCGATCCGCGCCTCAGCAAACTAACCGCCTGCAACCCACACCGCCACGATCCACGTCGTAGCAACCCACGCCACCACAGAGAAAGCCAAACCCTATCCAGGTTGCCCGCCTCACACCGCCATCGAGTCAGCCCCGTGGCGCCGTCCACCAAGCAAAACCCGTCATCAGAGCTCGATCGCCGCCTCTGTTCGAACGACCCCCGCCACACACCATCCCAGCCAAACCTCTGACAAAACCCGAGCAAACCCCATATGACGGAACCCCAGGAGCCATAGCCATCAATACCTGTCCGGCAGCAGACCCATGACAACGGCGAGGCCAGAGGCCAGCCAGGCGTCCGAGCACTGTCGGATGAGCACGAAATCTTGGATCGGAAAAACCGGCCTTTAGGGTTCTCGAGGAGAGAGAGACACCACTATTAAGATGAAAAGGTATGATAAGGCATCTAAGTCAATTGTATTGTACGTGTGACAATTGCAGAATATTAATTACTAAGATAACTATATTACGAAAGAAAAGTTCTCCAAGTTATGGTTAAGAACTTCAACATCCCACAAGAACTCAATTAATATATCATAATTAAAAAAAAGTCATGCATTATGCTAGCTGGTATCATATATGCTTGGGCTACCTAATGTAAAAGTAAAACGACCAATGTCTTGTGACTCGTCCTTCGGCCTGATGAGGTCCTTGAGTACTGATTCATGCTTCTTATTAGGATTTAAGATTCGTATAGGTGATGATGAAATAGATTCTACAGGCGAACCTTTAATTTCCTAAAAGCTTACATAGATTCTCAGGTTTTAGTAACCAAGAACTTTGGAAGGGCTTGAAGTGGCAGCCACAGAAACCTGAACAGGTCCCAAATCTTTTTTCAAAGAATCCATACCATTCTGACTCTGCTGAGTTTGTCTACTACTTATAATCTTTTGAATTGAATATAATTATATCTTCAACCTAATAGTACAGCTCATGTAATCAAATGAGTTCTAATCAAATCATAACAACATGTGTATGTTTTATGCTCAAACTAATAGTTTGTTCCAATATCTCCTTCAATATTGCATTGATTAATAAATACATTATATGTAAATTTATAACACAGTCCTGTAACTCTCCTCCCGCATAGACATTCTGTGTATTTATAGCTAAAGCCTAAAACAACTTCAATTTATTGATATGTTAATAATTAATCACGCAAAGCATGTCTGATGTCTCTTACTACTTTTCACAAAGGTGGTATGAAGACAGGAGCTTGCTGCTCATATCGTCCACGTGACGTGTTAATCCAAAATTAATTAAGAACGAAATTGGATTCTGGGAGAGTCTACCCACCCTCAAGAAGTCAGTTTTCCAGCAAGTCCATCGGAGACAAACGACACCGTCATAAAAAGGCGTAGGAACACCTCCACGAACCAACACCCTGAAAAAGAAAACTCTGAAGATATGGAAGTAAGAAAAGATTGAAAAAGAAACTAGGAAGGCTCGCCGCCCGAATGAGCGAGAGTAAAGAAGAAAAGAGAGGAGGTTAAGTTCATCCTAATTTTCTAAATTCAAAGTAACTTGGTTCGAGCCACATAATTACTTACAAACTAAGCTCTTCAAGACTTAAAAATTAAATATATTGAAGATTTGTTGTTACAAAATCTTATTTATCCCGTCATTCGATACAATTAATGTGCTTGTGTCATTGATTGAAATTTTAGATAGTGAAAACTTCATAACAACTGACGGTTTATGAGCTGAACCCACGACCTCCCACCGTGACGCAAATGCTTAAAATTGGATTAGTCAAAACTATTTTGTTTGGTGTGAGCTTTGTTCTACGTTTAAAACAAGCTACACGCTTCCACTTCACAAACAAACCACACCAGCCACACCACGTTAGCTCTCTACCATTACCGCGCTCACCTCCACCCCCAAACTCTATATAAAAATCCCGCCTTCATTTCTCTCTCTCTCTCACCTAATTTCCTCTCTCCCATTTTCCTTGGAATGTTGGCTACTAACCCTAGCCTCTTCTTCCCCTCCAAACCCTCCATTGCCCTCCGCTGCAGCGCCGCCGCCGGCGACCCACCTCGAGGCGCCGCATTCCCTCGCCTGGTCCAGTTTCCCTTCGCCGCCTCCGACGTCGCCTCCGTCAGCGGCCGAATCGGCCTCGACACCGAACCCGACGGAGGCGGCGCGGCTCGGCTCCGCGGCGGAAGCTCCGGCGGTGCTATTAAGGTGACGGCCAAGGAGCCGAAGTGGTCGAGGGATAGAGAGAGTTACTTGGTCGACGATGGAGACGCGCTGCCTCTCCCCATGACTTATCCAGATACGGCTCCGGTGACGCCGGAGGTGATTGAGCAGAGGCTCCGGTGCGACCCTGTAGTCGAGGTTGGAATTGTGAATTGAACTTTGATTTGGTGATGAATTTGTCAAAATTGGATGTGGATAACTTTGATTGAGAAATTTGGGATGTTGTGTAGGATTGCAAGATAGTAGTGTATGAATGGACAGGAAAGTGTAGGAGTTGCCAGGGCTCAGGATACGCTAGTTATTATAATAAAAGAGGGAAGGAAAATGTCTGCAAATGCATACCTTGCCAAGGAATCGGTAAGATGCTTGTCGATTTTCTGAGGTTGTATTGTGTGCTGTGTAAGTTGATGGATGAAATTATGGTTTTCTTACCTTGGTTTAGCTCAATTTCATGTTAAAGTATCTTGCTTTTTATTTATTTAACTTTGCTTTATGACTGTAATGTGGCATTTCTCTGGTTTTGGTTCATGTACATGTATGTGCGCAGGCGTGTGTTCATCCATGAAGTTTAAGTAAATAACTTTTGCTCTCACTGAGGAGTTATGATACCGATCATTAAATGTGTTTAGAAATGATGATGTCCCTCTGCCTGTTCATTAGACATACCTGAGTAGTTTATATATTGTCAGTTGTGGCAGTAGTAAACTTGTTTGTCCAACTGGTAGACTTGACAGCTAACTCAACATGCTTAATTGTTAATACACATCTTCAGTATAGGATTATCAATTCTTTGGCCCTAGAATACAGTTGTATCCCAAGTCCGTGGTTCAAGTCCCCTAATGTTCAAAAGCTGAGCAAACGAAGCCCTTCTACTCGGGAATAGTTCTTTGAGATAGGAATCTGCTGGTGTACATATTCCCATTTGGTTTTTCAAAATTCTTAGTACAAGGATTGTGGAAAGAGTCATCGGCTAAGTTGGACAGTATATTATGAAACCTATTTACCCTCTTGATGAAAGTCAGAGATTCTGGGAATCTGCTGAGCATTTCCATAAAGGGTCTTTCATTGGAAATATTTACTTATCTAGTATTTTCATAATTCATTATTGAAAATTCGCATTAATCCCAAGTACATTGAAACAGTCTGATACTGCAGACAATACATGTCAGTTCTTGTAATGTTGAATTTAAATAATGCCCTCTTTTTATTTGAACTCGATGCTTCTAAAAATCAAGATGTTCTCTATTCTGAATATACAACTCATATCGTGTAAAGGCACTTCTTATAGTTGCATTGGGCGGCTAAGCTACTAAGTTATCATGATTCTTGTGTTGAATTGACTAAGCAGTTTTAATGCTAATTTAATGAATCACATGGATGTATCTCACTCACTATGAATTTAGTCATTCATATTTAATCTTATGGGTGAGATGTAAGTTTCCAAGCTAAGTCCTCAACTTAGGTTCTTGTTAGAAAGTTACCATATAGGAAAATGACTATCGTTTCAAGATGTTTAGAATTGGATTGCCTCACATAAGCATTTATATTTGGATTGGAAAACTCACATAACCATGTCCTTACCTTGGTTCTTTTTTGGTCCATTATCAATGAATATCAGACTTTGCTTTCATTGTGGCACTTCCTAGGTCTGCCAATTTGGTTTTCTTTCAGTTGGTGGTTTAATGGAAAAACTAGGACCACAAGCATATTTTTGTTTTTGGTTGGTAAACTCAAATAAGCATATCTCCACTTTCTTTTTTTTGTGACTATTATAAATTTATGGCAGAACTTATGCCTTGAGTCTGCCACTTTGGTTTTGTATCAGTTGGTGGTTTAATGGCAAACCAAGACCAAGGATAATATATAGCAAGCAGTTCAGGAGTCTCCTTTAGAGGACACTTGGAGGGTTATATGTGAATATCTGATGATGTGGAAGCTTAGTAGTCTCCTTTATAGCACACTAAGAGATATATTCAAATATCTGATGATGTGGAGGTTCAGGAATCTCGTTTATAGAACACTAAGAGGGATGTATGCGAATATCTGATGAAGTGGAGGTTCAGGAATCTCGTTTATAGAACACTAAGAGGGATGTATGCGAATATCTGATGAAGTGGAGGTTCTGGTATAGAAACTATACTGATTCCTTCAGTTAACTTTTGTGCTTTCTCTTGTGCATGTCTTGCAAGTTGAACACGTTTCCTTCTTACTTGCATGTGTATTTAATATAGACACGAGTGTTTCTTTCTAAACCCCATTGTTCTTTTGATGTACAACCCTAGAGTTCTCTCACTAGATGTTCATCATTGCAGGATATGTACAAAAGATAACAACTCGCACCAACATTGATGTAATGGAAGATTTGGATAACGGAAAACCACCATGAGCTTAACAGAAAATACTTTTTTGCCATCTTTCTATATCGGGAACATTTACACTTATTTTGATGAGTTCCGGTTATCCCTCTTTCAAAGTAAAAGAGGTTTATCATTGTCGATTATTTTACTAGGTTGGGGAGCTGTGGGGTAGATATAGGATGAGGACTTCCTGACTTGTAAAACAAGATGAAAGTGTTGGAGTATTGCTTTTGTTTAGATTATCTGTTGATTGGTTGTAATCCGATTTGATGCTATAACATTTTGTATCTAATTAATTACAAAGAATCTTTAATAAAATATCACTCCTCAAAGGAAAGTTTCGAGGACTGGAAAGGAGATATTAGCTGCCTGTAGCTTTTGCAAAGAACATGTTCTTTTCTAATCTATTCTTTGCTTTTTTCACTTCACGTTAGAATCTTTTGTTCTGGAGGTTGCCACAGGTTTGGAATCTCAACTTTTTATCTATCCTTTATGGCGCACAGCATATAAAGATTGCACGAGAACACCCAATTTCCACCATCTCATATTGAAGGCTATCTGGAGAGTTCCATCAAAACTTGAGTCTGGTATTTCCTCCGATAAGCTGAGACAGATATGTCGAACGTGAGCTTCCTTGATTTCCAGTATAACCTTTCAAAAAGGAAGTTTCTGCGCAAACCAACTCGATTGTTTTCCTCCCGGGACAGACAAAACTCTGGCTTAACACCTACTTTTGAGCCAAATCTCAATGAGATGAAGCGGGTCTTTGAGAAATTTGACACCAACAAGGATGGGAAGATATCTCAGCAGGATTACAAGACAATATTGAGAGCACTTGGAAAGGAAAGCATGGTTGGAGAAGTGCCAAAGATATTCAAGATTGTTGATTTGGACGGGGATGGGTTTATTAACTTCAAGGAGTTCATGGAAGTGCACAAGAAGGCAGGTGGGGTGAGGACAATCGACATCCAGAATGCTTTCCAAACATTTGATCTGAATGGGGATGGAAAAATAAGTGCGGAAGAAGTTATGGAAGTGCTGAAGAGGCTGGGAGAGAGGTGCAGCCTCGAAGAATGCCAGCGAATGGTTAGAGCGGTAGACACCGATGGTGATGGTATGGTCGACATGGACGAGTTCATGACTATGATGACCCGATCCATGCGACGTACTTAGAAACATTCGATGTGTGTCTGCAACTCTGCGTGTTTCTGTTCCTGTGTGTAAAACAGTTTGCTGTATAATTTGCTATCTGTAGCTAATGATGGCCCTGATCTTTGTTTGTCAACGGAATAATTATGCTTCTTTTTCCTTTTTATGAACCAATTCGCTCAATTAGAATATGCACCATTTTGGGAATTTCCCACTTTGCTCTTGCTAATTAGGATAAATGCAACCTGAGCTTTTGACAAGGACTTTAGCATTAATAAATGCCTTAGAGAATAAAATGCTCTTTCCCGTTTGCTTTTTTATTTTAAACATCTTTCAAATGATTTGGAGTAAGAGCTCTCTCCTTAGATTACCAGGCATGGCTGAGACGTCATAGGATTACCCTTAAATTCATTTGAATGCAAATGTTTTCATGTAAGAAACAGTTAAGAGTAAAAAGTCAGCAACTGCAATGGTTCAAAAAGCACATTTGGGGAAAGCAGAGTGTCAGATAAGCTTCAACAACCCTTGATTCCAGACTTTCGCAACATACCAAATTAATGAACAAATAAGTACATGACAATATCTCATTCCCAAAAGGAAAAAATTAAAAATTAAAAAAAAAGAAGAGGAAGAAGAAGAAAGAATATCCCACTGTAATTCATTTTCAAACTATCATTCATGTATTATATTGGAATTGGAAATATCGGTACATAAAAGATTATACCGACCTTTAAAAAAAAGGAAAATAAAAAGATTATACTGACTAAAGTAAAACAATGGAGAACCCATGTAATACAGATGAGTCGATCAGTCAGTAATCCCTCGAGAGCTAACAGCCAAAACACAAGGGAAAAACAGCTAACGAATAAGCTGAGAAACAAACACGAAGATGCAACAATAAAACATTACAGCATGAAAAGGCATGCTCCACAAAGTGAAGCCTCCAGAGCACAAACTAACCACTGGTGCAGAGCAAGCTACACCAACAGACACATGATTAGGAACTAGCACCAAAACTCCATTGTCTCACATGGCTAGTGTAGAGAGTATCACGACCAACTACAGTGTTAATAATAGATTTTAGGACCTTCAGTGTTAACAAGAGCAGGCAGACACAGTTAAGCATGCGAATGGCTGCTGACTGGCTGCCCAGTGACCACTCAAAGAACAAAGGCCTCAACCAACGAATGCCACACTCGCTGAACAAATTAGACCATATCCCACACCAAAGCTGCACTCAGAGCAACAATGGTGATGGGATTCAAGAGCAGAGTAACACAGAACACAATCAGGAGCAGAGTTGCAGAGAAATCCAAATATAATAGGCAAATAAGTCTGCACTGAATTAGTAATCTGTTGACCAAAAATGCATGCTATGCCATATCTATACCATAATGGGCAGATAAACAATCATGATGATTCTAAAAGTAAGTATCCTTGTAATAGCTTTAAGACACCATTAACCAAAGATGTTATAATCACATAGTAAGAAATAAATCTGTAAGCCAAAAAAGGATGTGAAAATATGATTTGGCATTTTGACAAATAACAGATCCAATGTCAAAACAAGCTGACATTACATATATAGCTCAATTATGTATGTCAAAACAAGAGCTGGATAGTTCATCTCCTACCAATTAGTACCTTCAATGCTCATCTATCTTCAGAGTATCCCGTATATTGCTCAGCATTGTTGGTACTTTTTACACACCACTCCGCAACTGGGAAGAAAATCTAATTAGACAGGTCCTGAGGTGACATTTGACTCACCAATAATCCCCACAAGAGCATTTTCCATCCTTGAAATGATGAAAACGTTTATTGTCCCTAACAATTAATTCCCTTCCAACAATCTTAGACATGATCTTAATGGCATTGTGACAGTCACCACAAACACGAAGGTTTTTGATGATCCTAAGCGGTGTCCTTGCCGGAGTACTAATTAGACCATATGCGATTGCCAAACGCTCACTGTGATAGAGCAAGGCTTGCTCCTTTGCCTCCTGGTCAATGTCATGAAGAACATATCTTGTGTCTGGAACATAACCTCCTCCTCTCATCGAATTGAGAGCCTTTAACTTTTCATCATCCTTGTACAATGTGGGATTTTTGAACTCAGTGATTCTGTTTTTCCCATCAAGCATGCTAATAGCAGTACGCTTTTTTGGTGGTGGAGTTGGGATCTTATTAGTAATAGCCTTTGACGGATCAAGAGCAACCATTAACTCCTCAGCATGATCTTCAAGATCAATATCTCCATGGATCCGAGCATAATTCCACAATGCCTCCCAAACTTCCACTGTAGGCTCAAATGGGAGTTTCTCAATATAATCAACTGCTTCATGCAGATGACCACATTTTCCAAGCACATCTAGAATCCCCAAATAATGCTCCACTTCTGGATCAAATCCGTACTCCTGTTTCATTGAGTCGAAATGTAAAAATGCTTCTTCCACAGCATCTGCACTAGCACAAGCTGCAAAAACTGCAAGGAAAGTGTCAGAATTGGGCTTCAACCCTTGCTCCCTCATCAGCTCAAACATCTGCAACGCATCATCTCCTAACCCATTATCTGCATACCAGTTGATCATCAAATGCCAAGAATCAATGTTCTTCTCCACCAGGTGATCAAACACTCTCCGTGCATCAGTCATGCTTCCACACTTTCCATACATTTCAATCACTTTATGGCTCAAGTCACGACTACTCCTATATGTCGACTGCAAAAAGAAGTCATGAACTTTCTTTGCATTCTCAAACGACTTCGAATCCCCACACAATTTAAACAAAGAATGAAAGCAATCAGCATCAGCCTTAACCCCCTCTTCATCCATCAACTGAAGCGCTTCTTTAACCTTCCCCTCTTCACATAACCGCCTCAAATCATCAATCGAAGGTGGCACAACAACCGCGGCGGCTTCATTCACCGCCTGATTCTTGTTGTTCCACTGGTTAGGGCTCTGAGCCTGAGGGGCCCCCTGATTAGGATATCCAGATTGGGGGTATCCCCGATTCTGATTCTGATTGTTCCACTGATTTGGGTTCCTGGGTTGCTGAAAATTGGGATTTGGAGGGTTCCCCTGGCTAGGGTTTCCATATTGGGGGTATCCTCGATTCTGATTCTGATCATTCCACTGATTTGGGCTTCTGGGTGGCTGCTCAAAATTAGGGTTAGGGTTTTGACGCTGAGGACACCACTGATTAGGGCTCCCACGCTGTGGGTAGCTCTGATTCTGGCTAGGAAATGGATTAGCGTTTTGCTGCTGAGGATAGCTCTGACCCTGAGCCTGGGGATTCCACTGATTAGAGTTCCCACGTTGTGGATAGCTCTGATTCTGACCCTGATAATGGTGCTGGGTCTGTGAATTCCACTGGTTAGGGTTTCCGTAACCCTGGTTTGGTGGGCTCCACTGATCAGGGTTTAGATTTCTATGGTCGGAGGGTGGGGTTTGCTGTGGAGCAGCCCCTGGGTACTCGTTTGGGACGGCGAAGGTGCTCAGGGTTTTGGAAATGGTTAGGGTTTGGAGGGTGTTGCAGTGAAATGAGTGAGAAGGGTGGAGAGGCCGTACCTTGTTGAAGATGGAAGAGAGTGGTGCTGGGGTTCGAGCGCGTCGAATCGCCATGAGAGAGGCCATTTCTGAGAGGAAGCTAAAACCCTGAGTGAAAGCTCGCTCCTTTCTTATGTAAACCCTGATTGAACCCGGTTCTGATGGGGCGGACCGCAAACCCGGTTCAGATAGTTTGTCAATTGCTGGATTCTGGAGATACCACGTGGTTGGTTTTTTTTTTTTTTTTCTGCTTTCTTCTCCAACATATTTACTTGGAATGAATAACTCATGAATCAGACATAAATTTAATCAGTCAAGAAATTTTGATGAAAGAGTGATTCTGATTGAATTGTTGGAATAGGAACGTATTTGATTTGGAGTATTATCAACTCATGTCCAATTCTCAAGGATAAATTTTTTTTTTGGGGAAAGGGTGACTAGCGATAATATATTCCGACCAAGTATTACACATGTATCACACTCTTTATGAGGTGGATAAGACAATATGTATATCACTTGAGTAACTTTTATTGTTCTCTAACGCAATCGGTATAAAAATGACAATCTATGGAATTGAAACAATTAGAAATAAAGAACTTAGGATCCGACAATTTTCAAGTCATTTAACCTATCAACAAAGGAAGCCAATCGTCCAAATCCTAAATCTAAGCATAGAAGATGAGCACGAAAATCCTACCTCCCCCGAGACTAATGCTTGGGTAGATAAATAAAATAATTTAAAACTATCTCCAAGAGTCGTGTGGTTGGGCATGTATAGAAAATACAAGCTTAGAGGGAATGTAGATTTTGAAATTTAAACCCAAACACTTTGGCCCATAAATGGTAACAACTTAGATCATCTCTAACCTTGGGCTAAAGGGTGGATAAAAATTTTCATCTCTAAACCTGTGGGCTAGGCTAAAACAAAAATATTATTTGAGGAATTATAGGGCCAAGGAGTGGATTAAAAGTGACTCTTTGTATAGCCATTGGGCTATTTTTTTATGGGGTCCACATTGGTGGCTGTACATACCGCTTATATCACATACCGCCAAGCATAAGCAACAACCTCATAGGTGGGCCCCACGACATGGTAGGTCCCGCCTACGATATGCATCCGGTAGACCGACACCCGAGCTACCACGCCATGGTGGAGGTCGGCCAGTATCTTGCCAGGAGGCCACCCTTCCATGCTCTCCAAAAGCCTTCAAGAGAAGTAAATATGTGTATTATGTCCCACATCAGAGATGTAAACTAGATGAGGACTTCCTTTAGCTATAAGAGGAAGTCCTCCCGTTCTTAGAAGGGATGGATCCAAGATCCCTATACTTGTATCACTACAAAAGGCTACTTGGCCTCACCTAGTGGAATATCTAAGCGGACGTAGCCTTGCCTCAAGGGCAAGGTGAACCACTATACATGCTTGTGTCGCTCTCTCTCTCTCTCTCGGTCATGCTTCATACTTAGGTCCCGTATTCTCACACAGAAACATTGGCGCTAGAAGGAAGGCCCCTATGTTTGGGTATGAGCCTCCGACCTTGAGCAAGGGTCATGTACGAGAACCACCAATCAAATACGCGCAAGACACCTCCGACCTTGAGCAAGAGTCATGGATGGGTACCACGAGTCATGGATGGGTACCACGAGTCATGTACGGGTACCACAGGTCATCGGGTACATGGGTACATGCCGGATACCCCAACTTCCTCCCCAAGCCTCCAAGGAGCCTCCGGGTACATGAGCTTCTGGGTACACGTACCACCCACCTTCCTCAAGCCTCCAAGGAGCCATCGGGTACATGAGCTTCCGGGTGCATGAGCTTCCGGGTATCTAAGAAGCTTCCGGGTACACGAGCCAGCGGGTACTTACACATCCTCGTACCCTCAACCCCACTCCCAAGTCCACTCTTCTCCGGAACTCATGAGTCATCGGGTACGCCGGTGGGTACCAATACTAAAGGTCGTGTGTGTGCTCAAGCATCTCTCTTACTCGTGCATGCAACCATACAGCAACTTCAGCCTCGTACGGGTACTTATCTATAATTGAATATCATGGTCACTTTTGGGCCAAGCAATACCACTACACATCTAGATATCCAGGTCTCGTTCCATAGTTGGCTCGAGACCCATCAGTTATAAATAATCAAGGACCCGGCTTAAGGGAAGCCTGCATCTTCGATCCCCATACGAAGAAGTCAGTTCAAACTCACCAAGTCGCAGGTTCCCGAGCATTGGATATAGCTCATCTTCAAGTCCTCCCGTTCGGGATACTGAAGGCAAACTTGCAGGCTCAACCCTGTCGAACATCCCCACCCATGTGACCAAATCTAAAACCCCGTACCCTCTCCATCTCTCGGTGACAGGACCGGGAAGTAGTTTCCGGCACCCACTAGCCTCTAACACCCAATTTTGCTATTTTCCAGGTCTCGCTACCTTTCCTACTTCCCGGTGGTCGATCCGGCATCACACAGCATCTCGGTGACCCCAGCCGGCACCCTTCTTATGACAACATCCCGATCCCACCTCAATTGATCTTCTCCTAGTCTCACCGACACTACCCAACAACACCTTTAGAGGAATCCGGGATCGTCACCGGTACCCAACCTCCTAGCACTCTCACCTCCTTCACCAACTCATTCAAGCATCAGACGCTCCGGGATTCAAAAAAAAGAAAAAGAGAGAGAGAGAGAGAGAGAGAGAGAGAGAGAGAGAGAGAGAGAAAAGAAGCTCTTGGCACCCAGGAAAGTGGTTTGGACACCCACCCTCCCAACAACCATCTTGCTGCCGCATTAAGCCCTCCTCAGCTCTCGGTCCCTCATCCCGGCAGCTTCCCTCAGTTCCAGCATCCGATACAAGCAAATCCAACTGGTGATGTTCAGCTATTCAAAAAGAAAGGGAGGGCAAAACTTGAAGTCTGGGCACCCATATGTACTATGAGCACCCGTATGTAAACTTCATCTGGGAATCGAGCTGTGTGCCTTCCCACCGGGAAGGTAAAATATATTTGTATCAGAGACCCCTCTCAGCAGCAGCAGAACAGAACAAACATGAAGAAAGCTAAGCTTTTTCCACTTCTCAACTCCGCACTCATCTCATTCCACAAGCTATTCTTCTTTTTTTAGCACCATGTGTCTTAGATTTTGCATAAACTATAATATGGATATGGGTTGCCTATTTAGTAGCATGGCTCAGAATACCGCTTATCAGTAGCACCAGTACACATGTCTGCTTTGAACATTCTTTTGATACATGCCACACTACATGTAGCATCTGACTCCTATAGGTCCTCCTCATTATCATGACGACTATGCAAAATAGCTTTGTGACAATGATAGTTAAATAGAAAAGGCATGTTCCTCTTTTTCTATGGTTCACAAAAATTGCAATCTGCATGCCTACTATTTACGCAATCATGATAGACACGTGTCTACCTCCTTGGCAAGATTTTGATAGAATCTCCACACCTTTTTAAGGGGGATGCACACTACATGTTAGTCTAACATCAGAACCACACATGCTTACTGGTTTCATGCTTAAATGATTTTACTATGTTTGTCTACCAATTTGAAATTCACAGTAGATATGCACATAATTAAAGTCCATTGGTTATCAACTACTGCATGGCTGGCTCACTCTGCTTAACGGACACACATGTTCAAAATCTTGTCTATTCTATCCAAGTACAAAAATAAGTTGTTATTACTGTTTGCAAACTTGTGCACTAATTACCATTTTATTCCATTGGATGTCCAAAAATATGAGCATTTCACTCAAGCAGCACCTTGGTGGAATATTGGTGTACTCCACCACACAATTGCTTATACAAACAAGGTCAAACGAACTACCGGCATTTGCTAGCTGACATGGAGTATCATGATTGGACAACTCCAACACGATTTGAGTTTTGCAAGAAATTACAATTTATATTCTCCTACTTCTCCAATCGGCATAAGATAAGTTCTCATTTACACTTTTAAATTTGAGCTAATGCAATGCTTTATATGTTTCAATAACGATTTCTATCATCTAAGCATGCCTACAAAATGTGGTAGTCCCGATATCATATCTATTATGCCTATGTATTAACGTAATGCTTTATTTAATTGCCTGTCAATTAAAATTTCTACATATATACATCTGACACAACACGTGGCACTTAAAATACCTCGCCTTAGGCGCGGTACCCCCAAGGGGAAAACCAAGGTCATATCCTTGCATAAATCCTCTCTAATCAGGCGAGGTACCCCAACGGGGTTACAATGCTCAATGCCATCATTCTACCCGGGGCTATGCCACCGGGTACCAGGGCCCAAGGCCACCAGTTACCCCAACGGGGTTACATCATTCTACCTGGGGCCCAAGGCCACCGGTTACCCCAACGGGGTTATATCATTCTACCCGGGGTCACACCACCGGGTAAAGGAGGCCTACCGACCCTCATTCAACCCCATTGGGTTAAGGAGGCTCAATCCCTCATCTACAAGGCTCAAACCCTCATTCGATCCCCGGGATCACCGGCTCACTCACCTCATCTGGTACATGAGGCCCTGAGCCTATCTACTCCACTAGGTATACGAGTCAGCCCAACCCTCATCGGGTACTGGAGGCCTAAGGCCATATTACCCTCACTGGGTACAAGACTCCATAGATCTCAATCCCACCGGGATCACGGGCTCACTCACCTCATCGAGTACATGAGGCCCCGAGCCTATCTACTCCACTAGGTATATGAGTCAGCCAACCCTCATCGGGTACATGAGACCCTGAGCTTATCTACTCCACTAGGTATACGAGTCAGCCAACCCTCATCGGGTATCGGAGGCCCAAGGCCATAATACGCTCACCGGGTACGAGACTCCATAGCTCTCAATCCCACCGGGATCATGGGCTCACTCACCTCATCGAGTATATGAGGCCCCGAGCCTATCTACTCCACTAGGTATACAAGTCAGCCCAACCCTCATCGGGTACCAGAGGCCCAAGGCCAGACACCCTCATCGGGTACATGAGGCCCAAGCCTATCTACTCCACTAGGTATACGAGTCAGCCCAACCCTCATCGAGTACCAGAGGCCCAAGGCCAGACACCCTCATTGGGTACTGGAGGCCCAAGGCCATAATATCCTATCGGGTACGAGACACCTAGCTCTCAATTAAATCCTCTACTCGAGCTAGGTATTCCGACGGGATGACTAAAGGGTAGCTCCCTTACAAAAGCCAAGGTCCAGTCCCTTGCATCTAAATCCTTGCCCCAAGCGAGGTACCCCCAAGGGGTAAGCCAAGGTCCAATCCCTTGCTTTGAAGTCATCTCGCCTCCCGAGCGTTCTCTACACTTGGGGGACTTATTCATACCACTTATCACAAGTGGAGGTAGTACCCGACCAGGACTATCATTGAGCTTCACGCTCATACCTATTGTGCTATGGTCTATTAATGGAAATATTGAAATTTTTCACCTATTGTCGATCGCAACAATTAAATTTCTTTTACATCCCATTAATAAGACTATAGGACAAAGCTCACAAAATCTATCACCCGCTCAACACGAGCGAACTCAAGTTCAAACTTCGATTTTACTAATTACGTGACTTGGGGGACTCGGCGAGTAATAACACTCCCGATCCCAACACATATGCATCACGTGCATACAACATTACATATCATTATGTGTCATCGTGTTCATCACACATCTTTGCATCATATGCACTTTGTATGCTATCACAACCACATACATTTTCGACTTATACGTCGTATGTCAACATTACATGAGCATCCACACCACGTGTAGCATGCATCTCACACAAACATTCATGAACCTTGATGCATTTGACTCAAATGTCACTTAGATTTCCCTAGCACAATCAATATGCTTTTTGTACACTCTTATCTTATTTGCAGGTACTAGCTAGATGATGGGCCCGTGGCACCAACCTGTCATGGAAACTTCACAAGACCCGGAAGAGTCCCTTCTTGCTCACAGAGTTGGGGGACTAGTATGAGTATGGCGTTCAACAAGGTCATCACTCATACTTGGCGGCATCATATTTAAACTCTCCAACCAAGAAGTGCCTCTTACTTGGGGACTTGTACATACCGCCTATATCACATACCGCCAAGCATTAGCAACCACCTCATAGGTGGGCCCCGCGACATGGTAGGTCCCGCCTATGATATGCATCCGGTAGACCGACACTCGAGCTACCACGCCATGGTGGAGGTCGGCCGGTATCTTGCCAGGAGGCCACCCTCCCACGCTCTCCAAAAGCCTTCAAGAGAAGTAAATATGTGTATTATGTCCCACATCGGAAATGAAAACTAGATGGGGACTTCCTTTAGCTATAAGAGGAAGTCCTCCCCTTCTTAGAAGGGATGGATCCATGATCCCTGTACTTGTATCACTACAAAAGGCTACTTGGCCTCACTACTAGTGGAATATCTAAGCGGACGTAGCCTTGCCTCAAGGGCAAGGTGAACCACTATACATGCTTGTGTCGCTCTCTCTCTCTCGGTCATGCTTCATACTTAGGTCCCGTATTCTCACACAGAAACAGTGGCCCAAATATATGAAATGAATAGAGGTGAACATATCCAATGCCTGAGATTGAAGCACATCAACCAGCTGTTAAGAAAAAATAACCGTTGGTTGTTTTTTTTTTCACTTTGGAAACGTAATGACAGTTTTTAAAAAATAGCTAAAGAGGGACAAAATATTCCTATAAATACCTATATCACCTCATTTTCATATCTCACCTTCTCTCATATTTTTGTTTTACCTCCTCACTCCCATATTTGCTACTTGCTTCGCATTATTGTGCAATTTCTATCATCTCTCCTTTGTTCAAAAATCTAAATAAGAATCTGAATAATTGTTTACAAAGTAACACGTGGTACTATAAATCATATCCAAAAAATGAATAAGATTTAATAAGAAAAATAATTATCTAAGAGAAGAAATAGTATCATAATTATAAAATACTATATATTTGAAAAACATAATGAATAACAATAAAATAACATAGCATTTAAACTTATAGCACTAAGGGTTGGAAATGATAGAAATTATAACCCTTACTATTTGCGTGAATAATGATTATCCGGGGCTATTTTAGGCCCCCACAGCTTGTATTGACTCACACTACACAAGGACATGAGATTCATCAAAGGCGATGAAGGATGTCCGTCATCCAACCACCAATAACCACCAGTTTCTCCATCTCGTACTCTGTGTAACCACACTACTAGCGCACCACCACCACCACTACCACCATATAGAACTATTTAAAATCAATCGAAAAGGTTTCATTATCAATTTTATTCTTTGTTTTTTCTTCTAATACTTGAAAATGACACTTCGAGCTAGTGAAATGTCCGCACGATCCTGAATGAAGAAATTAGATATGGAAAACTCATACCCATTAGTTTTTTCCTTTTTTTTTTTTTTTTATCAAAACAGGTAAGCCCATTATATAGATTCAGCAAGCAGTACAAACGCGAAACACCACTGTGAGGTCGACAGAAAGAATCGTTCCTCAGAGTACCCTGAGACTCCTATTCTAAAACAAGAACAAGAACCCAATATACCCCCAGTACACCCACCTTTTAGACAAATTACGCACCATTATTCCAAACAAAAATCAGTAACATCCGAAGCAAGAATAAAAAACCCTCAGAGATTATGATCTTTGCGACCTATAAAAATTTAAATACTTTTCGGAAGAGGAGCAGTAGACTCCCCTTCCATTCCTGCTTCCTTCTCCAGTTCCTTAACCTCAGCAATCTCAGCATCCTTAGACACAAAAGTTCATCTCAGACCCAACAACTCTGGAACCCAATTTCCAGTCCAACAACCCATTACCCAAATTAAGGCCCACCGAGCCCGATGCAAGGAAATTGCTATGGGCACCCTTACACCACCTCCAAATAATTTCCGGCCATTAGCACTGTCAGCCTGCGCCGCTACTACAGTGCCTCCGCCATCAAGAACTTGTACAGCCGCCGAGAAGCCTCCACCACCGTGTCCCCGTGGGATGTCGTCCCAACCGCCATCAGAAGCAAATCAAATCAGATCTCCCCGATCAGCCTCACCAACGGCAGCAGCCTGAAAATATTCCAATGGAGGCAACCCTCGATCTCCGCGATACTTGATTAGCCTCCATCGAGAGCTAGCGAAAACTTCCAGCGAAGCCCTTACTAGCTGACGCACCGATGGATCTTCCATCAATCTACGCCCTGAAGTCGAGCCCAGCCATAATGGATGCTCATCAGAGAGTTCGAAAACCAAATCCTCCACCATAAAACCAGCTTCTAGTTGAAGCACCGAGGAGCAATCCAAATCATCGATAGAGGAAGAAGGAAAAGCCTCAGGCCAAGGCGGCTCTTGTTAGGTTCATAATTACCTAGTAATTATTCTCCTAATCTTGCACTTTTGCTTAACCTTTGTGTTTATTTACATATATTTATTATATTTTCCTTATCATGCTTGGAAATAAGGGAAAAGCTTGGAAATGACCTAAAAACTCAACTTTAGTACATTTTCCTACTCCGGTTAGGAGAAACCGAGCTAGGCAAGGAAGGAGGAGCGGAAGACTGACCAAATAAACTCCAAATGAGTTGAAACTTTCCAGATCCATTCTAGACATCTTAAGGATAATTTTTCATGAAGAGTGAAAGAGCTAGTTCGTAATGGAAGGCTTTCAAAAGATTGGTGCAAATTTCTGCACTAGAAGACAAAAACTGTAAAACCGGACCTGTACTGATTCCGGCAGCATTTCCTGCTACACCACCTTGAACTAAGCTCTGAAATTTTACCTGGATGATCTACACTCATGGAGGAACATTTCATATGAAAAGGTCAAAGGCCAATTCGAAACCTTCGGTGGAGATTCAATTGAAGGAAGAAAGGAGAAGAAAATACACAAACGGACAAAGAAATTGGTCAATGGTGGTCAACACCGGATTCCGGACTTTTCTGGCCGAGTTGGCCGGCCAAGAACATGGGTGGAGGACAGGAAAGAGCTGATTAGGGTTAGAGACTTTAGGTCTAGGTTATTTTGAAATTCAAAAGTTGAAAGATGACAAGTGATCTAATTCTTACACCTTACACCTTTGTCTCCTATTTATTACCTTGTTTCCCTACACTATGACCCTTATACCCTTACTTTTTCTCCTCCACCAAAATATCTATGGGATTTCTAGGTCATTTCTATGTAGAGTTAAAAACTTGATCCACATTTTGTACTTACACATTTGTCAATCACATCTAGCCCTTCATTCCTTTTGATCTCCACCCTTGATTTGAATTTCCTTGGCCTTTAAATAGCCCATTCTCTCTCCCCAAAACTGTTCACCCTTCTAGTCTCTCATTTTGCAACACCAAAATCTCTCTTTTCTCTAGTTCTAGCATAGTTTCTCTCTAGTTTTGAGTTTTAGTTCATAGTTTCCTAGCTTTGTGTAGAGATAGGTGTATAGCTTCTTGGGTTCTTGGTTTTTCCTTACAAAAACCGAAGTATCTATACACTTTTGATCAATCACAATTCTAGTTTCATATATTCAAGCCTTGTTCATCCTAGTTTTAAGAGATTTTGTGGAATTGTATGGTGTTTTTGGTTCCTTTCTCTTATTAGAAACCAAAGATACCATACTAGGAAGCATTTCTCACTTTGTTTTGCATCTTGGAGGATAGAAAGTGTTCTTAGAGCTAGGTACGGTTTGGTTCTTTTTGGAATCAAACCCGTGGCTATTCCTTCCTTTCTCTACTCTTCTCTCTCTTTACTTGATGCTTTACAAGTTTATGGCTTTAGTTTATGTAGTTATGGGTTGTGAGTAGAATAAATTTGGGGCTAGGGCTACTCATGTATAAAACAATGTGATGCCATGTTTTTGATGAATACACATTTTTGAATCCTTTAGCTACTTTACTTTAATGCTTTCTTACATATGTTTTTGGATTTGTCACCTAGAAGCATATTGTAGGAATTAATGAAATCGGAAACTTAAGCTTGACAATCTTTTGTAATTGAGAAGCATGTGTAGCTAATAGGGTGGTAGTCTAGCTTATTCTTACGGGAAGAACTAGATTGCTTGGGTTTCTTACCTTAAAATTAATGCTTGGTGTCGTGAGTTTAAGAGTCGAGAGGCCTTAGGCTTTACGACATCAAAGCCCTTTTATGTTTTAGCGAATGTAAATGGGACTAAGGTTGTGTGATCTAGTTTTGCTCTAGCGACATGGTTAGGTTGCATGATTAGTTGATATCTCGGTTTCTCTAGCGAAAACCGAGGGGGAATTTATCAAAGCATGTTGTTCTTAGAAAATGGATTTACATTATATGCATGAGGGAGGCTAAGTGCAAAAACCTATGCTCCTATTTATCTCATTGGTCAAAGTCTCTATTTTATTTTGTTTTTATTAGCTTAGTTTATTTTTGTGCAACTTATTTTACTTTATAGAAATTAAAATCAACAAAGCCGATACACCACTTTACCATTGTAAATATCATTATTGATAGTTTTGGCTTCCAAATGGCCGAGACTATTAATTTGTAAAAGGATAGACTCACATGTGTTTTCTAGGTTTTATTTTCGCGGTAATCTAGTTAGGGTAGAGTTACTCAATCCCTTGGGTACAATACTCTTACTTTTCCCCTTTACTAAAACTTGACCTCCTATACTTGGGAGTAGGAGATACCATTTTTGCACATATTTTTCTACTCAATGATGTCCCCAACAGCTCTCCATATGATAAATCAAACACAGGAATCAGGAAGAGATAGTTAGCCACAAGGTTGGTGATGAGTGATGACCGTGGCCATCACTGCTTGGAAGTTTTGGGAATTTTGTCGAGGGTAGAAAACCGCCGAGTAAACCCTCGCAAAGCTCTAAGTCGGGTTTTTTCCTTAATTATTGAGTGAAAGTCAATAAAATATTTGTCAGTTAGGTTCTATTTACAATTGTTGAAAGGAAAATGATTTGTGGCCTCAATAAGGCCTAAAATTTATGGCCTCAATCTTAGGTGTTATGCCATGTCACCTACACACGTCACTTATTTGTTAGATCATGTTATGTAATTCTTGAAAAAAAAGACCATCTTATCCTTCCAAAAATCTAATGACCCTAATTTAGTTTGGCTTTTTTCTATAAAAAAAAAAAATTATTTTGGCTTCTTTTTTTTTTTTCATTTTTTTCCTTTTCATTACACTCATGCTTCGATTTAAACAACAATTTTTTTCTTCAATCAAGAACAGAAAAAATTTCAAGTAATTCAATCAATAGATTTGCACATACATTCGAACAAAAGATTTGCATAACACATGTATATAAATTAAACCTTTATTGGGTTCCTGCAAATTTTGAAAATATAATGTGAAAAATATATATTCATATGATTATTATATATTCTTTTGTTCATTTTTTTTTTCTCTTTATGTAGCTAGGGTTTAAACATTAAAATTGAGTTTATTATTTTTTGTTTTTTTTTCCCTAATATTTAGATTGTAGATGATAATTAATGACTGCTACTAACATGAAATTTTTTCGTACCTCTTAATTTAAACATACATTTAATTTATTAATGCTTTTTTTGGATGAAATTAATCAATATTTGGAAAGAAAATTTAATGCCTATTTCTTGACACCTAATTCAATATATTAATGCTATTTGGAAAGAAAAATTATAGGAAAGAATTTAATTAAATGAAGAAAAATATTGGTCAAATAATTTGTAGACATATCTCTTAAATTAGTACATAATTAATAGTTGATTTTTTTTCATCACCTAATTAAATTCATTAATGTAATTGATTCACCCCCTAACATCTAAAAGGAAATATAAAATGGTAAAGTTGGCGTTGCAATAGTATGATGTGGCAAGATATATTATGTGAAATTTAAAAAAAAGGTTATTATCACAAATGGTACCTGAACTATACCTCAATCTTATCAATGGTACCTGAACTTCAATTTTGATCACAACCAGTACCCGAACTTTTTGATTTCATTTTAAATGGTACCTAGAGCCATCTCCAATCACTATTCTGACTAAAAACGGCATGGGAGGCGATCATAGTGATGATTTTTGATGATTTCGAGGGTTGCGATCATATATAGTGATAATTTTTTGGTAATAGACTTGCCTTGAACTTGTTTTTTTGTTTTTTCTTTTTTTAGATTTGGCTTTTTTGGCAGGAATAGTGATCGAAGGTGGCTTTAGGTACCATTTAAAATGAAATCGAAAAGTTCAGGTACTGGTTGTGATCAAAATGGAAGTTCAGGTACCATCGATAGGATAAGTTTAGGTACCATTTGTGATAATAAACCTTAAAAAAAATTGCATTTGCTTACATGGCATGACACTTAAGATTTGAGGCCACAAATCTTAGGCCTTATTGAGGCCCCATATCATTACCCTTGTTGAAAAAGCTAAGAGCCGAACAAAATCAATTATAACCAATGACTATAAAATACCTGAAATAAAACTAAAAGTGCATGGGAGCACCGATTGTTATTCATAGACGAAATATATATATAGTTACACAATGTAGCTTGCCCTGATTGATATATAACTATCGTAGTCAAGCTATAATTTCAAATCATTCATTTGCTAGCTTGAACCTACCACCCAATTTTTTTTATACAACATGTACACTTTTATTAAGATGGTACAGCAAAGAACAGATGGGCAAACTCTCCAAACCAGCATTTAGTAGCAAGAGAATATAATAAAAAGAGTGTACAAGAACCGCTGCCATCTGCATGTAATTTTTCTCTTGTCTGGTCATTTATCTTGTCATGCCTGGTGCCACAATCGGAGCTTGAGTAACTCCTCGCCTTTGTCTGTCCAAGTTAGCTTCCCAACCTTCATTATTTTCCAACGACAAAACAACATATATTAAGCGCCCAGAAATGTACCAACTAAAAGATCGATTAATAACTTAAAGAAACGATGTAGGTCAATGCATGGAGATCATTTCATTATGAAGTTTTAGTACAAACCCAGCAACATGTTCATATATATAATAACAACCCAAGATATGCATATATTTGTTTTGTTTTAGGGCTAAATACTGATTACTACCCTGTAATTTGGGTCTAAAATCAATTCAGTCCCTGAACTTCTAATTTCATCAAGCACACCCCTGCACTTTCAATTTTGATCTAATAGGTCCAATTTGTTAATCTTCCGACAATTGAGTCATTTAACTTGTTGACGTGGCTTATATATGACCTATGTTTTATGATGTGGTGTTGAGGTGGTCTGCATAGTCAATTTAGGAGTGAGTCCCACAATTAGAAATCTATCAAATAAATAATTTTTCAACAAATAATCCAACTATAACTTGAATCCATAACAGAATATTAACGAATTGGATCTATTAGATCAAAATTGAAAGTACAGGAGTATTTTTGATGAAATTAGAAGTCCAGAGACTAAATTGATTTTTGACCTAAACCACAGGGTAGTAACAAGTATTTAGCCCTTTATTTTATATGACGACATAGGTTGCTATATGAAGATATCAAACATGCAGAAGATGCTTACTGAGGCTAGAATTGACCTGATCGTCATCTTATTCTACTGGAATTTGGAGTTGTTTTCTGATTTATGGTTACAAGTTGCATAAATAAGTCGGATGAGTACAGAAATGGTTCCCTAGTTGAACAATTTGGCCTTGATAAAGATATTATCATATATTATCATTTTTCCTTGCTGAAAAATAATATATTGCAGAAACTATCTGCTACTAAACAATGATGGATGGTCCCTTGATTAGGCCTTCAGGTTCTAATGGATTGAAAACAAGGTAGTATTGGTACATGCATAGGGTAACGGTCATCATAATAGTTAGAACATCAAACCCAAAATTAACTCGTAAAGCTTCACATTTTCGATGTGGGATGTGCTCTCTGTAGTTTCTTATTTATTCCCAACTTAATTTTTTTTTTTCTGCACTACAGATATATAAAATTTATACCAGTTAAACCCCTGATGAGCGTTCAACTCTACTTCTCCCAATTCCTAGACCTTTACCCCCTCCTAATGACCCTAACATGCCATGTTCAATCTAAAACCACTAGCTTCTCAAATATTATATTATATACTACGGTTTGGTATAGTGGTATGAGTCTTCTTTTTCTAAATAGAACGTATTTGAGTTTGTCTCTTGTATTCATCTAATCTACTAATTGCTTTGTAATAGAAAATAGACTTAATATATTACTAATCTTATTAAATTAACTTGAGGGTCATGGTCAATATAATGTGAGATATATATTGAGATCGAGAAGTTAATCAAATAGCTAGTAGTATTCTTACGCTAACAAAAGAAGGTCTGTTAGTCAAGAAGAAGAAGAACAACAACAACAACCAAAACGATGAGAAAGAAGGTATTACCGATTCCCATATCAAAACCACGACTCCTGAGCTCTCTGTACTCTTGACAAAGTGCACAAGTAGCACAGCAGAAATGAACTAGGCAATCCACACAAGGTGCTTCTTCCAAGTCGTACTGACCTCTCAACTTCGACCGATAGAAACACGAGTACAAGCAAGCAAGACCAGTAGTTGAAAGAAGAATCCCATAACAAGTTCCCTTTTGAGCACAAGCTGCAATACACACCAGCAATAAAACAGATTAATTAGACTACACCATACAGAAAGGTCACACGCGCAGGGACAAGCTATGGTACTGTGATGTTTATCATACATTCAATTTACATCTATTTGAACAAAAATTACAATTTCTATGAATCAAAATTACAACATTGATAACAAAATTATCATACTCATTTACACTATTTACATATAATTATACAAAAATTACAATATTAACAATAAATTTGTTCAAAAACTTGTAATAATGTCGTAGGTGGTGTAATTACCATCAATAGAACTAATTAAGTTACTCAAAATAGGACTCAATATTACCACTTTGACAACAAATTTAATTGTTGTGACATTTATAAATGTGTGTATGACATACATGTATGTATTGTATTATAAAATTTTCCCACACGGGCATAGGCATATATATTGTTTCAGAATTTGACCATCGATCCTACCCAAAATCAATTGGCAATGGGTGGAGCTAGAGATTCAAAATATTTATTGCAACGCAAAACTTTAAACTTCACATGTGACAGGACTAAAGCCAAACACGCGAAGCACGTACGTCTAGCCTAACCCTGAGCTAAGACATGGATTATTTACTCTAATACCAAGTAGAGGTTAAGTGGCTGCTTACACGAGGAACCTTGATCCACTATCTCAGCTATCTGGCCGAATGTGATGCAAGGGCAAAATAAAGTGATCAGACCTTCAAAATTGATCAAATGGAAACCAGTATTTCGTTAGAAACAAAAAGTAACAAAATCAATGATCAAGACTAACCATATACATACACATATACTATAGACGACGACTCTCTTTCACTTACAATTTGCAGGATCATCACAACAATGGCAAAGACCACTTGACCACTCCCCTCCTACATGACGAGCAGACCGCACCGTACTTACTACATATGGAGGAGCATAGACTCTTGCTGCACCATGAGGACTCAAAGCTGGAACATGACCTGGAATATGGTGATCATGATCACCTGCATATTTCTCATGGTCAGGAGCTGTAGGATACATTTTTGGGCTAGCTACTTAATCGACTTGGTGCCTATATATTCTATGTAGTAGTTTGGGTTCGCATTTTGAGTACTAGTAATTCCTAACTACATATATATATATAACAGGCTTGTAGCTATAGGAGGTGTGGATATATAGAAGTTTGGTGGAAGCAGCCATAGGCTTAAATAAATATATTCATAATTCATCTGATATAGACAACCTAGAATAGTTGAATCTATTGGAAAACAAAGCTTATTGAGAAATTTTAACAAACAGTTGAGGGCCAAAAATACGAAGTTGAAGTACCCCAATTGTCCGATTCAGGAAGTTGTTTAGAATTTCAGTGAGACAAGTGGCTCAGAGACTTGGACTATCGTGCATTGACTTGAGCTTTGTTTATGTTTATGTCTTTGTTTATTTTGTCTATCCCTATCACAAATGGCGTAAGCCTGTTTGCAACTTTGAATTGCAGGGGCAACTCCAACAGATTCTCTATAATAGGCAATGATATGGGGCCGCTTAAAATTTGTGGCCTTAAATTTTAGGTGTCACGCTATGTAAGTAAATACAAATTTTATTTTTATTTATACATAATATATCTTGCCACACCATACTATTGCAGCACCAACTTTACCCTTTTACATTTCCTTTTAGATGTTAGAGAGTGAATCAATTACATTAACAAATTTAATTAGGTGACGAAAAATAATAGTTGATATTTAATATGTATTAATTTAAGAGATATGTTTACAAATTCTTTGACCAATATTTTTCTTCATTTAGTTAAATTCTTTCCTTTAATTTTTCTTTCCAAATGATATTAATATATTGAATTATGTGCCAAGAAATAGACATTAACTTTTCTTTCTTAATATTGATTAATTTCATCAAAAAAAAATAGCATTAATAAATTGAATTTGGGAAATACTTATGGTTAAATTAAGAGGTAAGAAAAAATTCCCATGTTAGCAGCCATTAATTAACATCTACAATCTAGATCTAATGGAAAAACAAACAAAACCCTAGCTACATAAAAAGAAAACAATGAACAAAAAAATATATACAATCATATGAATATATGTATTTTTCACAATATATTTTTAAAATTTGCAGGCACCCAACAAAGGTTGAATTCATATACATGTGTTATGCAAATCTATAATCGAACATACGTGCAATTCTATTGACTGAATTACATGAAATTTTTTGTACTTTTGATTGAAGAAAAAAAAAATTGTTATTTAAATCTAAGCATGAGTTTAATGAAAAGAAAAAAAAATGAAAGAAAGCCAAATTTTTTTTTCTCTTTAGAAGAAAACCAAAATAATTTAGAGTCATTAGATTTTGGAAGAACAAGATGTCTTTTTTTCAAGAATTACATAACATGATTTGATAAATAGGTGATGTGTGTGGATGACATGACCTGACACTTAAGATTGAGGCCACAAATCATTTTCCCTCTATAATTTATGTATTGGAAAATGATTTGTGGCATCAATGAGGCCTAAAATTTGTGGCTTTAATCTTAAGTTAAAGCAAAAGTCAAAGTTATAGACTCATAGTTTCTTTTTTTTCTCCAACTCCAACAGATTCCTTATTTTACAGGAATCTCTAAAATCTCCATTATTCTTCCTTAAATTTTAGAGATTTATGTAAATTTAAGGAATTTGATTTTTTTTTTTTTGAATAGAAATTGATATCATTAGAATCAATAGCCCGGCATTCAGCCAATGACTAGAGTCTAGCTGCACTTACAAAAAGATAGCCGGCAAGAAAATCCGGAACCCTAATCTAAGCAAAGAAAACTCATTACAAGTCACGGATAAGCTCGCTATAATTAGCGAACTTATAGACAAAGAAACTCCAAAGTCTTCTAGGGCAAAATCATATTCTAACCTCCCATTAGCCAATCACGCAATTGTGGTACCAATAGAAAGTCACTTCCTAGCCAACAAATAGGAGAAACTCCTTATCCATAAGCCGCTTGAACGCCAATCTTGTTCCAGATAATTACCAACTCCGGTAAAAGCCTTGATCCGAAACGATTGGTTTTGGACCAGAAGTTGATCTGAATGCCCAAGAATGTCCACATCTCAGGCCAGGCCCACCTTCATTACTAAGTAACAAATGAGGGTGGTAAAACACTCTCCCTACTGGCCCATAACAGAAAACCCAACAACTCAAACTTGAGGCCAGGCCCAAAGACCCAAACCCAACTCTGAGTGAAGTGAGCAGCAACCCAATTGTGCTGCCGCCCCATCACCACCGTCACCAATCTCTCCGGCGGCCGGCCTCTCCAGCACTGCATCACTGTCCCCGGGTCCGCTGCCTCTCTGCTACACGTCGACAATCAAACCCAGTCGGAGAGGATCCGATCCCCTGCAATACCCACTAGAAGCCGGTATCCCGACCTGACTCGCCGATCGACTCCCGCTCTGGAAGCGTCACCGCCGCCTTTCTCCCACTCAGGAATTCTCCGTCATGGTGCTATGCCGAGACTGCAGCCCTACACCGGACCCACCACGATCGCCTGCAGATCTGGATCTATACCAACCCAGAAGCTAATCCGCCACCGCCGAACCCACCACGATGCAGACCAAAGTCCGCACCGCCGCCACACCGTCGTCGCACCCGAGAGCGCACCGCAGCCTTGCCTGCTCTGGGGAGCGAAGCTACACCGCCCCAGCAACACGAAACCTAGGTTTCGTACTCCGAGATCGCTCCAAGAATATCGGAGGCCTCCTTGGTATTACTGATATGCAACCTAAATCATTGTAGGAATTTGGTTTTCTCTTTCCTCATTATCTCTAAAATTGGGATAGTTAAAGGGAATCTGTTGGAGCAAAAAGTCTCATTTTTTTCTAAAATACTTGTTGGAGTTGCTCTAAGACTATAAGTTCATATATGAAAATATATGAAAGAAAGATGAAAGAGGACAATTTTCTTCTTTTTTAACCTTAACATGCAACGGTCTCTCAAATAGCTTCATAGAACACGTCATTTTCCTATCAATATTGCAAATAGCTACTCCGCAAGCTAATTAGTATGGTCGGCTGGATAAGTTCCTTTTTCCAAGGAAAAAAGAAACTTGAGAATCTTAATCCTTTTTAACTTCTTCTTTGGTTCCTTGAGGCTGGTTAGCTTTCCAAAATTTTCAATTCTATCCTTCTTTAGTTAGTTAAGCCCTACTCCTTCTAAGCATAAATGAACTTAACATCTAATCCAATGATTCCAGTCTGAGCCATTGTTGTATGCTCTGGAGATAAGCTCTCTAAGTCCAATTCTATTATCATCTGTGGAGTTGGAATTTGAACACACGACCTCTCGCTAGAGGATTACATCCAAACTAACCCATATGTGCTAAACTTGTAGACAAATTTCTTTTCTTTTTTTCTTGTTTTTTGCCATATAATTTTTTAGCTAGGCTCGTATGTTTTATAACTTTATGCATATTAAGAGCATCTCCAATGGTTGAGTTAAAATACCTTTGTCAAATTTGAATTTGAAGATTGAGTTGGCAACTGTCAATTTTGACATACTTCTGCTCCAGCAAATTGGTCTAATTTAAATATTATTTTATTATTTTTGTAGAATATTTTATAACAAAGAGAAAAACTTTTTCTCCTTCTTCTCCATCTCTTCTCCTTCTGTTTCTTAGTTCCTCTTCATCTTCTGCAGATTTCTTTCTTCTGTTTAAATCTCCCCATTTCTTTCTCTCATTTTCTTTCAAGAAACAATAACACATGAATTCCCACAACTTCCAAAGTCTAAAATCCTCAATTTCTCCAAAATATAATTACAAACTTGTCCCATGAAACCTCCATATCTCCCAAACAGAGATAGTCAGATAGCCACATACTCTCAATGACTCAATCTCTAATTCTTTCCCTCTTTATTCCTCAAAATCGATCTCCCACCTCACCTTAATTTATACATACATCATCCTTTGGTTTAACATATATACACAACCTCCGTTGAGCCCCGCCGTCGGCGAAAAATGGTGACCTTTGCTACTCCCAAACTGCTTGGCTTGGATTACGGGGTTTGATGCCTAGCTCAGCGAAGACCCACTGAAGAACGGTGGTGATGCCAAAATTGCAGATCTACTGAGTTTTTGCTTTTCGTCTGGGTAGGAAGAAGAGAGAGAGGAGAGGAAAAGTGAGAGAACGAGAGATAAACAATAAAAAAAAGAAAAGACAGTTTCATTTGGGTCTGTCAAATTTGACAGATTGAAACCAAATTGTCATCCACGGTGGCAATGATACATGGGTTGGAGGGTAATCTCCTATGTCATTTATAGCTGTTAGGCTTCCAGGTGGCAAATGACCAATCTATTGGAGATGGTCTAATACATTGATCAAGTTTAGGTTCTCTGACTTCTCTCCAATAGAGTGGTGGTAATTATGTTTTGGCTGGAATTTTTTTTCTTTTGAAGGGAAGGTAGGGGAAAATACCCCTAGCCTAAATATTATTATTGATAGTAGAAATAAAATGCATCGGAGGGGACATATAACTTGGATTCCGAGTTACAATAGAAGCATTACGAATATCCTCATAGAGAACATCCTGAATAATAACAGGACTCTCATCTAGCCAATATTCATCAACATACAAAAAACTAGCAAGGTGTTATAACCTATTGGCCACACCATTTGCTTCACGATAAATGTGACGCAATTGTATAGAACTGAAAAAATTAAAGTACGACTTAAAATCCTCCACAATGCGCCCAATATCTGATAGATCATCACTTGTACGTGTAATTGCCGTTACAAGCACCGAACAATCACACTCTAGTTCAATGTCATCCCATCCTTGGTGTATAGCAATAAGAAGGCCCACCCTTATCGCCTCTGCCTCCATATGCAGGGCCGAGGAAACACGATCAAAGGGTCGAGCCAAAGCAGCCAAACAAACTCCCAGCTCGTTACGACTTACGAGCCACTACACCAATGCCTGCCTCACCTGTATCACTCTGGAAAGCCCCATCAACACTTATTTTCAGCCTCCCACTAGGTGGGAACCACCACTGGACCCGTGGCCTCGTCTCTTTGATACGAGCAGTACCGTGAATAGATTGGTACTCCTCCAACCAACGAACAAACCAACACAGCGAACTCCACGAATTAAAGCTGCCAGCCTTCCAAATAATATTGTTACGATCATTCCAAACAGCCCATAATAATACAAAAAGTAGAAGCCCCTCGGCTTCGGTTTGAGAGTATCCATGCCATCATGGCCATAATCCAATCAGCAATTGAACGAGCTGGGTGTTCAGAGGAACGCAATGCCAACGGACAGCTCAACCATAAGGGAGCCACCTCCTTGCAGTTCTTGAACAAGTGCAACTCATCCTCCATGTGCTTGTGACTGAATACACACTGCAGATCCAACAATAATGGAACACGCTTAACAAGATTCTGCCGTGTTGGGACTATGCCACGCATAAGCCTCCAAATGAAACTCCTCACTTTCGGTGGAACATTGGACTTCCACACACTCTTTCAGTACTTTCGGTGCAACATTGGAACATTGGCTGGAAAATTTGGTGATACCTGATGTGAGATTTTATTATCAAAATGTAACTTTCAATAAGGAAATTGTAAAAAAATAGGAATTATATTATCAAAATGATACCTGATGTGCTGTTGACCCTAGAAGAGGAAGGACCCCAGAACTGTCTTCTTCCTTAAGAACAATCCTTGCTTTCACACCTGATAATTCGGTAGGAAATTGTTGTACTGTTGTTGTCCAAGTTAACACAGTCAAGTATAATCCATTGCTTTTAGTCAATTATGACAAAAACCAAAATTGTGTTAAAAAACAAAAACAGAATGGTTAAAAGATGGAAAATTTTATGATACCTGACGTAAGATTTTATTATTGGGAGTGAACAGTCCTTACTTTCACACCTGAATTGTCCAAGTAGTATTTAACACAGTCAAGTACAATCCAAGGCAAGTCAATTATAATCCATTGCTTTTAGTCAATTATGACAAAAACCAAAATTGTGCTAAAAAACAAAAACAGAATGGTTAAAAAAAAATGAAAAGACAGCCGTCACGACTCCACTGGGGATCGAACCCAGAATCTCTGGTTTCGTAGACCAGCGCCTTATCCATTGGGCCATGGAGTCACTTTGGAAGACACGGCGAAGAAAATCTTTATAAGATGCTTAATTCAATGTTGGTGGACAAAGTTGATATTGAATTTAACTCGTTAAATCGATTTTGAGCTGTGGTATGCTCCGCTCTAAAGCTTGTGATGGACCGCTACAAGTCACAGAGCGGAAGAGATTAAGATTTTCTTGCTTCTTGTAAGGACATGCCACGTGAATGTAATCCCGTTGTGCACGAGATTGCTCGATATGCTTTACATGTCAACGGTGCATGTGTTTGGTTAGAGGTAGGCCGCTGATGGTTTCACGAGTGGATTGCAAATGCCCACTCGTAACTAACCATCGTGTTTAATGGACAAACCTCTCACATACGATGCATGTGGTGAGTCAGGTATTGAAGAGAAAGTAGAGTGGGAGAAAAATGTGTTGTGTTAAGTATAGAGTCATAAAAACAATCCAAGCAAACCCAAACTCAAACTCGGAAAAAAAAAAAAAAAAAAAAAAAAAAGATTATTAGACTGATATTAAATCAGAGCTAAATTCTATATTAATGTTTGATTCGGCTCTACTAATCATGCACTTGTTCAGTAAATTTTCTGCTCAACTGTTATTGGAACTGAGGCCTCATTTGGTTCATTAGAGCATGGAAAAATAAATTTCTTACTAATTTCCCCACCAATGTTTGGGAACGCTAGAAAAGTAATTGAAAAATGTATTTTACTTTCATTTCCAATGTGTGATTTGTGCATGAATAGGAAGGAAGATATGTAACATAAATTTTTCAATTCGATCTATCCTTATTATCAAAACATAAACAATTCAAGATTCAAAATTTTTTTATATAAAATTGGTAAAAATAACCTTTAAAATGATTTTTAGAGTAGGAAATTAATGTGCAATTAATGCAGGAAAAATATGAGGGAAAATAATTTTTTTTTCTTTGAAAGGGGGATGATGTGACTGCCCTCAAGCCTTGATTAATGAAACTGCAAAATACATGAGAGGACATAGAGCCTGAACCCCATAGAGTAATAAGCATATAGAGAACATTCTAAAATAATACCAAAAGTTTCTACAAATCTACATATTCTAACTTGCACCAACTAGCAACGAGTGCACAAGTGGCTACTCCATTTGTTTTAACAAAGCGGTGACATAATGGAAAGATAACTCTGTCACGAAGAAGCATCATTACAAATAGCACAACTTTCATATTATGTTGCCGCATGGAAATAAATCCGTCAACTCCATTTCATCTCACCACTAGGAGGTTGCATCCATTCGATCAAGTAAACGGTTAGCCGCCTCACTAGGCCAAATAAGAAACATAAAGTGTGCAATCTAGGACAGAGCCCACTTTGCCCTACCAAAAAATAATACAGACTTATTACCGGCATAGAGTCACGTCTAACTAAAGGTAAAAACAATAAAACATAAAAGTAAATAAGTTTGGGCCAAAAGCCAAAACCCAAGCCCAAAAGTCTGTTGAATATTCTAGACATGTGACTTTTAGGTTCTCCCATAAAGATAATAATTGTCTCTATACATTCCTATGCAAGTTTCTTGGGAGATTCATGCAGTTGGAAGGTTCATGAAGGAGTCAACAATTGCAAGTGGGTTAATGATGGTGGAGCATGATTGAAGTCTGTTGAATATTCTAAACATGTGACTTTTAGGTTTTCTCATAAAGATAATAATTGTCTATATACATTCCTATGCCAGAGATTCATGCAGTTGGAAGGTTCGTGAAGGAATCAATAATTGCAAGTGGGTTGATGATGGTGGTGCATGAATGAGCATTTAATGAAGTCATCTAAAAGTTTCCTCCTTCGTCAATATAATGAGAGGTCATTTGCTCATTCTAGTGATCCAATCTCATCCAAGTTAAGAGTGTAGTAGTTGTTAGGTAGCAAAACAAATGTGAGAGAGTTTCCTTCAAGTAGTGTTCTTGAAGTTGTGTATCTCTTATACCCATCTATTATTTCATAGTAGAATCTGGTGTTCCCTTTCCTTTACTCTTTTATTTCTTTACATATTTATCCTTTCGTGGTTGGAGTCGTTACTTCCATTCTATTACTTTTTCCAACATAGTCATCAAATCTGTCACGCCCTTAATTTTTAACACAAATAAAAATCAATATACAATCCTATAATAATATATGCGTGATCGTTCAGCCATCAATACAAAATATCTGGAAACTTTTTCCTTTTTAAACCAAGTACATATTGATGCCCTGAACCCACTATGTCAATATTGACCCGCTCCACAGAGTCATATATTACAAAAGCTTAAGAATTAAATTGTCAACAACAAAACAAAACGTAAATGCTCATCAGAGTTAACTACACAACGGAAGTCTTTATCAACGGTAAAGACTTCCGTTGATGCCCTGAACCCACTATGTCAATATTGACCCGCTCCACAGAGTCATATGTTACAAAAGCTTAAGAATTAAATTGTCAACAACAAAACAAAACGTAAATGCTCATCAGAGTTAACTATACAACGGAAGTCTTTATCAACAGTAAAGTCACAAAAATGGCTTCCTACAATAGAGTTGCAAAGGCGCTACCTCAGCTTCAGCCATGATTATCCTAACCTGCAGGATTAACCCATACACTATTGAATAGTGCACGGGTTGTCACACAACAAACCCTGTAAGCTTGTGAAAGCTCGTATGAGTAACTCAAAACCACCACTAAACAACTCACCCAAAGTTTAAGGAAAACAACTCACACCTTGATTCCTTACACCAACTAAAGAAAGCAACTCACGCCTTGTTTTCTTTAAATTCACGAAATATGGAAAGCAACTCACACCTTAATTTCCTATTCAAACCACGAAATAAGGAAAGCAACTCACACCTTGATTTCCTATTCAAATCACAAAATAAGGAAATCAACTCACACATTAATTTCCTATAAATCATATAGAAGGAAGCAACTCACCTAAAGCTTAAGGAAAACAACTCACGCCTTGATTTCCTATTCAAACCATGAAATAAGGAAAGCAACTCACACCTTGTTCCTTAAAACACAAATTCATGAGTTAGATATAACCTCGCACCGTTGCCCCATGAATTACACTAGCAGACAGACTAGAGCTCTAACTGAATCGTAACTTGTCACTCGGCCAAGGTTCAATCTTATGATATACTGCCAAAAGTCAACTTGTGACATCAAATCCTCAGGCCTCTCAGTCCCTCGGAGTAAAATATTAAAGGAGTCGCAGTGGACTCAAAATGTTACACAAATCTCAATGCTTTTCAAAACAATAGAAATCGTCATTTCACAACCATTTGTTTTCCGAAAAGCCATAACTCAAAATAATAAAAAGCATCATTCATGCATATTGTTTTCATTTTCAACGAAACCTATATTTCACGTAAATATATATATACGTAGTCATCCGCTCAGGAATGTCTATTAATACCAACTATAGTTTGCAGTTAAATAAATAACTCCCAAAATGATATAGGTAATTGCATTCATAAATGAACCTTGTGAGATTACTCACCTTGAAATTCCCGTTGTGTCTTCACACCACTAGACTACTTACAAAACGCACTCTGTCAAGCACCTAAGGAAAGTACAGCCTTGATTCAGTCAATGGAACACAAGGAATAATGTTCGAAACCCTAAATTGAACTAAAATTCCCAAAGTGATGCCAATTGAGGCGAAACCACATCCAAGACCACCCAATGTCTCCCGAATACTTCTACGATCGATATGTCAAGATCACAAGTCGATCAGAAGCTCAAATCCTCACGGATCGAATCATCAAACGGTCCAAAACCGTAAAAATCACAATATATTCATATGATCTCCAAAAATTGCATATTATATATCGAAATGCTTGTATCGATGAATAAAAGATATATAATACCATAAACTATCCCTTACATGGCCAGAAGGCAGCCAAAAAGCCACTACAGTCGGCGGTGCAACCACCCTAACCACCACAGGCCAAAACTCAAAACTAGATTAATCCAACCGTCCAAAATGTCAAGAACATCAAATAGATCAACTTTAATACCTGAGATTCAAGCTAACTCGGTTTAGATCGCTGCTTATCGCCATCACAAGCCGCTGTGAACTGTTCACCTTGGGTTGATCCTATTCCGACGTGAATCGATCCAAACAAACACCACAGATCGATCAGGGAGGCTTCTACGAACTCAACCCAGAAAACTAGAAGCCGTGATGTCGCAGGAGTAAGGATTTTCGGTCGGGTTCGAATACCTTAATCTGTGCTGCAAGAACCGCCTTGCAGAGCCGCCGTGGAGGAGAATCGCCCTTAGAGGCCACCATAGGGAGGAGCGGAATAAGGAGGCGAACAAGCTGTCCAAGTTTCAAGGTCAGAGACCGTCGGAGCTCGCGGGAAAAGCCGGGTTGGATCGTCCGGATCCGGGTTGGGTCAATCAAAAAACAAGAGAGAGAACGGAGAATTTTCAGAGTTTCCAGAAATGGGAATGTGAAAATGAAAATAGTAAATTTCCGAAAATGGAAACTCCTATTTATAGAACTTTCCCAAAACTTCAAATGCTCATAACTTTCACATACGAACTCCGATTTTCGCGTTCCACATGTCAACGAACTTGTATCGATGCACTCTACAACTTTCGTGAAGGAAGTTTTTGGAGAATCTCAACATATCAAAAGTCAACCTTGAACCCCCCCTAAATCCACACTTTTCGAATAAAAATTCATCTGAAACACTTCCGCTCCGTTCACGAGCCACAAAATAGTCAAATAACCATAAATTAGATTCCGGAAAATCCTCGAAAAATAAATACGAATTTTTGGGGCATCACAAAGTCCAAATCGGAATTGCATTATGCCGATATCTCTACGCCTCCGTCTCGCATGAGGAGATTCCGACCATCCCATCTTTGGCAGCAAGCCTACCGCCTCCTACTTGGCACCGAGTAGTTGCTGATCATTCCTCCACCCCTCTATCATCCCCATCGTGCCGGCAAGAAGCGCTACACCTCTCAACCACCCTCTTCCTCCGCGTGACTCCAAACATCCCAAACCAAATCCAAACCCTCTGATTAGATCTGAGTAAATCAGAGCCTAAACTCGCCGCCACCCCTAAACCACCTGGCAGCCTTACCTCTCACCATCCACGCTTCGATCTTGGCGAGAATGACACCAGCCACACTCGCCTACCTCCTAATCAACGCCGCCTTTCCCCGCCAAGATCTCTATGCGATCTTGACACCAGATCCACCACCACGCAACCTGCAATCCGACTGGGCCTACTCCAGAACCGCTTGACAATAGACACAAGGTCCACTTTGGCTTGTCCGACACTGAAAGTGCTCTCTAACCTAGACATGCTTGGTCATTCCCTGACAAAGTGATGTCATGTCCGTATCTTTATAACCATATTCATGTGTTTGGGATAGTTAGAATTGACACCTTTGAAAAGTTCTATATTCTTATAGTGTGGGAGGACCTACTTTCCCCCCTATTTTCTTTTCATGGAGGAAAATTGTTTTTCATTCTGCTAACCGAATCAGAATCTAAAGATGGAGAATTGCGTGAAATTTACATAAATTCTAACTATTTTATTATTATCAACCATGCAATTGGAATAATTGAACATAACTAAGAAGAGAATTGACCGAGTAGTTTGGTTCGACTCGTTTTCCCGCCAAAATGCAAAAATTGAAGGTATTTAAATGAGAGCCCCCCCAAAGTCCAAATCGGAATTGCATTATGCCGATATCTCTACGCCTCCGTCTCGCATGAGGAGATTCCGACCATCCCATCTTTGGCAGCAAGCCTACCGCCTCCTACTTGGCACCGAGTAGTTGCTGATCATTCCTCCACCCCTCTATCATCCCCATCGTGCCGGCAAGAAGCGCTACACCTCTCAACCACCCTCTTCCTCCGCGTGACTCCAAACATCCCAAACCAAATCCAAACCCTCTGATTAGATCTGAGTAAATCAGAGCCTAAACTCGCCGCCACCCCTAAACCACCTGGCAGCCTTACCTCTCACCATCCACGCTTCGATCTTGGCGAGAATGACACCAGCCACACTCGCCTACCTCCTAATCAACGCCGCCTTTCCCCGCCAAGATCTCTATGCGATCTTGACACCAGATCCACCACCACGCAACCTGCAATCCGACTGGGCCTACTCCAGAACCGCTTGACAATAGACACAAGGTCCACTTTGGCTTGTCCGACACTGAAAGTGCTCTCTAACCTAGACATGCTTGGTCATTCCCTGACAAAGTGATGTCATGTCCGTATCTTTATAACCATATTCATGTGTTTGGGATAGTTAGAATTGACACCTTTGAAAAGTTCTATATTCTTATAGTGTGGGAGGACCTACTTTCCCCCCTATTTTCTTTTCATGGAGGAAAATTGTTTTTCATTCTGCTAACCGAATCAGAATCTAAAGATGGAGAATTGCGTGAAATTTACATAAATTCTAACTATTTTATTATTATCAACCATGCAATTGGAATAATTGAACATAACTAAGAAGAGAATTGACCGAGTAGTTTGGTTCGACTCGTTTTCCCGCCAAAATGCAAAAATTGAAGGTATTTAAATGAGAGCCCCCCCCCCCCCCCCCCCCCCCCCCTCTTGTTTGTGAGAGTGTGAAGGACAAGTACTTAAGGAGAAGTCATCTCACTCTCCTGAAGAATTCGAGGATGGGGATGCTAATATGGGGCAGATAGTAGTGGACCCTCTGCTTGTTCGTTTCCTTCGACCACATCAAAGGTTTTCTCTAGATACTAAAGCTGATTATCATTTTGTTTTTCTTTTGGATGTTCTATTTTTTTTATTTTATAATAATTCACATGACTACATTCTATCATTGCTACGAGTATAACGTAACTTTTGTCAAACTGTACATCGATATTCTCCTTATAAAGCTCTATCAATTTGATGTTTTCAATGTCAATTATGTTGCTTAATGGGTCTATAAAATTTGGAATTTCTAATTTACCTTGTGCTTTCATGTGGTTGCTTTTAATTCATGAGATGAAGTTTTGATGCAGAGAAGGGGTTCAATTCATGTTTGATTGTGTTGCGGGCTTAAATAGTGCTGCAAATATACATGGATGTATTCTTGCAGATGATATGGGGTAGTCCATTCTCTCTCTCTCTCCCCTCCCTTCCCCTCCCCCCCCCCCCAAAAAAAAAAAAAAAAAAAAAGGGATTTATATCTATTTCTTTTATGTGTTTATGTCTGGTCTAGGGATCATGTCCTCAGGTTTGTTCTTAATCTTGATACTTTTGCAGGTTGGGAAAGACATTGCAGTCAATCACATTACTTTATAGTTTATACCCTTCTTTACCAAGGGTTTGATGGGAAATCAATGGTTAAAAAGGCCATTATAGTCACTCCCACCAGTCTTGTGAGCAATTGGGAGGCTGAGATAAAGAAGTGGGTCGGAGACAGAGTTTGCCTCATTGCTCTGTGTGAAAGTACCAGAGATGATGTTGTTTCTGGAATTGATCAGTTCACAAGTGCTCGCAGCCGTTTGCAGGTAAAATTTGTGTAATAGTCTGACATTTATCTTTAAGGGTTGCACTCACAATCTATCCACTTCAGGTTCTAATTGTTTCTTACGAAACATTCCGAATGCATTGTACAAAGTTTAGCCACAGTGAATCGTGTGACCTTCTCATATGTGATGAGGCTCACAGGCTAAAGAATGACCAAACGATACGAATAGGGTATGATGCCTAAAGTTTCTGTCTATCTGTCATTCATTATTATTACTATTTTGGGAAATTCCCCCCTGAAACCATACATGAATATTCTGTCAGGCATTGGCTGCTCTTTCATGCAAGCGGAGGATTTTGTTGTCAGGAACTCCAATGCAGGTAGGACTCAGTTTTGTATGATGTCTCATGATTCCAAGTTGTTACTCATTTCCCTCCATATACAACGCGCAGAATGACCTAGAAGAGTTCTTTGCCATGGTCAACTTCACTAATCCAGGAATCGTAGGTGATGCTGCACATTTTCGTCGCTACTATGAGGTGAGCTGATTGTCTTACATTTCTATAGAGCTGTTGTGACCCTTAAGGATGTTTCATATCAAGTTTATTGTTTCCTTTGTTATTAGTTTCTTTTGCTTTCTCTCTTTCTACTCCCTTTCAAAACAAAGCTAACTACGAATTTATTAAAATGAGTTATATGTGTTCAAGTAAACCCTAATTTGTGTTTGGCCCAAACTCTAGGTTACTTGATCTAGTGGTAATAGGGTTAAATTAGAAGGATCTAGATTCCTATTCAATGTAAGATTACTTTCCTTGTATGATTGAAATTATATGCATTGTAATCATCTATATAAAAAGACCCCTATTATCAATGAGAGTACACAGCGAATTTCTCTCAATTTCAGTTTATCTACAACACGTTATCAGCACGAGCCCTAACCCTAGTCCTAAAAACCAAAACTACCGCAAGCTCCTAGCCCTTGCTAGCCATGCCGTATGCTCCCCCTGCAGCCCTTGCGCACCCGTGTGCCGCCTACTGCCCCTGCAGCATTGCCGCACGCTTGCTGCTCCCTGCAGCACAGCAGCACGCTCGTTCCTGTGCATATCAGGCTGCTTGAACGCCCCGAAACATCTTGTTCGGGACCTCTGATCAAAAGCCTTTCTTCATCAAAGTTGTTCATCTATGTCTCTTATATCTGACCCCCAAATTTCAGCCATATTTGAGTCTTTTTGAGACCTGTACACCATTCGAGGTGGGAGCTGTTCAGTATGCTCGTTCCTGTGCATATCAGTCAGTTTGCAAGCCCCGAAACGTCTAGTTTAGGACTTCAGATAAAAATTATTCCTTCATAAAAATTGTTCACCTATGTCTCTTCTATTTGACCTCTAAATTTAAGCCCAATTGGAGTAGTTTTGAGACCTGTACACCAATCGGAGTGGGAGCTGTTCAGAAGCGAATCTGCTCCGAATTTCAACAAGTTTGATTCGCCTAGGACTGAAGCTCGTCTGCAATCCTACAACGAGGATCGAATACGCTCTGCAATCCTACAACGAGGATCAAATACGATTTGCAATCCTAAGAGGTATGGTTTACTAAAAGTTCCCGTTTTTATTCTTTTTCGCTTCTTTTTCTCGGGGACTTGCAACCTCCCTTCTTCTACCCCCCCCTTTCTTTATCATAGGGGAGACCTAATTAAGCCGAACTGTGGGGGTTCGTGCTCACTCTAAGCTTGAAACTTGTAGAGTCCTCCAAACTTAGAGTTTGTTGGGAAGAAACGATCGACCACAAACATCATTGTTTCGATCTAATCCAACCCCTCTTGGAATCGAATTTCTTGGAAGCGACTACGCTTGGAAATTCCTAATTTCTTAGAAGCGACTACGCTCAGAAATTTTATTTGTTTTCGTGGTAGCTTTTTCGCTCCGAAACTAACCCTAATTTCTTGTTCTCTTTTAGGATGAGTAACCTGAACAAATTGGACTTTGCTCCATTGGGAACAACTGGCTCTGAATATCACAGGTGGGTTCATGATGTCTGCCAGCATCTCAAGGCCGATGGAATCCTGGATACGATTCTCGAGCCTAGTCAGGACGTGCTAACTGTTGAGCAAGCTCAAGCTTTGGAAGCAAATAGAGCAGCCTTATAGGCAAATAAGGCGAAAGCCATCACCCTAATGACTCGTCATATGGATGATTCGCTCCAGTACGAGTGTATAAATGAAGAAGACCCCAGAAGGCTGTGGGTCTCACTCGAAGAAAGATTTGGCAACGTCCGTGACTCCCTGCTTCCTGACCTAGAAGTGAGATGGCATAGCCTCCGCTTTTGTGATTACAAGTCAGTTCTTGACTACAACTCGGAAGCACTTCGCATTAAATCCTTAATAGAATTTTGTGGTAAAGTGATCATAGATGCGATGTTGATTGAGAAGACTCTCTCTACCTTCCCCTTCTCTGCATTGATGGTTGCTAAGAACTATAGAATCGATGTTATTGCAGAACGAATCACAAGGTTTCATGAGCTCATTGGAGCTATGAATGTCGTTGAAAAGCATGACAACACCCTTGTGAAGAACTATAATTCGAGATCCGTGAAAACAAAGTATATTCCGGAATCCAATTATAGCCGCGCCCCTAAGGGAGGGTGCCAAGAGTGAAAACCTAATCTTAGGGATACTTCTGGACGTTCTGGTCCATATAATCGCTCTACTTGGGAAGGTAACCGCCAAAATAGGCGAACACGGAACCGAAGAGGTCAATGTGGAAAGAGAGAGGGAGGCCATGTTGGTGGCGCCACCAACACTAAGAGCCATCTAAATGACGCTTTCAAAGCGCCTCAATCAATGGAGTCTGAACAAAGAGATGTATGTTCTCGATATGGAGTATCCAATCATTGGGCACACATTTGTAGAGCTCGTGAAGAAATTGTCACCGCCTACAAAGCATATTGTGAAGCAAGAGAAGCTCACTATGTGGAACAAGAAGATCAAGAAGATGATCTAGAGTGAAGGGTGGAAGACTACAAGGATCAAGACCCAGAAACTGGCGATTTTGATTAAGTCTTTTTATTTTCCAAGAGATGTAGGCGATTGCCATATTACTTTTTAGGGAAAAATTTACCAACGGTGTCTGGACACTTAAGGGACTTTCAGAATGATACCTGAACTTACAAAGTTATCAATGTGATACCTGGACTCATTTTTTCGTATCAATGTCGTACCTATGACCAATTTCCGTAACGGCTCTGTGACGGAAATTGGTCGTAGGTATCACATTGATACGAAAAAATGAGTCCAAGTATCACATTGATAACTTTGTAAGTTCAGGTATCATTCTGAAAGTCCCTAAGTGTCCAGACACCGTTGGTGAATTTTTCCCAATTTTGCACGTGAGTCACTTAATGAAGACAAAATGACCGATTTACCCTCAAATTCTTTCTTTCTTTTCTTTTCTTTTTTTCTTTATTCTTCTTTCTTTCTTTCTTTCTTTCTTTCTTCTTCTTCTTTTCTGGTTTCTTCTTCCCCTGATTTGAATCATCAAGATTCAAATCATCTTGCTCGTCCGATTCCCACCGCCGCTGCGTCTCAATCCACCTTCATGCACCACAGATGTTTCTGGTTCCCCCAACTTCAAATCCTATAGCAAATTGAAATTGTGCATTGAGGCTTCACCGCACACTCTGAGTTCATCCCCGCCGCCGTCGCTAATGAATTGACCACAACAACCTCCACCACCGCACAACAACGTCATCCTCCGCTGCTTCTCGATTGGGTTTGGGGATAAGGACTGCTTCTTCCTCCACCGCTAGCGAAATCGTGGAGGCTCAAGGCCACATTGTAAGGGCCACCGGCTGGAAGGACAGCCACAGCAAGGTTTGCACCACCAAAGGCCCCAGGGATCGCAGTATCAGGCTCGTCGCCCACACCGCCATTCAATTCTACGACATGCAGGATCGGCTTGAATAAGACCAGCCTAGCAAGGTCGTCGATTGGCCGCGCAGGACACGCAGAACGTGAGCCTCAATTTCTCGATGGTGGAGGCTCCGAGTCCTTTGTTTACTAATCGGCGAGGCACAATGGTGGGTAGCAGCGGAGTGGCGAAGCTGGTGAATAAGAACAGCTCAAATTTTCTACAGGTGAGGATGGTGTTGAGGCCGAAGTTGTTAATCTTTGTCTGCCGAAAATTGCCTCTGATCGAAGTTGGGCTAGAGGCCGAAGTTGTCGGCTAAACTGATGAAGTTGCAGGTGAGGATGGTGTGGAGGTGGTGTTGCATGTCGGGAAGAAGGAGAGGATGGAGGGGTGTGATTGGAGCTGTGATTTGAGAGTGCAGGGCTGGCGGGGTCTGAGTTTCTGATCAATGGTGTATAAAAGGGGGTCGGAGGAGAGAATGAGAGTGGTGGTGGTCAAGTCATTGGCGGCGGCGGCGGGGATGAACTCGGAGTGAACGGTGAAGCCTCAATCCACAATTTCAATTTGCTATAGGATTTGAAGTTAGGGGAACCATAAACATCTGTGGTGCATGAAGGTGGATTGAGACGCAGCGGCGGTGTTTGATCGGCGATCGGCGGTGGGAATCGGACGAGCAAGATGATTTGAATCTTGATGATTCAAATCAGGGGAAGAAGAAACCAGAAAAGAAGAAGAAGAAGAAAGAAAGAAAGAAAGAAGAATAAAGAAAAAAGAAAAGAAAAGAAAGAAAGAATTTGAGGGTAAATCGGTCATTTTGTCTTCATTAAGTGACTCACGTGCAAAATTGGGAAAAATTCACCAACGGTGTCTGGACACTTAGGGACTTTCAGAATGATACCTGAACTTACAAAGTTATCAATGTGATACTGGACTTATTTTTTCGTATCAATGTGATACCTACGGCCAATTTCCGTCACGGAGCCGTTACGAAAATTGGTCGTAGGTACGATGTTGATACGAAAAAATGAGTCCAGGTATCACATTGATAACTTTGTAAGTTCAGGTATCATTCTGAAAGTCCCCTAAGTGTCCAGACACCGTTGGTGAATTTTTCCCACCCTACTTTTTATTGGATTAGATTTTCTTTGATCATAGAAACAATGATATACTCCGTTGGCTTATGAATAAAATTTCGAGTTCTTTTCATTATGACTCAATTTTGATTCTAAGCATATTACTTTGTGACTACGATGGCTAGGCCATCAATATTACTTCAAGGACATGGAATAGCCCAAGTTCCCCTTGCCAAAAGGCACCTTGATTATTGTCGCAAAAGCTCTCTACGCTCATAGGGAAAATCACACCTATGAATAGCCAACAAATTCCATGCGAAAATGCATGTAGAGAACGGAAATGAGTTCCTTTGCATTACCTTTAATGATTGCGAATAAAGGCGCATCTTAGAGAAGTTTATGTGTCGCTCTAGTGGACTTTATGTCACTATTCGAGCTATTAAATCCAATAAAGTTATGAGAGAAGATCTCTTGGATTTATACACATATTGGCTTTGTCACGACAGGATAGATCATCCTAGTCATGATATGATGATCCGTCTACAAAAGACTTCACATGGACATCATTTCTTTCGAGCGAAACAAAGCATGAATCAAAAGTTGATTCTTAGACTAAGTGTGACCGACGTTGCTGCCTAGGGCACCGCCTCCGTCCACCACCAGCCTAGGGCTGGCGTAGACCCTATCCATGACTCCATGGATGGCGTCCATCATGGTGATGGCGCCCTAGGTGATGTTGTAATCACCAACTTGCTTCACATAGCGTTTTGAACGCTCAAGCCTAACCAAAATACTCAATGGTTGCTTCTAAGGCCTCTCGCTCGTTTTACTAAGCCTTTTTCCTTAGGGAAATTAGGACTGAGACCATCCTATGCAAAGGATATGACAATACTCATTCTGTTCTTACAAAGAATCCGTAGGGATTTTGTGGATTGATTCAACCAACTTGCGGACGTTTAAATATCTCATGATGTTGGTTGACACGCAAACACACTGGTCACGTGTTGTGCCATTGTCCACCTATAAATGCTGCTTACGCTACACTCCTAGCACATATCATATGACAATGGGCTCACTCCCCAAATCATCCTATTCAGTCAATTGGATTTGACTATGCTAGTGAGTTTATATCGAAGACTTTCGATGGTTATTGCATTTGGGATTGATGTTGGACATCATATTCCCATTAGCACACCCAAATGGTCTCGTGGAAACGACTACGATGGTAGTCCGGACATTGGTAATGCGCACCAACCTCCTTATATCTGCTTGGGGTGATGCAATATCACATGCAGCTATGCTAATTCGTCTATGACCCACTGCCACTCAATCTACCTCTGCGATACAGCTAGTGACTGGGTACAAATATCGTACTTACGCATATTTGAGTGTGCTATTTATGTGCCAATTGCGCCGCCACAGCGCACTATAATGGGTCCTTACAGACGAATGGGCAACTACGTTGGATTTGAGCTTCCAACAATCATCCGCCACTTAAATGCCCTTGCTAGACGATCTCCTTACTGTTAGATTTGCTGATGTCACTTTGATGAGACAGTCTTCCCGTCGTTAGGGGGAGATAAGAACACGGATGTTCAACAGGAACGACAGGGATTGTTGTGGCCTGTCCCCACTATGTCTCATCTCGATCCCTGTTAAAGTGACGAGATCACACAAATATGCTGCAAACATTCCTGCAAGGATGGACGTCCCTACGAGAGGACGTTGCGCCACCCTACAAGGAGGTAGGCATGGCGCCAATGCCATAAAGAGTGGCACTTTGGCGTTACAGGCCATGGCCCCAGCTAGGATGCGTGGGAGGCCCGTGGGTTCGAAGGATACTTTGGCACATTCCAATCCTTTGATCATCAAGACTCAAAATCTGCCTCATGAGAATCTTCCAGGTTATGGTTATCGTTGGGGACGCCTCAACGTCAGAACCTATTCCTGAGAATATAGAGCTCTATGAAAATTACACTAGTGTACATGAGACGTGGGATAGAAACTCCATCATAATTGGTGATGTAGTTGCGTATTTTGTTGCGCATGAGTTTGTTGAGTCAGATGATATCGAACCACGCTCCGTTGATGAATGAATGCCAACGTACAGAGATTTGGCCTAAATGGAAAGATGCGATCCAGGTTAAGATGGATTCTTTAACAAAGAGAAAGGTTTTCGAGCTAGAGATGCTAACACCTCCTGACATAAAACCTATTGACTAATGGGTCTTCGTTAGAAAGAGTGATGAGAAAAAGAGATGGTAATCTCGCCTTATGGGGCAAGGCTTCTCACAAAACGCCCTGGAATCGACTACGATGAGACATATTCTCTCGTAATGGATGTCATTGCACTCCACTACCTTTTCAGTTTGGTAGTTTCCGAATAACTGAACATGCAGCTTACAAATATGGTCACTACGTATCTCTATAGGGATCTAGATACGGAATCTACATGAAGGTTCATGGCGAACTTCATTTACCCAAGTCAAGAGGCTCTAGACCACGGAGCGCGTTTACAATAAGGTTGAAACGCTCACTAAAGTGACTACTTGATTGGGAAGGGATATGCCCACGCGTTTCTATAACAAGTTTCGGATTCTATCGCGGTTCATGTTGGACATGATCTTCATTAGAAGCCTTTAAAGAGTTAAGGGAAACCGCTGAACACTTGAAATCCGTAGTTTGAGATGAAGGATTTTAGGAGAACACGATTATGTCTCGGTTTGGAACTTGAGCATCGTGTCGATAGATGCTTAGGCATTTTGACAAGGTCAAGCCTTCAAGCACCCTCATGATTGTCTGTAGTCTTGATCCTGAAAAGGATCCTCTTCGTCTGAAGGATGATGATGAAGATGTGCTAGAGGCAGAAGTGCCTTACATAAGTGCAATAGGCTTGTATTTAGCTCAATGCACAAGACCGGACATCTCATTTGCCATGAACTTGTTAGCTAAGGTATAGCTCTGCGCCAACGCGACGCCATTAGATTGGTGTAAAAGATATCTTTCGATACTAGATGTACGACTGATATGGGCATGTTTTATCCTTACAGAGAGATGATGGATTCGGACCCATCACACACCAAGAACACCGCCAACACTGGCCTGCGTCCACTATCCCCATCCCAAAACGACATGTGTTTTGGAAGGTTTTGCTGATATTGGGTATCTCTCTGACCTACACAAAGGTCGTTCCCAAACTGGTTAAGTGTTCACCATGGGAAAAGACCGTGATATCTTGGAGGTCTACAAAGCAGACCCTAATCGCTATATCTTCGAACAATGTAGAGATTATTGCTCTTCACGAAGTGATTCGTGAATGTATATGGATTGGATCCATAGTTACGCATGTTCGAACAATTGTGGTTTGAAGTCTACCACAGATGAGCCTACGAGCATATAGGATAATGCTGCTTGTTTTGAAGCAAAGGCTACATCAAAAGCGACAACACTAAGGATAATCAGCAACAACAGACCCTCCTCAAGATCAAAGTGAACTAGGTTCAATCTGAGGTCAGTATGGCAGACTTGCTCACTAAGTCATTGCCTAAATTTCACTTTCGAGAAACATGTTGGTAGCATCGTTTGCGGAAGTTATCCGAACTCCCATGACCGTAGTCATCAGGGGGAGATGCAGACATCAGGGGGAGATGTCTACATATATGGTCTCGAAACGTGAAGGGTGTGTTGTGCTCTTTTTCCCTTCGACCGAGGTTATTTTTGTCCCACTGGGTTTTTGTTACTCGGCAAGGTTTTTAATGAGGCAACGAGAGAAGCACCGCGTTTGGGCAACACAAGGGGGAGTGTTCAAGTAAACCCTAATTTGTGTTTGGCCCAAACTCTAGGTTACTTGATCTAGTGGTAATAGGGTTAAATTAGAAGGATCTAGATTCCTATTCAATGTAAGATTACTTTCCTTGTATGATTGAGATTATATGCATTGTAATTCTCTATATAAAAAGACCCCTATTATCAATGAGAATATACAGCGAATTTCTCTCAATTTCAGTTTCTGTACAACAATATGTTTTTTAGGTCTGAAAAATAAGTTCTTTATAGCAATATTGTTTTGCGTGCTCGCGCACACACACACATATATAAATATTTATATATAAAAAACTAATTAGTATGTCATGCACAGTAACATTTTTGGAATTGCAAGTGTTTGAGGATTATCTTATGATTGAAATATGCCAAATATTAAAGCTATATTAATTACTTTTCTACTTTTTGGTAAAAGTAAAAAATTATTTGGTGAAAAAGACAACAAATTTCTACTTTTCCCACCATTGACATTTATAAATCCTGCATATGAGTTCTTACATACATATTCTGTGAAGGCACCTATTATTTGTGGAAGAGAACCTAATGCCTGTGAAGAAGAGAGGAAACTAGGTCTTGAGCGCTCTTCAGAACTCAGTTCAAAAGTTAATCCGGTAACCTGATTCATTAAATTTTTAGCTCTTAAATGGGAATTGCTTACTGGATATCTTAAGTACGTTTGACCTGACTTTCCTAAAAAGAGTTGTATCAGCATCGTCCATCAAGTGTAGGAGTTGTGAATCATTGTATTTTGCAAATCAGCATCTTGTTCATGATTCAATATACTTTTGCAGTTTATACTGCGGAGGACTAATGCACTACTTTCAAATCACCTGCCACCAAAGGTTTGTCACTTATCTGGACTACATTTCAAAAAATTATGGATATGTTGTGTGTGTGTCAGAACATAGTTAATTAGTTTCATTTACAAAATGGAATAGTTTACATACCCTCTACGTTCTGGGAGAACGAGCGGTAGGTAGGTTAGTTGGTGTCGGCGATCTTGCTGGCGAGACAGAACAGGGGAGGCAGTGCAGCAGGTAGGTTCTCGTTCCTCCGGCGTTGCTCGATAGAGAAGAAAGGGGCGTAGGGGTGGCCATGGAACTATTTGCAGCCTTCATGGCCTCCTGGAGAAGTCGGCCGCCGGAAACCGCAGCGGCAGCGATGGTGCTAAAAGGGCTGTCCTAGGCTTGGTAATGGGCTTAGGGTCAGGTCAAGAAACCATGACGGCGGTGGAGATGCAGTAGAGCCCTCCTACTAGTCAAGATTTGACTTGTTCTTGCCGGTGCTTTGCCGTCTGTTGCCAGACGGGTGATTGATGATTAGCGTTCGGGGAAGCTCCGGTGTTTTTTTCTTGGTTTGATAAGGTGGTTTTGGCAACAGGTCTTGGTGCCAAATCTCTGAGATGCGGTGGTCGTGTTTTACAGGATTAGAGGGTCTCATGAGCAACTTCCGGGATCAATAGCGTCGTGGATTTGAGGTTCTGAATCGACGACGATGTAGGATCGTAGAACGTTGGATCGGGGCAGTGCTGTTTTGTGGTGGCGCGGGTTGTGGCGTCATGGTACGTGGTGATTTGGGTCATGGCGGCGTGAATTGTGGCAGCCAGAGTCGTGGCGGCATGGGTCGGGAGGAGCTACTCTGGGACTGCTACGTATGGCAGTGTATGTTGGAGATGGAGAATGGGCCTGGGTTTGGGCCAAGCCATGCTTGATGGGCTTTGAGTGACACTCTTCTCTTGGAACTGCGTTTTGGACTGAGTGATTTCGGCCTGGGTATTTGCCCTTAGGCCTATACTAATTTTTTTTTTGGATAATGGCCTATACTATGTTTTTAGTTTAGTCTTTTTGCAATAATTTTCTTTTGTTATGAAGTTATGCACTTTTGTGCACTCTATGTGTCTCGAGCGTCTTTGGAGTAGTATCAAAAAAGGATTCATGTTATTTTCTACGTATTTAATGTCTAATGAGTTGACCTATTTCTATGTACCACTGTGGGTACAACCATTATATTCTTGTTTGTCTATAAATGGCAGCGGAAGTGTATGAATATATTTTCGCCCGATTTGGGTTTGATTAAAAAAAAAATTATTGTTTTTGCAATTATTCTCTGAATTTTAATAGTTATGGGAGGATATATTTTCTTTTGGAAAGAATCAAACGTAAGACATTGACCTTCCCTTGTTTGTCAATGAATTTTTAAATCTGAGTGAGGTAACAAGCCACCTCAGTTACGTTGGCGAGTTAGTAACACATTTACCCGATCAGTATTTAAATAGGAGTCCACGAGGGTATCCCAGCAAAACCAGATTAATCTCCTGCTGCAAGCGCACGAACCCGAAGGCTTCCCTCAAACCTGCTGGCCACGAAGTTGTGGGAGTTGGGACTCTAACGCTAGATATAAGGGTTCCATGCTAGGTAGCTCAACCAACATTAACACACTAGGGGTTAGTTAAAAATCATAGTTATGCACGAGTTTTAACTTGTGTCAAAAGTTATTGTGTTTTTTGCCATTATTCTCTAAACATAATAGAGATGGGAAGGAAAAATATAATTCCTACCATGAAAGGGGAAGTTTTTTAGGGTTGCATGTCTTCCATTCGATGCCAAATTAGCAATTGGACAAAAACTGCAGGTTTCCTCCCGTCTTCGGTTCTCAACATTGATAATTGCAAGGGCGTGCTTTAAACTAGCGCTACAGAAGTACAGAGCACTGCTTGTACCCTGTGGTTTAAGGAACCATGAAACTCGGTAGAGAAGATACCCATATTTACATATGATAGTATGTACTAATTCTTCACTTAAACAAAAAAAAAATATTTTCATAAAAACTAATGAAAAAAAAACCCTAGGAGAGATTTTCTCTCTCACCCTAGCTCTCTACGGCGCCCTCGCCTCCTCTTCTCCTACCTTTCTTCTCTACGTCTCTCACCCTCAACCATCACTCAACCACATGGCCTCCATTGATGCTATCACCACTAGCTATGCTGCCTCCCTTGCGCTTGCAGAGGGAGGTAGTGCTCCTGATCTAGGGAGAATTGGCGGCCCTGTTCGTCGGTCTTCCAAATCTTTTCTGATTGGGAAGCCTCTAACTTGTCGACCGGTCATCCCTACGGCCTTCAAGGCTCACATCCTTTGTACCTGGATGGATGTCACTCTGGTGATGTTGAAGAAGAAGTTGGGCAAGCTAGCTACTTGGGAGTAGGAACAAGAATCATCGCCCTAGCAAGAAGTCGAATGTCGCTGCTTTACGACTCTCTTACCCTGCAGTTACTGATATTGATCCCAGCCCTAGAGACAAGGGCAAGGGAAAGCTTTAGGTTTTTCTAGGTTTCCTTGCCTAATACTAGAAGTTGAGTCTTCTACTACTTTCATCTTAGTTTCTCTAGTTGTACACCAATTGAGGTCTCTAGGCGGCTAGGTTACTACTTCATGGGAAGTTGGTAGGGAGGATTTTCTTTCTTATGATTAGGCTCAATAAGTGAGCAAATGTGTTAACAGTGAGGGTCACATGTCCTTTGTCTAGTAGATAAATGAATGAAGTTATCTATTTTCTCAAAAAAAAATTCTTCACTTAAACAAACTAGAACATGGTAACCATTGTTAACGAATGTTGTACAAATCTGCTTGTGAGTGTTGGTATTTTAAAAGATTTTAAAATCTTTAATTTGATTTTTAATCTTCAATTTTTAACTTATGCTTTTAATCCTATAGGAGAGTTTCTATTGGGACCTCCAAATCTGCTCACTTCACCTCACTCTATTATGAATTATTAAATGACATATATAACCTACTATAAAATGACTATTAAGGACAATAATTATACCAAAAAAATATTATATTTATTTTATGTAGACTTTCCAATTCAATAATATTAGATTGTATTCCTTATTATTTTCATTTTCCAATTTCACTACATACTCATTAAAACATTCATATATATTTAATAAGAATTAAAATATGATTAAGATCATGTGACATAAAAATGTATGATATATATGTTGAACACATATAGGTGAGGGAAAATAAAATAAATCCTCTTATGATTTATGACCTAAATCTAAGTCAATCCATTATATTTGCAAAAAAAAAAAACTAAAAATATTTAAATAATTAATCATGTGGTACAAAAAATACAGAAAAAAATAAACATTAAAAAATGAATGAATTTTTTTTTTTTTTTAGAATAAAAGCAAATGATTTCTTCATTTTTTTTTTGCACAGCTAAAATAGAAAAAAAAATTAAAAAAAAACATAATAGTTCAGGGCATTTTTCTTATTGATTAGAGATTCATTTTTGAAACTCAAGTTTGATTAAGAAATGTATATTTAGTTAAGATTTATAGAGTGATTAAATCATTGAAATGACTAAATTTTTTATTTTAAAGATAATAATTTGTTTGCAAATTATATGAGTGAGGTTATTTGAGGAAGTTTAGTGAGGTTTAGTGAGTAAATTTAGTATTTGAAAATTTGATAAGAGGTGTAAAAAGCATAGAGGTCAAGTGAGTAAATTTGGAGGTTCCAATAGAAAAACTCATCCTATAATTATTTGGGGGTTATAGGAGTTTCATTTTGGATTTAATTTTCTGATTTTATGGTGTGTTTTATGATAGAGGTTAAATGAGATAATTGGAGCCTATAAAAGGCAACAATGTTTCCCAAGTTGTTTACAACAAAAGGATTATCTCTACTCCTCATTTACATACTACCACTTCGATTACTACCTTCCGTATTTTACCATTATTTTGGGCAACGGTTCTGTGACTTGGAGATTCTATCCGACTGTGAACGTGCTCTTAGCGGACTTTTGGTTGCTTGTATTGGGGTCATATCTTGGAGTCTTGTAGACCGTCATCACCTGCACGTAGGGAGGCTACAAAGGCTTTAGGACAGCCTCTTTTGACTTGCTTCACCATACCAGGCATGTTTTCTCACTTTGGTTTTACTATATATATATATATATATATATATATATATATATATATAGAGAGAGAGAGGACGGACGTCCGCACTGTCGCTAAAGTGCGGACGTCAACGAAGCAAGCGGCTTCCAAGCAGCGACGGTGGCGCGGAACTTAACAATCCAGATAATATGTTTAATACAAGCATGAGTAACTTGGTTCTCTGCTAAATGAATAGCACTTTGAATGTCACAATAGATATCCACATATTCTTGAATAATTTCTAAGTCCTTAAGCAAATCACAAAGCCAAAATGCTTCTTTTCCACCCTCTGTTACAGCTATGTATTCAGATTCTGTAGTCGACAAAGCAATTGTAGATTGTAAATTCGACTTCCAACTCACCAGTCCACTAGCAAGAGTAAACACATAAGCTGTATTATATCAACGCTTATCCAAATCACCTACGAAATCAGAGTTCACATATCCAACAACACATTGATTCGTCTTATCCTACTAAAAAACCAATCCAACATCCACGGTACCAAGAATATACCATAAAATTCACTTCACCGCTTACTAACGACCTTTACCTGGGCTATGCATATATCTACTTGCCATACTTAAGGCCTGTGAAATATCAGGTCTAGTACACACCATACAATACATCAAGCTACCAACAACACTAGCATAAAGAACTTTAGCCATATATTTCATATCATCATCTGTGCTAGGAAACATAGTAGATTTAAGCTTAAAGTGAGATGCAAGAGGTGTACTTACAAGTTTAGATTTATTATTCATGCCAAACCGATGTAGTACCTTCTTCAAATATTGCTTCTGTGACGAACAAACTTTGCCTCTTGATTTATCTCTTTCAATTTCCATGCCCAAAATCTTTTTAGCTTCTCCCAAATCCTTCATCTCAAATTCACCACTCATTTCAATTTATTTATCTCCACCTTGCTCTTAGATACAATTAACATATCATTAACATATGAGAGCAAATAAATGAAGGTCCCTTCTTGTAGCTTGCGAAAATAAACACATGGATCATAAAGACTCCGAGTGTATTTATGACTGAATATAAATTTATCAAACCGCTTGTACCATTGCCTTGGAGATTGTTTCAAACCATACAATGATTTATGGGGTTTACAGACCCAATTTTTCTTACCAACAATTTTAAATCCTTCTGGTTGAGTCATATATATCTCTTCTTTTAATTCACCATGTAAAAAAACAGTTTTTACATTAAGTTGTGCTAACTCAAGATCAAACTGTACAACCAAGGCTACTAAAATACGAATAGTAGAAGAATGCTTAACAATAGGAGAGAATACCTCATTGTAGTCAATTCCTTCTTTTTGTGCGTGTTTATACCGCATGTGTACAAAGGTGAAAACATCAGAAATATACGACTCGATAGCCACCAAATACTATGAAACAACCACCAAATACTAGTTGCCCATTCCTTGACACCCACCCACATCGAGGAGCAGCCAAGCGCATTGCCCAATATCTCTTATAATAGCGGGAAATCGTTCCCAATCAAGTAAGTCCACTATTCCACTATATACCGTACCCTGTCTTTATCTCATAACAAATACTGACTTAGGCATCAGAGGGTTATAGGCCGGCAACCCCAGCCTCTCAATAACCTATTTCTGTCTTGAAAGGTATCGGGATAGAGCACCCAAACCCAAGACTCTGTAGATAGTGGCTCTCGACATCTGCATCAATAGTACGTAGCCTTTAACTACCAACCTAGCCTTGTACCATGATCCTTCTTTTTTAGAAAACACCCATTTGCAACCAATTGCTCTCTTCTCATGCAGTAACTGAACCAACTCCCATGTTTTATTCATATAAAGAGACTTCATCTTCTCGCCCATAGCTTTTTCTCACTCTACACAATCTGCATGTATGACAGCTTCTTCATAAGTAGTAGGAATTTCTTCAGTTGTAACTAGAAGTGCATAAGTCACCATATCATTAAGCCAAGCTGGTTTTTGAGCATTCCTTTTTCCTTCTGTAGTTGCAATAGGTCTATCTTGCTACGTAGGCTCTGGGTGGGAGCCTCTACTTCAACATTCATGTCCTCAACATTTGAATTATTTGAATCAACTGTAGGACTCACTGGATCAATTGGAGTTTCAACAATTGTTTTCTTTAACTCCACCTGCTGCAAACTCTATGTGGTCATTCTCTACTCCTGAGAATTTTTCTGCTTGTTCTGATCAACCATAATAGCCTCATCAAAAGTCACATCTCTACTTACAACAACTTTCTTCACATCTGGACACCAAAGCCTGAATCCCTTAACACCCTCATTAAATCCCAATGATATAGCTTTCTTGGCCCTTGGATCAAGCTTACTTTTCCTGACATGAAAATAAGCAGGACAACCAAAAATATGTAAATAGTGATAATCAGTAGCAGGTTTACCAAACCATACCTCCATGGGCGTTTTCCCCTCAATTGCAGCACTAGGTACTCTATTAATGAGATGGCTTGCATACATAATTGTCTCAGCCTAAAATTCTTTGCCTGATCCAGCGTTAGATAATATACACTGAATTTTCTCTAATGAAGTCTAATTCATGAGCTTCGCCACTCCATTTTGTTGTGGTGTCTCTCTAACTGTGACGTGTCTCACAATGCCCTCATCTTGACAAAGTTTCAAGAACGAATCAAATTTGTATTCACCACTATTATTTGACTTGAGCCTCTTAATTTTTCAACCGGTCTAAGCTTCAATCATCTTCTTCCATTACAAATACATCTAAGACTTCATCTTTGTGCTTCATGGTGTACAGCCATAATCTTCTAGAGAAGTCATCAACAAAAGAGACATAATAATGCTTACCTCCCAAAGATGCAGTTTTGGTAGCTTCCTATACATCAGTGTGACCATAATATAGTACTTTTAGTTTGATGAACTGCGATGCCAAATTTAACTCTAGTCTGTTTTCCCAAGACACAACGTTCACAAAGTTGCAATTTTATGGTCTTTGCACTTTTCAATAGACCCTACATTGCTTTCTCACCAGCATGTCTGACTTCAATCATAAACTCTCGCAAGCGTATGAATCGTGTCAAGATAGGGAAGTATTAAGCCCAAAATTATTTTACCACGGGAATTAGTGGCTAACCCACAATCCTTGAGTAGTCGAAACTAAAGACACTTAGCATGCAAAAGAAGAATAAAATAAACAAAAATTCTACTCTAAGGCACCAAGCCTTAGCAATGCTCGGCTTTGGTTCTCACCAAAGCCTAATCAAAACTAAGAGCGTAGTGGTGGTTATTTAGAATGAGTCAGAGTTTCAATATTTTGAGGGAGAATTTTAGATTAACAAAATGTGATGAAATGTAAAGCAATTAATAAAAATGCAAAGAAATTAATAAAAGTATAACTAAATAAATGGGAATGCCGGGTGTTAGGGAGGTTCCTTCACCCAAACCTCATGTGTCGGAAGCTAATATAATGTAGATGCGAATTTCCTACTTTGGCGGTAGTCGTATCCAAGGTGGTTCAAGGCTCAAGGATCGAAATTCCCTTTCATGGTATTCCTACTCCGGTTCAAGGGCCGTAAAAACTCACTTGACATGAATTAGAGCCGGTTCAAGGGTCCCTAATTCACATCAAGAGGCCTAGAGATCGAGGAATTAGACTACTAAGCGACCCGCCCGCGCAATCACGCAACGAGTGTAAATCACCATGCTTATAACCCCTCGAATACGAAATTGAAGGTTTCTAGCTTAGGAATTAGAGGGGGTCAAGCCTCTAACTCCGTCCTAGACATGCTCAAAATACACATCCTAGACTTGAATAGGCTCTTAGACATGCATTTTAACCCAACGAAAATAGATATAAGCATCCATCATATAGAAATTGCATCGTTACATTAAATTAAATATTTTTTACACAAAATTTAGGCTAGGGCACACAACCCTAACCCCCAACAAGGAAGTTACTCACAACCCATAATCATAGACATCAAGATTACAAAATTCAAAGAGAAAAGAGTATAGAAGTGTAGGAGAAAACAAGGGTAGCCACAAATAGCTAGAAAGCTAGCATGACTATCCTTGAATTACCCAAATCTTGAATCTTGTAGAGGTAGAAGCATTTGATGAATTCTTGAAGTTTTTGGTGAGTAATCCTTCAAATTCCTAAAATAAAACTAAAGAAGTATGGAAAATGGAGGAAGATGAGAGGAGAGAAGTCCCAAATTCGGCCAAAAGGTTTAAGGTGTAGAAAAATGGGTCTTAAGCTTGTGAAATGTGTGTGCAAAGGTGCTTAAATACCCCCTTGGGTTCAAGGGTCAAGATTGGACTTGTATCCTAGATCCAAGGGCTCAAAAACAAGTAGAAAATGGGTAAAATGAAAAGACTAAAACAACCTAATAAAAATGTAGAGAATTAGAAGATTAGAAAACATTTTGGAAAATATAAAGAAAATCAGAGGGTAAAAGTGTAAGTGAGTGTTTTGTCTAGTGTGAACACAAATAAGTATCTCATCCACATGTGTGATGTGTGTGAGGTGTGATCCACTATTATTATTGTCATTACATTCATTTGAAATTTGAAATTTGAATACAAGGATGTAATACAAATGAGCTTGGGTCTTTACTTGTGCTTCTTTGGTCTTGAGCCTTGGACTTCATGCTATCGGGCCAAGTTGACTTGGTTGACCCGGTGGTCAACCAATTGACTTTTCGTCCTTTAGTCGGAGTTGACTTTTTGCTCGAATTCACTACTTTTTTCGTCTTTTTCCTCTCTTGACCATAAATTCCTACAAATAAAGAAAACAAATTAATACTACGAAATAATGATTGAGTATTCACTAATTTCAAGGTAATTAGGGCTAGAAACACATGTAAATTGTGTGTGAATCAATGTCCAAGATGCGTATGCCATAATTTTGTATTGTCTGCATCATCATCTGTAGTCTCAGATATTGTTGTTTTACCTGTCACTGTGCTCCCTTGTAAAAAATACAAATTTCTAAACTTTCACCTCTCATCATCACAAGTGAACCAGAGACAACTTTAGCAACTCCACTTTTCAATGTAATTGTGTTCCCTTTTTATTATAAAGTTCCCAAAGAGATAAGATTTGTCTTCAAATTTGGAATGTACCGGACATTAGTTAACTCTCTGACTACTCCATCATGCATCTTGAGACGAATTGTACCAATCCCTCTTGTTCTGCAAGGACTGTTGTCTCCCATCAAAATTACTGCACCATTCAACTCCTTGAAAGTAGAGAGCCATTTCCTATTAGGACACATATGATGTGAACAACTTGAATCCATAATCTACTTGTCAGAATAACCAACTACAGATCAACTATTCAAAGCAAACTCAATCTCATCTTCTTCAAATTCTTCAAAAACTGATGACACCTCAAAGCAAAATCAAAGTTGTCATCTTCATCATCTCTTACAACATTCACTTCAGAACTCTTCTTGTCTATATTCTTCAACTTAGGACAATGTTTCTTCCAATGACCTTTGTTACGACAAAAAGCACACTCATTTTTTGTAGGAAATTTACTTCTTGACTTGGAACGAGATTTACCTCTTTTTCCAATATGATTTTTCTTATCAGTTCTGTCCCTTACTACAAGCGCTTCACCTGACGCATTCTAAAGTTGCTTCTCTTTCTTTTGATACTCATTATTTATCAATGAATTAAAACATCATCAAATTTCACATCATTCTTTCCATGCAACAAAGTGGTAATTAAATGCTCATACTCGTCAGGAAGATAATTTAGTAAACACAAAGCTTTATCCTCATCACTAATTTGCACTTCTAAATTAGCCAAATTTGCAAGCATCTTATTGAAATCACTAATATCTTCATATATAGAAACACCTTGTCGATAATTGAATCGGAAAAGACTCCCGGTGAAACCGGTTTTCAGCACTCTTGATCATATATTGGTCTTCTAATTTCTTCCACAGAAATTTCTTTTATGACAAAGAATTTCTGATCTATAGCAAGACACGTTCTAATAGAACCACAAATCCACTTGTTAATTCTCGGCCACTCCACATCATCTATATCTGTAGGTTTATCTTCCAGAGCTATATCCAATTCTTGTTGACACAAGACATCCATCCTCTCACATTGCCACATGCCAAATTTTGGTGCCATTAAACTTTTCAACTTCAAATTTGGCATTACCAATTGATGACCTGGTAGTTGACAAACGCGAAGAACATTAAGACTCAATCCCTTTTTCTTTTTTTTTTCTCGTCACCTATGGTTTCCAATCAATGAATCAACTCCCAATTCAGAACCAGAGCTCTGATACCAATTTGTTGTGCTGAAGCGTAGCAAGCGCAATATTGATATGAAACTGGATGAGCAACCAAACAACGAAAAAGAAAGAAAAACACAGGAACACAAGAATTTATTGGTTCACTCGATCAATGTGATTGAGTTACATCCATTTTCAGAGCTGGCGAAAAATTCTACTATAATCAAACTCAGTCTCTCTCACACCTAACAAACTAGCGGCAGCATATATATATATATATATATATATATATATATATATATATATACAGCAAAGATCTGAAGAGGACGTCCGTGAAGTTGGAAAGTAGCGGACGAAATACGTGTCAGGCGTTGGTTGGTTTAAAGAATTCAATGAGCTGGGCTTATATGCGGGGCCCACCACATCATCTTCTCTATCTCTCTTGAAGCAAAGATCCAGAACGAGTCCGACTCGTGCCAAGACGCTGTGTCGGTGGTTCTCAAAACATTTCTCAACTCAGAATTCTGCATCCAGCCGAGGGGGGATAGCTTCACCCACATGGTGGCCGGTTCGACCCTAGTCTTTTTCCGGAGCCGGAGCGACGAAAAAACCAGACCCATCTCAAATTTTAAATTTCAATCCCTTCTACCATTGCATTTCCATGGTTGTATCTCACCAACAAAGCTCGACATAGAAGAAATTTTTTCTTTTTTCTTTTTTGATGGGTCGGTAGTTTGGTAATGAACTTCCATCTTTTTGAATTTCACTCTTCTATCTCAAAATCAAGAAGTTATTTGGGCATCAGTTTCTCAAATACATAGTTTCCTTCTTTCTGGGCATCAATTTTTGGGTTCAACTCTCTTAATTAGAAATTCATGTTTGGATTTATAAAACTATCTGGGTTTGCTTAACTGTGATTCAATTAAAAAGAAAAAAGAATTCTTGATGAAAACTTTACATCAGTTACGACAAATTGGAGTCTCCAATACTAATAGCACACTATTCCATACTTGTAGATGTTTAAAGATTAGAGCAGATGAGAGGGTCGAAGGGGATGGGATTATGAGAATGGTGGAAGGGAGGAGCGAATGTGAAGTTGGAGTGGAGCTTGAGACGGCGGTGGTTGGCGGGTTTCTTTGGGGAATGAGAGATTAGCAGCAACACTAGAGTGCTATGGTGATATATGAATACTGAGGATTGGAGATTGGAGATACAATTTATAATTAATCTGTTTCTGTTTCCAGTTTTTGGAGAGACAGAGGAGGATCAGGATCAAGAGCAAGTTCTATGTGTTTAGAAAATTGGAAGAGTTGGAGACAGAGAAAGAGTGTTGACTAATTGGACCGAGAGACGGAGAAGATGATGTGGGTGGGACCCGCAGGGAAATTAAGTTAATCGGTGGCGGACACGTATCGTCCGCAACTTTCCAACTTCACGGACGTCCTCTTCAGATCCTTGCTGTATATATATATATATATATATATATATATATATATATATATATATATAGAGGACCGTTCTGAAGAGGACATCCGCAACCCAGAAAAAGTGCAGACGTCCCTCCTCCGGCGTCGAGAAGGCAGCGATGGCTGTGCTGCGGTTGCCGGACGAATCCTCTGAACATCTCAGACCACTTTCCAGTCGGGTGGACTCGCCGGTAACCACTTTCCAGTCGACCTTGATCGACTACCACTTTGTAGTCGACCATGCTGCCCAGACCTCCGACCTCGATCTCTTTGGCCTGCGTCTTCACTGCAAACTAGTCTGGGATGCATGTAGCCACAGTCCAGCAAGAGGAGCGCCGCTGTCGAAGCTTGATCGTGGAGAAAGGAGGGACGTCCGCACTTTTTCTGGGTTGCGGATGTCCTCTTCAGAACACACACACACACACACATATACATACTTATATATATATATATATATATATGTACATATATGTATAAACACACACACACACACACACATATATATATAGTGCCCTTCTAATGAGGGATCCTTTTTTATGGCAATTTTAAGGAATAACTTATTAGACTTACTTTTCGATCACATATCCACCTTTCATTTTTTAAGTCTATATGAGTGGTTCACCTCTGCAAATTTTCAACCAAATTGATAATCATCAAGGCATTCAAAATTGCGATTTAAAATTATAAACATGAACGGTTCATGTTAGACAAATTCGGTCCGTCTATTAATTTAAACTAGTTCGATATCTTAATTATCATCAATTTGGCTGAAAATTGCAGATTTGATATATACATTAGGACTAGAAAACCGAAACGATCGATATGTTGAAATGCGATTAAAAATTGGGTCTCACTAGGGATCCCTTAAAATAGCAAAAAACAGGAATCTCTTAATGGAAGGGCCCTACACACACACAAAAGTCGTTCTCTGCTAAGAATGTCCTTAGATATTAATATCTAAGGATTTCTTTGATAGACTTATTTTTCGATTACATATCCACATCTCGACCGTTCAGTTTTTAGGTATATATGAGCAGATCATTTCTGCAAATTTTTAACCAAATTGATAATCATTAAGGCATTCAAAACTGCGATTTATAATTATGAACACGAACGGTTCAGGTTAGATAGATTCGGTATGTTCATTGATTTAATCTAGTTCGATACCTTAACGATAATCAATTTTGCTAAAAATTTACAGAAGTAATCTATACATTATGACCTAAAAACTAAACAAACGAGATGTATATATGCTATCGAAAAATAGGTCTATCAAGAAAATCCTTAGACATCCTTAGCAGAGAAGGACTATATATAGTCCCTAGTTAACTTAGCATACATACATACCCTAATTAACCTATGCAGCCCACTTAATCACCACAGACTTCTCAATTATAGATTTTGTCCACCATTCAATTAAAGCCAATGTTCAATAGTCACATGGGTGGGTGGAAGAAGCTCCCGCTTTAGAAGAGCCATCCTCAAAAACCGGCTATCATTTCTCCTATCAGCCAAAACAAAGCTATCATTTCTCCTATCAGCCAAAACAAAGCTATCATTTCTCAAACACCAAAACAAAGCTATCATTTCTCCTATCAAAAAGCTGCCAAAACAAAGCGATCATTTCTCAAATACCAAGACAAAGCTAGAATTTTCCACAAAAAGCTTCTCAAAAAAGCTATCCAAAACAAAGCTATCATTTCTCAAATAACAAAAAGCTGCCCAAACAAAGCTAGAATTTTCCACAAAAAGCTTCTCAAAAAAAGCTATCCAAAACAAAGCTATCATTCAAATAACAAAAAGCTGCCAAAACAAAGCTATCATTTCAGTATCTAATATGTCCCCCCGTTCTGTAGTACAAATGATCATCCGCCAGGTTTGCACTGTCCAGTTGTTGGGGAAAGGCGGTAGAAACTATTCTTACCGATTTGTTTTTCTCCTGATGATCAAGGTCACGTATTTTATGTATACCATGAAGATGGATCTTTGTCACGACTCCACGACGATGATGCATCTAACAAAGCGATGCATGCTTGTTTTACTCAATTTTCTTCTTCAAGTTCAAATGTGTAGGTTGTAATAATATTTGTCTAGAATCGTATAATCAACTATCAAAGAAAATTGTTCATATTCGTGAATACAATGGAAGTTCTTATTTTCTAATATTCTCTTGAAATTTTGAGATCGCACACCTTTACCACAATTAATTGCTCCTCATGCCTATATATGGATACAAGGATTTGTTGAACTCGTTTTGTGATCAGCTTTGTCGGCCTCCTTAGATCTGTGAGGGTTAAAGAAGTGTCATGGGTGAAGTGTCATTGTCCCTCCACCCTTGATTAGTACCCATTTAACGACTTGAGTGAGTTAATTACCCAACTCTATACCTTCCCATTGCAACAACAAGAACGGGATGATTGTTGAGAGAACTAACTAATAATTAACATAAAGAAAAAAGTTGGGATTGAAAAACTCGCTCTAAAATTAACTCGTAGTCATTGAAGACCATATTTGACTGAAAATACGACAATCTTAAACATAGGTACCTAACTAATATATTTTGCAACAATTTAATTTTTCCCATAAAATTATAAACTACAAATCTAGTTTCATTTATAATAAAAACTCTTCCCCCTTTATTTATTTATGCGATGGTTATACAGAGAACACGACATTCAAAGCTTCAGGCTGTCTGAATGCAGAAATACTACTCTTCATGGAAATGATTAAATGATGGAAATTATAATTCCATCAATTTTAAATTCTCTTGTTTGGATATTTTTTAAATGTAAGAGATTCAATACATTCTTGTTAGGACCCACTCTAGAACAAACAATTCTAAGTCACAATCAACAAAGGAAAAAAAGAGAGAAAGCAATGCACACCCATATCAAAACCTAGAATCATTAGAAACCAGCAAAAAGCAAACCAAAGAAGAAATCAACAAAAAGCATACCAGAGAAGCCATTACTTCTTCATTCATCACAGGCTAATACAAAACTTCTGAAAACATCGTCACGAGTTCACGGTGAGTTGTATTCTCGCTTTGGCTTCCATCTATTGTAAAGGATGAGGATAATCACGTTGAGTTGGAATATTGGGATAGCAAGATATGTTCAGAGACGGGTGAAATTGGAGAATGACACCTATTTAGTTGGAATTAAAACACGAAAATTGTTCACATTTTTTTTCATGCCCAAAAAATTAGATATTTCTATATCAACTTCACAAATGGATAAAATACAATTCCTAGAAAGAGAATTCCGATTTTTTTTTTTTTTTTTATCAAATTCTGCAATTTTTTTCTTTATCCAAATACAACCTTAGGGAATTTGTGATATCCATGGGTGTTTTGCTAGGACAAATAAGATTTTGCATAGTGCGACAATTAATATATTGTGCTCAACGATATCTAACAAGCCCGTATGCGACTGCCAAGGTTCCTATGCAAAGTGTGGCAATAATCCCCCTCTTCTTCTTCTGGCTAGCTGTAGAGGAGAGAGACTTTCCTTGGTGGCTTGGACAACCAAAAACTAGATCCCCATCAAGTTCCACATTTTCAGTCTGGGCATCTCTGTCTATTCCTTGCCTTGAGGCACACCCGTAGTTATTTTAAGACCTCCCGATATCCGTTTCACAGAGGACATAAATCAAAAGGCTCTTTTTTTTATTTCTTTCCTCCCTTATGATAAGAAAAATCATACAAAATACTATTTTTTAACTAGATAAAGTCTGTAGAAAGAAGGAATCGGCGAGAGTAGATGGAAGCTTGCGACGAAGAGGAGGTGAGGAGAAGGCGAGGGTGCCAACGCTGAACTTCCGAACTAGTAGTGGTGTACGAAATAATAATATAGCAATGCTTTTGCATACAGTGACACTACTACTAGTAGTAGTACTAGTACTGGCATGTGACCAAAAGAAGTAAACTCAAAATATGCACTCACAACAATAACTATTAACTAATGGAGTAATGGTAGAACGAAACAATAACTATTAAAATCTCTCTCTCTCTCTCTCTCTCTCTCTGGGGATTCTGTTAGGGTTTAGTATTAACTGTTGAGTAAATCATGTCAAATTTTAGGCAAACCCACCACCATTGCTTTTCCTGCTTCCATCTCCAGCTTAATCTATCTCTATTTGATGTGTGGTTTTGTACAAGCAAACTACATAAGTTCATTTTGTTAAGAAATGCACTGTAATGTGCAGTTGCTATAATCAACTCGTCTGGCTAGACCAAGAGTTTACCTACTTTTTGTTCTGTCTTTACATATATGATAAGCTCTTTTTCATTCCCTTTAATTACTACTGATTTACTGAGCGCGCTGATAAGCACCCACGAATAGTGTGCGCAAGTGCACCTTATCCTCACCCCCTGTTCGTTGGAAGCTTCCATTATCGTCTCTAACAACAGCGCCCAGCTCATCATTTCCTCCCTTATGGTCACATGCAGTAGAAGAAACATTGGAAACTGACCTAATGTTGGCGCTGTTAAAACTAGTAAGCCACGTACTCCTTGGCTTGAATAAAAATTAGTTCACCAACACTAACCTTCTCGATCTCCAAACCAGGAGGCATTCCGGTTTTTCCAAATCAGCCAAGCAATGACACCGAACAGAGCTAACTCTTCCTGAGAAATCACCCCAGTGACATGATTAAACAGGTCATTAGCTTGGCTCACGCCACCCTTTGTGTACATCTACCAGGAAGCTATACTTAGAGACTTGCTTTGCAAATCTACAATCTCATAGACAATGTATACTGTCTCTTCAAAGGCGCCACACCAAAAGCAGCTCTCCTCCACCGTCATCACTTCATTTCTCCTTTTAGAGTTCGAATTTCAAGAAATTCTTTAAGACGCCACAAGAAAATCTTGCTTACTGGGGACAGCTAGTACTATTCTCTTTGCGGGTTTTCACTCTCTACTCGATTCAAAGTTTATAACTGAGAATTAATGATTTCCTTTTAGTTACGCCATAATGAATCGACTCTATGATCTAGTATGAACCTAATCGAATTCTTCACTCAAAAGGACCCTTAACACTTGGAAGGTTGAACTACTTACTTTTACTTGAAAAGAAGTTGGAATTTGAGGGAAGCTGTCAAATTCCTTTTTTAACAGTGATGGATTGGATGCAAAACTAAAATTTACTTTTGCTTATTCTTTCTTATGAAAGGATTAAACATTAAAGCCAGGCAAGTGATTCCGTTAGTACTGATACTGATAGAGTCACTTTAACCATATGATCCTTTTTACTTTAGGGCCGATCTTCTTTTTCCACAGTCAGACCAGGTCGACAAGCCTAGGAGGCTAGTCTACATCAATCTTTAATCTACATACATAAAAACCTAGCTCTACTCAATCTACATTCATAAAAACCTAGCTCTATTCTCTTTGGGGACAGCTAGTATTATTCTCTTTGCGGGTTTTCTTCTTCTTCTTCATCTCAGAGACACCGAGCAAACCCAGAAAAACCCACCTTTTTGTTCCCTGTTTTTCTTCATTTCTGCCCTTGAATGAAACCCAATTCTTTGCCTTCAACCCAAACCGTCAACCACCCTCAAAACCACACCCAGAAAACACCCACTTAATTGTATTCTGAGCAAACCCACCTTTTCCTTCCCCTTTTTTCTTCATTTCTGCCCTTGAATGAAACCCAATTCTTTGCCTTCAACCCAAACCCTCCGTCACCCTCAAAACCTCACCCAGAAAACACCCACTTAATTGTATTCTGAGCAAACGTAGAAAAAATCACTTCCTGCTTCCCTGGTTTTCTTCATTTCTGCTCTTAGAACTCATTTCCTTGCTTCAACCCCAAACTACTTTCAAAAAAAAAAAAAAAAAAAACCACTTCCATCTTCCTTCTTTTCTACATTTCTGCCCTTGAAACCCATCGCCCTTGCTTCAACCAAATCCCTCCACCACCTTTGAAACCCTCAAAAGCTCGCCAACTTTTTTTCGATGAAATAAAATCCTCGCCACCTTAGTTTATTAGAATCTTCTTATCATGGTAGAGCAGGCATGTTTCTTTGTTATTTTACGCTGACTTTTGTAATTAATTATGATGATTTTGATTTTTGAGGGTTGTCTTTGTTCCGGGTCTTTATTACTTTTGTTTAATTTCTTTGTCTGAACGCCATTTTTCGTTTAATTTAGGGCTGTTTGTTTCAATTTTTCTTTTAGGGTACCAATTTCTATTTTGTCGGATCAAATTTTCCATTTATATATAGTTGATTTCTTCAAAGGTTTATGTCGATCTAAATAAATAAGAATTTTTATGTTATTTACAAAAGATTTCATGATAATTTTCGCAGTGGACCGCTGGTACTGTTGAGGGTGATCACACATGGATGGCAGGCCCATCGGGATTCTCTCTCCCAGATTTGCCTGATCAGGTCAAATAACTTGATTGTTCTTCATTTCTAAAATTGATTATATGTGATTGCTACATAGGTTGGGCACTTGTTCTTTTTTCTTTGGTTTGTAGAATTCCAAATCAGGGTTTAATCCATAATTCGATTTTCTCACCAACTGTGGAAGAGGTTATTTCATCATTTTCTATTAAATGTGACTTGTGAGGCCCTATTTAGTGTAATTATGACCAAGTGGGATGACTACTTAATTATGGCAGTGTATAGTGTAGTGGATATTTAAATACATACTCTAAAACTGGGAGACGTATAAGGCCATGTTACTTCACTTTTGACTCTTCTAGCATTTTTTTGAAATCTTTCTTCTCGTGATGATAATTGATGAAGGTGTTTGTTACATTACAGCATCATGAGCAGCAGAGATTGACAGCTGAACAAGTGATGCCAAGGTTAGAGGTTGGAGAAATAAATCAGGAAGCAAGGGCTGCAAGGCAATCATATTTTCCGGTTGGTCAGATCGATGTGCCAATACGATCCTCTACACAAGCTATCAGGAATGGAAATTCAGATCATAATACAAATGACTTCTCAGCAGTGCATTCAGCTGGAGAAGTAAATATGGAAGCAAGGCCTCACCCTATAACATCCACTACGACATCTTTTCTTGTTGGTCAGATCGATGTGCCAATACGATCCTCTACACAAGATATCAGGAATGGAAATTCAGATCGTCGTTACTTCTCAGCAGTGCATTCAGCTGGAGAAGTAATTATGGAAGCAAGGCCTCACCCTATAACATCCACTACGACATCTTTTCTGGTCGATCAGATCGATGTGGACATACAATCTTCTATCATAACCTCTGGGGGTTTGGTGTTAAAGAAAAATCATGGTGAAACACAAGATTGTAGGAAAGGAAATTCAGGTGAGACATTTGAGTCAACAATGGATTCAGCTGATCACCGAATATTCCCTTCGGACAAGCTTACTCGGAAAAAGGTAACGAGATAGTGATTGAAGTACTTATTTAGATTCTCTAATTCTGTTTGTCTGATCATGACTAGTACAGTTTGACATGCACTAATCTCTGTTGAAACAATCCTTTCTTAATATAACTGTAGAGTTGCTATGGCACATCAATTTAGCCACTTCTGTAGAGACTGTAGTTAAAATAGATGCAGGAATGGTCATTTAGGAACCCTTCTAGCGGTTCCTCTAATTACCAAATTGTGAGTTCTTTTGCAGGGAGAAATGGAGCAACGTCCTGACAAGCTTGCCATAATTGAACGGGTTGACAAGTCCAAAGCTCAGTTGGGAGCGCTCAAGGAGAGTGAGAGAGGATCGTCTCGTATTAGTCAAAGCGCAGCAGAGGGGAGATGTACAAGCAGTGGGACAATTAAGCAATGGGGAGAAGGATGTTCTCGCCAATCTCTAGGCAGAGGTGTCAACATTCAAAGATCTGTTAAGAATAGGTATCATCCTCTCCTGGAAGACTCTGAGATCGAGGAGCAAGAAGAAGAACATCCAGAGGAAGAAAATACCAAGGTGTTGCTTGCCGCTGCAAGGAAAGCTCCAAAAAGACCAAAGAAAGTTGAGAAGAGGTTAAGGCAGAAGCAGAAGGATCAGCAATGGTCATCACTGGGGGTTCCTACATTGTTATTGGTCTGCTTTTTCCTCCTATTGGCAACTTTATACAGCACTCCCCAACCTTGAAAAATTCTGTAGGATTCTTCTTTGTTCATCCCATCTTATCTTAGGTTTTGATTAAACTAAACAGTCATTGCTCAAAACGATCTTATTTCAGTTAGAACTGAAGTTTTGATATCTGGAAGTTCAATTCGGTACTTAAAATTGCTGACTGAAGGAATGAGAAAGTGATAGCAGTGTTTTTGGTACAGAGTTGTGGCTCTGAGGAATATTGTTACAATAGCTTGTAAATATTTGGATATCGATTCAAGTGTTTGAATTTGTGAATTTACTATAAGATGGGCTCCAAACAGCATGTAAATTTTTGGTTGTATATGGTTCTAAAAATCGGCCTAGGCGCCTAATGGAGACCGACTCGATTTCTTCAAAGTCGGGTGAAGTAGGCGGGAATTCGGCCGGCTTGGGAGGTCCTAGGCGGGCGTGGGCGTTGCTAAGCGGGTCTGGGCGGGTTAGGCGCTTGCCGTCTATCTCCTCTGAGTCATGTTTCTCTCTGTCTCCGCCTCTCTCGGTTCGCGACCTTCTCTCCTCTCTTCTCCGCAACTCTCTCCTCTTTCTTCTTCTCTCTCTCTATCTCACTCCCCTCAAGTTTCTGAGAATATTATGAAGCATCAAGTATTCAAAGATCCGTGCTTTGTGCCTCTGCAATAATCTGTAATGATGACTAGAAAGAGGAAAAAGGGTAGGCGATGAAAAAGATGAACCGTCTGCAAGTCTTAGCCTGCTATGGCAGCTTTTATTTGGTATAAAATAAAATATAGAGTCCCACTCTCTCTTGTTCTTTCTTGTAGCCGTTAATTTTGGAACTTTAGTCTTTAAGTGGGCAAAGGAGAGTGGTTCTCTTCTCTAGGCAAAACTCAAAAGAGAGTGGGACACGTTCATGTCAAGTGTTTGGCATGGAAAATGCCTGTGACTTTAGGGAACGGATGGACTTGATATAAAACGAAAGATGAAAGTCCCTGGTCTTAAATAATTGCTCTGATTCAACTACTGCGAAAGTGCGAATCTTAAACTAATTAACCTAATTAGAGTTTGACATATTGGATAGGGGCGAGAGAGAGAGTGATATAGTTGCTGTGGTATCACCATAAATGAGTGTTGTGAAGCTGATAGAAGAGCAGGAGGTGTAGACAGAAAAATAAAAAATTTTGGGCAAAGTTGAAAGTTTAGTGTGTCAAAATATGAAAGGAGGTCCAACTAACAATTTAGAAGGTCTATGTGGTTCTAGTTGGACCTCCAAATTTGATATTTGAACCTCTAATTTTTTTCAATTATTAATAGATTTTGTGAAGTTATATGAAAAGATAAATAAAGACAAAGAAAAAAAAATGAAAAATAAATAAATAAATACTCTTCTTACCTCCTCCAACCAAATATAACATTCAATTAAATTTGATATTTGAACCTCTAATTTTTTTCAATTATTAATAGATTTTGTGAAGTTATATGAAAAGATAAATAAAGACAAAGAAAAAAAATGAAAAATAAATAAATAAATACTCTTCTTACCTCCTCCAACCAAATATAACATTCAATTAAATTGTTTCCTATATAAGCAATATAAGGAAATTTCCTTATATTGCTTATATAGTTTTATAATTTACCTAAAACAATTAAGTAAAAATAATAATTTATAGGGTATACATGACCGTACCCATCATTTAAGACATTTTTTTTTTAAATAATCAAGAAGGAGATCCGAGATTCTCGGTGAAACCTTGGTTTTCGAAACCTAGGTTTCGACTGGCGGCGGCGTTCTTCCTTCCGGTAAGGCGGCGATCGTGGACAGTGGCGACGTAGGGAGGGATCTTTGCGGCGATCGTGGGTGCAGCGAGGGATTTTTCTCCAATCGTGGTGGTGGATTTCGGTCCAGGCGGTGAGTGAAGAGGGCTGCCCTTGCGGTTTTCTCATCTGGGCTGCAGGGCGAATCGGAGTAGCGGTTTTGTCTCGAAATCGCAAGACTTTGAGTCAGTTTTTGCGTCAAAGATTATCGCTTGGGCTGCAGCTGCGGTCTGCTGGTGTGGTGTGGTGGTAGTGGCAACGGTGGTTTGGAGGCGGATTTAGATGCTAGTTGAGGTTGCTAGAAGGCTTGCTTGGTTTGCGGCTTGAGGTCACCATGGCCAGGCTCGGTCGGGATTGGCCGCCGGAGGGATGGACGGCGGCAGCGGCGGTTTGGCTACTGGGGGCTAGGGCAGCTGTCTTGGCTGCTCGGGTTTGGGCTTGGGCTTTTGAGCCTAGGCTTCAACCTGGAATAAGGGGTGCTTGGGCTTTTGGGCCTAGATTGGAGTTCAAATTTGGGCTAGTTGCGTAAGCTGCAATGGACAAGAAGAGCAAGACCAACCTATTGCCAAGGTTGTTGGCTCCTGAAGAGGTTAAGGATGGTGCTGACTCCAACCCTAAGGGGAAAGAGCTAGCATTTTCTTATGTCTCTCTGTTATTAGACATCTGGTTACAAGCCTTTTAAAGTTGGAGTAATCTCTATGGGTTATTCTAAGATGTTTCTAGTTGTTATCTGTACTACAATTACGTGCTGGCAGATTAGACTATATGAATGATTTTTCCTTAGAATAGCGAGGTTGTTCTTGCTTGGTTTAGGCTTGCTTTCCAGCGAGCGTCCATTTAGATTTTAATGAGTTTAGTATTGGCTTAGATAGGTTTATATGGTTTTACTAGATTTCTTGTGTAAGTGCATGTTAGACTCTGGCCTGTTTTTATGGCTCTGATGACTAATAATATCAAATCCTATTCAAAAAAAAAAAAAAAAAGACCCATCATTTAAGACAAAAGTAAATTCAGAACAATCTGATTTGAAATTTTCTTAAACTAAATTAATTGAATATTATGATATAGTTATTACTTGATCTTCAAATTCAAGATTCTAATTCAAAGGGGTTCTAACAACATATCAAGATTGAGAACCAACCCTCTGATTAATTTTGGTGGAAGAGAGACCTATTTATAAGAGAGCAATAAATTCTAACTATTTTATTATTATCCACCATGCAATTGGAATAATTGAACACTAGCCTTCCTGCATGCGCGTGCATAAAGTTTGTATTTGATTTAGCATTATCATTTTCTGTATTGGTTAATGGTTTACATTGCAACAAAAATTGAATTTCCGGATTCACTTGTTGTTCGGCGATTATTTTTTTCTTTTTTCTTTTTCCTGTAAATCCTTTTATGATGCTGAATATCTTTATTTTCTTGTGTTTTAAGAGTAAGTAAATGAGGTACAAACGTCATTTCTATAAATTTGGTGAGTGATCATATACCGAAATAGATAAAACTTTCTTAGAAGACTTTGATTTGAAAAAGAAAGAAAAAAAAACAGAACTGTAACAATGCATGTGAGATACATAAACATCGATATGAAGCAATTGAGCGAGAAAAAGAAGAAAAAAGATACACTGTATGATACTATTGGGTAGGTGTTTTTCAATAATGGTCAATACTACCAAAAGCATTATACAACGTACACAATTACGCAAAAACATGAAATAAAAACAAAATGAAAGGTAGACTCGCAACATAATTTCAGTACATTTCACCAGCTTCGGCTCCAGCTCAAGCCAAAGCTATCTCTTCTGTTTAGTGGTCTCCTCAATATCTCCTTTGGCTCATTATTTCTATCCCACAACCCTACAACCAAGCCTTCATTCACACAACCTGCTCCATGCTCCAAAACACTGATCATGACATTAAACCCAATATAATAACATAAGGACCTAGAGTTTATATTTTCCGGACCACTTGAATTCTTGAAATATCGCTTTATCAGTAGGTCACTATCGATTCTCTATTTTCTAAAATAAACGTCGGGTTTTCAAGTCAGCAAGTATATGAAAAATTAGACCATTGGGTGGTATCAAATGAAATTATCAGAAAGGAAAAGGAGCTGGGAAGGAGAGAAAACTAAAGAGAAGAAGATAAGGAGCTGAAGATGCATGAGACATGATTGAAGGACGTGGAAAAGGAAATCAAAGAGGAGGGGGAAAAAAAAAGCCAAATTTACGTGAGCATAAATAAATTGGAAACAGTACAACAAAACTGTATCCAAGTCTTTGGTTTTATATCTTCTTCTCTGTCCTATGCGTTTGGGTTCTCTAACATCCAACTCAGTGAATCATGAAAACTGACAGAATCTTGCCAATAATTAACATTGGAAACACAATGAAATCTGAACCAAGAAAGTAAGCAAACAGGACAGTAGTATCCAAATGTAGAGATTTGAATAAGGAAAACAGAAATATTGACAAACATGACAACTCGAGGGGTTTACCTATTGTTACCTGAGCAATAGGTGGAAAACCTCAAATGTGAGGTGGTACAATCAACAACCATACTGATGATCATCAGATGAGTAAGCCTTTCTAGTTGAGAAATTGGTGTACTGAAAGTCTGCAAGAATATAACTCTTAGTAACAACTTGTTTGGACAACAGCCTAGACCCAAGAATGATATTCCTCCATTATAAAACATAAAACAGAACGCTTTTCTAATTAAACTCCAGTACATTCACCAACAAAAACACCCTTCTTTGTTTATTTGAGAGAAAAAAAAATAGCCCAAGAAACTTATGAGTAGCAAGCACAAAGAGATAAGTAATCTTCCATTAATTGTTCTCTATCAATATTTTTTACGCATCTCAACCTTCAATTAAAATTAACAAAACAAAGCATCAAACCACAAAGCTACAGTTCTCCAGACTTTTGGGTTGCATCGAATCAAAATATGACAATAATTCCAAGCAATGAAAACACCTTAGATTTTTCAAAGTTTGGCAAAAACTTTGATCCCTGTCAGTATTCACGTTCAATCATCTTTCCCTCAAAAGTTTTTGTCCATCCATTTAGAACAAAGAGATTATTAACACCTACAAAAATTATAAATCAATCCCTCTAGCATGAATTACCCATAAGTAAATGATCGACCAAGAACACATCGAATACCCGCTTAGTCAGCAAGTCCATTATTAGACTATTAGTATTGTATATAGATGACAATGAATCAATCGTTAGAGCCGGAGTCAAAATCATACACCTTAACAAATATACAGAGGCCTAAACGGCAACAAAAAATAAAGACAAACGCAAAAAGTATGAAAACGATTGGATTAGTAAATTGAATCAATTGGATTCTACAATATATTCTACACATAAATGGAGGCACCGAGAATGAAAACGGCAAATCAAAGAACTGTAACGGTTTGTGTAATCCTCGCCGTCCGTATAATCCTTACAGCTGCTTGTACCATTACCCTTTTACCCTTATTTTATTTAATTGATTTGCTGTGAAGTTATATAAAGAGAGGGGTATTTGCAGGGTTTTTGAAAATTTAACCATAAGACTTATTGGCTTAATTAATACTGATAACTGAGAAGAGAATTGACCTAGTAGTTTGGTTCGACTCGCTGTAGAGTAACGCGGGACCTGTGTCCACGCTGACGTCAGCATTTCTTAGGAAAGAAATCTGAAAAAGAAGGGAGATATTTGTCATTTGCATGTAGCCGCCCACACGTTTTCCCGCCAAAATGCAAAAATTGAAGGTATTTAAATGAGAGCCCCCCCTTTTGTTTGCGAGAGTGTGAAGGAGAAGTATGGAAGACGAAGAAGAAGTCATCTCACTCTCCGATTCCTCCTCCGATTCCAGTTCCAGCGACGACTACACTGCCGACCCACACGACTTGGATCTCGGAGAGGAAGAAGAAGAAGAAGATCAAGAGCTCGAAAACGAACCAGAGGTTCAAAACGACGACGTACGCGAGAATCGTCGGAGACCCAAGGCCCGCCCTCCGCTTCCGCCGCCGTCCGGAAAAGATCGGAAATCGAAGAATGTCGATGCTCTCCTAAGGTGCCTCTGATTTCTAGGCTTGATTTCTGTTTTGGTTGATGAATTTAGCTGCGCAGTTTTTCAATTTCTACTGCTAGGGTTTGTTGTTTGTGGTGCGGAATTGGGCTTGATTTGGATTTTGTGGATTTATTTTATTGTTTTGGTTTCTGTGAAAATAGTTGAAATTAAAAGAAAAACAAGAGTTTTGATCATAGGGTAGTTCAGATTGTTTTAGTTTCTAAGAAATGATATTGCTTGAAATATGCTCTGTGGATTCAATTTAGGTTTTTTTATCGCGGAATTGTTTCGTCATTGGAGGGTTAAATAGGCTGGTTGGGGTTGGAATTGTTGGTATTGGGTTTTTGCTATTTCAAAATTTCTGTATTTGAACTGAAATTTGTGGCATTGGTGTTTTATCAGCGGCAACCTTGTGGTGAAAAGACAGCCTCTTCTTCCACGAGTTCTGTCGGTGACGGAAGGAGCAACAGTTTGTAGGAAACCGTTTAAACCACCATGCTCCAAAGGCTATGATGATGGAAATGACCAGCTCGCTCGGCGTCTCTCAGCACGCAGACGGTTTGTTCCCTGGGGCGGTTCATCAAGTGCACCGTTTTTTCCAGTTATTGAGAGGTTTCCTAGTTTGCCAAATGATGCTGAGAAAGATGTAGTGGAAGAGAGTGTGACCCTGCCACCTGGAATTGATCCTTTGGTCTTGTGGCAACCTGAAGAATTCGAGGATGGGGATGCTAATATGGTGCAGATAGTAGTGGACCCTCTGCTTGTTCGTTTCCTTCGACCACATCAAAGGTTTTCTCTAGATCCTAAAGCTGATTATCATTTTGTTTTTCTTTTGGATGTTCTATTTTTTTTATTTTATAATAATTCACATGACTACATTCTATCATTGCTACGAGTATAACGTAACTTTTGTCAAATTGTACATCGATATTCTTTTTATGAAGCTCTTTCAATTTGATGTTTTCCATGCCAAAATGTCAACTATTTTGCTTATTTGGATGAGGGTCTATAAATTTTTAAAAGTTCTAATTTACCTTGTGCTCTCAAATGGTTGTGGTTGCTTTTAATTGATGAGATGAAGTTTTGATGCAGAGAAGGGGTTCAATTCATGTTTGATTGTGCTGCGGGCATAAATAGTGCTGCAAATATACATGGATGTATTCTTGCAGATGATATGGGGTAGTCCACTCTCTCTCTCTCTCTCCCCCCCCCCTATGGATTTATATCTATTTCTTTTATGTGTTTATGTCTGGTCTAGGGATCATGCCCTCAGGTTTGTTCTTAATCTTGATACTTTTGCAGTTTGGGAAAGACATTGCAGTCAATCACATTACTTTATACCCTTCTTTACCAAGGGTTTGATGGGAAATCAATGGTTAAAAAGGCCATTATAGTCACTCCCACCAGTCTTGTGAGCAATTGGGAGGCTGAGATAAAGAAGTGGGTCGGAGACAGAGTTTGCCTCATTGCTCTGTGTGAAAGTACCAGAGATGATGTTGTTTCTGGAATTGATCAGTTCACAAGTGCTCGCAGCCGTTTGCAGGTAAAATTTGTGTAATAGTCTGACATTTATCTTTAAAGGTTGCACTCACAATCTATCCACTTCAGGTTCTAATTGTTTCTTACGAAACATTCCGAATGCATTGTACAAAGTTTAGCCACAGTGAATCGTGTGACCTTCTTATATGTGATGAGGCTCACAGGCTAAAGAATGACCAAACGATGACGAATAGGGTATGATGCCTAAAGTTTCATGTCTATCTGTCATTCATTATTAATACTATTTTGGGAAATTCCCCCCTGAAACCATACATGAATATTCTGTCAGGCATTGGCTGCTCTTTCATGCAAGCGGAGGATTTTGTTGTCAGGAACTCCAATGCAGGTAGGACTCAATTTTGTATGATGTCTCATGATTCCAAGTTGTTACTCATTTCCCTCCATATACAATGTGCAGAATGACCTAGAAGAGTTCTTTGCCATGGTCAACTTCACTAATCCAGGAATCTTAGGTGATGCTGCACATTTTCGTCGCTACTATGAGGTGAGCTGGTTGTCATACATTTCTATAGAGCCCTTGTGACCCTTAAGGATGTTTCATATCATGTTTATTGTTTCCTTTGTTATTAGTTTCTTTTTCTTTCTCTCTTTCTACTCCCTTTCAAAACAAAGCTAACTACGAATCTATTAAAATGAGTTATATGTTTTTTTGGTCTGAAAAATAAGTTCTTTATAGCAATATTGTTTTGCTTGCTCGCGCACACACACACATATATAAATATTTATATATAAAAAACTAATTAGTATGCCATGCACAGTAACATTTTTGGAATTGCAAGTGTTTGAGGATTATCTTATGATTGAAATATGCCAAATATTAAAGCTATATTAATTACTTTTCTACTTTTTGGTAAAAATAAAAAATCATTTGGTGAAAAAGACAACAAATTTCTACTTTTCCCACCATTGACATTTACATACATATTCTGTGAAGGCACCTATCATTTGTGGAAGAGAACCTAATGCCTGTGAAGAAGAGAGGAAACTAGGTCTTGAGCGCTCTTCAGAACTCAGTGCAAAAGTTAATCAGGTAACCTGATTCATTAAATTTTTAGCTCTTAAATGGGAATTGCTTACTGGATATCTTAAGTACGTTTGACCTGACTTTCCTAAAAAGAGTTGTATCAGCATCGTCCATCAAGTGTAGGAGTTGTGAATCATTATATTTTGCAAATCAGCATCTTGTTTATTATTCAATATACTTTTGCAGTTTATACTGCGGAGGACTAATGCACTACTTTCAAATCACCTGCCACCAAAGGTATGCCACTTATCTGGACTATATACCAAAAAATTATGGATATGTTGTGTGTGTGTCAGAACATAGTTAATTAGTTTCATTTACAAACTGGAATAGTTTACATACCCTCTACGTTCTGGGACCTATATGTCTTTTGAGTTTTATCACCTTCACTGCATATGTTGGTGCATGTGAACATAGTTAATGACCCATCACTTTAAGTTTGATGTACAAACTGTTTGCCATCTGAGTTCCAAGTTTTATCACCTTCCCTGGGTGTCCATGCTGATCAATAGTTTGCGCCTTTTGCAGTTAGGCAATACAGATGTATATTCACACTTGTGGAAAATAAGTCTATTATTATAAAATTGAAAAGAAAAATCATCTGTGAGTGTAATTACAGGAACTTATGACAGGAATGAGAGTAGTAGTGGATCTAAAAGTAGAAGTTGCTTACTCTATCTACTCTATGTGTTATCATTCCCTAAACCATAAACCTTACTTTCATTAGCATGATGGAACTTCATAGGTTTATACTGTAATGGATGTCCAGGTAGATACACTTTTCTATAGTTGCAACTTTCTCTAAGAGAGACGGTCAAAATTTTTGCTCAGACACGATTACTTATATTATTCATTTTTGTTTCAAAGTTTGTTTACTTCTGAATATCTGTGTTTTGTTCTCCTCTTGCAGATAATTGAAGTTGTCTGTTGCAAGTTGACTCCTCTCCAATTGGACCTTTATAACCATTTTATACATTCCAAAAATGTGCGTTCTCGTTTAGTGGTCTCACAAGTAGTTTCTCATAGATGCTGAACTTTTGGAGTTAATGAACAGACTGTTTGACAGGGAATGGTTTATTTGTTTCTCTCAAGTACAGGTTAAACGAGCAATCTCAGAAGACACAAAGCAAACAAAAATATTAGCTTATATAACTGCTTTAAAGAAGCTATGCAATCATCCAAAGGTATGTCATATATATAGACATTCTGATACATATGCATGCACATTCATGATTTGATTGGGATAGTTTGGATCTATACTGGGACACGTGATATTCTTGGTATGAAATATTAATACCCCCCTTGATTTTTCTTTTAAAACATATTTTTATTGTCTTTATAAGCATCCACATACAGATCATCTCTTTTTTTTTTTTTCAAGTACAAAAGGGAAATTCAGATCCAACAAAAACCATGTATGCTCTGGACTCTTGGACATAGGCTTTCAGGGAGTTTGGATTATATAAATTTCCCAGATATAGTCATTAGGATTGGACTTTTTGCTTACCTCTTCTACCTTCACAGTTATTTATTTCAAGTTAGAGTTTGGTTGCTTTCATCCTCATGAAAGGTGTTCATCTTGTAGCTCATCTATGATACTATAAAAAGTGGAAGTCCAGGAACTTCAGGTTTTGAGGACTGCATTCGCTTTTTCCCTCCACAGATGTTCTCTGGAAGGTATTTTTGTCTTTTCCCCCAATTTGAGAATCCAACATACAACACATCACTTTTTATATTTATTTTTAAAATTTTTAAGTTTTCTTTTATGCTATTAGATCTGGATCATGGACTGGCGGAGATGGGGCTTGGGTTGAACTGTCAGGAAAGATGCATGTTTTAGCTAGGTTACTTGCCCAATTACGAAAGAAGACTGATGACCGTATTGTCCTTGTCTCAAACTATACGCAGGTAATGTTGTGCAATGATTCTAGAACATAATGTGAGTGTGTGTATATCCATATATCTTCTCAGCCTCTTGTTCTTTCTGGTCTGGAGGCAGCATATGTTTTTCAAATAATAGATCATCACCATCAATTAGGAGACTTCTTTCCTTGTTAAAATACGGTGGTATATGTAATTAGAAGAAAGCCCAAATTTTTCTGTTTTCATTCAGACAATATACCCTAATATCTCAATTTTGCTAATCTTGAAGTTGGTGACTGGTTCTGTACTTTCTTTCATTGAAAATATCTTGAGGTTGGATAAAAGACCTTTGAAAATTGGACCCTTTCTAATTTCTGGTGCAAGTATCATTTTGGTCATTTGATTCTCTTCCCCTTTTTGACCCATCCATGATTAGATGGAAAATGTTTACTTGGTCTACTGCTCTTAGAAGAGTAAATACAATACCTGAAATCTGATGTTTTCTTATGGAGTTCTCTACTGGTGACTGTTGCTTATTTAGTCATTTGTCAATCCTTAAGTGTAATGCGGTGTTAGTTATTTTATTAGCAGATGTTAAAGGTTATAATGGAACCTCTGGTGACTTGCTTGTTAACTGATGCTGCACTTATGTTTATTTTGTGTTAATTAAGTTATCTCTTTTTCAAAAGGAAACACTTTAATATCTAAATTCAACATTTGGTCATACGCATTCATTTCCACAAGTTCTCTGTGGAAGGAACTAGGCTTCAACTTGTCCTTTTGTATGTTAATGTCATGTATCAGACACTGGACCTTTTTGCCCAATTATGCCGAGAAAGAAGATACCCATATTTGAGGCTTGACGGAACAACTTCTATCAGTAAAAGACAGAAATTAGTAAACCAATTCAATGACCCCTCAAAGGTATATACTTTCTAATGCAAACAGATTCTTTAAATTTCTTCTTTATGTTTCTCTTAGGATTTGGGTTTATTTATGATAAATAATTGTAACCGGAACATTTTGTAGGTTGAATTTGCATTTCTCTTAAGCAGTAAGGCTGGTGGCTGTGGTCTCAATTTGATAGGCGGAAATCGACTGGTGTTGTTTGATCCTGATTGGAATCCAGCGAATGATAAACAAGTAATTGTTTAAGTTAAGCTTTATATGTACAGCTGAGAAGAGATCATAAAATATGCAGTCCCCTACGGTTATTCTTATTGTTTGTTTTCTTCATCTTTCCCATGTGAAGGCTGCTGCTAGAGTTTGGAGGGATGGGCAAAAGAAGAGAGTATACATTTATAGATTTTTGAGTACTGGAACAATCGAAGAAAAGGTTTTCATGTGGCACTCTTGTGTTATTATCATTTGTTTCATTCTGCATTTATATGATCAATGCAATTAATCTTTTATGATTCTTATTTTTAATAAATCATCCTCATCTTCTACAGGTCTACCAACGTCAGATGTCAAAAGAAGGGCTTCAAAAAGTTATTCAGAAGGAACAAGCCGATAGCCCGATGGCACAGGTCTGGATTTGTAGCTGTTTCCTTCTTAGTGATTGTTTGTTTCCTTTAAAAGTTTAAATATATTTTATACAGAAGTATTTTTGTTCCAGGGGAATCTTTCAATTGAGGACCTACGCGATTTGTTCACATTTCATGAGAATGTGAGGTAATGTCATCTCCTCTATCTTGAAATCCCTTTCCAGGTCTTGTGCTTTACTGCAATATCATCATCTATATATCTGCTATAAGAAAGAATTTAATGAAAAGGTTGTTCAAGTTTTGGAACCATGGGTTTTGAACTTGAATTGGTGGAACCAATATTGATACATTTCATTACTTATCTTTTTGTATATATGGATTAGTGATAGCTTTCACTTTTCATTTACAGTTGAAAATCTTATACATAGTTTCAATGGAAGTTCCTAAACTTCTATGTAGAACAGTAGGATATAACTCATATAAGAGTAAACTTAGCATATGTATCACAACAGTGCTAGGTCATGCATGTAAGCATTTAGCCAGCACCTGTACCACAGTAGGTAATAAAGTACTAGAAAATTCTTTTTATGTCTGGGAATGAAGCTTTGCATTTGTGTTTGGTAATTGTCTTTACCCTTTTGAGTTTTTTTGTTTTGTTTTTGTTTTTGTTTTTGCTGGAAATGCTGGTTAAACTGAATGTCAAATGTTGTTTTCATGCCGCTGTAATTCATCCTGTTAATGGGTGTTATAAATTTTTTTATAGGTCTGATGTGCATGAGAAGATGAACTGCAACCGTTGTCAAACTTATCATGATACACCTCAGAGTACAGCAGAGGAAGATATAAACCAATCAACTTATAAAAGCAGCGAGTCTGCACTAGAAATCTCTGATATAGGTGGATTTGCAGAAATTACTGGATGCTTACAGAAGTTAAAGAGCTCAGAAAAGCAGGTTGGTTTTTGTAATTGTCATAGGTACTGTACTAATACCCTTCTACACTTCATTTCTTAACTGTACAGAAATATTTTCTTTTCTCAGATCGGGACACCTCTAGAGGAAGATTTAAGTAACTGGGGGCATCATTTCTTCTCTACTTCAGTACCCGATGCTATTCTCCAAGCTTCAGCTGGTGATGAGGTATGATATAAGTTTTCCCCTGCTGACAAGCTTTGAATTATTGAGATATTAAATTTACTCAAAAAAAGAAAAAGAAAAATAGTATTGATATTTTAATGTTTGTCGTAAACTGTAACATAAAATTCTGTTGCAAAGATGATGAAAAGTTAAGGGAAGTATCTCTAAAACTGTGACTCTGAATCTAGAGTCAAATTTGCATCTTCTCTAACACCTTGCTAGGTTTTTGAACTTTTTGTTACTAGGTGTTTTATTTTTGTTCTTTTTTAAACTTTAACGCCTACTTATTTTAGGAGACTATGTGATATACTCATTGAAGCATATCCGACACTGATGTTAGCCATGCCTATCAACTTAACCATTTAATGCTTTTGTTATAAAAATGTTTTAGGTTTTTACCTAAATTTCCAGTGCTGTTCATTGCTTAAGATAAGGAAGTCTGATGTAAACACTTTAAAAGGTAATAGCATGTATTATTGGAGAACAAGGTACTAGCATGTTTAACAACACAAATCTCCTTGTTTAGTGTGGCAATGGCTACCACCCCTTTTTTCTTTCTCACTCTCAGGCCTCAGGGCTGTTTTATTCTCCATTTTATTATTGTTGCTAATTATTTATTGGAAACAAATGATCACATCAGTTTTCCGCATTTGACATTCATGTACTTATGAGAATATGCTGTGAAACAGAAAACAGATATCATGACATTATCCATTCGTGGAAGTGATGTATATATATATATATATATATATATATACAGATCCTATCCAGAGCGGAGCTCCGCTTTGAAAATTAACGTGTGAAGTTCGAGTTTTGGGTCACTTTTCGGTCGCGTATCTACATCTCAACCATTCAGTTTTTAGGTATTAGTGTATAGATCGTCTCTGCAAATTTTCAGCCAAAATGATGATCGTTAAGGCATTGATAATTGCCTTAAAGCTAGTACGGTTCAGGTTGACAGATTCAGTCCGTCCATTGGTTTAAGCGAGTTAGATACCTTAACGATCATCAGTTTGGCTGAAAATTTGCAGAGATGATCTATACACTAGCACCTAAAAACTGAACGGTCGAGATATGGATATGAGACCGAAAAGTGACCCAAAACTCGAACTTCACACGTTAATTTCAAAGCGGAGCTCCGCTCTGGATAGGATCTGTATATATATATATATATATTGTAATGGGATGACCTTTCGAAAAGCAAGATTAAATAATGGTGTTTCAGGTCACATTTGTTTTTACAAACCAAGTGGACGGGAAGCTTGTGCCTATAGAATCAAAAGCAAGTCCAAAGATGCAGGGAGAAGAAGGAAAAGAGAATATTTTCAAATCAAAGCAAAACCTGAATCAGAAATCCATGCTAATGTCTTGGCAAAGAAAACCACTTGAATCTCTTTCTTCAAGTGTAAATACTGCCAGAAGCACCTTATCAGCCCCTTTCAGGCCCTCACAAAACACCACTGTGCAATCAGGGATAACCTCTATAAAGGGTTCAGTAGCATTGAAGCCTAAACTCTCTCTTGGAAATCGGTTGCCCCAGAAAAGATCTTCTCCTGATACTGTTGAACATGATGATGATTTTCAGTAAATCTTACTAACAGTTATTATCATTGTTAATATGTGATTGTATTTCTAGAGATCAACAAATTAAGGTGTCTCACATCATTTTACAATTAAAACTAGGCGGAATCATATTATGGTGGCCTAGATTCTGTTGTAAGGATGCACTCAAATTATCATATAGTTTTTCGTTTTTTGTAAGAAACAGAATATGGTTTCTAACTTCAGTGCTTATAGAATACCATATTATGATAGAAATGACATTCAAGACAGTCTGCTTTAAGTTGTATCGCTTGGGAAGATTGGTAAACGAATATGCAGTTGCTGATTTCTATCCCTACTTGTTTCATAGGGTTGATACTCTGAAGCAAGCTTCTCTTTAGAGTGATGGACTAGAGAGCATGAAATATCATGTTTCTTTCTTTTGCAAGTTCATATGTTCTTGGTCATGTTTTGCACACTATTTATGACGTTTTGGATATGAGATCAGTACACTATTTAGGTAGTCAGTCATCAAACACTGAATATGCTCGTATTATAGCGACGCTAGAGATCATTCTTCTACCAGTCTAATCACAGTTCATTTATTATTATTATTTTTTGTTAACCATTAGATTATTATGAGCTGTGACAAAGCACTTTAGTCACTTTAGTGTTTCATTCTCTGCTTGCTCTATTTTGAATAACTGACCGGTTGTGGGATACTCATCGGTGATGAGATTTCGCCCATGGGGTCTTGGTGATTATCCTGGGGCGGTCAGTTAATAATCTAGGGCACCATGTGAATCCGGCAGTGGGTATTGGATTGGTGTTTATGTCTCTGTGCCCCTAATCCTTGCTTCTAATTGTTTCAGCCGTAACCAAGGTGGCTGGGTCTGGTGGCGGTAGATGGGGTTGGCCGCAGTTGAAGGACAACCAAAGTAAAAAAAAAAAAACACTAGCTCATTGCTTCACTTGTTAGGCCTCGTTTGGTTTGCGGAAAGGAAAGTAATTTCTTTGTCTTTCTTGTGGGAAGAGAAATGAAATTTTCCAAGAACTTTCCATTATGTTGTTTGGTAACATAAGAAAAGTTATCAGGAAACTTGTTAAATGGTTTGTAATTAATGCAATAAAATAATGTGTTGTGAGTAATAAATGTAAAAAAAAATTGTGGAGGGGAAGTGATTCGTTTGGGGTTTGGAAGGAACCATTTCCTCCCTTATTTTCCTTTCCTTCAGGAAAATATTTCATTTCATTTTGCATCCCAAACTCAAGAAAGGAATAAATTTTCTTTTCTGATGCTTATTTTCGATGAACCAAATGAGGTCTTAGTTTTTTAAAACATGTGGAATAATGCTTTATCATTGTAGCCTTTACCTATTGTTACATATCTAAAATCGTCTACATGTAGGAACGGGTCGGTCAGCCCATTACAGCGGCCAATTTTGAGAAATTAGGTTTAGCCTATTGGGCTCCAGTAGCTAGCCTAGTGAGGTCACTGAGGCAATTTGGGGCTCTGGTAGTGGGTATCTGAATTAAGTGAATTCTTGTTTGTGCATGGCTCTTCTATGTTAACCCTGCACGAGTTGGTCGAAGCACGGCTCCCTTACCCTTTGTGTTTCTCTATTCATCTATTTCCTACCATTTGTCGGATTGCCACCAGGTGATGAAGGACTTGAGGCTCTCATTGTCCCCATGCTAGACCTTGAAGAGTTGGCCAGTGGTTTGATAACCATCAAATTAGGTGATGAACTTGTCTGCTAGTTTCTTGAATGAGCTGGTCGAGGCAGTGGGAAGATCAAAACACCAACTTAAGGTCTCATCCTTAGAGTGCCCCTTGGAATATGTGACATGCCACTACATCAGTATAGCCCTTACATGTCCATTGTGACCGGAAAGTGTCCAAGTTTGGTACTTATCAGTGGTTCTGCTGTATTGCTCCATCTTAAGAGCCTTGTTGTCCATGGGCCTGGTCTTAGCCAGAATGTGTGACGTGAATGGACCAGGACATTCCTCAGAGCTTGTTGTGAGAGGATGCCAAGCGAACCTGTTCTTAGTTAACTCGATTCTGGTTTGTAGACTAGCAATGGTTTGACACAATTCTATCAAGAATTTTGTGTTAAGATCTGATGTCGGGCAGGTTTGGTGACCTAGGCCTCTATCTACCCCTAGGTGCCCACTACCTGAACGGGAGGGGGTGGTGGTGGCATTCCTAGCATCGACTATGGGAAGAGTTCGATCGGGATGTGGATTATGATGGAATTCACCTAGTCACTCATTGGAGTTTTCCCCTGAGGTTTCTATCAAAAGTGTGAGTGCTTTGTTATGATCTTATCTCCTGATCAGTGCATATGGTTTCTATCGCAAGTGTGAGTGCTTTGTTATGATCTTATCTCCTGATCAGTGCATGTGCTAGTGATGCGTCTTTAGCCTCGAGCTCTTATTGGCATCTGCGTTGCGCAGTGAGAGTCGCTTCATGGTATAGATGACGCTGTTCCCAGAGTGTGTTGATGTCCTCCAGTATAATGTCGACCATCACAGCCAGATCAAGAGCACAGGGGCTAGAACTGGTGTTGACGACGACATCGATCGAGGTGTTTGGTGTGCCAAAAGCGAGTACTAGCGCAATGTAGTTGGTTGGTGTGGAGGTGGATTGTTTATATACTTAGGCATGGTGTTGAGAGTGATAAAATAAAATTTGTTCTTCTCCCATAGACGACATTGAATGTTTCTGTGTATGCTTAGACATGGTGTTGAGAATGAGAAAACAAAATTTGTTCTTTTTCCATAGACAATGCTAAATATTTCTATGTTAACCATGCACAGGTTAATAGAAGCACGACTCAGCCTCAGGTTAGTAGTATGATGGGATTGCTTTCTACTTGTCAAGATTAATACATGGGGCGTTAAGAGATAGACTAGGTAGGCTGGTCTAGACTCCTTTTATGCCTAAGTCAATACCTTGTATATTAATATTGACAAAGTATAAGCATGTGGATAATAAATGCTTACCATTAATATAATGCTGATGAATCAGACCTTTTATGTAATGACAATAGCGGTTGATAGTGCTCCACATTAATGTGGGAGTGGACACCTCTTCCTAAGTGTGATACCTTAGAACCCCCTTTAATGTGGTCTGCTGGTGGCCTGTTGGACGATATCTGATTGATGTATGCTCTGGTGTTATAGTCCTGATTCTGTACGGGGTCTTGACATGGTCACAAAGTGTCTCGGGTGCTAAACCCGGTACCTGTGCATGTGTCATTTATGCTTGATACCTAGTTGATATGTACATTTGTGCTTGGTTCGGTATTCGTGTTAGCTTGGGTGGAGGGCATTACCCTACTCTTGCAGGTGGAAGGGTATTGCAACCTTGACTATCGGGTGCCAGAGGGTTTCTACACGTTTAGAGTTGTTACTGCAGGACAAGCACCTTGTTCCTGAGCAGATTTGTTGAGGTCGATGATCCTCTTGAGTCCGTCATACTTGGAGATCGACTCACTATACTTTCTTTTGGCTTCCAACTTTTTACAGTGCTCTTGTTCTTACTCCTTGTTGATTTTGGACATATCTTGTAGTATCAGAGCAAGTTCACCCGTTGGGTCACCAGGTCACGGTCACCAGGGCACCAGGGCAGGAAACTATTCACTGCCACTGGATCTTTGCTTCCACCCATTGGGTCAGGGTCACCAGTCAGTTACTGTTCATCGAATATTTTATAAATTTTTTTTGGAAAATGAGAAATGTATGATGTAAATAAATAGTATTGATAAACAATTTGCAAATGCAACCAAAGAAAATTTTATTGGTAGACAAATTATATGTCCACCGACACTATTTTTTGTCTTTTTTTTTTTTTTACTCCACCGACAGTTTTATCATATATACACTACCGACAAAGTTTTGAAAAGTGTGAAAATATTTAAAACTCCATCGACACTTTTATCATGTACACCACCGACAAAGTTTTTGAAAAGTGTGAAAATATTTAAAACTCCACCGACACTTTTATCATGTACACCACCGACAAAGTTTTTGAAAAGTGTGAAAATATTTAAAACTCCACCGACACTTTTATCATGTACACCACCGACAAAGTTTTTGAAAAGTGTGAATTTTTTTTTAACTCCACCGACACTTTTATCACATGCACACCACCGACAAGTTTTTTGAAAAGTTTGAACAAATTTTAAAATCCACCGACACTTTTATCACATGCACACAACCGACAAGTTTTTTGAAAAGTGTGAACAAATTTTAAAATCCACCGACACTTTTATCACATGCACACCACCGACAAGTTTTTTGAAATGAGTGAGTGATAACCCACCGACACTTTTATGTGTGGAAAATTTCAATAAATAGACATGATGTTTTCACTACATACACACACACCATCCGAGCTTAACAAAACTTCACCCTTTTCATATCTCTAGCATTACATATTTCCTAAATTCCCCTCGTTGCAATGAACAATTTGTGGGATCAAATTCGACGGTCTCAGGATGAGGATGATGAAGAGATGATGGCCACCAACGCCATTGTCATGGCTGCAGTCGTTCAAGAATCTGGAAACCAACACCTAGGGCGCGGTTCTCATCCGGGTCGTGCACCAAATGAGGAACGATTTAGAGAAGAAAGGGGCAAAGGTATGTTGGCCAACTACTTTGTCGATCGGCCAGTGTTTGATGAAACGACCTGAACGTCTTGGCAAAGTCTCCATTGTTTGATGAGCTTACCGCCGGTAGAGCACCTCTTGTCCAATTCCAAGTTAACAACAGAGCTCACAATCTAGGGTACTATCTCGCCGACGGTATTTATCCTCGATGGGCGACTTTCTTGAAAACTGTTCGAAATCCTACACGCCCCAAGGAAATTGAGTTTGCAAAGGCTCAAGAGGGGTATAGGAAGGATGTAGAAAGATGTTTTGGTATATTACAGTCACGGTTTGGTATTATTCGAGGAGCTGCTCGTGGGTGGCATAAAGAGGACATTCGATACATTATGTTGACGTGTATTATATTACACAACATGATTGTCGAAAATCAACGACCTGAAGATAGCGATGATGAGTTGGAGTCCGATGATGAGGAGGATAATAATATGAGGCCAAGGATTGCTGAGGTATGGGAGGGACCAACCGGTAGAGACTTTGATCCTGTTGGTAGAGATGCTCATCATATGAACGGATTCATGGACCGCTACCAACAAATTAGATCTGAGCAGTGTCACTCCAACCTTCAGGAAGACCTCATTCAACACTTTTGGGAATTTCAAGGCAATAGGCGTATCTAGATCTGCTATTTGTGTGTGTTTTCTATTAGTTTTTATGTTTTTAATTATGTTTGTGTGGTTTCTTCTTTAGTTTTAATGTTTTTAATTATGTTTGTGTGGTTTCATTTAGCTTTTCATTTGTAAGGGTATTATTCCAATAAATGTTAATTTCATCAATCTAATATTACATAAGTAAAAAACCAAGCATTGGAATCATAACAATACAATTATTTAAAATAGATAACTCCCTAATTTTCCTAATCCTCATCTTCATTAGGAATCCAATTTGTGTTTGTGGGGTCATCCATATGGTTGGGGTTGGTGGATTCACCTAGGGCTGTCAATTCCGACACGACCCGATAACACGACTCAAAACCCGCACGAAATAAAGCGGGTTGAACCCGCACGATTAAAAAGCGGGTCAGCCGTGGGTCAACCCGCCATGACCCATTTAATAAATGGGTCGGCCACGGGTCAACCCGCCAACACGAAGTGAACCCGTATAACCCGATTATGCTATACTTCATCCTGAAATTTTAGATGTTGAGAGTATTTGATCATAGGATTAGACAATTTGAAATATTTTGCTTTATAATTATTGGATTTAATTATTTATGAATTATATATAATTATTTATATTCTTCGTCTTGTAGAGTTTTTAGTGAATTTAATCAATTTATGCATTTTTTTAGTTAAACACGACACAACCTATATATTTGTCATTTTGTCAAACACGACACAACCTATTTATTAAATGGGTTAAGCGGGTTGGAAACGGGTAACCCGTTTAATAAATAGGTTGGGTTTGGGTTTAAATTTTTGACACGATTATTAAATGGGTTGGGTTTGGGTTTGTATCTTGCGACACGACAAATACCTTGACCCGACACGAATCCAACCCGACACGACCCATTGACAGCCCTAGATTCACCCGAAGAGAAAGGTGGGGAAGGGACACCACCGGTGAATGGTGGTTGTGGGAAGCCACCGGGGAAAGGAGATTGTGGATAAGACCCACCGGGGAATGGTGGTTGTGGATAGCCATCGGGGAAAGGAGGTTGTGGATAGCCACCGGAGAAAGGAGATTGTGGATAATACCCACCGGGGAATGGTGGTTGTGGGATGTTAGATCCACGGGTTGCATCTTCAGCTTCTTTCTCTGCAATTTTTTTTTGTTTTCTTTGCCAGTAATTCTTTTTGGTTGGCGTCATCTTACTTGTGTCCATCTCCATAATACGCTCTTCCCTCTCTTGAATTTTGAATGCCTCGTTTCGCATATCCATTTGCAAGCGTATATAATCTCGTTGTTGTTGGTCACGGAGATGTCGAGCATATTCCTCATCACGTTTCTCCTTGGCAGACATCATTGATGTTTGGTTGGTTGCTATAGTCTCCACAGCGGCTGTCAGAGGACTGGAATCATTAGATGCTTTCTTTCCTTTCCGAAGAGCTTCTTTGGCAGCCTTCTTTCCTTGAGGCCTCACCGAAGGATTTGGAGTTGCATCGGCGTTTACCTCATCTGCATCTATGTCCAACTGGACATGAGAATCAGGAGCGGATTGTTGTGTGTGCATCCGTTCAGTTTCTCCCCTGGAGGTTCCTCCAGCCGAAGAGGAATGGTTTGGAATGTCTTCAAATTGTTGAAACCCCTTAACAAACTCGTAACATTCTAAATAAATGAAATCACCTTTTTTTTTGTTTTCCTTTCGATTTGGTCATCGCAGCTCTCCACAAATCTTGTGCTTGACGTAGCTATTTAATTTAAACAAAAAAGTATAAATCTATTAGTACAAATATAAACGAGGTACAATGTATCAACTATTTAAGTATAAGGTGAGTATAATGTATAATTTAAATAAAATGAAGTCTAAAGTATGATTATGAAGTACTAATTTGAAGTATAATTATCAACTAAATTTTTATATATGAACTAATAATTTAAAGTATAATTATCAACAAAATATTTCAACTAATAATTTAAAGTAAGATGTATCAACTAATTAAATTTTAATATACACTAAAAGAATAATAAAAATTAATATTTGTGTTACACTACAAATTCATACCTCATCAATCATATTCGCACCACTCTTGTACCAAAGTTTCGCTTGCCTTAACACACAATGCTAAGCATAGAGTTCGACTTTCAAGGTTTTCCACCTCCCTTGAAAAGCTTGCAATGATCGGACATATCCATCCCAATGTTCGGCATAGTGTTGGCGTACCTCTAACCATAGATCATCTTTTCTTCGTTCCGTACCCTTTGCCGGATCTTGGCTAACAGCCCTCCAAGACTTGCACAATTGAATGTCTTCAATAGTCTGCCAACGTGTCCCGTCAATACTTGGATCTCCTACGGGTTGGACAATCGTATTCCCTCGTACACTCATATTCGAATAAAAAAATTGTAGAGTATGAAAGCTATGAGGAGAAGGAGCAAAAAAATTTGAGGAAGTAAGATAGATGATTTTTTTGGTGTGAGAGGTAAATTAGGAGGTGAGGTATTTATAGGAAATTTTGGTTATTTTTATTTTGTTACCGTTGTAATCTAACGGTATTGTTTTTTTTTTTTTTTAACCTCTGCAATCTCCAGCCGTCAGATCCATTTCATAATCATAAGCAACAGTCCAGATCTGTGGACCGTTGCATTCAAATCTGCAGCTGCTCACCAACGGCTACATGCCACGTCGCCGCACATATCCACAAAACAACAAAAAAACGAAAGCAACGCGCCTGCCTTAATTGTTGCCGCTAGAAGACAAGAAACTGACTTCCACTCACCCGCAAGGCGCGTCTCCCCGAGCTGCTTTGTTTTGGGCCAGGCTGGCATCCTGGGTCACGGCCTCAGTCAGCCTCCTACCCGAGTTCATGACCTGGGCCTTCCACTGTGGTTTTGCCCTCTTTCCGGTGGAAACATGAACATGATCATTCTGGGTCAGCAGCTGTTGCTTTTGACGTGGTGCCCGGGCAATAGGATGCCCGGTGAACTTGCCCTTAGTGCGACCTTTTTTTGGAGGTCTATGATTGTTCAATTGTTCATGGTAGCTGTGTTTGTGCCTGCCTGGTTGACTAGTGTATACTAAGAGAGTGAACTTGAGTTTGGTTTTATGGGTTTGGAAATCGTCTTGCTTTTCAAGCATGATGATGTCAAGTACGGTATGAAAGTTAGTGCATATTTCCATTAATGGCGCCGGATAACATATGCAGAGGTCTATTCATAGGTACTTGACGGCTGAATGGGAGTCAGGTGCTCGGATATTCTAGTGATTGGGATGGAGATAACTGTCAAATAATATATTACATGGGAGTCAAGAGGTAAATTCGACGACTGATCTTTTATTCTGCGATGTCTAAGTCTGCCAATGTATTAATTTTGGTAGAATAACTGTAAATAACTAGTTAGTGCATCCTATTAATGATGAGATGTTGTTCTTTATAGAAAAATCTGGGAAGATTCTCATGGACATAAGATCACTTTGGTACTAGTTCCTTTGGAAACTTTTTTTTTTTTGGGTGTAAAGTTCCTTTGGAGACTACTCATCCGGTGACATTTAACCAGAGTCTCGCCTGAGTTCACTAAAAGAGGTGTCAAAGTAGATGTTATTTACTCTAACGGGACTTTGACAAGTCAGAATAATCCCAAAATAAATGTTATTATGTTGTAGGAGAATAGAATTGTGTGTTATCATTGATAATAGGAGCCCTTTAAATAGGGAATTACAAGGTACCCAAAAGGTAATAGAATCCGATTACAATTGAATACCTAAAACACATTCCTATTACAACTCTAAACCCTAGTTTGTAGAGGCACACATTATGTCGATATCCTTCAACATTCCCCCTTGTGCCGCTCAAACTTAGTGATGACGCTTAGATTGTTGCCTCGTTAAAAACCTTGCCAGGTAACAAAAACCCTGTGGGACAAAAATAACCCTGGTCGAAGGACAAAAAGAGCACAACATGTCCTTCACTCTTCGAGATCGACCATGTAGACATCATGCCTCCCCCTGATGTCAATATCTCCCCCTAATTGCTACAATCATGGGAGTTCGGATAACTTTCTCAATCCGATGCTCTTCACATGTTTCTCGAAAGTGGATTTTGGTAACGACTTAGTAAATAAGTCCGCTACATTATCCTCTTATCGGATTTGGCTCACTTCAGTATTTAGAAGTGCTTGTTGTCATTTTGATGGAGGGGAGGAGGAGCACGGAAGGTGGCATTTTGCCTTGTGGGGTCCGATCTCACACTTCCATCATCTCTTTTCTCTGTAGGGATAGAACAAGCCCATATCAATCGTACCTCTCAAATATCCAAAGATTGTCTTTATACCAATCTAATGGAGTTGCGTTGGCGTGGGGCTATGTCTAGCCAACAAGTTCATAATAATTGAGGTGTCCGGTCTTGTATTGTGCTAAGTACAATAATGCGCCTATTGTACATAAGTAAGCACTTCTGCTATCAACACGTCTTCGTCATCATCCCTGGGACGAAACGGATCCCTTTTAGGGCCAAGACTACGGACGACCATGGTGCATCTTTGACTTTATCAAAAATGTCTCTTGACACGGTATACAAGTTCTGAATTTAGACAAAACCGTGTTCTCCCAAGGTCATTCCTCTCAAACTTGGATTTTAGGTGTTCAGCGGTTTCCCGTAACTCTCAAGGGTTCCAATTATGTTTCTCAACATAAACCGCGACAATTGCAAATCCGGAACTTGTCATGGAAACGCGTGGGCATAGTTCATCATATCCCTTCCCAATCAAGTAGTCATTTTAGTGAGCATTTCAACCTCGTTGCAAATGCGCTACTTGACTTGGGTAAATGAAGTCCACAAGAACCTTCATTATATTCCATATCTAGATCCCCATAGAGATACGTAGTGACCACATTCGTAAGCTGCATGTTCAGTTATTTGAAAACTACCAAACTGACAAGGTAGTGGAGTGCAATGACATCCATTACGAGAGAATATGTCTTCTCGTAGTCGATTCCAGGGCGTTGTGAGAAACCTTGCGCCATAAGGCGAGATTACCATCTCTTTTTCTCATCACGCTATCTAACGAAGACCTGTTAATGTCAATAGGTTTTATGTTAGGAGGTGTTGGCATTTCAGGCACGAAATCCTTCCTCTTCGTTAGTGAATCTAATTCAACCTGGATCGCATCTTTCCATTTAGGCCAATTTTCTCTACGTTGGCATTCTTCAACGGAGTAAGGTTCGATGTCATTGGTCTCAATAATTCCACGTCCTCATGTACACTAGTGTAGTTCGTAGAGATCTCTATATTCTTAGGAATTGGTTCTAACATTGAGGCGTCCCCCAACGATGTCTCTTGGACATAACCACAATCCAAAATATTCTCATGAGACGGATTTTGAGTATCAATGATCAATGGATCAAGTTGTGCCAAACTCGCTCTCTTCTTATGGTGAGAATCCATCGAACCTATGGGTCTCCTACTCTCTCTAGCGGAACCCATGGCCTATGACGCCATTATGCCACCTTTGTGGCGTCACCATACTACCATCCATGGTAGTGGTGCAGTACCCATCTTCTCTGGGTGGCACCATGTCCTCTTGTGGGGACATCAATCCTTGCAGGCATGTTTGCAGCAGGTATATGTGATCTCGTCACTTTTAGGGGATCAAGATGAGACATAGTGGGGACAGACCACGACAATTCCTGTCGTTTCTGTTGAACATTGACGTTCTAATCTCCCCCTAACGACGGGAAGACTATCTCATCAAAGTGACAATTCGCAAATCCAGCGAAATAGAGATCGCCTGTCAAGGGTTCTACATAGCGGACTTATAGTTGGAGACTCATGTCCAACAAATATATATATATGCATTCGTTGCAATGACTCATGTTGATGCGCTGTGGCGACGCAATTGGCACATGAACCGCACACTTAAATATGCATAAATACGAGATATTAAACTCGAACCCAGTCACTAGCTGTAACGCAAATAAAAGTTGAGTGGCTGCTATGAGTCGTAGACGAATTAGCATAGCTGCATGCGTTATTGCATAACCCAAGCGGAAATATTGGTGCGCATTACCAATGTCCGGGCTACCATTGTAGTTGTTTAATGGTGGCTTTTCCACGAGACCAATTGGGTGTGTACATGGGAATATGATACTTGATATCAATACCCAATGATATGCAATAGTCATCGAAAACTGTCGATGTAAACTCTCTAGCATTATCAAGTCAAATTGACTGAATGGGATGATCTGGGTAGTGAGCCTGTAGCCATATGTTATGTGCTAGGAGTGTAGTATAAGCAGCATTACGAGTGGATAATGGCACAACACGTGACCAGCGTGTTTGCGTATCAACCAACACCATAAAACATCTATATGGTCCGCAAGTTGGTTGATCAAATCCATAGAATTCCCTTAGATTCTTTGTGAGAATGGAATTATTTCCTCAATCTCCTTTGCATAGGATGGTCTCAATCCTAAATAACAGGCTTTACAGAACGAAACATGGGCTTTATAATCAACTAATAAAGGTTTTGGTGAAGCCATAGTGTCACAATAGACTTGAGAAGTAGAGAGAGGAGTTTATGGCGTCAATGCCATGTATTTGCCGCAGGGGGTAGGCGGCACTGGCCATGTATGGCCTGTCTGTGCACAATCATGGCGCCATGAGGCGCATGTGCAGCTCCTCGAACCAATTCTTGGTTCTTACTTTTCTTCGTTCTGAAAATGGATGTCCGTGTAAAGTCTTTAATACACGGATCATCATGTCAAAGCCTATATGTGTCAAAATCCCATAAGTCGTCTCTCATGACATAGTTGGATTCAATAACTCAAATAGTGGTTGCATACAACCCACTAGAGCGACACATAAGTTTCTCTAATACTCGTTTATCTCCGTAGTCATTAGAGGTGATGCAAAGGAACTCTGTCCATTCTCATAATGTGTTTCCACATGAAAACCATTGGCTCTATAAAGTTCGAATTAAGGTATGTCCAAGACATTAAGTAAAAGAATTGACACTTTATTAATAGCCAATGATTACATCAAAGTTTCCAAACTCTAATCCAAAATAAAATCAAAGTAAGACACATTGTAGTCACTCTATTCGTTTGGTAACTCCAATCAAATATGACCAGGAAAGTAGAGAGAGATGTTGGTGGAGCGAGGCTCTCTTAAGTACCAAGAATCTCAATGACTTTCCTAGACATCACATTTTATTGGGTCTGCCACATAAGAAAGAGTTAATACAATTGTCATTTATTGACTTAGGCAAATTGCCATTACAAAAGTTCTTGGAAAAATAAAAAGGACTAATCTAATCAAAGTCTGTTGCATCCATGTGCACTTCATCTTCAGCTTTGAAGTCCTCTATGGTGAGATTGACATCTCCACCATCTTCTTCTTCTTCTGCAAGGTACACTTCTTGCTCTCTCAGGTCCCTATATGTATCTTGCAGCTAGTTCCTCACTTGCCTTGCATTGCTTGAACCAATGCTCAATTGATCCACATCGATGACACTCATCATTGCGGTTGCCTCCCTTTAATTGAGGTGCACGTTGTGCACGTTGCGGTGTTCCCTAGGAGGGTTGGTGCCACCACCACGACCCATTAAGCCACCATTACGGCTAGGGATACCACGACCCCCTCTCCCACGTGTGGCATTACCACCACGTGTATCCACACCAAACTTGCGGTTTCCTTCCTGGTTAGGGCGGTTATATGGGCTCATACGTCCCTCACGTCCCCCATTCTTAGGGTACCGCTCCTTGCGCCCTCCTTTGGGTGCATTATAATTCGCCTCATGAACGCTCTTAGTTCCAATGGGCCTTGAATTATAATTCCTCACGAGTATGTTATCATGTTTCTCAGCTACAGATATAATATTAATAAGCTGATGAAATCTCGTGATCCGTCCAGCATTGACTTCAGTACGGTATTGCTTTGATACCACAATGGCTGAAACGGGGAAGGTGGAGAGAGTTTTCTCAATTAGCTCTCGCTCTATGACAGGTTGTCCACAAAACCTCAACATGGACTGTATGCGAAGAGCTTCTGAATTATATTCAGCAACAGACTTGAAGTCAGCAAAGCGCAGATTGTTCCATTGAACCTTCAAGTCAGGGAGGAGGGAATCTTGGACATTGCCAAAACGCTCTTCTAGCGCTACCCATAGCTCTCTTGCATCCTTGATTGACATATACTCCAATCTGAGTGCCTTGTCCATATGGCGTCGCATCAAGATAACTGCTTGAGCATGCTTTGTAGATGTTCGGTTGAACATAAGATCCGGGTTAGGTGCCTGGATTATGGGTAATATTCCCTTGGAAGTGAGATGGTTCTCAACATCGGTTACCCAACTGTGGTAATCCGAGCCTGTTAAGTCAAGCATAGGAAAGTCGAGTCTAGGTTCATTCGACATCCTGAAAATAAGAAGAGAAGATATATTAGTTTCGGAGTTAAACTTCCACGAAAACTAAAACAATAAGATTTCCGAGCTATGCTACCAAGAAATCAATTTCCAAGAATCTCTTTTGGATTAGACCAAACAATGATGTTTTAATATGGTCACAATTTGATGCTTACGGACGCTCTTAGTCCAAGCATTGTGAACGCTCTTAGTTCACACGAACACTCTTAGTTCGTTTAATTATGAACACTCTTAGTTCATACGAACACTCTTAGTTCGTTAAGCGTGAATCCCCACAATTCCGCTTTGTTAAATACTCAAAATCATTTGGCAACATATATTCCAATATTATGCAGAAAATAAAAGGAATTTAAATACAAGAAAGCAGCAACCTTAATTATAAAAACTTACGTGATTGTTCTTAGCTTGAAGACACGCGCGTGTTGATGCAAGCGTGTAGTTAGAATCTGGTCGGAAATTGGCAGTTGGTGGCTGCCCTTCTCCCTTCCCCTTTTTTTTTCCTTCCTTTTTTCTTTTTCTTCCTTCTTTTTTTTCTTTTCGGGCCCAAGCCCGCTCCTCCCCCTTTCCTTTCCTTTTTTTTCTTTCTTCTTTTTTTTCTTTGGCCGGGTCCCTCTTTTTTTTCTTTTTTTTTTTTTTTCGGTTTCTTCTTCTGGTCTTCCTTTCTTCTGGTCTTCTTCTGGGTGCAGCGATGGGAGGTTTGCAGGTGAGGTCGCAGGGCGCTGGCAGATGGTGAGGCGCGGAGGTGTAGGTGGGAGGCGCTGGAGTGGTCTGGTGCTGTAGGCGGGTCGAGATCGGGTCGGCGCTGTGGAGGCCTGGTGCCGGACGGATGTGCAGGGGGCTACAGTGCTTGCGGCTTGTGGCTTCTGCTGCTGGTCGGTGGCCTGGGCTGCTGCTGCTAGTCGGCCTCTCCTTTTTTTTTTTTTTTCTTTGTTTTGGGTTGGCGGCAGAGAGAAAAGTTTTTTTTTTTGAAGCTAGAGTTAGAACTCGTGCTGATAACGTGTTGTAGGAGAATAGAATTGTGTGTTATCATTGATAATAGGAGCCCTTTAAATAGGGAGTTACAAGGTACTCAAAAGGTAATAGAATCCAATTACAATTGAATACCTAAAACACATTCCTATTACAACTCTAAACCCTAGTTTGTAGAGGCACACATTATGTCGATATCCTTCAACATATTATTTATTTCTATGTAGTGGTAGCAATATGTAAATCAACCTTCATAGTCTTAAATCTGAACGTAAAGTTTAACAACTCATCATTAACTTCCAAGCAAGAAGGAAGAACCCTAAGCACAAGAACACGCCGCACCCGCCTAGGAGTTTGTCTCGATCGTTTTGTGTGCTCGTCCGGCGGCACGTCCCTGCGGCGTTGTCGTCGGACGGGTTGCTTCCTCTCTTGTCGTCCCTCTTCGACGTGCGAGCGTGCTTTCAGTTAGCAGGGAGTGGTGTCTTGTTTGGTGGATGGTTTTGACGGATCTGATCTGGATCGCGACTTCAGCTTTAGTCGGAATGACACGACGACGGGGCTGGGTTGGAGGGGGGGTGGTGCAGGGTGGTCAGATCTGGACGAGATGGTTGGTGCATGGTGATGGCATAGTGTCGATGAGGCTGGGCTCCTGGTTACCTTTGTTCAATCAGTGGTTGTGCTCGTAATCCAGATGCAAATTGGATGATGGGCTATGGCGACGATGGTGGGACAATGGAGACTGTCTGGCGGGGGTGGTGGTGGTTTGGAGGAGGCGCAACTAGATGGGTGACACTATGGTGGTGGGGGATGTGTTCTATCTGGGATTGGCCGGCGATGCTTGGTTGCCGGCTGCGGCGGTTTGGGCCTTAATCCAATTGTGGGCTCACTCTGGGCTTGGTGGTAATTGGGCCAAGGGCAATTCTCTGGGTCCATTAGGTGTTGTTATTTGTTTTACAGCTTTTAGTTTTTGTTTGCTTAGCAGTTGGTGTGTTGTTGGTAATAAGACACTACAAAGGGTGTGGCAGAGACAATCTTCTCTTTCGCCGTCTAGAGGGTCGTTCCTGTTCTGGAGTTGGGTCAGCAGCGGTGGCGAAAATGTCTGGCTGTTGTTGCATAGACAATCATCCTTGGCCTTCTAGTGGGTTGTTCCTGTCTGGGTTCAGGTCGGAGGAGATGACGATTTGGAGCAGTTGAGGATTAATGGCGTTGACAATAGGGTGGTGATGGTGTTGGGTTTTCTTTAGTCCCAGGTCTGAATGTCCAGCAATCCTTTTGGTCGAGTTTAGGTCACAACGAGTGTCGACTTGGTCGATCAAAGCTGGTCAGGAGGATTCTGGTTGGTGAGTTAGTGTTGACACAAGTAAGTTGTCTAGTTTTAGAGATCTTACTGGCTGGACAAGAGGTGAGATGTCAATGATTCACTGCTCCTACGCTTTTTGCCTTTGTCATACAGTTGTAGTGCAAGTTTTGAGTTAGTCATTTTAGAGTTCCAATGTAAAGTCTAGTGGTCATTTCTGTGTAAGAGATGTCGCCTAAAACTCGTTGTAAGCAGTTCATTATTAATTAAGTTCTTCTTTAATAAAATTAAAATAAAAAAATCATCCAAGCAAGAAGCCTTTCATTTCTTTGTAGTAAAAGAGAAAGAAAAAAAAAACTAAAAAGAGATTAGAGGCAGAATATTATACTAGTCGGTGTCGATGGCATAAGTTTTGACATAGCGATGGAGCCCATTTCTACTACTTCTATACAAGCATGTTAGATAAAGAGACTTAATTAGTATAACATTCTTAGGGTTTTGGGTAACGTTCAAAGCATCCAACAGATAAACTCAATCCCTGATCTGACATTGTGAATTGAGCCTTGAAGATGGATTTATTATGTTAGTTTTTAGATAAGACAAAAGAAAATTTCTTAAACTAGAGTGCAACTGACAAGTTTTGCTAGCAAAATGGGAGACCAAAAGGGAGACAATGCCCTTTGACCGAGCTCTGCTTCCCCCTAAACCCATGAGGGCATGAGGCTAATGCAGTTTCTTCAAGTATCTTGCTAAATTTGTGACGTACAGTTGTCAATTGGGAATCAACCACATGTCAAAGACCCATTAGCCTTAGGAGTGGAGATTTCAATCTAGATTAGGGTAAAGCCATGTGCAACTACTTGGAAGGTCAATTGTCCTACGAGAGTTGGAACAAAGAATCTTTATTCTTATTGTGAAGTTTGGAGAAAATAGAAGTCCTAGATTGGTGCTTGTTTTGTGGGATGTCTAAGACTGGAAAAAGACTTGATCACTATAGTATAGGGCTGCCACTTGGTTTGGTAATTACTAAAATCAAATCGATTGAATACCAACCGATGTTTTAAGTTTGGTAAACCGATTTTTTGGTAATCGAGACCGACAAAACCGAAATTGAAAATTACCGAAAAAGTTGGTTTGATTTTGGTAAATACTGAATCTACCGATTATCTAAATATTAGATTTATATACTACAGTTTTCAATACACATACATGTATATTAAAAAATAAACATATGAACATTACTATATTAATAGTACATGTATTTTAAGTAACCTAGTCAAAGATGGTTAAATAACCTAGTTTTATTGAAAATTGCTAAAACTTGATGTCATATATACAAAAGAAAGCTATAATTAGTAGATGAATACAAAGTTCATGACTATAAAATTCAAAAACCTAGTTTTGTTCATTCTAATTTATATTATAAAGAATTAGTTGTTCTAAAGTTGGTAATACCGAAAACCGAAATACCAAATTTGGTAGATATAATTAAAAACCGAAAATTTTGGTTGGTAATTGGTAGCTCAGTTTTGAAACCGAAAGCTTTGGTTTTGAAGTTGGTAATACATATAACCGATTTGAACCGACCGAGTGACGGCCCTAGTATAGTATGTTGATTATCAATCAAACAAGATGAAAGTCCTCGTACGTGGTCCTTAGAAACCTCAAACGACACTCACCAATTATATGCATAGAATAGAAGGAAGTCCTTGAGATTAACTCAAGTATGAGGAAGAGTAGAGAATTGAGTTACTTTTTAAGTTGGATCAAGCTGGATTTCTATCGAAGTCTTTGCGAATAAGATTGGGAATAGGGCTTTCTAAACCTTAGAGGATAACTATTAGGAATACAAGAGTATTTTGTAAAATGAATATAGAAAATGTACCTGAAGAGAAATGTGATGATTGTTTCACGCTTTGCAATTACTTTTTGAACAAAGATCTCATAAACCTAATTTCCCTTCATTAAGAAACCAGTGCTAAACTTGTGTTATTATTTAGTCTGATTCAAGACAATGAAAAAATAACAGTTAACTCCGATCATGAGTGTAGAAATCTATCACTGAAGCTATAAACCCTACCCTCCACACGACATATATATCGGATCATGGTATTAAAATGACAACTAAATGCAAGAAAATTATCTTTATTTGTTATCGGTTAGAGTTATTTCCACTCACGTATTATTTTACACATTTCATGTGAGCAATTAAAAGACATAATGATAAATGTAAGTGTGACGATGACCATTCTTAATTATCTTTTTGCTTATTTAGGTGTATACTTAGTATCCGAAATTCACCTTTTGTATTATTTATCCAGCAATGCAAGGAGATCTTGATCTTATGTTAAAGAAATACTGTGCAGGGTGGATGCAATGTGGTCTACGTACATTTTCTTCACTATCATTATTTTTCTATAACTGATCAAACAGAGAGGGCCTTGTGTGGAGCTGCGATCTAACCCATATCATGACATGTGACTCCCACACATGCCCCTAATTTGGACAGACCAAAAATTTAACCCTCTTCCAAAAAAGAAGAGAAAAAAATAACTAATAAAGTGTCTGTCACATTTGACTAATGTGGTAAGGAAGCTTTTGCAACTCCATTGTCACCCACTCAAGTGAAATATGAGATTGGCCACCCCAATAAATACTAATTCTTAGGTGTTACTCGCTGTAGAATATTATGATCAAAGTGGTTTTACATGCATTTTTTTAAAATTTTTATTAAAAGGTGACAAATCCAAGTAACATGAGATGTCTACCAGACATACGCATAAAACAAGCTCTCCCTCTAATATAAATGCAAACATCTCCATGTGGATTCTAACCTTGCAAGTAAATCAACAAATTTAAAAGGGTTTAGTAATCCTTGGTTTCAATGTCCATAGCATGCTTAAACATGTTTAACAATTAGAAACAATTGGCATTGTTTTGCAGCAGTAGCGGTAATAGTAGCAGCTGTGTAGTAGTACTACTTCCTGGCTTCTTCCTCTCTCCATGGATCCTAGAATTTCCTTCTCCAATGACTTTGCAGACACTCAACAAGCCATCAAGCATGAAGCCATCTACAGGGAAGCTCCCGTTTCTGCAGATTTCGAGTTCTCTGTGAACAATTTCGGGATGATAGCTGCGGATGAAGTCATATTTCAGGGCACATTGTTGCCCTTGAAGGACAATGGTACCAACCAAGGAGGGAAGACTACTTTAAGAGATGAGTTACTGGTTAATGATGATTATGGAGACATGTTTTCGAGGCCATCAAGGAGTTTAAGCCGGTGGAAAGAGCGATTGGGACTCAAAAGATCTCAGATTGTTCCTAAGAAAACAGATAGGAGTCATGGTGGTCTGGAAAGTATAGTGGAAGAAAGAAGGCATGTGTTTGTTCATGAGGCTGTACTTATTAGCAAGGAAACCTAGGTAAGATGAATTTTCTTACCCTTTTCGTCTTGTTTCCATTTCGTTTGCAAAGTTGTTCATTATGCTCATGCATGAACATATTTAGACCTAAAAGTTGGTTTTTGTGCAGGAATTTCTGTTTGAAAGGAGGATTGAGTTGCAGAAATGGTGGAATCTGATTCAAGATGAGAAGCTTAAATGTTCCTTGCTAACTTTGAAGGTATGGATAAAGTGGTTTAATTTAGGGCCTGTGGCTTAGCTTTTCAGTTATTTTGTCCAGTCGATTCTAGGCAACACCCAATTCCCTCCTTTTTTTTTTTTTCCCTTCTTCTAGCTTTTTGCTCTCTCTGAGAAGCACTCCATCCGATCCTCCGGACAATTAGATGAAGAATTTATCAATTTGGCTGTTCCGTTTTGTACAAATGTTTGCAGTTGAAGTTGTGTGACTTGATTTGTAAATTTTTTGTATTGATCTATCGTACGATGTTTTGTTTCATTCCCACGTTGATTTCGATCTATTCATTTCACTTTATCTGGGAGTTAACCTGTTGCTAGCACCAACATTGAAATTGTTCTTTACCTTTATTTCCTTCTTCCTCCTCTGGCAAAATTATGAGCAAAATTGCACTAAGGCTTCCAATCCGTCCCTGAAATCTAGGATCGGGATTGGAAGAAATTGTTACTCCACTGGGTTAAGAAGGTCAGTATATTCTAGTCGTGTAATTTGGTAGATGCAATCACGATCTGCCATTTAGGTTGACGTGTACCATTGAAGTGGACAAACAATGAAACCTTGAGGTTTTTATTTTATTGTATTTTTTCTTTCAAAGAAAGTAAATTATATTAGATGATCTAAATGATCCACCAGAATACAACAGATACAAAAGACGTTAAATATCTTTAAAGTCGTTTAGGCATTAATCAATCAACAGACTTCCCAGGCATGTGTTATAATACTGTACAAGCAATACATATTTTTTCGTTGTTGAAAAACTCATCCATTATGCAGCTTAGCAAATGATACAATGACAAATCACTCATAACAATTGAAAGAGTTATACACATGAACATATCACTAGAACACTCCACCTTTTAAGCCTACGCTACAAAAACAAAGGGAAAAAAAAAAAAAAAAAAAACTAGAAACCTCGAAAAGGAATAAAAAATAATGGAAAACAAAGCTCCTATTTTCTTTGCGACCTAATCCATCCAGAGAGAAGTAGAAGAAGCCGGAGCCTCCTTAGAGTATGCCAGAGCCTCCCCAAGCATCCAGCGCAGCAGACGCTTCCTGCTCTTAAAGAGTTTTGGTTTAAGCACCCCTCCAATTTTGTTTATTCTTCACACCTTTGGGCATTCTTGTCTTCTTCTTTGGAGGAGATATGGTGAGTTTCCCATTCTCATGAGGAATAGCTACGGCTATCTCATCAGCCTCCTTCACCATTTATACCCTGGACGCACAAGTTCAACCTCAGCACTGATGACCACCTAGAGTTGGCAACCACGTCCTCCAGGCCAAAGGAAGAACCTTGTCGGCCGGCACACCTACAATAGTAAAGTAATTCCCAAAAGGAGCTTTAGGCAGCATCGGATTCGCCAGACCCTGCAGCAACCCTGCCACCATCAAACTTCCTCGGAATTGCTCCGTAATCACTACCCCCGGCGTTGGCCGCTTGTCCTTCCCAATCTTGTCACCTAGCTTGAAAAAATGCACTAGCATAAGCCCTAGTCCCTGCCAGAGCAAACAAAGACAGCCCCAGTTTCTCCATCAACAACAGCTTATCATATATACAAAACAAAAGTAAGATCCGGTTCCACCACCAGTGAGAAGGTGAGCTGACGGAAAACCCTATTCCTCTTCCTTATCTCCAACACCAATTAGATCCGTTGCTCTCCTTCCTTTTGATGCAACGCCATTTGATCAAAACGGATCACCCTCCCCATTGCAAATCCTACCAATGATTCTCAACCGTCTACGGCTTGATGTTGTATTTTTTTTTTTTTCCTCCTAATAACAGTTCTCTCTATTTTAATTAGTTTTGAACCAGCAAATACAGAAGCATAAGAAAGATTAAGGTTGTACGCACTTGCACGCACTTCTGACTTTTGACTACCAACAAGGAGCATAAACGCCCACAGACCACAACAAATCTATCGGGGTCTGCCAGCATAGCTCATTGATAAATAATTTTTGAATGAATATTTACAACTTTGAATGAATTACAATAGGAATCTAACAAACTATGCCACTCAAATACATATGTACAATTCACTCAAAAAGAAAAAAAGAAAAATACATATCTACAAGAATTGTCACTTGTCAGTATAGCGAAGTCCTCCTGTAAAAACTACCTACGGTCTTGTTGCAATGGAAAGAATCTGATCAATAGTTCCACCAACTGTACACCTTGAAGCAATCGTCCCGGTACTGTACAACTTTTTTTTTTGAATCCATATACCAGCAAGTTGGACTCACACGATGGATAGGTCTTCTTATAGTAACGGTACACCTTGAACCAATCCTTCACCTCTGCTTGATGCCTTGATCCCATATACCAGCAAGTTCAACTCACAAGATGGATAGGTCTTGGTATAGAGATAGAGGGTTCATTACTGATCCTCCTCTATACCCCAGGGGGAGCAGCACCATTTAATAAACCTACATTATAAAACAAAGAAGAGTCAATTACCAATTTAGGATTCCATGTGATGGCAATGAAGGAAAAAATTAAGTGTCATAATGTCGAACCATCAGTTTTGTTCCCATGGCTGAGGGGGACCTAGATATTTCTCCATAGACTCTTTCTTACGCTCAGGATCAAGGCTGCTATGCAAAATAATTAGTTTTGTCTCAAGAGGTTAGAGTGCTTAATAATTGCTATATTAGGAAATGATCCACACACTATCCAGATATACAAATCAAGGATACAAACTAACCTATTTCTGAAGCCAAGAAGAGCACAATGTACAGCACTTGCACAAGCAGAGGCTGGAGCTATAGCAGCTGCAGGGACTGCCCGAACAGCAGATGCCAGAGCTGACCCAGCACCAGCTCCACGCTGATATTTTTTCAGGGGCGTCCGAACCAAGGCAGAAGCAGATTTCCCCAAGCCATCACTGAGACTTTCATAGGCCTGTCAAAGCATATTCCATTAGCATCAAACACACTATCAAGCTAACAACAGAGATCATAGAGGACACAATGAGAATGGAGGCAGTTCATGAGCACTTCTTCCGCACCACAATTTGAACTTAAAATGTTGTAATAGACTACTTTAATAGATAGCAAAACAAACTGTAACTACAGTAGAAGCAGCAGAATATAAAAGTAACAAAAAGAGGAATTCTGAGAAAGAAATAAATCTAAGTTGGAAGCAACCAAAACGAAGAAAGCTAACTTGGTGTAATGATTACCAATTGTTGGAATATTACCTGATGAATTCCTTGTTGGGCATCTTTAGGTTGATTGGATCTAGCACTGGATTTTACTCTATGTGGTGTTGACCAGGGTACCGAAGGAGGAATGCTTGTAAGCAAATATTCAGCTTGGAGCAAAATATCATGAGCCCCAGCTGCTAAATGTACTCCAAGCCCAACAGCTTCTAGAGAAATACTTCTAAGAAATGCAATTGTACCTGTAACAAAATTTTCTATGTTATGAACGCCAAGAAGCATCATGCTACCAGTAAGCAACATACTGCTACATAGCATAGAATGAACAGAAAATATCAATTTTCTACTCAAAGTTAGTAAGCTTTAGATAGTTTAGAACTGAGTCAAGAATTATAAGACCACCTTCAGGTTAATTCCTATTGTGAATAAGTTTCTCTAGGTTCACTCTATACTGTATATCTCTTTAAGACTAGGATCCGAATCCAAGTTCTTTTCAGAACTTCAACCAACACATCTTGCATAAAAATTAAAAGTACCAACACCAAGAATAATTCTTGACTCAATTCTAAACCATTCGATCATTGGTTGCTGATGGTTTAGAACTGAGACAAGAATTATAAGACCACCTTCAGGTTAATTCCTATTGTAAATAAGTTTCTCTAGGTTCACTCCACATTGTATATCTCTTTAAGACTAGGATCCGAATCCAAGTTCTTTTTAGAACTTCAACCAACACATCTTGCACAAAAATTAAAAATACTAACACCAAGAATGATACAGATGCATACACATTCACTACACAGACATTTCACTGAATTGAACTGACCTCTTTGCATTCCCTTGACTACCCTCTTGTCCTTCCTATAGTGCTCAACTGGCAAAGAAACCAGCTTCGCTGCACCGGCACCAACAGCAACCAATGATCGAATGGTAGGAAGACCTTGCAATATTTTATGAATCTACATTTTAAAAATTCAATGGCTCAGTATAAATACACAATTAATTGCAAGAGGATAGCAATCATCAAGAATCAAGAAGTACAAACAAAGCTACAAAAACCTGATTTTGAGAGATGTCTTCTAACCACTCCCCTATAATTGTTTCACATACAGTACCCCAGCCATAAATACCAACGGCATGAACACGTTTAAGCTGTAGCTCGACCCCCTGCATTTATTTGTGGAAGTATGGTCAGTGAATTCTTTCATACATCTCGAGCAAGTTTAAATTTAAACAATAAAACACCGAATACAGGTATTAGTTATCAGGACTACAGAATTCACAAACATACGATTAATAAAAGCTTTCAAGAGATCAATAGCTACGTTTTTACTTTCCTAACTGGGCTCGACAAGTAAACAGGTCAGGGCTTAGATCTCAACAATCCAAAGAGATTATTTGACACTAGAAGCTGTCATGTCTTACATGGGAGGATAAATGTCACAAAGAAATGATACCAGCAGCAAACAAGAGAATCTTTATGGGATGGTCAAATGTTTTGTTTCTTTTCACAATCAACTTTAGGAGTACAGACTTATTTTCACAAAGATTGTCATTTGATTTAGTTTCTTTTCACAAAAAAGTAAGATCTAGTTTTCTATTGAATAAAAGTATAAAACTCCATAAAGATAAACAGACTCGAGACAAAAAGCAAATTTACCTTCCATGGGACAATATTTACAAGTTCTACATACTTCCCGCCTCTTAATGCTGCCAGATCGACACGTCTGGGACTGTAGTCCACCCTAACAAGAATAGGCCATATATCGAACTTCTGAAGAGGGAAATATGAAACTCTAAAACAGTTAGTACATGTAACTGCACACATCAAAATCCACATAGTAAGGAAAGAAAAAATATATATAAAAAAGTTCAGCAAAATAAAAAGCACAATCCTAAATTTTTTTGAATCAAAGTAAATTATCCTGTGTGTCAGGCTACCATTCTCATGAGTAATTAAGAACCATGTAACTGGTGTCGAACTACTAATAGCTCACATAGTTGTTGAGTTGAAAAGAGAGATTTGGAGACACAAACTAGTGTAATCCATTATGTCTAGTGTAGTACTTGGACTTGAGGAATAACTGAATAGTGAGGAGCATAGAGATTTCTGCACACTTAAGTCCCACAAGTTTCATTAATTATTCGTGAATGAGCAGGATGATGTGATGCCATTCTTATATTATGTCTTTCCCTACTTTTCTCTCCCTTTCTCCCCTTCGGGTTTTCTCTCATCTGCAGAGAGGCAATAACTACTATATTAACATACATGTAGATATATATATATATATATATATATATATATATATATGTATAATGATGTGGCTCTAAAAAGACCAAGTTGCCTGGAAGAATACAAGCTCGAGGACCTCAGTAGCCTCAACGATCTGGGTCACATAGCTTAATAATTTGTCGAAAGGATTATTAAGCTAAAGAGAATATATTATCACATGCTATGGTGAACCCTTTTATATTCTTAATATAATATATCATCATGGGAAAGAACATGTCAGGACCTAATCTCTGAAGGACAAAATAAGGGATGTAAGATAAAACTCAAGGAACTCCAGGAAGAAGTGGAAACAAAACTTGCCTGAAAGTAAGGAAGAAATGCCTCCTCTGCAATGGCATGCCCTGCAAGATTATTACTCTTTGTTGGCAACACTTTTGAACCATCTGGATCTTGATAACAACCTGAAGACTGATCAACTGAAGAGCTCTTTGCCCCAAAGAAGCCAATGAGAAAATCAAGCTGGCACTGGTGAAGATGTAACAACATGGGAAGGAATGCGACTCGCAACCTATGAGGGAAGAAATACAAAAAGCAACAACCCCTGTTACACCACTGTGTCTTTCCATGAAAATTAACAGAAAAAGAATAACAATAAAATGTAATCTAAAATTATTGACAGGAAAACAAAAAATTGAATAGCAATGCAGACATAACCATTGTTCACCGGTTCACAACACACATAAAATACCCAAGTGGTTATTAAGCTAATAACCTTATAAGACATCACAATTCTGAATAACAAGGCAGATACATATATTAAGGATCCCGCTACAGCCCCCTTATTAACCAAGTAATTGTAGAACATAAAGATTGAATACCTATATTCTTCGAGAGGTGTCAGAGGATCTGGTCTGACCGCTTCTAAGTCCAGCTTGAATCCTTTTGAAGATGATTTCCGAGGATGATCCTTTGAATGATAATGTCCTAGCACCTTCCAATTCAAAAGGCAATATAAATTTAATCTGTTCTGTAAGGCCCAAGAACTATAAGTTTGGTGATAAAAGTTTAAAAAGCTTACCAGTTTCCAAGGAGCATCTTTGCTCTTATCATATAGATAAAAGTCTTGAACCGAAAGAGAAAGCTTGGATACACATATTCCACCAACTGGGAAAACATCATATTGAAATTCCATCCCACATAGTGAGAACTCCAGGCATACGGTAGCATCCCTTCCAGTAAAATCCCCCGACCGCTGACCAGTTGCTCTAGAATCATGCCAGTCAGAGCCAGCAAGCATTCTCCATCTAACATCAATGTTCTTAAGGAGTACACGTCCAATTACTTTCCCTAGATCATTGCAATTTGTACTGCCAGTAGAAGGAAGCTTGTCTTCGACAAATTGTTCCTTACTACTTTCACTCGTTTCTGGAATATGATTTTCTAAAATTTTTACGGAGGTGCCATACCATCCATGATTTTCTCTTGACCCATCTCCAAATCTGGCATTCTTGGACTGGGATTTCACAATCTCCTGAGATGATTGCCTGCCAACAGACAATTCCGAGAGAGGTCGTCGTAACTCAGATAAACAATACCCTTCTATTAACTCCAAAACATTACCTTCTTGTAGGAATGATGTTTGACTACTTTCTGATTCAACCGATGGCACTGACCCATCATAAGATGTACCAGGCAAGAAAATATCAGGAGTTCCAATACGTGAGTAACACGCCTCTCCAAGGTCCTCATCAGATGATATACCAATTTGTGACTCAGAAGAGTCATATTGGTAGGTGTGATTATTATCTCGAAATGCATCTTCTGATATCTCATCCATTAACCCAACCAACTGAGGCTCTCTCTCTGTAACTAGACCAGACGTGTGTAATTGAGCAGTTGGAGACTCACTATCGAATATCCTGATTTCATCAGCCAAACCTCTCCTCTCTTGTTCCTGCTGAAATTTATTCCACCTTGTCTGCAAATGCACAATTGATTCCTCCAGGTCAGGAGCAAATAGCTGTTGGATTTGAGCAGCCAAACGAATCAGACTAGACATTGTGTCATGGCATGTTTCCACAAAAATGTGGGACTTTGAACATTCTACCTCCCAGAGAAGACCATTTTTACAATTAGTTCTCAAATTTGCTTCAACGAGTGCCTCCCTTGCAACTTTAACATACCCAATCTTGTGAAGATGCTCTGCACTGTAAGTGCCACCAATATCCTCAGGCTTTAACATTACACGGAGAAGAAGCCCAAGATCTCGCACTCTAATTTTGTAATTCATTTCTGTGGAATCTCCCATGGTTGAAGTTGAAAGATTCAAGGAAGATGCAGCCAAAAGACAAGAAACATATTCTTCACATGTCTCTTTGACAGACGAACAACTGGACCCTGAGTCTTCACTCCTAACCACCATATTCTTTTGGTAGGGTTCATAGCTTAATCCAATATCAACCAAGTTAAGCACAAAAGAAGATCCACGAGGTGCATCGTCCTTTTGATTACACTTGTCCTCTGCTTGTTCAATTTCAGAAGGAAAAATGAAAAAGGAGCATAGTGCATCCGGCCAATCCAAGCGACCCCCAACAGCAACAATTGTGGCACATCTGACCGTTATAGATGTAGAACCATGAAAACCTGTAGGATCCCACAGATGTACAATATCAGAACCAGCAAATATCGATGATAATGCATTTGAACCTCCTCCATCGCCACGTTTCATTGTCGAGTTGCTACATGTGATCAGAAGAAACTCCTGATCCAGAATACTAGTGATAGAACCCCACAATTTGCCTTCACCGTGTGCCAGCCAGAAAAAAGTGGCACCTGGAATACCTCCAATATTCGAAACAGATAGCATTTCAAGCTTCTGAACTTTCAGTCTTAGACGATTCCACGTGCCAGGAAGTTCACTCTGCATTGAGCCTGGGACAGTCTCCTTCACATCCAAGTTAATCAATATTTCAACAGAATCACAGTCCACAAGGATAGATGTCTGAGGCATGGAAGATTCTTCCTTATCATTGATAGAATCGAGATCCACACCAGATATGTCATTCATCACTTGATCCAAAAAATGACACAACTCTTTATATTGAGGATTGTCTAACTTTATTGTAACAGCAGGTAGACAAACATGTAGGAAAAATGCAGAGCTCAAAATAATCTCTTGTCGTGTCTGGGAGCTTAAATCCTTAAGATCTTTCACAGTAGATACAGAAGCAAACTCGTGATCCTTTCCCACAAATTTGGAAATGCTCCTTGATTCCTCAAAAGTAGCGAGGCACTTAGCTTTCTTTGCTATCCAAGGACCAGTCACATAACCCTCTTGCCAAAGCATACTAATGACAGAAAGACTGCCTTTTCTGTTGCTGACAGACATTACTTTTTGTGCAGTAAGTGTTAGCCTCTGCATCTTGCCAGATCTGATTTCTGCATTATCTTTACTTCGAGGACTGACCAGGAAAACATCAAGATCTCCAACATTCAACTGTAAAGAACGTGTGACAGTTGAAGAATACCTTTTCTCTGAACTTGCATCAAAGGTAGGACCATGGTCTTGAATCATGCCTTTGTCACAAGTCGAAGGTGAAGTAAATTCCAGAGCAACAAATTGATCCCAGGAGGAGAAGCTTCTAACAGTTTCACCACCATTGGAACGTAAACAAAGAATTATCCGTGCATTAGGGATAAATATATCACCTCGCACACTATCTGTTGAAGACAAGGTTGTAACACAACTAGAAGCTCTTCTAAGATCCCTATGAGATGATCCATGGATCTTATTAGAGGCCTCCGAAGAAAACTCGGCCTGGTCATTCACTTCAACAGTCTTTCCAATTTCCTTCAACAGTTCTAATAGAATATTTAGCAAAGAGAAGTCCACCCAGAAAACAAAGTGTGGCAGTTTCAGTGAAAATGATGTAGGCCCAGTTGAACTCCCATCAGATGAACTAGACCTGACAGTACATTGACAATAAGTGACACCTGAAGTTTTAAGCAATGTAATTCTGACTAAATCATCCCTATATCCAAATGGAAAACCTTCAGCAGCTAAACCATTTGATTCAGCCGAATAATAAGATGAGGCATGCAAAGGAAGAACACTTTGAACATCGGCTTGAAGATGTTGAATTGAAGAAGTTTGGCTTTTAACCTTGTTGCTACACCCTTGCAAACCCAACTCCAAGGTACCGTCTTTATGACTTGAGTAATTGGCAACCTCAATATAGTCCATTGTTCCTTCAAACCTCATATGCCGAGAAGACACCTGTTGAATAAATAGTTTCAAGTTAGTGCAACTGGGAATCATGTTGAGTGTAGATTTCAAAGTCAAAAGATAAAAATGTTCCTGAAACACAGTTATTACCTGCATAACAAGAAGGATATCTCGGCATTCTACACATAGGTATAGAACATCTGAACTAGAACCTAAATCACCCTTTGTATCACACAAATGATTCTGGTTTTCATCTTGGAATGGAAATACAACAGAAATCCCAGCTAAAGTTGCTTTAAGATTGGTTTCAACTGGCTGCTGTTCTGTACACATAAATTAAAATCAGAGTTCCAGAGACAAATGTCTAGATAAAATACTGAATAATGAACAGCCTGAAAACCTACTAGCATGGAACAAATATCAGAGTAGAAACATCACAGATCAACAAATCATGTCCATGTTTTCCTCCACCGTCTAACATTTTTGCTTATTTGTCTTCTTATTTAAGTTTCTTTCATGCTCTTCTTGGAGGATGATGTAAACTATTCAATAATTAAAGTAATCAAAGTTTAAAATATAATTTTTTTATGCAAAGTTACAAACAATTTCTTTCCCAGCTGGGTGTTGTGAATTCTGCCTACTATACAACATTAATCATAAATCATGCAAATAGAAACAGCATTTACAACAAGTTGACACCATAAATATTTCTGATATGATGTGATCAAGTGACACAGAGCTTGAATAGAAAGTTTGTGATAAATCAATCCAGTAAAATTGCACTTACCAGGGGCAACATGCAAAGATCCAGAAGCAAGGCTGGATACAGCTGTGATAGCACTGACAACAGAACATGTCCAATTCCACATTCCACTACTTCCTAATGCTGACTGGGAACTTCTCATTCCATCAAAGCATTCAAAAAACTGGTCCACACTGCACAAAATTTGAATATGACCGATGAGAAGGTGTTAGGTCTGCAACAGGTGCCTGGTATGCTTATGCTACATGCATAATAATAACAACCATAATGGAAAAGGAAAAAAAAAAGCTAATCAAAGATATAAAAAAATAAAAAAAACTAAACAACCCTAACAATAGATGCAGAAAGTGTGCCAATAGTACTTCCTTTCTACTAAAAATAAGATAAAAACACTGACAGCAGGTTAAAAATACTAACCTTGCCCCAAAATCAAGTTCTTCCATACCATGGCTTCTATTATTATTCATATAAAATGGTACCCAATCTGATATAACACGTGACCCGGGTAGCAGACCCTCAGTTAATGATTCTTGAAGTGTCAAAGAAGCGGACTCGGTGGGCAAACTACCACGAACTGGCGTCACCTTATCTGTTGTAGAACAAGCAGATATTGGTGAAGCAAAGTGAGATGCTGAATCAAGGAAAATAGAATCAGTTGGCATATGATTGCTCCGATCCCTCTCCATACTTTTGCATACTTCCCAAGCAAGTAAAAGCCATTTGATGGTGCTTGGTTGAAATCTTAATTCTACAGGTTCAATAAAAGCATCTGCATCCACTTTCCCTATGTCTAGAGATCCATTCTTCCAAGGAATACTTAATTTTAAGTTCCCTGAAAATCCACCTCTTTTCCCAATCATGATTGGAGTGGTAACACCTGGAGGACGTCCCCCTGAAAAAAGTTCACCAAATGTTCTTTCTGTCACACATGGAATACATTTTTGATTATCAACATCATCCATTTGAAGCAGTTCAAGTACTGCTCCTTGAAACTTGACAAAGGTGGTTAGTTGACTATTCCCCAGAAAGTTCTCAGTTCTTGCATCAGCATTTTGATTAGTATCTTCAGAAACACCTGTTCCACATTCTGTTTCTGCAATTCGAAGAACCAAGGTTGAGCAACACCCTGATGTCTTTCCGTTCTTCTCTAAACAAGGATCAAAGGCAACAATCAACCTTTTTATCCTTACGTGGAAGCTGGTAAGCAACCACTTTACCATCTTTGCAATGGTTTTAACACCTTCATGCACATCCCTGGAAGCAGATTTTGTGGCATTGTCCGGCATATCAGCATCAAACTTCCCGGGGTTACTACTATCTTGGTTCTGGTTACCGCTTTCAGCTGTAGCTGGAGAATTCTTCTCTGCACATGGAGCTAGCACAAGCTCAAGCTCATCCACTTCAACCTCACAACCGTTACCCTTCCAAGGCATCCTAACTAATAGTGAACCAATAGATCCTTCTTTTATCATCATTGATGCTGCTGCACCAATCTGGAAAAACATTCGCCGTAACAAAGGAATAGAATTAAGCAAAGTTATATAACGGTCAAACTTAACCACAAAAAGTAAAAAAGGTCTCTAGACTCCATCATAACTTAACATATAAAAACCTCACCAACTTTAGCAACAACAGAATTGACTGAGACAATTACACTGATATTGGGCTTTAACAGCCGGTTAATAAAAGTTATATTCACATATTCTTAACACTATAACAAAACAAGTGTCAGTAACATTCAATCCACAAAGGTATCCATTATCTCTATGTTTATGCTCAATAGAGTGTTCTCCAAGCAACCAAAGTTTACATGTGCGCAAAACACCCAAATGGAAGCTAACAAAACTCAAACCATGTCAATATAATAACCTACATATAAGCTTTAGGTCGAATTAATATATAATTTAATAAATCCCTAACTGAATTCTCATTATTTGGTTCCTTCTATATCCCTATGCATGGTTAATTCAATGGTGTTAATCACAGACTCCTAATCGACAGACGAAAAATTCCGATATCTATGAACAAAAACAACTGGAACAATTCTCCTGCTCTGCTTTATGATCAACTCAACAAAACAAAGAAGAGGTGATTCCGAAACCGAAAGAGAGTTACCTTCTGGTTAAGAAAATCGACGTTGAGGGCGAGGTCGCTGAGCTGAATGGTGCCGTCGGCGAACTGAACGTCGAGCTGGTCGACATCGATGTCGCCGAGAATGAACTGGCCCAGCTTCTTCTTCAACACGAACTTACAGACCCGCTTGACGGCCCACCGCGAGAACATCGCCTCCGCCGACTTCGCGATGTTCCACATGGCCGCCGCCGCCGGCGAGGACAGAGAGACGCCGCCTCGGAATTTCGAAGTTCCACGAATTTAGGGTTTGGGAGGGCCGCGAAACGCTGCGTTTTGGTGAAGCCCTCTTGGAGATTTTGGTTTCTGAGGTTTTGATTTTGATGAGGTGTTTTGAGGAAATAGGGAGAGAGAGAGAGAGAGAGAGAGAGAGAAGTTTGGTGGGAAGGAGGGGGAGGGAGGACGACGAGTCGCCGAGAGAAGAGCCCTTTCGGTTGTGTGTGTCTCTCTGCGTTTGCTTTTTCCGCGTCGGCGTCTCCCGGGGTTTTTAATTTCGGCCACTTTATAGATATGGGTGTCTAATTGCGATTCTCCGGACCTTACTTGATCTTTGTGCCAAAAAATACGACAGACTATAGAATCCTTCTAAAATTGAAGTACTGATTATTGAATACGATGTTGGTAAGAATTCCAACAAAAAATATAGATTTTTTTAAAAAAATTAATGTATTAATTAGTGTGTTGATGATGATCTGTCAAAAGATAAAGCAACGGTTAAGTAAGAAGCTCCTTCCGTGGCAAGGTAAACTTTACACTGGTGCATTCTGATCAGCTTTGTTGCTTTCTCTTCTCCTTCTTATGCCACGAACTGTTATCTGAAAGAATCTACAAGAAAAGAAACTTATTCTCTTGTACAAGAAACTTATAACACTGGAGTAGACTTTTTATTGTTGATCAACCACACAGATGCATACACCAGAAACTATTAAAGAGAGCTCATATTATAACAGAAGAGTCTCAACTTCCCTTATTAATTAAGGATTCGGCTTATCTAAAGTAAGGAGGGTGTCAATTTAGTTCAATTTCATAGATTCTGGATCTCTGTCTAATCTAAGGGTCATGATAATTTACACATCACTATTTCACTAATTTTTTATTTTTCATCTAAACCTCAGTTAACTTGTCGTTAATGTCTCTAGACAATTAAAAAAAAAAAAAAAAAAGGAAATTTCTCGTCGTCAGTATTTCTCCTCTGCGTCAAGTTCCTTCTTTTTTCTTCCTCTTCTATTTCTCTTTGCTTCTATAGTTGCAGCTAGGTTTCAATTGATCTCCATGGAAAGTGGAAGATCCTTATTGTGGTTTGTTCGCGATATTTGTACCCCCTTCCAGTTGGCTTATCCCGCGGTGACTCTTAAGCCTTGTCCTCCTTGTGGAATTATATGTAACATAAGCCACCCTTTTTGATTGACAGATGACCCAAAGAATTGGGGGGATTCGAAGTATAATTGTCTTGTGAGAGCAAGGTTACAGATCACTTCCTGGTTATCCTATATTAGCACCTGGTTTTTATTCTCCCTCTCTCGAGAAGGATTAATCATTACCACCATCTTAGATACGATTGTATCTTTAATGAATTGTTTGCATCCAGTGAATGCTTCTCTCTACCTCTATGTGGATACTCTTTCATGCACCAATATCACAACAGCTGCCTTTTCTAACTTCTCTCAATCCAAAACTTATAATTATATCATGATTGGATTAACAAGTGCATTCGATTTCAAGATCGATTCTAATATTGAGCGGGTAGAGGAGAATGAGAAATCCCTAACTTTTTTTTTCTTTTTTATTTCTATAGATTTAACGGCAAGTTAACTGGGGTTTAGATTAAAAACCAAAAGTTGGTGACATAGTGATGTGTCAATTGTCAGGACCCTTAAATTAGACAGAGAGTCCAGATTAAACTTAATTCACACCCTCCCCGCTTTAGAGGAGTTGGATCCATTAACTTAAGTAGTACAAAATAGAGAAGACAAAGAGACGCAAGGAAACAAAGAGACTCAAGGAAAAAAAGGACACAGCTCATAAATAAAATTTAATTGCTAGAGAATTCTAAAGTGAAGTCTAGATTATTCTCAATTTCTCATTTATTCTCAACAACCCCCCTTAAGCTAGACTTCTTTTACACCAATGATGATCCAGGAGGATCCTACGTAAGATACATATTATTAATACATACCGTATTATATTATTTAATTAATTCAAAACCATTAAAACTTTGAGGTTCAAAACTATTCAAAAGTTTAAGGTTTATAATAATTAAACAATTTAAACCAGTTTATTCAAAAAAAAAAAAATTTAAACCATTTATCATTTATGGTTTAAATTCACTTGCTATTTTTAGTTTGGGCTAAATACTGACTACTACCCTGTAGTTTGGGTCTAAAATCAATTCAGTTCCTAAACTTCTAATTCATCAAGAACACCCCTGCACTTTCAATTTTGATCTAATAGGTCCAATTTGTTAGTTTTCCGACAATTGAGTCATTTAACTTGTTGACGTGACTCATATATGGCCTATGTTTTATGATGTGGTGTTGAGGTGGCCTGCATAGTCAATTTTGGAGTGAGTCCCACTATTAGAAATCTATCAAATAAATAGTTTTTCAACAAATAATCCAACTATAACTTGAACTCATAACAGAATATTAATGAATTGGACCTATTAGATCAAAATTGAAAGTACATGGGTGTTTTTGATGAAATTAGAAGTCTAGGGACTGAATTGATTTTGGACCTAAACACATGGTAGTAACTAATATTTAGCCCTTTTAGTTTTCTATTTTAGGAAATCATCTTTGTATATAAACCGGAATAGTTGAATGAATTAATCAAGCAATTGAAAGTAGCTTTATAACTTCAATACTTTTCTTTCTCTAGTCTTTCATATATTTCCTCTCATATTAAGAAGTCAACTTCCAAAGAGAAGTAACGACTCTTTATTCCTACTAAAAGTTCTATCTCCTAGAAGTTTTGGATCAAGTGGAAACAGAGCACCATATTCGAAAAGGGTAAAGGTGGTTTATGGTCCTAACTCGCGGCCAATGCAAAACTTCTAAAGAAGAACTTGTAGGTCCTTTGCTCATTCATTGAAAGCCAAGGATAAAGAGATAAGCAATGATAGGAGAAATTCCAACACCAATGGTGACGGTGATTGTATCACCAAGCTACAACAACAGGTGGAATTTTTATCAGCATCTATTTCTGAACTGGTGGGAAGTCTAGAAGCCTCGAAACTTCCGCATGCATCTCCTTCAAAGAGGAAGGTTGACGATGATAGTGAAGATGAGGAGGACACCATCATTGAAGACATCACTGAAGAAGCGGGTAATCGCAAAAATCCCGTAAGTGCCTTAAAGATAGATTTGAAGGTTGAAATTCCTGATTATAACAGTGTCGTTGATGTTGAAAAATTAGATAATTGGATTGACACATTAGAAACTTATTTCACTGTACATAAGCATTCTAATGCTGAAAAGATTCAATTTGCAAGCTTGAAACTCTCAAGCCATGCTGTTACATGGTGGAAGTCATACTGAAAACGGTACAATGTTTTGGAATTGACTTGGAGTAAATTCAAGAAATTGTTAAGAAAACAATTATATCCTGATGGTTACGAGGAAGAAAGATAGTATAGATGGCAACACTTCAATCAAAAGTTCAGTCATCGGTGCAAGATTATACCTCTGAATTCCATAACCAAGCTTTGGTTTTGGATATAGATGTTGACGATTATGATATCTTCATGAAATATATTGGAGGTCTAGCTGATTACATACGGAAAGAACTGAAATTGTTCACCATGGAGTCCATTAAAGAAGCTACTGTCAAGGCCATCGCCATCAAGGCCATGTACAAAAGACTTGACAAGAAGGATGACAGAACAACTACAAGTAAATATGATTGGAAGAATAAAGGCAAGCAAATAAAGGATGGTCCAAAACAGAAGAATTATTGTGATCACTATCGTACCAGCGGACATGTTAAAGACAAGTGCTGGATACATCATCCCTAGTTGAAACCCAAGAACCAAAGGAACAACCAGGGTAGGAACAACAGAAAGAACACATTGATAATGCAACAGGCAGAAGAGCTTTTAGAGTTGAAGCAACCTGACACTACACTTGCCTTACAGAGGCTGCAAATGCTTACAACCTTGAAGAACTATTCCACTTGAACATTCAAGTGAAGCAGAGTTTTGTACAAGCAATTGTCAATCCTGGAAGCCAGAAGAATATAATTTCAAAGGCTCTAGTCAGGAAGGTAGGCTTAGAAACAATGCCTCACCCTAAGCCATATCCACTAGGGTGGATTCATAAGGACATTGACATGTAGATAACAAAGCAATGTACCTTCAAATTTGCGATCACTAATCGTTACATCGATGAAGTGACGTGCGACGTGGTTCCATTGGACGTATGCCAAGTTATATTGGGTAGTCCATATTTATGGGATCGTGTTGCCATACACTATAGGAGGCTCCGCAAGTATCATTTGGTGAAGGATGGAAAGGAGTTCCACATTAACGCTTGTAGGCCTCAATCTACGGACAGCTTATTGACAGCTAATCAAGCCAAAAGATTAGTTAATTCTTATGGACGGTTCGTTTTGTTAATGATTCGACCACAAGATCAATATGCTGATGCTGTGACTTTGTTAGCAATGACTTTGATGCCTTCACAATGTTCCGATATTGGAAAATTGCAAAAGGATTTCAAGGATCTTTTTTAGGATGTGCAAGGATTGCCACTGTAGAGAGCTATAGAACATGAAATTCAATTAGTAGGAGATTCACCTCTACCAAACTTGGGTTTATATCACACTTCTCTGACAAAGAGTGAAGAGATCAAGAAGCAAATACAAGGACTTCTTGAACAAATAGTTATCAAGCCCAGCTGCTCACCATGTGGTTCACCAGTGCTACTTGTGCCTACGAAAGATGGAGGGTGGCCTATGTGCATTGACTATAGAGCACCTAATAAGATTACCATCAAGAATCAGTATCCGTTATCAAGGATTGATGATATTTTAGATCAATTGCATGGTGCTCGTTACTTCACCAAGCTTGATGTCAAATCTGGTTACCACCAGGTGCGCATCCATGAAGAAACCACTTGGAAAATTGCTTTCAAGACAAAGCAGGGTTTGTTTGAGTGGTTGGTTATGCCATTTGGATCATGTGACACTCCAGCTACCTTTATGAGGCTAATGAATGAAGTACTCCGGCCTTTCATTGATGACTTTGTCATCGTTTATCTAGATGACATCCTTATCTACAGCGTCACATGGGAAGACCATCTTCGTAATATAGCTCAGGTTATGGAGGTTTTACAAGCTAGTCAGCTATGGCCGAACGGTAAGAAATGTGAATTTGGGAAGCAACAACTTGTATACTTGGGGTTCATTGTTGGTGCATGCCAACAATGGCCCACACCCCATTTAGTGACCGAAGTTAGAAGCTTTATAGGTGCATGCCAATATTTGAGAAAATTTATTCGACATTTCTCTCAAATTGCAGCGCCATTACATTCTCTTACGAAGGCCAATCAAAAATTTGAATGGTCAAACAAACATGAAGAATCTTTCATGTTGTTGAAACAGAAGATTACTGAGGCCCCAGTGTTAGCATTTCCAAATCTATAGAAAGCATTTGAAGTGGAAGCAGATGCATCTAACTACGGAATGGGAGCCGTATTATTTCAGGATGGCAAACCAATTGCATACCATTATGAGATGTTTAGTGGACCAGTTCTGAACTATCCAACTTATGACAAGGAGCTTTATGCACTGCATCAAGCAGTAAAACATTGGAGAGCTTACTTGTTAGGGAAAGAAGTCGTGATTCATTCATATCATAAACCTCTTTAGTATCTAACTATACAGTTTAAGTTATAGCAAGCTTAGCATATGAAATGGATGTCTTAGCTACAAAAATGCAATATTGTGATTTAAGTACAAGAAGGGAATGACTAATAAGTTGGCATATGTTATCTCAACCCCTACACCATTTTCAGCATTATTGGTGGCTATGCAGATCCAACCTATAATTCCTTCGGAGTACGCAAAAAGGTATAAGACAGATTCAGATTTTAGCTTAGGTTATGGAAAGTTGCAACAAGGAAAGACTAGTGAGTTTCAACTAAAGGACGGACTAATGTACATAAGAGCACAATTACGCATCCCAAAAGACAATGATATATTGCAGTGGATTTGAGAAGCTCATACTTCCGAAGCAGCAAGACATTTTGGGGTAGAGAAGATTTTATTGAATCTTCGTCGTTATGTCTATTGGCCAAAGATGCATCTCGATGTTTCAAGATACATTCGAGGTTGTGTTTTGTGCAACACATCGAAGCCTTCTAATAGGAAGTTAGGACTGTATATTCCACTACCAATACCTAGCCAACCTTGGGAGAGCATTTCAATGGATTTTCTTGGTGGATTATCTAAGACGAAGTCTGGATTAGACTACTTATTTGTTATAGTAGATTGATTCAGCAAAATGGTGATCCTCATTCCATGCATGAAGACTATCACAGGAGAAATTGCAGCTGTGTTGTTTTCCCAACATGTTTGGAAATACTTTGGCCTCCCAACATCGATTATATCGGATAGAGATAGTCGATTTTTAGGGCACTTCTGGAGGTCTTTATGGGAAATGATGGATACAGGGTTAAAACGAAGCACTGCTTTTCATCCACAAACTGATGGACAAGTAGAGGTTGTGAATCAGAGTATGGTGTATTTATTAAGGGGTTATAATTCTAAGCATCCAAAAACTTGGGATGAAAGTCTCCGTTACTTGCAATTTGCTTTTAATCGAGCAATTTATGGTTCTACACTGAAATCTCCTTTCGAGGTTTGTTTGGGCTACTTACCTCAAAGTCCTTTTGATTTGGCATTCACTACAAGCGATCAACTAATAGCTAGAAAGGAAGAAGAAGAATATGTGCGAGCACAAAAATTTCTCAAATGAGTTGGTAAGATTCACAAGGAGGTCGAGGCATAATTGCAACGATCACAGCAGCGATATAAAGCCCATCATGACAGGCATCGTGTGCCATGTACCTTTAAGGAAGGTGACTTAGTATGGTTACACCTGGGAAAAGAATGGTTAACTGGAGAAGAAATGAAGCTCAAACCTATCCGTTATATGGACCATTCAAGATCATCAAACAAATTGGTGATAATGCCTTTAAGCTTGAACTACCACCATACATGCTATCACGGACACATTCTCGAGTAGGAAATTTTTTTCACTTCCCTCAAGTCCGTGATGGCGCCTTGCTGCCCCCCATATGACAACAAGACCAGCTTAGCACACCTCAGAGTAAAATGTGCTTATCACTCAAGTGTTTCGTTGCCACCCAACACTCAAAGTGGACACCAATGTTTGGATGAATGTTTCAATCAACAAGACACACAAAATACGGGGAAACCCCAACCCTTTATTAACTCACACTTAACAAAAAGAACTCGTGTTGGATCTCCACAATACACTCCCTATTGGATGTGTTTAGAGTCTCAACACACTTGGCTATTTATAGAGGGCAGCCAACCCTCGGAAGTTGATAACCCCAACTTCCTTAGGTACGTGTGTCGAGCACCCCACGATTTTCTCTTACGGTTGACAACCCCCAACAGCCTAGGGATAAGATCGCTTAACTTGTCGATCTTGTGGTTGACAACCCCAACCACCTAGGTTTATCCAAAGGGGAGTTACTCAAGGCAACCTCCTCCAACTTCCTTTGGATAGGAGCTAATAACCTATGCTAACTGCCGCTTGCATCAGCTTGCTTGCTCGCGCTTGCGTCACGCACTTGCAGCTTGCTTGCTTGCTTGTTAGCATGCCATCCTCGCCCCTCGCTGTGCGCTGCCCTTGGCAGTCCCTCGCACAGGCCATGCATTGCCTACTCTCAATGCATGGGCTTGCTCTCAGTGCTTAGCGAGGTTAACCCTCGAGTCTCCCTCCTTTCCTGCTGACGGGCCAATGTTGGCTTTGCCCGCTGCCTACATGCTTGGCTAGCGAGGCTTGCACACTCGAACACTGGACTTCGTTGCCTTGTCTTCCTTGGACAACCCTTGCTGCCCTTTGACACTCGAGGTAGGCGCAAGACATGCCTTAACCTCGGTGCTTTTACCCCTTGCACCTTCAAGGGTGTGACACATGCACATATATTCGGTTATTAATGTCGAGAACTTGAAGTTGTTCAAACCATCTCTCTTGGATGATGATGATGACAATGATTCCAACAAAGGCACTCGTCTCCCATCAGTTGATGACTTGAAGATTGAACGAGAAGATCCTTTGTAGGAGGATTGCATCTTATAGAAGAAACACAAAATGGAAAGTATGAGTATTTCCACATATGTAGAAAATGTCAACTTCCCAGCAAATCTAAGTGGTACATTCGGGCCAAGAAAGCTACAAAGTTTCCTCATCTCAAGATAACTTGAGCAGGAGCTCAAGGTTCCAAAATGGGGGAGCCATGATCCAGGAGGATATCCTACGTAAGATAATATGATATTAATACATACCATATTATATTATTTAATAAATTCAAAACCATTAAAACTTTGAGGTTCAAAACCGTTCAATTGTTCAAAGTTTAAGGTTTATAATAATTAAACAATTTAAACCATTTATCATTTATGGTTTAAATTCACTTGTTATTTTTAATTTTCTATTTTAGGAAATCATCTTTGTATATAAACCGGAATAGTTGAACAAATTAATCAAGCAATTGAAAGTAGTTTCATCGCTTCAATACTTTTCTTTCTCTAGTCTTTCATATATTTCCTCTCGTATTAAGAAGTCGACTTCCAAATTAAGAGAAGTAACGACTCTTTATTCCTACTAAGAGTTCTATCTCCTAGAAGTTTTTGATCAAATGAGAGTCCTCCTCTTCACGAAAAGATCCTTCTTCAAGGGTTTGGTGAATATATAGGTCTGCTAACTGATCTTGAGACTTGCAAAATTGAACTTCAACTTCTTTTTCCATCAATTATCTCTCTAATAAAATGGCACTTGATCTAGATGTGCTTACTTTTGCTGTGAAACATGGGATTCTTGGATATACAAATAATTTGTCATCACAAAATAACTTTGTAGGCCTTACTTGTGTTTGGTTCAATTCTTCAATTACATATCTCAGCCACCTAGCCTGAGAACCTGATGAAGCAAGAGAAATATACTCAGATTCTATAGTTGAGAGAGCCACGACTGGCTGCTTCCTTGACGACCATGACACTGCACTTCAACCCATACTAAAAACATAACCAGAAGTACTCTTGTAATTAATCATCAACCCTTCCTACCTAATCAATATCACTATAACCAATCAAATTCTAATTTTTCACAGAGCAGTAGTGAAGTTCATAATTAACAGTGCCATGAACATATCTCAAATTTCTCTTTTCAAATTCCCAATAAATATCTTTCGGTGTCTCCATCAAGCGGTTAAGGAAGCTAACAACAAATGCCAAGTCTGGTCTTGTTGTAGTTAAAAACATGAGACCACCAACCATCAATTTTTCCCACTTTTACACCAACTTCAATTGGAGTTCCAATTGATTTGGCATTCTCATGCCTGAATCTAGCCAACAATTCTGCAGTATATCTCTTTTGAGAAATGTAATTATCACCGTCTACTTTGTTTAACTTCAATTCCGAGAAAGAAATGAAGCAAACCCAAATTTGCCATCCCAAACTTTTGTGACATATTCATCTTAAAATCATCACACATTCCAGCATTACTTCCAGTAACTATTAAGTCATCCACATATAAGCACACGATTAAAATATCACCTTGAATGTTCTTCTTGGTGTAAAGAGTGTGCTCCCAAGCATGAACCCAAATGATTTATGCCCAAAAACAGATCGATCTCCCATGCCTAATCTAAAGAAAACCCTAGCATGGTGTGTCGTTTACACTGAGTAACAATCGTCGTCAGGAACTTCTGCAACTTTGATTATGCTGTAAAAGAAGGCGTACAATAAAATTCCAACAATTAACGTTGATTAACACCGACCATCGTTGGAGGACCAACCTAGGGCCGAAAAACAACAAGAAATCCTAGCAGATCGATTTAGTTGTGTTCCATAAGCAGCTGCCACCTTCTACAACTCTAACAGCAAATCCCCAAACGTGACTACACTAACGAAAACCTAAAAGAATTAACCTCGTCCATTGGGCAATGCATTGTCATAAGAAAATCCAGGTGGAAGTTTCCAAGATTGTTGTTGCCAATAATCAACCTTAGGATGTTGCATGCCAAGGAGAAGAGCTACTTGCCACCAAGATCCTCGATGTCATCATGCAACGCAAAAATAAAATGGTTTGCAACAAAGAAGAAGAAGGAAACTTTTAAAAAGAGAAAGAGCCGAACCTTCCACGTTACCTCTGGCTGAGAACAGCCAAGAATATAATAATTAAGCTCTGAATAATGTCGTCGAAAACCCAAAATGCAAGATAAATGCTTTTTTTTTTCAAACAAATTTTCTTGTCAGTGTCGCATAGAAAAGGAATTAGAAAAAAAACAGTATTGCAATTATTTCTTGTGAAAATGATATGAGAGAAGTCAGAGAACAAAGACCAGATTAAAAAAGGAATTAGGAAAAAATAGAGATGTTATTCCAATTTTTCTTACGAAAAGATGTAAAATAAAAAAAAAAAAATATAATAGGGCCCAACCGGGTTCGAACCGGTGACCTCTTGATCTGCAGTCAAATGCTCTACCACTGAGCTATGGACCCAATTTGATCGGATACCCAGTTTCACAGAATTAGACTATAAACTAATGCAACAGAGAAATTTACAATTGAGGCAGAGGGTCTCCATTGTCCACAGAGACAAACAAAGAATCCGAATTGGACGTAGGCTTTGAGCGACCAGCGGCTCATTTTGAGCTCCCTCAGCCTTTCCATTTCGTTGAGGCGTTCCCGTCTGGTAAGTAGATTTAGCTCAACGTCAACCAAGTTTGGATTTTTGAGTCTCATCCAAACCCAATGCACTGCCACTAAACTGAGGTTTAGATTTGCGGAACCCCTGAGTTTTTACATTAGGGAGTCAAAGATGTCTACTTTTTGGCATTTGGGTACTTTAGCATGCTTCTGTAATTTTAATTTTGTTGCTGCATGTTTAGTTAATTAATTCAACACACCCAGTTGACAAAGAGATGGAGTTTGAATATGGTTGTGGCATGTTTTTGTTGTTTATATGAAGAACTAGAAACTGAAGGATCCAGATGAATTTATGAGATTGGTTGAAGTTTTTGTTTCATTTGAAAAGGTAGATACTTTTTATTGGATTTTTTACTTGCATCTGGAAACATAAATTTTATGCTTCTCTATTCTGAATGGGGTTGTTTGTATCACCTTTTAGCTGTGCTATTGTCTCAAACATACTCTTTTTGCTCTCTGAAATGGTGTAATCTCATTTTCCCCACTTATATGTCTTTCTTATGTTTCTGCCTGCTACCTTGTTGAGAAGTGTTACTTTGGTTTCTTTTTTTCCAGGGATTGGCAGGCACTTTTGTTAATTTCAGTAGCAGAGTCTCGTGTTGAATATACCAATGGCTTGTTCGTTTAGTTTGCCATCAACAGGCCTCCATAAATTTGGATTGAGTCCTCAAAGCAGAGTTTCGCACATGAAATATGGAGTTTTCACTTTGAGATCCTCACCTGGGTTTCTTCGTGTCCGGGCTGTGCAAGAGAATGGAGGGTCCCGCAGACTAGTTGATATAATCAGAACCGTGCCAGAGCTCTCGAGGAACTACTTTCGAAGTCCATCTCGTAGGGCTCTCTTTGGGGGAATATCTTTGTTGGGTGGGTTTTATGTTGCCCAAACAATATCTCTGTCATTTGGAGCTTTAGGAGTCAATGATGTTATTGCTGCAGTTGTGTGTGTTCTCCTGACAGAATATGTAACCAAATTTTATTACAGCAGACCAAAAGTAACATTCCCCGTTGCTCTTCTCAACAATTTCAAAATGGGATTCACTTATGGTCTGTTCATAGATGCTTTTAAGCTTGCCAGTTAGTGCCATATAAAAATGGTATTGACGAGGACCTTTTTGGCTATGTAAAGTTCTCCATTCTCTGTTTATATTGATATTTAGATTAAAAGATGCATTTTTGAATTATACGCAGTTTCATCTATTTATTTATTGTTTTACTATATGTAAATATGCATTTCAGTTGTATGTTGAAGAACCTTTCTTTGTGTTCCAGAGACACTTAAACAGGATTTCATGACTACATCTTGATTACATTCACTGGATCTTCAGTAATTCAAGTATCCTTGTTATAGAGTCCTCCAACTAAGGGTTACAAGCATCATTACTGATTCATTTTGCTACTTGAATAAATGTGTTGTATGATTTTCCATGTAAGATCCGGCGACTGAGCAATTTGTGAAGTTTCATACGGTATGCTCTTTTTTTCTAAACAAGCTGCAGCTGCTTTGTTCTTTGTAGTCTTCTTGTCAAGTTCAATAGTGTGTGTTTGGGCAAACCTTCTGCATGTTACTTCCCTTGATATAAATTATAAAAGGTGTTTCTCAGGCCTTATTATTTTGAAACAAGATTTCGTGAGGCTACTGTCTGCACTTTGACACTTCTTTCACTACTACTACTGTCATGTGTCGCTAATACGTTGGCTGCTGCCATTTTCATAGGACATAATTGTGATCATCTGTGTATGTCATGATATTAGTCTGATGGTTTTGTTCTTCGTAGTCATGCTGGTCTAGTTCACATTGGGTGTTTTTAGTCAGTTTTCCATCTGTATTTGTAGCAAATTGAAGTTGCTGGTCCCAAGTAGGGGTTTCTTTGCGCAAAACTTCTGATACTTCCCTCGAGCCTAAGGTGATTCTCACTTCTCAGGCCTTAATACTTTGAAGCCGTTTGTCATCTGCACTTTGATAGCATCTTTCCTATATCAGTTTTAGTCATCTTCTTTGTTGGGTTAACACGGTCGTTGCTCACTTATGCTTTTGTAGAGTTGCGAGATAATTGTGATCAGTCGTGGATATAATATAGTAACTTTCCATTTTTTGTGACTTTTAAGGGATTGGTGTTTGTGAATCCTTAGGGGAAGATGGTTAGCTTTGAAAGAGTAATGCAGATGCAGAGTCACTAGGCAGAGTAAAGATGCATATCTAAAAGAAGAGTGGGATGGTCAAATATCCATATTTCCAGCTGCTTTGGCTCGCTCTGCAGCGAAATAGCTGATACTTTAGGGGCTGAAAATGTCAGTGCGGATAAAACCCCATCTGGATTTTGATATCAGAGGAAAACCCAGTGGAGGTTGGGGAAGAGTACGACCCTTGCACACAAACTGTTCTTAGAAATGCCAGAGATAATGCACTGAAAGAAAAAGGAGAGGGCTGTTGTTGACTTGTTGAACGTGCCAGCTTTGGAAAATATAGCTGAAAATGATTGTAGCCCAATAGTTTATGAGTTTACAAAGATCGTGGGGGCGGAAAATGATTGAAGTTGATATCGAGTGTGATTTTCATATTACTTTATAATAGTCAGTCCTATGATCATAGTGATTTTTGGCCATTCGACTGTTGGCCTGTCACACCTCAGTCCGATATACTCGGTTTGAAGTGTGAATCACATTCTAATTGTAGTAAATAAATTATTAAACATCAAATGTAACAGTAAATTGATACATTGCACTAATTTGAGTCTCGAAGTAAACTACAGCTTATTAGAGTCCGGGGTGTCTTTATTGCAATATTACACAAGAGTTTTCCTTCTTATTACTGTATACCTTGTGTACCGGTGAATTGGACCCTGGAGATACCATAACCATCATCATTACCACCGCTTCCAAACCTAAGACTCTTAGCACTAAAGCCATAAGATGAAGAGTAGAGTAGTGGCTTCAGTTGTTTTCATGAGGTGATGTGCACTAAATAGCGTTGGGACTAGTGGAGTACTGGAGTTGGCACGTTTTGTTTTTCTGGTCTGATAATGGAGTTGGCAAGTTGAAGATTAGAATTTGAAACATAAAAGGGAAAATAGTTTATTTTGTGCTTGTAATTTTCTTCTGACTCCTTTTATATATATATATATATATATATATATATATATATATATATATATATATTGTTAAAGGAAAAACATATTATGTGTCTTCGTCAAGTATGTGTATGTATATACACACACACACACACACAAGCCCGTTCCAAAGCGGACGTCCGCACTTCGCTAAAGTGCGGACGGCGACGCAGCGGAGGATTTCTAGGCGGCACGCGGCTTGCAGGAGGGAGGCTGGAGGCATCTCGGACTGTTCTGGGTAGCGTTCGAGGTCAGGGTTGCAGGTTCTGGGCAGCAACCCGACCTACAACTGCAGATATTCTGGGCAGCGCTGCAACGACGTCGCCGACGACTCCATCGACTGCAGACCACTCCGCCAGACCCTTGGCGTCCTTCCAGCAACCCCCGCCGCTCCGTCGAGCCCCGAGCCGAGCTGCAGCAGCGTCATCCGCACTTTAGCGAAAGTGCGGACGTCCTCTTTGGAACGCCTCCGTGTGTGTGTGTGTGTATTGTTAAAGGAAAAACATATTATGTGTCTTTGTCAAAGCGACTGACGGAGAGGGAATCAAGGAATCAGCAATTACCATCAATCAACACAATTACGGATCAATCAGCATTTAATGTCATCATTGTAATTGATATTTCCATTGTAATTCTCTCCATATATAAAGTGACTATGAAATGAAATGAGTAGACTATTTCCAATCTCAATTTTATTTTTACACGTTATCAGCACGCTCAGAGTGAATAGCCAAGAAGAAAAAAACCCCAAACCCCTTAAAAAAAAAAATCTCACCTCCAGCCTTTGAAAATTTCTTCCGCCTCTTCCCCGGCTTTGTCACCTTCATCCTCTCCTTCATTCTCGCCGCCGGTGTTCTCACAACTCGACAAAGCCAGATCAACGCCCAGCCTCGCCTCTCATCCTTGGTGCAGAGATCAGTTCCTGGCCTCCAGCCCCCGCGCTTGCTTCCCGTCCAGATCGGCCTTCCTCCTCTGCGCGCGCGCCTCCCACCTGCACACACTGCTGCCCAGTCACAGCCAGCAGCCCAATCGCTGCCCAGCCTTGGGAGGCCCCTCGCCCAGATCAACAGTCGCTGCAGACTAGAAGAAGAAGACGCAGAAAAAAAAAAAAAAAAAAAAGGAAAAAGGGTGACCCGGCCCAAAAAAAAAAGAAAAGGAAGGAGGCTCTGCCGCCCAGAAAAGAAAAACAAAAGAAAAAACAGGCCAGAAAAAAAAGAAGGCCCGTGGCCTATTGCGCTGAAAAGAGAGATGAAGCGGCCCAATTTTTCTGAAGCCCAAAAACATCACTACGCACGCCTGCATCAACACGCGCGTGTGCTAGGATTGTTTTATTTGCTCGAAACCAAGTATGTTTTCTTTTATTTATTTAATTTCATACTATGGTATATTTAATTGTTTATAATTAGAACTTTTGAGCATGTTTAGTTAGATAATATTGATCTTTTTAAGCATGCCTTGTTACATTAATTTATGTTTTATATGATTATCTTTAAGCATGATTATATACTTTATTGTTTATGCTTTATTATGAAATTTTGAGCATGTTTTATTTTATTTACGCTTATATAATTATTCCTAAGCATGTTTTTATATTATGCTATTGTTTATATTTTATGTTTACGCATGATGTATGTAGCATATATTTTGTTGTATATTTGTGCAATTTGAGCATGCCACATAATTTATTTTTATATGTGCTATGTTTTATTCTTTATTACGTGCTATGATTATTCCTTACTTAGAATGCTATACAAAAATTACGTTTTGCCATGATAATGAAAATTCATGCGCATTATGAATACATACTTACCGTGATAAAGCATTTTCACATAGCATCGAAAAAATGTGACAATTACGAATCTTGGTTTTGAAATCTAATTCATATTTTTGGAAAATAATTACGTGGATGTTTTTTGGACTCAGAAGGACTTGAGTTGGGACGAGAGGCGAGGCTGGGCGTTGATCTGAGTCCAAAGGCAGTTTTTTGGACGCCCATCCGATGTAGAAACTGCCTTTGTGGCAAAAGACTATCCTGCCACCATTACCAACCCCAAAGACGATATACCATCTAATAAGGTGAAAGTAAATGCCTTAATGTTTCTGAGGCGACATATTGATCCCAGCCTACGCTTGGAGTACCTTCAGTTGAAGACACCCAAAGAACTGTGGGATTCCCTTAAGGGACGTTTTGGGAATATTCATGACACCTTGCTCCCAGAACTGATCGTTCAGTGGAATGAAATCCGCTTGCTTGACTACAAAATGGTCCATGACTTCAACAAGGACATGTTGCGTCTCAAGGCACGTCTCCATTTCTGTGGAAAGGAACTCACAGAAGATAATATGATCCAGAAGACTCTTTCCACTTTTCCTACTTCAGCACTTATACTAGCGAACCAGTATAGGCTGAAATATGACAACAAAAAAATTACAACCTTCAATAAGCTGATCAACCTACTGCAAGTGGCTGAAAGGCATAATGAGGTTCTTTTGAGCAACAATGACCGGGCCTATTGGGATAAAGAATATTCCTGAGGCTAATTATGACAAAGTGCAAGGTGGACAGAACCTCAATGCAAAGGGGGTTAGACGTGCTGATCCCTACCCACGTGGCAATAATGCACCACGTGGAATGGGCCGTGGAGGCCCTCCCAATGTACGGCGCAGAGATGGTGGTGCTGGCACTAGTGGTCATGGAAACAAGGTGCAAAGGGCACCGAAGAACCTTTCAGTCAAATAGGAAAGAGTTCATAAATTAGATTCTTGAACAAAAATTTGATTTGATTATAGATGGCTTGTTAATAAATTTCGGATCTTATTCTGAAGCAATGAATTCGTTCGACTTTTATTTACTATACAGATTTATATGGTTCGAAATAGCACTATAAAGATGTAAAAAAATACATCTAGAAAAAAAAATTATTAGAATGAAAAGAATACCATTCTACGCAAATAGAAATACTCTAAAGAATATGAGATATATTTAAAGTCAAAGACGCTCTGTATGCACCAAGAGCTAATCGAACCTTGTCATGTTTCAGAGATATTCATGCCAACGGTTATCATGTAAATACACATTGTGAGAATGGAACCGAATACCTTTACATTACCTCTAATGAATGTGGAAGGAAACACATTTTAGAGAAACTTATGAGTCAATCTAGTGGATTGTACCTCACTAAGATTCGGATCATTGAATCCTATGCTGTCACCAATAATGAAATGTGGGACACTGACTCATACAGGCTTTGGCATGACCGCCTAGGGCACCCCGGTCGTGACATGATAATCCGTATTTTAAAGAACTCACATGGCCGGACATCCCTTCTTTCGAGTGAAAAATAAAATAGGAGAAAAATCTGCCACACTACAAGGTGTCAGTCCTAGTAATGCTCAAATGCAGCCATTACCTTCTGAAGTACCAGAAGCACTACCTCCCTCCCATTATGCCTCATTGACTATTTCAAAGGCACATCACTCGTTTTGCAAAGCCTGTTCTTTAGCAAAAAAAGGATCGAGACCTTCCTATGCTAAAGACACAAAACAAAACATTTCATTCTTACAAAGGATACAAGGAGATATCTGTGGACCTATCCATCCAGCACGCAGACCATTCAAGTACCTTATGGTTCTGGTGGATGCTTTGACACGTTGGTCACATGTCACTTTCTTGTCCACAAGAAATGTTACATTTGCAAAACTCCTAGCACAGATTATACGTTTAAGGGCTCACCACTCTGATCACCCTATCAAGTTTATAAGGCTTGATAATGCTTGAGAGTTTACATAAAAAGCATTTGATGAATATTGCATGTCTATTGGGATCGATGTAGAGCATCATGTACCCCATGTGCATACACAAAATGGTCTCACATAAGCCACCATAAAAAAGCTACAGATGGTGGCTAGGGCATTGGTTATGTGCACCAACCTGCCTATATCTGCATGAGGTTATGCAATATTGCACGCAACTTTACTTATTTGTTTCAGACTCACTGCTAGCCAACCATTTTCTGCATACCAGTTGGTAACTAGATATGAGCTTGACATTTCACACTTACGAATATTTGGTTGCGCAGTATATGTGCCTATTGCGCCCCCACAACGCATCAAAATGGGTCTTAAAAGACGATTAAGTATTTATGTTGGATACGAATCCCCAACAACTATCCGCTACTTGGAACCCTTGATAGGCGATCTCTTTACTGCTAGATTTGCGGATTGTCACTTTGATGAGACAGTCTTCCCGTCATTAGGGGGAGATAGGAAAAATGATTTTCTAAGGGAACGACAGGAATTGTCGTGGTCTATCCCCACTCTGTCTCATTTTGATCCCCACACTTCACAATGTGAAACTGAAGTGAAAAGAATAATCGATCTTCAGAATGTAGCAGATTCGATGCCTGATGCGTTTACTGATATTGCAAAAGTGACGAGATCACATATACCAGCTACAAATGTGCCTGCAAGGTTAGAAGTCCCCAACAAAGGGCACGGTGCCGCAGACAGAGGCACTGCAACCACACTTAGTGGAGGTGTGGTTGAGGCCGTGGCTCCCCAAAGGAAGAGGGGGAGGCCACTTGGTTCGATTGACACTCACCCAAGAAAGAAGAGGGCGAGTAAGGCACAAACCGATCCATTAATCATCAATGTAGAGAATCCCTCTCATGAGATTGTCTCTGATTATAGTTATTTTCATGAATCAATACTGGAGGACGCACCGATGTTTGAAATGATTCCAGAGAACAAAGAAATCTCAATGGATTACGAGAGTGCGTATGTGTTGATAGAAAGATCTTCCATACACATTGATGATGTATTTGCATACACTGTTGCTCAAGAAATCATAGAGCACGATGATATCGAACCATGCTCTGTTGCAAAATGTCAACAAAGAGCAGATTGGCCTAAATGGAAAGAATAGGCAAAATTAGATTCTCTGACAAAGAGACAGGTATTTGGTCCGGTAGTGCTAACCCCACCAAGTGTAAAGCCTGTAGGACATATATGGGTCTTTGTCAAAAAGCGTAATGAGAAGAATGAAGTCTTGAGGTACAAGGCTTGCCTTGTGGCGCAAGGTTTCTCACAACGCCCTGGAATTGACTACGAGGAGACATACTCTCCCGTAATAGACGTTATAACGTTTCGCTACTTAATTAGCTTGGTAGTTTCTGATGGACTGGAAATGCAGCTCATGGATGTGGTTATTGCATATCTCTATAGGGATCTTGATTCAGAGATATATATGAAAGTACCTGATGGCCTAACATTACCCAAGTCAAGTGACTCTAAACCACGGAGTGCGTTTTCAATTAGGTTGAAACGCTCACTTTACGGATTGAAACAATCCGAGCGGATGTGGTATACCCGTCTAAGTGACTACTTGATTGGGAAGGGATATAAGAACGATGAATTGTGCCCCTGCGTATTCATAAAGAAAACAAGTTTCGGATTTGCAATTGTAGCTATATATGTCGATGATATGAACATAATAGGTACACTTGATGAAATAAGAGCAACCGCGAGCTACTTGAAATCCGAATTTGAGATGAAAGATCTTGGTAAAACTCGATTCTGTTTAGGCCTTGAACTAGAATACCGAGTTTGTAAAATACTAATCCACCAGTAAGCGTATGTCCAAAAGTCAGGCGATTTAACATAGACAAAGCGCATCCTGCTAGCACTCCCATGATCTGTCGAAGTTTGGAAGCAAGGAAAGATCCATTTTGTCAAAAGGAAGATGATGAAGAGGTGTTGGGAGCTGAAATTCCCTATCTAAGTGCAATAGGTGCATTATTGTACTTAGCCCAATGTACTCGACCAGACATTGCATTCTCAGTGAACTTGTTAGCTAGATTTAGCTAAGTGCCAACGCAACGTCACTGGAATGGTATCAAGAACATTTTCTGATACCTAAAAGGAACCATTGACTTGGGACTGTTCTTTCCCTATAGAGAGACAAGAGGGATCGCAGATGGAACTGCAATCCCTAAAGGAAATGTTGATGGCGAAAACGCCACTCACTACACTAAAACCCCAAATGATGTTTTGATCGGTTTTGCTGATGCTGGGTACCTCTCTGACCCATATAAAGGTCGTTCCCAAACTGGTTATGTATTTACCATTGGGAACACGGCGATATCTTAGAGATCAACCAAACAAACCCTTGTGGCTACCTCCTCGAACCACTCAGAGATCATTGCTCTACATGAGGTGGTTCGTGAGTATGTATGGTTAAGAGCTATCATTACACATATTCAAGGGACTAGTGGTTTTGGTTCTACCACTGAAGAGCCTACTTGCATTTATAAAGACAATGCAGCTTGCATCGAACAGATGAAGCTAGGATATATCAAGGGTGATAATACAAAACACATATCGCCAAAGTTTTCCTACAATCAGTAACAACAGGCTCTCCTCAAGATTCAAGTGAATCAAGTAAGGTCTGAGGACATTCACCAAATCACTGCCTAAGGCCACATTTGAGAAACATGTGAAAAGCATAGGAATGCGAAGACTTTCCAAGCTCCCTTGATTAATATAAAGATCAGGGGGAGGTGTAGACGTCAGGGGAAGTCTAACACACACATGTCATTCTCAAATGTAAAAGGTGCGTTGTGCTCTTTTCCTTCGACCAAGGTGTATTTTTTGTTCCACAAGATTTTTATTGTTACTTGGCAAGGTTTTTAGTGAGGCAACAATTCATGCACCATTTCGTCTTTAACTTGGCACAAGGGGGAGTGTTAAAGGAAAAACATATTATGTGCCTTCGTCAAAGCGACTGACGGAGAGGGAATCAAGGAATCAACAATTACCATCAATCAGCACAATTACGGATCAATAAGCATTTAATGTCATCATTGTAATTGATATTTCCGTTGTAATATTTCTCTCCCTATAAAAAGGGACTATGAAATGAAATGAGTATACCAATTCCAATCTCAATTTTACTTTTACATATATATATATATATATATATATAGGAATTTTCTCAGGTGCGGACATCCGTACCGAATTTTCGGTACGGATTTCCTGGTTTCGACCACTTTCCGGCCACATTTTTACATTTTAACCGTTCAGTTTTTAGGTCCTAGTGTATAGATCATCTCTACAAAATTTCAGCCAATTTGGTGATCGCTAAGGCATCCAAAACTGCATTTTACACGAACGGACCGAATCTGTCGAACCGGAACCGTTCGTATTTATAATGGTAAATTGCAGTTTTGGATGCCTTAACGATCACCAAATTGGCTGAAATTTTGCAGAGGTGATCTATACACTAGGACCTAAAAACTGAACGGTTAAGATGTAAAAATGTGGCCGGAAAGTGGTCGAAAATAGGAAATCCGTACAGTCCGCACCTGAGACGGACTGTATATATATATATATATATATATATATATATATATATATATATCCTATCCAGAGCGGAGCTCTGCTTTGAAAATTAACGTGTGAAGTTCGAGTTTTAGGTCACTTTTCGGTCACATATCCACATCTCGACCGTTCGGTTTTTAGGTACTAGTGTATAGATCATCTCTGCAAATTTTCAGTCACAATGATGATCGTTAAGACATTAATAATTGCCTTAAATCTAGTATTATTCAGGTTGACAGATTTAGTCCGTCCATTGGTTTAAGCGAGTTAGATACCTTACCGATCATCAATTTGGCTGAAAATTTGCAGAGATGATCTATACACTAGGATCTGTATATATATATATATATATATATACAGATCCTATCCAGAGCGGAGCTCTGCTCTGAAATTAACTTGTGAAGTTCTAGTTTTGGGTTACTTTTCGGTCGCATATCCATATCTCGACCGTTCAGTTTTTAGGTATTAGTGTATAGATTGTCTATGCAAATTTTCAGCCAAAATGATGATCATTAACGCATTGATAATTGCCTTAAAGCTAGTACGGTTCAGGTTGACAGATTCAGTCCATCCATTGGTTTAAGCGAGTTAGATACCTTAACAATCACCAATTTGGCTGAAAATTTGCAGAGATGATCTATACACTAGCACCTAAAAACTGAACGGTCAAGATATGGATATGAGACCGAAAAGTGACCCAAAACTCGAACTTCACACGTTAATTTCAAAGCGGAGCTCCACTCTGGATAGGATCTGTATATATATATATATATATATATATATATATATATATATATATATATATATATATAGACATACACAAAGTAGCAGGGCACACATCCTCCTTTTTTTTTTTCTTTTTTTTTTTTTTGAATCAAAGAGAGACTATTTCATTTGGAGCTACCTCAGTGGAGATGCCTGTGATCAAAGTTGATTACATCAACTATGCACTCTGGCACAGCATCAAGCCAGACTATATGTTGTACAGCTTCAAAACCTAGTCCACTAGCAGGGCACACATCCTATGTGTGTGGGAAGATATGAAATAGTGGAAAGTATTTTCTCAATGTAAAGTAGTGGAAAGTTTTTTTTTTCGTCCATGTTTATAGCCATTTGATATCTTTTATTTTATATTTTTTGACGCTATTGTCTTTGATAATTAATTTAATGTGAGTCGAACATTCACATTAGAGCTCCCAGGTAAAAACCCTAGGAGAATATTTCTCTCAACCTAGTCTTCTACGACACCCTAGTTTCCTTCCTTAGCCTCTAGCCTCTTTCTATCGCTTCCTCCTCTCCATGGCCTCCATTGATGCCGTCACAACAATCTTTTCTGCTCATCTTGCTCTCGCAGCTGGTGGTAGCGCCCCGGATCTGGGAAAGATTGGCGGTGGTTCTGTGTGCAGGTCCTTCCAATCTTTTCTACTTGGCAAACCTTTGATCGAGGATGACAATGATGTGCCTCTTGTCACTCTGAAGAAGAAGACGGGTAGACCGCCGGAAGTAAGAACAAGAGCCAACGTCCCAGTAACTGCAATTGGAGGTTAGGTTTCTAGCCCTAGAGATAAGGGCAAAGGAAAGCCTTAGGCTTTTCTGGTCTCTTGCCTACCACTTGAAATTGGGTCTTCTATTACTTTCTTCTTAGTTCACTCTAGTTGTACACCAATTGAGATCTCTAGGCGACTAGGTTTACTTTTCAAATAGGGATTAGTAGTGAGGACTTGATTTCTTGTTGTTTAGGCTCAATAAGTGAGCGTATGTGTTAACAGTGAGGGTCACATGTCTTTTGCTTGGCGACTTGTGCCATTTAGTTTTTTTAGTATGAGACAACATCTGATGTACGTGCCTTCTTATCATGGATAAGTAATGAAGTTATCTATTTTCTAAAAAAAAATTAAAAAAATTAATGTTAAAGTTTATCAATATTTAAGGGTTATAATCGTAAAAAAAAAATCAATTATGGATAGCAGGCTCTATTTTCTTAATAATAGTATAGATTAAGGGGGAGGTAGTAAAAATAACATCACACATAACACTCAAAACCTAGAGTCTTCTTCCATCGTAGGTTTTTCCTTCTTTTCGTCCTGGGTTTGTTTTCTTTATGGGCTTTAGCTTCTGTTGAAAACTTGAAATTGATATTCTATGCATCTTACCTCGGTCTCTTTTAAACAATTTGTTGAAATTGAAGAAACCTTAACTAAACTTCACGTCAAAACTAAACTTCTTGAAACTTGCTTCCTTCCTGATACTCTATCTCATCTTTTCCACTGTCGTCTACTCTAGTCTTTCGCACTCAAAATAGTCTTATCTAAGCCTCCTTAAGCTAAGCTAGGACAAGTATTAAGAATAAGCTAGCCGAATGCACGGTGTTACAAATGAGCCCCAAACAGATTTGATTTCCAAGCTTAAGACTCAAAGAGATTGAACCTGAGAACTCCAACCGTCCCGACTCCACTAGAGACACAAAACCCTTCCCTCCCCAGTTCACAAGACTTCCAATACCGGTTAGGCATTGTAGAGAGCTGTCATCAGTGCCCCTAATAGTCCTTGAAGCACAGCCCCCAAACCCTATGGGCATCGCCACTGCCATACTCTCTGCTGGTAAACCCTAACGTAGAGCGCTTTAGCTCTTTTCCAATGTACATTAAAATATTAAACATTGTTTAGAAGTTTTTTATGTCGCACTTTCATAATGAATTTTGCATTTTCAAATTTAATTTGTTGTGTGTTTAACAGTAGTGATTTCTAGAAAAAATAACAATAATTGGTTGAAAAGAAAAATAACAAAAACAGCCTAAAAGAAACAATATAATGATCGGAAAAACAAGTTTAAAACAGAAAATAAGGAGCCACATATCTTAGCAAAACAAAGATAAGACCGACGGTTGCTTTTGGCAGATCATATCCAAAAGATCATATCCAAAACAGTTCCTGTATGACGATTCTAATTAGGACTTCGGCCGTCTAAACGGACTCTTGAATGAATTGAAACCTATAAGAGCAAGTCAAAATGTAGAAGGAACAACAATACTCATCAAATTTCATTTGGGTTTGAGACTTCTGAGCTAAGAAAGCTCGAGCACAGCTTTAGCTAATTAAGAAATTAAGATGGCAGGGGGTACGTTTAACATTGAGGGTGGGGGTAAAAATTATGAAGGAAGGATCACTCTCTTTGTGATCTTCACCTGTGTAGTGGCAGCCTCCGGCGGTCTCCTCTTCGGATATGATATCGGAATCTCAGGAGGAGTGACTTCCATGGACCCATTCTTAAGCAAGTTCTTCCCATCCGTCGAGAAGAAGATGAAGAATTCCGGTGATGATGGAAACATGTATTGCAAATTCGAAAGCCAGATCCTTACATTGTTCACCTCTTCACTCTACATTGCAGCGTTGGTAGCTTCCTTCTTTGCTTCAGTTGTAACCAGGAAATATGGTCGGAAAATCTCCATGTTTTTTGCAGGCTGTGTTTTTCTTCTAGGTGCTATCTTAAATGGTGTTGCCAATAGCATTGTGCTTCTAATCCTCGGTCGTTTGTCTCTTGGTGTAGGTGTTGGATTCGCTAATCAGGTAAAGTATTATACCCTGCATCTTCTAAAATTGCAAGCCATAGTTCATGCAAGATGAAAACACATTTAGATATAGGATTACTGCACTCTATCCGGATCTTTATAGATCGCTAGATCAATGATCTATCTTCTTTATATATATTTTCAATAATTCATATTATCTGCCTTATCATCATACTTTTAATTCATTACTCTGTAAACTTCCTATAAATAGGACTTCCATTCGAATCATTATCATCAAGTTAAAACTCGTAATAAATTGGGCTTTTGAAAATATGATAATAAAAGCATCTAATCAATGGAAAAAATGTCATTTGTCAAAATTCAGCAGGAAATTTATTATTTCCTTTTGTACCAAATTGACGTATAAAATTTGACATGCCATTTGACACAACAGATGAACATCAGTTTTTAATCACGTTCATTGCTAGTGCTTAATGTTTAGGTCTAAAGATTTTGGAATTTTCCTTCAAACTACATCAATAGTTGGATCAAGGCCATAATTTCGACTTTTTAACAAGTTTAAGGGTTCATATGCATTCTGTTTGTTAAATTCTAATTGGAAAATAAGTGAAATTTACTTAAATTGTGATTATTTCTGTCGCACATAGAAGAAGAAGTAATTTCGCTCCATATTTGGTGTGTTTCAGTGTGTGCTAAAAAGATCATCATCATTTGGTGTATGTGACATCTATAGCTACCTGATTTGAAATCCCTGCGTGATATATAGTAACCGGTTAGACAAAAGATAAACATACATGTTTGAAAACTTACTACTTTAATTACAATAACATGGAGTTGACAAAAACAATTACAATAACATGGATTAATTTTGCAGGCTGTCCCTGTTTATTTAGCGGAGATGGCTCCAGCAAAGTTTAGAGGAGCACTTAACATTGGCTTCACAATAGCTTGCACCATTGGTATTCTAGTGGCCAATCTTGTTAACTATGGCACATCAAAGATAAAGAGTGGACAAGGGTGGAGAGTTTCTCTAGCTCTTGCAGGCGTCCCGGCATTAATGATGATTATAGGCTCATTCTTTTTACCCGATACTCCAAATTCCCTTCTAGCGAGAGGTCACCCAAAGGAGGCCAAGAAAGTGTTACAAAAAGTTCGTGGCACTGAAAATGTCGACGAAGAGTTCCAAGACCTTATTCAAGCAAGTGAGGCTGCAAAGAAAGTGGAGCACCCATGGACTAACATCACTCAACCGAGATATAGGCCTCAACTTGTTATTTGCTGTCTCATTCCATTATTCCAACAGCTTACCGGCATCAATGTGATCATGTTCTATGCACCAGTTCTTTTCAAAACTTTGGGTATGGGAGATGATGCTTCCCTCATCTCTGCAGTCATCACCGGTTCTGTTAATGTCGTATCTACCGTCGTGTCAATTGTCACAGTCGATAGGCTTGGAAGAAGGGTGTTGTTCCTTGAAGGCGGAGTGCAAATGGTCGTGTGCCAGATTGCAGTTGCAATCCTGGTAGGGATGAAGTTCAGTGTGAGCGGAGTAGGATCACTGACGAAAGGCGAAGCTAATTTCCTCGTGTTCTTGATTTGTATGTATGTTGCGGGCTTTGCATGGTCTTGGGGTCCGTTGGGGTGGTTGGTGCCTAGTGAGATTTGTCCTTTAGAGATCCGATCTGCTGGGCAAGCCATCAATGTTTCGATTAACATGTTGTTCACTTTTGTCATTGGGCAAGCTTTCCTAACCATGCTTTGCTCTATGAAGTTTGGGTTGTTCTTCTTCTTTGCTGGCTTTGTAATTATCATGACCATATTTGTGTTCTTCTTCATACCCGAAACAAAGAATGTCCCAATCGAAGAGATTAACACGGTGTGGAAAGCACACTGGTTTTGGGGCAAGTACATCCCAGATGATGCTATCATTGATGGTACACACAACAAAGGCAAAGTTGATTTATAGGAGATGTAACTGTAATGAAAGAAATTAAAAGCATTTTTAGTAGACTCTCTATGTTGGAGGGCATGTTTAGCTTTTCAATTAATGCTTACTCCTTATACTTTTAGGGAGAAATCAGTTCAGTTGCGCCGAATTTCATCAAAATGCTTCTTATACTCTCAATTTTCACTTAATAGGTCTAATACGTTAAGTCTCCGTCCAAATGTTCTGTTAACTTGTGACGTGGTAAATTGTGGGACCTATTTTAAGAATTAAATTACTATTATGGCCCTGACTTCCTCCCCTTTTAATTTTTAATTTTTTCTCTTTTTTCTTTGGATTAAATATTATTTACTCTTTGAACCCTCGCTGAAAAACCAGTTCAGTTTCTCACCTTTTAATTTGAACAATTTACTTTTTTTTTTTCAATTTTACATCGAACAAGTTAATTCCGTTACTCTCCATCCAAATTCTCCCTTAATTGCGCATCTTAAATATAAAATTATTGTTATAGCCCTGATTTACAAAAAAAAAAAATTAAAATTATTTTTATTCTTCTCTTTACACCAACCCTTCCTCCACTAGATCGAACCTCAGACTTGCCTCAATCCTCAAGTCGGTCTCAACCAGCAAATTAATCTCTTATCCGCCTCGACCTTCGACTTCAACACGTTCTCCAATCGACCTAGAACCCAGTTAAGATCGACTTCATACAGGCCCGGAGACTCGACCACCTTGACGTAGCCATGCCCGCAGATGCACCCAGTAATTCCCATTTGAATTTATAGTGCCCAAAGATGCTGGGAGTTGTAGCCCTGCTTAGGAACCGAAATCAGACCACCATATGGATTCAAATCCCGAAGAGGTGAAGCATCAACTGCTCTCAAAGCTTTAGATTCTCGCCTGTCTCCGGGCATCCGGCTAACGCGTTCTCACCTTTGGATTTGTTACCGGGAGTTCAAGCGCTTCACGACAATTTGATAATTCTGGAGTCGGACTCGGCGCTGGTATCGGCGATTGCAAATTTGTGCGAGCAATGGTGGAAGGATGAGTTGACGGGCCGAGAATCACTGATTTCTAAGTCGCTTCCTTTCTTGCTCTCGAGATTTCTCACTCTCAACAAGAAGATAGAAGTTCACATAATCTTTTCTTCTCTTTGATTGTTCCGGTTCTGAGGTTTTAGATTGGGATTTGGATATGACATTGATCAGAGAAGGTTTCATTTATATTTAAATGTAGAATTGGGTATGGAGAAATGGAAAGCTTGATTTTGCAGAAGAACAGAAGATGATGAGTTTTTATTTGACAAGATGAACTAACAAAAGGTTTTTAGGGTTTATATATAGGGCTAAAGGTTATTACCTTGTGGTTTAGGTCCAAAATCAATTCAGTCCCTGGACTTCTAATTTCATCAAAAACACCCATGTACTTTCAATTTTGATCTAATAGGTCCAATTCGTTAATATTCTGTTATGGGCTCAAGTTATAGTTAGATTATTTGTTGAAAAACTATTTATTTGATAGATTTCTAATAATGGGACTCACTCCTAAATTGACTATGCAGGCCACCTCAACACCACATCATAAAACATAGGCCATATATGAGCCACCTCAACAAGTTAAATGACTCAATTGTCAGAAGACTAACAAGTTGGACCTATTAGATCAAAATTGAAAGTGCAGAGGTGTTTTTGATGAAATTAGAAGTTCAAGGACTGAATTGATTTTGAACCCAAATTACAGGGTAGTAATCAATATTTAGCCCTTATATATGTGTGTGTGTGTGTGTGTGCAAGACTTGTTTGAGACATATTCAGGGCTATAATAGGCATCGACCCATAGAATAAGTCTCATTCAGCTGAGTTGCCATCAAAGGATTAGCCACATCAGTCATTTAATGGCACAGTTTACGAAATGGACCAATCGGTTCATAATTGAGAGATAAAGGAGTAAACACGTCAAATTAAAAGGCAATGGATTGAATTGTTTTTTCCAGCAAAAGTGCATGGCGTAAACAGTCTGTAGTCATTTTTCTTTCTTTCTTGCTGCGTCATCTTCTTCTAATTCCATAGTCCCATGTTGCTTGAAACAATGCGTAAGATTCACATCAGTCTTGCCTAACATCTTGATTAACATAATCAGAATAAAAGCTAGAATTCTCACCAACTTTGCTATTAAATCTGAACTAATCCATTGAATTCTGATACAGTTCACTTTCTACATCAAACTCAATGCCCCCATTTCCATCAAAATCAATATTAGGACTATAATTCCTATCAACATTTCCAAATTTCACCAAATTACGACCTTAACGAAAACCCACCTCCAAAATCACCACCATTATCCAATTTTTGAACTGCGTCAGACTCTTTCATCCATAAGATGAAAAAAGCCCATGACGAGAAAAACCAACCTGGGTACTTAGAAGTCCATTGCTTCTTAGCACAATACCGCTTGTGAAGCTTCTCCATCTTATGATGGCACTGCAATGTAGGCCTAGGCTCGGGTCGGGCCGGGCCAGAAAATCAGTAAAACCGAGACTGAGACTGAAAATTTCGGTTCGGGCCTGTTCGGGCTTTTTTCGAAATGAAAACCGACAGGGACGGAACCGGTTCGGGCCGGTTCGGGCTTTCGGGCTTTTCGGGCTTTTTTCGGGCCCAATTTCCAGTTCAAGAATGTTTGCCTGTTTTCCCTGTTTTCCAAATACAATTCTGCACCCTGTCATTTGCCACTCATTTTGGCACCTGGAAGACTAGAATGCATATCCAATTATCTCATTAACATACAGTAATCATGCATTATTACAAATTTATATAGTTTACAACACAAAGTCACAAACTCACAAATACATTGTCCATTGTCCAACAGAAAACAATCCAACATTCCAACTTATTCAATCATTTCAACCATGTGTTCAATCATTTGAAATTCAAAGTTTGAATGGTACTACAACTGCAACAGAAACATGAACACAATCCTCCCGTTTTGCACAAAATCACAAATTGCTGCTAGGCCGGCTCCCATGCTCAACAGGTCTAGAACTCCATGACAACTCCAACTTGCAGCTCTGCATTCACATTTGAAAGCTGATCAATTTACAAAGTTGAAGAGAGAAACAGAAAAAGTAACTAAGAAACCCAGTTCCATTAACTGAAAAAGCCTAGAACAGTTCCATTAAACGCATGAATCATCACTAACCAACAGTTCCATTAGAACAGTTCCAATATCATCAGTTCATCACTAACCAACAATCCATGAATCTAATATCATCACTAACCAACAGTTTCAGCCTAGAACAGTTCCATTAAACTAATTTCAGCCTAGAACAAAAAAGCATAAACGCACAGTTTTAAATGCATAAACGCACCCTTTTGTGCTAACTAAATGCATAAACGCACAGTTGACAGTTTTAAACAAAAACTGGGGCAGATTGCATAACATTAACTAACTTAAGGCAGTAGGCTCAACCAAATGCAGAAATGCACAGTTTTAAAGAATAACTGGGGCAGTACCTTATTTTGCTGCTTTACTTTTTCCTGCATTACCTACCCTTGAATTCTTTGAAGCTTTAGATGATTTAGACGTAGATGGGTTTTCAGGCTGATCAATTGTACTAGCACCTTCCTCCCTTGCATGTTCTGCAAAACAACAAAAGTACAAAGTTTATTTGCAAGAACTGTCCCAATTTTGGTAGACATTACTACATTGCATTATAAACTTGAAATAAATTAACAACGCAGCCATTCCAAAAATAAAAATCATACCATCCTCCAAACTTTCATAAAATTCAATGTCCTCGATACTAGGAACATATTGAATGTTGTGGATGCTTTCGGATCTGATCCAATTTTGGTAGCATATCAATGCTTCCACCATTTTGGGAGTTAGAGAACTCCTAAAGGGATCAATGACCCTTCTGCCTATGCTAAAGCAAGACTCACTTGCCACTGTGCTCACTTGTATTGCCAAAACATCCTTGGCAAGGGCAGCAAGATTAGGATACTTGGCACCATTCAACTTCCACCACTCCAATATATCCCACTTATGAGGAATTGCAGGCTTCTCAATCGGGTCCAATAAGTATCTATCCACTTCATGTGCAACAACAGCTTCTCGGAGTCTTCCAATTCTTTCTCCCAATCTTGTTCCATGTCAGCTATTTTTCCAGTAGGCTCAACCGTCCTTTTGGAGCTGGATTTGCTGCCTTGGCTAATTGAGCTCTCTCCACTCCTAGCTTTTCCATTTTCAGCCTTTGAAGACATCAATGAGGAGCTGTACAGATCACAAAGGGCCACTAGAAGCTCTTTAACCTCGGCAGACTTCTTCTTAATGTCATCGGACTTCATTTTCAGCCACTTATTGCAGATACTTTCAAAGTTTCTGATCTTGAACCTTGGGTTTAACACCAAGGCAATGAATAAAAGCTGATTGCAGTCTTCCAAGCTTCCAAAATACTTATCAAACTTCCCTCTCATCTTCACAGCCATATCGAACAAGATCATTTCAGTCTTTGAACCAGTGAAATCATACGGTTTATTGAACAATTCATCGATCTCTGATTTGATGGCCACTATATCATGAAAAGCTTTCCATGATGTTGGGTGATTTGAGGCACTAATCCTCATTGTCACATCATAGAAGACCTTTAAAAACCTCACAAAAACTGCTGCCTTTTCCCAGTCCTCTTTAACCGGTGGCCCCACCCTTTTTGTCTTCTGTTTCTTCCTTGAATCAGACCCTCCAACAACTTGCAGCTCATCCACTTCACCGTCGATGCCTTCTTCCTCATCAAAGTACCGCGTGTACTTGTTGTCCTCCTCATCAGCCATTCTATCAAAGGCTTTTCGCAGCTGTAAAGCAGTCTCTAGCATTAGAAAGGTAGAGTTCCACCTTGTTGGCACATCAAGGATGCATACTTTCTTCGACTCAACCTTCTCATTCTCTGCACACTTTTTAAAAACTTCAAGTCTTTGTCCACTGCTCCGAACATAGCGTATCGCATTCCTAATTGAAGCAATTGATTTCTCCATCATTTTTAGGCCTGATTTGACAATGAGGTTCAGAATATGTGCAAGGCACCTAACATGCAGGTACTTGCCTCCAAGAACAGGCTGTTTCTCCCAGCCTAACATCTTCTTCCTAACGTACTCAATTGCAACCTTATTTGCACTTGCATTGTCAACGGAAATTGTCAACACTCTCTCAACTTCCCAATCAAGCAAACATGCCTCCAACAACTTCCCTATGCTATTGCCCTGATGATCAGGAATTACCCTAAAATTCAGTATTCTTTTGTGCAATGTCCAACCAGCATCAATAAAATGGGCAGTCACCACCATGTAGTTGATATTTTGCACTGATGTCCATGTATCGGTGGTCAAGCAAAGGCAATGATTCCTTAACTCTTTCTTCAGCTCTAATCTGGCTGCTTTATACATGGACAGAAACAGTTTCACAATAACCCTCCTAGAAGGCACATCCCACCTAGGTACAGCTACACTACAAAAGTATCTAAACCCCGGCCTTTCGATGAAACTGAAAGGCAGTTCATCCATTACTATCATCTTGCAGGCTGCTTCCCTGCAAGCTTCCTGACTCCATTTCACCATCACCAACTCCTTAGTGCCACCAGTACTTAATACCTGCTGCCCACTTTCTAAATCAACCCTACCCGGATATTTTTTGCACACTTCTAGTATATGTCTCCTAAGTGAACTAGTTCCATTTCCATAAGTATCAGATGCAAGATCAGTTCCACAGTAATTGCATTTAGCTCTCTGTTTAACACAAGTTTGAACTTTCTTACCATCCTTAATCTCGAACTGAGGCTTCTCAATCTTCTTGAAGTGCAACCACACCCAAGATCTTCCAGCAGGTTTTTCTTCTTTTGCTTCTTCTTTTTCATCATCTCCAGCATTGCTCGGTCCAGCAGCTACAGCTTGACCATGTTTTCTCTTCACACCAGCCTTCCTCTTTGAGGCTTTGAATGTTTTGGGAATCGTCTGAACCCTTGAAGCATCAGTTGGTGTTGGAAGAGCAATGGCTTTTGAATTGGAATTGGAATCAGAACTTTGGGATGAATTGGAATCGGAACTGTGGGATGCATTCTGAGGAGAAGCCATGTAATGCTATGACTATCACAACTTTAAATACACATTCAATGGCCTGCACAAATAGTAAACAAGGAATTGTTAATTGCAGAAACTATATGAAGCTGCACAAATATCATTACAGTTAACTTTTCTTTATATAATAGTCACAAAGAAGGTTGGTTTAAGAACATGGTCCCACAAAAGTATAACTGTATAACCATTGCAGTGTCATTATAGAGAAATATTTGAAAAAAAAAAAAACCAGTAAATTAACCAATATCAAAAACCAAACATGACTGCTAGAAAGTCAATTAAACACAATTAGATCAATCCAATTCACATACCTTTTGAAATCAAACTGGATACAGATGGGAGTCTGGGACTATGCCGGCCTTGAATCAAATCCTTTTCATTTGTAAACGTTAATCACAAGAAAACAGAGCCACCGAAAAGTAGAGTAGAACCCTGCAAGCCACACAGTTATTGAATCAAAGCAGGTAATAAAGGAAAATGAAAAGGGAGGATGCAAAATGAGATTAAATAATAAATCATCATCATGATAACATACGATGAAAATCAGCAACACATAGGCATTAACTGCTTACTTCAGGATCATAGTCCTAAAAATAACACAGTTTCATATAACACAGTTTCATATGACATGGAGTATCAATTCTAGGTACTAGGTAGTCAAGTTGAAGTGAATATGAACACAGAAATGATGCTACTAGTACTAGACAAGTTTGCTTTTTAGAGTCCCCAAACAAGCAACACCATCCAAAAAGCAAGTTGGGTCACTAAAAAACCCAACTACCATCTAATGCAAATATCCCAGCACTACATGTTCTTAATCACTATCATTCATTTTCCAGATGTCCATTTACTTAATGATGCAGTTAAGCCCCATAACAAGAACCAAAATACTCAGTAGTCATTATCCTCAATTTGGTTTAAGCTTCGAAAATTCTATAGTCCTATTTAGTAATGAAACTCCGGAATCGAGAGTTGTTGATTAGTCACTTGTTTAGCCTCCAGAGATTAAGCGTAAGTTAAAAGTTTTAACAGATAAAACCTTGATAGCACATGAACTGCAGAACACAGATTAAAAAAAGAAAAAGAAAAAAGAACCCAGCTTTGGTAAGACTATTCTACCAAATGAACTGCAGAACACAGATTAGTCATAGCGAGAGAAGAAGAAGAAGAAGAACCGAATACCTGGGTATAGCAGAGAAGAAGAAGAAGAAGCTTTGATCACAGCGAGAGAGAGAGAGAGACGTTGAGAAAAAGTAACGGTCAAGCCTTGACCTTCAGTTTTGATTCCGTGACAGAGAGAGCGGAGGAGGATTTCGATATTCGGAGATCAAGACAACTCATAGAGAGCAGGCCGGAGCTAAGAACTCATACTTAGATCCCAGGCCGGAGCAGGCCGGAGCTTGTCAACATGTGCCGACTCCGTTTCCTCTCCTCACCTCCCCTCCCATGCATAGCCTTGCATTTTCCCCAATCCCGATCGCGCCTTCAATTCCAACCATTACCATCAATCCACACCCTTCCAATTCCCTTATCAATCGCGAAAACCTAGATCGCCCATCAGAATTTTCTCCACCGAAAACGAAATCGAAACCCTAATTCCACACACCGGATGGCTGGCTGGGTCTTCCTTCCGCCGATCCAATTCAAGCTCAGATCCAATACCAACGTCTCCAACTTGCGAGCCGCCCTTTCGATCTAGAGAGAGAGAGAGAAACTGGAGAGAAACTGGAGAGAAACTGGAGAGAAACTAGAGAGAAACTAGAGAGAGAGAGAGAAAGAGAGGAGGGACTGAGGGAGATTTGGGGCAAGCAAAGAGAGGAGGCTGTCGTCTGTCAAGTGTCGAGTACTCGAGTTAGTGGACTGGACTCACTGGAGGACACGGAGGCCTTTAGGTTTAGGGTTGTGTATTATTTTTTTTTTAATATTTAACTTATTATTTTAACACCCAATCATAGACTGACATGTGGCATGTGCTACAGTATTTGGGTCGGTTCGGGCTTTCGGGCCCTGAAAATATGGAACCCAAGACCGAACCGAAAATTTCAATTCGGGTCGGCCTTTAGACCAAACCGAGAATTTCAATTCTAAAACCGAACCGATTCGGGCTTTTTCACTCGGTTCGGGTCGGGCCCTCGGTCTTTCGGGTCCGGACGCCCAGCCCTACTGCAATGCGGTCTTTGCCTACAAGGAGCGAGCCGCGCAACTGGTGACGGTGCTGGTGGCAGCCACGTTGTCCCAATCAGTGGTCTTGATATTGGTGTGGCAGAGAGCGTACCTGCGGTCATGTGATACGCTAAAATCAAGCGCTCAACGTAACCATGAAAAAATGTAGTTGTCAGTAGTAAAGAATAACCAAGGATTGTTCGATGCCAGAGATTGAGGCTAGCTGATTAGTTACACAAAAAGAAAGAAAACTGAACTAATTAACACACAAAACAAATAACAAAATCTGAAACTACACTAAAGAAAAACGTCAAACAGTAGAAAAGATAAAGAAAGATGACGGGATAGAGAAGGATAGAAGAGTGCGTTGCTCCTAAACTAAAACTGATTTTGGACTCTCGAAGTTTCAAATGTAAAAAAAAGGAAAGTAAAGAAAACAAAGAAAGCAATTGCGATTTTAGGATTTGAAATAAAAAGATGGATGAAGATGTTAGGAACTTGGAAATCCACGACCAATTACAATCAAAACAATGTTAAGTTAACCTAGTTTTAGTTACTAAGGTGTGAACAGAAACCAACCAAGAAATAAGTCTGAGCAGATCTTGTCCTTTATTAATGTTTCCCCAAGTATTTAGTCTACTAGAATGCGCAATAGTTAAATCTATCAAACATGCAATCAAGGTATAGAACACTATCATATTAACAACACATACAGTGACATCTTCGAAGCATTAAGATCTCATGGAAACAATTGGTCATAGAGTTGCATCCTAGTGTGGAACGCCTACCTAGCATGCTCTTCAAGTTGCTTAAGACATAAACTTTTGTTCAAAGCCTTGTATACTTGTGGATTAGAAAACAAAATGATTAGGTGAATTATTTTCTAAATCCTGCTCCAATTATATGCATAAATCCTATGTTAGCCACCATAAAATAAACAAATGCAAAAAGTTTTCAATCAATCAGAAATAAACAAGCAATTCACACCAATAGTTCAAGAAATTAGATTAAAAAAAACAAATTATTATACATAATTGGGGCTTCAAACCTCGTGACAGCACCCGCCCTGGATTTCACTTTGAAATCCAAAGTGACCCTGCGGGGCCCACCTTAGAAGAAATTCTACCAAAAATTTGGCGGAACTCCCTCTAAAAGTGGACTACCCAAAACTTGTAGAAAAACATTTACACTTCTAAAATAATCCACCCTTAATCTTCTGGAGCCACCATGCTCCCTAAAACACAACATCTCCCAAATCACAAAACAATTCTGAACTTAAAAATATTAATCTTATAGGTTATCAGAGCAATCTAATGTACAAGCGTACAAGAGAATAGAATACAAGATAAAGGACCGAGACTTTTATAATGCGGAAGCTATGACAGCTATGCCTCAACCCCATGTACGCTCGACCTCAAGCTAAACTGGCCTGCAAACTGGGCATTTGAAACCGAAGGGCCCAGGGGAAAACATTTAAAAATCATTAGAGTGACTGAACGAAAATAAGTAATTTCGAATGTATAAGTAAAACTTAATGCTTTCCCAAGTTATTCTTTAAAAACTCGCATGCAATAACAATCTTGGAAATACTCTTAATCATCATCTTTACTGCAATCTTAATCACGTAAAATAGAACATCTTGCAATCTCTTAAAATCTCCAATCCCTCATATAAGTAATCATATTTCAAATATCTTGTTCAGAAAACCGACCTGCAACGAGATTTCACAACGTTTCCAACTCAATCCTTCTCTTTTTATTTTTTGAAATATCCTTTTTAGAAAACCTCGTTTGATGACTAGAAAGGACTGCTGTCTAGTCATCTCATGCCATCTGGAGGGGACTGCCGTCCAGATGACGCATCGGAAGGGACTGCTAACCGGATTTAGGAGGCGGTGGTTAGAAGGGACTGCCATGCCATCTGGAAGGGATTGCTGCCCAAATGACGCATCGGAAGGGACTGCCAACCGGATTTAGGAGGCGGTGGTTAGAAGGGACTACCATACCATCTGGAGGGGACTGCCGCCCAGATTACGCATCGGAAGGGATTGCCAATCGGATTTAGGAGGCGGTGGTTAGAAGGGACTGCCGACTAACCACATGTAGTTAGAAGGGACTGCCGATCAACTACCTCATGTCACCTGGAAGGGACTGCCGACCGGGATGTAGACTAGAAGGGACTGCCAACCAGACTATTACCTAGAAGGGACTGCCGACTAGGTAATGTACGCATGTGCCGAAGATAGCCTCCTTGATAAACTGGAAACAACCTCCTCCAATTACTTGCTTTCGGAAAGAACTCGATATTACTTCAATAAATCATTAATAATTCACCGAAAGCATTGCTCAGGATTATCTCGCTAACTCAAACCTCAATATCTCAATAAATCCTCGAAAGCATAAATCAAATACTCGGTAAATCAATAAATGCTTCTGGAAAGAAATCTCAACCTAAGTTCAAAGCTGATAGGTGCGGAGCTCAAAACTCAAGAAATCTCAATAATTCAATCATACTCAAATATTCGATGAAACATTCGTACTCGTAAATCCTCATATAAACCGCTATTCGAAATTAATAATTCTCAGAATATTTTCTTAATCAGTCACTTCTCGAAAATCATTTCCCAACTCAATAACTCATAGATAAATAGCTTAAAAATCTACTGAAAGCCCTCGGGAAGGAAATCTACTAAAAATCCCGTAACTCATAGAGCATAATAAATCTCAAGAAATCAAGCTCAGAAAATCATAGCACTCAATAATTCAAATAATAAATTAAACCTCAATTAGAAAATAATAATATATTGCATGCACATTTAATTTAAAATAAATGTCCACTGACTGTACTATTTAGGCGACCACGCTACCAGTTTCCTACGTCGAGCAGTATATAATTATAATTCGTGAATAACAATCCTGAAATTAAATATAATTCCCACATCAAATCCTCATAAATTAACATTTTTATTTCTTCTCTGATTAAACCAAGACTTATCATTTGCACCAATTCTTTAATTGAAGGTTTCTAGGGCAAAACTGAGAGAAATCCGATAGTGGAATTCTCATAAATCAATAGCCAAACTATTGAACTGAAGTTCCGATTAATATTCAAACCTCCTCCAATTTCCACCAAACACCTATCCATAAATTCGTAACAATATATACTACTCAATAGACCAAAACAACTCACCAGGAACGGCCGGACGCGCCCTCACGAGCCGCCACAGGGGGCTGTGCCTGGGCAGCACGCGCCGCCGGTCAACCACCATATCTGGCTACCAAATTTTACCAGCATCATCAACTTAACATTTCTAACAACTTCCTCAACTGTGACAAAGTCAGAAAATGAGTAGAAGTACCTCAACAATTAAGGAGAAGTTTGAACCCGATTTGTGAATACTGACCCCAAACTTCAAACCATCGATTCTTCCTCCACGCTTCAAATCGCTGCAAAATACTTGGGGAGCATCATCTATGTCTCAAGGCGCTCCCAAGGACTAAGGTTTGTCGTCTGTGGTGGCCGGAATCGGGAGAAACCGGCTTTGACCTCAATCTGCTACAGTGACCGTCCTCTTCTTCTCGTTGCTGCACCTTCTACAGTTCAAATTAAGCTACCAAACAGACCCAGAAATGAAGAGAAGGAAGAGAGCTTTCCAACGACATCTTAAATGTCAAAATCAGTGGCCGGATGAAAGAGTTATGGTCGGAAAATTGTGAAGAGGTCGGAGAAGAAGAGAGAATCGGGGAGAGAAAAGAGAGAGAGCTCGGTCAGTTTCTGAAAATAGAAACTTACCACAGTAACTCGGCTATTTATAGACAAATTACTATAAACAGTAACTTCCATTTTTCGCTTATAACTTTCGCATACAAATTCCAATTTTTACGTACCACATATGCACGCGCTCGGTTTAACATCCTCTACAACTTTCATGAAGGAAATTTTCTCAAATTTTGACCTGAACAAAAAGTCAACTTTTAGGGCCCCCTAAAAGATCGATACGGAATCAAAAGTAAATGTGAATGTCGTTTACCGATCGAAAGACTAGTAAACTGGTAAATTTTGGTTCCGGACGTTACACCTCGCCCTTGACAAAAAATAACTAGCCACACATCGTCTTAAATTCAACAAATAAAAACACAACTATTTAAGTTACAAGAAAATAAAACTTGTAAAAGAGAGTGGATGAAGGCCACTAGTTCACTTTTAGGCAACCTTGAACGCAAGAAATTCCTTCAAGATGGTTCACGGCAGAAGCTTGATCAATGAAGATGGATGATGGATTACATGGTTTTGCTCTTCAAGAACTTTAGGAATTTCAAGACTTGTGACTAGGGGGATTTTGGGGCAGAGAATGGCATTTTAAGGTGGTGTCCATTCACGTTTGCAGAGGCTCTATATAAATGGAATACACAGCCTAAGTTTCCTTCTCCAATTCTGCTTTGCAAACCTTCCTTAGTTGCTTAAGATTTCCTTTGATTGGTGCACAATTTAATTACCTTCAAGCCTTAGTAATCTTCCCATAATCTTGTAGGATTCTTCTATGACTCTCCTTGATAATTTCAGCATCAATAACCTACTAAAAATGCATAGCCAAGTCATCTAAATAAGATTCTCAGCCAAATTGCCCTGTTTTGACTTGGATAAATTTTCTTTCTTTGAAGCTTCCTTCTTAGACAAGGACTGACTTGATATTGCCCTGCTTCTGGATGGTTCTTGACTTATCCATGCTTTATGACATCATGTATTCTATAATGATCAATAAAATTTTGGAAAAACTCCAAGTAAGTCACCGAAAAAGATCTCCTAATAAGCTTCGTGAAAAACTGACAGTTTCTCCCTTATTGGGAAGCCTATTTTGAGCTTGATTTCCTATTGCCTTGTTGGCTCTTCTGACCGGTTATTTGGTTCATGTTGAAGTACAACATCATATCTTTAAGGGTTGCTGGCCCTTTCTGCAAATGTGCAGTACTTGGAAGAATGCAAGAAACACTCCCCAAAATTGTTTCCGAAAAGCTGATTCTGAAACTGCAGTTTTCTGCTTTGTAGCAACTATTTTGCACAATGATTTCAATGGAATTCCCTCGTAATTTCCGACCAAAGGAGTGATCAAACGTAGTGCTTGGCATCAGTACTTCATGGTTCATGGGTTCTTTGCTCCTGTTCAGTTCCTATTTCTCTTGAATTGCATCACGAACTACTTAAAAAGAAAACATAGTTAAATTGGACTTTTTAAAGGAAACAACTAAGAGAAGTGTAAAGGATTGCACATTATATTTGTCGTATTTTATGCTCCTATCATTGTGGTAGGCTAGGATGAGGGATTGGGCGTCGTCTTGGGTCTAGCAATGGTGTGGGACCCTGTGGGGTTTGAGGTGGTCGGTGATGACGATGAGCATGGTTGGGTTGTGGTGGCGGAGGTGAAGGAGAGGAGAGGTGAATTTTATTAAGGAGAGATTCGGTTGTTGACATTATGGGGTTGGTTGGTGGATAAAGGCAGTGAGTTCTAATGGGTACGTTATACCTATTATTTTAAGTGGAAAAAGATGATGCAGCAAGAACCAAAGGAAAAAGAGAAGAATAAAAAAAATTGAAAAACTAAAACAAGAGGAAGTTAGAGCTATAATAGTGATTTTGTCCTTAAAATTGATCCCATAATTTGCCATGTCACAAGTTACCGGAACATTTGGATGGAGACTTGATGGATTTGACCTATGGGTGAAAATTGAGAGTGTAAGAAGCATTTTGATGAAATTAGAAGTCGAGAGACTGAACTGATTTTGTCCTAAAAGTACAGTGAACAAGTAGAATTTAGTTCTTGCCTTTTTATCAATTTTAGCAGTTACCCTAGACTCCTAAGTGACTACTGTTGTAGCACAATTTTGTCAAGGTTGTCGACAAGATCACCTGCACAATAGAGAAAGACAATTGAAACTCTCTGTGAGTGAGGACCAGTGTGATACTGGCCAAAGGGGTTGCAACAATCAAGAGTAGATGTGTTTAGGGTTTTTGTGAAGTATAAAGTAACTAGAGTTGCTTAGAATCACTTAGAATAACATACTGTGGATGGCGAAAATGACATGTATTTATACTGACCGCTTTTCGAAAAAAACCCTACCAAACGTGTCGCCCTAGCGGGCTTTGCTTTGAGGTCCAAGAAAGTTTACCGAAGTCCTTTGAAGTTTTGTCGTAATAGGAGTCTGACTGAAGTAGTCCTTCTACATGGCTGAGCAGACTTAGCGGATAAGTCACCACATGCTCGGATTCGTTTATAGGTCTTTAGTTAAGAATGGATGGACTCGATGGGAATGACGTGTTCCACATGGGCTCTTGAGCCTTAACGCTGGGCTTAGGTGATTCCTCAGTTGCTATGGTGTGTCTAATGGACTTGGTCCAGATTCATTGCGGATTGTGCCTGAGTCGGAGCTCGTGTCTAGTGGGATTTTCCTGAAGTGATTTTACAGGTTACCGGACCAGTTTGGTTTCAAATTTGGCAGTGGATGTGGTCCATTCTCTTGAAGGTAGTTTGGTTCTTTCAAAGCCTCAAGTTGTTCAATCCGAAACTTTGTTATTTTTGGACTCCACAATAATAATGAAAGAAATTAAGATTCAGGATTAAATATGTACTATTAACTCCTTATACTTATAAGGTCTTAACATTTCAGTCCCTCATTTTTTCATTTTCACTCAAATACTCCCTAAACTCTCTAGTTTCACAGAATTGGTCATTGCCATTAATTCTCCTTTAAAATCTTTGTTAAATTGCTGACATTGTTAAAGGAAAAGCACATTATGTGCTTTCTTCAAAGCAACTGACGAGGAGGGAATCAAAGAATTACAATCACATCTCAATCAGCATTTAGTATCATTAATGTAATCGATATTTCCATTGTAATTCTATCCCTATATAAAGGGACCATGAAATGAAATGAGTAGACCAATTCCAATTGCATTTTACTTTTACACGTTATCAGCACGCTTAGGATCAATAGCCAATTTCTAGTTTCTTTCTTCTTCCAATCGAAAAAAATAAAAATAAAAACCCCAAACCCTAGAAGAGGAAAAAAACTCTCTTCCTTTTTCTTCTGCCGCAACCCAAAAAAAAAAAAAAATATTCGCCACTTCTCCAGTGGCCCTTCCCTCCCAACCCTAGCCCCGGCCTCCAGCAGCCTCGGCCCTCCCTTCCGCACCTGCGTGACCTGCACCCCACCCCCCGTGCTGCATATCCCGCCTCTCAACCACACCCTCTTGGTTCTGTGCACGCCTCCCCGCCTGCCTGCAACGCCCGGCCCTGTGCCTTGCAGCAGACCGACCTCAGCCTTGCCCTGCGCCTTGCAGCCTCCCACAGCAGGCCAGATCGACACCTAGCCTCACCTTGCAGCGATACACGACCTCAGCACCTGCGAGAAAGCAACCAAAGGAACAAGAAGCAGACGCAGAAGAAGAAGGGAAAGAGAAAAAAAAAAAAAAAAAAAAAAAGGGCCTTGAGGCCCACAAAAAAAAAATAGTAAAAAAAAAGAATAACTCGGCCCAAAAAAAAAACCTGTGACCCGGCCCAGAAAAGAAAAACTGCGGCCCAAAAAAAAAAAAAAAACAAGCCGTGCGGCCCAGACAAGAAAAAAGAAAAATCAGGCCTCTGCAGCCCAGAACAGAGAAAAAAGAAAGGCCTGTAGCCCAAAGAAAAAAAAAGAAAAAAAACAAGGCTTCGTGGCCCACTGCTAAAAAGAGAAAGGAAGGAGGAGTGTTAAAGGAAAAGCACATTATGTGTCTTCGTCAAAGCAACTGACGAGGAGGGAATGAAGGAATTACAATCACAGCTCAATCAGCATTTAGTATCATTAATGTAATCGATATTTCCGTTGTAATTCTATCCCTATATAAAGGGACCATGAAATGAAATGAGTATATTCAGGATTAAATATGTACTGTTAACTCCCTATACTTATAGGGTCTTAACATTTCAGTACTCTCTAGTTTCACAGAATTGGTCATTGTCATTAATCTCCTTTAAAATCTTTGTTAAATTTCTGACATGACATTCTTTACTAACTCTTTTTATTTTTATTCTTTTTCTTTTTACCTCTTATTCTTCTTCTTCTTCCATCTCTCTCCTCCTTTATTTATCTCCATCTTCTTCCAAAAACAAACAGTGCCCAATTAGTGGAGGTCGAAGTCGTGCCTGACCTGGAAAGGTATGGTCTCGGAGGGGGTGGCGGAGGTTGGGGCATGGTCGACCTCGAGGGTCATGTCAGCGGAGGCCCAAACTAGGAGTTTGGTTCTCAGTTGGAATTTCCGGTAATTGGAGAGATGGAGAAGAAGAAATTCGGGTAACCAGATTTCTGGGTCGAGCCTCTTCTCGATGGCCTTCTAGTCCTCCTCTTCGTGGCAGACCTGGAGGCGCTGCTCAATTCCTTCAAGCGTGCTTCCTCTGCAGCCAGTTTCTCCTTTGAGATCTTCCAATTTTTGCTTGGAATCTCCAGTCATCAACTTTTTTCCATTGATTTGATTCAGCAATACTACTTCTTGCAGCTCTAACTTCCTTTTAGATGCGTCATTGACTTCATTAGTGATTTTGCCAGCTTTGGGATATTTGGACTCCAACAAAGCTAGCTTGCCCAAGATATGTTCAATATTTGCCAACTAAGTTCCAGCCCAGTCATCAGCTTTGAGCAAAAATTTCAGCTCGGTCAACATATCCAAAAATACGGGTATTGATCAAGGCTACAATGGCAGCAGCAAAGAAGAAAGAAAGTGTGATGACTTGGATTTTTGTTATTTAATTTTAGTAATTAATAATGGACCAGTTGTGCGAATTTTTGTTATTATGCTTTATTCGTATGTCGTATGTGAAGTGGAATTGTTTGGGATAATTAGTTATTCGAAAAGTGTGGATTTAGGGGGGTTTTCAAGGTTGACTTTTAATATGTTTAGATTCTCAGAAAACTTCCTTCACAAAAGTCGTAGATTGCGTCGATACGAGTTCGGGGACATGCAGAATGTGAAAATAGGAGTCCGTATGAGAAAGTTATGAGTGTTTGAAATTTTGGGAAAATTCTATATATAGGGGTTTCCATTTTTGGAAACTTACTATTTTCAATGGCCGGCGGCGGTGCCCCACCTCCTGTGGTGGCGTTCTGGCAGTGTTTCGGCCATGTAAGAGACTGTTTCTGGTATTGTATATCTTCTACTCGTCGATACTAGCATTTCAATATATAATATGTAATTTTTGGAGATCGTATGAATTTGTTATGATTTTTACGGTTTCAGACAGTTCGATTATTCGATCCGTGAGGATTCGAGCGTCCAATCAACTTGTGGTTTTATCATATCGATCGTGGAGGTATTCCGGAGACTTTGGGAGGTCTTTGATGTGGTTTCGCCTCAAATTGGCATTACTTTCAGGGTTGTTGTTCGATTTGGGGATTCGAACTTTAAATCACTTGGTGATTCTTATACTAATTGGAGCTAGACCATTGGTCATTAGGTGTTTCTCAAGGTGATTTGGACAAGTTGTTGGTGTAAGTGTTAGTTCGGTTCTGTATTGAAGACGCAGCGCGAATTTTGAGGTGAGTAATCTCACAAGGTTCTTTTAATTTACGAACGGAATTACCTTTATCGTTTTAGAAGTTATTTAGTTAACTGCAAACTATAGTTGGTATTAGTAGGTATTCCTGAGCGGATGACTAAGTGTGTGTGTATATATATATTTATTTATTTACGTGAAATATATATGTATTTGTGAGTTTAGTTGATTATGAAAACAATATGCATGAATGGTACTTTTTATTGTTTTGTGTTGTGGCTTTTCGGAAAACAAATGATTGTGAAATGATGATTTCTATTGTTTTGAAAAGCATTGAGATTTGTGTAACATTTGAGTCCTGTGCGGCTCCTTTAATGTTTTATTCCGAGGTACTAAGAAGTCCGAGGAATTAAGGTCAGATTGTGACCTTAGGCAGTATATCGAGTAATCACGTCTTTGGCTGGACGAGTGGTTACCATTTTAGTTAGATCTCTAGTCTGTCTGCCAGTGTAATTCATAGGGTAATGGTGCGAGGTTATATCTAACTCATGAATTTGTGTTTTAAGGAAACAAGGTGTGAGTTGTTTTCCTTATATACGATTTTTACGAAATCAAAGTGTGAGTTGCTTTCCTTATTTCGTGATTTGAATAGGAAATCAAGATGTGAGTTGCTTTCCTTATTTCGCAAATTGAAAGAAAACAAGGCGTGAGTTGCTTTCTTTAGTTGGTGTTTTAGGAATCAAGGAGTGAGTTATTTTCCTTAGTTTTGGTGTGAGTTGATTTGTGGTGGTTTTGAGTTACTCATACGAGCTTTCACAAGCTTACCGGGTTTATTGTGTGGCAACCCGGTGCACTATTCAATGGTGTAGGAGTTAATCCTGCAGGTCAGGATAATTATGGCTGAAGCTGAGGTAGTGCCTTTGCAGCTTTAAGGTAGGAAGCCATTTTTGTGACTTTACCGTTGATAAGGACTTCCGTTTTGTAGTAAGCTCTGAGGAGTATTTACGTTTTATTTTGTGTTGACAATTTAATTCGTAAGCTTATACAATATATGACTCTGTGGAGCGGGTCAATATTGACATAGTGGGCATGTATAATTATGGGATTGCATATCGATTTTTATTTGTGTTAAAAATCAGGGGCATGACAGTTTGGTATCAGAGCGTAAGGTACATATTTGGTGACAATCAGTACTCCTTGAGTGATGGCCTGTCTTCAGCGGATCCCCATCAGATGCTCTTTGGTATTGATATAGTCATTGGGTATGTAGCGGGGGTTAGAGTGTTGAGACAATAGAGAGTGTTGAGACAATAGAGAGTGTCGGCTCAGTGAACAAAGTATAGGAGCTTAATGTAGCTTCTATGAGTTAAAGACTTTGGAGGAATGGGAACCTTTAGTTTTAACTCGATATTTACGTAGGGATAGAATTGTATCTTGTGACGTAGTGTTGTGGTTGATTTAGTCATAACGTTGACTTATACTTGTGTTTGAAGATTTTACAAGTATTAATCATAGGTAGAGGTGGCAAACGGGCCGGGCCGGCCCGACCCGGCCCATTTTAAGCGGGCCTAGTCGTGCTTCGTGCCGTGCTTGGGCCGGCCCATTTATTATCGTGCCGGGCTCATGCCAGCCCATTTGCTTAAACATTAAGCCCGGTCCGGCCCATGGCCCGAGCCCATATCGTACCGGGCCGTGCTCGTGCCGGGTCAATAAACGGGCAATGCTCGTGCCTACCCACTATAAAACACGATTTTAAAATCTTAATTTGAATAAATAAAAATTAATTTTATTTAACTATTTAGAAAATTAAAATAAATTAAGTTCTACAATATTTTTCTTAATCTTAGCTTTTTAAGATTAGTTTTCTAATATTTTTTTTATATTCCACTACAAGAAAGAAAGAAAGAAAAAAATAACTCAAAATATATTGCTTGTAGTATATTATTGTGAGATTAATCTTTATTAATATAATGATAAAGATTTAGTATCATATTATTCTTTTCTTCATTCTATAGTTGTATTATTATGAGATTAGAAAAAATACTTTATGTCAAAACAAGGATATAATGTTTTATTTCACTATTTTGACAATATAAAGAAATAGCATTAGTAGAATTGTCATGAGATTTTAAATAAAGAGGTCTAATATTCAAATCTCATCATTGTGGTTTTTAAATATTTTTAAAAACAAAATGAAATTTTGTGTTTGTAACGGGCCGGCCCATAATATGTTGTGCTCGGGCCGTGCCGGGGCCATTACAGGCTCGGGTCGTGCCGGGCCATTAACGGGCTTGGGCCGTGCCAGGCCTCTTTTAAACATGCCGGGCCCGTGCCGTGCTCGTGCTTAGCGGCCCGTTTGCCACCTCTAATCATTGGTTGCTATGCTCCTTAGGTGATGGATTCACAAGGAGGCAGAGCTAGGGGTCGAGGTAGACCCAGAGGCAGGGGTAGGATTCCTCCTCCTGTTGAGGAGATATTCGAGAATGAGGTCAAGGCATCAAATGTTGAGCTGCCCGTTCCACCTGTTGTGGAGATTGTCAATGTTGTGGATGCCACTTGTTTGTCGAAGTTGGTAAAGGAGATTTTGAGGCTAGGAGCAGTCTTTTTCAAGGGAGGTACAGGTCACATGTTGGCAGATCAATGGATCGAGAATATGAAGAACTACTTTAAGATGGTGGTCTGTGATGACACTGAGAAGAGGAAGATAGCCTCGTATATGCTTCAGGACAAAGCACGGGTGTGGTGGAATAGCACACAAAGAGTTATGGATGTGTCCACCATGACCTGGGATGGTTTTGTGGAACTGTTCAGGAAAAAGTACTTTCTACCTTTAGTGAGGGAGCAGTTGGAAAGGGAATTCATCTCATTAGTCCAAGGGGCTAAGAGTGTGAGGGAGTATGAGGCAGAGTTCTCAAGACTATATATATTTGTGAGACAAATGGATGCTGAGAGTTTAGCTATGAAGTTTCAGCGAAGGCTGAATGCTTCGATAGGGCGTGATGTCGCTGTTCTGGAACTGAAGCTCTGAGGAGCATTTACATTTTATTTTGTGTTGATAATTTAATTCATAAGCTTATGTAATATATGACTCTGTGGAGCGGGTCAATATTAACATAGTGGGTTTCTGGGCATCAATATGTACTTTGTTTAAAGGGAAAAAGTTTCTAGTATTTTGTATTGATTGCTGAACCATCACGCTTGTATAATTATAAAATTATATATCGATTTTTATTTGTGTTAAAAATCAGGGGCGTGACAGAAAGAAAAAAACAAATACCTCAGCAATGCCTTATTTCATTCTAGACAGCACAAACACAATCAAAAGAGGTGACCTGCACAAAAGTTCGTGCTCAATTTAAAACCCTATCAATGTACTAAGAATAAGTAGGGATCGTTCTCAACCGGGGATTAGGGTCTTATTAATTCCTGAAAAATAAAACATTAGACAAAACAAAACTATATATTATTTACATTATTTACGATTTACATAAGGTAAGGGGATTTTTAGATTTTAATTTCTAATTTAACAACTAATTATATACATGTGTTGACACCAAAACGCAGAATCAAGATAGAATTATGAATGAAACGAATTTAGATCGAGTTAACCATTATTAACACGTTGGCAAGCTTTCAAAGCATCGAATCACAAATCAAAATATGTCAAAGCAAGGAATCAATCGAGAACAAAGATGAACGAATATAAAGTCCTTTTTACTTCCCTTAATTAAATTAACTAGATGAACGCACCATAGTTAACCCTATTAAGCATGCAATCACTAGTGGTAGCTAATCACCAACAAAAACACAATCAAGGCATGAAGCACATATGGAAGTTTGATCAATTCAAGCCAAGAACACAAGTTAGAATGCTAATCAAGCATGCGAGACTCATTATTAATTGGGTTAAATATTGTTTACTCCCTGAACTTTTACCCAAAAAACACTTCAGTCCTGGTCCTTCTAATTTCACACATTTACTACTTGTACTCTCAATTTTGGACCAATAGGTCCATTCCGTTACTCTCCTTCCAAAATTCCGCTAAATCGCTGACGTGGCAATGCCTTTCCCGCTTAAATGTCTATTATGCCCTTAGTTCTTTTTTTAAATAATCTTTTTTCTTTTTCTTAATTTTTTTTCTTTTTAAATTTTTTTCTTCTTCCAACTCTCTCTCTCTCTTCTTCAACTTCGCCAAACCCAATTGCTCTGTATCTAAGATGTGGGATTAGAGCCGTTAATAGTCGAACCCGCCCTCATGATAAACATGTGTTTACCAGTAACCCAGATTTAAACAAGCAAATTTTTCTAGTAATAAGTCAAGTGGAAAAATGGTGGGTGGCCAATTCGATCTAGAAGGCTTGGAATTGAAGCACTGGGAGAAAATTTCCAAAACCCAATTCAAGGAATGGTTAATCGTAGCCATCAGAGACTCTAACTGCTCCGTCTTCCCTCCAATTAATCACGAAAACCTCCACCTCCCAACCTGCCCATCATTATCGTTTTCTTCCTCCTCGTGGTACACGACGGTGAAATCCAGGTGGTCAAAGCCTCCGAAAACGTCCGAGTAGTTGAAGCCGGAGTTATGCACATTGAAGAACTTCTCATTGTCGTCTTCGTCGGCGGCAACGGGGACCCCGAGCACGGGAATCGAGGAGGCACGTGAGGCGTGGAAGGTGCGGAAAATCTCGCCGTAGTCGAGGCCCTAGAAGAGGGAGGAGGAAGAGGAGAGGTCAAACTTAGGCTGGCCACCTGTATCAACACCTTGGGTTTGGGATAGTACCCGTTGCTTTGGGTTTGGGATTTCGCAACTTGATTTTAGTTCAGGTAGGGATAGTGGAATTGATGCTTGCTTTTGGTTTTGAATGAGTTGAAGTTCTGGTTCTACAGGGGCAGTGGTTTGGTTTTGTTGACCTAGATTCTAAGGTTTTGGGGAACAAGGGTATGTTAATTGTATGGTTTTGATGATTTGAGTAGTTAATTTTGTGGGGACTGGTGTTGGAGAATCAACCATGGCCATGTAGAGAGAGGTGGAAGAAGAAGAAGATACAAACAGAAAAAGCAAAAAAAAAAAAAAAAAAAGAACTGAGGGTATAATAGACATTTTAATGGGAGATTGATTGCCACGTTAGCGATGTAACAGAGTTTTTTGACGGAGAGTAACGGAATGGATCTATTGGTCCAAAATTGAGAGTGTAAGGAGTAAACGTATGAAATTAGAAGCACAGGGACTGAAGTGTTTTTTTTGTAAAAGTTTAGGGAGTAAACAGTATTTAACCCTTATTAATTTACCTAAGTATTTATAGATTTTCTACTTTAATAATTAAAACCTAGAACGCTAGCACCTTAATTTGGAACCAATTACATGCTCATGAATTAAAGTATGCATCCAAAGATCAATTAACACATAAAAGATGAGATTAAAGCTCGAAATTAACAACCATGTATAACAATATTCAAATCACAATTTTCTGTTTTGAAAACCTAAAACCTAAAACATGCTTCATAGTATTCGAAAACTACATATCTAAAATCAACACTTCATCCACCATAGAAATCGTAAATCATAGAACAATAAAACAAAACCCGAAATCAATATGAAAACCAAAATGGTTTTACAAAGTATCAAAACCGAAAACATAAAAGAGAGATTCATGGTTACACTTTTGAATTCTTCAAGGATGCATGAAGCTTCAAAGGTGGTGGAATGGAAGGTGGCTCATGGCAAGGATGCTTGAATGGAGATGAGGATGCTTCACGGTCTTGAACTTTGGAGATTATGAAGTTGTTGAAACGTTGGAGGATGAAGGGGACAAATTGTGGTGTTTGATTCTGAATTTTGTGGTGCATTAAACATCTTCACAAAGCTCCCTATATATAGTGCACGGCAACCCTAGGGTTTCCTAGGATTTCTCTTCTTGATTGCATCATTCGGCCAATGAGAAAATTCCATAAGACTTGAAGAACAAGTCATCTTCTTCATTGCCGAAATCTTCCATGCATCTTCCCTCAATTTGGTCTTCATTCAACTCGTATGGAATCAAAAAAACCTGAATCAATATTTATTCTCTTTATTTTCTTTTTCAAAAATCACACGAATTAGAAACTCCCTTTTTGAACTCTTGCCGAAATCTTTTCTTTATTCCCTTTATATCTCACGGAAAAAGCAATATTAATGGGCCAAGAATTCGTCCAAGACGTCAAGAATGATCTAGAGACTCATGTTCAAGTCACATGCTTCAATCTTTGGGCTAGTCTTCTCAATTGGTCATTTTCAAAGCCCATATTCATTTATGTCGAAATTCTTGTGCATTCTAAAATATTCTTGAACAATCTTGAGTCATCTTCAAGCCACAACATCTCCCAGTCTTCCCAGGTCTCCTAGTACCATCATGACTTCTAGTGTGATCAGGTTTCCTAGTTCAACTGGGACATTTCCATTTTTCATTTCCGAACATCATTTTTCCGAGCTTACTTCTAGTTGACTTAGGATTCCTACTTCAACTGGGATTCCTTTTCCTGGTAGAACTGGGAAAACTTCATTTCTAAATTTCTTCTCATTTCTACACATATAACTCCTTGTCTTCCATTTGTAAACTCAAAAGTACCTAAAAATACAAAATAAGTTAGAAATGATATTGTTAAGAGAATAACTAAGTAAAATGTAGATAGATGCATTAAACACATTGTCAGTATTAGTCTCATCAAGAGGTTCCTCAACCCCAACAAAAGAGGGTGCACCATGTTGGATCATAATTCATATATATATTTGTCCCTTAAAACATGGAAATTACTTGTTCTAAAGTCCAATTTAATGTTGACTAATCCAATTTCATTATTGCCCTAATCTTATACTTTTGCTTAAACTTTATGTTTATTTATATATATGTATTATGTTTTCCTTATCATGCTAGGAAATGATGGAGAATAATGGAAATGCACTAAAAAGTCAACCTTAGCACATTTTCTTACTCCGGCTAGGAGAAAGCGAGCTAGACAAGAAATGAGGGGTGACAGCCTGATCAAACGAACTCCAAATGAGTTTAAACTTTCCAGATCCATTCTAGACATCCTAAGAATAATTTCTTATGAAGAGTGCAAGAGCTAGTTCGGAGTGTAAGGCCTTCAAAAGATCGGTCCAAATTTCTGACTAAAAGACGAAAAATTGGCAACACCGGACCTGTATGGATTGCGGCAGAATTTCCTGCCACGGCGAACTAAGCTCTGAAATTTTACTATAATTATCTACACTTATCAAGGAACATTTTGTATGAAGAAGTCGAAGCTAGTTCCGATGTCTCGATGGAGATTCAATTGAAGGAAGCTTCAGAGCAGAAAACAAAGTTAAAACATGGCAGTTTGGCCTAGAACCTTCTTTGGACGGATTGCTTGTGCGTTTTTGGAAGGTCTATGATGCTGAAACTATCAAGGAGAGCCCTAGAAGAATCCTACAAGAATATGGCAAGATTAATCTATCATATTATCTCCTGGATAATAGGCATCCCTTGCACACTTTTTCTCCCATGCTTGTCACCTTGACTTTGGTGAGCCAAAACCACTCCAACACTCTTCATTTTCATGTTTCTCATGGACAACAAAGAGAGCAGCTGCTCCTCTCTTCTCTTTTAGCCATATTTTCTACTCTACACTCTAATAGCTCATCATTACTTCTCTCTTTTCACTCCATCTCTTCCATACTCTTTTCCCTTGTTTTTAGGATTTGTTACCACTCTCATAATCCACCTCCATGCTTCTTACAATGCTTGAGCTGCTCCCTTTTGCTTCCATTCATCATTTTACTCATTTCTCTCTTCTCTATATAAGCATCATTCATCAAACTCTTAAGGCATCACCCATTTCACCCCATTACATCTTCTTTCTCTCTTCATCTCCTTCATAAAACCTCCATATCTACCTCCCAAAATCCAAATCCATAATATCCATACTCCCCTTACTACTCCATCTCTTCCATCACCACCACCATAAACTCTATCACCACCACCATAAACTCCATCACTACCACTCAAAATTAGCCAAAGAAGCATCATATCTTCATCATCATTCCATTCATCATCAACATCAACAAGTTCATAATCCATTCATTCCACCATCAAGGAGGATCTAAGGGCATTGAAGGAGGAAAACCATGGAAGAGCTAGTCATCAATTTGTCAAGCTTCAACTAGTTCACTCTTTCCTTAAACTCCTTAATTTTCCTTGATGTATTTTAGATTTGGTGTTAATTTGTATGAATATGAGTGAGTAGTTACTTTGTTGGGGTTAGGGTTGAAAGCCCTAGCCAATCTTATATGGATTGATGCTATAATATGATGTTATGCAATTTTCTTTAACATGCCTACATGCTAGTTTAAGAGTTGAATGCATATGCTTAGACTTTACCACTTTGAGTATGTATGTTTGCTATGTCATGATATAATGTTTAGAGATTGGTGACCTTTGAATGTTAAAGCATGAAAGCACACTAGGTGTGCATGTAGGGGTTGTGAATTACAATCACTTTGAGATAAGCTTGGTTGGTTTGCATGATTTCTTCATCTCCAAACTTTATGCACTTAGGGTAATGCACTAGATACCTAACTGGATTGAAATGCATGACTTAAGTAGTTAAGTACTACACCCAAGAGGGGTTGCTTGATATCACAAAAGGCGCATGTCCCTTGTCATACCCGAGAGGGATGCAAGGAGAGAAATTGGTTAATTAATTTAGCATCATTCATATTGAAATGCATCAATACTTGCAAGGAAGGTTAGTGGTAGACAATTTAAATACTAACTTTCATCCATTTGATCACTAGTTTAGTTTAGAGTAATTTAATTTACATTTGAGCAACTAGTTGTTTTCAATTCAAAACTATCTTCAAAAACCAAAATCAAATCACTACTCCATCTTGCACATACTCTCCATGAGCCTAGATTTCCTAATGAATGAAGGTTAGTGATTGTACATTTGCATATTCTAGCTCTCCTTAGGTTCACACCCTAGCTAGTGAAAGGAATCCAATCCTCGTGAGTTCAACAACCTTTCTTAAATCCCTATACTATTACTTGTACCCCTTATACTTGAAGGTGGCTATTTGGCTAACACACCAATCTTTCAATTGTAATTTCATGCATGTCTTAGATGACGAAACTTTTCATCATTGTGACATGCCCATCAAGCCTATAAATTTACTCTGTATTAAGCAGAGATAAATAGAAGGCTGAGTGAAATGTCTATATCTGATTCAGATTATATCACATTTTCATAAAAAGGCCACAAACAATAGAGTGAACCCTATCAAATGGTAAACCATTCTTACTTTTCGAATTGAGGGACTGAAATTGAAATCGAGAATACCAAGTTGCCCACCATTGTGAATACCAAGTTCCGTTTTCCAATCCATCTGAAATCGAATTAAGCAAAAGCAATATCAAAAACCCTATATTTGAAATCTAAAAGAATCAAAGATCCATTGAATTCTTTAAAGGTTTGTGTTGAATTGATCAAGAAAAAATGAGATGAAGAATTAAACAAAAGAAGAGACATAGGAAAGTTTTACAATTTTACCTTGTGGTAGTGAATTCACCGAAGCTAAATCAATCTCTGGGAATGGGTCTCTCTATATGAAAAGAGAACGTGGAAAATAGCTGATGTAGAAAACAGAGAGAGGAACCCAAACTTTGAGATTCAAAATTGAATGAGAGAGAGAGAGAGAGAGACAGAGACAGAGGCAGAGATAGAGACAGAGACAGACAGAGACAGAGGAACCCAAAGCTCTTTAGATTCCCATTCGACTTGAAATATGAGGAAGTAGAGGAGGAGAGAGATGGAAGAAGAAGATGGAGATAAACAGAGGAGGAGAGAGACGGAAGAAGAAGAGGCAAAAAGAAAAAGAAAAGGAGAAAAATTAAATTAAAGAAGAAGAGTTAGTGAAGGTATAATAGACATTTCAGAGTGTGAGGAATGCCACATCAACAATTTAACGGAGATTTTGAAGGAGAATTAACGACAATGACCTATTGTGTGAATTAGAGAATTTAGAGTATCTGAGTGAAATTGAAAAGTGAGGGACTGAAACGTCGAGACCCTATAAGTATAGGGAGTAAACATTATTTAATCCTAAGATTTAAAAGCATCTTTAGCATACTCTTATTTATCTTACTTCTTTTATATTTTCGAAAACATATTTAGCTTTTTATTAATTTTAGCAGTTAGGCTCTTAATTTTAACTTTTAGTTACTACGCTCATAAATATAGAGAATAACGGTGTTGTTCCTTAAAGACGGAGTGCAAATGATCATGTGCTAGATTGCGGTTGCAATCCTGGTAAGGTTGAAGTTCGGTGTGAGTGGAGTCGGATCACTGATGAAACGCGAATCTGATTTCCTCTTGTTTTTTTTTTGTACATGCATTTCATTGCGAGCTTCTCATGGTCTTGGGGTCCGTTGGAGTGGTTGATGCCTAGTGAGATCTGTCCTCTAGAGATCCGATCAGCTGGATAAGCCATTAACGTGTCAGCTAACATGTTGTTCACTTCATCATTAAGCAAGCTTTCCTAACCATGCTTTAATTTGCTTCATTCTTCTTCTTTGCTGGCTTTCTTATCATCCCATCTTCATCGCCTTCTTCATACCCGAGACCAAAATTGTCCTCAATGAAGAGATTAATAGTGTTGAAAGCACATTGGTTTTGGGGCAAGTACATCTCGTATAATGTCATCATTGATTTGACAGTACACACGATAAGGGCAAGCCTGTAGCTTGATGTATGGGAGATGCAACTGTAATGAAAAAGGCTTCTTCTTTTTTCTTTTTCTTTTTTTTTGCAACAAGGCCCCATATTTCACCTCCAAAATTTATATGGGTGTGGCTATTGCTACCCTACTATTTTCTTTGTTCACCTTACTTGCTCATTACACCCTACATTTTAATTTCAATTATTAAATTTACTTATTTAACCCATTTCTCTTTCCAAGAATATCCTTATATGACATATCTAATTAGAAAATAAATATTTTTAAAGAAAATCTCTCACTTAATTTATACTCATAAAAAAATTAAAATTTATTAAAGTTTCCTAATAAAATCATAATCTGATGTACTCCCATTTTTTTAATTTTTTTTTCTTTCAATTTCAATGTTTTTTTTTTTTGATCAGGAATTTCAATGTTCTCTATTTCAATCTATATAAAAAAATTAGTAAATTTACAACTATGATCAATGAAGAAGAGATTCATTTTTTTTTCTTCTTGTTTTAAATTTTTACTTTCGGTGTTAACAAAAAATATTGCAAAGATTTTGATGAAGTCAAAGGTAATAGTTTTGTGAATTGAATAACGAATTAACAATGAGGAGGCAACAAAAAGACAAAAAAAATAGTAATAAATTCAAATTTGGGTTGAGAAGATAAAGATTAATGTTATCCAATGAGAAATTAAGTAGTATTTGTATTAATTAATTACTTATATATTTATTTTTTCTTACATATTTGGATTTTAGAAAATTAGTGTACTTAGTAGTCATTTTACACTTGGATAATATAGCCTTTCAATAATTCAAATGTTTGTAGGGTGAACTAAGAAAATGATAGGGTGGCAATAGCCGCACCCAATTTATATTCATCCATCAGTAGTGCATTCACTTGCGTTGTCTATATAAGTATTCCCATAACTGCGAGGTTTTTTTATCAATCACCGATAAATTCACAAGTAGTTTGTTAAAATCCAATTATCTTAGCTGAATAATTAGGAATGTGGACAGATCATGATAATGACATAAAATTAATTATCCCTAGAAGTTTCTCCCTTTATACATGTAGACATATGGAGGTTTTCATTTTTTTTTTTTTATAATTTTTTTTTAAGAAGACTTAAAAATAGAGAACCTCTTTTCTTAAAGCTAAGAAGCTCCCGTCTCTCTTCTATGCCGTTTTGAGAGTCGGCAGCTCCCCAGTTTCTCTACCCTCTGTGGTGTGTCGATCTCCACCCTTTTGTGGTGAGTTTTTCTGAGCTTGGTCTCAGTTTTGATGTCTCTTTTTCATTCTCTGTCTCCTTGTTTTAGCCCAATTTCTCATCAGATTTTCACATCTACTACCACACCTCCTATCCTCCTCCATCTCATACACCTCACCCACTCATCTTTCATCCGAATTTTCTCTTTTTCCACAACCTCATCTTTACATTCAACCCTTGAAGTCTTGACATGGATTTGTTCACTTAACTTCACATCTGAAGATTGCAGCAATACTGGCAAACCACTGAAGCTTGTGGACATAGCCGGACCAGTGGTGTTGTGCTGCTGGTGGTCTCCACCGCCATGACTACCTGTACTAAGTTCTTTGTTTGTTCTTCCTGTGCTTGCAATTTCGGTGTGGAGAATGATGGTGGAGAGTTATTTGGCCTCAAGAAGTCAAGAATTTGTCGGAGCTGATTTGGTCGTGAGCACTACTATGGCGGCCAACCTGTGTTGCAGTGAAGATTGTGGTTTTAGATCTAGGGTTTTCTATTATTTGGGGCTTTTGGGCTCCGGCTTGTAATTTAGTATCAGTGTAGTTATGGATTTGTCTATTAGGTCTTTGGGCCTAGGACTTCTATTGTCTCGCTATTACCTTTGTAATATGTGTTTCATCAAATGAATGAGTTATTTGACCAAAAAAAAAAAAAAAATAGAGAACATAAGAAACCCATACTTTAGGCATATCATCCGGAACACTATTGACTATCCTACTTATGACTGCATTATTTATGATCCCAAGAGTGCGAGGTTTATGCGGGGGTAGAGCGCTAGTTACGCTAGCTCTACTCCCAAAACCTCACTAGAAAACTTCATTGCCTCATGCATATATAGAGGCGATCGGATAATGCAAAGATAATAGAAACAAAGTGAAAAATAGTCATCTTTCCCCCATTGAGCTTTGACACTTTTGAGCTAAATAAAAATAAATGCTTTAGTTAAGAAAGATGGCAGGAGGTGGGTTTAGCATTGAGGATGGAGCTAAGAACTATGAAGGAAGAGTCACCCTATTTGTAGTCTTCGCCTGTATAGTGGCTGCCTCGGGTGGTCTCCTTTTCGGATATGACATTGGAATCTCAGGAGGAGTGACTTCGATGGACACCTTCTTGATCAAATTCTTCCCAGAAGTGATGAAGAAAATGAAGAATGAGTCTGGTGATGGAAATAATATGTATTGCAAATTTGAGAGCCAAATCCTAACATTGTTCACCTCTTCCCTCTACCTTTCAGCGTTGGTTGCTTCCATCTTTGCTTCGAAAGTAACCAAAAGATTTGGTCGAAAAATCTCCATGTTTGTGGCAGGCGTTGTTTTTCTTCTAGGTGCTATCCTAAATGGTATTGCCAACAACATTGTACTTCTAATCATAGGTCGTCTATTACTTGGTGTTGGTGTTGGTTTTGCTAATCAGGTACATCATATATTATATGCATCTAACTCCTGTATGTTTTTGTATGAAATAACTATAAACAATTTTTCTTCATGCTGCTCGAAAATAGAGAAAAATTCTTCGATATATGAATTCTAAAAGCAATAATTCATGCATGATGGTGTCTCAGTTCTTCAAGAGAGAAAAGTAATTATTCTTCATAGGAAAATTTGGTATGTAGGCTATTCCTGTTTATCTATCCGAAATGGCTCCGGCAAAAATTAGAGGAGCACTTAACATTGGCTTCTCAATGGCTATTACCCTTGGTATTCTAGTGGCCAATCTTGTGAACTACGGCACTTCTAAGATCAAAGGTGGATATGGGTGGAGAGTTTCTTTGGCTCTTGCTGGTGTCCCCGCGTTGATGATGATTGTAGGCGCAATCTTTTTACCCGATACTCCAAATTCCATCCTAGACAGAGGCCACCCTGAGAAGGCCAAAAAAATGTTACAAAAGATTCGTGGCACTGAAAACGTTGACGAGGAGTTCCTAGACCTTATTGATGCAAGTGAGGCTTCAAAGAAAGTGGCGCATGCATGGAAGAACATCACACAACCGAGATATAGGCCCCAACTTGTCATTTGCTGTCTCATTCCATTCTTCCAGCAGCTTACCGGCATCAATGTGATCATGTTTTATGCACCAGTTCTTTTTAAGACTTTAGGCATGGGAGATGATGCTTCCCTCATCTCTGCTGTTATCACCGGCTGTGTCAATGTCATCGCTACCTTCATCTCAGTAATGACCGTTGATAGGTTTGGAAGACGGGTATTGTTCCTTGAAGGTGGTGTGCAAATGATCCTTTGTCAGGTACTAGAAATCTCTTAATGATTTAGATTTACCACGTTTTCAAAAAATTCCTTTACTTTTTATTTGACATATATGCATTCTAGATTGGTGTTGCAGTCATAATTGGGTTGAAGTATGGTGTGAGTGGAGTAGGATCATTGACAAAAGGCGAAGCTGATATCGTTCTCGTCTTTATCTGCATATACGTCGCCGGTTTTGCATGGTCTTGGGGAGCACTGGGGTGGTTGGTGCCTAGTGAGATCTGTCCTCTAGAGATACGATCGGCTGGACAAGCCATCAACGTTTCCGTTAACATGCTATTCACTTTTATCATTGGCCAATGTTTTCTCTCCATGCTTTGCCACATGAAGTTTGGTCTCTTCATCTTCTTTGCTGCCTTCGTCACTATTATGTCCATTTTCATTGCTCTCTTCATGCCTGAGACGAAGAGTGTTCCCATTGAAGAGATTAATACAGTGTGGAAAGCACATTGGTTTTGGGGCAAGTACATCCCCGATGATGCTGTTATTGATGGTGCGCACGGGAGGGCTGTAGTATGATATGTAAAAGACTAAAAGTAATGAAATAATGACTCCAATGCTGCATTATCATCTCATTTTATATTTTGTAATTTACTTTTCTAACATATTTGGGAGATTCCCATATTTGGTCCCAAGGTAAGAAATATCCAGTTACACCAAAAGGCGCCATCAATACGCCCAAAACCACGCCTCACTTCTCTTTAATGAATACATCGCTATCAGTAGTCGAAAGGTATGACAAAAAAAATTGACATTCCTTTGAGAATCTAGTAGTAAACTCTTAAGATGAAAGTGACCAAAAATGGAGATTTAATAAGAATCTCTTGACGGGTCATTGGTATGTAAGTGAGAGGAACTAAAAAGAAGAGCTTTTAGTTTTTGTGTTGTCGATACTCAGGGTTTCGATCATTGAGCTAAGTGACCAGTAGATTAGAATAGTAAACATCGATTCATATTACCGAAAAAGTTTTGCCAACCTGCTACAAGTTTCCTTGTATAATCCAACACTTCAATTAATAACAAATATATCTAATTATCTATCAGCAAGGCTATCAGACCTCCCAGCAAAAATAAGACTCATGAAAAAATAAGGTGTTTTTTTAATTTTCCAGATTAAATGCAGCGAGTGTTTTTAGTAAGTATTTGTTCATTTATATATGTATGTGTCATTCTTTTATTGGAAAATTGCACCATTTGAATAGTAGACAGCAGGACTTTGCCTCCGAATAGACTAGGAGAATATCAATTTTCAGATAGAGCAATTTTATCCACACAATACTTTTTTTGTATCACAAAGGTTAGCTCTTTATTGAAATTTAACAAACAGCAAATGAATATCAAATACAAGCCTAATCCAAAATGTCCAGTGTATGGAAACCCTAGCACTATGTTTGATCTCAAGGCAGACCACCGCTCGCCGTCCTTGACCACCTTGCCGTCGCCATTGGTGCAGTCGTCGCAAGAGAAAGAATAAGGCCCACAGACTCCGGCCCCTCATCATGATGGACGCCACCAGCCAAGTCACTATCGTGTAAGAGCTAGGGCTGTCAATGGATCGTGTCAAGTCGGGTTCGTGTCGGGTCAAGGTATTTATTGTGTCACAAGAGACAAACCAAAACTCAACCCATTTAATAATCGTATCGAAAATTTAAACCCACCCCAACCTAATTATTAAACAGGTTACGTTTCTAACCTGCTTAACTCATTTGACAAATAGGTTGTGTCGTGTTGGATGATATGACCCAGTTAAGGATTAGCATTGCGACCCATTAACTAAAAAAAATGCATAAATTGATTAAATTCACTAGAGAATTTAGTGTTAATGATGAAGTGGTAACCCTAGTTTAAAGTGAGAAAAATACTTTCTTTCTTTTTTGAGTTAAACATAATGGTTTCATTCATAGTAATACACGCCAGAATAACACAATACATAGTTCCCACTAGGGAGGATAAGTGTCATTACACTTGAAACCAGAGGTGGAGCCATATAGAGGCCTAGTGGGTCCTGTGCCCCACTAAGATTGATACAAATACAATTTAGATTACACACATTACTAGTTTTCAATTTGGCATAGTGGTCCTGCACCTTTTGTTGTGGACACCAAGTCCTTAGTTCGAGTCATGCATTATACTGGTTTTTTCCTTTTTTTTTTTTTTTTTTTTTGATATATAAAAGGGGACAATATACAAATCTCCATACAATACAATACAAATACACAATACCTATGACATCTTCATACAATACAATACTAATATTCGTACTATAGGCTTCTTCTAGCTCTCTTTTCTATATTTTTCATGTAGTTTTCACACCAATGAAATCTCGTTGAAAAAATTACGTACCGTTATAATATATAGATTACATATACATTTTTTTAATGTTTTGCTATGATTAATTTTTTTTTGTGCCCCAGCAAACTAAAATTTCTGGCCCCGCCACTATTGAAACAATTCCGCTCCTTTTCAGAAGCCTAGCAAAATAAAATAATTCTAAACTAAAAAATAATAGCAGACAAAGTTTCCGGTGCCAATGCACTCAATTGCGGTACACCAAAGAACTTTGCACCTAGATGTGTAGAACCAACGATCATTCTGTAGGCAAAGTGCTAAAGCTATGGTCCCTAAAAACTTAGGGAATTATTGAAAGTAAACTAAGCTACTAACATAGGATCCCAAAAAAACGAGAAATAAAATGGGCCTAGGGCACAAAACCCCAGCCTCAATCCCTAAGCCTTAGAAGCAGCCCAAAGAAACAGTGGGCTCAAAACCCAACAGGCCCCGCCCCAATCCTTCATACAGCAGCCACACGTGCACAACCCAGCGCCGCCGCTGCCGCCGAAAACCAGCAATGCCAGAACCACTTCGCACCGCCCGAACCACGTCGTTGTCAATCTTGGATGCCAACAACGGAGTGTCTCCGACTAGCAAGAGCTTCAACCGGAAACCAAGCAAAAAACCCGACAAGGGTTCACCCAAAAAACCAGATCGAAGCCACCAATAAAAGTAGGCAACATTGGGATCCAACCGCCGCCCATCCCAATCCATCGCCCACATCACCAAAATCGAACACCGGCCATCGTGTGTGAAAAGCAAGAGGAACCAAAGCACCACCGAACCATCTGCCAAAGCTTTGAGTAGCCACAGTCTCTAGGAAGGTGCCCCAAGCCCTAACATTCATCACCCGTCCGGCAGCGGAACAGACGACAGGAAGGCCAGAGGCCAGTCCAGCCTTCGTGCGCTGCCGTACGAGCACGATCGAAACAAGAAGAGAAACCTCTGTATTTAGGGGCGCGTGAAGCGCGTTTTTTAAAAATAGTTTTCAGCACTTTCTTAAGTGAGAAAAAGACTTTGTCCTCTATATACATAAAATATTACTTTTTTTTAATGGGTCGTCTACGTAGGTTATATATATATATATAACCTGACTCATTTAATAAATGGGTTATACGATTTCACTTTGTGTTGGCGGGTGAACCTGCGGCCGACCCACTTTTTACTTGTGTGGGTTTTGAGTAGTGTCGGAATTGTTAGCCTTAGCAAGAGCTCCATAATTTACCCTAGCCTTCCATGGACACCTAACCAAACACAATCCCTGCACCATAATCCCGGGCCTCCACACCCTACAATCAGCCACTCTAAATAACTTATAAAATTGATCCATCAGAACAGCTCTTGACACTAATCACCACCATTATAGGCAGCCTTCCACCCAAGATACACGCCATATCAGGCCTCGGGTCAAACCCCCAGCCACCAGTGTTCACCACCCGGACACCGTGGGCTACCCAAACATCTACACCCCCACCATCATCGAGTCAAGTAAGGGAAAAAGGTAGGCCAAGACTGACAAGCAAGGAGGCCCGTCTGAGAAGTCCACCGTCACCACCAAGATTTAGACAACAAAGGAGGGAGAAGCCCACACTTGCAGATCAAAGTTACATTGCCACTGGTCATCGAAGGGAGAGACATAAGAAAAAACTCTCTCATAAGAGGTAGAGAGTTAGTCATTGTTTATCCACACAATACTTAATATGCACACGTACTCCTTTCTTTAATATACCATCTATTTGATTTATTATTCTATTATTTTATTAAGTATACCACTCAAACTACATAAACTACTAGCAAATTTAATGCAAATCAATATCAACATCGTCTGAGTTTTTCTATCGAGCTAAAATTTATCATAATCACTAAATTATATATATCATAATGAAATTAAATGCGTTTATCAGAATAGTCATAATATGTTTGTATTTTCTTTCAGTTAATTGCCATGAAATAACTAACATGTATAAACATAGTAATGTAAAAAAAAAAAAAACGTTTTGATTTCTGCTCTGCTAAATTTTACCAAAAAGACCTAGCCGCGCTCTGCTCTGCCAGGGTTTGCTTTCTAGTTTTCTAGAAGGTGAGTTCCGATTACCATGAATATGGAAATTCTTAGTTGGAATTGTAGAGGCATCTGCAATGATACTGTTAACGTTAGAGATCCGAGGGGGTCTCTAGTTAGCTTTAGAGAGAGAGAGAGAGAGAGAGAGAGAGAGAGAGAGAGAGAGAGAGAGAGAGAGAGAGAGAGAGAGAGAGAGAGAGAGAGAGAGAGAGAGAGAGAGAGAGAGAGAGAGAGAGACAAGCAAGTATAATGGTTCGCCTCCACCTTAGCGGGAGAATACATCCACTTGAATATTGTACTATGTGTGTTTGGGCCTTACGACCCAAGTGGATTACATGAGTGTGTAATGGGACGATGTTTAAGTGGGAGGAAGCATTCCTTTTATAGGTGAAGGAAGCCATCTCCTTTACATGGTTTCCGATGTGGGACTCAAATACGACCATTCTAGTATAGAAAGTATGTTTATGAAGGCAACTTTGCAAGGCCGGAAAGGTGGCTTCCCGGTGACGTATTTGCCGCTTCCGGATACCGTGGCGTAGCTTGAACATAGGGCTAAGGGATGCACGTCTCGGTTGGGTCTCACCATGGCTTGTGGGTGTCCCAAAGAGGGTGTTACTTATGCTTGGTGATGTAGCAAAGTAGCTTGCTAGTAGAGGTATCTACAAGTCCCCGAAGTCCCCAAGGAAGAGGAGCTTCTTGGTTGGGGAGTTATAAACATGAAGTCATCAAGCATAAGTAACGTCCGGGTAGCGCCCAGCCCCTACAAGTCCCAGAACTCCGTAAGCAAGAAGGGACTCATTAACCTGCACAACAAAGACAAAAGCACGCACCTGTAGAATACTTCTTGTATTGGGCAACAAATGTGAGTTGCATTGATATGTGTTGGCATATACAAATGTGCGAGGTGCGTGATACATGTTAATGTATAATACATGTTGATGTATACATGTGGATGGCGCTGAGTACGATCGGTTATGACGTATAGAATCGAGAGCGCATATGGATTGCATATGCAAAATGTGTGACGCGCGCAAGGAAACGAACGAGGTCGAATTTGACGGGGTTACGCTTGTGAAATGTAAGTTGCATGAGTGTCATGAAGGCAAGAATTTGTAATTTCATGAACGATAAATACGCGAGCGCTTGTGTTTGTTTGGTTTTCGCTCGTATTAATGGAACGCGAAAAGAATTCGATTTGTTGCAAACGATAAATGGTAGAAGAATTCAATGTTCCATTAATGTGCACTATGTCAAGGAGACGTGAGTGTAAATCTCGAGATTGCCGGGGAGGCGTGAGAGTTAGAGTCGGGAAGGCGTGAGCGGAAGCTCAGGGGTTGCCGGGAAGGCATGAGAGGAAGCTCGGGGGTGCCGCGGAGGCATGAGCGTTAGAGCTTGTGAGCGAGAAGCTCGGGGATGCCGTGAAGGCATGAGCGCGAAGCTCGGGGGTGCCGTGGAGGCATGAGCGTTAGAGCTCATGAGAGAGAAGCTCAGGGATACCGTGAAGGCATGAACACGAAGCTCGGGGGTGCCGGGAAGGCATGAGGGGAAATCTAGTGGGTGCCGCGGAGGCATGAGCGTTAAAGCTAGTGAACGAGAAGCTCGGGGGTGCCGTGGAGGCATGAACGTTAGAGCTCGTGAGCGGGAAGCTCGGGGGTGCCGGGAAGGCATGAGCGGAAATCTCGTGGGTGCCGCGGAGGCATGAGCCTTATAGCTCGTGAGCGAGAAGCTCGGGGATGCCGTGAAGGCATGAGCACGAAGCTCGGGGGTGATGCAGAGGCATGAGCGTTAGAGCTCGTGAGCGAGAAGCTCGGGGATGCCGTGAAGGCATTAGAGCGAAGCTCGGGGGTGCCACGGAGGCATGAGCGTTAGATCTCGGGGGTGCCACGGAGGCATGAGCGTTAGAGCTCGGCGGTGCCGCTGAGGCAAGAGAGTGAAAGCTCGGGGGTTGCCGCTGAGGCAAGAGCGTTAAAGCTCGGGGTGATGCCCTGAGGCATTAACGGGTAGCTCGAAGGTGATGCCATGAGGCATGAGCGTAACCGTTGCTAATTATGTTGGGCTGTATGTCGAGCATAATTAGTGCAAGTGCGTCATCCATCTAGAATTTTGTAGGAGCGAGCGCTTATGCCCTTTCGGGTGGGCCCCTGCTAGGCCCTTCGAGGAGTCCCCAACTCCTGGCTATAGACCTCCGTATGGTCAGGAAATTGTTTGATGAGGGGAGCTGCGTATGAGCAATAGGTGTTAGGTAGCGAACCTAATCTTTGATACCCAAGCGTCGGGGGTTAACCGCCAGATCAGTGGCTGCCGTGGGCTACGTTAACCGGTCCCTTTACTCTTTCCCGGAGGAGAAAAGCTTAATTGCAATGCGGCGTAGCGATCATTGTCATTATGAGGCGTTGCCTTACCGCTTGGCAGTTGGTCGTGAACCATAGACTCGTGGAGCCTTTAGACCCGTTTAGGTCTCCTTCCCGTGGGGAGGTTTTAACAAAATATGGTGGCCAAGAGGCTAGACAAAATATTTTCCATATAGTGTACATGTAAACCTTGCTAATTGTATGGACAACAAATAAGCATGGCATAGTTTGTCTAAGTAAGCATCACATGTTTATTTAATTGAGTTGCAATTAAATAGAAGCATGGCATAGTTGTATAGCATGTACTTGTAGTAAAGTTGCTAATAACATTTTGTTTTTTTGTAGACATGCTTAAAAGTAGTAAAAGTATGTAAAGGCGGCAATGGCTTTAATTGCAAGAGCGTAAAAGATAAGATATAGTTACTTATCTTATGCCGATTTGGAGCGAGTTGGAGTTGGAATTGATGTAAGTACCCAAATCATGTTGGAGTTGTCCAAGCATGACGCTGCATGTGATCGGCGAATGACCGCAAATAGTTTATTTTGGTCCTGAATGCCTTGGGCAAGGCACGGGATTGCAACTGATGCTGGGATCCTCATACTCCGCTGGGATTGAAGCTCCGCTGGGATTGCAACTGATGCTGGGATCCTCATACTCCGCTGGGATTGAAGCTGATGCTAGGATCCTCATACTCCGCTGGGATTGCAACTGATGCTGGGATCCTCATACTCCACTAGGATTGAAGCTCCGCTGGGATTGCAACTGATGTTGGGATCCTCAAACTCCGCTAGGATTCAAGCTCTGCTAGGATTGGACTCCACTGGGATTGCAACTGATGCTGGGATCCTCATACTCCGCTGGGATTGAACTCCGCTAGGATCCTCATTCCGCTGGGATTAAAGCTCCTAGCATGATGTTGTCGTGAGAGGCCAGTGTGTCGCTTGACTTCGGCGGACCGCGGAAGGTTGGACACCCAGGTTGCTAAATTTTTTTTTTTTTTTGAGTGGTGCAACGTTGACCAACCTTGATTGGTGTTGACTGAGCTCAAGTTTTGAGCGGGTGTTGCGTTTACTTCGTTTTGACTTGCAACCCTGCAACTTTGCAAGCATTGGGAACAAATTTATGTTTGAATTTTTGTTGTTACCGCCAAGGATGGATAGCGGCGGATGTAAGGCTTGATTGAGAATACAAGGCAAGGAAAGCCGAGTGCTTCTAGCGCCAATGTTAACGTTAGAGATCCGAGGGGGTCTCTAGTTAGCTTTAGAGAGAGAGAGAGAGAGACACAAGCAAGTATAGTGGTTCGTCTCCGCCTTAGCGGGAGACTATATCCACTTGAATATTGTACTATGTGTGTTTGGGCCTTGCGGCCGAAGTAGATTACATAAGTGTGTAATGGGATGATGTTTAAGTGGGAGGAGGAATTCCTTTTATAGGTGAAGGAAGCCATCTCCTTTACATGGTGTAGATACCTCTAGTAGCAAGGCTAGTTTGCTATCTCACCAAGCATAATTAACACCCTCTTTGGGACACCCACAAGCCATGGGGAGGCCCAACCGCTACTTGCATCTTGTAGCCCTATGTTCAAGCTACGCTACGGTATCCGGAAGTCGCAAATCCGTCGCCGGGAAGCCACCTTTCCGGCCTTGCCAAGTTGCCTCCACACTAGGCATTTCTATACTAGAATAGTTGTTGCTTGTCCCACATTGAAAACCATGTAAAGGAGAAGCATTCCTTCACCTATAAAAGGAATGCCTCCTCCCACTTAAACATTCATTCCAATCCAACTCCATTACACACTTTGTAATGCACTTGGGCCGCAAGGCTCGACACACTAGTATAAGCTTTCAAGTAGACATAGTTTCCCGCTAAGGCGGGAAACGAACCACTATACATCTCGTGTCAATCTCTCTCTCTCTCTTACTTATCGTTAATTAGATCTCCACGGATCCAAACATTAACATTGGCGCCGTCTGTGGGAAGCCAACACAAAGGCTTCGTCACCTATCACGAACTTTGACCCATCAGGTTCGGTCAACGCTTGGTCAACGCCTATCGAGGCCGTTCAACGCTCATCGGGTCCAGTCAACTCTTGGTCAACGCCAAACATTGTTGGTCAACGCCAACTCAAAAAAAAAAAAAAAATTCACTCTGGACACCCAGATAACCTCTCTGGGCACCCAGGACCATTCTTCAATCACCATCAGCCCAGCGGTCATCACCTCCACTAGTATCTTCCGCTAGCCATTCATCAGTGGCACCGCTAGCCACCCAGCGGTAGCCGGCCCAACGCCGGCCTAGCACCGCCAGTATACGCACAGCAACAATTTGCAGGCTCACCCAAGCAAGGCCAATCCCCGCTAGCCACCTCTGCTGGCAACTTCCGCCGGCCATGGACAAAGCTCCGCTGACCCACTAGGAGCTCCAAGCAAACAAGGCCTCCACCTCGCCCAAAGTCATGGCTAAACTCCAAAGTATCCGCTGAGATTAAGGCCCCCACTGAACTCTAGCTCTGCCAAAGAGCCAACACCAACAATTCTCCACCAAACCCATCGCTGCCAAGGCTCCGCTGACCCGAGTCCTTCCGCTAGCGAGTCTTCTGCCAGCGAGCCTTCCGCCGGCGAGTCTTCCGCCAGCCAAGGCTTCACCAAGGCTCCGCTCTGCCGAGCACCACCTCCGCTGGCCAAAGCTACCGCCGAAAAACTTCCTCCGCTAAGCTTCATCAGCGGCACTTCCTCCGTTCACTGCAACTCCAGAGCTCGGCTCGATGCCGGCTCTGCTCCGCCAGCAGCTCCGCCCAACTGGACAGCTCTGACAGCTTGCACAGCTCGTCCTCTCCCCAGACATTTTTTCTTCACACCCATGGCTTGCAGCTCACTCCTTCTCAGCTCCGCCGGCAACCTCAGTTCCGCCGAACTCATGTTCCGCTGAACTTCAGCTTCGGCCGGACACCAACTCTCCGCTGAACAATAGCTCCACTCCACTCCGCCGGACTGTACACCGCTGACCCCCAAACAGCCATCGCAAATTCCAGTCCGGTCACGTCTCCACCATCCTCCGCTCCGCTGAGCTCCGAGTTCCGCCGGGTTTCTTCCTCCGCCGGACTTCCACCTCCGCCGGACTGTACACCGCTGAGCACCAATTCCTCCGCCACCGTTGAGCAAAGCTCTACTCCCCTGGTCAACCCCAGGGCCATCTCTCAGCACCGGCCTTCTCATTTCGTCGACTGCCCACAGACGACAGCAGCTCATGATAAATGAAAAAGCTGAGTTTTTCTGCTTCATGCACCCACAAGCACCACGTGCTTCTGTTATATCCCTATTGGTGCGCACATACACTTACCACATGGGACACCTGTCCACACATACACCTCACATATATTTATGTTTCTATGATTGCACACGTGCCATTCCCATCAGCTATGGATACACACATCAAGTGAATAGTTGTCTGTCGGCACGTTTATACCAAAACATGCATATGGCAGCAGCACATAAATTATGCATATATGTGTGCTCCAACCTAATTAAATAGAGCATGCCCACATGAATCACCTGTGCAAGTCAACATCAACATGGCTAAAATTCAATGTATTGCCTTGTCTTCTGTGCACACGTATAGCACAAGTGGGGTCACTCACTGACATACTATATTCAATACCATGTCTAGCTCAGTGCAGCTTCATATATAGTCCATATCTATTTATATGCTGGCGGCTACTTGGCCATGCAAGTTGATTAATTCATTAAAACGCACAGCACATATCCATTGTTTTATTTATTTATCAAGATGCAAGGACTTGATATGATATTTGTGCACAAACCATGACATTAATTACTTCTTCAAATAGCTCACTTTATTGACCACATGCTCTCCAGCCAATTACAAACACATATTTTGATTTAAATTATCAAACCAACAATCATGCACACTTCACTTCTTTGCCAATAAAGTTACAGATGATTAAATTATGCGTACAAATCAATATTGTGGCTTAACTATCACAATCATGTCTTTCCTGATGCATGCTGCCACTTAACAGCTAGGGTCATGAGTCTGGCATAACTATATTGTGGCATAACTATCACACATGACTGTACGTACTCGTCCCATATAGTCTGGTAGGGGAGCGTGCGAGTATTCATGATTCAATTTGATTAACAGAGCATAGCATGCCTACATGTCAATTAGCTATAAAGGTCAACTGTGCACTTTTGACTAAGTCTAAATATCGAACCGCTGTGCATCGTGTAACATACTCATCTTTAATTAATGTGTTAGCGGCACACCGTCAAATATGCCATTCATTATCATTACCATTACTTTGCTTACAAAGTCTATCCGCAAATCATTTTGTTTGATTTTACAAATCCACATATTAATGATCTACTGTGTTTCAAGGAAATTCGATTATTTCTATGGAGCATTCAACCTCAACTACGAGTTGACATACATTATCGGAATACTTTATCTGCCACAAGCAATGGATCGTCACGCTCAGCCAACTCCGCTAGCCTCCAAATCGGCATAAGATAAGTCACTATATCTTATCTTTTCCGCTCTTGCAATTAGAGCTACTACCATGCCAATACCATGCTTTTACTACTTCTAAGCATGCCTACAATCTATCACACTTGATATGCTTTTACATGCTTACATAAACTTTTGAGCATGCCAACAACATTTCGTAGATTTGGCAACACTTTCTAGATCTCACATACTAGATATGCCATGCTTTACATACCGATCTCAATGATCCTTTAGCATATCTACAAAAAAATGCAAAAATGATATTAGCATCCACATTACAAGTACATGCTATGCCATGCTTCTATTTTAATTGCAACTCAATTAAATAAACATGGGACGCTCATACAAAATATTATTACTTGCTCTGTGTTTATCATTTTTCATTCAACCGCCAAGCGGTAAGGCAACGCCTCATAATGACAATGACCGCTATGCGGCATTGCAGTCAAGTTTCTCCTCTGAGAAATAGCAAAGGGACTAGTTAACACAGCCCACGGCAGCCATTGATCCGGCAGTTAACCCCGACGCTTGGGTACCAAAGATTGGGCTCGCTACCCAACACCCTCTGCTCCGCACAGCTCCCCTCATCAAACAATTTTCCGACCATCCGGAGGTCTATAGCCAGGAGTGGGGACTCCTCGCAGGGCCTAGCAGGGGCCCACCCGAAAGGGCAAAAGCGTTCGCTCCGACCAATTCTAGATGGACGACGCACTCGCACTAATTATGCTTGATATACGGCACAAAGCTACGCTTTGGTATCAACCCGCAAGAACACCCTCCTTGACTGGGGACTTCGGGGACTTGTACATACAGCCCAGCATAATTAGCTAACGGTCACGCTCATGCCTTAGGGCATCACCTCGAGCTACCCGTTAATGCGCCGCCAGGCTTTCGCGCTCGTGCCTTAGCTGCACCGCCGAACTTTTCACGCTCGTGCCTCAGCGGCACCGCCAAGCTTTCACGCTCTCGCCTCAGCGGCAACCGCTAGGCTTTTGCCCTCGTGTCTCAGCGGCACCGCCGAGCTTCCGCTCATGCCTTCCCGGCAATCCCCGAGCTTCCGCTCACGAGCTCACCGCTCACGCCTTCCCGGCACCACGAGCTTCCGCTCACGAGCTTACCGCTCATGCCTTCGCGACACCCCCGAGCTTCCGCTCACGCCTTCGCGGCACCCCGAGCTTCCGCTCACGAGCTTACCGCTCATGCCTTCGCGGCACCCCCGAGCTTCCGCTCACGCCTTCGCGGCACCCCGAGCTTCCGCTCACGAGCTTACCGCTCACGCCTTCGCGGCACCCCGAGCTTTCGCTCACGAGCTTACCGCTCAAGCCTTCGCGGCACCCCGAGCTTCCGCTCACGAGCTTACCGCTCATGCCTTCCCGGCACCCTTGAGCTTCCGCTCACGAGCTTACCGCTCATGTCTTCCCGGCACCCTTGAGCTTCCGCTCACGAGCTTACCGCTCATGTCTTCGCGGCACCCCCGAGCTTCCGCTCACGAGCTTATCGCTCACGCCTTCGCGGCACCCCGAGCTTCCGCTCATGCCTTCCCAGCAATCCTTGAGCTTCCGCTCATGCCTCCCCGGCAACCCACGAGCTTCCCGCTCATGCCTTCCCGGCACCCCAAACTTCCGCTCATGCCTTCCCGGCAATCCTCGAGCTTCCGCTCATGCCTTCCCGGCAATCCTTGAGCTTCCGCTCATGCCTTCCCGGCAATCCTTGAGCTTCCGCTCATGCCTCCCCGGCAACCCACGAGCTTCCCGCTCATGCCTTCCCGGCACCCCGAGCTTCCGCTCATGCCTTCCCGGCAATCCCCGAGCTTCCGCTCATGCCTTCCCGACAATCCTTGAGCTTCCGCTCATGCCTCCCCGGCAACCCACGAGCTTCCCGCTCATGCCTTCCCCGCACCCCGAGCTTCCGCTCATGCCTTCCCGGCAATCCCCGAGCTTCCGCTCATGCCTCCCTGGCAACCCACGAACTTCCGCTCATGCCTTCCCGGCAACACTTGAGCTCCCGCTCATACCTTCCCGGCAACCCACGAGCTCCCCGCTCATGCCTTCCCGGCAATCCCGAGTTTCCCGCTCACGAGCTTTCCGCTCATGCCTTCCCGGCAATCCTCGAGCTTTACGCTCATGTCTACTCGACAAACCACACGTTAATGGAACATTGAATTTTTTCTACCATTTGTCGTTTACCGACCGCGACAAATCAAATTCTTTTCGCGTTCCATTAATACGAGCGAAAACCAAACAGACACAACCGTACGCGCGGTCATCGTTCATGAGTTACAAATGCATACCTCTGCGGCGCTCATGCAACTTACATCTCACGAGCGTAACCCCATCAAACTCGACCTCATTCGTCTCCTACCGCGCGTCACACATTTATCATATGCAATCCATATGCTCACACGACCATGTATCACGACCTCATACATTCGTATATGCCAACGCATATCAATGCAACTCACATTTGTTGCCCAATGCAACGAGCATTCTACATATGCCTGTTTTTTGTCTTTGTTGTGCAGGTTAACGAGTCCCTTCTTGCTTACGGAGTTCGGGGACTTGTAGGGGCTCCGTACTGCCCGGTTACTTATGCTTGGTGACATCGTGTGTATAACTCCCCAACCAAGAAGCTCCTCTTACTTGGGGACTTCGGGGACTTGTAGATACCTTTAGTAGCAAGGCTAGTTTGCTATCTCACCAAGCATAATTAACACCCTCTTTGGGACACCCACAAGCCATGGGGAGGCCCAACCGCTACTTGCATCTTGTAGCCCTATGTTCAAGCTACGCTACGGTATCCGGAAGTCGCAAATCCGTCGCCGGGAAGCCACCTTTCCGGCCTTGCCAAGTTGCCTCCACACTAGGCATTTCTATACTAGAATAGTTGTTGCTTGTCCCACATTGAAAACCATGTAAAGGAGAAGCATTCCTTCACCTATAAAAGGAATGCCTCCTCCCACTTAAACATTCATTCCAATCCAACTCCATTACACACTTTGTAATGCACTTGGGCCGCAAGGCTCGACACACTAGTATAAGCTTTCAAGTGGACGTAGTTTCCCGCTAAGGCGGGAAACGAACCACTATACATCTCGTGTCAATCTCTCTCTCTCTCTCTTACTTATCGTTAATTAGATCCCCACGGATCCAAACATTAACACATGGTTTCCGATGTGGGACTCAAATACCACTATTCTAGTATAGAAAGTATGTTTGTGAAGGCAACTTTGCAAGGCCGGAAAGGTGGCTTCCCGGCGACGTATTTGCCACTTCCAGATACCGTGGCGTAGCTTGAACATAGGGCTACGGGATGCATGTCTCAGTTGGGTCTCACCATGGCTTGTGTGTGTCCCAAAGAGGGTGTTACTTATGCTTGGTGATGTAGCAAAGTAGCTTGCTAGTAGAGGTATCTACAGACACTACTACTAGGGCTCTGAGAGATCTGATTGCCCAAAACCATCCTCAAATTGTTTTCCTTTGTGAAACCAAAATAAGTCAACTCAAGGATTTCAAAGAACTCCACCGTGCATTGAGGTTTGCTCATTATAAAGAAGTGCTAAGTGTTGGTCAATCTGGTGGTTTAGGGTTATTTTGGACTGACGACATGAACCTGCAGGTGAGAACTTTGTCACATCACCATATTGATGTGGAAATAGGGGCTGTTCCGGGTGAGCCTCGATGGAGATTGACTAGTTTTTACGGTTACGCTCGGACTTCAGAGCGTGATCAGTCTTGGCTGCTGCTAAAGAATTTGTGTGAAATGGACTCTCTCTCGTGGGTTATCATTGGGGATTTCAATGAGATTCTCAATAATAGTGAGAAACTCAATGGTCCTCTACGTCCAGAAAGACAAATGAGGGGGTTCAGGGAAGCTTTGGGCTATGGTGATCTTGTGGACTTGGGGTTTCAGGGTTCTAAGATGACTTGGTGGAATTCTGAGACTCAATTGCAGCTTGATAGGGCTGTTGGTACAAATTCTTGGAGTGATAATTTCGGGTATGCAAGAGTCAAACATCTCCCTCCAAGTGACTCTGATCATATCCCAATTCTGCTTCAAGCTAGTTCCATTCCTCTGCCAAAGCGTCCAAGACATCATCGTTTTAAGTTTGAGTCTTTCTGGCTTCAGCATTAGGAGTGCGACCCTCTTGTGTCAGAAAATTGGCAAACTGAGTTTCTTGGTGCTCATATGTATTGCTTGACTAGGAAGATTACAACAACCAGACGTGCATTAGAAAAATGGCAGCAGGAAACCTTTCGTTTGCGTCAACAACAGATGATGGTGGTAAGAGGTAAACTGGAGGTGTTAATGGATGAGCCTATGTCAGAGGCGATTCATATTGAAAATAAGGAATTGATGGTGAAGCTTCAAACCTTGTTATCACAGAAGAAGCCTTCTGGCAGCAACGAGCTAAAGTAACATGGTTAAAAGAAGGAGATCGCAACTCCGGTTTTTTTCATAGGAAAGAAGCTAATCGGAAGCGGAAAAATAATCTATTGGGGTTGTTTGATGCTTCAGGGTAGTGGCATGATGATGATGATGGCATGGAAGAGGTGGTGTCTAGCTATTTTGCTAAGATGTTTACTGCTTCTTCTGTTGATACTAAGGCAGTGGAGATTACTCTAGCAGCTATTCAACCATCTGTTACTGGTGATATGAACTTGCTTTTGTATGCTCAATATACGGAAGTCGAAGTGCGTTGTGCTCTTTTTCAAATGTATCCCACAAAATCCCCAGGTCCAGAGGGAATGTCGCCCTTGTTTTTTCAACACTACTGGGATACGATTGGGAAAGATGTGACTACAGCTGTCCAGAGTTTTTTACTTACAGGTTTGCTACTTAAGCAGATTAATTTCACACATATCTGTCTTATACCTAAGGTACAGAATCCTAAGAATATGGATGATCTGCGTCCCATTGCCCTCTGTAATGTTATCTATAAGCTATGCTCTAAGGTCATAGCTAACAGGTTGAAAACTATCCTTCCTACCATTATATCTCCTTTTCAGAGTGCGTTTGTCCCTGGCCGATTGATTACTAATAATATATTGGTAGCTAACGAAGTTGCACATTATGTACATAACAAAAGAGAAGGGCATGATGGTTACATGGCTTTGAAGTTGGATCTCAGTAAAGCATACGATCGGATGGAGTGGAGCTTTCTCAGGAAGGTTTTGGTAAGATTTGGCTTTGCGCAATCTTGGATTGATGTAGTTATGCAATGTGTGAGTTCTGTGTGTTATTCATTCTTGGTTAGAGGGAAACCCAGGGGTTTGGTTATTCCTAGTAGAGGTTTGAGACAGGGTGATCCTCTATCACCTTACTTGTTTTTATTGGGAGCTGAAGGTTTCTCTGTTTTACAACAAAAGTAGAGTATGGGTTTATTTATTGCCAGGAATTGCAGTGTGTAGGAATGCTCCATCAGTGAATCATTTGTTATTTGCAGATGATAGCATGTTTTATGCTCAAGCTAATCCGGAGGCTTGTTTTCAAATTAAAGAAGTTTTGGTGGTTTATGGAAAAGCTTCAGGTCAAGTTGTGAATTTCAACAAGAGTTCTGTTGCTTTTAGTAAAAATGTTTATGCAGATGAGCAAGCTGTGGTAGCTAATTTATTGGGGGTGGAAATTGTTGAAACCCATGAGAGAAATTTGGGGCTCCCAACTTATGTTGGGCGTAAAAAGACTGCTACTTTTCAATATATCAAGGAGAGACTGGCAGAAAAGTTGAAAAATTGGCAGGGTAAACTGTTGAGCGGGGCAGGCAAAGATATCATGATTCCTGTGGTAGCTCAGGCACTCCCAAATTATGCCATGAGTGTTTTTCAGCTCACAAAAAGTCTTTGTGAGGATCTTGAACAAATGTGTGCTAGATTTTGGTGGGGAAGTACAGATGTAAGCGCAAAATTCACTGGAAGAGTTGGGATTTCTTTTGTCACCCAAAAGAAAAAGGGGGACTCGGTTTTCGTAGCTTGACTGAGTTTAACATGTCAATGCTAGCAAAGCAAGCTTGGAGAGTGATTGATAATCCGGATTCTTTGGTGGCTCGACTTTACAAAGCTCGTTATTTTCCTAATGGCTCTTTTTGGACTGCTGAAGAACATGCTTCACCTTCATATTTGTGGCGTAGTATTTTCACTTCTCGAGAATTATTGAATGAGGGTTCAAGGTGGCAGATTGGAGATGGTAATAAGGTTTTTATTTGGTCGGATGATTGGATTCCGGGTACCGTGCTGCATAAGCCTCAGCCAATTGTTAGCAACCCTGATTTATTATCACGGGTTAATGAACTAGTACTACTTCCTGGCCAATGGGACGAACACAGGGTCCGTTCTATCTTCTCACTTGCTGATGCTACGGCTATACTCTCTATTTCATTGAGCGTTAGAAGTCCTGAAGATAGAAGGATTTGGCATTTGGAGAAGCAAGGTAAGTTTACTGTTAAGTCTGCTTACCGTTTTGCTTTTTCAAAAGTTGCTTCTACTCTTCCTCCTTCTGTTGAATCTAATCAAAGACTATGGAAGAAGATTTGGCATGCTAAAATTCCTAGCACGACTAAGGTTACTAGTTGGAAAATATGTCACAATATTCTACCCACCTTGGACAGATTAGCTTCAAGACATGTCATTTTGGATTCACAAATTTGTGTTCTATGCAATATGGAGAATGAGTCAAATTTGCACTTGAGTCGAAATTGTAGCTTTACGAGAGTTGTTCTGTCCTCAAATGCGGACTTGGCTAGGACCTATTTTAGTACAGATTCATATCAACGTGATATTCTTGATTGGTTTAGGTTTTGTTCTGAAAAGTTGTCAAAGACTTCATTTGCACAGCTTCTCTTTTTCATTTGGGGAATTTGGAAGGAGAGGAATGATAGGGTTTGGGAAAACAAAATCACCGCAGCGTGTGATATAGCTCTCATGACTTCTACCAGACTTAGTACCTTTCTTTTTCACAACATAAAAATTCAAGGAGCTCCACGTTCTGGAAGAGTTACGAAATGGTTAGCTCCTTCTCCAGGTTGGTTGAAATTAAACATTGATGGTGCTTTTGTTAGTCATTCAAAGAAGGGTGGACTTGGTTTTTTAGTAAGGGACTCTGCTAGTAGTTTTTTGTATGCTTATGGGAGGCATTTATCCCATCTGCTCTCGGCAGAACATGCTGAACTGTCAGCCTGCAAGACTGCTCTGGCATATATTGCTACAAACTCCATTTGTCCAGCTATTATTGAGACTGATTGTCTCCTTCTGCAACAACAGTTATGTCAAAGAGGTATGAGCAATACATCTGAGTTGGGAAGGATTTATGAACACCTGAAGCATGAAATGGCATTGCTCCACCAGTTGAGGGTAGTCCATGTTAAACGTGATGCTAATAAGGCTGCACATGCAATAGCCGTTTATGCTGCTACTAATAGCCAGGAATTCTCTTGGTCTAATGTCCCTAGTTTTAGTCAAGATGTCATTGCTTCAGAACTATGTACGATTTAATTTTTCCTATATCAATAAAAGTCTGACCTCCTTCACCTCAAAAAAAATAGTAATGTAAAAAAAAAAAAAAACATGTATAAACATAGTTTATTTTGTAATGTAAAATTGCTAGTAGTTAAGTTTGCAGAAGATTATCAAGAACATAAGAAGAAGTTTTGATCAAGGTTAATAACAACATGATTTTCTATTTTCTCTCTAATAATTATCATAAAATAATATCTACAATTAATTATAAACATTTTGTAATGCAGGATTGCTGGCGGACAAACTTGCAGAACAAGATTTCGATTAGGATTCTAATCAAAATGGTTTGTATTAATTCTCTCTATTGAAACAATATAAGCAATCGATCATAAGGATTTTGTAATGCAGAGTTGTTTGTAGTCAAACTTTACTAGGTTAAAGTTGAGCACAAGACCTTTTAATTTACTAATTAACAAATGGAAGACAAAAGTCCTGCAAAACAAAATTTAAGTATAATTGCAAACCCTAAACTCTCTCTAGCAACCCACCTCTTTGTGCTCACTCTAATGTTGCTCCTTTGTGGCGTCGACAAGCTAGCACAACGATACCGACCGTGATGAAACTTCAGGGGGTTGGTGAATCTCTATACTTTTTCAGATCTTTCTATTCTTCTTTTCCTCTACCCTTTCATTTGTCTGGATCTATGTTTTCACGAATTGTTAGTGATAATGATGACCTAGGTGAGGTGACAATTTGGCAGAGGAAAATCAAGATGCGGTTGTGCGGTGATGCTACTGCCTGATTACCTCTCATTAGGGCTGGGCATTTAAGCTTGAAAACCCGCAAACCCGAACCGGCCCGTCAAAGCCCGACCCGAACAGGCCGGGCCCAATTTTTTTTTTAACCAAACGGTTCTGGCCCTGGCCTTGACCTTCAAACAAACGGTTAGAGCCGGGCCTTGTTTTTAAAAACTGTCAAAGCCCGTCAGTCCCGGATCACTTAGAATAGACATTTGTCCCCTATCTTATTGGTCATATGATAAGGCTCAAAACCCTTATCATAGGGTCGACGTCATTGAATCCGTGTCTTCAGCTCCAAAATACCCAAAACCCACGAGATTGGGGTCATTCTACACGATCAACCCTAATTCAGCCGCCTCCTTCTTTCTTCTTCTCCTCCATGTCAATCTGCTAAAGGCTTCTCTATGCCTCCACCAAATTTGACTTCTGGCAATTCTCTCCACGTATTCCTGTGCTCCTGCTTCCAGAACGATTGAGTCATCGAGGTCTAGGCCAGCTAAACGATCTAAACTGGTTGCTGCTGCTAAACGATTAGCCGGTTGCAAAATTGCCACTAAAGATCTCGATAGCGTCGAACTGGTGGCTTTGGAAAAAGGAGGTGTGATTGATTAATTGAGAAAGAAGAGATCCCGTTCCCACTTCGAACTTCCCGTCCCCCACTTCGTCTTCTCTCCCTTCCTCCTCTGCTTTTAAGTTCTTATGCTATTGTTTTTGAGTAGTCCAAGTGTCAAACATATTGACAATTATTAGAAAGCTATATATGCAGTAGTACCTTAATACCTTTTAATATCAATCTGGATTGGTTTCAGGCTTGCTTCAAGCTATATATTGAAGATGTATACAGTAGTACCTTTTAATATCAATCTCGATTGATTTCAGCCACATTTGATTAGTTTATGGTGTTGAAGCATCTGATTACAACTTTCTATATTTGGAGAAATGATTTATTCCTTCGTACATGATTAGAACAACGACTGCTTCCAATGTTTATTCATTTTCAATTTTCAATTTCAATTGTAAATTTTGCTTGCAGCTCTTCATGTTTGCTTGAAATCTGGGTTTATATATAGAAAATAGAAAACAGGTATTTGGGCCCGAAAGCCCGGAAGCCCGGCCCGAACTAAAACGGGCCGGTCCCTGTTAGTTGCAAAACGGGCTTTGGGCCCGAACCGTAAGAAACGGGCCGGTCCCGGGCCCAGCAAAATTTTAGTTGGACCCGGCCCGTGCCCAGCCCTACCTCTCATCACGACCTTGGCCTTGATATCGAGCCAAATAACAGAGGTTTCAAAAGGTACTTGGCAGAGAGTCAGTTCTCCACGGCTAGTGTCGACACTGCGGTGGTTATGTATGGTGCAGACGTCATCTATAGTGGCCTGCGTTGCTAGGGCGACATGGACAAAGATGACAGTAGTTACGCACTGCATCGAATGGTTTTTCTGCAGATTTCGGGTATGGATTTTTGGAAGTTAGGTTTCTCTGGTGTTGCACGACAGTGACAGGCTTCTAGTTTGATGTTGGCTAGAGGTCGGCTTTGCTGGGTCAGCAATGGAAAGACAGACTTGATGTAATCGGCGCCGGATTTGCAGAAGAGACCGGAGCTTGTTGCATGAGGCTGTATCGGGTACCCAAAGAGGATTGGTTGTCCAGATCAGATGTGGCCAATGTTTTGGGCTTACTTGGGGCCCAAATCAAGAACCTTTGGTTGGGCTTGTTGCCAAAGAAGAAGCAAGAGATTACTGCTGATAATGTGTTTAAAACTTCTAGCCCTAGCTTGAAGGGCAAGGAAAAAAAATGTAGGTTTGCGTGGTGCTATGCCTTTTTACTATGTCTTAAAATCTTCATAGTTATAAGCGCAATGAGCGTTTAGTTCGAATATAGGTGGTCTATCCCTATGTATCACAATAGTTCTCCTATTATAATTTTTGATCTGTCTAGTTGAAGGTAGCAGAATGATATGTAGCCATCTTGACATGCATTTAATAAAATCCACATTTACTAAAAAAAAATTATAAAAAATCTTTCAAATTAGGTTTATAACATAATTAAAAGATATTAAATATATTCTAATTATGGGAAAATCGTCCGTACAGTACCTGACATTTTCCCCATTCTAAACTTCAGTACCTCACGTTCAGAAAATATCAGAACGGTACCTGAGGTTCTGACCCCGACAGAAGATCGGTACCTGGTGCCGTTACCTCCGTTACAAAAACTGACAGCTGGCATATTTTGATCATTAAATGACCAATTTACCCTTTTTTTTAATAACCTTTTTTTTCTTCTCATATAATACAAAAAAAGCCTTTTTATTTTATTTATTTATTTATTTTTTATACATGAATGCCAAGTGAAAGGGTCAGGAGGGTCGTAGGTGGGAAGGGCTCAGGCAGCAGCGGCGGGAAGGTTCAAGTGGTGGTTGGGCACCAGCAATTTCAAGGTGGCGCAGCAGCACAACAACACTCCAGCAGAGTCGGTGAGCCACCATCACCATCACAGCAACAGCACTCCAGCAAAGTTGCTCGAGAGGTGGGAGTGGCTGGCTTCGATAGGAGGTGGCGGAGGAATTGGAAAGCCATCATTCATCAGCCACCATCACCACCACCACAACCACAACCACACGACCCCATCCCCAAACTTTGTGATTCAAACAACACCCGTAGCAAATTTCAACACATAACACCACCAAAGTGGTTAAAGGAAAACAACCTGAGAAGATTTCCATGTCGATCACTTCGATTTCCCGAAACCCAAACAAAGCCAAGTCCTTGAGCAAGTCATTGGGTTTACTCCTTGGCCGGGTTTAAAGTTGGGTTCAACTCTAATTCAATGCAGAGCAAGAAAAAAGAAGAGCTACTAGAGAAGATGGTGGGTCTGGTGACAGAGCTGGTTCACCGACAAACTCGGCTGCTGGGATCATTGTCGCAGAGGGTGGAGCAGCTGGAGACATGATGTAGATTGCAGGGAAGGGTTCTGGGTTTGAATGGGGCCGAGAGAGAGAGATTGGGGGGGGGGGGGGAAGGTGGAATGATAGGGAGAGAGAAAAAGAAAATAGAAAAAAAATGAATTAGATAAAAAAATAATAGATTAAAATATGAAAAGACGAAAATATCCTTCAGCTGTTAATTTTTGTAACGGAGGTAACAGCACTAGGTACCGATCTTCGGTTGGGGTCGAAAGCTCAGGTACCGTTTTGATATTTTCTGAACGTGAGGTACTGAAGTTTAGAGTGGGGAAAATGTCAGGTACTGTACGGACGATTTTCCCTCTAATTATATTTATAAAAAAAATTTATTTTAAAGATAAAAAAAAGTGGGGCTATTGCCACCATACCATTTTTTTGATTCACTCTACAAACATTTAAATTATTGAAAGACTATATTATCCAAGTACAGAATAACTAATAAGTACACTAATTATCTAAAATTCAAATATGTAAGGAAAACTAAATACATAACCAATTAATTAAATACAAATTTTCTCATATGATAACATTGATCTTCATATTCTCCACCCAAATTTGATTTTATTACTAATTTTGTTGCCTTCTCATCGTTAATTTGTTATTCAATTCACAAAACCATTAGTGTTCTTTGCAATACCCTCCATGAACAACGAAAGTAAAAAATTTAAAATAGGAAAAAAAATTCAATATCTTCTTCATGAGGGTAGGAAGATCCAAGTCTACCATTTTTCCGTATATCAAAGAAAGGTTGACAAAGAAGTTAGTCAACTGGAAGGCAAAGATCCTAAGCTCTGCAGGAAAAGAAATTCTCATCAAAACAGTGGGTCAAACCATGCCATTGTATGAAATGAACTGCTACTTACTGCCAAAAACTCTGTGTGATGACATTCATCAGCTATGTGCATCGTTGTTTTAGGGAGACATTGATGACAAGAAAAGATCCATTGGAGGAGTTGGGAGAAATTATGACTCATCAAACTTGAAGGTGGAATGAGATTTAAAAACATATATGCTTACAACTTGGCCATGCTCGGTAAACAAGGGTGGAGGTTAATGTCCAATCCTCATTCTTTGATTACTAGATTATACAAGGCCAAGTACTTTCCCAATTGCTCCTTCTGGGAGGTTGAATTGGGAGACTCTCCATCATTCTCTTGGAGAAGCATTCTAAGTGAAAAACCAGTGCTTAAAGTTGGGGTACAATGGTGCATTGGAAATGGAACTCAGGTCAATATTTGGAATGATAGGTGGATTCCAAACTGGCTGCAATATTTGATCCACAAACCTCATGATTGTGTTTTTGAGTTTGACTCGGACTTGATCGACTCACATATGAGGCAATGGATCCCAGCAGCAGTTGGCACAATCTTTCCACTTGACATAGCTCAAAAGATACTTTGTATTCCTCTTAGTCGTCAAAATCGTTGTGATAAACCTTGTTGGAGTACGGACAAAAAGGGTTTTTATTTTGTTAAAACTGCTTACTGGATTGCTAGAACTAGGGTATTAGAGAATGTGCTTGTCTCTACATCTCATGATGGTCCATTTCAGGAACTGTGGAAGAGACTTTGGAAGGCAAAAGTGCCTGGGAAAGTTCAGATTTGCGTGTGGAGAACATGCTCCAATTTGCTTCCTACAAGTGCTAAACTTAGTACTAAAGGATATGAGGGTGACCTCCATTGTTTACTGTGTTCCCATCCTTACAAAGACACTTCCCATGTCTTTTGTAAGTGCCCTACTGCAGCTGCTATTCTAGCTGCACCCCCGTTTAATTTTGGATGCAATCTGTTGCCTCATATTGAGTCTAAAGAATGGATGCTTGAAAATGCATTGCATTTAAAGAAGGAGGTATTTGCTAAACTCTTGATGATTCTGGGGGCATTATGGAAAAATAGGAACAACATGTTGAGAAATAATATAAAGCAATCTGTTGATGCTCTAGTCCTCAGTTCGTTAGCATGGTTGGATGACTTTAACAAGGCACAACAAGTTGCTAATTTTTCTTACCCAAAACTGAAGAAAACCTAGAAACCAACTTAGGCGGGAGTCTGGAAGCTCAATGTTGATGGTAGCTTTATCCCAAACACTACTCTTAGCAGTCTGGGAGGTGTTTTAAGAGATGATACAGGTAACTTTTGGGCTGCCTTTGCAAAACCTATATCTGATGTGGCCTTTGCAAGACAGGTGGAACTTAGGGATATAAAAGAAGGTTTAAACTTGGTGGCAACAGTACAAGTTAGCAAGATTGTCATCGAGACAGACTGCTTGGATGCTGTCTCCAGCATTGCCAACACGCAATCTACTTATGTACATGATGAAGGCATAATTGATGATATTTGTCAAGAACTCCATCAAAGGACTGAAATTACATTGCAGCATACACCAAGGGTTTGTAATTGAGTAGCTCATTGTCTAGCTAACTCGGCCTATGAAGCTAGTAATTAGGTGCTTGGTTAGCTCAACCTCCAGACTCCATTTTGGAGTTACTAAAAAATCTTTTGACATAGATTGAAATAGACGAACATTAAAATTGAAAGAAAAAATGGAAATAAATCAGATTATAATTTTATTAGGAAACTTTAATATATTTTAATTTTTAATTAGTATAAATAAATAAATAAATAATTTTGTTAATTTTTTTGTATATTAAACATTTAGAAATATGTGGATTAAAGAGAACAAAAAAAAAAAAAAACATAAGCATCAATGAGCTTCAACTTCATATTCCCATACTCTCAATATTCAACAATTGCAAGTTTTCTCCCTAAACCCTAAGAGAAAAGGTTTTCTCCCCAAACCCAAAGCGTCTTCTCTAGCACTATCGTGGCGCTCGTCCGACGGTGGTCCAGCATCTATGTCGCCTCTTGTCGTGCGATGCCGTGGTGCAGCTGCCGGATGGGTGGTTGTTTCTAAGGCTTGCTTTGGATTACAAGGAGAGGTTTGCACGACGGCTAACAGATGTGGTGGACGGCCTTGTTCCTGGCTTGCTTATCTCTGTTGCATTAATGCTCGTAGGTATCAGATCAAGGGTGGTGACTGCAACATGTCGCTAACAGTATCAAGTAGTTGCTGATGGCTTGGTGGATGGATTTCAAGACTAGATCTTTCACACACGGAACCGTTTGGTTGCTATGGTGATGACGTTGAGATATGGTGAAGGTAGTTCCCTAGCCTCTTATTTTGTGGCAATGACGGTCGAGGTATCTTGGCGACAACGGTCAAGGTATCTAGGTGGATGTGCACATGGATGTGGCAAAAGGATGTGGGCTGAGCTGCTACTTGGCCTAGCTAGGGCAGGGTTCCCTATGTTTTTAATTTTTGTCTAATTTACAATAATTTCTTTTAGGAACCTAAGTAAAATGTGTGCACTCTATGTACCTCTAGCGCCTCTGGAGTAGTACAAAATGAGGAGTCCTGCTATGTCTATGTATTTGAATGTCTAATGAGTAAGTCTATTGTCTGTGTACCAATGTGGGTACTACCACTATCTTCTTATATGTCTATAGATGATAGCGGAAGGGTATGTAACGGCGTATTCTGGCTTATGATGAATATATTGATACCCCTTGGGTTTGATTACAAAAAAATAAAAGATACTCTCATTATTCACAATACCCTTAATTATCCCATTCTCAATATTGGAAGCTTAATTAAGACTATGTCATTTAGCTTATGCAAAAAAAAAAAAAAAAAATTGTTTTTTGTTTTTTTTTTTTAAGTCAGTGAAAATCGAACTCATGACATTTACAATGTTAGAATTATAATTTAGATTTAATAAGTAAACTTAGCATTAAAACTAATAAGTATACTTAATATTTTGGAAAATAATATCTTACTGCTACCAAAAAATTATTTATTTATCCTATCCATTTGCAGACCTAGCTGGGAGACTGATCCCCATATCTGACTTATTATATTAATATTAGAAGTATGCATATAGGGGGAAGTTCTACTCCTCTAACGTTAGTAGTGTAAATTTAGGGGTAATCATGGACCGGCTACCACAAATTTTAGGGCTTAGGGTCGGGCTGGGCCTGGCCAAGCCTAGTCAAAGTCAACAAAATTTTAGGGCCAGGCTGAGGCTTAAATATGCTAACCTTTATCCGCCCGAAAGGCTCGAGCCACTAGGACCGGGTCGGGCTAGCCTTTCGAATAAGGCCAAATAGGGCCAAAATAAGCCGAAAATGGCCTTATATTGTTTAACAGAAAGAAATATATTATTTTTATTTTTTTTCCTCAAAATGTGGCTCAATTGTTATTTAGGTAATCCAAAACTTAATTTTTGTTGTTGTTGATCATGTATATATATTGGAATTAACTTAATAACATTTATAAATATTAGTTAAGATGGTTAAATTCAATTAACTATCTCTCTAAATCTCTCAAAATTAATTGTTGTTTAACAAAGGAAATAAAAATGAAAGAAAATAAAGCTTATGAAATCAATTATAAAGAAAAAAATAAGTTGTATGTTATGAAAAAAAGCGAAACATATTTAATTGGGGGGGGGGGGGGGGGATTTAAAAGGGCGGGCCGGGCTTGGTCCTAACGAGCTCAAACAGGATGGGCCGAAGGGCCGGACTGGGTTTCATTTACATGACCCATACCCTACTCTATTTGAGAAAGGATCGGGCTAGCCTGCTCTACTGCAAGAGTCGGATTGGACTTTGGCCCGACGGGCCGGGCTTCGGGCCAAATGATGACCCATGTAGTATTAAATTGTGTATTTAGGAATCTGCGGATAAGATTTCTCTGTTAGGTAAAATAATAAGGAGATAAAATGGCGTGTGTTCCTTCTCTCGAGGCCGGCCTTTTTTGTCCGTAACCGAAAAAGTCGCGCCACAACGAAACGACGAAAGAAAAACAAGAAGAACAAACGACGTGAAAAGCTATGAAACGGCACGGTATCCATTTGATTTGACACTCTCTACTTCTTCCGCTTCTCTCCGGCTCAGAATAATCATCGTCGTCGTCGTCATCACCTTCGCTCTTCAATTTCCGACGACATGGAGCTGAAACCAGGTCTCTGAGCTCTGGTCACCGGCGGAGCTCCCGGAATTGGTAAGCCTTCTAGTTCTATCTTCTTTTATCTATTTTGGTCCAGCTTCAGTAAGGCTAGTGTGTTGTAGAGTCTCTCTGGATCATGAATATGATCCTGTACAGCATCAGGTTGTGTTCAGATGTAAACAATTGCGTCTAAATTTGAAATCTTCAATCCTTTAAATTGCTACCAAATAGTTGCTTTGGAATTGGAGCCTTCATTTTCATTTCAATTCCTAATGTAATCAGTGACCAGAGGAAGAAGATTCTCGAATTCTTAGTCATTTTTTCGGTTGTTGATTTGTAGGGAAAGCTCTTTGCTTAGCTCTGGGAGCTAAGGGAGTGTTTGTGACTGCCGTTGATCTCTCTGAAGAAAGAGAAAAGAAACTTGCACCACTTGTTCAGAAAGAGAATGCCAAGTTCCATAGCAATTTGAAATTTCCATCTGCCATTTTTATCAAATGCGACGTGACGAATACAGGTAGTTCAGTAGTTGCACTGTTAAAACATAATTGATAATTGCTAGGAATGAGTGGACTACTGGGAGTTGAACAGTTGTGATGTATTTTGTCTTGAACTTCTTTCATTTATAAGTTTTGGCGTAAATATATTCCAGCAGTCATTAATTTGGAGTCAGATGGTACCTCTCAGACAATTAAATTATGGTTTATTTCGTAAACAGGAGATATGATTGCTACATTTGATGAGCATGTAGCGACATTTGGAGGTTTGGGTATCTGTATGAACAGTTCAGGCATTGGTACTTCCATTCCATTCTACAAGGATCAAACTGATGGCACTCATACATGGAGACGAACGATGAATGTGAATCTGATTGCAATTATTGATTGCACTCGCCTCGCGGTATGCTTTGGGCTCTCACTAGCTTTTGCAAGCATACTTCCTATCAATAAATCCGAATGTGCAACATGTTAATTAACTTTTCTTTGGTTTTCCCAAAAAGTATAAAACATCTATTGGAAAATGATTTGTGGCCTCAATGAGGCCTAAAATTTGTGGTCTCAATCTTAGGTGTCATGCCATGTCACCTACATACATCAACTATTTGTCAAATCATGCTATGTAACTCTTGAGAAAAATATCATTTTATCCTTCCAAAATCTAATGACTATGTTATTTTGGCTTTCTAAAAAAATTATTTTATTTTTTTTTCTTTCATTTTTTCTTTTCATTACACTCATGCTTAGATTTAAATAACATTTTTTTTCTCCAATCAAGAATAGAAAATTTTCATGTAATCCAGTCAATGGATTTGCACATACATTCAATCACAATAGATTTGCTTAACACATGTATATGAATTCAACGTTCAACCTTTGTTGGGTTCTTGTAAATTTTGAAAATATAGTGTGAAAAATACATATTCATACGATTATATATATATATATATATATATATATATTCTTTTGTTCATTTTTTCTCTTTATATAGCTAGGATTTAAATGTTATATTTGAGTTTATTATTTTTCCCCCCCATATATTTATATTGTAGATGATAATTAATGGCTGCTACTTACATGAAATTTTTTCTTACCTCTTATTAGACATATGTATTTTTCAAAATCAATTTATTAATGCTAGTTTTTTGGATGAAATTAATCAATGTTTGGAAAGAAAAGTTAATGCCTATTTCTTGACACCTAATTCAATATATTAATACAACTTGGAAAGAAAAATTATAGGAAAGAATTTAATTAAATTAAGAAAAATATTGGTCAAAGAATTTATAGACATATCTCTTAAATTAATACATTTATCTTTTTTTTTGTCACCTAATTAAATTTATTATTATAATTAATTCACCCCCTAACATCTAAAAGGAAGTATAAAAGGGTAAAGTCGGTGTTGCAATAGTATGATGTGGCAAGATATATTATGTGGAATTGAAAATAAAATTTGTATTTACTTATATGACATGACACCTAGGATTTGAGGCCACAAATATTAGGCCTCATTGAGGCCCTATATCATTTTCCCACATCTATTAATTCCCATGCTAAAAAAAGTTTCGTCCAACGTGTTGTCCATGAATATATACTTATTTCGTTTGATTGACTATAATTGGAGTATGAGGATTGCTTATGCTTTTATGCTACTGTGGTCGTTAAACATAAGAGAGAGAGAGAGAGAGAGAGAGAGAGAGAGAGAGAGAGAGAGAGAGAGAGAGAGAGAGAGAGAGAGAGAGAGAGAGAGAGAGAGAAAATGCTGGATGTTTCTGAACTAATATTCTTTTCTTTCCAAAACTAAAGGTATGCAGTAGCGAATTTTACATTGCATCCAAGTTGTTAGGTTTGGCGCCTATCCCTTCTTGGTGGAGATAGTTTGCATGGCATGAATGCATGATATTAATTGTTTGTGCATTCAAGGTGACAACTTATGCATGGAAAATTGGTGCATGGTCAAGTGCATGCATTGGGTATTAATGCATGCTCAAGTTGATGCATTGGGAAGAAATGCATAGTTAAATTCATGTTTTGACCTTTTTAGTCTTCCTAGGTAGTTAATGTGGAAGATGGGTGGTTGATTCACGTATGAGTACTGATGAAGTGAGTCTAGAGACTTCCATCAATGGTATAAATAGATGAAGCTTGTGTGGAGGCAAGCGAAGGAGAGGACAAGAGCAACTCTAAAGGTCTTCGTGTATAGAAGCAAAGTGAGTTGTGTTCAAGAGTGTGAATAGCTCTTGGGGTAGATTGATCTTCTAGGTTGAGAGATGGTGTACAAGGGGTATGCTATTGGATACAAGGGCTTGGGTTGGGCATAAACATGTGCGGTGTAATCTTGTACTTGTGTAATTCTCTCATTAGTGAAGGTGAAACTCTCCGAGGACGTAGGCAAGGATATTAGCTGAACCTCGTTAAATCTCGTTGTCTTCTTCGCTTGGTTACTTCTTCTTTCTATCTCTATTTTTAGTACTTGCGTGGCGGAGGGATTAAATTCTCTAACGAGTGGTATCAGAGCCTTGGCTTATCGGTCGTGGGCTATTTGTCATGGCAAGTTCTAGCGTTTCACATTCCAAGGTAGAGCAATTTGATGGAAAGAGAAATTTCACTCTATGGAAAAGAAGGGTGAAGGACATCCTAGTTCAACAAGGTCTTGCAAAACCTTTTAAGGGAAAGGATGCGAAGCCGGAGAAGATGTCAAATGAAGATTGGGACGAGTTGGAGTCTAGGTGTGTTAGCACTATTAGGCTTTATATTGCTGACAATATTATCAATAATGTTAATGATGTAGATTCGGCACCTGAGCTTTGGGAAAAAATGGAGAAGCTTCATCTTAGGAAAGGCTTGCAAACGAAGTTGAATCTAAAGCGGGATCTCTACAAGCTCAAGATGGGAGAAGGTGCGAGTCTTATGGAGCACATGAGTGTGTTCAGAGGATTGGTAGATCAACTAGCAAAGTTAATGTAAAGATTGAGGAAGAAGATCAAGCCCTTTTACTTCTTACCTCGCTTCCCAATTCGTATGAGAACATCATCACTACAATCTTGTATGGTAAGGATACATTAAAGATGGAGGAGGTGGAATCGACTCTCTTAACTCTCGAGAAGCGGAGGAAATCTGATTATTCCCAAGGTTCCGTCTTTGTTGCTCATGATCAGAATCAAAGGGGAATGTCAACTGCCAAGGGATCTAGTGGACATAGCAGGTCTAAATCTAGGGGCAGTGAAAAGGGCAAGCAATGCTACAAGTGCAAGGAGTGGGGACACATAAGGTCGAATTATCCGTTGTTGAAAGAGAAGGATGATAAGGGCTCAGATTGCTCCATGGCTGGTGTAGCACAAATTTCAAATGATTTTGGAGAATTTCTCACAGTCTCCAAAGGTAATTACACTTGTTCTCAACGTGATTGGATATTGGATACTGGTTCTTCTCATCATCTTTGCTCCAGGAGAGAATATTTGGATATGTTCCAAGAAGTCAAAGGATTTATGACTTAGGGAGATGGCACAAGGCGTCGTGTCATGGGTGTTGGAACGGTGAAGATCAAGATGTTTGATGGAGTGGTTCGCACTCTGGGTGTATACGTCCCAAGGTTCCGGAGAAATTTAATATCCTTGAGCCAGTTAGACTCCAAGGGCTGCAGGGTTTCATCAGTAGGGGGAGTTATGAAAATATCACGTGGCTGCATGGTCCTAATGAAGGGAGAAAAGTGTGGAAGTATGTTCCGTCTGATAGGAAAAACTCAGACCTCGAAGGTTGAAGGGAAACGGTGTGCACAAGGATGCAGGTACCTGAAACGGGTCTCATTTGCGAGCATAGCAGAGACTCCAGCCATAAGTTTCCAAGTTTCAGACGATGGTGAGAAGGTAAATCCTGCTAGGAAAGGGTCGAGTCGAGGTCCCTCTTCAGAGTCAACAAACGATCGTTGTCTCGAGGCAGTTACACATGGTATTGGCCGATTGAATTAGGGGGAGTTAGGACCAAATGCAATTAACTCTGATTATGTGTAACTACGCAACTAGAAGGCCAATGAAATGCTTATGGGTATAACGAGTTGTGTCTCGGATCGAGATGACTTCAGAGATTGAAGTGGTGGTGCGGAGCTCTCCACCAAAGTCGGGAGGGGGAGATTGTTGGGTTTGGTGCCTATCCCTCCTTGGTGGGGATAGTTTGCGTGGTATTAATTGTTTGTGCATTCAAGGTTACAACTTATGCATGGAAAATTGGTCCATGGTCAAGTGCATGCATTGGGTATAAATGCATGGTCAAGTTGATGCATTGGGAAGAAATGCATAGTTAAATTCATGTTTGGACCTTTTTAGTCTTCCTAGGTAGTTAATGTGGAAGATAGATGGTTGATTCATGTATGAGTATTGATGAAGTGAGTCTAGAGACTTTCATCAATGGTATAAATAGATGAAGCTTGTGTGGAGGCAAGCGAAGGAGAGGAGAAGAGCAACTCTAAAGATCTTCGTGTATAGAAGCAAAGTGAGTTGTGTTCAAGAGTGTGAATAGCTCTTGGGGTAGAGTGATCTTCTAGGTTGAGAGAAGGTGTACAAGGGGTATCCTATTGGATACAAGGGCTTGGGCTGGGGATAAACTTGAGCAGTGTAATCTTGTACTTGTGTAATTCTCTCATTAGTGAAAGTGAAACTCTCCGAGGATGTAGGCAAGGATATTGGCCAAACCTCGTTAAATCTCGTTGTCTTCTTGGCTTGGTTACTTCTTCTTTCTATCTCTATTTTTAGTACTTGCGTGGCGGTGGGATTAAATTCCCTAACACAAGTTTCCTAAAAGAGGATTATTTGATAATTTATGAAGGTCCTTGTGTCGAACAATACAGTTTCAGCTCTCCTTTATATTTATTCTACCATGATGTTCTCTTTTGTTTGGCTATTTGCGAGTAGTTTGTGAATACTGACTTCTGAGTATCAAAATTTTTGTTGGGAAATAAGCTCTATTTGTTATAGGCTGAAAAGTCATGAAGCCTCTTGTTTCATGAATATGTTGTTTCTTCTATCTATCAAGATTGTATGGAAAATGTAATCCTACAGAATTAAATTATTCAACTTTGGAGAAGGAAGTCCTTGCTCTAATCAAATCCATGAATGGTGCATAAGCATTTTTAGGGAATAAGAATTTAGTCAGAACTGATAACAAAAGAGTTAAAAACTTCAAAAATTAGATGCTGCTAATAAAGGAAGAGTTCTTAGATGACAGATGTTTTTAACTTAATATGAATATGATGTTGTAATGGTTGCAGGTGACAAGAATTATTTGCTTGACGCGCTTACAAGAAAGATGACCATGTTCAACAAAGATGAAAGACGCAATCTAAGAAGCAAAAGGCCAAAACCTCAAGAAAAAAGTCTTTGGGAAAGTTACAAAGGTGGTGACAAAACATTAGAACCTTTGCATGACGGACGAGGCTACCAGTACATATTATCATATAGCAGACCAGACATGATTCATGATATTGAAAGACTCAGATTACTAAAACAAGATCCTGAATGGAAAAATGACTATCCCTGACAGGCAAGAAGAGACATAGTTTGTCAAGTTCGATGATGAAGAAAAAATCTTAAATGAGTTTTTGCTGTATCCAAAGAGGGCAACCATAACTGATCGATCTCAGGGTAAAGGATCGGCTAGCCCGTCTCAATAACAGACGGTAAATGCATATCAAGTCTGTTTATGGTTGCTGCTTTACCAAAAAGTAGGTGAAACCCTTTTTGAGTGAACCATTCTGTAGTCGTGGGAAGAAAAAGTGTACATAATCAACTGTTAAAGGTTTTCCAGAAATTTTTATACATAACAAATAGAGTTTTGGCCTTCAAACAGAAGGTTATTTTAGATGATATCTTAGTGCTTTCTATGAAAGTAATGAAAATTATATGCTTCAATGTCTTGATACTTTAACAGAAGAATTGTATAGATCTCATACAAAAGAGAAAACTACATCAGCTGACAATCCCTAGATATCATATATATCTTGAAAACCCAGAAACTGCTAGAGTCCCTGTTTTAGAGTTAAAAGAATCTGAATGGTTTCATTTCCATAATTTTATAGGAGGATTTGGATATGGAAATGGTCTCATTTCAACATTATTTGTGGTCCCTGGCCCATATTACGGGAGATATCTAGTTGATGTTCAAGCAGAACATCCTCATAAACACAAATTGTGGCTCATTGAAAATGGTTTTGTTCATAATATTTGGACAAAATCCAATGAAGATCTAAACATGCTTCCAGATATAATATCTGGAACCGTTAATTGGACATTATGGGTGCATTCTGAGATTAAAATTTGTATCTCTCCACTAGAGTGGACAATGGTAAATGGAGAGATTATTGCATTTCTCCATACCACCATGTTAGGATTATCCAAAGCCCAATATCTAAACCCGCAATCGTGGGAAACAATGGAAAACCAATCAAAGCATCCCATGGATGAAAGTCATGACCCTAGAAACTATCAATAAATTAGTCTTAAAAGATTATGACTCGAGACTTTTGGCAAGTGGAGAACATATAATGGTTACTTGTTATAATTATCATTTACCAGAAAACTTGGACTTTTTCACAACATTAATGAGGAAAGAAGTGTATTGTACACTGGCCACCACCACATGGCTAGATAATATTAAACAGGAAGAAAAATATCAAATTCCCTCTTATTCAGATCTTGAATATGAGGAAAATTATGCAGCTGCTGAATATGGTCCAGGCTCATCAGCTACCTTTGTTGACAAATAACTCGACAATATCACTAACATGATGGAGAAGTGAGTGATTGCTGACGCAAAAAGACGAAAAACTTTATTTTTCAAAAAGTATAGCTATTATCTTTTCAAAGAAGAAGATTCCTCCTACCTTCCACTTTCTTTAGGACGTTTTGAATTTTATTTTAAGTTCCGCTCCCTAGATAAAGGGCTGTAAACTTCTCTAGGAAGATATAAGAAACTTGAGATAGACACACACACACTCTCTCTCTCTCTCTCTCTCTCTCTCTCTCTCTCTCTCTCTCTCTCAAGAAGTTAGATAGCCAGAATAGAAAAAGTGCTTGTAGTATAGCCAAGAATATCTGTTTGCCTGTAGTGTTCCGCTTCTTTCCTATAAACATCATGTGAAGTAGTGTTTTTGTTTCAAGTGAGTACTTGTAATTATAATTATAAATAGATAAACAGCTTTTAGCTATTTACCTAAGAATGAGGCTTTGAGTTCTTATCATCCACTTCATCAAGCTTTTAAGTTTCTGTTATTTATTAGTTAATCGTTGTTTTGCTTAAGGTTCTGTTATTATCTCGTACGTTAAAGTTTTAAATTTTTTGTTTCAAAGGAAATCTTTCTTACTTTGTTTTAAAAACAAGCAGCAATGATTCCGCCTTTTTCCGTAACCATTAGGCTGGAGGCCATTAGGTGAAGTTGTGGCATATTGAAGGTTAGTTTATTTTTATTTCAAGGCTTAAAACAAGTTTTAGGGAAAAGTAAATTTTAAATTTTGCTTATGTTAGCATTAGGACATGAAAGTTATTTATAAAAATGATAAGCTTTAAAAGTCTTTTCCTGACCAAAAGTTACATTTTTTAAAACATTTAAACCAAATTTTGGAGATTTTTATCATATCCCCGTAAAAAAAAATGTGCGGCTATTGCCATCTTACAATTTTCTTAGTTCACACTAGATACATTTGAATTTATTGAAAATTATATTTCCAAGTGCAAAATGAGTAATAAGTACACTAATTTTTTAAAATTCAAATATGTAAGAAAAATTAAATACATAACCAATTAATTAAATACAAATTTTCTCATTGGATAACATTAATCTTCATATTTTTCACCCAAATTTGAATTTATTACTATTTTTTGTATGTTTGTAATGTCCTCATCATTAATTTTTTTTTTTTGAGGGGAATGAATAACTTCATTGACTTAAATTCATTACACTCAGAGACTATAATCTCCCCCATAGCCGAGGGAGGTGCAGAAAAGAAATTCAAAGAGAAGGAGCCATTTTTGGCTTCATGCATGTGCTAAGACATGGGCAACTCTATTCGCACTACGACGAACATGTGAAACATAGACAAAAGCAATATTACTCAATAGCTCCCTAAGATCAAAGAGTAGGAACCCCAACTCCGAGCAATCCAAAATAGGATTTGAAATAGCCTTGACCAAATCTTGGCAGTCCGTCTCAACTTGTAGAGGCACAAAGTGATGGTTTTGAGCTAACTCAACTCCGTGTAAAAGTGCTAGCAATTCCTCATGCCTCGCCGAGCTGGTAACTGGGATAGTATGCCGAAATTCACCCAAACAGGATCCATTGTAGTATCGAAATATCCCACAAATTCCAGTGCAACCCGAGGAGTGATCATAAGCCGCATCCACATTTAATTTCACAAAGCCAACATGGGTTTTTTTTCCAAGACTCAGTATAGATCTGCCTTACCTCCCTCTACAAGGTATGTGCAGCTTTGTATTCCTCCCACCAGCCCAAGGTTAAAGGTACAACTTCTGTTGCTAGCTTAACATCACCATTCCACACTTTGGCATTCTGGTTTCTCCAAGTTGCCCACACAATCATCAAAAGCATTGCAAAGGTAGTTGGGCAATGGGAATAAGAGGATACCAACCACTCCACAATACTATTTGCAGAAACTGAGGATGGAATGTGAGCCATTTGAAGAAAGGAAGCAGCATGGGTACAATCTCGTAACGCATGAAGGGGAGATTCAATCTCTTCATCACAGAATGGGCACTGGGAATCAATATCAATACCTCGTCCGCTTAACCTACTCCGTGTCGGAAGAGTGTTTGATGCAGCCGTGCATGCACAAATCTTCACCTTTCCTGGGACTGGAGCTTTCTAGAGCTGCTGCCAAAGCAATGCACTAGGGTTTTGTGCATTTGCAGATTCTCCTAGCACCATATCCCTTGCCAAGTGATAAGCAGACTTGACGGTAAAAATACCCTTCTTATCACCACTCCAAATCCACCGATCGGTCCACATGACCACATGAACTCAGGGGCAACGCTACAATCTTTTGAACAATTGAAGAAGGAAACAATTCAAAGAGTAAAGATTGATTCCACGTACCCGAAGAAGACATGAGATCAGAAACAAGGTGAACTCGTGAATTGTAGAACTGTTGTAGGTTCTCATTCAATAACCAAGGGTCATACCAGATATTAGTGGACTTACCATCTCCGATATGTCGTCTAATACCAGCCTACAATATAGCCTGACCTTGTAATATACTGCGCCAGGCATAGGATGGGGTGGTCCCCAACTCTGCTTCCCAAAAGTTACAATTGGGGAAGTAAATAGCTTTCAGGAGTCTAGAAGTTAAGGAAATCGGATTCTGAAGTAGTCTCCAACCTTGTTTGGCCAACATAGCCAAATTGAAAGCGAATAGATGTCGAAAGCCCATACCACCCACTGCCTTAGGTTTACACAACTCATCCCAAGCACGCCAATGCATACCTTTCTTCACGTCGGTACCACCCCACCAAAATTGGGCACACAATTGGTGGAGCTCCTGAATCAGACTGTGAGGAAGAAGATAGCAGTTCATAGTATAAAGGGGCATAGTCTGTGCAATCTCCTCATCATTAATTTGTTATTCAATTCACATAAAAATCTTTGTAATTCTAATTGAAAAAAAACAAAAAATCTTTGCAATACTCTCCTCCATGACCACTAAAGTAAAAATTTAAAACAAGAAAATAAAAAATTAAAATTATTTTTTATCAATATTTTATCTAGTGTTTATAGTTGTTAACTTTATAAATATTTTAACGTGATAAGATCGAAACTGAAAGAAATCAGATTATGAATTTATTAATTTTTTTTAATATATTTAAATTTTTTTATTAGTATAAATTAAACGGGAAAGAGTTTCCTTAACAAAAATATCTTGTACATTAAGTATCTAAAAATATGCAGATAAATCTCTCTTTTGGGTAAAATAATCTTCTAAAATGGCATTTTCCTAATCTCGAGGCCGGCCCCTTTTGTCCGTAACCGAACAAGTCGCGCCACAAGGAAACGACGAAATAAAAACAAGAAGAATGAACGACGAGAAAAGCTATGAAACGGCACTCGTATCCATTTGATTTGACACACTCTACTTCTTCCGCTTCTCTCCGGCTCAGAATCATCATCATCGTCGTCATCATCACCTTTGCTCTTCAATTTCCGACGACATGGAGCTGAAACCAGGTCTCTCAGCTCTGGTCACCGGCGGAGCCTCCGGTATTGGTAAAGCCTTCTATTTCTTTCTTCTTTTATCTATTTTCGTCCAGCTTCAGTAAGACTAGTGTGCTGCAGAGTCTCTCTGGATCATGAATATGATCTTGCACAGCATCAGGTTGTGTCCAGATGTAAACAACTGCGTTTGAATTTGAAATCTTCAATCCTTTAAATAGTTGCTTTGGAATTGGAGCCTTCATTTTCATTTCCAATTCGTAGTGTAATCGGTAACCAGAGGCAGAAGATTCTCAAATTCTTAGTCATTTTTTTCGGTTGTTGATTTGTAGGGAAGGCTCTCTGCTTAGCTCTGGGAGCTAAGGGAGTGTTTGTGACAGTTGTTGATTTCTCTGAAGAAAGAGGAAAGGAAGTTGCGTCACTTGTTCAGAAAGAGAATGCTAAGTTCCATAGCAATTTGAAATTTCCATCTGCTATTTTTATCAAATGCGACGTCACGAATACAGGTAATTTCACTGTTAAAACATAATTGATAGTTGCTAGGATTGAATGGACTAGTTGGAGTTTGAACACTTGTGATGTATTTCTTCCTGAACTGCTTTCATTTATATGTTTTGGCATACATATATTCCGGCAGTCATATTGATTTGTAGTTAGATGGAACCTCTCAGATGATTACATTATGGTTTATTTCCTCAACAGGAGATATGACTGCTGCATTTGATGAGCATGTAGCGACATTTGGAGGTTTGGATATCTGTATTAACAGCGCAGGCATTGGTACTTCCATTCCATACTACAAGGACCAAACTGATGGCACACATACATGGAGACGAACAGTGAATGTGAATCTGATTGCAATTATTGATTGCACTCGCCTCGCGGTATGCTTTGAGCTTTCACTAGCTTTTGCAATTATACTTCCTATCAGTAAATCCGAATGTGCTACATGTTAATTAACTTGTCTTTGTTTTTCCCAAAAAGCATAAAACTTCTATGAATTTAATTCCTAAACAAAGTTTTGTCCAACGTGTTGTCCATGAATATATAGTTATTTCGTTTGATTGACCATGATTGGAGTATGTGGCTTACATATGGTTTTATGCAACTGTGGTCGTTAAAGGAAAAAAGATGCAAGATCAGAGACTCAGTTTCTGAATTGATATTCTTTTCTTTCCAAAACTGAAGGTATGCAGTAGCCAATTTTACATTGCATCCAAGTTTCCTAAAAGAGGATTATTTGCTGATTTATGAAGGTCATTGTGCAGAACAATACAGTTTCAGCACTCTTTTATATTTATTCTACCATGATGTTCTCTTTTGTTTGGCTGTTTGTGAATAGTATTGTGATTACTGAGTATCAGAATTTTTGGGAAATAAGCTCTATATATTAAAGGCTGAAAAGTGATTCCGTGAAGCCTCTAGTTTCATGACCAATATGTTGTTTCTTCAGTCTCTCAAGACTATATGTTATAAAGCTTTTTCATATCCTGCAGTCCTCACAGTCTCACACTGATTGAGAACTTAAGGTAATAGTGAATTGATTTGACTCTTAAACAAAGAAACTTTTAGATTGTCTTTAATCTTGTAGAAACCATATCTTCTAAATTGCATAATCCTTTTTTGGCGTCCAAGTTTCTTTCAAGTGTCTGAGCCTTGCTTGCGACTTTTAATTTGTGCTTACGCCAGTGGATCATAAACTTACATCATCCTTCTAATTTCTTCGTTAGTTGATCTCTTTATGTTGAAGACTATGATGATGCTCCAGCAAGATGTGTAACCTTTTGGGAGGATACGACAGAACTGTTGAAATTTATTAGTTTAATTCATACCAATTATACTTTGATCTCTTGGTTAATTCTGCTTCTGAACTTTTCATAGTTTAAACATTAGTGTGATGTGTATCTCATATCCAAAACAGATTAAAACGATGCAAGCTATGCAAAAGCCTGGTGTAATTATCAATATGGGGTCTGCATCAGGTCTTTACCCAATGATCAATGATCCAATTTACTCTGGTTCAAAAGGTTTGTTCTTCGTACTAGCTTTCTCACTTATTTTCTCTCTTAAACCCTTCTTTTGGTCAGTTTATGTACTTTTAATGTCAGGGGTTACATATAACGATAAGCATACCTAACTTGTTCATAGGTAAGTTCTTTCTACCATTTTCATATATAAATTAATGATCATGAAGTATTTTCTTTTGCAGGTGGTGTTGTTCTTTTTACTCGATCCCTAGTTCCCTACAAACGTCAAGGGATTCGTATCAATGTGCTTTGTCCAGAAGTAAGATTGTAACTTAGAAGTTAGATTTAACTGAAATAAGATTCTCATCTTAAGGAATATACTAGTAACAGAATTATTGCCAACTTTTTTGATGCAGTTTGTGGAAACTGAGATGGGCTCACTGATCAGTTCTAAATTTATTAATTTAATGGGGGGCTTTGTCCCAATGGAAATGGTGGTGAAAGGTAATCTTTATGTGAAAAATCTTAGTTTGCAATTCCAGTAATCATATAAGGAGGCAAAATTTAGGGTTTAGGGCAATAGGTTCTTGAATAATAGAGTTATGGATTTTCTCAGAATGAAATAAAGGATGGAATCATATATGCATCACATTAAGGGGATTTTGTTGATTATTTTTTTTATTTTATAAATAGTGGTATTCTCAGTATGGGGGGAGGGTTAATTTGCAGAAATGATCTATTGGCACTTGTCATACCTTCAAAGATAACATTTACTTCAGTACCATACTTTATGTAATGGAAAGGTCAAAACCTTCACGGGGGGTTATTGGATAGGTTTCTACTTGCTTTTCAACCCCTACGTGTGTGTACTGGAGCACTTAATATGGTACTCACATATATTGTGTACATTGTAATATTAAAATTTTGGTTTAGGAGAATTCCATGTTTCATTGCATCAACAGAGTTCAACTCTACCCATGGAATCAACGATAGGTCTTTTATTTATTTAAAATAACTATTCCAATCTGTTCTCCATCTCAGGTGCTTTTGAGCTTATAACTGATGAGAGTAAAGCTGGTTCATGTTTATGGATTACAAATCGGAGAGGCATGGAATATTGGCCGTCCCCCACAGAACAAAACAAATACATGCTTCGCTCTTCAAGCTCGAGGAAAAGAACTACGGCAAAATCTCCATTCCAAACTCCTTTGAATCTTCAGCTTCCACAGAGCTATGAGAAATTGTGAGTAAATATACATCAAATATCGTTCTTTTCTTCCTTTTCCATATGAAAAATTACAGATTAATTCTTAGATGATCAATTTTGTCATTATATGGTTGTATATGTGTAAAGTCAGTTCCTACTCGTTTTTTTACTTATAATATATGTAAAAACAGTCAGGCAAGGTGATTAAGAATTGAATTCTGCTAGCAAATGCAGATTTATGATTTTGGGCAATTATGTGACAATAGTGCATATCAACTCTTATGCTGAAGAATGGAAAGGTGTTGAATGATTACTTTTACTGATATAGGCTGAATATGAAGCTTGTCATCCATTGAGATGGCTTCCAATTGATCTTTGGTCCATTTTCCTTTTCAGTTTACCTTAAAATTCATTGGTCATGGAACTTTGTTGAAAGAACCACTTCTTTCTATTCTCTTTTGAGAAGAGTGAAAAAAACTACTTCTAACTTCCTTTCCAATGCTCATCATGAAGTTTTGTTTTGGTCTCGTAGACCAAAAACTTCTTCAATTTATCCTTTTACGTATTTTGTTTTCCACTATTATTGCAGTACCAACTGTAAATTTTCTATTGAAAGAAGGCAAGTTAATCATAGTTGTTTTTCTTCAGAGTGGTTCACACCTTGACTCACAATTTCCGTAATGCTACCCGTATAGTTCGTGCACCTTTGAGGTTACCAATTGGACCACATCATGTTCTTGTGAAAATCATTTATGCTGGCGTAAATGCAAGTGATGTAAGTTTATGAATCCCTTGGAAGTACTTTTCTTAATTGTATATAATATTCGGATTTCCTTTAATTCCATCATATGTCTTGTTGGCTTGCATCTGTAATTCTTTTGTATTTATTATCATTTAAAGTATATTATAACTATTGTCTAGAACTGGACTGAACTTGGTTGGATAATTGGATTACTAGCTGCTTGAACCAGTGGCACAAGGGAGCAAAAGATAAGGCATGTAGTTATTTGTCTGTCCAGGATCATTTTCCTCTGATCCTTAAGTTGGTGCTAATAAATTCAACAAACAAGCACATATAACTCTTGTAGGTTAGTTTACATCACTGGGATGGAATGTGACTATTAGGTTTGGGGTCTAGTAGTTAATCGATGGCCTTCTCTCTAACACTTAATCTTTGGGGTCTAGTAGTTGTCTAACAACTATTGGTGGGGAAATGGTTGTGTTTTTACAGTTCCATACCTATTCTGGACCTCAGACTTGCTTAGCTAGGTATTAGGATTTTCCTCCTTATCTTCATGTCCCATTATTTCTAACTAATTTCAGCTAGGTCCCTTGCATGCTATGTAAATTGTTATAGCATGCTCACAGGACTGGACAGAGAGTCTTGACATACTAAATTACTTCACAACAGCACCATATATGTGTTTAAAACAAAAATGCTGTGGTGGGGGAAATTGATCCTCCTTGATGATGGGCAAGCTGCTAACTGTAAGAGAAGGGTGCTCTTCTAAAATAAAATGTAATAGGGTTTGGGGAGTTGTCTGAAAACTTTGGTTTTGTTTCTTCCCACATGATGATTTTTAAGATAATGGTATTTAGGACATGCCTCTTTTTTGGTATTGTAAATTCTACCTTCTCATTCTCTGCAGATCCATATATGCATACTCTAACACGGACATTTTATTGGCAGGTAAATTTCAGCTCAGGGCGTTATTTCACTGGAGCTGACAAAGGCCCCCAGCTTCCATTTGATGCTGGTTTTGAGGTGCAGGAATATAATATATATTGACAAAACTTTGAGACATTCTATAATCTCTCTTGCAGTTGGCAGTTTCTGTATTTCTGAAGTCATTGATATCTATAACACCTAGTTTATAAACATGTCACATTGTTGCAGGCTGTGGGTATAATTGCAGCAGTAGGGGAATCTGTCACTAACTTGGAAATTGGTACTCCTGCTGCAATCATGACTTTTGGAAGTTATGCTGAATTCACAATGGTACGTTGAGGACACTTTCTTTCATTTAAGTCTCAAAGAACTTTCTAGGATCCAACTTTTTAAAGCTTCAATGAGCAGTATCACCTAATCACTATTATACATGTCTGGAAAAAATAATTCCTATTATATTTGTTGAGGTCTCCTCTTTATTAAAAATATCATTAATTAGATGCAATTAATGCTGAGTTTTTAACTTGAGCTAGGTGCCTTCAAAACACATCCTTCCTGTGGAAAGACCAGATCCAGAAGTTGTCGCTATGCTTACTTCAGGACTAACAGCATCAATTGCTCTAGAAAAGGTAAAGTCTCTATTTCCAAATGAGAAATTGGGTAATATATAAACCTACATCTTTCTTTGTGCTTGTTACAGATATTTGACACTTACTTTCAAGCCTTAAACTATGACAAATGTGTTGTGCTCAAACCACAAAATGTGGTCATATTCTTACGCCTCTAATAAAGTGTCCATAGTCCTGTACGGGGCGGAAATAAAAGGACAAAAATTCTGTGTTTCTGTTCTTTGTTCTGTATGCTTCACAGTTTTTAATAACATTATTCACCGAGTCTGATACACCAGATTTTTACTTGTCTGACAAATTTATTTGTCATGAATTGTTAGGCGGGTGGACAATTGGAATCTGGAAAAGTAGTTCTTGTTACTGCTGCTGCTGGAGGGACTGGGCAATTTGCAGTCCAGGTTTGCCTTCAAATACTGTAATAGCATCAATCACATGCATGCTTTTTGTTTATTCCCATAGACTTCATGACCATTTGTAACTGCATTGCACTTGGTCTTCAAAATGTTGACCGATGTACATGTATTATGGATTACCAAACCCACTGAGAACAAGTTGTGCTGATGATAAAAATCTGAGGCAAAAAGTCTCATTTCTTAGATTGTCTCCCAAAACCACCAACGATATTGCTGAATGTCGAATGATATTGAGGTGATTTCGGCATCTGTAATTCTTAACCAAAAACAAAATTGTTGCTGTTGGAAAGGTGTTCCAGGAACAATATCCTCCATAGTCACATAGTGGCTTTCTAAATGCAAATATTGATATCGGTTGATTTGAGGTAGAAAGCTAATGTAGCATCAGCCAGCTTTTGGTAGACACTGACGGGGAAAAGAAAGGATAATAAGGAATATTATCTTAGTAACCCATGCTGTTTTCCTCCAACAACATGTATGTGATAGATAGTTACTTTTCTTGATAGATTATTGGTTGGCTTAGCATTTCCTAAAGTTTGATTAAACCTTCCATATTCTAAGGAAATTTTCCTCGTTTTGGTAATGTTACTTTCCTAAATCTGAACGCTTCCACTGACATTAAAACTTTATCCATAGTTCACTTACTTGTTTCAGACTGAGGGGAAGTTTCTATTTTCCTTTGGAAATCCACTTCAACTCTAAAAGGTTGTCTTGAAACTACTCTGAAAAAGTGGTAACGTTATTTTACTTGGTGAACTCTGTTTAATGTGCTGAAACATGTATATAGAGTTGGAAGGCTAGTTTGTTACCATATGTCTAATAAATGTTCCAAATAAAAGCAATCTCCTTTCTTCTAAGGTTTTAATCCATTAGACCACCCTAGATCTCTTCTGTGAGGGAAGGGTTCATTTTATTTTTCACTTTTTTAATTTTCACTGGTGTAGAATTGGCTACTTCTTTGTTGATGTTTCATACATTCCCCTTAGAACAACAATTTATTGGATAGTGATATATGCACAGCTTGCAAAACTAGCTGGAAATAAAGTGGTTGCAACTTGTGGAGGTGCAGACAAGGCAAAGCTTTTAAAAGAATTGGGGGTTGATCGAGTCATAGATTATAAAGCTGAAGACATAAAAACCGTATGTGAATCCTACTTCCTTATCATTAAATTATTTCTTTTGTTGTATTTGGTGGAATTATATGATACATTGGACCGGTAATTTCATTATTGTGATTTAGCACGTCAATTGATCCAGATTCGTAAAATTATCTATATCTGATTATATTGATTGTTTCCTGATTGTTATTTTGAAAGACTTCTGAGATTATATTTGGTTTGAAGCATGCACATATATGCTTTAATATTAGTATAATTCGCTGATTCGAACATCCTAGTGGCAAAAGTAAGTAGGCTTGTGATACAATTGGTATTTGAATAATCTAGAAGTTGGTACACCCAGTTTTTTGAAGTAAGCTTGACCCATCTACTCGTACCGTTTTATCACTGTTCATTTTTTCCTAACTCGTCGAATTTTTTCTCATTACTCTTAAGTGGTTTGAAATTTGATCTGACCCTCGTATATGTTGGATATGTATAAAGGAACAGTATTTGATCTGACTGATTTAGATTTTAGGACCAGTTCAATAAAAGTCATTATAGTTAAAAGTCTGGGACTGATGGCTTTCAATTTTCCAGGTTCTGAAGAAAGAGTTTCCAAAAGGTCTTGACATTATCTACGAGTCAGTTGGTGGTCACATGTTCGATTTGTGTTTGAATGCTCTGGCAGTTTATGGGCGACTCATTGTAATTGGAATGATTTCTCAGGTTCATTATTCTAGCTTACATTGTTGCACTGTGACTATCTTAGTTGCCACTTAATATGCTATTTTAACAGCAAACTAAAATATGTTAAAAGTTTCTTTGCTTGTTTTGGCACTTACTATGTGTAAACAGTTATGTTTAAGGGTAGTTTATTTTCTTGTTTGGTGTCATATGTGGAGAGTAAAGTTGAAACTTTAATCTAGCAATGCATCATCTTTGGTAAAATGGTTACAGTTTTTACGTTGTGTGCTCCTAATTCGTAATGGAATTAGAGATCAAAATTCCATACCAACATGCTGAGGGTAATGCCCCACATCAGATATGTCAGACCTTGCATATCAGCTCATATGATATTGGGCCTCTCCACACCAATTGGTTTTGGGTTGGACGCTCAAATTCTACATGTACCAGAGCAAGCTGTTGGCTGTCTACTTGTTAAGCCTAACAGCTACACATGTATTTGAAACATCCACTATACGTTTTCTACTTGAAAGTAACGTCCCACATAAGACCTTGCATAAGAGTTGTAAGAAATGGGGGCTCCACCCATTCCAAATTGTTATTGAGTTGGATGCTCAAACTCTATGCTTTTGAGAGACACAGTACGCTTTTTAACCTATGCATATGCTTTGAATGTTCAATGACTTCATATATAGTTTCTATTACTAGTCTTAAACATCTATTCACAGTTAGTTAAGGAATTCAGGAATAAACATATATGATGTGATTCAGCTATAGAAGTTTGTTACTTAAACAGTTTCCAATAACATGGGGGCCTTAATAATAGTGAGAACTAATTTTTTGCTTAAAGCATTTCATGTTTGCTTGATAATTTTTTTTTTTTTTAATTAATTCATCTGATTTCAGTATCAAGGAGAGCATGGGTGGAAGCCATCAAACTACCCTGGAATTTGCGAGAAGCTTTTAGCTAAAAGCCAAACTGTGGTATGTAGCAGCTAAGTACTAACCCTGTCCTCGTATACAATTTTCATTCCATCCTCGTCTTTCTCCTTATCTATCATTCAAGTTTTCTATTTTTTTTTTTGTGACCAAGATTTAACTGTTAGTCATTACTTGACCCATCTATAAGATCTAGTCGCAAACTCGCAATGATAGCTGCCACAAAAATAGGGTATCTCATATTATGAGAACTGAATCAGAATTAGAGCAACTTTTTGGGCATGTCTGATCCAAAATTTGTCCCTAGATTTAATGTTTATACTTTTTCTTGGTACTCCAGTTAGTACCATCAATCGATAGAAAACCAGTTGATTTACAAATGCTAATGTTTTCAGGCTGGGTTCTTCTTAGTACAATATAGTCAGTTCTGGCAAGAACACCTGGATAAACTTGTTCATCTTTTCTCTGAAGGAAAACTGAAGGTAAGTATTATAAATGTTGGACATATATTTCTAATTTCTTTTCCAAACATTTTTCAATATGGTTTCAAAGTACCAACTAACTTGTGATAGTCGTTATCCATGGACTTTCTGGACTTGAATAATTGATATTTCTCAACTATCTGCCTTCATTTCATAGGTTTCCTTAGACCCGAAACAATTTCTTGGTGTCCATTCTGTTCCGGATGCTGTCGAGTATCTTCATTCCGGTAAAAGTGTAGGGAAGGTATTGCTTAAGCTCCCTCCTTACTTCTCTCACGCATTGTGATCGTTGCTGCGACTCTAAACTGACCCTAAATGCTTCTTTGTTTGCATAAAAAATATTCCAGGTTGTTGTTTGCATCGATCCATCCTACAGGCAACAAACATCGAGATTATGAGCAGATGGGCTCCTGCTTCCCTGGATGTTTTCTCTTTTCTTAAACAATGAATCTATGAGCGCAAACGACACGTATACTTGCAGCTTTGTCCAATAAGATTACTGAAAGCCGTGAACGGTGAAGATTCAACAAACGGTTGGGTGAAATACAAATAATAAAGATATGGTTAGAATTTTGAAGATTATAGTTCCATCCAAGTACAAATGTGAGCAGTACTTGTGCGAGTATACATGAACAATTCCAATTGTCCTTTAGTTGCTAACCTCTTTTGTATTAGCAATTTAGTACAGTTTGCTGCGAGCAGCACTTTTATGCCTTCTTATTCATTCCGACTCATATGGAACATTGGAAATGCGCTTTAATACTAGCATTATTTATTTTTGAATAAGAAATTTAATGGAAAGTTACTTGGAGAGATTTTTGTGGGAACAGATAATGGGAAAAGATGGTGGACAATAACCTACAAGATAATGCTCATTGTTCATAATGCTTTGAACTCCAGCGTATGAGAGGCGGCCAAACAAATCGAAAAAATAAAACAAACTATTGAACGTTCCTTCTTGTAGACTCCCACGTGTAATGGTTAACATTCTAGTTTTTGTAGATTTGAGTTACTATTCTCTCTGTTGGCACAACTCACTAAAACAAATTCAGGAGGGCCGAAATTTAACTTACAAGTTGATGAGGCATAACTCGCAACAATTTGCCCAAGTAAAAAAAGAAAACCATTACTTCATGAGTTCGTGTTCTTCTAATCTTATTCGTAGAGAGGGGGGAAATCATGCACATAAGCATACATACATTATAGACATATTGAACATGCAAATACTAGGATTATCAAAAAACTTGCATAAACAGAACAGAGAAACTACATACAACTAACTAGTACGTACTCCGAGCAGCTATTTATGATTCAGACTTCCACTATATACTTATAGAGCCATTCAGCCACACATTTACTCAGACAAAGACCCTCGGAACAGAATCGACCGGCTGAACGTCCACCTCCCTCAGCTCCGTCTTCAACCCTTTTCCTCCTCCGTTTGCCAAAGGATGCACTCCGAGAGTCGGCCCGGTCATATAAGCTCGGTTCTCTCTCTCCTTCTCAAAGGATATCCCAAACCTCTTCTCCACATTTCGAGCAAGATCCTCATACAGCTGACCATCCCTAGTCAATGCCAACATCAACTGTGGCACCCCAAGAGGTAGATTGTCTCCCCTATCAACCTGCCACAAATAACACAGTTTCACCACTAGTCCACTACAACTCTACAAGAATAGAAACTAATGATTTACCTAGATATATTTTCTTTGTAATAAATGAACAACAACGAGCATGTTTATTGAATCCGCTAGCTGTTAAATGTCACTAACCTGCCAGAAATGGAACACCTTCCCATAGGTCTTACAAACCTTGTCCAGATCCTGACGCTGGATCGGACCCGGCACCCCGGGCATGAACAAAACCCCACTCTTCACCTCATACTCGTGAGAGTGCCACAGCTTCTTCTCGTCGTCAGGGAGAGTCAAGAAGAGTCTCTCCGAGACGATGTACTCGAGGCCGATGAGCTTAGCGTCGGCCTCAGGGCTGTCGTAGATGAGGCACTGACGCACCTCCTCATTCTGGTGCCCGCAGAAATGGTGGGCTTCGACCTGACGTGTCATGTCGTGGCCATAGAAGTGGAAGGCGCAGAGGTGCTGGTGGATCTTGTTGACGGGGCCGAAGCCTTGGATGGCGGCGGTTGCGGTTTCGAGGATGGCTGTTCCGGTCTGGGTTGGCTCGCCGGGGACTTCTGCGTGACTATTCGCCATTTTTTTGGGCTTGGTTGTTTTGGTTTGTGTGAATCGGTGAGAGAGCTAGAGCGAAGTACTAGTGGTTTTGGTATGAAAGAGTCTTGAAGGAAGTGTAGAAGACGGTTTAAAAGCTTGGTGTATGTTTTGGAGTAGGAAATTAGGGTGTCGCATGCAGTCTTACGCGTGGTGGCAGATAGCATAGGTGGTGTGTAGCAGTGGTAACGTGGCGATAAACGGGGCTTTTATACCGGTTCAATTGAAGAGAAGGAAATCAAGGACTTGGGGAAGTAAAATCTTGGGTTTTTGTCAATTTACTTCATTTTTAGGAATTTTTTTCTCACTTACCCCATTAAGTTTTTTTAATTCCCTTTTATCCAAAACACTCTAAGGAGATCTTCCCTAATACTCTATTAAGATTTTTTTTAATATTTTTTTAATACTATTTTACCCTCACCTCACATTTTTTTTTTTTTGAATAACCTCACCCCTTTGTTATTTAGAGAGAGAGAAAAAAAAAAACTATAGGAGACTTCGCCGGAGCCCCGTCACCGGCCGCTGGAATCCGGTCACTGATCGCCGGATTTCGATCACCGGCCGCCACCCACCGGAAAGATTTACTGCCCCAATAGACATCTATTGCCCTCAAATAGAGGGGCAATAGATGTCTATTAGCCATGTATTGCCTCCCAATAGACGCCTATTGCCCCCCAATAGAACTTTCGGTTGCCACAATATGAACTAATCTCCTAAAATTTAGACAATAAAACTTTGCTTAAAGAAAAAAAAAACGAAGAGATTATATCAATTTAAAAACGTCTATTGCCCCCAATAGACGTCTATTACCCCCCAATATACATTAAAAAAAAAAACATGACCGAAACAACAACAAATCGTGGTGACTGTGGTTCGATTGCCCAGGAATGTGTAGAGAAGGTCACCACCAGAAAACAAAAAACTGCAATTCAACAATTGACTCTTCCCTATCTGGCCCGCCATCCAACCCAACTCCGGCAGCCCCGTCCTCGAAAATTACGGGTTCGCCCTCCCCAACCTCACCCACCGCTCCTTCCTTGCTTCGACCTAGACCTGGTCGGGCTGGATCTGGGCCCGTACAGGCAGCTCCCACTCGACCAACCACTTCTCCTGCCTCACCAGCGACTGCGGCAGCAAGCTAGAGTGCAACGGCGCCGGCGTAGCCCCCGCAACTCTTGCCCTGTTTGGCCTCGACCACGACCCCAACGACAATGGTCTACGGCGTCAGAGAGAGAGAGAGAGAGAGAGAGAGAGAGGAGACAGATCGATATGCCGGAGGGAATGAGAGAGATAGACAGTGGCAGGATGTAATTTCTTAATTAGATTAAGGGCAAAATGGTCATTTGGTGTTAAATTGGGTAGATGGGAACAAAAATCTATTGCTTGGGTAAGTGGGATAACTTTGGCTTATTTTGGTGCTTTGGGTCAAGGACCCTAAAATCTTTATTTCCCGTCTGAAGGCTCTAAATTTACTCACTTCATATCTTATACTTTTACACCTCATATCAAATTTTTAAATATCAAATTTCTTTACTAAACCTCACTAAAGTTCCTCAAATTATCTTCACTCATATAATTTGCAAACAAATTAAAGTAATTATATACACATCCCTCTTTTGTTAATGCACACCCCTCAACATTTTTTTGCCATTTTTTCTCTAATTTTTCCTCTTTTACCCTTTCCCTTTCTCTGTCTTTGTACCCAACTGCAATCCCTTGTCATTCTTCCCCCCCCTCCTCTTTTCACCCCGGCCCCATTTTATGTTATTTCCTTGATTACTGATTGAATACTAAATTTCTTCCAATTCAGTACTTTTATTTTGGTCCTTTGATCTTAAATTCTTTCACTATTGAAGTCCTAGTGCATGCCTTTAGTTTATTTGACCCTATTCAATATGACATATTGACTAAACATTAATTGTTCTTGTACGTACTGTAATATAAAGAATTTTCAGGGTTTCAGCTTGATCAATAAGACAACAACATCTACAACTCTTCAAGATAGATAATGCTGGATAGAGGAAACTAGCAAAAACTTTTTGAATTTCTATTAGATGCTATACTTTGCCAATGAATTTTTGCATGATTGATTGTTGGTGGGGTCGGCTGCTTCACCAGAAGAGTCTCATAAATTCTTTTTTTACTAATTAGGAGGAGGGTAAATTGGAGATTTAAAATTGTACAAAAAATTTAGGTGTGTATTAAACAAATTACGATGTGTATATAAAAATTCCCAACAAACTTTTATCTTTAAAATAAAAAACTTAGTCATTTCAATAATTTAATTACTATTCAAGTAAATCTAGAATATGTGTCTGGCCCAAACTAGAGGTTACTTGCTCTACTTGAAATATGGTTTATATTAGAGATATTCTCAGAGAATCTTAGGAAATATCCAATCAATGTACGATTATGGCTCCATGTATAACTCTATCTCTATATTTGTAATCCTCTATATAAATATGCCCCAATTATCAATGAAAGTACAACTCAATTATCTCCCAATTCAGTTTTTCTTAAACACGTTATCAGCACGAAGCCCTAACCCTGAAACCCTAAATTCGTAGCCTTCAAACCCTAACCACCACCTCTGCATATATTAAAGCCCTCAATCCCAGGATTCCAGAACTGGCAGCGGAACCACCAGAACCGACCGGAAAACTACCGAACCGGCCACCGGAAGTATTGAACAGCCCTCAAGAAGAAAAAAGAGGGATCCCCGCAAGGGTTCACCACCTTCCGGACCTCCGCTTGCTACCAATTTTTTCCACCAGTAGCACCTCAACCCCAGGATTCCGGAATCGGAAGCAAAACCCCAAAAACTGGTCCGAAAATAGGTGAACCAACTTGCCAAAAACTGGCAGAAGAAAGAAAAGAAAGGGAAAAAAAAAAAAAAAAAGGGAAAGGAAAAGAAGCCCAAGAAGCCTAAGACAAAACCCAAGATCAAGCCCCAGCCCAAGGCAGAGGCCCACTACCACGTTAGCAAGGGGACCCACTGCCACATCAGCATCAGGGACCCACTGCCACGTCAACACAGGGACCCCTCCGCCACATCATCACTCAGACCCTACTGCCACGTCAGTCCACAGTCAATGCCTGTCAACCACCGCCGGTGACTTTTCCGGCCATTTTCCTGTAAACTTTTCGGCGACTTTTCCGGCCAAATTTCCGACGACCTATTTTGATGTATTTTTTTTTCTAAAAGGTCCTGTTTTTTTAGAGTTTTTTAATTCAATTTCTCTTATTTTTCTCGGGAACTTGCAAACTTCCTTCTTTTACCCCCCTTTCTTCATCATAGGGGAGACATAATTAAGCTTAACTATGGGGGTTCGTGCTCATTCCAAGCTTGGAGCTTGTTGAGATCTCCAAACTTAGAGTTTGTAGAGAATTTATGATCGACCACTTACGTCATTGTTTTGATCTAATCCAATACCTTTTGGAATTGAATTTCTTGGAAGCGATTATGATAAGAAATTCGAAATTTCTTGGAAGAGATTACGTTAAGAAATTTTATATGTTTTCGTGGTAGCCTTTTACGCTCCGAAACTAACCCTAATTTCTTGTTCTCTTTCAGGATGAGTAATCTGAACAAATTGGACTTTGCTCCATTGGGAACAACTGGCTCTGAATATCACAGGTGATTTCCTGATGTCCGCCAGCATCTCAAGGCCGATGGAATTCTGGATACGATTCTCAAGCCTAGCCAGGACATGCTACTGTTGAGCAAGCTTAAGCTTTGGAAGCAAATAGAGCAGCTTTAGAGGCAAATAAGGCGAAAGCCATCATCCTAATGACTCGTCATATGGATGATTCGCTCCAATACGAGTGTATGAATGAAGAAGACCCCAGAAGGTTGTGGGTCTCACTCGAAGAAAGATTTGGCAACGTTCGTGACTCCCTGCTTCCTGACCTATAACTGAGATGGCATAGCCTCCGCTTCTGTGATTTCAAGTCAGTTCTTGACTACAACTCAGAAGCACTTCGCATTAAATCCTTAATGTAATTCTGTGATAAAGAGATCACAAATGCGATATTGATTGAGAAGACTCTCTCTACATTCCCCGTCTCTGCATTGATGGTTGCTAAGAACTATCGAATCGATGTTACTGCAGGATGGATCACAAGGTTTCATGAGCTTATTGGAGCTATCAATGTCGCTGAAAAGCATGACAACATCCTTGTGAAGAACTATTATTCAAGATCCGTAGAAACAGAGCTTATTCCGGAATCCAATTATAGTCACGCCCCTAAGAGAGGGCGCCAAGAGCAAAACCCTAATTAGGGATATTTCTGGACGTTCTGGTCTATATAATCGCTCTACTTGGGAATGTCACCGCCAAAATAGGCGAACACGGAACCGAAGAGGTCAACGTGGAAAGAGAGAGGGAAGCAACACCTCTGGCCATGTTGGTGGCACGACCAACACTAAGAGCCATCTAAATGATGCTTTCAAAGCACCTCAATCAATGGAGTCTGAGCAAAGAGATGTATGTTCTTGATGTGGAATGTCTGATCATTGGGCACACATTTGTAGAGCTCGTGAAGAAATCATCACCGCCTACAAAGCATATTAAGAAGCAAGAGAAGCACACTATATGGAACAAGAAGATCAAGAAGATGATCTAGAGTGAAGGGTTGAAGACTACAAATCTGGCTAGGATCAATAGATCGCCAATTCTGTTTAAGTCTTTATTTTTCCAAGAGATGTAATAGGCAATTGCCAAATACTTTGTAGTAATGCCAATGGTTTAAGTCTTTCTTCAAAGTAGGCTCACCCAAAATAAGTGTGATGTCTAGGAAGGTTCTGAGATTAGTGGTACTTAAACGAGCCTTGCTCCACCGACATCTCTCTACTCATCTGGTCACATTTATTTTGGAATTACCGAAAGAAGTTAGACGACTACCATTGTTTGGCATTAGCTAGCATTTTGGATTAGATTTTATTTGGTCAAAGAGACAAAGATGTAACTCGTTGGCTTATGAATAAAATTTCGAGTTCTTTATGACTCCATTTTGATTTTGAGCATATGACTTTTGTGACTACGATGGCTGGGCCATCAGTATTAATTCAAGGACAAGGAATAGCCCAAGTTCCACTTGCCAAATGGCACCTTAATTACTGTCACAGAAACCCTCTACGCTCCTAGGGCCAATCGCACCTATGAAAAGCCAACGGATTCCATGCAAAAATGCATGTAGAGAACGGAAATGAGTTCCTTTACAATACCTCTAATGATTGCGAACAAAGACGCATCTTAGAGAAGTTTATGTGTCTCTCTAGTGGACTCTATGTCACTATTCAAGCTATAAAATCCAATAAAGTTATGAGAGAAGTTCTCTTAGATTTAGACACATATTGGCTTTGTCACGACAGGATAAATCATCCTAGTCATGATATGATGATCCGTCTACTAAAGACTTCACATAGACATCATTTCTTTCGAGCAAAACGAAGCATGAATCAAAAGTTGATTTTTGGATTAAGTGTGACCGACACAGCTGCCTAGGGCACCGCCTCCGTCCACCACCAGCCTAGAGCTGGAGCAGTCCCTATCCATGACGCCATGGATGGTGTCCATCATGGTGATGGTGCCCTAGGTGATGCTGCAATCACCAACTTGCTTCAAATAGCATTTCAGACGCTCAAGCCCAACCAAAATTCTTATTGGTTGCTTCTAAAGCATCTCGCTCGTTTTACAAAGCTCGTTCCTTAGGGACAGTAGAACTAAGACCGTCCTATGCAAAGGATATGAAAATACTCATTATGTTCTTACATAAAATCCATAGGGATTCTCTGAACTGATTCAACCAACTTGCGGACGTTTAAATATCTCATGATATTGGTTGATACGCAAACATGCTGGTCACGTGTTATTCCATTGTCCACCTGTAAATGCTGCTTATGCTACACTTCTAGCACATATCATATGACAACGGCTCACTCCCTGGATCATCATCTTCCGTCAATTGGACTTGACAATGCTAGAGAGTTTACATTGAAGACTTTCGATGGTTATTGCATTGGGACTAATGTTGGACATTATATTCCCATAAACACACCCAATTGGTCTCACGGAAACAGCTACTATGGTAGTCTGGACATATGCACACTAATTTCCTTATATCTGCTTGGGGTGATGCAATATCGCATGTAGCTATGCTAATTCATCTACGACCCACTGCCACTCATATTTGACTGGGTACAAGTATCGTACTTATGCATATTTGAGTGTGCCTTTTATGTGATAATTGCGCCGCCACAACACTTTATGATGGGTCCACACAGACGAATGGGCAGCTACGTTAGATTTAAGGCTCCAACCATCGTCGGCCACTTCATGCCCTTGCTAGGCGATCTCCTTACCGCTAGATTTGCTGATGTCACTTTGATGAGACAGTCTTCCCGTCGTTAGGGAGAAATAAGAACACAGATGTTCAGCAGGAACGATAGGAATTGTCGTGGTCTGTACCCACTATGTCTCATCTTGATCCTTACTAAAGTGACGAGATCACACATCTGCTGCAAATATTCCTGTAAGGAAGTACGTTCTTATAAGAGGACATAGCGCCACCCTACACGGAGGTAGGCATGGCGCCAACGCCAAAGAGAGTGGCACTCTGGCATTACAGGCCATGGCCCCAGCTAGGATGCGTGGGAGGCCTATGAGTTCGAAGGATACTTTGGCACAACCCAATCCTTTGATCATCAAGACTCAAAATCCGTCTCATGAGAATCTTCCGAGTTATGGTTATCATTGGGGGACGCCTCAACATCAGAACATATTCCTGAGAATATAGAGCTCTATGAAAATTACACTAGTGTACATGAGACGTGGGATAGAAACTCCATCATAATTGATGATGTAGTTGCGCATGAGTTTTTTGAGTCAGATGATATCGAACAACACTCCGTTGATGAATGAATGCCAATGTAGACAGATTTGTCCTAAATGGAAAGATGCGATCCAGGTTAAGTTGGATTCTCTAACGAAGATTAAGGTTTTTGAGTCAGTGATGTCAACACCTCCTAACATAAAACCTATTGACTAATGGGTCTTCGTTAGAAAGCTTGATGAGAAAAAGAGATGGCAATCTCGCCTTATGGCACAAGGCGTCTCACAAAATTCTCTGGAATCGACTACGATGAGACATATTCTCTCGTAATGGATGTCATTACACTCCACTACCTTTTCAGTTTAGTAGTTTTCGAATAACTGATCATGCAACTTACAAATGTGGTCACTACGTATCTCTATGAGGATCTAGATACGGAATATACATGAAGGTTCATGGTGAACTTCATCCCCACAGAGCGCGTTTACAATAAGATTGAAACGCTCACTAAAGTGACTATTTGATTAGGAATGGATATGCCCACACGTTTCTATAACAAGTTTCGGATTCTATCGCGGTTCATGTTGGACATGATCTTCATTGGAAGAACTTAAAGAGTTAAGGGAAACCGCTGAACATTTGATATCCGAGTTTGAGATGAAAGATTTTGGGAGAACAAGATTATGTCTTGGTTTGGAACTTGAGTATCGTGTCGATAGATGCTTAGGCATTTTGACAAGGTCAAGCCTTCAAGCACCCCCGTGATCGTCTGTAGTCTTGATCCTGAAAAGGATCCTCTTCGTCGAAAGGATGATGACGAAGATGTGCTAGAGGCAGAAGTGCCTTACTTAGTACAATAGGCACATTATTGTACTTAGCTAAATGCACAAGACCGGACATCTCATTTGCAGTAAGCTTGTTAGCTAAGATATAGCTCTGCGCCAACACAACGCCATTAGGATTGGTGTAAAAGATATCTTTCAGTACTTGAGATATACGATTTATATGGGCTTGTTCTATCCCTACAGAGAGATGATGGATTCGGACCCATCACACACCAGGAATGCCACCAACACTGGCCTGCGTCCTCTATCCCCATCCCAAAACGACATGTATTTTGGAAGGTTTTGCTGATATTGGGTATCTCTCTGACCCCTGCAAAGGTCACTCCCAAACTGGTTAAGTGTTCACCATGGGTAAAGACCGTGATATCTTGGAGGTTTACAGAACAGACCCTAGTTGCTATATCTTTTACAATGCAGAGATTATTGCTCTTCACGAAGTGATTCGTGAATGTATATGGATTGGATCCATAGTTACGCATGTTTGAACAATTATGGTTTCAAGTCTACCACAGATGAGCCTACGAGCATATAAGATAATGCTGCTTGTTTTGAAGCAAGGCTACATCAAAAGCGACCACACCAAGTATAATCAGCAACAACAAACTCTCCTCAAGATCAAAGTAAACTAGGTTCGATCTATGGACAATATGACAGACTTTCTCACTAAGTCATTGCCTAAATTCCACTTTCAAGAAACATGTTGGTAGCATCGTTTGCGGAAGTTATCCGAACTCCAATGACCGTAGTCGTCAGGAGAAGAAGCAGACATCAAGGGGAGGTGTCTACATGTATGGTCTCTAAACGTGAAGGGTGTGTTGTGCTCTTTTTCCCCTTCGACCGAGGTTATTTTTGTCCCACTGGGTTTTTGTTACTCGGCAAGATTTTTAATGAGGCAACAAGAGAAGCACCACGTTTGGGTGACACAAGGGGGAGTGTTCAAGTAAATCCAGAATATGTGTCTGGCCCAAACTATAGATTACTTGCTCTAGTTGAAATAGGGTTTATATTCAAGATATTCTCAGAGAATCTTAGGAGATATCCAATCAATGTACGATTATGTTTTCATGTACAACTCTATCTCTATGTTTGTAATCCTCTATATAAAGAGGCCCCTATTATCAATGAAAGTACAACTCAATTCTCTCCCAATTCAGTTTTCCTTAAACAATTACTTTATAAATCTTAATTACATATTCATTCCTTAATTAGACAACATAAATATCTTTTTTAGTAAAAAAAAAATTAAACATAAGGTATTAATTTTTTAAAATTAATTTCTAATCAACAAGTGAACAAGAAAATAACATGAACTATTCAGTGATTTTTTTTTCTTTTTATTTTTTTCTGTTTTAGCTGTGAAAAAAAAAATATTAATCATTTTTTTAATATTATTTTATTTTTGTACCTCATGATTAATTATTTAAATATTTGTTTAGTTTTTTTAATTGCTAGCTCTTTTTTTTTTTCAAATTTAATGGATAGTATTAGATGTAGGTCAAAATATGAGTTATTTTGTTTTCCCTCACCAACATGCGTTTAACATGTATATCATACATTTTTATGTCACATGATCTTTTTTTTTTTTTGATCAAATAAGAACTTCATTGAATAATGAATCGTTTACAATGATTTAAGGAAGTACTTTCAATAATCAGCCACCATAGAGGTAGAGATTACAAGAAAGCTTCCCATACTAGACTTCACACTGGAAGTCCATATTGACACATTGATGGAGCCACTCAGGCCCCGACTTTAAGCAAAGAAAAGGCTGACTGATTTTCAAGGCTTCCCTTGCTAAACAGTGAGCTATTTTATTGCCTTCTCGTTTCACAAAGCGGCCTCTACAACTATTAAAAGACTGAACTAAACACTTGACTTAATCAATAATATGTCCCTCAGAACTAAGATCATCAAAACTATCATTAAAACTATTAATAACCAAGAGTGCATCACCTTCAACTTCGATGTTGGAAAATCCCACATGCAATGCGAACTGATCTTAATCATAGTTTTGATTCTTATTAAATGTTGTAATGAGTATCAGAGTATGTAGTGAAAATGAAAAATGAAAATAGATAAGGAAAATAATAAAGAATACGATCTAAAATTATTAAATTGGAAAGTATAGAGAAAATAAAAATAATATTTTTTGGGTATAATTATTGTCCTTAATAGTAATTTTATAGTAGGCTAAAAGGCAAACGCTAAAACATTGTTCATTATTGTTTAATGAATAGTGTCATGACATTTTTGCCCTTCATTTTTTGGAGAATAACTTGTTTGTCCCCGACAGGTTTTTGATACCTGTGAAGCCCAGTGGTTATGCCTCGGCTGTGCGTGTTTACTCTAGAGAAAGACATCTGCTTTGATTTGTCCTATAGATGTTTTCTTTTAGTATTTGGTGTATTCTAAGACTTATCTCAACCACATACCATGAAACAACGCCTGCGTATCTAAAGCACCATCAATATCATTATTCAGTTTCCCAAGAAACCAAAGGAAGAAGAAGAAGATCAGTTAAACTATGATAAAAGAGTATTAATTTTGGAATTGGCTTCCACCGAATTGCTTCTGCACCGCTCTCTCAGTCTCAAAAGGTAATCCCGATCTTAAAAGTTTGGATTTTTGAAGTATTAGGCTTTTGGGTTTCTTGGGGTTTTTAGGTTTTGGAGGTCAAATGGCCCGAATGGGTAGGAAAGTTTGAAACTGTGGGGAATTAGTTACATTTTTCTTGTTGAGTTTTTCAGGTTTTATTGAAAAGGGTTGTCTAGATTCTGCAACTACATATATACTAAGGGCACTTTTACTTACTTGGAATGAGAGGGAATGATTACGGGGTAAAAATATTCATGCATTTACTAACACGTAAAGGAATCGGAATGATTCCGGGTAAAAAAATTCCTGCGTTTACTAACACATGAAAGAATCAGAATTGATATAGGTCCCACCTCCTTATCAAGAATCGATTCTTGAATACTCATGAATTTGATTACGAAGGGGGGAGATGAGTTTAGGAATCAATCCTCAGGAATCAATACCGATTCTTTTCTTCTCTCATTCCACTTGTCTCCGATTCATGATTATTTTCCATTCCAAGTAAGTAAATGTCTCATAAGTTTATGCAACTAGCATTTTGATTCAAAATGAATGAGTCCAAATGTGTACATGAATTGTGATTTTTCAGGACATGCTACTGCAAGTTTTGTCTTCCGGTTCTGTTTCTCTCTGTTGTCTTTTTGCTTTTTGAGGTTTTTATGTTTTAAATGGAAATGGGTAGTCTATAGGCTCTGCATTTTGTCCGTAAAGATAACAGGGTGTTTGGTTTGAGGGAAACTAGAAAAGAACGGGGCTTAGGTAGAAACGTGCCTACATTTGTTAATGACCCATGCATACTTCAGTGTCTCTATTCTGTTATTTAATATTTTTGATTCTACATCTGCGTGCTACCTTGATTTGCTTTCTTCATTTTCTTTGATAATAAAAGAGGGATGCATTTTTTTGTGTCACAATGAATCTATCACTGAATATACAATAGCATATTGGTATCAAAAGAAAGTGATTGAGGTATGAAAGTGATTTTGTAATTTTTTCATATTAAGTAGTTTGTCTACAGTCGTCTAGGGGAAATATGAATGTTTGAATTTTGGTTAGCAGTTCGACAAGAAAGTGTTATTTTCATTCTAAGTTTAATTAACAACAATACATTACATCAGATGAAGTTGTTTTGCAGTGAAGTCCTTAACTCACAATCTGTTCCTCACCTGTTAGAATTTGTCCTAAACTCTATTTTTCGTCAAATCTAATAAAAATATAATTTAAGGGCTTACATTGAAGAGTTTGTTTGATAACTTGCATTTTATTGTTTTAACCATTACATATCATATGTAGAGTATGTGAGTTGAAAGGGATATATTATAACTATCCATGTTCTCAATTTGAGCCATCTACCTGTATTCAAGATAGATAATACCTCGACTTTTACTCCCCCTCTCTCTCGCTCTGCTAGGGTTAGGGTTTTGAGTTGTGCGGCGTCCCGCTTCATGGCTGCTGCTATTGCCTCCATGAGTGCCAGGCTAGCGACCAAATTGTAGCTCAAGGATGGTGAAGAACCTGTGGACTTGGGGAATCTTAGGGTTCCGGGGAAGGAGTTTCTTGCTCATCACTTTTACTTGGTGGGGAAACTTAATACTTGCAGGGTGGTGGTTTTGGATTCGTTTCGGAGTGCGGTGAGATCGATGTGGCGACTGACGGGGACCGTGGAGGACCAACCACAGGGTGACCGATTTCTGTTTACGTTCACTCATGAACATGATGTTGCTCGGGTGAAGAAGGGAGGCCCGTGGGGTTTTCAACATGCTATGATTTTCTTGAATGATTATGATGGTTTCTCGGAGATCTCTGTGGTGAAGCTTGATTTTGTTTGGATCTAGGTTATGCTTCAGGGCATCCCACCGAGAATCTTGACGAAACCGACTCTCTAGTTGGTAGGAGGGAGGACTGAAGAGGTTCTGGAGGTGGATTGTTTGGCTCTTCGCCAAGGAGAAGCTCAAGTCCGGCTTATTCTGTCCATCAATGACCGGTGTGCCTGGATTGTGGGGTTAGGGTTTCTCCAATTGACGTCCTAACGTTGCGATTTAGGTATAAGAGACTTCTGGGGCGCTGCAGGTTGTGCGCTCTATTGAATCATTTGGAGACCAATACTGTAATAGAGGAGGGCTCGCAGCAGCCCCAGGGGCCGGTTTCTCTAGCCCTAGTTTTTAGGGCTAATACCCAGCCCTCTCTTTCCCTGCTTTCGACCTTCAAGGTTCCTAACATGCTAAGGAAGAAACAAGTGCAGATTTGTTCGCTTCTAGAGCTAGTGACATCTCTTGGGTCTGAGGGAACTTCTGCTCTAGCTCCGGTGGTGGGGGTGCATCGTCCCAAGGAGAAGAGGACTCTGAATAGGGTAAAAGAGCTAAACACAGCTTAGCTCTTATTCCAGCAACCTGCAACCGGAAAACCTAGGTTTGGAACTTTCTTCTGAAGGTTTGGTTGAAGAGAAGGTGAAGGTGATGTCGGCTCCCAAGGTCTATAAGAAGAAGGACAGGCCTCGTGGACAGAGAAACAAGGTTAAACCGGCGGTTTCTGTCTCTGGTGTCGGGTTCAACTGAGGATGGTCCTGGCAGTGTGCATGAGGGGTCGGCAGCTTTGCCTGCTTCCCAATCTGAGTAGGAGGTGATCTCCTCCGTCGACTAGGGTGTGATGGGTCCTGTTTGGTCTTAGCGACGTACACCAGAAGGGTCTTAGGCGTCAAAAGGATCAAGGAGGTGTCTCATTTTAGGAGGCGTAGGGTTCTTGCTTTTTAGTTTTATTGCTTTTGTTGGTAGTCTTATTTCTTTGGATTTTAGTTTTTTGGATTTCCTTTTGGTTTCAGTTCTTTGCTGAGCTTGCATTGTAATATGAGGGGTGTTTGTACCCTTCATGCTTGACTGAGTGAGGTCGTTATGATTTTACATCAATGGATTAATTTTTCGTTGCCCTAAAAAAAAACAAAAACAAAAATTAAGCCATGCATCTACGTAAATTCTTATTTGATCATTTTGGTGTGTACGTATGTATTAACAAATTTGGGTATTGTGAATTTTTGGGCTTAATGATTTAGTTATATTTCTGCATATACCTTTATACTTTGTCTGTGAATTTCATTGTTGTTTTCTTCGGCTTTTTCAGATCTGACCTTATAAAGAAAAAGGCTTCTGCTTTTTGCTGTTGTTGATTTGTATTCAGTTTTGAAGTATTTGGGCTTCAAATTCTTACTTAGGTATACCATCTCCAACTTTTTCTCTTTACCATCTTCGGCATGTTTGTTGTAAAGCATTGTCACCAACTCACCATATATGTTGAGATGATTTTGTTTATTCCTTTTGAAAGGGTCCTTCAAGTTTAAAACTGTAATTAGAAACTCTCTGAGGCAGTTTGGGTTTTTTGAAAATATTATTTCCTTAATGATCGGATTCAAGTTAATTTGGGATTTAGAGGTTGATCTATAGGTTTGGTTACTAGTGATGACTTCGTCATAACTACAGATTAGCACTAGCAGATGGAATCATATTTAATAGTTGGTGCTGACATTGGCAAAGTTGTTTTGCAGATACAGACAGTTGTTATAAAGCCTCATCATTGTTAGAGGTATATGCTATTTTAACTATCTATGTACGTATGCTATTTTTCTTTTTAGATTTGCAGTTGTTATTGGTTCTATCTTCAAGTCTTTTACGCATATTTTCTTCAACATCTGCTTGTTGAACATGACTATTTATTTCAGTGTACCAATCTTTCACATTTCTGGAGAATATTTCCTGTTAATATATGAAAATTATTCTATGCACGTCGGTGCACTGAATCTTCCCCCGTTGATATAATGTACTATAAAACAACATGCGAATATTATGTGACAGTTCTTGATAAAGCTTATTATCTTTCTTGGCAAGTTACTTAACGCATGCTTTGTCCTCTTTACCCTAAGGCCGCGTTCGCCGTCTGGTGCAAAATTGGTCTCTTCCAGCGGCGACCGGGTGTCTAGGGTGGCCTCCGGCCTCACCGTCGTCTTGGTGAGTGCTGTCGGACGGGAGATCGATAGCTACTGCCCTTGGGACTCTGTCGGAGAAGGTTGTTTCTCGGTTTTGTCAGTTTTGGTTTGGCTGGGCTACAGGCTGAGGTGGTGGGTTGTGTCGTTACAGGTTGGTTGTCAATCCTCGTGGAGGTTTTCGTGGACTGACGGCGTCGATTTGAGTTTTTTCGATCGGTGGCTGTGCAGGGCTGTGAGGAACCGGATCGAAGACTGTGTTTGTTTGGTGGTGATGCAGGTCGACGATGTACTCGAGACGGTTGGATCACTGCCATGGTGGTGTAATCATGACGAGGCGGGTTGGCGGCAAGGATCAGACCAAACTCGGCCGGGAAGTGACGCACGACGAGGGTTAGGAGCAGATGGTAGACTGGGCCCAAACCAGGTTTGATGGGCTGTGGCTGATCTTCTTGGCCGACTACCATTTTGGGCTTCAGGTTGTTGGGCTCAGATTTCTTGGCCCATACAATTTCTCTTTCTTTTAGGGATACTATGTTAGTAGTTTTTACTTTCAATAATTCCCTGAGTTTTCAGGGATCTATGCACTTGATGTGTCTATAGTGCCTCTAGAGTAGTACTAAAGGAGAATTTACGCTAGTCTCTACGAATTTAATGTATAATGAGTGGACCTATTTCTATGTACCACCGTGGGTACTACCATACCTTCTTGATCTGTCTAGTTGAAGACAGCAGAAGAGTATGTAATGACCATTTTGACATGCGATGAATACTATTGGCACCCGTTTTGGGGGTTTGATTAAAAAAAAAAAAAAAAAAAAAAAAAGCTTTGTTCTGTTCTGATTGCTCTCGTGGCTTATCATCATTAAGTAGATATGCTACAATAATTCCACTTAGTAAAACATTTGGTAAACATTTCATCAAAAATAAAAATAAAAAAATTGGTAAACACGCTGGAACATGAATTGGCGTCATATATCTCCTCCTTTTCTCCAGAAATATCTTATTTTATTTTATTATAAATATTCGGATGCCTATGATCTCACCAAACTCGATCTCTCCAGCTGTCACTTACCAATAAAGATGAATGGCTCGTTAAAAATAATGGATTGCGCATGTGCTGAATTGGATGCTAGGTCCGTCTGATAAGTTTTAATTAAGAATGTGTTATTTTTTTTATTGGCGACACAAAACGTTGACGACTACCAACTACCAAGCCAGCAGGTTTGAATCTCCAGGCTGTAGGTTTCACGTGTTCTGCCACTTCTGATTCAACAACATAAATAAATTATATATACTAACGAAAGAAAAACAATCACTGAATCACATAACGCTGTACTAATACCACATCAACTAGCTCCAGACTTCAGTACTCGTCACTCAAATTTATTTGGTTCAAAGATTACACTCCACAATGGAACTGGAGAGCATTCTAGGATATCTGGAGAACAAGACCATCTTAATTACTGGAGCTACTGGCTTTGTAGGAAAAGGTACTGTTTGCTCCATCAACTTCTTTCTCCACTTTCTGCTTTGTACGTAGGAAAATGTACTATTTGGTCAACTTTTTTTCCACTCTCTCAAAAACTCAATTGGTTAATACTTAATAGCCACTATTTTTTTTTTTTTTTGAATTGATAGCCAGTATTTTCTAGAAAGCTCAAGTTGTCGGGCCAATAACAATTTTCATACACACATACTCAAGGCTCAAAAAAAAAAGAACAATTGTCATACTCATTTATACACACTAAAGCTTGAAACTAGGAGGATTTGTAATGGCTAGGATTTGAAAGCTCAAGATTACGGCTTCGATATTATGATAAAGTTGTTAGTTTACTACTATTGTTAAAGCCTTTGTTGTGTGCATGAGATCCAACAATTATTTACGCTTCAAACAACTATTTATAATTATAACAACTTTGTTTTGCAACCCCATGCAGTGTTGGTGGAGAAAATACTAAGAGTTCAACCAAACGTGAAAAAGTTGTATCTTCTTTTAAGAGCTTCCGATGCCAAATGTGCCACACATCGCATGCATAATGAGGTTTATATACAAAAAAAAATTCAAACATAACTTTCATAAAAGTGGACAAACTTATTATCATGTAGATTTTATATACCGACTTGTGTCTATATCTATTATTAAGATCACAGGAAAAGAGTTGTTCAGGATTTTAAGGGAGAAATGGGGCACTAGTTTTGATTCCTTCATATCAGAAAAGATTGTTGCTCTCTCAGGAGACGTAACTTTTAAAGACCTGGGAGTGAAGGAATTCAAAATAAGAGAAGAAATGTGCAACGCAGTACAAATTATAATTAGGGTGCGGTTATTGCCACCCTACAATTTCCTTTGTTCACCCTACAACTTTTTGATTTATTGAAAGACTAAAATACCCTAATATAAAATTACAATAATAGACAATCTCTTATTAAAAATTACAATTTCTTTTTTTGATTACATCCTACAAAACACGTTCTTAATCTTTTCATTCATGGTTAAACCCTAACTCTTTCTTTCTTAGCATTCATCATCTTCAATTGTTCTCATGCTATGCTGACAAGTTTTATGCCTCAAATTAACACTAATGGAGTCTGAAAACAACTACTTGGAGCCTGAAAATGAGGTAATCGAGTTGTCCCTTCATTCTCACTTTCACTTTGATATTAATCGATTGCTGCCGAAATATCTACCGTCTTCGATTAATTACTGTCTTGTAGACTTGAATTAAACTGCTCTCTTTCTTTTTACACCAATTCGGTGGACTTGTTGCTCTTCTTCTTCGCTTTTTCAGTTTCTATATTATTGCTGGGTAACTATAATGATCGTTTCGTTTTCCAAAAATGGGTTCTTGATTCAGTTTTAATTCGAGTTTGCGTTATAGAAGATACAGTGAGAGCCCATATTTATTCAATTTTGTTTCTCTGTTTCCGGCTTTGTCTACTCATAGAGGGTTTGAGGATATTTTCGATAGATTGACTCATTGAGGAAGGAATGGGCCCAGAACTTTGATTGGTTTTTTATGCAACTTATGTTCCTTTGTCTGCTTCTTTGCTACTGTCTTTGCAGTTTGCATCACTTCAAGATATGCCCACCATGTACATATCATTGTAATATTTAACATCTTCTTCTATATATATATATATATATAATCCTTAAGACTGGTGGCTTCACATGTTGATTCTTCTTGTATTTGCATGTTTTGCTCTTTTCATGGTAACTTTACTTGGATATAAATTTGCAAGTGCAGTACATTGCTATTTGTTGAATTGGTTTAGTGGAAATAACTCAAATGTAATGCTTGCCTGTTGGTGTGCCCTATTGGTGAGAACAAACAACAGAGATAAAAAAAAATGTGAGAGTTGAGTTTTGTTTCGTCTCCAAATGTGTGTGTGTGTGTGTGTTTTTTTTTTTTCCCGTACATGTGGAGTAGTATCAAATATTGAATAGTTTTCGGTGAATCTATATCGAAATATTGAATATTGATTGGATTCTTTTCTACATCTTTCTTGTAGGGTGAGGCTTTTGTTAAGAGTAGCAGAGTTTCCTCAAACCATCCATTAGACTCTACAAGCATATTCACAACTAATGAGGTAACTTGAAGTTTTAAATGTTGTTATATTGTAGTCTTCATAATAATAATGTGTCATATATGCCTAGGTATTTGAGAGTAGAGATGCATTAACTGAATGGATTCATGCACAAGCAATGCAAAACAATCTAGTAGTGGTTACTATGAGGTCTGATTCTGGAGGTGTTGGAAAAAGACAGAAGAGACCTCGAATAACATTTTGTTGTGAAAGAAGTGGTGAGTATAGGCCAAGAAACTCTAATCGTACAAATGATACAAATTTTGGTTCTGAAAGTAGGAAAGGGAAGCGTCAACACCCAAGGAAAACTGGTACCAAAAAATGTCTGATCACAACTATATCGAGCATCATAGAAGTATTGGACCCGATCAGGTTCTGTCTGACATGTTTTGGACTCACCCCACAAATGTTGATATTTTACGTTCATTTCCGCATGTAATTATAATGGACTGCACCTACAAGACTAATAGGTACCGTTTTCCACTATTAGAGATTGTGGGGGTGACTTCAACTAACATCACATTCACTGTTGCATTTGCATACCTTAATTCAGAGAAGGAAGATAATTTCACATGGGCTTTGTCTAGGTTGAAGGAGCTGTTTAATGATGATCTTCCTCATGTGTTAGTCACAGATAGAGACTTGGCGCTTATGAATGCTATACGTAAAATATTTCCTACTAGCCATCATATGTTGTGTACATGGCATATTAATAATGGGGTGCTTGCAAAATGCAGTAGCATGTTTGATACCAAAGAAAGGTGGGAGATGTTTAATGATTCTTGGCAATTCGTGATCAATTCCAATAATAAGGAGGAGTATCTGAAGAGGCTAAAGTCATTTGAATTTAGATATAAAACATATTCAGATGCTATTACCTATTTGAAGGACACTTGGTTAGTGCACAAGGAAAAGTTTGTATCAGCATGGACAAATAAGTTTCTACATTTTGGTACTACTACTTCAAATAGGTAATTTGAATGGTTTTAAGTATGTGTATATAAGTATCTTTTTATGGTAGTTTATTAACTTTTTTTTTTTTTTTTATAGAGCGGAAAGTGCACATGCAAAGCTAAAGCGACAACTTGGCTCTAGCCAACTTAACTTTGATTCATCATGGGACAGTATACATTCTTTGATAGAGCTGCAACATACCGATATTAAAGCATCATTTGAGAAGAGTCGTTGCATTATCCAACATTGTGCCAAGCATGAGGAGTTGAGAGAGTTGAGAGGCTTTGTGTCAATCACAGCATTAAACAAAATAATTTGCGAGTTAAAAAGGTAATATTTTCTTCTTATATTGATCATTTCAAACATTTATTCAATATTATACTGATTTTAATAAATAAATAGGGCTGACAATTGTGAAGGAAATGTGGATTCATGTCGTTGTACTCTTCGTCAAACCCATCAGCTGCCATGTGCTCATGAGATTGCCTTATACAAAAGTAGTAACAATCCCATTCCACTTGATTGCATTCATCCTCATTGGAGGAAGTTAGATTTTAGCATTCTTCCACCAAGGAGCAATAGCAACAGGTCAAATGTTGTTCATGTGAAACCACATATGATAAGATTTGAGAAGTGGTTTGAGGAACAAAGTGATGAGAATAAGAAACAACTTCTATTGAAGTTAGAAGAGATCATGAATCCGAGTTCTACATCACTTAGAGAGCCACAAGTGAAAATCAATAATCGAGGGCGTCCACGTAAAGAAGATAGTTCCACTCGTCGTTTACCTTCTGCCTTTGAGTATATGGATGCATTTTCAGGCCATGATAGTCATTTATCGGATCCTACAGTTGGGTCTAGAGCTCAAGGAAAAAATTTGAAGAAGCGTTCAAAGAATCAAAGAGAAGGAAGGACCAAAGAGTCGGCAGCATCCATAAAAAGGCAAAACAAAGAGTTTAAAAATTCAAAACAAAAGGTATGCACTTACTAACCTAATCCTATACATAGTTTATGTCACTTTACCTACTAAACAAGTTTTTATTATTTAGGTGTCAAACAAAACTTGCTCCGCGATACCACCCAGATTGACGTACGAATATACGACACTATTTCCTACCATGTATCAGCAATACATTGCAAACCAAACTGATGTTGATATGGATGGAAATTGTGGATATAGAGTCGTTGCTATCTCAATGGGGTTTGGTCATGATGGTTGGCGTACGGTACGTAAACATTTATTAGATGAGCTTAGAGGGAACCGCACTTTCTATGAAGACCACATTTTTGGGGCTAAACGGTTTCATGAACTAGAGAATTGCCTTGACTATTTTGTTGATGGGTTTGCACCTGAAAACTTTTGGATGACCATGCCCGATATGGGACATATTATTGCAACATGTTATGGTGTGACAGTAATCCATTTATCATCCACCATGTGCATTACATTTCTTCCTTTGTATAATAGGAATGAATGTCGAAATGAATATCGTGGTGATTGCGAGGGTGGTGAGTTTGCAATTGGATATGTTGGCCGTCATTTTGTTAAGGTAAAATATGGAATAGGTACCAAATTACATATTGTTGTCATTTTGTTAATTCATAACTAACATACATTATTGTTCATGCATGTAGGTAAATTTGATATCTCAATCTGTTCCTATTCCTCCAGTTACTCCTCTATGGCACAGATACCAAGTTAATAATGGACAGTTGTACAACATTTATGAGCAACGCATAGATCAATTCAAGAAACTCGAAAATATGGAAGACGTTGCCACCACAGATACATTTGCAGACATTGTGCATCTTGATATCGATTGAAAACATTGACATGTTGTTAAATTTGAGAGTTTGTTCTTATTCTTTTAGTTGAGATTTTGACCTTACTGTGGACTTATTTTTTTAGTTGGGATTTTGACCTTACTATTTATTTATACTTTTTAGAATAAATGACATTAATTTTTGGTTTTATTCAAAAGAAACAAAAAGAAATGCATAAATGTAGAAGCCAATATCGATGGAGAATTAAAAATGGGTGAAAGGTTTGTTCATTTGATGATTGAAAGAGCCGACATTGCAAATTTTATGTTGGAAAAGGGTGAAGCCAAATAGAAAAAGAATTCGAATTAAACCCTATATTGGAAAAGGAAAATATATTTTGAGTATTGCAAATGGGTGAACAAAGTAAATTTGAAATTTAAAAAATATATGTAGGGTGAGAAAAGAAAGTAGGTGAACAAATTAAACTTGAAATTTAAAAAATAAATGTAGGGTGAGAAAAGAAAGTAGGGTGAACAAAGTATTTAGTAGGGTGGGCTTAAAAAAGGGTATTTTGGGTACTGTAAATGGGTAAACAAAGTAAACTAGAAATTAAAAAAATAAATATAGGGTGAGAAGAGAAAGTAGGGTGAACAAAGGAAATTATAGGGTGGCAATAGCCGCACCCTTATAATTAATTCTGCAGCTAGCACCAAGTGGGATGAAAGGTAATTGGACGTTGCATATTTAATTCTGTGAAGTTCAAGTCCAATTTTTTTTTTTTTTTTTTTTAAGAAAGGATGACCTCAGCCAACCTTGCATTATAACTCAATGTCTCAATCAGTTAAGAATCATCGTTCAAGATTTATGTCTTCAATAACGTAGAAAAATAGTAAATAATAATGACAATGATAATGGCAAAAAGAATTTCAATATGATATTTTCTTATCAAAATGATCGTAGAAGAAGTACAAAATTTATTGTTAAATGGTTATTATCATTAAGCTATGATGGACAATTTCAATAAAAATGTTTATACGATTTTACAATTTAGTTATAAATTTGTATAAATCATTTATTCATGTTAATTAAAAACAAAACGGTTGATTATATAGTCGTGATGTGATTTAAAAGTGAGTTTCAGAAATAATCTTTAAAAAAAAAAGGGGCGTGTGTGTGTTTGTGGGGTTACAAAATTTGTTTTTTTTTTCTTTTTTTTGGAAATTATGTATTTGTTAGAATAGACAAACACAAATCATTTCTCTAAAACCAACTTTGATTATTGCAATGATATTTGAGGATACGAATATTTCAAATGATTGCCATGCAATTATTATATAAATGGAAGGAAATGTTTGCTGTAATGATGCAATGATTATTGACTTACTGTAATCATACTTGCACTTCTTTTCAAACTAATATCAATATATATGTAAAGTAAGTCTATATAATGGATGTGCAGGTATGACGTTGCACTGGAAGTGAATACATTTGGAGTTTTGAATGTGTTAGACTTTGCAAAGAAATGCTTCAATCTGGAGATGGTTGTTCACGTGTCAACAGGTTAGGGTTTATTTTTATGGGATTGTACATACCAGTTCATGGATTTGCACTGTATGTACTATTATTGGCATTTCCAACTCATCTGCACTTATGCTTCTTGGATTTGCTTCACGGCTTCACCTGTGGTGTAGCTTATGTGTCTGGTGATAGGGCGGGGCTGATACTAGAGGACTCATCTTCAATGGATGAGATGGCAAGACAAACTACTCATGATGTTGACTTGAAAGAACATGAAAAGAAGATGGTGGAGCGCAAATTAAAAGAACTACAAGCACAGCACGCTTCTGAAGAAGTTATTACAAATACAATGAAAGACTTTGGCACTGCAAGGTTTTAGAACTTCGACTAACTCCACCTTATAAACTCTCAAATTTAAATTTAATTGAACTTTGTTAATTATCTATTATTAATTGGTTCTGGCCGACCTTTCCAATCTATTAGGGCTAAGTTGTATGGATGGCCATATACCTATCTGTTTACAAAGGTAATGGGAGAAATGTATCTAAGACGCTTGAGAGGTAACCTATCTCTTGCTATTATACGTCCAACTCTGATTACCAGCACTTACAAGGAGCCATTTCCAGGCTGGATTGAAGGTTTCAGGTAATTAGCATGTGCATTTTATTTTATTTTATTTTATTTCTTTATTGGACCAATTACATATAGACCCATTTCCAAGTGTTACATTACCCAATAGGCCACCAAATCTTTTTTTTTTTTTTTCCCTCATAAAGCCACCAGATTAAAAAATGTCTTAAATTTTGGATATTACCACCGAACATTCTCTCCGGAGCCAGATGAATTATCGTCGGGGAAGCGACCAGTAGACAGCTGAGAAAAAGAAAACTGACTTTTTTTTAGAAGGGAACAACAATCACTCCACGCCTGAACCGAGCGTGGCCAATTTGGTTGAGAATCAAATGACCTTTTTGAACTTTGAGATGGTGTGAAGGGAAAATCTACTCTTACCAACACCAAAAGCTACCCTGACCAACAACAAAATCTAGTTTCACCAATATCAAAAGTTATTCTCACCAATAACAAAAACTACTCTCACAAACAATAAAAGCTACTACCAAACAGAACAAAGGCTACTCCTAGACATTGAGAAATATATTCTCAGACTAGGAAAACTACTCCCAAAGACTGAGAAAGTTATTACTAAGCAATACAGAAGCCTTTCTTAAACATCAAAACAATTATGAATTTATAATGTCAAATGCTTGAATCAAAACACTCAAATTCAGCAGAACGAAGCTTTGATTAGGCACAAATTTAGCCAAATAGACCTCCTATTATACACAAATTCAGCTAAACAGAAATCTACAAATGATTCAATCACGAAGCTCCCAGAGTAAAGACCTCATTTGGTAAAAACCTCTCAATGCTTGACGCCATCACCGCCGCGATAGTCGAAGGTGTGACACGACCTTCGACACGGCCTAGATCTAGGGGAGAGGGAGGGGAGAGAGAGAGAGAGAGAGAGAGAGAGAGAGAGAGAGAGAGAGAGAGAGAGAGAGAGAGAGAGAGAGAGAGAGAGAGATTTATATATAATTTGGCCTCACTGCAGTCGGTTTTATTATGTGGAAGGACAAAATCGACAGAGATGGAACAATTTGAGGATGCAACTAGCCTTATGAGAACAAGACAAACTATGTGGCTTAATGATTAATAAAAGTCTTAAAATGACACGTACTTATGAGTAATTTTCTATTATTTTTTCTATTACTAACTTGTATAAGATAATAGTCAAAGAGAGTTTCTATTGGGACCTCCAAATCTGCTCACTTGACCTCACTCTGTTATGAATTATTAAATAACATATATATAACCTACTATAAAATGACTATTAGGGACAATAATTATATCAAAAAAATGGTTATATTTATTTTCTCTAGACTTTCCAATTCAATAATATTAGATTGCATTCTTTATTATTTCCCTATCTATTTTCATTTTCCAATTTCACTACGTACTAATTAAAGCATTCATATATATATATATTAAGAAATAAAACTATGATTAAGATAAAAATGTATGATATGCATATTGAACGCATATTGGTCAGGGAGAACAAAATAAATTGTATTATGCCCTAAATCTAAATCTATCTATTATATTTGTAAAAAGAAAAAAAAAAAAAGGAGATAGCAAATAAAAATAAATAAAAAATATTTAATCATGAGGTACAGAAAATTGAGAAATCTTTTTTTTTTTTGAATAGCTAATAAAGAAAAAGTAAATAAAAAAAATCACATAAAAGTTCATGTTATTTTATTTTTATTAATTTTTAAAACTCAATACCTTGTGTTTGATTTTTTTTTTATTAGATAAGAGATTTATGTTATCTGATTAAGGAATTGAGATGTAATTAAGATTTATAGAGTAATTAAATCATTGAAATGACTAAAGTTTTTATTATAAAGATCTTTGTTTGTAAATTAATTATATGAGTGAGGTTATTTGAGGAACTTTAGTGAGGTTTAATGAGTAAATTTAGTATTTGAAAATTTAATAGGAGGTGTAAAAAGCACAGAGGTTAAGTGAGTAAATTTGGAGGTTCCAATAAAAAAACTCATAGTCAAATACATTATTTTGGATTTTTGATAATGTAAATGATCGATGTCATTGCCACATAAACACAAACATTTGCTTATATGCTTAGAGAAATTAGGATATGGTTTTTAGGAGAATATCTTGGGTAGGCCCCAAAGACATTGCAGGTCCACCCTTTCGATTAGAAACCATCTTTCCAAAACTCAATTCTTACCGCACCTGTTATTAGTCTGCAATATATTGGAAAATCCTTATAACTTAAAAACTTATACGCATGGACAAACCTAATGATCTAACCGTTGTACTGAAGAATTTCTCATTTTCTAGGTGACAGTTTATCCATGTTTACTTTGCAAACATGATTTGACTTTCCCACTTAAGTTCGACGTTAATGATAAAAGCAGTTCTAAAGTTTAGTTTTTCTAAACAAAAATTCATTTCCATTTGTCCGCAGCAGATCCATTAGAATTTTTCTACAACTTATGAGCATATAATGAGCATACTTTGTTATGGCAGTCCAACAGACTCTTTACATAACTCTCTAGTATAGTTTTTAATTTTGGGTATTTAAACTTAAAAACTAGTTACAGTATATATAGAGAATTGCAAGAGACACATCTTATAAATTGCTTGCTATGCTAGTTTTTTGGCTATTTTATCTATGGAAATTATTCTATACACCGACGGTGTAAGTGACCAAATCTTTATAAAATAATCTCAACCCTTGATATTTATTACCAACTTTAATTTTAATAAACAAAAAGTGTATTTAATGCAATCTAATCATTTATTTATGTTGGTGTAAGTGCATGGCGGTGCTCTGAATAATCTCTCTTTTATCTAAAGTTTGCTAAGTAACCATGTCTGATCCAAAAAACAATTTGATGGCTGCAGATCCTATGATAGCCTAATTGGTAGTTATTGGAAAGGGAAGCTCACATGTGTACCTGTCGATCCTATGTCAGTAACAGATATGGTCAGTTAAAGTTGTTACATAATTAGTTCGATCAACCGCTTCTTTTTAAATAATTGATGCAAAGTGTGATAATAATTTTTTTTAAGCTATACTATGAAATTATTTATCAAAATTTGAATTCATTTTCCAGCAAATGTTCCATCCTTTTTTTTTGTTTTTTTCTCTCATGTACATGCAAAACTAAACTTAAGGAGTTATATGTTGAACATGTATGCAGATTCCGGTTGACATGGTGGTAAATTCAATTATTACAGCAATGGTAGTCAATGCAAATAAATCTCGTGAAATTATTTACCATGTTGGAACCTCATTACGAAATCCCCTTAAATTCTCTGATTTTCACAAATTTATGTTCCGATACTGCACAAAAAATCCATGGCTTTACAATGATGGAAGGCTTATCAAGGTTGGCAAGTTAAAAATGGTGAGGACTATGACCGCTTTTCGCTTGTACATGCAACCATTGCAGGTTTGGATTTTCTTTTCATTCTCCTGTTGTTTTTGTTTTGTTTTTTTTTTGTTTTTAGCCACTGTTTCAATACTTGTTATCCTTTTGTAACTTGAAGGGGAGTCAAATCCTAACATAATTTTTTACTCTCTCTCTCACCATTTGGGCTAATCCCAAGGAGTTCACTTATTTTCATTTGAGAAAAATTCAGCTACTGTCTCCAAACTATTTTGCCAAGGCCAATTTGATACCCGAACTCTCAAAAGTATCAATGTGATACCCAAAGACCTAAATTGATATCAACGTGATACTTCCGTTCAAAATGTCTGACGGCGCCGTCTGTTTGCTGACGTGGCAAGCACATGAGTTAAAAAAAAGTGAAATGACCAATTTACCCTTCTTCTTTTTTTTTAGAAAAATTCATCTACCGTTCCCAAACTATTTTGTCAAAACCAATTTGATACCCAAACTCTCAAAAGTATCAATGTGATACCCAAATACCTAAATTGGTATCAATATGATACTTCCATCCAAAATTCTGACGGCGCCGTATGTTTGCTGACGTGGCAAGCACGTGGGTCTCAAAAAAAAGTGAAATGACCAATTTACCCTCTTTTTTTTGTTAATTCATTTTTTTCCTTTTCTTTTCATTTCTTTTTGGGGAAAAAATGCAAACAGTACCCGACCTTTGGCCCATTAGTAACTTTAGTACCTGACAAAAAAAAATATCACTTTGGTGCCTGAAGTTCGGATCCCGACCCAATATTAGTACCTAAAACACTGTTGGCCGTTACGGCGTTAGCCATGTGGCAAACTTTGAGGGGTATTCTCGTCCCTTCACTCAATCTCTTCTTCTTCCTCTTGCTTTCTTCATCTTCTTCTTCCTCCCAACTGTTGAATATCAAAACGCAGAATACAAGGACACCCACTCATGTTTTTCCTTCATTATCTTTTTCTAATTCATAACCAAACTCAACTAATATCACATTTATAGTAACGCACTTAATCCAAGATTATAACAACAACCCAATTTCCATATTTTTCGGTTCTCAGTATTGCAGCTAATCAACATTAGGGCTGGGCATTTAAGCCCGAAAACCCGCAAACCCGGACCGGCCCGTCAAAACCCGGCCCGTACGGGTCGGGCTCAATTATTTTTTTTGTCGAAACGGTTCGGGCCGGGCCTTGACTTTCAAACAAACGGTTCGGGCCGGGCCTTGTGTTTGAAAATAGAAAAAGCCCGTCAGGCCCGTATTAGACATCAAAAGACAGATGGCCATATATTATTGGTACTAATATAGAGAGTAAAATCCTTATCATAGGATTGAACACATAAGATTCTACTCTTCTCTCAAAAACCTAAACGTAATCTTCATCTTCCATTTCTAATTTTCTACCCGATCTGAACACACAAGAGGCGCCTCCATCTACAAAGTCGAAACTGAGCTCATTCTCCTCCGCCATAGCTGTGAGGCCGAGACACCAAACGAGCTCCGATCGAGACGCCGCCTAGGTCGAGACACCGATCCTTCTCTTTCTCTCTTCACTGCACCTGCACGACGCTGCCGACGCCTCCTTCTTTCTCCCTCATAGATCGACGCACCGAGTGAGACAGCTCCCGAGACGGCGCCCAGCTCTGTCCCTCTCTCTCTCTCTCTCTCTCTCTCTCTCTCTTCACTTCACCTGCACGAAGCCTCCTCTCTCCCTCTCGGATCGAGACGCCGCCCAGGACTGCTCTATCCTTCTCTCTTTCTCTCTTCACTTCATCTGCCAACTCGAAGCCAGAGAATAGGAGATCGTTGTTCTTCAGGTCTGCCACTCGTTTTAGCTTCATGGGTTCCTTAGTTTATTGATAAATTTGATCTCTTTTTGTGCTTATTTGGTTTGTAGCTAAACTGGGATTTGAGTTTTTGTTGAGTTCATTGCTTTTTGTATTTTGCAAAAAAGGCTGCTTGTCGAGCTAAAAAATCAAAGATGGCTGCTGGTATTTGATTTATTGCCTACTGCATTAATTTTTGCTTGCTTGCTGCATATTGCTATTTTATTTGCTACCTGCAGTTTCTGAAATGAATGAGTAAAGTTGATTATGTTGAGTTGCAGTTATTGGTATTTGTTTATATATTAAGAGATCTGGTATTTTTGTATATTGACTTGTTGATAATCTTGAATATTGGTATTGAAGTAGCACTTAGGAGTTAGGACAGTGAGAGTCTCAGGAGTTTGAATCTCATCAACCCAAACTTTTGCCTCCAACAATCATTACGTGCAGTCCCCATCGCTCGCTACCTCACGCCCACCATCTACCACCCCCGCCATCAGTCTTAGCATCCTCAGCAGCTCAATCAGGCATTGCATCTTCTCGTAAAGTATCCTGTACTAGTGACATCTAAATTCATGAGGTAACTGAGGCTATTTTACAAACGTACAAGATGCATCGCCAATTAAAATTGCAACCAAAAAGTTATTGTGGTTTACTATCCATCAAACTAACTAATCAACTAAAGTTTACTCTTATTTTCATGCATGACTTCTGTGATAGTAGTATTGTTATCTTTATATCACACATACACAGAACCATTCAGGGCAGATTCTGATGGAATGGTATTACTATTTTCATGAGTCTGACTTGCAGACATCAGCTTTCGATCAACCTATATTTATATATACATGTATACATATTTCCTCCCAAGGAGAGACATAATACTTATTCTGAAAATTTTTCACTATTGTTTCACAGGTATGGTTTTAGCAAAGAAGTTGTTGAGTGCCCAGGTATACATGTTTGTATTTCTAAAAAAAATTGGAAAATAAAAATAAAAATATCACGTTACATTTATGGAATGGACATAGAGATTGATTTTCTACTATTAAATTTGATTTTAAATGTTGATATTGCATGATTGTACAATTGCGAAGGTGATGGTTCTACACATGATGCCAGTAGGCATTAATCATGCTCCTGAAAATATCTTCTCAAATTATGTTATGTGTACTGCTTGAGTTTGCCTTCTTACAGCTTTTTACACCCTTAAAATTCTCATAAGCTTGCTGCTGCAGCAGAATGGGACTAGTCTAACCAAATAGATGTCAAAAGTCCTAAACCATTTAAATGACTCTTGGAACTATAAGGATTCTGTAAAGTCTGTACTTCATAAGCTAGGAAGTTGATCTACCCAGCAGAGTTTTATTGTTACTATTGAAATGATCTCACTGTTGTTTTTCATTTGACAGATTACTGGCCATCGAGCATTCGGGTTTGTGGCTTTTGGTTTCTGCCTAATGATGGATGGCTATTGTAGGGAAAACTGTGGAAGCCAATTGATGATGGCTGCATTGCTGCTGGATAGGAGACTGAAAAAAATGGCTTGCTAAATAGCTGCATCTGAATTAGGACTTTAGGACTTTATATTTCATTGGATATTTGTATTTGAATTTGGACACTTTGAATTCGAATTTGCAGCTTGAACTTTGTATCTTGATATTGTGTTTTGATTCAAATCTTCAACAGCTTGAAATTTGCAACTATATATGAATGAAATCTGGATATATATATATATATATATATATATATATATATATATAGGCATAAGCAAATGGTCAAATACAGGTTTTTGGGCCCGAAAGCCCGCAAGCCCGGCCCGAAATGAAACGGGCCGGTTCCGGGCCGGTCCCTGTTTTTGTTAAAACGGGCCGGGTCCGGGCCCAATGAAAAACGGGCCGGGTCCGGGCCCAGTGAAATTATAGTTGGGCCCGGCCCGTGCCCAGCCCTAATCAACATGCCAATCTCATTTTCCAGCATAATCAATCAAAATACAATAGAGCCAACAATAATCATATATCCACAAACCCATTCCACTTCTGCACCAAGAAGAACAGTTGCAATACACATGGAGTGTGAGAATCGAAATTTACCTTCACTGTGTTAATCATAGGTATTGCTACTGTGTCTAGTTTCGAACACGATCACTGAACATGAAGCTTTCTAACTTTGAAGCCAACACCTTGCTACCATCCAATCACGCTCAGATTTGCACTCCACTACACAGATTCTTAAAATGAACATCACCAAGCAGTTCTTCCTCCAGAATGCCAATCAACGTCAAAAACAAACCAGAAACTCGGCCAACAATACCCCAAACAACAACTTTATCAAAACTCAATGACAAATCGAAACCAAGGACACCAACACATAGAGTATCAAAAGAAGATCGAGTTTTATACCTCACACACAGTCAACGGTGAAGCGACGAAGCCAGAAAAGCTACCGACGATGGTACTTGTGTCAAACCCCGAAACCAACCAAAACCCAGTTAATCAAAACTTGATCGAATTCAAAAACCAGTGATACCCATCATGTAGAGCGTGAAGAGGGAAGAGGAGAGTGATTTCTATACCTCATGCATCCTAATCAGTCACCGGAATTCGTCAAAGAACAACCGAAATTCGTCGAAAACACAAAGCTTTCCGACTTCAATTCCTTTTCCTGAGTTGCCGGCTGGACGATCTGACCCCAGAAAGACGTCGGCGATGAGGAGAGGAAGCTATTTGTTCAAAATAGCAAGAAAATTCTTCTTCTTCCTTCTCTTCCACCACAAATTCGTCATATGTTTCTGGCAAAGGACTGTGAATTGCAATGGGAGATTGAGCATTAAGAGTTGAAAAGAGGGACGATGACATTGGGGAATGAAGGTGAAGCAATGGGTAGTACCTGGCTCTACCACAGACCCAAACTCGTCCGATTTCAGACCGGCGATGGTACTTCTATGGCCGCCAAGTACAAACCTCTTTCTTTCTCTCTCAGCCTTGTTTTGGGTGAAGTTTGAGTGAGGGTTGTGGCGACGGCGAAGGAGAATAGTGGATTGTGAGGCGAGATATGATTGGCATGGTGTGGGTGGCTGGATTAGAAATCTGAGCTTGAGGAAGAAGAAGAGATTGAGAGAAACGAGGAGAGTTGGGAGTAAGCAGAAGACGAAGAAAGTGAGAGAAGAAGAAGAGATTGAGTGAAGGGACGAGAATACCCCTCAAAGTTTGTCACATGGCTAACGCCGTAATGGCCAACAGTGTTTTAGGTACTAATATTGGGTCAGGGTCCGAACTTCAAGCACCAAAGTGATATTTTTTTGTTGTCAGGTACTAAAGTTACTAATGGGCCAAAGATCGGGTACTGTTTGCATTTTTTTCCCAAAAAGAAATGAAATGAAAAGGAAAAAAATGAATTAACAAAAAAAAAAAAGAGGGTAAATTGGTCATTTCACTTTTTTTTTAAGACCCACGTGCTTGCCACGTCATCAAACAGACGGCGCCGTCAGAATTTTGGACGGAAGTATCACATTGATACCAATTTAGGTATTTGGGTATCACATTGATACTTTTGAGAGCTTGGGTATCAAATTGGCTTTGGCAAATAGTTTGGGGACGGTAGATGAATTTTTATAAAAAAAATTAAAAAAAGGGTAAATTGGTCATTTCACTTTTTTTTGGACTCATGTGCTTGCCACGTCAGCAAACAGACTGCTCCGCCAGAAATTTTGGACGGAAGTATCACATTGATACCAATTTAGGTATTTGGGTATCACATTGATACTTTTGAGAGTTCGGGTATCAAATTGGCCTTGGCAAAATAGTTTGGGGACCGTAGCTGAATTTTTCTCTTTTCATTTCTACCACTACGTCCACTAATTAGTTGATATTCTCGTAACCTTGTTCTTTATTAATTATTTTCATTTTTCTTCTTCCTTGAAGGGATTAAAATTTTTGAATAAAGAATTTGACCAATATTTCCAAGATGTATGCATTAACTATGACCGGAATGTCAAATCGGTGATGCGGATGATTGAGTACTATATACCACTTTTGCTATTCCAGGGGATGTACGTATGCTTTGCTACAATAATTTGATGACTAAACATAAATTAAGTTGTGTAATTAGATCGCTTTCATATTTGCACTAGTGTAACGTTCGTTCACATTTTTGCTTGTAGCTTTGACGACACCAATTCTGAAGAATTGCGAAGGACAGCAAGCGAGAACTACATTGATGCAGAAAATTTTAATTTCAACCCAAAATGCATTGACTGGGAAGACTATTATATCCATGCTCACATTCCTGGCCTTGCAAAGCATGTTATTTTCAAACACAACCAAAGCCGGCTTTGAATGAATTAATTACTTCTTGACATGCATTGATATTGTTAAACGTTAAATGCTTATGCAAGTCAATACGTGTTGGCTTAGTCTTGACCAGTGCTGTGGACTACAGCTGTCATCCATGTAGTGGTGACTTGTCATGCTGGTTCGATGACTTGGATTTATCTAGTGTATCTTCTTTTCAGTTGCAATAATTGTTAGAGGAATTCTCTAACTATAAATAGGATATTGATGTAAGAATTTTGTGTGGTTGCATTAATTGGAAAAACTCTGAAAAAATTGCTCCAGTTTCTCTCTCTCATTTTCTCTCGTCTCTTTCATTGTTTCAAGTCTAAGCTCCTCAAGGTTAGCCATGGCAGTCATGTTATCATGGTATCAGAGCTTTGGCTCTTGATCCTGTGCTGGCCTTACCTATTGTAATTGTATGTTTCAGTTCGCTTCCGCATCTTCTCAAGCTCGTTGTGATTTTGTGAGCTGAATCCCTAACCTTTTAGGCTACTTCATCTCTTTGCAAATCACGCTCTTGAGGTTACGCTTTTACTTGCATATTTGTTCTCTACACTGCGATGTGATGAATGATCATTAATTTGTTGCATTGTGAGCTGGATCTGTGTTTTTTTTTTTATGCTAAGAACTTAGATCTGTTTACTTTGGCTTGATCTGTGGGTAATCAAAGCTAGTTTTGGTCTTGATCTGGACAAATCCGTGTAGATGAGAACATTCGAAACTTGTTGATTCTATTTGCAGAAGTGAAATAGTAGATCTAGCGTGTTTGAAGTCTAGTGAATCTTGGAGAGTGTTAATTCTATGAAAGCTAAGGTCCAATCTACTGTGATTGTGTGAAATAATCATTGATCTGATAATTTTGTGAAGATGCTACTGATTGAGAATATTCATTCATAATTGGAGAGCAGTTGTGATAACATAAACTCTGATAACATAATCGTTGTGTGCTATATCAGAAAATTTGATAACATCTTGATAACTTGTAGATTCCAGTCAAGTTTGTGACAAAATGGCTATCTCTCAGTCTGATATTAACTCACTTCTGAGTATGATCACTGTGAAGTTGAGTGAAAACAACTTTGTCAAATGGAGCTTTCAATTTCAATCTGTCCTGGAAGGCAATGATATGTTTAGCTACTTTGATGGTAGCTATCCTTGTCCACCTCGGTTTGCTTTGACTGAGGAAGGATCTATGACTAGTGAGGTTACTCATGCGTATAAACAATGGAAGAAGATTGATAAGGCTCTTCTCGGCTTACTCATGGACACTCTTGACGAGTCTTGTAATTGAGTTTTGGTATGGAGTATGATACTCTTCCTAACCTTTTTATGATAGGTTTAATGAGGCCACTATATACTCTTTGATGTAGTTCTTTTCAATGATGAATGAATTCTCGTTCGATCAAAAAAATAATAATAAGAAAACTTAAGGTTATGTTGCTAGAGATGCTCTAATGGAAGCTATTATGTTCCGGTTAAAAAAAAAAAAAAGATGTAACGGCAGTGTTAAGATAATTTAGGTAGAAAACTTAAACAATTGTATTAGCTGATGTGGTCATCTTATACGGTTACACCATTAGATAAAATAGAGTATTGAGATTTTATGTAATTTACAGAACTTCATATAGCGTTCACTTTAGAAGATACAGATCTCTCCTCAGTTTTTTTTTTTGAATAAGGGCTAGTGCGGCTGCCTTCAAGCCTTGATTAATGAAACCACAATATACATGGGGAGAAACATAGTGCCTAAACCCCAGATTACAATAAACATTAAGAGAACTTCTTGAGATAATAACAAGAGTCTCAACAAACACGATGTATTCTAACAAGCATCAATTAGCGAAGAGTGCTCTACTGGCTACTCCATTCTCTTTTCAATTGTGGTGACATAACGGAAAGATAACTCTATTACAAGGAAGTATCATTACAAATAGCATAGCTTTTCCACTATGTTGCCATTGAAAAATACCTCCAGTGGCACTTAGTTTCATCATGCCACTAGGAGACTGCGACCATTTGACCAAACAAGAAACTCGCCGCCTACCTACAGCTGACACGTTACTAGTACTAAGAGGTTACGACCATTTGCCAATGCAAGAAATTTGCGCCAACTTAGAGCAGATAAGGCACACAAGGTGCATATATCGGGACCAAGCCCACCTCATTCTACCAAAAAAAGGTAGCCACTTATTAAAACAACAACTAAAAAGTAAACATAAAGATAACTGAAAATAATAATAGAAAACACATCCCATCTTCAACCTAGAGTGAGACCCCGGGCCCAAGAACCATCCAGCCCAGAGCAGGCCCCCAACTGGACTAAAGCCAGGAAGGTCCAAACGTCTAGCCCAACCCAGCCCAAAACAATTGTTGCACACGCAGCCCAGCCACCACCGTCTCCACCCCAAACTGTTGCGCTGCCACATTTGGATCTAGACCACCGTCGAACAATAGTCGATGACGGAACTCCAGCAGATACCATCTCTCGCCACCACAATTCCAAACCTCGAGAGCCCAGTATCAAACCCAACACTGGGACTCTCACCGTCACCCTCTGCCTGATCTGATTCGAATCCACCACCAATCTCGATTGCATTTCCGATTCGATCCAAATGGACCCAACATCGTACCAGATAGCAGATCGGATGCGAACCGTAGCCACACAACCCGTCGCCACCAACTGATGCAAAGCCCCTACATGTGCAAACACCGCCGTCGACTGCAAGCAAGACAAAAGAATCCCTCTCGGCCCCAATATCCGGTCACTAGAGTGATCACTTGCACCAACATCTCGTCCGGCCGCACTCGACGCACGCCGGCGAGGCCAGTAGCCAGAGCTAACGCGGCGGCACTGCCGGACGAGAACAACCAACAACAGCAACAAAGAATAGGTTAGGGTTAGCGCGTGGAGCGCCTTTAGTAATTATGTAATTTTTTTGAATTTAGAAATGGAGTGCGGTAATCTTTCCATCATTGGTGTGTGGCAGGGTTTAACAAGGCCACTCTAGGCTCGTTGATTACGTAAGTTTATTCCAGGAATGAACGATTTACTCTCTTTGATAAAGTCAAAAGATAATACGAACGAAATGATCAATTAATGCCAGTTCAGTACATTCATCCAGCCTTTGATCATCCTATTTATAGAAAAAAAGAAAAAGAAAAAAAAAACAACTGCACAGTGTCATTATATCATCCACATCTGAAGTTTGGTTGCAAGGGTAAAAACGAAGGAGATCGAATCAAGCAATACGAGGTGCAATGGCCAATGCGAATAGGATTAGTGGCGCATAAGTAACCCGACGTCCCTTACGTCAAAACGAGTGGAGTAATTAACAAAAAAAATAAATCATTGATAAAATTAACATTCCTGCCCCTATAGCTCAGTGGTAGAGCGTCAGTCTTGTAAACTGAAGGTCTGTAGTTCGATCCTGCATGGGGGCATTGATTTTTTTTCTTTCACTGTTTTGGATTTTGTGCAGAAGGACATACTATTGTTAACAAGAAGACAACCATAGTTCTATAGTTAAGCTTCCCCAAAAGATCAGCTCAGCTCTAAGAGATCTCCTATACTAAAAGACTTGTCAGTTGATGAGCTGAGTACTAATATGACACAAAAAAACTTCATGATTAAGTAGCACATTTCTGGTTGTGGATTTTGCCATCACCAAGGGGCCTTAGCCACTTGTTGGAGCATGTCCTCAAGCTTTTCTGAACTCACATTTTGAGTCTCAGTCTCTACTTCCAACAGCCTGCTTATGGTCCTTTTCACTTCCAACAGCTTTGCCTCCAAGGTTCTCATCTCTATTTCTGCTTGTTCCCTTTCATGCCTTGCCTCTTTACCTCTTTTTGACTCTGAAGCGAGACTTGCAAGCTTGTCTAGCCGGGTACGCAGGAAACCAACATTCATGCCAAACACCTCAAAGGCCTGTAGAGTCTTATTCCAAGTTGGAAAATTACATTCTAATGTGGAAGCCTTGCAGGTTCTTATGCCTTCTGCGATGGTGGTTATTTCAGAAATTGCCCCGGTTATGAGTTGCCAATTAAGACCGTCCAGAAGATGTTCATGAAGGTATGCGTTTTGACCGCAGCAAAGGTCATAGTACTTCGCCAAAACTGGTTTGGGAAACTCGGAATTTATGATGAAACCATCGACGATGATGTTGAAGTTCTCCAAGGAGCTCACTTCTTTGAAAGGAATCACAGACTCTGCGAGTCTAATTCCATCAAACACTTCAGAACCAAGACTTCCAGTATCATTTTCAGACAGATCAGCAATCGGACTGGATTTAGTATTGCAGGCTATGGTGTTATAGTTTTGAGGATTTTCCACTGAAATAGGTCTAATATCCTCATATTCTGCCCCTTCACAAGTAGTAATGTCCCCTGCAATCATTGAAATTATGTAGGAGGATCAAAGACAGTAACAATTATGATTATCAAAAAATGACAAAAATAACTTTTTAAATTTTGAAGCAACCTACCAGTATCCATTTCTTTAATGCAAACACCTAGGTTCATAAGGCCAAGAGAGCAATCTGATTCATCTGAACCCTTTGATCGAACAATATACACCTAAAAAGTAGGCAGCAGAATTGAGCTGTTCGTGAGTAGTATCTAAAAAGCAGTTATAACAATCTATAGTCTATGCGTAACAGCCCATTTTAGAGGCTCTATTAAAAGAATAATTAACAATTCTTCAAAGGAGTGAGTTAGCATTATCCTTTCTCTACAAATCACACACGAGCAATGACATCTATATATAAGACATATGAATATGATTACCTATACAAATGCACAAGGAATATAATTAATCATGTCCTTCTTTTTTAAATAACTGGTTATAATATCACATCATGATCCAAATCTTGATGGCCTTCCCAACATCTATCCTCATATATGCTTTACACTGTCTGATTTGTAAAGCAATGAACAATAATTTAAGTCATTGATATTCATCTCTGATTTAAACACTTTAAACCAGAAAACCTCTCCTTTATTAAACTAAGGATTCGCACTCATTTCAAGAAGGTTACATCAGTTACCTTGAACTTTGAAGGAGTGACACGATGGAAAACTACCACATCTCCCTCCACTAACTTGTGAGCAATCGAAAAGCCTCTCCATCCACCACTTAGTCCAACCTTGTCCGCAAGATATTTGGTTTGGTATTCTTCCCCACTTTCATCTTCCAAAGCAATCATCGTGTCATGTTTTGGCAAATGTACACAACAGAATTTCTTAGGAAGACCCTGCACAGCATATAAAGATATCATCCTACTTATCTATACCTTCATATAATCTTATTACACAATTGTGAAGAGAGTGAGTGAGATTTACAAGCCAGAATCCTCCCGTAACATGTGACGGTAGCATAACTTTGATCAGTGTAGGAAACGCTGGTGCTAAACTTGCTTCAATCTCTTTTGCTCTTTCCAGAACAGAGAGCTGAGCTTGGGAAGTGTCATATACGCTTTCTTCTGTCGCTCTCTTTAATCGCTTTGGTTTAAGACTACTGGTAAAATATTGGGGTTTCATTTCACTTTGTAGCAATCATTATTGAATTAGGAAAAACAAATTAAAAAGTAATTTAACAATAGTCACTGACCTTTCAGACTTGATGGATTTAGCATTGACCATCTGTATTCAAAAGTTGCATACTGTTCAGTCAAAGGAAAAGAGGTGTGTATGGACTTGTTACTCAACCACTACAACCCAAAAGCTTAGATTCTAGGCAACAATTAACATTCTCGGTTACAGCCATGGCAAAACCATGTAGGTACTATAAGTGCAGGTGTAGCCCCCTTGAAGGGTCCCAAAGATGGGTACTATACACAGTGGGGTAGAACTTAACTCCATAAACTGGGAAAGGCTACTTATGTGCTTGTGTATTGCATATTCCCCTTACAGTTTCAAGCTAGCTAACCAGGGCTTCTTAGGACTAGAGCTAACACAACATGTATAATAAGTACTAGAACCAAAAAACCTTAGGGTGTTAAAGAAATGCGTCAACAATGCATATGAAGCTAAATAAATCGAACAACGGCATTTATATGCGAGACTATATTTTCAACCAGTTCTTCTGATGGTGATGGCATAATTTTCAGGATTTCTAGTATATTCTTGAACAGAAAACATAGGCCAGGGAAACAGATACAAACACATATCTCTGTAAGTTCTGGGTAGACCATCATATGGCATCAATTTTGAGAAGCAGATTGCTTTTGTTTTTCAAAACGTCCAAATTGCAGACAATGAACATAAAAATGAAGACTTGTTGTCTGCATCAAGTCTATTGCACATAACATTTTCCAAAGCAGGCACATGTGGACATTTACCGGACTCAAACTCTTTGATGACCATCCAACAAAATCAGAACAAATAAACAAGCAGACCAAAAGCATGAGTGAAGAAAGAAAGAAAGAAAGAAAAGATTAGAAGCGTTTCTGACATTGTTCTTGGTTGTCTGTTTGAGACATGAAGATTTTCTCTTCAGCAGCTTTTCTTCCTTGTTTGGTGATCTTCCCCTCTTAATCTGCAACACCTGCTAATTGAACAGTCACTTATTACTCTGTGAAGTGTCAACAAAAACCAAAGCCATAGAATTACATGAAGAAACACACAGAAAGGGACAGAGAGAGGGAGGGTTTACTTTGGAGCTCTGTTTCTGTTCTTGAACAATCGCCATGGGTCTCTCTCTCTCTCTCTCTCAAAGTCTGGCTCTGTTTAATGGGGAAGAGAGAACACTGAAAGAGTCGGAACTCGGAACAGTAGAGTGGCGTAATAAGAGGGGGGAAAGATGAAAAGACCGTTCAATTCAAATTTTGTATTTCTGTCAGACACTCACTCGAGGCCTACAAGTTTTGCCTAAAAATGGAGCGCGTTTCCAAAACTAATAGGGGCTCTCTGGACATTACAGCTTTTGGTATTTGAATTACTACCGTGGTTAATTACGTGAATGAACCGCGTACAATGTTTAAAAATAGTCTGCACTTAGAATTGGAGAAGATTGAAATTTAATTTGACCACATTCAATAAATCAGTATTAATTAAGTAAAGAAATCTTCGGAGGTTAATTAATAACCTTAAAATGTTTTCGGGTTAATTAGAATACCCGTTTTTGGAGGATTCACAAGGAACTCACAGTCACACAAAAAGACATAGAGACGGGTTGACTTGGCTCAAAGTACCCATGTGAGGCTATGCTACATCCACTCCAATACAGGTGAAGAGGTTACATGAGTCAAGAGCTAGGAGTTCTAGAGAGATGATGAGGGACATCTAATGGTGGAGGCTTCTCATACAATTGGCTGGCTAATTAATGTAGATAAAATCATGCTATTACTCTGTCTATTTATGTATTGTAGATCTCCTTATAAATGTGGGGTCGCTCATCCATACACGCAACCCTATAATAAGGATATTTGTTATAATAATAAAGAAAAATATCACAAATGATCACTCAATTTTTACATGTTCAACACTTTGGTCACTCATTTTTTAAATATATCACTTGAGTAACTCAACTTTAACTCTATTATTCATTTTAGTCATTTTATTAATTTTTCCGTTAAAAAAAAATTGCCACAATATCAAGGATATTTTCGTCCAATCAATGGTGGAAAATTAATAAGTTTGAATTGGAATGATCGGGAGAAGTGACTAAAATGAGATTTTGATAGAAGTACCCTCTAAAAAATGCATATTTATGAAAATATCGCATACTCAACTGAGATTTTAACAAAAATTTAGCAAAGTGACTTAAGTGATTGACAAAGTAATAGTTGAGTAATCAAAGTGATATATTTAAAAATTGAGTTACCAAAAGTGTCGAATGAGTCATAATTGAGTGACTAACTGTGAAATTATCTGTAATAACAACTTCATATCCTTTTAAAATGTTGACTTTCCTTGAATATTATGGGTCAAAGAAATTAAGGGCCTGTTTGGATTTGAGGATTTGGAAGTGTGGATTTGGATTTGGACCCCTCAAATCCAAATCTATCCGTTTGGCAGATCTTTTTTAAGTGTATTTGGATTTCAAATCATCTTGCTCAAATCCATACCCCATTTTTCTTAAGAATTTCAAATAACTAGTCAGGGGTAGTTATTTGAAATCACTAGCAAAAAAAAAACCACTCCGTCTCTCTCCTCCCCTCTCCATCGTCTCCGTTGATCGTCCTTCGCCTCCGTCCTCCTCACCGGCAAGCATTAATGCTGAGATCCATCGCCGCGACCAATGCTGCGTAAGCGTTCACGTCCTCTGTGATTCACTCCGATCTCCACCTCCGGTTTGCTACACTTCCCAATCCCTTCCACGGTCGACGACATCACAAACCCTCTCTGCAGCAACTGCAAAATCAGCTCGAAGTCGGACCCAGGGATTGACGACCCCGACCCGGAGCTAAAGTCGAAGCTGATGTGCAGACTGTTCACCGACGTCAAACTCGAGGTTAGGTCGATTGTCGGAGGCGCGTCTCACGGCGTCAAACTCTCTTTCTCTGTTGATGTTTTCTCATAATGATCTGGGTAAATTTCTTCCCATGAAATCCTTACACTAAAAATTATATTCCAAACAACAACATTTGAAATCAGTAAATTCAGAATCATAGAGATTTTAAATCTGAAAATTTTAAATCCAAATCCAAATTTAAATTCAGTATCCAAACGGGAGCTAAGGGAATTCTCTAGGTAAGTACTCATTTGGTGAGTCATTGTTGTTAGTACTTTCTAAGCAGCATAGTTTACCTAAGCAATAGTGCAATACAAATTGTTATATTAGGAACCTAGTCTAGCTAGGGGAGACAGACTCATCTAGCTTATATTCTATAGAAAGTTAAAGTGACGCACTCTAAAAAAAATTATTTTTTATTTGTTACTTTTTCATTTTTTTTTTTCAGTTACTTTTTCATAGTTTTAGCCTTTTAGGTTGTGTAACTTTGTAGGAAGTGTTGTAGTAGAGAGTATGTGAAATCATTTTAGCATTAGAGCATCTCTATGAATATGCTCTTCATCATGTGACCTCTCAGTGCGTCAGAAAAAAAAAAAGTGACCTCTCAACGATAACATTTAACAATTCTCTATATGCATTAGAGCATCTTTGGTGAATATCCTCTCCACCGTGTGGCACCTCTGAACAGTAGTTTTTAGAGTCTTTGACTCAAAGTAAGTTTAAAGTAAAATGACAGTTTTGCCCTTAATATAATTAATTAATTAAATGTGTCATATCTCTCTCCCTCTCTCCCTCTCTCTCTCTCTCTCACTCAGATCTCTAATTCACCTGAAAGCTTCCATCACCTCCATCACCGCCACCTCCTATGAAATCTGTGAATCCAATCCATAGCCTATTGTCGTCGCCAGTGCGTTTTGAAGATCAAGGGGTGGCGCTAGAGAGATTTGGAGACCTTGCGGCTGCACGGGAAGCCGAGCTTGCGGTGGAGCTTGCCGGTGTCGTTGAGGTGGAGGACGCGGTGGGGCTGCGTCGAGAGAAGTCTTTGGATTTGGTGGGCATTGATCTCGTCGATGCTTTAAACTCCAGCCGCGCCTAATACGTACATCGACCTCTGCCCGGTGACCTGATGGTCGCAATTGCTGCCTCTGCAAGTCCTGCAGCACGAGAGTTCTTGTCGGGGTTTTGTTCTGGGTCGGAGCTCGCCAAACCGCATCATTCTGGCTTTATTATTATTATTATTAAATGGGGCAGAATGTGATCACCATGAAGTTAAAAGGAAAATGGGCTTTTCGACCACCACATCTTGATCAAAATGTGTCACATTTGAGAATATGATAATGCATTTAACTTCTACAACACACATTAGGTACAGGAAGTGCTACAAGGTTCAAGAAGTTTAGAACCCTTTTTGTGGAGCGCATAATTTGCCGTAGCCTTTCTTTTTTTTTTTTTTTGGGGGGGGGCAATAAATCTTTCCGGCGACCTATGAGACCTCCGACAACCTCTTTCGGGGCCTCAGGTGAGGTTTTCAGAAAAGTCCGGTAGGCGGCGGCTGGTGATTAGATTCCTGCGAAAGTTGGCCAGAATCCGACGGCCGGTGACAGGGCTTCGGCGAAGTCTCCTATGGTCTCTCTCTCTCTCTCTCTAAGTAACAAATGAGTGAGAGTAAAATAGTCTTTAAAAAAAACACTTAATGGGGTATTAGGAAAGACTTCCTTAGAGTGTTTTAGGTAAAGGGGAACTATAAAAACTTAATAGGGCAAGTGGGAAAAAAAGTCCCTAAAAATGGGGTAAATGGATAAAAACCCTAATTTTTAACAATCATAGCTCTAATCAACAGTGGTGTTCACCTGGTCAATTGCTGACCAAAGAATTTATGCTCAATAACCCTTAGATTTACATCTAAAGGTAGAAAACAAAACACTTCAACTTAATAATAAGTCTCTCTGCCATTGGATTTACATCTAAGGGTGATTGATCATTATTTTCTTGGTCAATAACTGACCAGGTGAACATTTTTGCTCTAATCAATATGTTATGGTTATGTGTAATTGGCATATTGAAACTACGGTTTACTACTTGGGTCCCACGTCCCACAAACCATAATAAATCTAAAATAATTTGATATAAAAAAAATATAAAAGATAAGTTGATCAATGCAAGGAGATTTTCTCTCACCCTAGTTTCTCTCAACCTAGTTTTTCCTCCCCCAAAACCCATGCATGGCAACTTTACCGCTCTCCCCTACCAGACCAGATCTATCACCTTTCTTCCTTATCCATGGCTACCATTGATGCTGTCACTGCTAGCTTTGCTGCCTCCTTGGCTCTTGCTGAGGGTGGTAAAGCCCCGGACCTTGGAAAGATGGGTGGAGGCCTTGTGCGCAAATCCTCCCAATCTTTTCTTCTTGGAAAACCTCTTACTCGCAAACCTGTGGACTCTGCTGCCTTCAAATCTCACTTCCTCCGAACATGGATGGTGGAAAGGGACTTTAGAGTCCAGGAAATGGAGAATAATCTTTTCTTGTTCTCTTTTGAATCAATCCGAGACCGGAATAAGGTTCTTATAGGAGGAGTTTAGTGTTTTGATCGGGCTCCGGTCTGCCTGGAGGAGTATGACGGAGTCCTACCTATTACTGAGGTTTCGATGAAACATGTCCGTATATGGGTTAGGGTTTCGGGCATTCCGCCGCTGTATGAGGAACCTAATAATTTTACTCTCATTGGGAACCTTTTGGGAGGTTTTCTGGATTATGACAAGAAAGAATTCCGAAAAGGAATTATTCGCATATTCTTTTTGCATGATATCTCCAAACCCATTCTCCTTGAACGCAGGATTTTCTCGGCGAAAGGAATTGAACTTTTGTTGAAATTTCAATTTGAACACCATAAGGGTAGATGCTCTCAATGTGGCCTGATTACTCATTCTGGGGCCAAGTGTGAGGACCCTAATGTGGCAATCTATACTCCTAGGGAATTGCACTTCTGCAGCCCCTCTACTGCTGGTGGTTCCTTCTCCTTCTTGGCCCAAGCTAGTCGTGAGTTACCTTTCTCTTCTCCTTCTTTAATAAAGAAAAAGAAGCCGGTCATTAGAAGAAAGGATGGATCGGTTTCTGGGTTAGATTCTTCTGCTGGTACTGTGCAAAGTATGGCAGAGGAGGAGATATTACAGCCAACGACGATTATGGATGAGGTGGTAGTCTCGGGATCCACCTCCATGGAGGGTGTTCTGAAATCCATTCCTCCTACTGAAGATGTGCACATGGAACCTAAGGTTTACAAGAAGAGAAGCAGGAATGGAGGTTGTACCCCCTCCCCAAAGAAGTTTAAAACTATTCTGGGGGGTAAGCTTCTTACTCTTCAAGCAAATGCTTTGGGTTTGGTGGAAACTGACAAAGAAAGTGAGCAAGGCATCCTGAAGAAGAAGGTTGGCAGGCCTCTGGGGAGCAAGAATAAGAATTCTCATCCTCAGAAGATGGTGGGTAGGACTCCTCTGCGTCTTACTTACCCTACTATTGAAACTGGTCAAGAGAGTAGCCCTATGGAGAAGGGAAAAGGTAAGCTCTAAGCTTCCTTTATTCAGTACCTAGCAGTTGAAGCTTCAAGTCTATTGCTATTTAAGTTTAGTTGCTCTAATTGTACACCAATTGAGGTCTTAAGCGATTAGAGTTACTCTAGTAAGGATTTAGGTAGTGTTGGATTTGCCTTCATTGGCTAGGTCAAAAGTGTGCTTATTTTGTTCAACAGTGAGGGTTACCTGTCATGTGTTTGATAGCTTAGACCATCTAGTTCTTTTGATATGAGATAACATATGATGTATGTGCCTTCTGGCCATGATAAAAGAATGAAATTATCCCTTTCTCTCAAAAAAAAAAAAAAAATATATATATATAGGTTAAATACTGTTTACTCCCTGAACTTTCAGGGAAAAAATAGTTCAGTCCCTGCCTTTTCAATTTCACATGTTTACTCCCTCATCTCTCAATTTTGGACTAATAGGTCCAATTTGTTATTCTCTGACCAAAAATGTCTATTCTACCCTCAAATTTTTTAATTAATTAATTAATTTTTTTTGAAAAGATTTTTTTCTCTTTTGTTTTGTTTTTGTTTTTTTCTTTTTCCTTTTTTTGATTGAGCAGATGAAGAGAGGTTTTGTGTTTCGGATTGATTTGGTCACTTTAGAAATTTTGATGTTGAAGGAGAAGAGAGGTGGAAGAAGAAGAGATAAATAGAAAAGGAAAAAAAAAAAATTAAGAAAAAGAAAAAGATGAACTGAGGGTATAATAGACATTTTAATAGAGTTTTTTTTACGGAATGGACCTATTGGTTCAAAATTGAGAGATGGGGGAGTAAACGTGTGAAATTGAAAAGGCAGGGACTGAACTGTTTTTTTTCCTGAAAGTTCAAGGAGTAAATAGTATTTAACCCTATATATATAGGGGGCGGATCCGTAGCATCATAAATTATAGTTAAAATTATACTTCAATTACCAACCATTAGATTAAAAGACTATCAATGGATGAGATTAGCCATATAGAATAATATATCATTACCTATTATTTTAATTTCTTTTTAATTAATTAATCAAATCTATTTATTATGATTTAATAAAAATCAATAATTGCTATTCTTATTTGGAATACAATTAAGGAATCAAATCTTTCAATTGTTTTCCTATTGAAACTCATCAAAAAAGAAAAAGAAATCGATCAGATGAGGCCTTTGATGAACTAAATGAAAACTTTAACAAACTAAATGAACATGAAAGAATTTTACACAACGTCAACTAGATATCATGAGACCTGATGTTTATCATCAACAAATGGCATGAACTGTACAATATTTAGAGCAAACAGAAAAAAAAAATAAAAATTAAGGGTAACCTATTGGAAATATGCAATGAAAATATGATGACTCTTGATTTTGCTCTGTCATCTTGATGAAGAAAAGGTGAGAAAGAGCTAGAGAATTCAATCAGTTTTCATCATGCTTCGTCAAACGCCTCATCAGTTCTTTTTTGAGCAGTAGATGAGTTTCAATAGGAAAACAATTGAAAGATTTGATTCCTTAATTGTATTCCAAATCAGAATAGCAATTATTGATTTTTATTAAGTCATAATAAATAGATTTGATTAATTAATTAAAAAGAAAAGAAAACAAAACAAAAATAATAGGTAATGATATATTCTTTATGACTAATCTCATCCATTGATAATCTTTTAATCTAATGATTGGTAATTGAAGTATAATTTTAACTATAATTTGTGATGCCACGGATCCGCCCCCATATATATATATATAAGATATAATAAAGTACTATTTAATTTGACATATCTATTGGAGATGAGAAATTGTAAAATAATGTAAAATTTTCCACGTCATCCCTCAAATTCAAATTTGACATATTCCTAAGAGATTGTGCTTCGCTCGTGTGAAAGAACTGTGTTCGCACTTGCAAAGCGTCTTTTTTATCGTTTACATATATTTGATACAATTTTGTTCCAATTTATACTCATACTGGGCTTGGTTAAACTTCATTCAGAGAACTCATACACTCATGCTTATACTTCGCTTGTATTAACTCACACACATACTCGGACAAACGCACCCGCACATACAGAAAATGGTGTTTGTTGCGATATCAAAATTACATTCTATATGTGTACGTAAACCATATCGGATATGTGGCTAAGGCTATGCATAACCATCTATCCCTTTACAATAATATTCGTTTATTGGTTACTTTTAAGATTTAATTTGTTTACAATGGACCCCTATGGCAGTATTTAAATCATAGAATTATACTCATGGATATTTCTTTCTCCTCTGTGTTGTATCATATTACACTTGGGACAATTCTTTTTTGACTTTCTTTTTTATTTTGTCAAGGGGAACTCAAAGGTTTCTTAGGCTCAAGATAAAACCATTCGGCTTATGTGAAATGCTCCAACTGTACATTGCAGCACAGTGTCTGGCCACTTTGACAGCTTCGGGGTTTGAACATAAGTTGGGGAGCACACTCAACTAGGCAAGAACCATTAGGCCACTTGCAGTGGTTACTTCGGACAATTCTTAGATTCACTCATAGGGTGAACGAGTATATTCACCTCCATTTTCGATTAACATACTTCTACTTAATAAATTTATAATCCAATGACCCATATCTTAAATTAGCCTTAAAAGATCATCTCTGTAAAAAATCAATCGAATTGGAAATCGTTTAATTATCTACTTAAATCAAACAAATTGATGTTTCTAACAACACTTACTACTATTATGATGAACCGTCCATATATTTCATAGAAATTAATAACTAAAAGGTATTCAATTTGATTGATTTTTTACATAATTAATTTTTGTATTACGTTATACAACATGGATGGTTGGATTAGAAAATTACAATGTTATTATGTGTTAAAAAAAAAATTATGTGTTAAATCCAAGAGAGGGTGAATATGTTTATTCATCCAAGGGGTGAACCTAAGAATTGTTCTTAAATTTGATGTTTATTTTGTATTTTTTTCTTTATCATGGGTAATATGGGAAGATCACAAAAGAATCGGAGGCAATTTCAGAAGTTCAAAATTTACTTCATGCACTTTCTTAGGCCAACGGCAACCACACCACATTAGTGCAAATTTTGATCCGTGTAGAACAATTGAAATCTATGTCCTTCAATAGATGATGTGGCTTGGTATTTGGAACTTACTACCATTACATTTATGAGAATTGCATACCAAAAAAATAACTGCCCAATACCATTTGGTCTAAGTGGCATTAGTTTTTTTTTTTTTTGAGTACCGTACTGACTTCTAGTCTCGAACTAGTTATGCATTCTGAGTTGAAATGGAAAATAACTTTTAACACTACGAAAGTAAATTAAGTTAGCTGAGATACCATTACCCTGTTCGTAGTTCTATTCAATAGTTAACATACTCGACACAGAATCAGGATAGCTAAACTGCTGGTATGCATAGCCTTTACAAAAATGCCAAACACAAATGACACAAAAATCTTCATCATGTAGCCTCAGCATTGAAGTTTGTCATCACCAAGGGGCCCTGGCCACTTCTTCGAACATAGCTTTAAGCCTCTCAGACAACAAATTATGAGTCTCAATCTCAGAATCAAACCAAGTTGTGGTCTCCTTTTTCCCCAAAAGCTTTACTTCCCCTTCTGCTCGGCCTCCATCAAGATTACTATATCGTTTTGATTCTGAAGCAAGGCTTGCAAGCTTGTTTAGCCGGGTACGCAGGAAGCCAACATTCATGCCTAACGTCTCAGAGGCTTGCAAAGTCTTATCCCAAGTCAAAAAATCACACTCTGAAGTGGTAATCTTGCAGGCTCTAATGGCATCTGAAATATTGATTGTCTCAGAAATTATTCCAGCAACCAGTTTGAAGTTAAGACCCTCAAGAATATTCTTATGAAGGAATGAGCTTTGACTGCAGCAGAGCTCATAGTACTTGGTCAAATGGTACTTTGAAAACTCAGAATTTAGGACCAAACCATTGATAATGACATCAAAGTTTTCCATGCCTTTCACTTCTTTGAAAGGGATAACAGACTCTGCAAGCCTAATTCCATCTAGAACTTCAGAACCAAAATCTTCACCATCATTTCCAGAGCGATCTGACATTGGAGCCAATGAGGTATTGCAGGCTATGGTGTTCTTCTTTTGAATAGGTTCACGAGGAATGGACACTTTTGCAGTTTCACATGCAGTAAAGTTTGCTGGAGGATTTAAATCATTGAAATGGTAGAGGGGGGATCAATGACTGGTTTTGCAATTTAGCAACAGAACTCGGGAATTTTGAAGGAACTTACCAGTATCCATTTGTCTGATGCCAGCATCTAATTTAACAAGGCCAAGAGCACAATCTGCCACATCTAAACCACTTGATCGAACAATATACACCTAAAAATGTAAACCATTAGAAGAATAAAATGGTTTAAATGGGTTAACATTTCATACTAAAATATAACTCCTTCATAATCCAACACTCAGTAGTTTCTACTAGCATAACTCATCAACTCCACTATATTTAAAACCAGTAAACATCCAGAAGCATTAGAGTTATTCACTAATGAGAGTCAGTCTTTCCTTTTTCTTCAATTGCCCATTCAGGAGAGACTCCTTAATTTAGGAGATGTGTGATAACGCAGATTAAACAACTAACCAAGTTAACCCTATTTTTTCCTTCAAATCACAGGTTAAGTATCCTTATCAGGATCATTATCAGAGTCGCAAAATGGCCTTACAAGCGTGGAACTACACCCCAAAATGCTTAAGCTGTGAGGGAATGGGCTAACAAGTTATATCAAGCTAGAACCTATCATCTATCTCCATATATACTTCACTATGAGAACAGCAATCTGGGTTAGCACAGCAAAATAACAAATTCTTGGGCCTTACTCTCCCTATTCATCAAATTTTAACCAAATGAGTCAGGATGTGGAACTTGCAATCAACAAAGGATCCATACAAACATATCAAGAAGGTTCAATCAGTTACCTTAAATTTGGAAGGAGTAACTCGCTGGAAAACTACAACATCTCCAGCCAATAACTTGTGAGCAATTGAAAATCCTCTCCATCCAGCACTAAGTCCAGCCTTTCCCACAAGATATTTCGTTTGGAATTCTCTCCCACTTTCATCTTCTAAAACAATCATTGTATCCTGCTTTGGCAAATGATCACCGCAAAATTTCTTAGGAAGATTCTGCAAAACACGAATTGAAGTGCATTTAAGTATATCAACCTAGTAGTCCAAGCCCTGATATAGTAAATAGCAGAGTGTGAGGAAGGTCTACAAGACAGAAGCATCCAGTGACATTTGACGGGCGCATAACTTTGGCCACTCTAGGGAACGCCGGTGCTAGATTGGCTTCAAGCTTCTTCGCTCTCTCCATAACAGAACACTGAGCTTCGGAAGTATCATACAAGCTTTCTACAGTAGATTTCTTACATCTCTTCAGTTTGTCACTATTAACAAAAGATTGAGGGTTCAGTGTTACTTTCTAAGAAAAAAAATTGATTAGAAAATACAGATTAATATAAGGAACATAATTCACAGACCTTTCAGACTTCATGGTATTAGCATTGACCACCTGTATTCCAGGATATGCAAAATTGTTCAGTTAATTGAGCATCTAAATTATTGACAACGAAGAAAAAGAAAACTCAAGCCACATGTAAAAAATAAAATGAAAAGAGAGAGATAAACTGCTGCTAAATATACACCAAAACATTGACCTATAGGTGGGTACAACATTGTTAATCACTACTCAGGCCCATAAGCTTGAATCACTTATCGGCTATCCTCCTCATATGAAAGATGGAAAAGGAAAAAAAAAAAAAATACAGGTCAGCCTTCCCACTTGTAGGTTACCATGAAGTGATATATGAGGGAAGGAGTCAAGATTTCAAAACCACGACATCAACAACATGTTAGAGCAACTCCAAGAGCTTCCCAAAAACTCCTTTTTCTGGAATCAAATAATCAACATCCTATATATTATATCCCTTAAAAAACTCCAAGTCTCCAACTCCAACAGCATCCCTATAATAGCTAGAGTTGAATATTTTACCTTACTAGTTAAAATTGAATATTTTCAATCCCAAATCTAACCTATTTGTTGAATATGATCTTAGAATAAATTGAAAGAAGATAAGTAAGCCACGATGTGGATACCAGTATGATCTCCTCTGAAAAAGAATAAAAACAAAGCCAACGCAGGCCTTTAAAAATAACTCACTAAAACACAGTAGCCAATGCCAGGCCCCTAAATAGATTATAGAACAACAAACTAATTTAAAGCACATTGAAGTTTCGTTCAATCTTAGTTGTAGAATGAGGCCAATAGAGTTTAGGCCCATAGCATTAAAGTGATTGAATTCGGATACAGCGCACGCACGCACACTTATCTTCTACAAAAGTTCTTCCACAACAACTAAGCATTACTACTACTCCATCTTCTTAAGAAACATGGTATAACTTTAACTCACACCACTCTAATAATTACTATATCTTTCCGTTGTAAAAGAAATTTTCAAGAAAGAAGCATAATCACAGACCAAAAAATAAGAAGCATAATCAATATGAGAAGAGAGTCATGGAGTGAAAGGAGGACAGATTTTGATAAATCAACTTTGTGGTCTTCGAACAGATTCTTCATCAAACACCAAAGTGAAGGAAGCATCACAAACTTGGCAGCACAGAAGACGGGAAAAGACGAGCAAAAAGACTCAAACAACAGTAGAGCTTCAGAACAGGTACTTCAGAAAGTCGGAAACTATTTCATATGATTCGTTCTTCATATTATTAGCATCAAATTCATCAAAGACAAAATATCCCAGACAAATTCAAATACCCAGCAAGCAATCATCAAACATGGTCACAAATGAATCCATACTGCATATCAAGCTGAAAGTCACACCAAGGCTATATATCTTTTTGGGCATTAAATTTTTCAAATCAATACCAAAAGTTTCACACTTTTTCTTAAAACCCATTTCAACTATTAAATTATTAGAAACGATTAACATCATCCTGCGTACAGATTCAAAAAGTTCCAAACTTTTGGGCAATTAATAAGTAAAAATAGAGCTCATGAGTTGGAAAGCTCACGTTGGTTATCTCTCTGAGACATGAAGACTTGTCCCTGAAAACATGTTCCTTCTCCTTTAGTGGCCTCTCAGTGTTGAACTGCAAATCATTCTGAACCAGTTAGACACACAGGTAACAATCAAAACCATAAGCATATTATCATCTAGAAGAGAAGAAGAGAGACAAGAGGGGACCTTGGGGGGTGAACAAGAGGGTATGTGTTCCTGGAATGGAACAATAGCCATTGAGAGTCTCTGTGTCTCACTCATGGTAAAGACTCAAGAGTCAAAGATTGAGAGACTGAATAGGCGCAATAATAAAATGGGAGGGGGAAGATGAAGAACCCGTTCGATTCAAATTTTTAAAATGGAGCCGTTTCCGAAATGTGGGCTGTCATTGTAAGAAAAAAAAAAAGTACAAACGTGGGTTCCCAATGGAAAATTATTATATGGTCCGGATCATAGTAGACGTGCTGGTCTAGGTTAATGTCATTTGTCAATATCACTTGTATTTGTCTTTGATTGGTCTCTTAATTTAATTTTATTTTTTTTACTACATAAAAGATAGTTACTAAATTCGAATGATATTATTAAGTTGGACCACCACATGACAATTGTCATGTCAAATACTTCGAGGCCATAAAAATAATTACCCATTTCTGATATAATAATTCTTCAAGAGGTGGAAGGGACCCATGATTCACATGAATTTTGACTGGTATGTGGTGGATCGGTTATTTCGTAATTTTTTTTTGAAGGCAAAGGAACTGAGCTTTATTAGATTAAAGTAGGAGTGGGAGTCTCCTTTTCAATTAAATCCCGAATATATATAAATTTGGAGTTGAGTTGTGCCAAAACCGACATTGCTCAGACTCAAAAGCTAAGCTAGCTAATCTATGAGCTGCCCTATTGCACGTACGAGGAGCATAGCAAATTTGCACTCGCTGCAGGCTGCAGACTCTTCAAGGTCTCTTGAATATCTTCAATGAGGGAGCCATACACTGTACGCATTGAAGAGCAGCTGTATATATCATTAACAGCAACCTAACAGTCAGTTTCAATGACAACAGATCGAAAGTGATGCTGTTTAATAAGCTCCAGCCCTGCTTGTATGGCCAGTAGTTCGACATGATATGCAGAACTAACAAACGGAGAGACAGATTGAAAAGCAGCAGCAACCTGTCCACTTGATGTCCGGAGAAGCCCACCAATAACCCCTTTAGTCATTTGAGGCATAAAAGCTCCATCAATATTGAGTTTAAACTCTACAGAACTAGCAGGCTTCTAAGTCTGTAGAGTAGACAATCTCGGTGCAGACGTAGTGGCTCGAGACTTTTGGAATTCATCAAGCCAAGATAAACACCTGAACATTATGTCCGTAGCACTGCTAGAAGTGTCTTCCCACAACTTTGAGTTCCTGTTTGTCCACAAGCCCCAAATCAACATAAGTAACTAAAAGTAACTTCTCAAAATTCTCCATTTTTATTTTGTAATTTGTTGATGTCATGAGGTAATATTTCATAAACTGATAAAAGTAATCGGTTATATGACTTGTAAACAGATGACGAGGCACAATTTTTTTAATCAGTTACTACTGGATAGTGACTATTATAGAAACGAAAAGAAACTGAGCGCAACATGTTTTAGTTTTCCCACTACTGCCATTACGGGGGTTGAGGCTCCTGTTTTGTTTTGAACTTTTGATTCTTCTTGTGGGGCATTTGTTCCCTCAGTGGTTTGTAGACTCAATTTTCATTATTAATGGAATAGGGGACGTGCATCTTGACAATCCTCTAGCTTTGCCAAATTATAGAATTAAACAAAGGACTTTATAACGCGTATTAGGTTAACAAAAAGGGATTGGAATCGACACCCTTTTTCTTACAAACTACACCTCCCTTCATGTGTAATTTTTCAATGGGCTTGTGTCAATTTCACCCCTTAAAAAACAAGAGTTAATATCTGGCTATTCCACTAATTAGTCATCATTTTCCAATGTTAGCTGGAAATGACAGAGAGAACTCGATGCTACAATAATCCTCCCCGCTTCATGTTATCCCAAGATATCTGCAAAGGAATCTCCTACTCATCAACTAGTATCTCCTCCAAAAGCTGAATTCTCATGACATGAAATGTTTCTTCATCAACTAGTACCTTTGGCACATTTGTAGTCGTAGAATTTCAGCGTTCCTCAGATGTACAAAAAAAAGAACAATACACTGAAGTTGTCATCACCAAGGGGCCTTAGCCACTTCTTTGAACATAGCCTCAAGCTTCTTTGAACTTGTATTTAGACTCTCAATCTCAAAGTTGAGCCTATTTATGACCTCTCTGGCTCTTACAAGCTTTGCTTCCAAGGTTATCATATCCTTTACTGCTTGGTCTCTTGCAAGTCTAGCCTCTTTACACAGTTTTGATTTTGAAGCAAGGCTTGCAAGCTGGTCCAGCCGGGCACGCAAGAACCCAACATTCATGCCTAACATCTCAGAAGCTTGCAGAGTCCTATCCCAAGTCCAAAAATCACACTCTGAAGTAGTAATCTTGCAGGCTCTAATGGCATCCGAAAGATTTACCGTCTCGGAAATTATTCCAGCAACCAGACTGGAGTTAAGACGCTCAAGAATATGCTCATGAAGAAATGAGTTTTGACTGCGGCAGAGCTCATAGTACTTGATCAGATGGTGTTCGGAGATCTCAGCATTTATGATTGAACCACTGACTGTGACCTTAAAGTTCTCAATGCAGCTCACTTCTTTGAAAGGGATAACAGACTCTGAAAGCCTTATTCCATCCAGAACTTCAGAATAAAGAACTTCACTATCTATTTGATACTGGTTTGATATTGGACCAGACATGGTATTACAGGCTGTGGTGTTCTCCTTCTGAACATTTTCATGCAGAGTTTCCACTGAAATAGGTTCCAGTTTCCCATTTTTTGAGCTTTCACATGCAGTAACTTCTGCTGAATGAATTGTGAAATGATTGTGGGGGAACAATTACTGTCGATCCATTTTATCAAAATAATTTGACGAATTTTGAAATTTTGAAAAACACTTACTAGCTTTGATTCGTCTAATGCCATGATCAAATTTGATAAGACCAAGAGAGCAATCCACTTCATCTGAACCAGTTGATCTAACAATATACACCTAAACCAAGTAAACAACAAAGAATGCGACGGTTGTAAGGCATCCACGACCACAGTTAGTATCTAAAACAATAAATGCAAGGGCTCAACTCAACAAGAAGCATTAACAATTCTTCAACAAGGAGAATTAGTCTCGCCCTTTTAACTTCAAATCTCAAATCAGGGGAAACTACATCTAAATTTAAAAGCCATATGATAAACTCAAAAATTAATCAATTACCAACTAAACTAATACTATCTTTTTCTTCAAATCAGAGGTAAGATCATCACCAATGCAGTCATAATGACATTCCTACTGTTAAACAACCACTACACTCCAAAAGCTGACTCTATCAGGGATGGGGGGAATAATACACAAAACTATCTTTTACAAATAAATCACATTTTTTTCCTTCCAAAAAAAAAATTAAATAAATAACATTTTGATCAACTTGAGATTTACCAGATTGGGTTAGCAAGTAATCACACTTCTTTAAGGCCTTGATTTCTTTCACAATTCGTCAATTAACTAATTGTATCATTGAAACACTTGCAATGAAACAAAGGAACCAAGCTTATCAAGGAGGTTCAATCAATTACCTTCAATTTTGATGGCATGACTTTGTGGAAAACTAGAACATCTCCCTCCAGTAACTTGTGAGCAGCTGAGAATGCTCTCCATCCACCGCTCAATCCTTCCTTCGCCACAAGATATTTCGTTTGGTATTCTTCCCCATTTTCATCTTCCAAGACAATCATTGTGTCATCCTTTGGCATATGCTCACGGCAGAACGACCTAGGAATACCCTGACAACCCCAAGTTAAGTGCATATAAGTTACTCTAGTAGTTCATGCCTTCATATAACGATAATGCAGAATTGTGAAGAAAGTGAGTGAGATTACAAGCCAGAAGACTCGAGTAACATGTGACGGCATCATAACTTTGACGAGGCTAGGAAACTCTGGTGCTAGGTTTGCTGCAAGCTCATTTGCTCTTTCAAGAACGGAACACTGAGCTTTGGATGTATCATATAAGCTTTTGACTTTGGCCTTCTTACATGTCTTTGGTTTATGGCTATTGAGCAAAAGAAAGAGGCTTTAATATCATGCTTCTAACAAACAAAATTAGGGGAAGAATGTTAACAAGTATATTTAACTATACTCACTGACCTGTCAGACTTCATTGGCTTAGCACTGACTACCTGTTTTCCATAATTTGCCAAATTGTTCTGTTAACTTATCATTTAAATCTACTCGCAAAGAACGGATAATACCATGTAAAAACCTTTAAAGACATGAAAAACAACAAAAAAGAGCCACCCATATAAGCTCTAAAGTTTTTCAAAAGTCTTGGCCAGGCAATTTTCCAGAAAAGGAGTTTTCTTTTCTTCATTTTGATCATCAAAGTTACATTAACTAATGCCAGTTGCTAAAAAGGGCTCCTCAGCATCAAAAACAGGATTTCTCTAAAATCATTCCCGTTAAAATCTTTGTTCTCTCACCACATTCGGAAAGATTCAAACTTTATGGTAAAAGATTCAAACTTTATGCTAATCAAGAATTATCCAACCATGTGTATTGAAGATTTCAGTATCGGATAAAAAGGCAAAAACCCACAAGAGATAAGTACAAATTGAGCGCATGAAATGAGGAAAAGCATAGAGAGAAAACAGAGTTTCTCACATTGTTCTTGGTCATCTGTTTGAGACGTGAAGAGTTTTGACAAAAGGGCTTGTCTTTGTCTTCGTTCTTTGGTTGTCTCACCTTTTCAAGCTGTAAATCATTGTGATTGAACAGTCACCAACTCACTAACAAAACAAACCCATAAACATATCTCTGAGAGTGAGAGAGAGAGAGAGAGAGAGAGAGAGAGAGAGAACAAACCTTGGGCTGTGGGCAAGATGAGCTCTCTTTGTGTTCTTCAACAACTGCCATGAACTCTCTCAAGAGGCGAATCCAATTTCGAGATTTATATTTCTGTGATGGAAAGAGTTTGATTATAGAGCCTTGATATAACTAGAAAGTTGGAAAGACTCTCAGGTTCAAATTTGAGACAAAACACCAAAGGCTTCAAGCTTGTCAAAATAGTAGGGGCTCTTCAGGCATTAGAAATAGTATGGGTTTATTGTTTTAATATTACTTATTTCTCCTTTATTTTACTTTTGGTGCTATTTAAAATAGTGGCCAAGTGAGCTATCACTCACGGGTCTGAAGCAATTTGGGTATGGCCCATCTCTAAGGGATGTTTTTTACAAGTTGGAGTTCAAACTAGGGACCTCCTTACAGCCTAGCATGCTTCCACTAGGGCCCATCTCTAAGGGCTGCAGCGTCCGCCCCACTTACAGTCTAGCATGCTTCCACTAGACCAATAACATTGATTTTATTTCTTCTTTATTTTATTGTACAAACCTGAGTTTTCATTTTCAAAACCAAAATATCTCCACAATTACCACCATTTTGATTTAGTGACATAAATTTTTAAAAAGGTCATAAGTTCAACTCTTAACTCTAAAAAATTTTGAAAGAATGAGATAACATTGGAAGATCAGTGTAAAGAGGGTTATTTTTTGTCCCAAACCCCAAAAAAAAAAAAATTGAGACTAGAAACCTCCACATACCTCTTAAACAGTGACAAACGTGGCTTTCAGCCTACCATTGTGTACCGATATTGTCCTAACTTAACCACAACACAAAAGATCTCAGTACAATTAGTCAATTGGGTGTGAGCCACCCACGCCTCCTCACGTGCAACCTAGCTCTAAGCTCAATCCAATTTACATACTAAAAATTGGGGCACAAATTACACATTCTCTAATCAATTAACAATTCAGTTCCCACATCGGAATTAAGACAAAAGTCCCACAATGGAGACTTAATCAATCAAGTAACCAGCTCTAATACCATATTAAACAACAAGCGTGGCTCGTGGCTTACTATTGTATCGATATTATCTCAACTTACTCATTTAATGTTGAATTTTAACACAAAAAACCTCAATTGGGTGTGAGTCAACTACTTATAAGTCAAAATTTCTTTTGTCACTTTTCTAATGTGGGATCCATCGTTACTAACAACTCCTTTAGAAAGAGAATCTTGTAGTGGGCTATCTTTTTTAGCAACAATCCCACTAAAACATGTTTAGCCAAAGTGTCGGTCATTTATGTCTACTTGAGGGTCATCTATGTTTATCGTTCATGTTATAGTTGACAACTCTTCAGCCGAGAGTCCCAATGCTCTGCCACACATCTCCAACTTTGCATACCTGAGCAAATTAGCAGATGGCAAAGATTCATTAAATTCCTAGAGGGAAACAGAACCAGAAAGTACAATGATGCTCCCTGCTTGATGCATAACCTCTATATATCATGTAGTCAAAAACCACAGCGAAGGATAACTACAGTGCTGCTGTACATAATACAATATAACTAGATTGTCGATTGATGTGCGTGTAACTGTACCAAAACACAACACGTTTCATAAGCATCATCATCTATCTCTCACGCATATCTGGTTGTGGAACTATAAAGCCTGAGCTAGGTACCCTAAAAACTGAAAAGGAACAAGAGATAATTAAGTATGCCATTACCAAGGAGCATCGATTACTTCTTTGAACCTGGACATAAGCTTCACTGAAATTCGAGACTGTAGCCTATCCTTCTTCTCTTTTACTTCTAAAAGCTTTGCCAACCTGGTTCTCATCTCTTGTTCTTCTTGCTCCCTTTCCAGTCTAGCCTCTTCACACGTTTTTAATTTTGAAGCAAGACTCGCAAGCTGTTCAAGTTGCTCACGCAGGAAGCTGACATTCATGCCTAACATCTCGCCGGCTTGCAAAGTCTTATCCCAAGTTGAGAAACTACTCTCCAAGGTAGTGATCTTGCAGGCTTTAATGGCATCTGCAATATTGGTTGTTTCGGAAATTATTCCAGCTACCAGTTTGTAGTTAAGACCCTCAAGAAGGTGCTCATGAAGGAAAGAGTTTTGACTGCAGCAGAGCTCATAGTACTTGGTCAGAAGGGGTTTCGGAAACAGGGGATTTATGATTAAACCATTGTAGATGACATTGAAGTTCTCAATGCCGCACACTTCATCAAAAGGGACAATAGACTCTGAAAGCTTGATTCCTTCCAAAACTTCACAACTAGCATCTTCAGTGTCATCTTCAAACAGATCTGACACTATACCACGTTTACTATTACAGGCTGCGGTTTTGTTCCTTTGAATAACTCCATCAGGATTTTCCACTGATTTAGGTTCCCTATTCTCATTTTCTGCCCTTTCACATGCATTAGTATCTGCTGCATGAATCAAATTATGTAACTGATGTAGGGATAAAAGCAAATAAAATTTCTACATGTGAGGCCATTTATGAAAAACTTAGTGATGTTAAAACAACTTACCAGAATCTACTGGTCGAATGTCAGCATCTAATTGGACAAGGCCAAGAGCGCATTCCACTTCACCTAAGCCATTTGATCTAATAACATAAACCTAGAATGTAGGCGGCATATCATTTCAGAGTTCATATGCATTCAGAAGTAGTATCTTAGAGAAGTAAAATATATATCTAATCTATGCTCAGCAGCCCAAAAGCAACAGCTCAGTCTCAGTCCATGAAGAAGCTTTACTAGGGAGAAATAAACTTATTCTTTTTCTTGAAATCCCCATGCAAACAAACAAACAAACAATTGAATAAGGATAAATTATTTACCTTGAACTTAGATTCTGTGACTAGATGAAAAACTAAGACATCTCCAGCCAGCAACTTGTGAGCAATTGAAAACCCTCTCCATCCACCACTCAGTCCTATCTTTTCAACAAGATACTTCGTTTCGAACTTCTTGCCATTTTCATCTTCTAAAACAAACATTGTGTCTTGCTTTGGCAAATGCTTAATGCAGAATGTTTTAGAAAGACCCTGCCAACCAAAAGTTAAGCACATAAAATGTATCATCATACTAGTCCTTCCCTAGCCTCCATGTAATACTGTTAACAGCGTGAGTCCAACTTACAAGCCAGAATCCTCCTGAGACATGTGATGGCAACATAACTTTGACCATGCTAGGAAACTGAGGATCTAGGTTTGCTGCAACCTCATTTGCTCTTTCGAGAACAGAAAACTGAGCTTCAGAAGTCTCATATAAACTTTCTTCTGTGGCTCTCTTAAATTTCTTTTGTTTGCTACTGTTGGTAAAAGATTGATGATCAATTGTTATTGTTACTTGCTGGCATAATATGACTTAGGAAAAACAGAATGTAATTTAATTAAATGACTGACCTATCAGACTTCACTGAATCAACATTGATCACCTGTATTTCAGAATTTGTATAAAAATTCAGTTAATTCAGCTTGAAAGCTTGAATCGATTTGTGAAGAAAAGAAACTACCATCAACAAACACTGAAGGTAGAAGGTAATCAGGTACTCCTGGCAAGTTCATCGCAACGATTTCCACTTGGGTTATCTTTAAGGATCAAATATACAGTTTTGGACCCCATAATGTGGAATAAGGTCTCCCATTTTCTTACATATTTTGGAATTTACAAACAATGAACATACAGATCAAAACCCGTGATTTGCAAGAAGTCTATGGTTGCTATAAAAGGCAAGCATTTGTTCAACAACTAAATGTTACCTAGTAAAGCACATTTATACAAAAGCAGGGTCCTTTCAGTGAGAGATCTCTTTTCTAACAATTTTAAGGAATCACTTATTAGACCAACTTCTTGGTCACATAGGTATCTCGACCATTCAGTTTTTACTTTTTAAGTCTTCATGAGTATATCAACTCTGTAAATTTTCAACTAAATTGATAATTGTTAAGGAACCGAACTAGATCAAATTATTGAACGAACTAAATCTGTCCAACCTCGACTGTTCATTTTTGTAATGATAAATCAAAATTATGAACACATTAACGATCATCAATTGATCTACTCTTGCCTCATGGAGATCTAAAAACTGAAAGGGATACCCATATGTAATAAAAAAATGGGTCTCACAACTCCACAAGAGATCCCTGAATATGGCCAAGAAAATGGATCCCTTAATGGAAGGGCACTCTATCCTCTGTTCAAATTTAGAAAGATTCAAAGTTTTTTACATTCACGCTGCCATGCCTTTGTGTATTTCACAATTGGGGAGAAGAGCAAAAGAAACTGAAAAGAAACAAGTAATACATTGGGGGGAAAGAAACAGAGGAAAAACAGAGCGTAATTCTCTCACATTGGTTCTAATCGTGTGCTTTTCTTCATTGTTTGATGATCTTGCCCTCTTATTCTGCAAAGCAAAACCCTACAGTTAACCATTCATTTACTTACTTACTTGCTCTGTTAACAAGAAAACCCATACACATGCCTAAAACGTAAGTAGAGATAGAGAGTAGAGAGACAGAGCATTTACCTTGGAGCTCTGTTTCTGTTCTTTTACAATAGCCATGGGTTCTCTTAAGGACTCTGAGCTTGAATAGTGTACTGTAAAATAGAGAAAGATTGCAAGGGAGACACACAAGGGGACTAAAAACTTTGCCTAAAATGGGAGCCGGTTGTCGAAATTAATAGGGGTATAGTTACCCAACTTTTAACCCATTGTCTAATCGTGTTCGTCGCGTCGTGTCGTGTCGTGTCGTGTCGTGTCGTGTCAACTTTACTCCATTAATCTAATGGTATTAAATAGCCCAAGGTAAAGTTATCTCAGTGGTTGGTGGTGCTCTGCTTTGAGTTGATTATTAACTTAATTTCGAACTATTATTAAATGAGCTCAGTTCACATTTTTAAATACCATTGTGAGTTATAATCGGTTAGTTATCTAGAATAATCAACATTATAGAGGTAATATGTTCATATCTTATTAACATAGGTGGGGTGAAAAAAAAATTATCGTTTCTACTAAAAAATATCATTGGAAAGTAGTTATAAATCTACATAAAGAATTAAAGAGTGTTGTTGTTCAAGTGCTGAATTCAATATGTACTCGTGATAATCTAATTAGGTATCATCTTTTCTCTCTAAATTAAGTTTTACTTAAACAAGCATTGATTTGCCTTGTCGATTCTTCTTACTCTTCTGGTCTAGTTCAATTTATTTACCGATTGGGATTCGTCTACATTACATTAATGTACCAATATAAAAGTACACTAGTTCAAGATCAAATCAAGGTAGTATACCAATACATAGAGTCAATATACTTCTATTTGAAAATACTAAAATAGTATGCATGATGTATTGATATATTAATGTATCATAGATATTCTCTCCAATCAGATTGAATGTTTCAATTTAACATCTAATTCTATTTTTTCAATGAGAGAGGATAAAATTTAACATCTAATTCTAATTTAAGATGAGGGTTGAATCATGTGTTGCTTTTCGTTGTCTAGTTGGGGATTGACTCTGGCTCTAATTTTATGCGTCAAGACTCTTCATCATCTAGTCATGTAGAATCCATCAATCCAATGATCTCATACTAAGTAAATGGCAGACATGACTAAAAAGTTTGTTCTTCTCCTTAGCACAATAGGACTAGCTAGACATTTTCGAACAGAAGTGATGTCAATCTTTTTCTTATCATGTTCCTACTTGAATGTAAATAACATTAATTTCATACAAGAAAAAAAAACTAAAAAAAGACTGCAAATACGAATCCAGGAGCAAGAAGCATGCTATGTCATTAACTACATTTTATACTCGAGTAAGTGGCAAAGAGGAACTTGAAACTTTGCGACGCTGGGTGTGGGCGTGTTTCTTCTTTTCACTATTCTTGTCATATCGTAAAACTATATGCCAATTGCCAAATGCTAAAACTGTTAGCGTGAGTCATGGCTTAACGTTAGGAATAGAATATATTGTAATTATTTGGTAGTTAGTACTTACCTGTTGTATTTCTGTAATATTCTTTATATACCTCCACTGTGAGATGAATAATATCATTAGAAAATTCATTCTCTATCTTGTCCTATTTGACTTGGTATCAGAGCAAAGATCCGAGAGGACTTTGTCTCCTTAGTTGTCCAATTTTTTCCTCAAGTCCGAGGAATTGATACAAAACCAAACCCCTTTGTTAGGGTTGTTTTTGTCGTTCTCTACCTTTAATTCAAGACTGGTCTTCGTCTCTTTTTAGAGACCGACCTTCAAGTCAAACCAAGGACGAGCCCAGGCCGCGTCGCTCTTCTCTACCCTGCTGCCCAGATCGACTTCGCGTCCGGAGACGCCGTCGCTGCCCAGATCGACGCCGTCGCTGCCCAGATCGACGCCGTGCCTGCTTCGCCCAGTCCCTTCGGCCCCGGTTCTTCAGAACAACCCAGTCTGGTCATCTTAGCAGTAGCTCCGATCGATCCTCCAGTTTCCGGCCCCGGTTCTTGTTCCCGGCATCGTTCTCATCCACGCACCAGGTTCCACCTAGAAAGACGCAGCAACAAACCCAGGCTCGAGCCTTGTCGCTTCCGTCATCCCTCCGACCGGTAGCCATCTACGACATCTGCCCAGACCCGTACCAGACCGGTCTTCCATTGATCTCATACCAGACCGACGCCGGCCCTCTTTCCGACCATCGCCCTTGATTACCAGATCGCCGCCCAAGCAACAAGTCAACCCGTGCAACAGGTCAACCTGCAACAGGTTAAAAAAAAAAAAAAAAAAAAAGGATTCTCTTATTTTGTGATAAATTGCACTTCTGTCTCTTTCATTCCGCTGCATATTGTGTGATTTTACTACTGTATTGTTGCAATGGGTGGTGATGATAGTGAAGGACCGAGTTCTAAGGTCAATGAGGTCCAAAAGATTGAGGTTTCTGTTCGAAGTTCAGATGGTGGTTCTTTTGGTGGTCCGAAACTCAATGGTACCAATTTTCGAACATGGAAAAAGATTATGTCTGTCCATCTTCGTGGCATACACAAGATGGGGCATGTGAATGGAACAACCAAAGTTCCTAGTGAGGAAGATGTGGAAGCTTATGCTAAGTGGGAGGATGATGATGGATCTGTGATGGCTCTTCTGTTCAAAGCCATGACTGAAGATGTTTTACAGTTGGTGGAAGAGTGTGAGACTGCTGAAACAATATGGAAGACATTGGGGGATCTGTATACCAATGAGTCTGATTTTATACAGGTTCATGAATTGATGTGTAAAGCTGCTAGTATGCAGCAGAATGGGCAACCAGTAGCTGTGTAAATCACCAAGCTGAAGAATGTATGGGCGGAGATTGATCAGAAGCGTCCTTGCAAGATCAAGAATCAGGAAGATCTTGTGTGGTACCAGAAGGAGAAGGAGCTAGAACGGGTTCATGTATTCCTGAGAGGGCTTGATGAGAAGCATAGCAGTGCCAAGGGAGAATTGCTCAGAATGACAGACCCTCCTAGTTTGACCACAGTTTTTACATACATCCGCAAGGATGAGTCTCAGCAGGAAAGTGTCAAACATGCACAGGTTGAAGTATCTAGCCTAGCCATTCAGGCCAAGTCACCGGCACCTTTCCTTCAGCAGCAGAGTTCAGCCCCACTTCATCAGCAAGGTTTCTCACAAGGCTTCACCAACCGCCCTCGTCCTCAATGTACTTATTGCAACGACCTTGGGCATGTTCGGGAAACTTGTTGGAAGTTGAACCCACACCTTAAACCTAAGAAGCAAGGTTATCGTCCTAAAGGGAAAGCGGCTGCGGTTCAGTTGGTCCAAGAACCCGATTTCTATGGAGTGACTAGCCAAGATCATCATACAGCAGGTGGAGCTACTCCTACAGCCTCTATAGCTGGTCGAGGTAAAATTGGTATGGCTTTAAAGGTTTCTAACTTTGTCGGTTCTGATACATGGATTATTGATTCTGGTGCCTCCGATCATATGACTTATGACAAATCATACTTTACTAAATTGTCTTCCCCACCAGTGTCCTATGTAACCAATGCCAATGGTGAGGCCTTTCCTGTGTTAGGGTCAGGGTCAGTTCGTATTACTCCTACCTTAGAACTTCACAATGTGTTATATGTGCCTGATTTGTCTCACCATTTGATATCTGTTCCCCAGTTGAATACTGAGTCTAAATGCTCCGTAACCTTTTATCCTATGTATGTGATTTTTCAGGATCTTCTCACCAGGGAGATAATCGGTCGGGGGTATCTGAGGGGCAGGTTGTTCCATCTGGATCAGACATACGCAGGGGAGAAACCAGGAGCACAGTCCCGCGCCGCTTTGACTTCGAGTTCTGATAAGCTAAGTGAAATTTGGTTGTGGCATCGCCGATTAGGGCATCCCTCTTTTAGTCTTATGAGAAAAACCATGCCTACCTTGTTTATTGGTGTGGATGAGTCTATTTTACATTGTGAAACATGTGTTTTGGCAAAGAGTCATCGTGCTAGTTATTCTCCTAGTATTTCTAATAAAAGTGTTACTCATTTTGAGTTGATTCATTCTGATGTTTGGGGACCTTCTAGAGAACCCACTGTATCGGGTATGAGATACTTTGTGTTGTTTATTGATGATTGTACGAGATTGTCGTGGGTTGCTCTTCTTAAAACCAAAGATGAAGTATTTCCAGCTTTTCAAACCTTTCGCACTCTTGTTCAAACACAATACCATAGCACCATTAAAGTCCTTCGTTCTGACAATGGGGAGAATATGTTAATCATGTTTTCCAAGAGTTTTTTAAAACTCATGGGATTGTTCACCAAACTACATGTCCACAAACACCAGAACAAAATGGCGTGTCTGAAAGGAAAAACCGTCATTTACTTGATATGGCTCGTGCCCTCCTCTTTAGTGCTCATATGCCTAAGTATCTTTGGGGCGATGCCGTACATGCTTCCTCCCATCTTATCAATCGTCTTCCATCTAGTGTCCTTCAGGGAAAAATTCCATTTGAGGTTCTTGCATCTCATGTCTCCCTACCTTCATTTCATAATCTTCCAGCTCGTGTCTTTGGTTGTGTTGCTTTTGTCCATATCCCTAAAAACCAACGGTCTAAGTTGGATGTCCGGGCACTTAAGTGTGTGTTTGTTGGTTACGGAGGCTATCAGAAAGGGTACAAGTGCTATCATTCCCCATCCAGGAAATACTATGTCACTATGGATGTTACCTTCTTTGAGGACATGAGTTATTTTCATCTTCAGATACAGCTCTTCAGGGGGAGAATTCATATTTTGAAGAACTGTATCATGGAGAGGGGGAGGAATCAGAAAGAGGAGAAGAAGAAGTCACACAGGCAGGAGGTATTTTGACAGATCTAGATGAGACCATCAGCTCGCCACCTCTTGAAGCAGTAGCTCCAAACATCCACACACCAGTTTCTATGGCTGAAAATGAAGCTGAAGACGCAACTGCCCCTCCTGCCATCGCTTCTACCCCTGATCCACAGCTTCCTGGTTCTGAAGATCACTCATTTGAGGTATGTCCACCCACTAGTACTAGTAGTAGTGAGTCTAATATTGAGCAATATGTGTTACCAAATAGGACAACTCGGGGTCAATCAGCCAAAAGATATGAACCTACTCTTACTGCCAAATCAAAATACCCAGTAGCCAATTATATGTCCACCAGGAGGTTGTCTAAGTCATATGAATCATTTGTGAATCAAATATCTGCTGTGTCAGTACCTAACAAAGTGCAGGATGCGTTGGGGGATCCAGAGTGGAGGAAGGCAATGGAGGAAGAGATGGAGGCGTTGCAGAAGAACAATACTTGGCAACTTGTGCCTCCACCACAAGGCAAGAAGGCTGTAGGTTGTCGTTGGGTGTTTACTGTGAAGCATAATGCAGATGGATCAGTGAATCGGTACAAAGCACGCCTTGTGGCAAAGGGGTTTACTCAGACGTATGGTATAGACTATGATGAAACATTTGCTCCTGTTGCCAAGATGAACACTATTCGGGTTCTGCTCTCATTTGCTGCTAGTTTAAACTGGCCTCTCCGACAGTTTGATGTCAAGAATGCGTTTCTTCATGGAGAGTTAGCCGAGGAAGTGTACATGAACCTTCCACCTGGGTATGTAGTTGCTTCTCCTGGTGATTTTGTCTGCAGATTGAGAAAATCTCTGTATGGTCTCAAACAGTCACCTCGTGCTTGGTTTGGAAGATTTTCACAATTCATGCGGAAGGTTGGTTACAGACAGAGCAACTCCGACCATACCTTGTTCCTCAAGCATCAACAAGGGAAGGTAACAGCTCTAATTATTTATGTGGATGATATGGTAATTACTGGCAATGATACTGTTGAGATGGATAGACTACAGAGACAGCTAGCCTCTGAGTTTGAGATGAAGGACTTGGGTGAACTTAAGTACTTCTTAGGGATTGAGGTAGCCAGGGGGAGAGAAGGAATCTATCTGTGCCAGAGGAAGTACGTTCTTGACTTGTTGACAGAGACAGGTTTGTTGGATTGTAGACCGGTTGATACTCCTATTGAGCAGAACCATTGTTTGGCTGAGTATCCAGATCAGGTACCTACTGATCGAGCTCGCTATCAGAGGTTAGTTGGGCGCTTGATTTATTTAGCCCATACTAGACCAGATGTTGCATATGCAGTAAGTGTGGTGAGTCAGTTCATGCATAATCCGAGTGAGAGTCACATGGATGCTATTATGCGGATTTTAAAATACTTAAAGTCAGCTCCAGGAAGGGGAGTATTGTTTTCTAAACACAACAATATTCTTGAGGTTTGTGGCTTCACAGATGCAGATTGGGCTGGAAATATTACAGACAGGAGGTCAACATCTGGTTACTTTACATTTGTGGGAGGTAATTTAGTTACATGGAAGAGTAAGAAACAGAAAGTTGTGGCACGTTCTAGTGCTGAGGCTGAGTATAGAGGTATGGCTCACGGAGTGTGTGAATTGCTGTGGCTGAGAAATCTGTTACGTGATCTGGGTTTCAAACTCAAAAGTACTATGCAGTTGTATTGTGACAACAAGGCAGCCATTGACATATCACAGAATCCAGTACAACATGATCGTACTAAGCATGTGGAGGTTGATCGTCACTTTATAAAGGAGAAGCTAGATGCCAAAATTATCAGCTTTCCTTTTGTTCCGACTGAAGAGCAACTTGCAGATGTACTTACCAAAGGAGTCTCCAGGAAGGCGTTCTATGACTCACTAAGCAAGTTGGGCATGGTTGATGTGTATGCGCCAACTTGAGGGGGAGTGTTAGCGTGAGTCATGGCTTAACGTTAGGAATAGAATATATTGTAATTATTTGGTAGTTAGTACTTACCTGTTGTATTTCTGTAATATTCTTTATATACCTCCACTGTGAGATGAATAATATCATTAGAAAATTCATTCTCTATCTTGTCCTATTTGACTAAAACAACTCTTCTCATCCCCATGGAGCAACAGCCTCTTCCTGGAAGAAAAGTTCACGCCTCTCTGCAACTTCCTTTAGAGCCTCTATCTTAGCATCAGCACTTACCATCCTCTCTTTCCATTTCCAATACTTGGATTCAAGAGTTATCACCTTGTCCTTTGCACGAGCTTGCTCAAGTTTAGCCTCCTTTGATTTCCTTATCAGAGCCTGTTTGGTCCTGAAAGAAAGGCTCAGAAGCCGCTTCAGCCTGGTACGTAAGAATCCAACATTCATACCCAAAATCTCAAAGGCATCTAAAGTCTTCTCCCACAATACATAAGCACCGTGGGGGGTGGAAAGCCTGCAAGCTCTAATGGCATTAGCGATGTTAATCGTTTCGGTTATTATTTCAGCAGCTAACTTACCATTAATACTTTTGAGGAGATGGTTGTGCAGAAATGACCTTTGTGAGTAGCATAGATCATAATACCTATTTCTGATCTCTTCAGAGAGACAAGAATTTATACTCACACCATTCACGAGAGAATGGTAAAATCTTCGGTATTTGATCCAGTTCGATCATTAATTTGATCCAGTTCGGTACCTTAACCATCATCAATTTGGTTGAAAATTTACAAAATTGACATACGAGATCTAAAAACTGAACGTTCGAGATTAGATACTGATATGTAATCAAAAATTGGGTGTCAATGTCTCACAACTCCACAAGAGATCCCTGAATATGGCCAAGAAAACGGATCCCTTAGTGAAAGGGCACTCTATCCTCTATTCAAATTTAGAAAGATTCAAAGTTTTTACATTCATGCCCTTGTGTATTTCACAATTGGGAAGAAGAGCAAAAGAAACCGAAAAGAAACAAGTAATAAATTAGGGGGAAAGAAACAGAGGAAAAACAGAGCGTAGTTCTTCTCACATTGTTTCTAATCGTTTGCTTTTCTTCATTGTTTGATGATCTTGCCCTCTTATTCTGCGAAGCAAAACCCAAGTATTGTTCGCTGCAATATTTGGGTGTTTTTGCTGTGTTGTTTGGGTACTGTTGTTTCCTACCTTCAATTGATCTGTTTTTTGATTTGTATGTCTTTGCAGAGGAAGGTTTGAAAAGGGAGAGAAAGAATAAAGAGTAGAGGAAGGGAGATACGCGTTATCGTTCATCTATCCATAAAAGCTAATTGTTTGTGAGTTCTTCTTGCTTCTTAATGTGGTGTTCGAATAATTGATTACTGATTCTCTATTTTGTTATTTTATCTTTGATGCTTGGGTTGAACTGAAAGTCAGTAAGAGACAGAGTTTAGTGTCTTTCTCATCAGATGCTGTTGGTTTTTTTTGTTTGAAATTTTTGACCTGTTGAATTATGCTGTTTCACTCCAGTTGCAAACCAGAGTTTCTCTGTTAACGTAAAAGACACTATACCCCAATTATATTACAAAATAGCAAAGGTTGTAGCTATTTAGGTGGTTAGAAAGATACAAAGGTTTTGCTCATGAGTGATGAGAATTGTCTACATGTGGGAAACTGTAAATGAATAGGAGTAGTGTGAGTTTGAGTGGTTGGAAATATAATTTGAAACTAAAATTGAAATAAATGAGCATGTTTGACAACCTGTTATTGATTGGATAGAAGTTTTTACTTTTTATATTTCTTGGTGAGGAGAAGAAAAAGGAAAAAAAAAAAACAGAAAAAAAAAAACCTATTAGTTTAGATTTTGTGTTTTATTGTTGTTGTCATTGTCGGACGTTTGGTTAGGAGCTGAGTTTTTGCGTGTGGTAATAATTTTGGTGTGATTGCCTGTTTTTTATTTATGTTTCGCCTTGATTTTTCAATCTTTATGACTGCAACTAACTGGATTGTTGATATTGGTTAAGTTCTCTGAATTGCATAAACTTAGAAGGGGGAAAATAATCTGGGTTGGATAAACTTAGAAGGGGAAAATAATCTTGGTTCCATAATCAGACATAATTGTGAACAGTGACTTAATAATGTCTTAATTCTTAAATTAGGAGGTGGAGGAGTTAGGTGGTAATAATTAGACGCTTTCTGAAGTTGGTGGTTGAATTTCTTCCCTCTTTGTCTCCATGCATCAAGTCAGAAAATTGTTCGCAACTAATTTTGATTACAAATTTGACAGTTCGACTTGAAAAGGCCACCTGATTGAACCATGAAGCATGAGATATTTGGTGTTTTGTCATATCAATTTGATTGATTTTGTAATATTTATATAAACATGTGGGTTTTTTCTTTTCTGGAAAGAACGGGATTTGGGATTTGACAAAGAAAAAAGTAATTCCAAAAAGTGCAAGATTTTGTGTGTGACAATGTGATAGATGTATCAATTTATGAAGGAGTGAATATGCTTTAAAGGCTGTGTGTGAGAAAGGTGATCTAATGGAATTTTGCATACCAGTATTGAATTTCTTAATAAATTTGCTCAACTACTACCGATATGCTAAATTGCTAATGGTACCCACCCTGTTTACTTCTGCTTTATTTCACATTCTAATCCAGTCGCAAACCAGAGTTTCTTTGTGAAGTGTGAGGCATTCCAGTCCACAAAAGACCGGAGTTTCTTTGTGAAAATTCATTTGGTTTGCATATTTATTTCGCATTCCAGTCCAGTCACATTCCAGTCCAGTTGCAAACCAGAGTTTCTTTATTCACTGAAGAACTCCGTTTGTGCACGTTTAAAACACACCAGCAGCTAAAGTGTCAAAGCTCTAGAATTTAAGATCAAGGGTGAGGCATTTTGTTTTATATTTTTTTCTAGCACCTTTTGTCCAAAGCTCTAGAGTTTAAAATCAAGGGTGAAGCATTTTGTTTTATATTTATTTCTTGCGCCTTTTGTTTTGTTCGTGTTAGTACTTTAGAAAGAGAAACTGGAGATTGGGATAAGCTTTAGCCATATGATTTTGGGGTTACCAGTATATGGTTGTTGATTTTCCTATTGTCTTTCCAGTTGACGTAATTGTTTCACTTTTAGTTTGAAGTCAAGGCAATAATGATGCTAATAACTTAGAAATTGACTCAGTTTTTATGCATGATTTGCAGCCATTATGGTGAGTATATATGTGATCAGAGAAATGATGGTATCTGTAGTTTGGAATGTAACTGACTGATATGATTGTAATATGATTGTAATTCTTATGTGGCAAATTTATTGATTTCCTTTACTTGGTTTACTTGCAGCCCCATTTCATTTTGATATGGAGATATCTATACCTGAGAAGCCATGTTCGGAAACCAAGTGTTTTCTCTTCCATCGCCTATAGATGAGGTCTGAGATTTTAATCTTTGACATTACAAAAGCAATACAGTAGATGGTTATGCAGAAGGTGAGGCAGCGCTGGGACTCTATGCAGAGCCTAGGCCACTGGTTTCCATTTAAAACCTAAAAACCCAGAAAGCAAAAGGTATGCATCACTGGGAGGTAAAACTCAAATTGTTCATGTTTGTTTTATATGGAAGCATTTTGATTACTATAATATACATTGTTTTTCTAGGAAGTTAAAAATTAACTAAATTCATTTACTACATTTCAACAGTAGTTGCAGACCCAGAAAATAGCTTGGTCGGAATTGTCCCTCCAACTGTCCACTTCATGTGCCAGCTACTGAAGCACTCTCTCTCAAATCTGAACTCTCAATACTGCAGAAGAGGGAAGAAGGGTAAGAGGAAACGAGAGGAGACGGAGATATTGAGGAGGTTTTGATCTGGGTTCTGCCGACGGGAGGAACAAAGATGCAGAGGAGAGAAAGGAAAAGAAGATGAAGAGGGAGAGCCTTCAGCAATTAGATACGCTCTGATCGAAATTCCAAGGTATGATTTTCACATTGAATCCTGTCAATTCTATGATGTATGATGTGAGAATAATTGATTGGTTAGCTATCAAGAAGTATATCTATCAGTTGGAAAAGGTATTGTTTTATTTTCTTCCTTTTGATTTCTGTTTCTTTTCATTCCTGCATGGTTCTTTGTTCTGGAGGTTCGGAGTTGGATTTGAGTGGGATCTGGAATTGATTTTGAGAAATTATGTTAGGTGAAGAATTGGATTCTTTGGTTTAGGATTATTGGGATATAAAGTAGGGAATTGGTTTTGATTTTGATTAAGATTTTATTGATTTGTATAGGTCATTGAAAGGTTTTCATATTTATTTTTTATTTTTAGGGATGAGAAGAGATGAGTTTTGCAGCAGAATCTCAGCCAAAACAGGTTGGATTTCTAATTCCTAATGTTGTTTTTGCGATCTGTTTATGTGATGTGATGTGTGAGGTACAAGTTTATTTGTGATTGGTCTTTCAAAGACTTTGAGAATTTAAGATGCTGTAGTACTATTTTAGCTTTGAAGAATCCTGTCTTTTTATGAACAAAAGTAACTGCTGCTAAGATGACAGTAAACGAAATATGATTTATACCTTTCAATTATGACATTATAATGTAATTGACCATCCATCACATTCTTTTTCTGAAAGGTAGAAATGTGCCTTTGAATCAAGTCTTACGAATTTGTCATATGGAAAGCATGAAATATGCATTTGATGATGCTGTAAGAAATTTGTTTGGTGAACTGCAGATGCAAAATTCAAAAAATTAGTAATTTTTCTTTCTCTAGATGGGAGATTAACAGTCTACAAACTATTTGTATGTCCCAAATCTGTGTACATTTCCCTTCGTTGATTTTTCGACTACCAAATAATATGAAATTGATGAATATCTTATACCTTTTTAGCAATGTGATGACCTATTAAGTGATTAAGTTTACAAGTCATGGTCAATTCTTATTCAGGCCGATATCGCGTATTGTCATTGCCGGGAATGCCTCAAAGTCTCTTATCAGAGGACTGATTAACTCATTATAATGTTTAATTTGCTCCATTATTGTCATTGCAGGGAATGCCCTGAGAAATGTAAGGCAGCTGTTGCATTACTGATGGTTGCTGTAGCTAGATTTTCTGATTTACCAGTACGTACGTACGTTGTCTGACATTAGGCAACTATTTCAAGAGAGATATGCGAACTCTCTGGCTTATTGTGTGGATCAAAAGGTAATTTTCTATGGACCTTCTTATGGGACATTTTCAAAGCTCCAACTCTGAATTCATATATAAAGTTGCCTTTTATCTGCATATGGGATTCACCACCTCCATGTATTTATCTTTGTGCTTGCAGTTTTTCATGTGCTCTACTGCATCACAACCTCAGCTTTGGGAGGCACAAGGTACTCTCTCTCTCTCTCTCTCTCTCTCTCAACAATTCATTGTTTTTGTTTTTCTAGACTACTATTGAGAATATGGAAGTATTGGGAGAAAGAGACAAAAATAGTTGCATACCAGTTTAGTAATGGTAAATTGGTTCAATCTCTTCACTTAAAAGCTAAATGCATCCATTTCTTCAACATGATGATTCATTTAACTATGCAAATCAATTAGTTAGTCTGCAGGCTGACTTTCTTTACATATCAAGTGTTCCTACAAATTAAGCTTTTGTGGCCTATACTTTTTTTCCTTTTTGCAATCTATAATGTCATCTCAGATACCGGTTGACAAATTTTTAGCTTTCTTAGTCGCTAGAACTTCTTGGATTATACCTTATAAAGTGTTTGCATTGCAGATTCAGAAAGGTTTAGGTATGCAAGGGATACATCATTCGGAAAGAGTCATTTGAACTTCTGGAGCCAGTCATCAGTTTTCCTTTGCATTGTACGTAAAGCACTACTTTGAAGTTGAGCATTATTGCATTGTTAATAGGAATTTGTACTTACAATTGTTGGATTTTACAAATAATTAACTCAGTAATGCATCCAGTATGTAAAAGCTATGACAACAAGGTTTAAGGGTATTCTTCTTTTCTTATCAGGTGTGCTTCTTCAGATAGTTTTTCAGGCAGTTACTATGAGTACCTGACTCTGAGGCATGGTTTTATCTCGGTAAGTAAAACAGTTTTAAAACTCAATTCTCTTACATTTACGAGGTCTTAGGTCAGACTAAATCTCAAATTCTATGGTTTGTGATTTCAGGCACATTTAGCACATGAGATCATTTATTCTCATGCTAATGGGTGAGAGAAGAGGATTTGGCAAAGATCTTCATTGTACTTTACGATTTTCTGAGGAGGTGAAACTGGTCACCCGAGACCATAGGAAGAAGGTCATTTTGTTGAACTTCGTTGTTTTCTTTGGTGCTTTTTTGTTTCTGATTGGTTCAAGACAATTTCAATTTGTTGTGAAAACTAGAGAAATCAGGTCAGAAAGTTTTTTTTTTTTTTTTTTGAAATAGGTCAGGAAAGTTATGTGCAAGGAGTTGGAGAGATATTTTTATTTAATATATGATTTGTGTCCCTGACAATTGATTGTGGGAAATAGTATAATCTTGGGTCAATTTGATTCTAATTTGTAGTCTTGGCCTGAATTTCTTAAGAGTAGCTTGAAAGTTGGTTATTGAATTTGATGTATGAAATTCCCTTTTTTTTTTTGTTTTCAGGTAAATTTAAATGTTGAAGAGCCTAACATTAAAAAATTATATGCAGGCATAGATGGATGGGGAGATATGAAGCTCATTTATGGAACAAAGGGTCTTGGAACCCAACACAAAGGAAGAAGGGAAAACAGGTAAGTACTTAATTACTAGCTAGACTGCTCAAAACCACTTAATTGTCAGATAAACATATCTTCAATCATCTAACACAAAATGTATATGCAGGGGCTCATGACGAAGAAGAATCCACAGCAAAAGCATATGAGTTGGCAGCACTCAAGTAGCGGGGAGCATCAACTTTTACAAATTTTCCGGTGTAGGATTATGAGAATGAAATTGATCTGTTGAATACTAACAAAAAGAAGAGTACTTGGCCTCTCAAAGAAGCTATTTATTCATCTTCAAATTAATAAGCAGTTGAGTAGCCTACCTTAACTGTTGTAAAAATTTCAAGAGATGAATTTGATCTATCTATTTACTAATTATTTGATAGCTTTTTGTTCAAACGTGTTAAATATCAAATTCATACTAAATTGCTCTCTATAAATGAGTGGATGCAAAATGACACATCTTCAATTTTTCATTTGTGTTTGATTAAGTATTTACTAGCTCTCCGTGTACCCTTTCAAATTCTAAGGCAGTTTCAATTTCATAGGAATTGGAAACGAAAACCCATTTTAATGTTTGAAAAAAGAAAAGTTCATCTCAAGAACCCAGTAGTGGAACAAGAAGAGGAAGAAGAAGCTGCATATATAAAGGAAATGGTAGCGAAATGGGTCTTCACTCACCCGCAGCAAAGCGCGGGCTGCCTGCTAGTCTAATTAGGAGACAGCACCTTTAAAAGTTCAAATCCCATAAGACCAACCTTAATACACATTGCAAAGATTGTCTGCAGCAGTCGCTTATAGAAAAAGAAGTTACCTAAACTCAGTGATTCTTTTTTTTTTTTTTTGCGATAAATAAGTCAGCCCTTTATTGAAATAGGAAAATAATTACACAATGCAAAGTTCAGCTGCTACTGCAGCTAGAAGAAAAGACGGAGTAGAGAAATAAAAGCAGTCCTGCTGCAAACCACAAGCATGAGCTGCTAGACAATGAGCAACAGTATTGCCCAACCTGCCAACATGATCACCAGATCTCTAGATTCATCTTAGCTTGCATTAAGAGGACAACATTGCTGATTTTCATCTTGTCAAATATCAAGAGTTGCAAATATGAGTGTAGAGTAGATCCCTGTCCTAAACTAATTAAATCTCGATCAGTTTGGCATCCCACTGATTAGATCAGTCTCTCTACAAAATAAACAAAGAAAGAAGTTTAAAAGTAGTCAAACGAGACTGTCTCCTCTAAAAGCTCCAATGGAAGCAGAAATCTGTACCACAGTTGAACAGAAAAATTCCTTCCTCAAGTTGAGCATATCATCCCACAGTTGCTGGGCCCTTAATTAATCAGATGATAGCAACTCATAAACCATCTCTAATTGTTGATTCAAATGGAATATATAGTTCACCTCAGCATTTTATATATGTTGATCGATCACCATGTTGTTCCAATATAAGCTCTTGGTGAAATGCTTCCACCCGCCTGCAACTCTTCTGCATCAATGTCCTCCTCAATCTGGGCAGACATTTTTAAGAGGTCCAAATGTTGTTTTCCTCAACTCTTCTACACCCTTGAACCTTTTTATCAAGGATGACTCAAACTTGCAACAGGCATGTATTGCCTTCTTCTTAGGAAAAACTGAATGAAATCCATGGGTATGTCCAACCTTGCTTACTAATGAAGTACATAATCCACTTGCTCTGAATACACACAAAAGTTCCATTGTTAATAAAATCCATTATTAGCAACTAGCTAACTAATAACTAATTCACCCAAAAAAAGCAATTACCTATTGTATCAGCCATATCTGGAGCATCGAGTTCCTTCGCAACTTTGCATAAGGATTTTTCCCTACAAAAAAAGAAACCATCAAAAATCAAAGGCTACAAACATGAGTGCAGACTAGGTCCAATTACCAAATACAATCTCGAGCAATTTATAAGCAGCCCACTTATTGGATGTTACTAGCAGATCTAAATTAAGCCAAGCTAAAACGTGATTTCAACCAAAAGATCAGTTCAAGTGTAAGGCTTTTTGTGTACCTGTCCTTTTATTTCTGAAATATTGATCAATGTGTGCGTCTTTACTGCTCTGGAACAAACAAGGAATTCAGACATAGATACCCTAGGTGTTGGTCTTATCAACTCCATTGATCATGCTCTAGAGGTTTGATTCCAAAGACTCACTCGATCATTTCCTCTAAATTGAACACTCCTGAACGAAGTAAGTCGAGGAAATTCATAAATGTTTTAGTGTTCAACCAGACTAGTTCTGTTCTACTACACAAGGCAAGTTCAGAAGTAGAAACAATATATGATATATACACACCATATGCATGTGCCATTATCTCAAAGACAGGGAATAACTACCTTCACATTGTGTTATGATGATCGAGCATCATGCTTTTAAAGGAGTAGTTCTTCCGAGGTAAGTGTTCTGTAACTTGGGTGTGTGAATGTCATCCTCAGTGGCAGCAGAATCAGCATATACTTGGACAACAGAATGCGTTTCTGATTCAAATATGATTTTGATTTTGAGAACGATATATAGTAGGCTATAAAAGAAGCCTCAAAACACACAAAAAGAAAAAGATAATGAACCTACTGGAAGTTAGCTGAACTATCATCGGCCTTCTCCTTCCAAATCTTCGATCAGGTGGACTCCCCAGCTTGCCCCAAAATGCATATCTTCTGTATCAATAAAATTTTCTTGAAGACGAAACATAACTCGAAACATATCAGGTGACGATATCCCACTTTCACTCAACCTCTTTTTTACTGTCACGAATGGAATATAATGCACCCACACTTCTTCATTCCCAGACATGAGATTCTCATCAAACTTTATTCCATTGTTGTAAACAAAATGAGTGAGCTCATGAGTATAATTAGGGTCATCAGAATACGATTGAATACAGAGAGCCAACCCACTAATATAGCACTAAATTAGTGGGATGAAAAGCGATCAGCTAGCTATATTATTATTTTATTGTTTAGTTTATTAATAAACAATATCATCGGTGACAGATGCAACTGTTTGTCACCAATGCTTGCTATCGTGGATCACAACAGTTAACAGAACCGTTTGCAATCTATCGCTGGCCTATGGTCATGTTCTAATAGTCAAAGAATCAAAGGCTCAGTCACCATTAGCTCAAACGTGGGGAATCAATGGTATCTATTGCCTAGTTTTGTGGCAGTGCGAACAACAAAACTAGCATCTGCCTTATGCATGAGGTGGATAGAACCAACAAAATTTAGCTTCAAGGACCAAAGGGGATGGGGACACCATTCAAATGAAGCATAACCTGCAGATCGAGGACTAGGAATAGATGGATTAGCTTGAGAGTACATACGAAAAGACTGGACGCACCATGAGTAACTTCAGTAAGAAGTGGAAATCTAGAACGGAAAATCAAATGATTACAAGCTCGCTAGAGATGGAGAGAATGACACATCAAAGATAGCACTAATTAAAGCTCCATAATTGTTGACCATTATCAACTATCCAACGCATAACTTGTTGTAAAAGAGAGCGAGCATCCAGAATATTTTTACAAGCAAGAGACTGGTGAGCTTTCAATTTAGTTAAGAAAAAGCTCTTACACCTAAGATACTTTTGTTTGATAGTACGAACCCAATAGTTGGTTGGTTAAGTGAGAACTTTCCATGCCAGCTTAGTTAGACCACTCTATTCTCCAAGAGTACATACCTAATTCCAAGCAATTGGAGGATGGCTGGTAAAAGAGCCCCCAGAACAAAAATTCAGCATTCAGTATTCAGTCAAGAGGCCTAGAAAAACATTTGAAACAAGAAATGACATGATTAAGTAATCGAGAAATATTTATTTTAAGGAAGGTAAGCTTACCTCCCTTCCAACCAGCTAATTTCTTCTGCATACGAATGACTATAATAGAGAAGAGTCAATTAGATCTTTCCAAAAAAACAATATTATGAATGCCTAGATACTTAGCCAGTTAGTTAGCCCATATTCGCCGTAATTTTGCCCTTCTTTTACAAAAATTCCTTATTTTATAACATAAAAGTATCTTTATTTTTCTCGAGGTACACAGTCAAACATGGTCTTAGATTCGTACTAAGGGGCTTCAGAAGGCGCCAAAACCCAAATCCTCGGCTACGATTTTTGAGTCAGGTCCTCGACGAAGTTGAGAATGCGGGGCCCACGACAGCTACTTCTGACAAATAACGTTTCCAACTTTTGCCGCACATTATTAAAAAAAAAACAAAAAAACCAACTGAATAAAAAAAACCCGGGAAAGAATCTCAGGCCGCCACGTCATCAACGTGGGATGGGTCCCACCGGGGAGCTTCTGTTCGGTTATAACTTAAAAACCGTATACGGACAAAGCTGACCCAACAGACAGACCCACATCTAACCACGCGACAAATTTACAGCACGTTTCCGTTTCCGTCCCGTACGAAATTACCAAACAGGGTCTCTCTTCCTTTCCGCGGCTTTGCGCGTTGGTTTGTAAGTGTGATGGGTAATTTTGTAAATCAGACCAGAGAAGGTGATGTTGACTTTGGACGAGTCATGGAACTTTTTGTATAAAATATTTAAATTTTCTTTTTAGTTATTTTTAGAAATTTTAAGGTTCTTGGTATTATGATTTGCTAAACTTAATAACTGCAATAACTAAAAGCATTACATACTCCTTAATCGATTATTGTCTAACGTTACTCTACATGACTACATTTGCCTCCTTAGGGTTTGGTGCTAAGCAGCAAAAGTGGTGTGCAATGGCCGGAGGTTGTGAGAGTTTAGTGTGATTCCGGCTATCAATTAACCGGCTCACACAAAAATCTCATAATAATTTATGAAATTACAAAATCTAAGTAGTTTTTTAACGTTTCTCAACTAAATTCGCCTTTAGTTATAAGTTCATTTCGCTTACTTATAGACTATAGATAACACACTCATACAATAAACAAAAGTTAAGTAAATATTAAGACATTTGGCTAAGCTAGCCTCTATATACTTATTTTAAACAATGGGGATATCATATGTCCATACATTGAATCATGGAAGTTTGAATAAGATTTCTCTTTCTGATTTTTATTAGAGGTGTTACAGATGAATCCACCTGTGTATGGCATGTGATGGAAGATGCATGTGGTGGGGTAAAGTTGGTAAAACATGGTTTAATTTGGCAGTCCCATGAATGTTAATCATGATGCATAACACAAAACTAATTAAGTTATTTTTATAAGCTAAAAAGATGTCCCAAAGCACTACAAACAGTATCTAGCCTAGCACTATCAGACTGGTCCAAAAATCTAACAGCCATTGCTTTGTATGGTATTCGCAGGATGGCATATATAATTGTTTCTTAAAGCCTTCTCTTCTGCCATCGCCATGTTCTCTTCAAAACTCAAAAGGTAGCATTTTGTTTAGGTGGCAACGCTCAACGGCGGCTACCATTGGAACTTTTTTTTATTTTTGTCCTTCTCTTTAGCCCACTCCATCCTTTATATTGTTAGAACTATAACTTACCAACAGGTCACACCTCACCATTGGAACATGCTATGCTAGCTAGATCAGTGATCCTCAATTAGCCATGGCTTTTTGTTGTTCGGCTGATCGAACATGAAAGATGCATTGTCACCCTCATTTCTTACTTAGCGTTTTGAGTATTTGGGGTTAGAGGATTTACAAATGTCTCATCTAGGGTTCGTCTTCTTTACCTAATTTTTCTTTTTTAGTTCGTTTTAGGTTGTTTATTTTCTATTATGTGTACGTTTTCATTTCAATCAGATGAGTAGATGTTATTTCAATAAATTTTTCATGCAAAAACAAATTGAAGGCCCCAAGGGTTACGACAACTGAAGCTGCAATTTAGTTTTGTTTTTAAGCACAGTATATCATTTTCATGAAATTTTATGTAAAATAATAAAGTTTCCCATTTTAAATGGACTATACTAGTTGATTTATTAACCTTGCGTAAGAATTCACTCATTTCCTCTTCGTTTTCTTAATGTAGACCTCTAGTTGTTTATTCACTCAATTATCAACGATTAATTTTAGTTGCTTCCCAACAACTCAAATAATGAACCCATAACATAATACCATGCATTGTAGTATGGTCCTATATATATTTGGCATCAGGGTGCCGCATGGTTATAGAAATGCATATATAGTTGCGCTTTCTACAAGCAAAATGAGTCTAACTACGACAAAAATGTTGGTATCCCAACTGACGGGATGCCCCCAGATACTTTATGAATAATTGTGAAGTCCATTATTAGAAGATAGAGTACATACAAAACAAATAATGATAGTCTCATGTTCATGTTACAACACCAAGTAATCCATTTCATATATGATATATACCCATCCTTGTAATTATATTAACTGTGGGGCTATAGATTTTGAAATGCTTTCATTCCAAGTATTGATCGATTTCTTATATTACAGGGATTCCTTTCAGAAAACAATTATCCCCTGTACTAATTCTACGTATGAAAGTTTTTCATTGTTATTAGCTAAGCGACGTATCTATCTATTTGGGCCATTTTCATGCATCATGGACGTAGGTTATTGCTCTTCGATCTTATCTTCGCCATTATAAAAAGTAGGGTTCGGAAGATTGCAATCTCCAATTCTGTCCTTAACTAGGTGGACTGGTTCATATTAGGATTTAGGAGTCTATAAATAATAACCTTAATATTTCTTCTGAGTTTGGTCAAAAATTGAAGTTCAAAGCTAGTTTCGGATTTTCTTAAGGGGAAGATGACATATAATTGACAATCACACAACAACATATACAAATATAGAAAATCCGAGTTAATTAATCAAATTAACAGTTGTGAATATGAGACCATCACAATCCTTCTTCCCCTCTTCAATGGCGTATCCATATGGCTTGTCTATGCATGAGCATCTCATATATTAACCATCAAACCCATATATACCAACCCAACTTGGAGTTCATGGCAAGAAGAGATGACTTACTACTTATCATTGGTCATTGTTGAATGGCAAAAAAAAAAGTTATTTACATTATTTTTGAAAATGATCAATTATTGACTACATTCCTAACTCAAAGAGTCAGTTTCGAAAACTACAACCGTACCATTTGAAACTTATGTTTACCATTTGAAACTTATTGTGTTCATATTCGATTTATGTGCAAACCGACATCATTTTTGGACCCTATCGCTTTCCTACTCGAAGATCGAAGCTTGCTTATTATTATTAATGTTATGTGGTGAAAAGTATCAACTAATTGAAGCACTTGTATGAGAATGTGAGATATGACATATATGTGAAGGACGTAACAGGAGTCGGGTAAGTAAAAGATGGAGAAAATGTATGGTGAAGATTTTGAAAAGCACAAATTGAATACACCCCTTTCATATTTCATAAATATTACATTATCAGACTAGTTTTATCCTATATATCTTAGCTATAATTTGGACTTAAATGTTTGGAATTGCATTAAGTGACCAGTGTGAAGATATATAATGACATAAACTCATATAATAATGATCGAGAATAAGAGTAACTCAAAAATATTCATTTTGTATCACTAAGATGAACTTTCTTAAAATGCGGAGTGATTTTGTGAATTTCATAGCTTCAGATAATCATAACACAACCTAGGTTAACATTCTTTTTTTAAAGTTTTTTCCTCCAACATTTCATCATTTTGGTTTTATGAATTTAACTAGGGAGGGAAGAGCTTGTCCATGCCAATCTATGGGTCATATTTCATAATTATCTTAATATTGGCAAGAGCAAATGTACTTCATTCTCACCCTATCCTTTTCATGGAATATATCAAAAGTTTGTCATTTCCTATCATGTTGATGATACGTAGCTTGCACATATAGTGAGAAGTTTCATGCATAGATTGAGTTATATAGATTTTCGTCGAGTACCGTATTTAGGCTTTGAATGGTAACCCCCCATTCCCCAATCTCTGTATTCTTCTTCTTTTTTCAATAAAAGATCTAATGAGAGACGGGTGGAGGGTTTCCGATTTTAGTGGTCCTTTTTGGGGTTGTGTGGGTGCTTTGTCACCCATTTCAGACCGCTACGGAAGAGCTGATGTCTCATAAAAAGTTTTGAATGTTAACGAATAAAACATTCCAACATTTCAGCACAGTTAACAAAAGACAAGATGTATTTGAAAACAGATTTTTCAAGAAGCTAGGAGGGCAAGTCATGTTCACAACCATTCACAATTCCAACTTACAAGAAACTAGGGTAATCTTGGGAAGATTTTGATCATAAAGCCAATTTAACCGAATTCCATGCCAGTCAGTCAAAATAGAACGAATAGGTAGAAGAGATTATTTAGAGTAACTTGGTAACCAAAAAATTCCTATTCAAAAAATAAAACAAAAGTTTATTCAAGTTTCACTTCAAATATATTATAAGTATTTCTATTAAAATAAATCCTCATCCGTTGCCACTTTTAACCATTTAGGGCCAGTTTGGATTCGACAAATTAAGATGGACTTGACAAACTCTAGCATTGGAATAGCTACAAGGCATACATATACCACACAGAACTAGAGACCAAGGTTTGAGAGAAGTTCAGGCCATCTTGGAGGAGTTTCTTCATCAAAAATGTAAGTCGAAGAAGGGATAACTATAACCCCACTGCCTCCAATCTGCACAAAATTATTGCATGGAAATTAAACCCTACGTAGTATCCAAGAACGCAATAGTCTTTGATGAAACATGGAATTATCTACATATTATAAATAAAATAAAACATATCATATATTGCTCACCGATCTCAGTTGTTTTACAGACTCGTAGGGTGCCTCTTCCGGTAGACATATGATAATGGCATAGTAATCAACTGTTTCTTTCCCATCATCACCTTTGCGATAAACTGGACTTACAGTCGGGCCCTGCATGTTGAATAACCAACTGGTTGAGTATTTGAGTTTATGGTTCATCGATCGGTAGAGTGGTAAAGCTTAAATAAAGCTCACCCGCAAACCAGATAATAATGGCTGGCTAAGGACTCTCTCACACATGCACTTCTTGTGCACTATTGCCACTCATATTTGCAAACACCTGTGTGAGATAAATGAGTGAGAAAACAAAGAACCCTAGCTGAAGGTCCAATTATTTATAGATTGTTGGATTAACGATGAAATACGCACCATGAATGTACCCTCTGCCTTTCAATTTGCATCCAACCTTTCGAGAATCTCACGTGTCGCGTCTAGTGAATTTTTCCTTCCGAGCAAGGATCTCTTGCTAGCAACAAGAACTGCCTGTATAGAATATTGATCGAAAGAAATGATCTTCGAAAATAAGAACCAGCAACATACATGCTTGGTAAGACAACCCAGCAGAAGCTTAATTACCTGACTTCTCAACACAATTCCTCCCTTGTTTTCTTTTAGTGTCCTCCCAGTACTCACAAGGTCCAAAATCACATCAGCTATCCCCATCTGAATATAAGAGATCCAGTCGTATGGTATTTCGATGTTAGTAATTATTAAAGGCCTAACAAACTTGAATTATCTGATGCAACCATAATATTCTTACCGCAGGAGCTGCCTCAAGTGCTCCATCAGCTGTGGAAAAACTCACATGGTTCAATCCATTTTCTTTCATAAATTTAGGACCCAACTGCAATGACACGCAAAGAAATTAATGATCGAAATTGAAATTGAAATAGAATGTATCACAGAGAAAAGTGAAAAATAAGTAGAACAAAATTGCTTACATAGGTGAAGCCAGTAATAAAACGCAAAGGTTTCTCTTTAGTCCATTGAGGCATTTGTGCTAACTCGTCCAGAGAATTTATATTCTCAAAAATCCCACAGTTTGGTATCTGAAAGAGCAAAGGATATCAAGTTGAAGGCTACTGACTGATGCTAAAATGAGTGAGATAACTAGATCGAGTTGGCTATTTGTAAATTAAAAAGTAACTCACTGCAAGGGATGAGCGGCACTCCCCATACCCAAGAGCATCATGAACAATGATAAGATCTTCATTCCCCTGAAAGAGTATAAAAAATTACTGCATGTCATACAGAGATGTAGAGTTGTTCATATTCATTCTGAATAATACACATAGGTAAAGCGAAGGATTTTTTCAAGAAACAGACAACATGACAAGGTATAAGCTAATTATTGAGAGATGAGGGTCACGATCGATTTAAGATGAACACAATTATACACTGATTTTATGAGCTATATCATCAATTTAAACCGTTTTAATTAAAAACTGATTTGGTATATTCACAGTTATGAAAGTTGTACGTACACCTTACAACTTTATTTGGAATAATGAATTGAGATGGTCAGTTTTACAGTTTATTATAGATACCTGTCCAAATTCACAAACGGTATCTAAACCCACTATGCCAAGGTCTAAATCCCCAGACAGCAATCTCCGCACAATGTCTGTAGGTCTTTGAAAACACACTTCAATAACTGCAACAAGAAGCTGCATAAGAAAGTTGTTTATTGATGATAGTGATCGATCGAATGAGTGAGTTTGTATGAACGATATATGCACCTGTGGGATTTGAGCAACATATTGACGAGGATTGTCTTGCTTAACAGGTAATTCACAATTGTTGAGGAAATTGCGAGTGTCACCGTCGATGCGGCCTTTGCCGGGCAGCCCCAGACGGATCTCGTTCCTTTCCGACCATGATGCAGCAGAACAGGTGATTTGGAAACGTGACGAAGAGGAGGACATGGGAACCGAGCGAGCAGTGGGAAACAGGGACATTTTGGTGGTAGGTTTGCCGCCAGCATTTTTGGGAACTTGAATTGGATCAAAAGCTTCAATTGACAGATAGCTAGGCCGGCGGCTGTGAGGAGTGGAAGATCGAGCCAGGGCCGGTCCTGAGCTTTTTGATGCCCAGGGCGAAATTTTGTGTGTGTGCCCAACTAGCCTAAATAGACATGTAATAATTCTTTCAAATGTCATACTCTAAATCTTTTTTTAAGGGGCTATTACATAGAGAAACATTATACAACGAGAACATAAAGTGATAAAACCAAAATCTCGTATAAAAAAGTTTACAAATCATCTAAAATGATGTCTTCTTGCATTTCTTAAAGCAAAATCATCAATTATCTTTTCATAGTCAACATTTGCCAACATATTTCTTTCAATGGTTAAAATAGTTAATCCATTTAGCCTATCTTGAGTCATGTAGTCCGCAGATAAGATTTTAATTTCAAAAAACTTGATTTTAATAATTTTAATTTAAAAAAACTTCTTTCAGCTGATGTTACCGTCACCGGTATAGTCAATAAAATCCTGTAGGCAACCATAACACTTGGAAACATATCCATTTTCTATGCAAACTCCATAATTTAAATGGATGTCCAAGGCCTATCTGTTTCATATGCCTCATTCGGCAACATCTCCTGCAAAACCCTCACCACTTCTCAAAGCAGTTTCAAGATTCAAACAACAGCTTTTCAATTCTGATCGAGACTGACTTGCAAATCTAACTTCACCTAATATTGAAAATTTAAAACCGATGAATGAGCAAGTTGTTAGAAATCACTTTGATAATAATTGATAAACACTGGAGCATAGAATAATACTTGAAAATCTGATATTGAGTAAACGATGCAACCAATTTAAAGAAAAAATTTGTTGGGTTTCAAGATTTGGGACTTGAGAGAGAGAGACTTTTGCCGAAACTATTCTTTTCACTAGCTACTACGATGAAGTGAAGAAGAAAGAGGAGGAAGAGGAGAATCTGGAGAGATGAAGAAGAATGGTTGCGGGCTTGCGGCTAAGTGGAAAGAGTTGGGAGTATATAAAGTACACTTAAATTATTAAAAAGAAAAAAAGAACAAAGAAAGAGAAAGGGATTAAAAAGATATTATAGGAGTGTATAGGGTAGGTTTTGTATTTTATTAGAGAAAAAGATTTTATATAGTATAAAGTATAATTAAAAAGAAAAAGATAACAAAGAAAGAGAAAAAGATGGGGGTAGTGCGGTGGTGGCAGAGAGACATAGAGAAATGGGAGTGAGGGAGTCCATAGGGCATAGGGTAGGGTTTTGACCGTTTTGTAATTTATAATAAAAAATTTATTAGAGAAAACTATAGTATAGAGAAATGGGAGAGAGTATCAATCTTGGGCCCTGGGCTGTCGCCAACACTGCCCATGGGCAAGGCCGGCCCTGGATCGAGCTAGTTAAAAAGGCTAGGTACGTAGTATAGGAATAGTCGTGGGGGAAGATTTTCGGGAGTAATTGTATTGGGAGAATTTTCTCGATTTTCTCATAAAGACAAAATCTAACAAAGATTCCAGAGTCTTGCAGAGCAAGAAAACAATTAGATACGAAAAGAAAAAATAAAATTCCAAAGGAAAAAAAAAAATCAACATTAAAACATAAATTTGATTGCCATTAATACTTTTGTATAGTCAAAGTTTTAAATGTGGTTGTTCTGGCAGTTCCCTTTTATTGTAATCCCCACACAAATATTGAGCATAATCCTTACCTTTCTGTAGTTTCAACTTGCATGTATTTTTCTCTCTAAAATATATAAATAGCCTACGCGATTCCTTCATTCTATATTTGGGTTCCTAGTGGTTTGCCTTATGGCGTACCACATTAACTTATGAGATTTGCTTCAAGGAGTTGGGAGTTGGGGTTGTAGGCTCATATATTTCCAATAAGTGAGAATGGTGGTTTCACACAGAAGGATGCTATTAATTGGTGGTAATACACAAGTTATGTATGATATATTCTGTGCTTTGTATCCTTTTACATGGCAGAAGAATGAATATCTTCATTGGAAAAAAAAAATACACACATTTCCTTTTATGGAAGCTCAAGTTATATTCTTATGCGTACATGTCGAAAAGGGAAGCTAGCTAGCTCGATGGAGTACCACAGTCTATAAGATATAAAAATAGCTATGAGTTTAAACCAAACTAATTAAACAACCAGTAGTGTAAATAATATGCATTATTAATTATATAGCTAGCTAGCTAATATTACATTATCGATCCGATCAACTACTTTCCACATCGGTGTTCGGAGGATGTTCCTTCGGTAATGACCGGCGTGAGGCATCCCTCCTTGTTACAAAATTCAAAATCCTTGGCGTGCTTGCCATTGAAGTGGCTCTTCAAGGCATTTCCATTCTTGCTCCAGTCGAAAGTTCTTCCACACCACCGCACTCCATCTTCTGGTGCCCATCTTTCAAATGCACAACTCGTTCAGAACGCTCGGATGATCGAAAGACGCAAAACTGGCATTGGGTTGACATCTTTACCTGCAACAAACTATAAACAAAAGTTTAAAGTTTTTCCATCTTCAATTAGGAACAAACATGCGATGAAGAATCAAATATTTGAAAATATATAACTGACAAACTAATCATATCGACCAAATTAGAAACTGGACATGCATTAATTAATATTGATTAAAGCATACACTGGCTATATGTGAAATTGCGGATGAAACTACCTAGCTGGGGGACTGGTGGAGAGGCTAGGCCGGGTAAACTGAATCTTGGTCGAGCAGACAAATAATTCACGACATATTGATATATGTAGTTAGGATTCATGCAATCCTCCCCTTTCCACCTACCAATAAATAGATAAGAGACTCTCAGAGGAGGTATCCGAGAGATAAGAAATATTGTGTGATTTAATTGGCACAAAAAAATGCATGATTTAACCAAAACAGAGCATGCATGAGTGCTATTGGCTGCAGGCTGCTGCTAATACCATCTTAACATACTATAGTCGATAAAATCTTTTTCTCCTTTTCATTCAATTATATCAAATTTAATATTACTCTGTGCCCCCTAACTCGATCTATTGGTTTATCAAATTTCTACGTGAAAATTTAATTTGGAATATATATATATATATATATATATATATTGTGTGTGTGTGTGTGTGTGTGTGTGTGTGTATGTGTGTGTGTAGACATATGTGTGTGTATGTGTGTGTGTGGCCCTTCTAATGAGGACCACTAGAATGATGACTAGTTGAGGACTTTCTAATCAACGGTTTGGGAGACCCACTTTTCGATTACATTACATCAAATCAACCGTTAGATATATGCATGAGTAGATCACTTCTGAAAATTTTCTTCCAAATTGCTAATTGTTAAGGTATCAAACTACATCAAATCAATGAACGAACCAAATCTGTCAAACATAAACCATTCATGGTCATAAGTCATAACAGATAAATCACAATTATGAATGCATGCCTTAACAGTTTTTAATTTGATTGAAAAATTACATAAATGATCTACACGTAAATATCTTAGCAATTTGACATGCCACAACGTATATTTGTAAAATATATATTACTTTTTATAAGTTGCTGTTACTTCAGGTAAATTACTGGAAAAAAAAGGGCAGGTATGGTAATTCCCATTTTTGTTTCATATTAAATTATTTGCCTTATTAGGGTTGAATGCAAATATCTTAAATTTTATGACCAAAAGTTAAACAATAAATAGATAAATTATATAAGAACAATCATAATCCTTATTCTTATTCACAATGGATACAAATTCGTTTCATAGAGATATTGTGTACAGTATTACAGTATAAATAATGGGGGGAGAGGCTTTCTTTTTCTCAATTACTTGGACCTCTTTGGATCAAGAAGAAGCTAGAGGAAACCAAAGAAAGCCAGATAATAAGCTAAAGTTAGATCTGACTCAAGCTGCTGATAGCTCCTAGTCAATTAAACTGCAGAAAGCTCAAACTACTCTAAGCATTTTCAATAAATCTTCTTATCCATTGGAAATTATGGATCGAGGTACCTATTCTTGCACAGATTTATGTTGCTATATATGTTAATTATGTCTTTCATTTTTACAACCAAAATCTGACAGATCTGCAAGTTCTTAGTACCGCATCATCAAGATAGCTAGTCATAAGAAATTAAATAGAGCATCCTATATTATTCTTGCATCTTGATGACTTGTTGGAACCGTTTAATTTTGTTCAAGTGAATAATAGGGTTTAGAATCTTGATACTCGAATTTGTCAGTAAATTTTCTTTCTCAGTTGTGCCTTTTGATTAATTTGTTGGTGAGTTGTTTTTAGGTCGAACTTGGCGGTCAGTTTGGTTACCAACTCTTGTGTCGACCTTGGACTGTTTCCATAAAAAGCTCTTTAGTTCCTATACTTTATTATTATTATTATTTTTTTTCTAAAAATTATGGTACAAAAATAAAACAGGGACATCTCGTTCTTCATTGTCATCTTCTAATCTATCTTTCTTTTTCCTACTCAGATTGGTCAAATTTGCCTAAGAACCTTTTGGATTCAGTGGTTGAGAGATTGATGGTAACAACAGACTATATGCGATTCAGCCTTGTTTGTATGTCATGGTATTCTGTGGCAAAGGATAATAAAAGCAAACTTGCCATGATGGCTCCTCCTCCGATGCTCTTGATTTATACTGGGGAAGAAGATTTATGGAAATTATATAACGCAATGGACAACAAGATCCTTGATTTGCAATTGCGAGTGCCAAATAAGCGGTTATGTGGATCTTCAAAAGGGTGGTTAATATTTGCAGATTGGAATGTTGTGGATAAGAATCTCGGAGTAACTCTAGTAAATCCATTCTTTAGGGTGAAAGGGAGGAGAGAAAAGAAAATTCGGTCATTCGCCTTCCTCCACTAACACCTCCAGGTTGGAGAAAGTGGGTCAGAGTTCGTCGAAAAAATAGGGACGATTGGGTTGAACGTTGTCAATATTATGTACACAAGGCTACACTTTCAGCTGACCCTGCATCAGATGCAAACGATTGCATTGTAGTAGTCATATACGAGGAAAGACTTCGGTTGGCTTTTATTAGACTTGGTAAAGACAAACATGGACTTATATAGATGAAAGAGTGGGCACAAGTGTTAGTAGTATAGTTATTAATGGCTGCCGTGGAATTGAAGAAGTTGCTCGAGTTGAAGATAAGTTCTATGGCGTTAATTATGGGAGCGAACTTTATTCTTTTAAAGTGACTCCTCAGTCTAGCTCAGATGTGAAATTGGCTGCTTGCGGTGTTGAACAAAAGGTCTTCGTCAAGAGATATCTTGTGGAAGCAAAAGAAAGAGTAATTTTGATGGTTCAGAGGTACATTAAATTTGATTATGAAGTTGGCAAACGTGTGACAAGAAAATTTAGAATTTTTGAATTGAATTTGGACGAGTGCGAATGGATTGAGAAACAGTCGTTAGGTGATGTTGCTCTTTTCGTCGGAGATAACTCTTCAGTGTCAGTTTTGGCTTCCAATTTTCCTACATGTCAACCAAATTGCATATACTTCAACCATGATCGTTCTCGTGCGGGTTGTGAGTTCCCGCCTCATGATTTTGGTGTTTATAATGTCGTAAGTCAAAGCTTTCTAGACCCTTACCCCACACATGTCAAGACCATGGTGGAGACGACTGATCGTCTACCAATTTGGATTATGCCAACTATTCAGTTGTAATGTGTAGGTTCTTCACAAAGCTGTTTTTACTTGATCTACCATAAGTTCTTCACATGCATGTTATATTTGATAAAAGTGGTGCAACGATCGATTGACGTCCTGGGAAGGTCATGACTGTATGAAATTATGAATATATATCATCGAATTTTATACATATAGTTGGATTTGCAGCAATTACGATTAGATTTAAATTTACAATTCATTAGCTAAAAAAAAAAAAACCAAAGATTTAAAACATTTCATTTTTGATGAGATTTCCGTTTTGCAATGTAATTTCGCTCTATATTTATCAAAGAGTTGGGAGGGCCTTCGTAAGTGGGAGGTCGTGAGCTCGATCAGGAGACTAGTTATAGCATATAAGTTGTTGATTTGATAAAAAAAAAAAACAAAAAGTTAAGAGGGTTAGTCGATTTCCTTTTTTCATTCACTCATGAAATTGTTCTCATATGTTATGACACATAATATT